>NW_027507686.1:152136342-153468130 GCF_037356315.1 Lithobates pipiens | reverse complement strand
GTTGGGCAGTGAATAGGGGGGAAGTACTGGTGCTGCAGAAGTGGTGGGCACCCAATCAGGATTGGCAAATTCTGCAGGAAGGGCACTATGGGAACGACGGGCCTGTCTTCGTCTTCTTCTTGGTGGCAGCGGGACACTACTTGTGCTTGCCACCTCGCCAGCTTGAACTGCACTTATGGGACTCGCCACGTCATCACGTGATACTGCAGTGCTGGATGTACATCCAGGGTGTACTAGGCCGCTGGTGCTTGTCAGTTCACCAAAAGGATGAGCGGCGCTAGTACTGGCTCTATACTCCATACGAGGGACTTGCGGTTCCTGCACCTCAAGAACATCAGAAGATCGGGGTCGGGTACGCCTGACGTTAGCAGGGACCTCTTCTTCGTCGTCAGAGCTATCTGACATGGAGGCGCTGTCCTCTACAGGTTCGTATTCCGAGCCTGAATCTGACAGATCAGTGTCTTCCTCTTCACTATCTGTCATGCTCAGAAACGTGTAGGCCTCTTCACTAGTGTACCTTCGCTTTGCCATTTTGGGCTCTAAATTTAGGGGTACACTAGTGAGACTCACAGGTAAAAAAGCACCTAGCCTGTCAGCAACTGTATAAAATGCTACAAAAAAAAACTGTTAGCGATCGCAGGGATCAAGCCTGACTCTGCGAACGCTGCAGTTATGTGTGTTGTGTTTTGTAAGTGACAGTGATCGATCGATACTGCACTTGGGTGGGCTGGGCTGGGCGGAGGGGCAAATCGCAGGTGCTAGCAGGTATCTGGATTGATCCTGCTAACAATGCGTTTTTTTAGAACCCTAAATTGCTGGGCACGCTAGTATAGATCTGATCAGATCAGATATTGATCTGTTCGGATACTATACCACTAAGGGAGGTGTATGCTTTGCGCGTGGGTGTTAGCGGTACTGGCACTAACCTAGCACTGCCTGGGGTGACGCAGACCCTAAAACCAAATTTATATCACCCGCCGGGTGATCAGGGGGTTAAACCTTTATTAGGTAATAAATGTCGGGTGCCCTGATGCTATAAAAAAGCGAACTACCTAACCAGCGCCACCCGTAACACTTATACGGTGATCACTGGTGAAAGGGTTAACTAAGGGCAATCAGGGTGTTAAAACCTTTATTGGGTATTTATATGGGGGTACCTGAAGCTTTATAAAAACCTGACGGGGAACCTAAATAACTAACTGGCTCACCAGCGTCACCAGTGACACTTATACAGCGATCACTGGTGAAAGGGTTAACTCTAGGGGCAATCAAGGGGTTAAAACCTTTATTAGGTTATATATCGGGGTACCTAACGCTATAAAAACCTGGCGTTGAACCTAAAAAATAAAAACTAGCTTCCTAGCGGGACCAGTGACACTAATGCAGCGATCAGAAAAACGATTGCTTAGTGACACTGGTAAAAGGGGGTGAAAGGGGGGGCGTGGCTTGGACGGGACCCGAGATGGCTGCCTAAACAGGGAGCTCCCGCACCGAGAGGACGAAAACGGCGCTTTAATAGAGGATCCAGACGCGCACCAACCATGGGCAGGTCTAATAGGAGCACCTCGACCCCCCGCACTGTTAAGGACCCCGGGGCGCAACTTGGGAATAACATCCCGGTGATGTTCCGCTCCTGCTCGGCGGGCCAGCACGCGGAGATGCAGGCCTCACAGGCCTCACAGGCCTCCCGAGATTCGCAAGCCGCATCCCCGGACTCGCGTAGGTACGCCACGGACAGGACGTCGGAGAGCCCCACGGCGCCTAGCCTCCTAGATCTCCAGAGGGACCTGCAGAACGTGGCGCTGGATATTAAACATACCCTGACGTCTGCCATTGCTGAATTGAAGACGGACATACACGCTATGAACCACCGCCTAGCAGCAGTAGAAGACACTTCCCAGTTACAGGCTGCAGCTATCAGGCAAGTACAAAGATCTTTTGATTCACAACTTCCCCATATATACGAGATCCACCGCCAAGTGGAAGATTTGGACAATAGGGGCCGCAGACACAACCTTAGACTGAGAGGGGTTCCGGAGGGTGTAGATGCAGCCGCCATGCCACAAACAGTCTGTGCCATTTTTAACAACCTGCTGGACCGGCCTGCAGACACCCCGATTGAGATGGAGCGTATCCACCGTGCGCTGAGACCCCCCCCCCCCCCGAGACTCCGAACCCCCTAGAGACATTATCTGCTGTATTGTCAACTTCCCTCTTAAGGAAGAAATCCTCAGGAAGGCGAGAGAACGGGGATGTATTTTATTTAACGGAGCAGAGGTAAAACTTTTCCAGGATCTCTCGCAAATAACTATGCAGAACAGGCGCACGCTACGCCCCCTGCTGGACATACTGCGAACACGCAATATCCAGTATAGATGGAAGTTCCCATTTTGTCTCTCAGCCACCTCCAGAGGGCGCACCGCACTGCTTAGGACCCCGGAGGACTTACCTATGTTTTGCGAACAGCTAGACATACCGCTGGTGGATATTCCGGAGTGGTGTGCCTTTTACTTTCCTACTGATCCGTGGAAATCAGTGGCCCTTAACGCATCGCCTAAGAGCCAGCGACCGAGCTCCAGATGCCGCAGATTGGACCCCACCTCCCCTGGAGACCGCCATTCCAGAAGAGACCTCTCCTCACGCAGCGCACACCTTGCTGACACCCCAAGACAAGATCGCCAAAATGACTAGCCCGCCTTGACACCCTTTTTTTTCTCTTCCTCAAGGTCCCGCCTGAGGACAGCACCAGAGCTTACCAGTTCCACCTACATGGGCACCTGTTTCGGGTGCTGTCTCCTTCCCCCCCCCCCCCCCTTTTTTTCTCTTTTTTTTTTTTTTTTCTTTCTTCTTGGCATTTTGTTTTTCTCTCCAACCAGCTCTAGGCACGAAAAGCCGATGACTCTCAATACCTTGTAAGGCTGGCTTCTTTGGAAGACCCATCTGACTCTCAACACCCTGTGAGGATGACACCTCTGGAAGAACCCTCTGAAGCAAGCACTCTAGACATTCTCATTTACTTGGACCCAGGTACTGTCACTGTTCGGGCACCTGCCTGTTCACAGGCTAGAGATATTTTATGGAATCCTGCTCCCTTACCGGGTCTATGCCACCATCTATTTCACTCTCAGGACTCTTCCAGTAATGGTAATTGTAGACCCCTCTGCCTGCATTCCTCCCTCCCCCCCCCTTTTTTTTTTGTTTTATTTTGTTTTGTTCTTGTTTTTGTTTGTTTTTTGTGTGGGACTGCACGGCTGTCGTGTTACTCCTCAGACGGCACGGCGCACGAATATGTTGCCATTTTGTTAGGCTATTTGTTCACGCTCTCTTTCTCTCCTCATATTTATGGGGCCTGAAATAGGTGTACTTTATGTTACTTATGCCTTTGGTATTTTGCCTCTATATGTTTATATTCAGGATGCAATTGAGTTTCAACACTGGTTATTTACATGTGTTCCCTGTACTGCCACACATCACATGCTCCTACGGCAGCCTCCCTCCAACTTTGTATACCTAGCAGGCCCTCGTCTCTGGTTTTGGAGGACTGCTCTTACACACAGCAGGCGACAGCTAAGCCGAGCATCCTACACTGCGAGTTAGTCCCCATGCTAACGTCTATTATTAAGTACTGCCCTGTACAGTACGCACATTCCTCTGTCTTATCTGTTTGCTATACCTGTCCTTCTCGGTGCTACTTCTTCTGACCCTCCCCAAGCTTACTGACCCCACACAGACGGTCACATTGACTCGAGCTGACAACCCGGTTCTCCCCCATTAGGTGGATAGGCACGCCTACGCCCACCTCCGGTACAAATCCCTGTCAGAAATCTACTTGGATTCCTGAATACTTTCTCCCCCTTCCTTCTCTCCTCTCCCCCTCCTTACCCTCTGTTCCATTTTCTGCCCTTACCCCCCCCTTCCCTTCCCCCCCCCTTCTCTGCTCCTCTTCCCCCCTTTCTTACGCGGGGCCGCTCCTCTTCCTACTCCCCCATTTATGGGACATAAAGTCAATCCTCACTAAATATAAGAAAAGAAAGAAAAAAACTTTTTTTTATTTTTTACGATATAATTACCTTTCCTCACGATCATAATCCCAGGTCCTTGCAGTCTAGCACAATGCGGGAAGTTTCGAACACGCAGACACAGCTCTCTCTGAAATGCCTCTCTCTCAATGTGAAGGGCTTGAACCTTCCGGAGAAGAGATCACAGGTTCTCTCGGCCTTGTCTAAACATAAAGCACACTTTATCATGCTACAGGAAACACACTTTCGCTCCGATGCGATCCCTAAGCTGACGAATCATATGTACAAACGTACGTTTCACTCCACCAACCCTGCCTCCAAGACTAAGGGGGTATCTATACTTATTTCCAAACTTGCTGATTTCCAACTAACTGATACCTTGAGTGATCAGGATGGTAGATATATCTTTATCAAAGGCACATACGCTTCCAAGCCTATTACGGTGGCTAATATCTACTGTCCGAATGAACACCAAGTGGCCTTCTTTAGGACGGCTTGTGATCTTTTGTCCTCATTTAAGGAGGGTATCCTAATCCTAGGGGGAGACTTCAATGTCCCACTCAATCCGGCCCTGGACTCCTCTACGGGAGCCTCGACACTTCCTTACCGAGCTCTAAGACAGATTAAAGTTCAACTACAGAACTTGACTCTCCACGACACTTGGCGCACCATGTTCCCGACGGACAAGGACTACACCTTCTATTCCCACCCACATCAGAAATATTCCAGAATAGATTACATATTTCTTTCCCAGACCGACCTCTCACTCCTCTCCCAAGCTACGATAGAACCAATGTTTCTTTCTGACCACCACCCCATAACAATGACCCTTACTTTCCCCGACTCTAAAACTATATCCAAGACCTGGAGGCTGAACCCTTCCCTTTTAAAAGACCCAGAAAATTTACAACACCTAAACGCCAAACTACGCCTTTACTTTCAGGAAAATACTTCCCCTGAAGTTTCACCCATCTCACTCTGGGAAGCACATAAATGCGTACTGAGGGGGGAACTTATCTCCATGGCTGCAAAGGCCAAAAGACAACACCAAGAAAAGATCGCGTCCCTTATTAGCACAATCAAGAGACTTGAAACAGCACATAAGCAATCGACCCTGCAAGCCACACTGCAAGACCTCTTATACGCCCGTTCTTCTTTGTTGGATGAACTGGACAAACGAACCAGACGTAGATATGTCCTTCAACACAGAGTGTTCTATGAACACGGCAATAAGAGTGGGTGGCTGTTGGCACGCACGATTCAAACAGCTAAAACCTCGTCTATAATTCACACTCTCCGAGACAACCAGGGCTCTCTCCTCTCTAAAAATGAAGACATAGCAGCGCACTTTGAAAAATTCTATTCTGCACTCTATAATCTACCAGAGGCCAACGTAGGGCCTCCTGACGCACCTGACCGACTTTCACAAATAAGAGACTTCTTATCCCAATATAGCCCCAACCCAATTACCCCACAGCAGACCACGACCTTAGACCAACCATTCTCCACCGAGGAATTATCCCTCGCCATCAAACAAATGAAGCCGGGCAAAAGTCCGGGCCCTGATGGCTTCCCCCTTACCTACTATAAAAGCTTCTCTGACATACTCTCTCCGCGACTGCTGACGACTCTGAACTCTTTTGCGAACCTAGCTACCCCTGTGGGGCACATGCTAGGAGCCCATATAGCCGTCATCCCCAAAGAGGGTAAAGACCCTTCTCAGGTCTCTAACTACAGGCCTATTTCTCTACTGAACGTGGATATCAAGCTCTATGCAAAGATGATAGCAAATAGACTCTCACCTCTTGTCCCTGGCCTCGTCTCCCCTGACCAGGTGGGTTTTGTTCCGGGGAGAGAGGCTAGGGACAATACTATCCGGACTTTAAATATCCAACACTGGCTCTCTACAAGCGAGACTGAGGGATTCCTTCTTTCACTTGACGCAGAGAAGGCGTTTGACAGGGTGGCCTGGGACTATATGCGGGAGGTTTTGAGGGCCATTGGCCTTCCCCCCCGTATGCTTGCATATATCAATGCTCTATAACAAATCCTTCCGCAAGGGTGAGAGCCAACGGCCTCCTGTCAAACGCCTTCCCCATAAGTAACGGCACTCGACAAGGATGCCCATTATCCCCCCTGATATTTGTCCTAACATTGGAACCTCTTCTCAACAGAATACGTGCCAACACAGACATCCAAGGGATCTTTATTAACCGTAGGGAATACAAGGTTGCCACATTCGCGGATGATATTTTATTGACCCTCCAAACGCCCCGGACATCTCTACCTAACCTCTTAAAGGACATTAAGACTTTTGGACTCTTATCCAACCTCAAAATCAATTATTCTAAATCCCACGCCCTCAACATCTCTCTACCCCCACAGGACGTATCTCACTGTCAAGACTCCTTTCCCTTTCAGTGGAAGAGGGAAGCGATCACCTACCTTGGTATTCAACTTACCAAGGGAACGGCGGGTCTTTATGCCCACAATTACCTGTCGGCTCTAGCCAGAATCCAAACTGATTGAAGAATTGGGCAAACCTTAATGTATCATGGTTTGGCCGCTCTGCCTTTTTTTTTTTTAAATAAAATTTTTTATTGCTTTTTACTATAAATGACAAGCAATCAAGAAACAAAAACAGTAAGTATACAAGAGACACTTAATAACGATACATGGTTCGTAGTTGACAGCCATATGCCTAAAAAGCCTACATGTGTACAGCAGAGTCCATGGGAACAATAACTCAACCTAGCAAAGAGAAAAATACATGGCAGAGCAATACAGAGTCCGCATATAACATAAGCTAAGAGTCATTTAGCTGTAGAGCAAGACTGGGGGGGGTCCTTCCCCAGTGTTTCCCTGGGTAGTTTTAGCAATCCCAGAGAATTAGTAATGTCCCTCTTTAGGTACCATTCTGTGAATCTGAATGGCTGCATAATCCTGTGTATATCCTCTTTTGCAAAGACATGTTCCAAAAAAATGCGCCATCTCGAAAAAAAGCGTGAGGTTGATTTGAGATTTAGCAAAATAGTATCTAATCGTTCTAAGTAGAACAGAGTTTCCAGGGTTTTTTTCACAGCCTGTATTGAAGGTGGTGAGGGTTTGATCCATTGTGTCAGGATAGTTCTCCGTGCAACCAAGAGACATATATGCGCCCATTGGGATATAGCTGGGTAACTATCTGAGAGGTGAGGTTCAGCCAATGTGGTATATCCGAAGAGACATAGAAGTCGGTCTCTGGGTAGGTCCTGATTTGTTACAGCATGAATAAATTGTAACACCAAGTTCCAAAAGGTCTCAACGTGTGGAAATTCCCATAAGCGATGGAGAAGCGTAGGATGCAATTTTGAGCACCATGGACAACATTCCTGGCTAGGGTCCGCTTGGTTGATACGGAAGGGGTAATACGCCCTATGAAGAATCTTGAATTGGGTTTCTCTCCATGTTTCGGAAACTGTAATCTTTCTAGTCTTAACATAACCCTCTAGCAATTTTCCGGGAAGGTCCACATCCTCAAAAATGTCCGCCCATTTTCGGAAAGGTTGCAAGCGGTATTTGGCAGAGTGGAATACAATAAGGGAAGTATAGATAGTAGAGATAGAATAGTCACCATTGTGTATGATCGTATCCATAAATGATTTTTGAAACTGATTCGTTATATATCTATGCCTGTTACCCAGATAACTAAGGAGCTGATGGTAGCGAAAGGAATGAGATAACGGCAAGGAGAATTCTCTGGCTAGCATTGAGAACGGCTTGGGCCTGCCAGAGACATTCGAATAGACATCATATACCTTCGTGAGACCCTTAGATGCCCAACAAGTAAATACACTATGCATTGTGGAAGGAGGGAACATTGGGTTAGATTGGATTGGTAAATAGCGGGAAATATCGGACGGTAGCCCTATTAATTTACGCGACTCCCTCCATGCTATCACAGTATCTCTAATCAATAGATTAGATCTGAAATGAGTGGGTAATTTGTTTGGATTCGAGTGAAGGATAGCCGAAAGGGCAAACGGGGAGACTACTGCAGCTTCTAAGGATTCATTAGAGTACCTAGAATTTCCTGTAAGCCAGTCTAGGCCCTGGCGAAGCAGACATGCTAGATTGTAAAATCGGATATTGGGTAGGCTTGCTCCTCCCTCCATCTTCGGGAGGCATAGTTTATTCAAAGCAATCCTCGGTTTTTTCCCGGCCCATAAAAATTTCGTTAAAGCTGAGTGAATTAATCTAATATCCGAATGTTTAACTAAGAGAGGAATGGTCTGCATTGGGTACAATAAGCGGGCAAATGAAACCATTTTAAAAAGATGACATCTCCCGAAGAGCGAGAGAGGAAGAGCCGTCCAAGCCTCTAATTCGTGTACAATCTTCGATATCACTGGAGGGAAATTAAGGGAATAGATAGTGGAGGGTGTTCTGCCAATGCGTATCCCGAGGTAAGTGATATAGTGTTTCGCTACGGCCAAGGGGGAGCTAGAGGTCCAGGCGGTGGCCATGTTAGGTCGAAGGGATAGAATTTCACTTTTGTCAAAATTAATGCGCAGTCCAGAGTATGACCGGAATTTGTGGAATAAGTCTGCAAGGCGTATAAAGTCTCCCCACGGATCCGTAGAGAACAACAAAATATCGTCCGCAAAAAAGGCCGAGCGAAGCGTATGGTCCCCTAACTTGATTCCACTAATCCCGTTAGGCGAGTTAATCAGTCTTGACAACGGTTCAACGGCTAAGTTGAACAATAAAGGAGACAGTGGACAACCCTGTCTTGTCCCTTTTGACAAGGGGATTGAGGCCGATATAAAGTCAGGGGTCACCAAGCGCGCCGTCGGGGATTCGTACATACGTCGTAAAAATTGCAATATCGGACCGGAGAGCGCCAGCTTTTCCAAAACTTGGAAGAGCCAGGACAGACTAATGTTGTCGAAGGCCTTTTCGGCGTCTAGCGACATATTAGCCACATCTTTGTCTGGGTGGGATTTAGCGTACTCTAGAACCGTCAGGACCTTACAGATGTTTAACGTTGCCGAGCGTCCTTTAACGAAGCCCGATTGAGCTGGGTGTAGAAGGGAAGGGAGTATAGACGCGAGACGAGTGGCGACAATTTTGGATAAAATTTTCACGTCTACGTTAATCAACGATATTGGTCGGTATGACCCTGGTAGAGTAGGATCTTTGTCCTTTTTGCCGATAAGTCGTATATATGCCTGTGTTCCCGTAGGTAGGTATGGACCGCCCTCCCACATTGACTTAAAAACAGCTTGCAACGTGGCCGGGATAAAGTCCTTGGTCATTTTATAAAATTCGGCAGTGAGGCCGTCCGGGCCCGGCGCTTTAGACGACGCCAAAGATTTAATTGTGGTCTGAATGTCCTCAACCGTAACGGGAGCATTGAGAGCATCCAGAGCTTCGGCGGTGAGTACAGGTAATTGTAATTGACGGAGGAGGGTCGCTGCACCCTCCGGATCTATCGAGTCCGTCGAATACAATCGCGTGTAGTAATCCGTAAGGATCTTGTTAATTTCATCTGAGGACGAGTGTAGCACCCCTTCATCATCTTTCAGAGACATAATACGCGTAGGTTTTCTAGTGCCGGCGCACATCCTGGCAAGTAATTTACCCGCCTTATTACCGAATTTGTGAAAATATAGAGTAGAGTACGACGTTTTGGCCAATTCCTGCTGCTGTGCCCAGAGATCAAACTCCCCCTTGGCCTTCGTCCATAATTTAATATTGGCCTGCGAACGACTAGATACCAAACGTTCGTGAGCACACCGTAATTTCTCGCTCGCCGCCATATATTGTCGCTTGGCGTTACGTTTAAATTGAGTGACATATGAAATGATTTTACCCCTTAAAAAGGCTTTGCCAGCCTCCCAGAACAAATTTGGCTTGGATATGTATTCCCTATTGTCAGAGACATATTCCGACCATGCTAGCTCTAGAACCGACCGAAAATCTTCATTGTCTGCTAAGTACGAGGGGAATCGCCACAGAGGCGGCAGGGCTCCCGCACGAGTGTCTAACAATTTAAGGGCTATTGGGCTGTGGTCCGAGATCCTCGGGTCATAGATTTCCGGATCCCGGGTCAGAGGAAAAAGCGCTTGGGTGACAAAAAAGTAGTCTATGCGAGAAAACGAGTCGTGAGGAGGTGAATAGAACGTAAAATCGCTACCCGTCGGATGAGCTATCCTCCACGGGTCTAGTAGTTGCAATTGGTCTACCGTTCTGGCTAAGAGCGTTGATGTGGTGAGAGGTCTGTCTCGAGTCGACCCTATGCCGGCGGATCTGTTCGAACGGTCAAGGGCGGGGGACATCACCGTGTTAAAATCCCCTCCCACAACGTGCAAAGCTTCTGGCACCATCGTCGTCCAAGCAGTCAGATCACGAAAAAAGGCAGAGTCAGGTGAATTGGGGGCATAGACATTAGTAATAGCTATATCCGAATGGGCTAATTTAAGTGATACGGTGACCATGCGACCTAATTGATCCACTTGTACGTTCTTAACTGTATAGGTTAGCTTTTTGTGCAACAGAATCACTACCCCGGCCTTACGGCCATCAGATGGAGACCCAAAAACCTCCCCCACCCACAATTTTCGTAGGCGTTGCATATCTTCGCCCGAGAGGTGTGTCTCTTGCAATAGAGCCACATCCGCTCGTAATCGTTTCAAATGTCGAAGGATCATCAAGCGTTTACATTGGGAGCGAAGCCCCTTAACATTCCACGACACTATCTTCAAGTGACTCCCCTCGACTGGCGACGCCATAGTAGTGATAATTCAGATGTCAGCTCTAAGAGGTAGCGGAGAAATCTCCCCCAAAAGCACGATCCGCCAGATAGGGGAGCACTCAAATATCGTGTCGTTGCTAGGCTGAAAGGCATACAATAGTCAGAAAAACACAAAGTAAAAAACCACATGTAACGTGAAACATAACCTGTAGTGAGTATAGTATAAAGTAATACCCATAAAGTATCCACATCATCTATCATGTACTTCACTTTTTTCCACATCCGACCGTATGTGGATACCGACCCTCCCGCCTCCCCCTCACTCTGAAGTAATGTCCAGGAGAGATCAAGAGCTGAGTAAAGTAAAGCTCCTCACGCGGGGGACAGCAATGGTGTTGCAGTGGGAATAGCCCAGGCCGAGGGCGCTAAAAGAATCATAAAAAGTCCAGGACTATAACACGAAGGAACTGTTAACATAACGTAGATGGTAGAAGTGTGGGCCCATGAGAGAAATAGAAATAATAAAAAAAAAACGAACAAACGTGTATCCTGTAGGCCAATTCCATCGTCAGCGTGATGAACAGTAGCGTGATCTTTTCCGTATAAGTGTTCGGTTTCAGCGACCGCGATTTCCTTCACGATGCGAAAGCTGAGTGAGTCTGGTGCGCTTATACGGCGGCTTGTGAGGGCTGGAGTGCGGTCTGCGATCACGAGGTTCTGGTCGGGACGGAGAGCCGACCGATGCATCCGTATGGTCCATTTCCGTGGTGGTTTGGGCCAAGTAACTCGCTGCTTCGTCCGGTGACGTAAAAGATAGTCGTTCTCCCGAAGGTGTTTCCATTCGTAGAATAGCAGGGTATGCTAAGGAGAATCTTACTTGTTGGTGGTGCAGCGTGGTACAAACCGGAGCGAACGCCTTCCTGCGTTTCATGACCTCAACAGAATAGTCGGCAAATAGCAGAAGCTTAGCTCCATCAACGGTTAAGGTACGATTGCGCCGGAATGCTTGCAGAATCGCTGCCTTGTCAGCATAATTGAGATACCTCACAATGACGTGGCGAGGCTTAGTGCGGGTATCCTCAAATTGGCCGATGCGATGAGCCCGTTCGATCGTACAGGGTATGCGGATACCCAATTGTTCCGGTATGAGTTTAGCACAGATGTCAGCGAGGTTATTCGCAGTGACCGTTTCCGGAAGACCAATGATCCGAAGATTGTTCCTTCTGGAGCGATTCTCGAGGTCATCGATCTTATCCCACAGGTCTCTCGTCTCCGCCGTGAGTCGGGCGAGCGTCGCCGATTGCGCCGCAGTATCATCTTCCAGGTAAGAGATCCGATCTTCCGTCTGGGTGATGCGTTGCGCTTGTACTTGTAGTTCTATGTGTAGCTGCTCCAGCCCTTTGTGTACGGCTGCATCCACTGTGGCGGTTAAAGTAGGGCCTAGAAGGGCAACAACTTCTTGGGCTATGCCCGCCGGTTGGTGGATTCCCTGTAGTTCTGCTGGGAGCAAGGGCCCGGCCTGGTCCGCTGGAGGCGTGGTCGCCATCTTGGCCGCGCTGAGGGCCGCGTCTTCTGCCGAGGTTGGCGAAGAGGAGACAGCCCGGGCATAAGACCGCTCCACAAAGCGGTCCATGAGTCTCCCGTGGGTGAGGCGGACTTTTGGGGAGCAACCCCGGAGTTGTAGCAGAACTGGAGGCAGCAAAATAGAGGGGTTCGGCGGGAGCTACGTCCACTCACAGCCTGTTCATGTGGCGCCGGAACCGGAAGTTCTGGCCGCTCTGCCTTAATAAAAATGATAATCCTTCCACGCATATTATATCTCCTACAGACAATTCCAATCCAATTACCCCCGTCTTTTTTTCTGGCATACAAGAAGTTATGCACACTGTTTATCTGGAGAGGCAACGCTCCCCGTATTAAATACGCTCGCCTGACGCGCCCTAAGACCAAGGGTGGCATTGCCTTACCTGATTTATACCATTACTACCTAGCATGCCACCTGACGAGATTGGTGGACTGGAAAGCTCATAGGAGAGGGAAGACTTGGGTGGCCTTGGAAAGCTCCTTCTCAGGTTACCCATTGCACACTCTTGCCTGGCTCTCACTGAAGCACTGGCCCCACTCCGTCAAGACCCACCCGCTCATCCACACCTCATTGCTGGCCTTCAAGAAAGCGGTGGCCTCCCACCATCTCTCCTCATACCTAGGCCCATTGACTACCTTGAGGGGAAACCCTGACTTCTCTCCAGGGGAGTCGACCACGTTTCTTATGCAGGAATGGCCACATGATGACGTCTTAGCTCAGCAATTCTTTCACAAAGGATGACTAAGATCCTATGACGCACTTAAGACTACCTCACTCACGAAGGAGTTTCCCTTTTGGACCTATAGGCAATTAATGCACTTCTTCACCTCCCAGAGTCACACCGACGCTTGGACAAGACGACTCACCCCATTTGAATCTCTTCACTCCCAAACCACACCACAAAGACATCTAATATCCCAGATCTATTCTATCCTCCAAGACGAATCCCACACCCTTCAGACTGATCCCCCCTAAAGCATCATGGGGTAGGGACCTGCAAATCTCATTCACAGACGATGACTGGGGTACTATTGCCACGTATGCACATACAAGCTCACTGAATGTAGCCATTCAAGAAAACGGCTACAAGATTATCACAAAGTGGTACAGGACACCATCCCGCTTACATAAATTCTCTCCCTCAATCCCAAATGTATGTTGGAGGTGTAATAAAGAAGAAGGCTCTATGCTCCACATATGGTGGGAATGCGCCATGCTACAACCATTCTGGAAAGAAGTACACGCCATTATAGCACAAGTCACCACATACACCCTTGATTTTAATGCTGCTCAGTATCTCCTCCATCACACTTCTTTGACCAAACAGGCATATCACAAATCTCTGGCCATGCACATGGTAAATGCTGCTAGACTATGCATTCCTGCGCTCTGGCGCTCCAATAAGACCCCAACTATTAGAGACTGGCTGACAAGGATCGCTAAAATTGAGGAGATAGAGGAACTGATCTATACCTCTCAGGATCGCATGCAGAAATTCTCCACCACGTGGGCCTGCTGGACGCATTTTAAGTCCACGGGAAGATACAAATCTTACTTTCCACATTGACAGGTACAACTATAAGCCACCAGAGCTGGACCCTGGCTGGGCCTGAATGTTGTAATGGGGCTGGGAAGAGGAGCGGCCCCCCATACTCCCTATACTCCCTATATCCCACCCCTTCCCCCCTAACCCTACACTGATGCCCCTCTAGGGTCCCCCTTATGGACCTCCTTGCTCCCTCCTTCCCCATGTCTTCCCCTCCCTTTCCCACTTTTACCCCCTTTTCTTTCAACTCCCCATAGGTATACTCCATTTCATTAACACACTACCCAACAAGAATGCCCCTCACCCCGTGAAGTAATGATACCGGGAGGCACGTCACACCTCATAAACCTATATGCAACTTTCATGATCCCTTCGAGGCCACGAGAGGACCGAGCATTGGTGGTCCCCGTGGTCATTGTCTACTCTTGATTAAACTAGCCACCACTAGACTGGAGCCTCTCGGGAGCACGTAACTGTTGGTAGTAAATACACTAAATCTATCCGTTTATTAGTTATATCTGCATAGTACATTGTGTACTCTATCTCTTCCTGTCTAGTAATTTGAGTGTTTTGCTTCTATGTGATTTGTCATTGTACCGCACAGTAATTGATGCTACCTTTCTGTACCCGTTTGCTATGACATGTATGTGATTACTTTATCTTTGAATAATAAAAAAATTTTGTGGAAAAAAAAAAAAGGGGGTGAAAGGGTTAACTGGGAGGGCAATCAAGGGGTTAAACCTTTATTAGGGGGGTAGGGCTACCCTGGACCTAAAGGGGCCTAACACTAGCTGCCCTGACACTTTTTACAGTCACAACTGAAACTAAATGCAGTGATCAGTAAATAAATGAACACTGCAATTAGTGACACTGTGACTGGGGGGGGGGGGGGCGGGGGTCGATCGGGGGGGTGATCGGGGGGTGACTGGGGTGAAATGTGTGCCTATGTGTACCTATGTGTCAGTGGACTGTTGGTGCACTTACTTGTATGTCTTCACTCCGCGCTGTCCGGTCAAAAAGACCGCCACGAGGAGTGTGACATCACTTCCTCCTTCCTGTGTTTACATTTTCACAGGGGAGGAAGCTTGTCATTGGCCAGGAGCGATCGAGAGGGGATGGCCAGAAACCAACGGCCATTCTCTCATCACTGATCGCTCCTGCAGCGAACCGGACCACCGTATCCAGCGGGAGGGGGTCCGATCGGACCCCCCACCCGCTGGAAGGCAGGCACGTACATGTACATGCTTGTGCCTGCCTTTGCCATTGTGATGACGTACAATGGCAATACGGCGGTCCTTAAGTGGTTAAAAAACTGCTGCATGATGTTCATTTTAGGTCCATCTAAATTTGGTCGGCGTGTGCTTTTGTATGTGTGCCTCTTTGATGCAGTTGCGCTCCCGCTCTCTAGATACACATCCATGCTGACCATGTTTTATTATCTAATCATTAATGTCATTTTATTTATCTCCAGTAGGATATGCAGTATAATTATAATTATTAATTATTTCTTCGTCCTAATTATGCAGTATGTATTTGTTATGCACTCAGCTGTATTCCTTTACTAGATGGAGTATTTAAGTGCCGCCTATCTCTCTCTCCCTGTTCCTACACTTGAGAAAGGAGCACGCATGGGCCTTACGGACTTTGCACATGCTCTGAAACACGTTGTGTTTCTCCTCCATTTGCTGACGTCACACGCTGTTTCCCCCGAGCCGCTTGTCACTTTCCCCTGTGAGACATGGCAAGGTTCCCCCCGGCGTCTTGCATCTACCGCAGCTTCGCAAGATGAACTCCTGGACACATGCTTTTGACTACGGCTATTTACCCATGTACAGCTCCTTGCATTTTTATATGTAAGTATTACTATTTTGTTTTATCATTGATTAAAACACTGTAACTGAGTGACGCCCTCCTATTTTTGTTAGACCTATTACCATGGGCAGTTTGCTCACAATAGTGACTTGAATTCTGCTTCCCGATTGTCCCCATTTATGGCAAACTATGGTTTCCAACCTTCCATGTTGCCTGACTCCTTTGTTCTGCAGCATATTCCTGCATTAAAGGAGCAGCTCCGTCGTTGTTCCACTTGGGCACAAGTCCAGGAGGCTTTACGACATGCTAATGATAAGTATAGGCTCCATGCTGACCGCAGACGCTTGCCTGTGCCTTCCTACCAGGTTGGGGACAGGGTCTGGCTGTCATCTTGCAACCTTCGACTTAATGTTCCCTCACTGAAGTTCGCACCTTGGTTTATTTAGGCTTTCCATATTCTTTGCAGGATTAACCCAGTGGCTTACGCATTAGACCTTCCTTCTAATATGCATATTTATAATGTATTTCATGTTTCCTTATTAAAACCTTTGTTCTGCAACCAATTAACCACCTCAGTGCCACGTCCTCACCCTGTACAGTTTGAAAACCATGAGTATGAAGTACAGTCCATTGTTGACTCCCGTAGGTTCCGCGGGCCCATACAGTCACCGGTGCATTGGAAGGGGTACCGTCCGGAGGAATGCTCTTGCGTCTCATCTGACGTAAGTGGCCCTGTCCTCCTCTGTGATTTCCATAGATGTTTTCCCCTCAAGCCTGGTGGTCCTCCGAGGGGGAGAGGTTATTGAGGAGGGGGTACTGTCAGGGCTGGGCTCAGCCTTTCCTTCTTAGAGCTGGCCGCTCAGCTGTCAGATAATTGTCAGCTCCTATCTCTCCACAGGTACTCAGCTGTTGATGATATCCTGCTCGTCAGTCCTGCCTACTTAAGCTGTTCAGCCCAGTGGATCTCTGCCTTTGCCTTGGTCAACACCATGGAAACTATCTCCTGTGATCCTGTTCAGGACTTGCTTTGTTGACATCCCTTCTGGCTTCAGAGCCTGCTTGTTATTCCACTACATTGATCCCTAACTTCTGGCTTGGCTGACCATCTGTTCCGGTTACTATTTTGACTATGTTTGTTCTTTTTATTTTTTTTATTAAACAATTGTGACTTAACTGTACTTCTGTCTCTGCCTGATTTCATGGTTTCCTCTCTCTCTCCACACTGAAATCACACTGAAAATGGCTGCCATTGAAAGAATACTTTAATACTGTGGAGCGGGAATGAGCCATGATTGGATAAAATCACAATGACAGTGTCCAGTCATGACTCTGACAGTGCTCTGTGTCCTGATTGGCTGAAGCTTTCACTGCTTCAGCCCATCAGGGCTTGCAATGCACTGTTCAGCGGCGCAATGCATTGCAGTTAGTTCCGGGGCTGAACAAATGGTCGAACGACCCATTTGTTTGGATGTTCACTGAACGCCTGAACAATAAAAGTTCAGCTCAAATTTATGCTCGGGCCAAATCGTTCACCCATTCCTAGTCACCAGTAAGGTATTTGTATATCACTATCATATCCCCTCTCAATCATCTCTTCTCCAGAGAGAATACATTTAATGCTTGTAGTCATAATTGAGATCCTCTAGTCCCTTTATTAGCTTTGTTGCCCTTCTCTGGACTCTCTCCAGTTCCAGCACATCCTTCTTGAGGACTGGTGCTGAGGAGTTTTATTGGTAATAACCAACTTATCAATACAGGAGGAGTATGGCACATTAAAATCCCTGCCAATCATCAGAAGAGTGTGACTAAACCTAAAAAGTTGCTTACAGACTTTTGATAAAAAAGCTGACTGATTGGAGTTGGGAGAGTATAAATTGCACCAAGTAAAAGTAGTGCCTTTCCAGGATAATGCATCCGCCCAAAACATCAGTATAAACTTTATGTAGTTTAAAAGGAGAATCTTGCTTAAAGAGGATTGATAGCCCAGCTTTTTTCCTTGGATTGGAGGCAATGTACATTTGATAGAAATGTTTAGAAGCAAATGACACAGTGCCAGTTTTATCTAAATGCGCCTCTTGCAAAACACTTAAATTCTCTCAAGACCAGATGTCTAGTTAGAATTAAGACCTTTAACTTTACGGTAAAAATAAAATGACGGTAAAGCGCCGCTAAAAATAGCGGCGCTTTACCGCCGACGCCCGCACCGCCCCAGTGTGAAAGAGGCCTAAAGATAAACTAAAAAAGACTAAAGACAAAACAACAACATTTGCAGAAACCACATATGTAACACTTTAAGTACAAATGATCCATCTACCAGCGGAGCAGGAAAGGACATCCTCAATTCAGAGGGGGGACAGGATGCAATAGCATACCTGTCAAGACATATAAAAGGAAGGATTAAAGGTGGTTGAGGAGACCTATAGTGGGAGGTAGAGGTAGTCTCATGAAGTGCAGGTCCCTCCAAACCTGCCTAAATCTAAATTATCAAAATTGTCAGCTAACAACCAGTTTAAAATGAATACAATTAACCTACAATGCACAGGAACCAAAACACAATAGTTCTTGCAAGGATAACGAGATGTGAGAAGCGTCCTTACCAAAATACAAGGGAGCAATCTTCCTCTAAGTAGGCCCTCCTCCCCTCAGTAAAAGTTTCTGTAAAGGGAAAGGAGAGCACCACACCATGAGAGAGAGAAAAAAAAAAGAAAAAAAAAGTGCCTATGCACCATACAACATCAAGATTCAAGGTTACGAATGTGGCTGTGCTAGAGGACCTGAGCAAGGTGAGACAGCACCCAGTGCCTTCTCATCTTAGCCCTGGAAACAAGTTTGATAAAGAGGCCCTGAATGAAAGATTTGTGGGCATTCCACAAGACAAACAGGTCTAATAAATGTACACATTAACTTTGAAATGCTTTTTCAAATGGGCATCCAGCATTTCTCTATTCTCTGGTGGGTAAAACAGGTAAGGATTATGTCTCCAGAGGAACACATGCTTATGTGACAGAGGGTCCAGGACATTAAGGGTTGTAGATGCGTGGTTAGACCACATGATATCATTCATAGATGAATCCTGTATCTTCTTAGGTAACCATTTTTCAACTAAAAACAAGTCGATCCATGAGTAGGAGTTGTGGCTGATAGAGAAAAAGGTGAAGTCTTTCTCCAAGGCATGTAAACAATGACAGCTATCAAAGAGGTCCTGGGAATGGAAAAGAATATTGTAGAGATGCTGGTAGGCATCTGGGCTGTGTAGTAGAGTCCATAGTAGGGTCCAGGGTCAAATTAAAGGCTCCACATAATATGAGTGATCCTTGTTTGATTTTGTTCACCCTGCACATTCATTTGTTCAAAAATCGAATCCAATAAGTGTTAGGGGCATAGATATTTACCACCGTATATCTAGTGGAACTTAAATCTCAAACCAAAATGAGAAAACAGCTGTCAGGATCTTTAAATTCCTCAGATCAGATTGAAAGCTACTGTGTCTTTTTTGCTGGTATAGATGTGGAAAAAATGTACGGAAAGCTGTGATGTGAGCATTTAAGGGACATATGTTGGTTGAAATGCATTTATAGAAGACATAGCCAATTGCAACAGAATTGGAGGGCTTCTTTTCAAAGAGATGATTACTTAGCAGGGTGGTTAAGACCTTTTGAATTAATTGACAAGTACTTAATAGACAAGTGCAGAGAACACCTTCCACTGAATGTTTAGCCATGGTCACTTACGTCGCGTACACACGATCAAACAAGCGGGTGGAAAAGTCCGGCAAACTCAAGTCTGCCAGACAATCCCCCCCGTGTGTAGCCTCCGGCATACTTTTTTGACCCCGAAAGTACGGCGGACTTTAGCCGCGTACACATGTAGCCGTCTGTCCGACGTACTTAGTCTGGTGGACTTCCCGCCAGACTGTCCGTCTGACTTTCCGAATGGGCTACTTGCCCACACACGGCACTTTTTCAGCGGACTAATACGGCGTACTAAGTCCGCCGTACTATCCGCCCTACTTTTGAAATGAACGGACTCGCCCACACACGTGGAGGAAAGTCCGCTCATTTCGAGCGCGTCTCCAGGTAGGCAGGGCCCGCAAAGGAGATGTCGCTGGCCCCGCCGCCTGGTATGGACTTAAAGGGGAACCCCAACGCCGAAAAAAATCGGCATGGGGGTCCCCCCAAAGTCCACAACAGACCCTTGTCCGAGCACGCTACCCGGCCGGCCAGGAAAGGAGGGGCGAGCGAGCGCCCCACTCCTGAGCCGTACCAGGCCGCGTGCCCTCAACATGGGGGGTGCCTTGGGGAAGGGGGGGCCGCGAGGCCCCCCCACCCCAAAGCACCTTGTCCCCATGTTGAGGAGCACAAGGGCCTCTTCCCGACAACCCTGGCCGTTGGTTGTCGGGGTCTGCGGGCGGGGGGGGGCTTATCGGAATCCGGGAGCCCCCTTTAATAAGGGGGCCCCCGGATACCGGCCCCCCACCCTATGTGAATTAGTATGGGGTACAATGTACCCCTACCCATTCACCTGTAAAATAAAGTACAAAAAAAAACACAACACACAAAATAAAATAATTTATTGCACAGCTCCGGGGGTCTTCTCGCCGGACTCCTCCGCTATCTTCTTGTAGCTCTTTTACTAGCGGAGGAGCCCGGCATTCTTCTTCGTCGCCGCGGCCTCTTCTTCCGACTTCGGGGGTCTTGTCCCCCTCTTTGGTTCTTCTGCCGGCCCACCGCGCCTTCTTATAGCTCTTTTACAGGCGGTGGCCCGGTCTTATGTCGCCGCCGCCGTCGACTTCCATTCTTCTTCTTCTTCTTCTCCTGGAGATGTTGACTCGTCGTTCTCTTCGGCCGCAATGCCAGGGGCGCGCTGCGCGGCGACTTATATAGGGACAAGGGGTGGTGTCACATGGGTTGATGTCACATGGGTTGGTCACATGGGTTGATGTCACATGGCGACAGTCCCAGCATCCTCCGGGACTGTGACATCGTAAGGGGGCGGGGTCACCATGTGACACCAACCCATGTGACATCAACCTATGTGACACCACCCCTTGTCTCTATACAAGTCGCCGCGCAGCGCGCCCCTGGCATTGCGGCCGGAGAGAACGTCGAGTCAACATCTCCAGGAGAAGAAGAAGAATAATAATAATAAGAAGAAGAACGGAAGGTGGCGGCGACGGCAGCGACAGAAGACCGGGCCACCGCCTGTAAAAGAGCTATAAGAAGGTGCGGTGGCCCGGCAGAAGAACCAAAGAGGGGGACAAGACCCCCGAAGTCGGAAGAAGAGGCCGCGGCGACGAAGAAGAATGCCGGGCTCCTCCTCTAGTAAAAGAGCTACAAGAAGATAGCGGAGGAGTCCAGCGAGAAGACCCCCGAAGACGGAAGACCCCCGGAGCTGTGCAATAAATTATTTTATCTTGTGTGTTGTGTTTTTTTTTTGTACTTTAATTTACAGGTGAATGGGTAGGGGTACATTGTACCCCATACTCATTCACATAGGGTGGGGGGCCGGTATCCGGGGGCCCCCTTATTAAAGTGGGCTCCCGGATTCCGATAAGCCCCCCGCCCGCAGACCCCGACAACCAACAGCCAGGGTTGTCGGGAAGAGGCCCTTGTCCTCATCAACATGGGGACAAGGTGCTTTGGGGTGGGGGGGCCGCGCGGCCCCCCCTTCCCCAAGGCACCCCCCATGTTGAGGGCACGCGGCCTGGTACGGCTCAGGAGGGGGGACGCTCGCTCGCCCCTCCTTTCCTGGCCGGCCGGGTAGCGTGCTCGGACAAGGGTCTGTTGTGGACTTAGGGGGGACCCCCACGCCGATTTTTTTTCGGCGTTGGGGTTCCCCTTTAAGTCCATACCAGGCAGCGGGGCCAGCGACGTCTCCTTCACGGGCCCCGCCTACCTGGAGACGCGCTTGAAATGAGCGGACTTTCCTCCGCGTGTGTGGGCGAGTCCGTTCATTTCAAAAGTAGGGCGGATAGTACGGCGGACTTAGTATGCCGTATTAGTCCGCTGAAAAAGTGTGTGGGCAAGTAGCCCGTTCGGAAAATCCGCCAGACTAAGTACGTCAGACAGACGGCTACGTGTGTACGCGGCTTTACAGATACTCCACTAAGTAGAGCAGGAACTAAGCAAGTTTGCAGTGATATCCGATGAATCCATATATGTCGTCAAACGATAGAGGTTGGTAAGTTTGTCAACGATGTTGCTACACATATTGAATGCAAAATCAGTCAGCGCAAAACAAAAACTTTCTGTTTAAAGTATTAATAACGAAACAGCTGAAAACTAAAGGTAAATATAACAAAAACCTCAAAGAAACATCATAAACAGAGCAGTGCAGCGCTGAAACAAACTCCCCTATTAGTACTATATAAAGTCTCTCGAGATAAACAACAACATAAAAAGGAAAATGATACAAAGTGAATGAACAGTCTATGATGGTACTGATCGACAATCCTTCATTCTTCTCAGTGGATAGAATGCATACTGATATCCTTAATCACCAGAAAACAGGTGCTCCCACTACCAGACAGCCAAACCGCTCACCTTAAAAAAATTTACCCCTGACTGAACAGATAGGTCAAATGGAGCATTCACCACTGCCAGTGGTCATATACCAGGATTCAGGTGGATCAAAAAGGTGTAACTCAGCTCCTTGGATATCACAGCGTTGTCATCAATGATGGCTCAAACTCCCCATATGGACATTATAAAATAGAAAAATATATATAGTGCAGACCGTATAGATAAAAAAACTAATTTTATTGCCAAAAGACAGGTACTCACATACAGAGCACTACAACTAGTGCTGGATTATAAGCATGGATGAACAAAGTTCACTTAAACAATGCAATAAGGTGGTTGCAGTGACATTCCAGGGTCCTCCCACACGCGTATCGTCCTAAACAGGACTTCATCAGCGGATAAAGAGGCCCTTGCAACCATTTTCAAATTTATAACCACCCACTAATTATCCCCAGCTTAATGAATCATGATTAACCACTTCCCACCCGGCCAATGCATATATACGGCCGGGTGGGAGCCGTCTACTCCTGATAGGACGTTCAGGAACGTCATTCAGGAGTAGCGGGATCGCGCGCGCGCCCGCGCAGCGGCGCGATCCCGATGTGCTCGTGTCACCCGGACACGGCACATCTCAGATCGGCAGGAGGGCTCTGTGATTGGCCCTCCTGATCACATGACGGCCGTGTCCAATCACGGCCGTCATGTGATGTAAACAAACAGCCGGTTGCTAGGCAATCGGCTCTCCTCTCCTCACACGGAAGTCACCGCTGAGGAGAGGAGAGCAGATCGCTGCAGCCGGCTGATGATCAGTGAGTATGGGCTGCTTTTTACAGCTTTTTACTCACTGATCATCAGTGTAGTGTAAACACACAACACACCACACAGTACAAACACAGTCCCCACACATGTTTCCAAAACACACATGTCCCCAAATAATAAAAACACATGTCCCTAATAATAAAAACATGTCCCCCACATATGTCCCACTAAAATCACATGTCCCAATGATTATCTGCACACATATGTACGTGATCACCTGCACACATATGTACATGATCATTTGCGTACATATGTCTGTGATCACACAAACCAATTATTATACACTTAACGGAATTTTTTTTTACCAAAAACATGTAGCAGAATACATTTTGGCTTAAATTTATGACAAAATTTGATTTTATTGGATTTCTTTTCAAATAGAAAAAAGAAAATATTGTTTTTTTTCAAAATTTCCGCTATTTTTGCGCTTATATCGCAAAAAAAAAAAAACGGAGTCGTGAATAAATAACACCAAAATAAAGCTCTATTTGTGCGAACAAAATGATAACAATTTCATTTGGGTACAGTGTAGCATGAACGCGCAATTGTCACTGAAAGCGCTAGAGCGCTGAAAGCTGAAAATTGGGCTGGGAAGGAAGGGGGCGAAAGTGCCCTGTATTGTAGTGGTTAAAAGCCTGTAGCCAATGAGGAGACAGATATTCAAAACACTTTCCATTGTCCCCATTAAGTTAAAAATAATCAACATATATAATCATTCACACAATTTAAAACATATAAATTATACTTACTAATATCAAAAGTCATCAATTAAGCTTAAAATTCATCTTGCTCAAAGGTAATGTTGTAATGTTATACTCGTCAGTGTCAGCACATGTAGAAAAGCCAAACAAACAAACTCAAGTCACATGTTCCGGTCACATGATCGAAATACAGTCACATGAGTAAGGCAGAACCAATCACAAGAGAGAAGAAAGGAAACTCAAGTCACATGTTTCGGTCACATGATCGAAATACAGTCACATGAGTAAGGCAGAGCCAATCACAAGAGAGAAGGAAAGAAACTCAAGTCACATGTTCTGGTCACATGATAGGAATACAGTCACATGAGTAAGGCAGAGCCAATCACAAGAGAGAAGGAAGGAAACTCAAGTCACATGATCGGAATACAGTCACATGAGTAAGGCAGAGCCAATCACAAGAGAGAAGGAAGGAAACTCAAGTCACATGTTCCGGTCACATGATTGGAATACAGTCACATGAGTAAGGCAGAGCCAATCACAAGAGAGAAGGAAGGAAACTCAAGTCCCATGTTCCGGTCACATGATTGGAATACAGTCACATGAGTAAGTCAGAGCCAATCGCAAGAGAGAAGGACTCAGTGTGTCACTTCCGCCTTCGCTGTATCCACGGCAATGCGGTAAACACAGCACGCTGAGCACAGAAATGGGCGGGCCTTTATAGCCACATGATAATCAAGTCATGTGACCAGGCCATCATGTGACCGGAAGTTATCTATACGGTCTGCACCATATATATTTTTCTATTTTATAATGTCCATATGAGGAGTTTGAGCCATCATTGATGACAACACTGTGATATCCAAGGAGCTGAGTTACACCTTTTTGATCCACCTGAATCCTGGTATATGACCACTGGCAGTGGTGAATGCTCCA
The DNA here is from genome assembly GCF_037356315.1 of Lithobates pipiens. Lineage (NCBI taxonomy): Eukaryota > Metazoa > Chordata > Amphibia > Anura > Ranidae > Lithobates > Lithobates pipiens. The sequence goes on along the minus strand of NW_027507686.1, from coordinate 153,443,458 downwards.
TTTGACCTATCTGTTCAGTCAGGGGTCAATTTTTTAAGGTGAGCGGTTTGGCTGTCTGGTGGTGGGAGCACCTGTTTTCTGGTGATTAAGGATATCAGTATGCATTCTATCCACTGAGAAGAATGAAGGATTGTCGATCAATACCATCATAGACTGTTCATTCACTTTGTATCATTTTCCTTTTTATGTTGTTGTTTATCTCGAGAGACTTTTTATAGTACTAATAGGGGGGTTTGTTTCAATGCTGCACTGCTCTGTTTATGATGCTACACATATGTTAAAGAAAAAAAAAAAACTGAAAGAAGAAAAAACAAAAAAAGAACACATAGGTAACAACAAAATGCAACCTGAGAAGTAAAGGAAGAAGATCTGACAATCCATGTGCACAGGGCCGTCTTTAACGCAGGGCAAACGTGGCAGCTGCCCTGGGCCCTGTCATTGTCGGGGGCCTGCCAAAGCAGCTGCCCCTTGAGCCCACTCTGCCCACAAATTAGGGTCTCATGATAACACCACATAGTGCAGAATTACCTCGCTGTATTCCCCGGCTAGCAGGGCAGGGATGGGGCCAGGAGTTCCACTGCTGCTCTGACCACTGCCACATGCAGCCTGTATGCTCAAAGCTGAGATAGGAGTTGGAGCGATGAGAGTCTCGCCTCTGGACCTCTTTGAGTCCCGCCACTAGACCTTTGTGTATCCTGCCCCCAGAGCTTTGCAAGACCTGCCTCTGGACCACTGAGGGCCCCAAACCTTGACATCTGTGGGCCCCACACCTGAACCTCTAAGCCCCTGTACACACGGTCGGAGATTTCCACAACCAAATCCGTCGGATTTTGCCCGTCGGATTTTGTCCGTCGGATCTTGTCCAAAACTGTTGCATATACACGGTCGGACAAAGTTGGCGAAAAATCCTATCTTTCAGAACGTGATGACGTAATTTTGTTACGATGGGACTACAGTCAGGCTAGTAACCAATAGCTTTGATGTAGGAATTTGATCTGAGCATGCGTGGCACTTGGTCCGATCAAAATTCTCTACACATGATCGGAGTATGTCCGATCGGCCCAGTTGGTCGGGAAATATTTCCAACATGTTGGAAAATTGTGTCCGACGGATATTCCGACTGAATCAGTCCGATGCATACCACACACAGTCGGATTATCCAACAACACGGTCCGATAGGACACATTCCGACAGATTCTCCGACCATGTGTACAAGGGCTAAGGGTCCTGCCCATGGACATGAGGGTAACGTATCTGGATGTCTAAGAACACCGTCTCTGGATCAATGAGAGTGGGTGGTGAGTCTGGCTGGCTAGGTGGGTCCTTCTCCCCATAGACTGCTTGTTGACTGTTATCCTAGCCCTGACTTGTTGTTTACAGTGTTTATAGCTGTAAACTTCTAACAGGTAAAATTTGTATTTGATCACCTCCTGTACTCTGGTCACTGGTTATCTCCTGTACTAGATTTGCAGTCTCTGGTAATCCCTGTATTAGATCCGCAGTCTCTGGCCGTCCCCTATATTAGATCCGCAGTCTCTGGTTATCTCCTGTATTAGATCCGCAGTCTCTGGTTATCTCCTGTATTAGATCCGCAGTCTCTGGTTATCTTCTGTATTAGATCCGCAGTCTCTCGTTATCTCCTGTATTAGATTTGCAGTCTCTGGCCATCTCCTGTGTCAGGTTTTCAGTATCTGGTTATCACCTGTACTAAATTTGTAGTCTCTGGTTATCTCCTGTATTAGATCCGCAGTTTCTGGTTATCTCCTGTATTAGATCCGCAGTTTCTGGTTATCTCCTGTATTAGATCCGCAGTTCCTGGTTATCTCCTGTATTAGATCCGCAGTCTCTGGTTATCTCTTGTACTAGTTTGCAGTGTCTGGTTATCTCTTGTACTAGATTTGCAGTGTCTGGTTATTTCTTGTACTAGATTTGCAGTCTCTGATTATCTAGTGTACTAGGTGTGCAGTCACTGGTCATCTACTGTCTCTAGTCATCTCCTGTGTTAGATGTGCAGTCTTTGGTCATCTACTGTACTAGATTTGCAGTCTCTGGTCATCTCCTGTATTACATTTGCAGTCTCTGGTCATCTCCTGTATTACATTTGCAGTCTCTAGTCATCTCCTGTGTTAGATGTGCAGTCTCTGGTTATCTCCTGTAATAGATTCAAAGTCTTTGGTTATCTTCTGTACTAGATTCAAAGTCGTTGGTCATCTTTATTACTAGATTTGCAGTCTCTGGTTATCTCCTGTACTAGATTTGCAGTCTGTGGTTATCTCTTGTACTAGATCTGCAGTCTCTAGTTATCTCCTGTATTAGATCCGCAGTTTCTGGTCATCTCCTGTAGTACATTTCTCAGTGTCTCAGTGAGCAGTAATGATGTGCAGTAACCTCTAGCAATGAATGAGGGAGCAGAAATGATGTGTTATAACCTCTAACAACCAGTCAGTGATCGGTAATTATATGCTGTAACCTCTGGCAACCAATTGCAATTGTGGTCTGATCTGCTGCAGTAAACTGATTTTGAGTCCTACTGCCATTTGTTATATGTCTAAGAGCAGTTGGGGGGCCCAAGAAAATGTTTGCTCAGGTTCCAATAAATATTAAAGATGACCCTGCATGTGCAATGAGTCGCTGCTCAATTTTTCAGGAGAAGGTCTGCTAGCAGAAGCATCCAATTAATAAGGCCTGGAGGATCCATATTACAAATAAAGAATAGCTTAAACAGGGTGCTCAGCTTGCAGGTATGTTGGTGAACATGCTGGTTGACCATTAGGTGCTGAATTTGAAGCAGGATGGTCTTTTTTTGGTAGGGTAAGAGGAATCAGCCATAATACCCCAGGCCCTCATGAGTCGTAGCCCTTTTTTTCCGGTTAAAAGATAGTATGTTTTTTCAATTCAAGGGGTCCAATTTCCCTGGCTTATTGTATCGAACATTTAAAGCTACCAGACTCAGAGAGGTTCCGCTTCCAACAAATATCTCACTTCTTACACTCGCTTTGGAAGAACAAACCCCTTCCTCCCCCCTTTACTGAATACGAAGCCTGGTGTGGTAAGATCGAGGAGCAGAGGGGTGGTATTTCAGTAATCTATGCGGCTCTCACTGCCCCAACGGGCAAATCTCCATATATGACCGTATGGAAATCTGATCTTCAGACCTCGGGCAGTCTTGAAACCTGGCAGCTGGCCCTAGCCAGATCCTTTCGTGGGATCCAAAACACCTCACTTATGGAGGCTAGCATCAAATTGATAACCAGGTGGTACCTCACTCCAGCCAGGCTAGCCAAAATCTACCCCACGGCAAACCCCTTATGTTTTAGGGGGTGCCAACTTCGTGGCTCCATGATCCACATCTGGTGGGAATGCCCTAGGCTTCGTTCATTCTGGACTAAAATCTTTAACTTGATTTACATAGTCACAGGCTGCCGGGTTTCAAAAACTCCTGAGGTTGCGTTACTCAATGCCCCTGCTCCTTTGTTGCCTGGTTACACTCATAAACTAATCCATTTTATCCTCTTAGGAGCCAAAATTGTGATTGCCTCCGCCTGGAAGCAACCCAGACCCTCCTTCCTCGCAGTTAAGAGGAAAATATCCTGGATAATGTCCCAAGAAAAAATGGCAGGCATTCTGTCAGATACCACGCCTAAATTTAGAAAGGTGTGGGAACCTTGGGCCCGTTATATGGGAATATCCCTGCTGCCGGGAATGCCCCCAGGCTCTACCTTAGTGACCGGACCTCACCCCTAAAGCTCTCCCTCTTTCCTCGAGTGCCAAGCATTCTACCACTGTACCCCTCCACCTTTTTCGGATATAGCTTACCTCCCTTTACCCCTCTGTCCTCCTCTTTTCTTACTCTCTTCTCTTCTCTGTCTTTCTAGATGTTCTATCTTTGTGGTTTGATCAACAGAACTAAAATTGGCAGGTTCACCGTACAGTCAAATTGATAATTAAGATGCCCACTGTGGACGGCTCATCTAATTCTCTCTCCCTTTGAGAGGGGGGGGACCCGGGAGGGTACTCCCCCACCCTGACACAGCAAGCTCCCTCTTAGGGGTGTCGGGGTGGGGGCTCCTGGTTGCTACCCCTTACAGATATCTTGGATGGGTTCCCCACGTGGGGTGGCCCCTTGTTTTTCTTTTTTTTGTTTAGCTCCTCGCTGAGGCGGGGCAAGATGTCTGTACCTATTTGATATTCTATGTCTTCCACAACTGTCTCCTGTTTTCAATACTTACACTATGACATCGGGCCCTCCCTGATGAAGATTGTTTATTATACTGGTATATTTTTGTAAGTGCCTTTATCATAAAATAAAATCTTTTGAAAGTAAAAGATAGTATGGGTATCACCATTTCTAAAGACCAATAAGCTATTCCCCATCTATAGATCATTTTATGGTTCTGCAATACTTTGGTCATTTATTCAATTTCTTACTGAGCTGCAGCAGGTATTATTGAGAGTGGCCAGCATAAAATTGCAAATTGGCATATAGAGTAGTGCGGGTCTAGCCATCTTTTTTTTTTTTTTTTTTCAAATAAAATTTTTTGTTGATCACCAATAAAGAACGAGACCCCATTATTACAACAGTGGTATAAAGATAATTGAGGTTGTAAACATGAAGTTTGATTCACAGTAAATCAATGAACGTATCACATTGTCATATTACTTATTGGAACAAGATAAAGTTTGCAATTAGTTTGCCCCGAAAAAAACAAGTGTGACATGGCTATCTTGTAAGTACAAGGGGGTAATAGGGTCTCCCCAATCTCTTTTCACTCTTTTCTTAAAATAACAGAAAAATAGAAACAAATTATAGTCAAATAATAATGTGGAAAAAGCAGAATAGAGGAGAAGAAGGGGGGAGAGGGAGGGGAAGGAAAGGAAAGGGAAGCAAATAAGGGGGCAACAATGGCTCAGGAACATAGCAGTAGCTCACGAGTGAGTTATGATTAAGAATGAGCCGAATAACCCCAGTTCGGTTTGCATAGGCAAAAAATATGAATGAACAAACATTAAACATTAAAATCTATGGGACATGAATGTGAAAAATCTAAATTGGAGGGGCGTGACCAGCAGCCGAAGGAGATGGCCGCGTGAGGAGATAGCTCTGTGATCTCCAGCCCTAATGGCCCACACAACATGACCAGAACCCGCAAGATATCACAGCTACAAGGGCCTGAGAATCTCGCCGACTCCACAGGGATGACCAGTAAGCGGAAAACTCACGGAGGACCCTGGAAATTGCCGGACATCTTTAGTTCAGTCAGCACACCGATCATGCAAGGTGGCGTCACCACTCACAGGCAGCGGCACACTAGGCAGAACAACACAATGGGGGATAGGAAAGACACGAGCATACCTCCATCTATCTCCCCAAGCCACAGTAGCCGCTTGTCCTCCTGCAGCACCCCAACCCAAAGCCCACAAAAGGCAGCTCCTAAGCACTCTTCTACCCACACATATGCAGGAGACAGAAAAGAGGACAACATGTCCCAGAATAGCACTACTGAATTTCATGAGCAAATACATGATTTCCCAACTACAGGGCAACCCCTAAGTGATACTACAGTTAAAGGGATGCTGGTGTCCCTGAGGGGATCAATGCACAGAGACCTCATGGAATGTATCTCACAGATGAAGTCAGAAATAGCTGAAGTGGGTGAGCGAGTCAGCCATGTAGAGGACAAAATGGCGGAATTCACGACGGCTCATAATGAGCTAGTGGATGCACACAATGACAAAGATGATGAACTAGAGGCATTGAAAAACAAAATGGTCTGACCTCCGACAGTATGTTCCACAACTAATACAGGACCTTCTTCCTGACACATCTACTGGAGAAATCATAGTAGATCGGGCTCATAGGCTACCTAAGCCACAACATCTACCAGAAAAAATCCCACACGATGTTATAGCCCACATACACTTTTTACATGTCAAGGATGACCTGATGCGGTTTGCAAGGCAACAATCTCTGCTGCCTAACCCATACTCCTATTTTGCTATCTATGCTGACCTCTCCCAACACACCATGCTAGCACTGAAAAAATTAGTGCTGCTTACCAAGCTACTGTGAAACAACCATCTTCCAAACTCATGGGGTCACCAAAGATGGCCGCACTTATGCTATCAGATCCATAGAGGAAGGTCTTCAACTTACAAAAAAATGGGGTCTTCTCCCATTGGATGGCGAAGATACACTTAACGCCAACTCAACTCCTGAGCACATCTCGCCTGAATGGAAACCAAGAGATGCGACATGACCTCATTGCTCTATCTCACGTGTCAAGACCCTATGAAAGTCAAAAGTTAACAAATCAAGGACCGAAACTGGATACGAATATACTATTACTGTTCATATTTGATTGTTGACGTTTTGTTTTTTTCCTCTTTTGTTTTACCACCCACGATCATTCACGGTCAATCTGATGACGACGCCCTGGAATCATCTCATCTTTGGTTACCACAACATGCAGCTACCTACTCCACATTTGAAGACATCACAACAATACCTACAGGTACTCATGTATATAACCAATCGCTCCTGACTTTAATATCACTCTTACAAAGCATAATGCTGTACAATGGTCCTTAACTTTATGTCTCTGAATGCTCATGGTCTCAACAGCCCCTTTAAAAGAAGGGCCATGAGGCAACAAGTGAAAACCTTAAAAAGTGACATTGTATGTATTCAAGAGACCCATTTTATTCACGGAAAACATCCTTTATGTACAAACAAATTGTTTCCTCACGTTTTCACAGCCTCAGGCCCAAAGAAAAAGTGTGGAGTGCTGATTGCCGCTAGCCATAATGTTGCCTTTCGCCTACATGATATGATCAAAGACAAAGCAGGGAGATTTATTATAATGGTGTGTGCAGTGAAGAATGTCATGTATACTATTATTAACCTTTACACTCTGAATCGTAAACAACTACCTTTCTTACATGCTCTCAAAAAGAAAGTCGATAGTATTAAGAAAGGTTTAGTACTATATTGTGGTGATTTTAATTGTGTACCTAACAACAAACTTCTAGATTTCTCTCCACTACAACGTTCAAAACGCAATGAAATCCAATCTTTTTTACATACATCCTAATTATTTGATATATGGCGCTGTGTCAATTCAGGGGAAAAAGATTTTACCTATTATTCAATTCCTTACAAGTCATATTCAAGAATTGATTTATTTGTATCAGACCTGTCTATGCTTAAAAATGTTTTGTCAGCCAAGATTCATTCTATCCCTTGGTCTGATCATGCACCAATCTCTCTCTCAATCAAGGAACAAAATTCGGCGACTCCAGTGCACTTGTGGCGCAATAATATTTTTTACTTAATAACTCCAAACATAGGGACAGGTTGCATGATCAGATCAAGGACTTTTTTCTACACAATGATACCCTGGGCACATCTATATTTACTCTGTGGTGTGCCAATAAAGCATACAGCAGAGGTCTACTCATCCAAGCAGCCTCAAGGGGAAAAAAGAGGAAACTTCAAACACTGACCACATTATTAGACAAACTTAAATCTCTTGAAATGCAGCATAAATCCAATCCTTCCCCTCAGATACAATCAGAACATTTTCAAATCAGACAAGAGGTATGCACACAATTTCAGACCACCAACTTTACCTACAGACATTCAAAGCCACTCACTACACCCAGGGGAACAAGGCTGGTAAGTTCTTAGCAGCTTACTTCCGTAAACAACAACATAAATCTAAGCTCTCCTACATTACAGACCCCATCACGTCCAAAACTGTATACCATCCCCTAGATATAGCTAATGCATTTTGTAAATATTATCATCAACTTTATAACTTAAAATCAGATACCTCAACGCCCCAACCTACGGACACGGAGATCAATGATTTTCTTCGGTCTGTCAAACTCCCTTCTCTAGATAAGGAAAAGCTGCAATACCTAAACTCAGCCATAAGAGACACAGAAATTTCCCAAGTCATACACTCCCTACATCACAATAAATCACCAGACGCTGACGATTTTTCAGCTGAATATTACAAAGCTTTTTCGAACACTCTAGTACCATACATGAACAAACTCTTTCACAAAGCTACCATCACTACCTCGTTCGAAGAAGAAATGCTTAGATCGGTTATAGTGGCCCTTCTAAAGCCAGGGAAAAAAACAGATACCCCTCAAAATTTTTGCCCTATATCTCTTCTCAACACAGATTTAAAAGTATATTCAAGGGGGGCGCATGCGCGCTGCTCGACGTGATGGACGTCTGCCATTAGAGCTCCGCACTCCCCGCAACGGTTCCGGGACTTTATAGAGCCACCGCCAGCACAACAACCAGGCATCCCGCCGGTACGGTTCGCCGATACCGCCGAGCACCCCCGGGATGGTCCTAACAGGACACCGGGGTAAAACGAAGCCGAAGCCGATCAAGGAAGCGCTCGCGCGGGCCTCGTCCAAGATGGCTGCGAAAGCACAGGCTCAGGCTCTCTCACAGCGTCCCAGCTCTCCCGCTGACTCAGCTGATCCTCGCAGTGACGATTCCGATGAGGATGGTGGACCCAACATGGAGGACTTCCCTGCACTCCCAACTCCAGGTATACCACAAGCTGACCTTCTTGCCCACTTTGAAAAAATGCTGCATAAGGCCCTGAAAGCGACCTCAGAGCAAATAACTACTAAACTGACACGCGAGATACGTGAGTTGGGACAGCGCACTGCTGACCTTGAGACCCGAGCAGACGACATGGAACTGACCCTTAAAGAGCATGATCAGGAGCATTTAGCCCTTCGTGAGGAAAACGCAATGCTTCTTTCTCGGCTTGAAGACGCCGAGAATCGCTCCAGGAGGGCGAATCTGCGCCTCCGCGGCATTCCGGAAACGGTGCAAGATGTACAATCTTTTACTACGGCCCTATTCCAAGAGCTTTCCCCATCAATTCCGATTGAACGCCTGGAATTTGATAGGATACACAGAGCCCTGACGCGCCGTCAACCTGACGGTCCCCCGCGAGATATCATTGTAAAACTTCACTTTTTCAGATCTAAAGAGCAACTACTCGCAGCTGCCCGCAGCAAAGATACCCTCACATTTCAAGGCCATACATATCAGTTATTTACTGATTTAGCCCCTCTTACAATCGCGAAACGGAGGGCCATGAAACCGCAGCTACAGGTGCTTATCCATCATCAAATCAAATACATGTGGCGTTTTCCTTTTGCTCTTCACTTCACTTATAATGGTCAACAGTACACCTGTGCCTCCCCAGATGCTCTCCAACGCATCCTCGAGTCTCTACGTCTAACAACGCCAGAACAACAATCTGAGACTTCGCTTCCACGCACCCCTGCTCGTCTCACCCCATATCCTCACACGGCGACCCCTAAACGAGATCCCAGGGACATGCGTTCTCCAAGATCCATCCGGAAGGGTACACCAGCGAAAGCCTCTGCCTCAAATCTCTATAGTCCTAGAGTGTTTGTGCCTCGCTGAATGGCTTCTACCGCCTCATCGGTTACCTTCTTATTTTCACCCATGTTGCGGGTGCTCTGAGCCTTAGCCCATTGGCTTGATTTGCCTGTTAAGGTTATCAGTCACCTGTGTGTTAGGTGAACTTTTGACTTTGTTTTGGGTTTTTGATTTTTGATTTTTGATTTTTTGATGCTTGATTTTTGATTCTCGATTTTTTGCTTTCGATTCTGATTTTACTTCTACGCACTATAGCAGGTCTTTTCTCCTTCTACTGTACTGCACCCATGGACCCCCTTGTCTGCTATGCTGATCTTTTACTTATCATTAAGGTCCATGGAACATGAGCTTCCGCTAGCCAAGGAGAATACACTTGCTATGTGTAATGATTTTCCTCAGTGTCACCTTCATAGGTGAATTACCCCTTCCCTTTCCTTCCCTTCCCCCCCCCTCCTCTCCCCCTCCCCCCTCCTTACCCCCCCTTTTTTCCTCCACCCCCCATCTTTCCCCTTCACACAGGATTTGACATTAATATTGCTATCTATATTTCTATGTTACACTATGTTCCATGTAATTCATTGTAATTGTATGCTTTATGCCCTTAATAGAATGATTTTAAGCTGTCTTGGCATGTTCTATGTTAATACCAACAATGCTTTTCCCTGTCCCGGTATGTTGCGGGGGACAGCCACTGCTTCCCCCCCTACCTGGTGCGCTCTCCCCATGGCGGATCTGTCTGCCGTCGGGATCACGCACTCTAGAGTCGGGCGATCCGGACTTTTCCGACTCGCACCAACTTACTTATTTTTCGCCTTACATACTTACTCTGATGTTTCTCTATCTTTCTCTCCCTACACTCTTTTTGCTCCCAATTCGCTCTCTTTTCATGCCTTTCTTACTACTTATGGTCGGTTGGCCTGGGGGGACCCCGGGTTTCGCTATAGTACCCACCCATGTTTTGACCCATGGCCCCCTTGAATATATTGTCACTTAATGCAAAAGGTCTTAATTCCCCTAATAAAAGGGTCAAGGTGTTCCGCTCTTTCGTGTCCTTAAAAGCAGGAATAGTAGCGTTACAAGAAACGCACTTCTCTACACGTAGTACTCCTAAATTCTTCAGCAGCAGTTACCCTTTGGTGTATACAGCCTCTGCGGCTACAAAGCAACGAGGGGTCCTCCTGGCTCTCCATCGTTCCCTCCCGTTTACCTTTGCCTCAGTTATCCATGATCCTGAGGGGCCATATATTATCCTGTCGGGCTCTCTTCAAGAATCTGAAGTAACCCTAGTTTCCTACTATGCTCCCAATTCCAATCCCATCCCCTTCTTTTCTCACCTTTTCCAGGTAATTAAAACTCATCTTAAAGGCACTTTGATTATGTGTGGGGACTCAAATCTAGTCATTCACCCATCTATTGATAAATCTCCCTATGCACCGGACCACCTATCATTATCGGTTAAGTTCCGATCTTTGCTCCAACAATACTACCTATTAGATACGTGGAGGGAATGTAATCCCGCAAAGAAAAATTACTCTTTTTACTCCAAACCCCATAATTCATTTTCCAGAATAGACCACATATTTATCCCTGTAGCATCCTCCCCTGTCCTGCTTAAATCTTTTATTCACCCAATCACCTGGTCCGACCATTGTGCAGTGATTACCACTATCTCTTCACTTATACCGCAATCTAACGAAAGGTTTTGGCGCATGAACGACAAATATCTCACGAACGAATCTTTTCGGCTTGATATCGAAGTAGCATTACGTGATTATCTCGTGCACAATGCCGTCCCAGGCACCTCCCCTGTTCTCTTATGGGAAGCGCATAAACCTGTTATACGGGGTAAATGCATTTCTACCGCCTCTTTCCTCAAAAAAGATAGACTTAATCGTATACAGCACCTAGAATCCGAATATCAACGCCAGTTCCTGCTATTTCAGGCTACACCTTCGGAGGCGAACAAGTCTAAATTAGATAACATCCGTCTCGAATTGGACTTGCTCTTTTCTGAAGCAGCTGACAAATCCTTGCGCAGGGCCTATCATTCTATTTACACAAAATCTAACAAGCCTGACACATTTTTAGCTCTTCGCCTTAGACAACCGGAGCGTACCCATAAACCAATTAGACTTAAACTCCACAATGGGACCCACACTAGTAACCCGGCCAGAATAGTAAATGAATTCTCTAAACGCCTCGCTAAATTATATGAATCCCCTGCCCCCTTTCCTCTTGATAAAGCCGAGGCTTTATTTTGTAATTTACCGATTCCTTCCCTCCCTACCCCTATTCGCAATGCCTTCTGAGGTATCTCAAGCCATCAAATTGCTCAAACCCAATAAACAACCTGGCCCTGACGGGTTTACAGGGCTATATTATAAAAAATTTATGGAAGTCCTGGCCCCTCTCTTGGCGAACTCCTTTAATGCTCTGCTGAAAGGGGGAGTCTTCGGCAACGAGACGCTTACGGCCTCAGTCTCTATGATACCCAAACCTGATGCTGACCACTCTGTCTGGTCCAACTACAGGCCGATATCACTCTTGAACCTAGACGTAAAACTTTTAGCAAAGATTTTGTCCACACGCTTGAATCCACATATTGGAGGGTTGATTCATAGAGACCAGGTGGGATTCATTCCCAAACGTCAAGCCAGTGATAACGTGCGCCGGGTCATTCTATTACAACATTTGGCGAGAGCTCGGGGTGTCCCTATGCATCTCCTGTCTCTCGACATTCGAAAAGCGTTCGATACCGTCTCCTGGCCTTATCTTACGTATATATTAACTAAATGGGGCTTTGGCCCTCACTTCCTTCGTTGGATCGAAGCCTTATATGCCAATCCCCAAGCATTCGTTCGATACTCCGGCTTTAATTCTAATAGATTTCCGATCCAACGTGGCACTCGGCAGGGGTGCCCTTTGTCACCCCTGCTCTTTGCCCTTGCCATTGAGCCCCTAGCAGCTTTGATCAGATCTAACCCCGACATCAGAGGATTAGAGATAGCCTCCACGACCCATAAATTATGTCTCTTTGCAGACGATGCCCTATTATTTATAACCTCACCCCATACTACTTTACCTAACTTGTTTAAACTCCTTGACTTGTTTGCGCAAATCTCAGGCCTTGAGGTGAACCAAGCTAAGTCTAAGGCTCTAGCAGTATCCCTTCCTACAGAGACGCTTCAAACTTTACGCACAAATTATCCATTTCAGTGGTCCACCTCCTATATTCCCTATTTAGGAGTGAAATTAACCAGTGACCCAACCCACTTATACCAAATTAATTATTTACCCATGCTTCGTAATCTATCATCCCTCCTTAATTCCTGGCAACCCTTACGTGTTTCTTGGCTTGGTCGCATTGCGGCTGTTAAAATGTCTCTGTTACCCAAGTTATTATATTTATACAGAGTACTCCCGGTCATGGTTCCATTATACTTTCATAAGGCTATTCAAAGTCGAGCCTTCAAATACATATGGGGTAATATCAGACCCAGGGTCTCTAAGGCTGTTCTTTTCCGACATAAACTCCGTGGGGGCCTGGGAATTTCACACTTCAGGAATTACTATTATGCAGCTCAGATATCGCAATTGACCTTATACCACGCCGTGTCTGAAATCCCGCTGTGGGTCAGTCTGGAAGCAGTGGAGGCACATCCCATCTCTGTTTCCAATTTACTTTGGCTTCCCCCACAGGCATGTAGATCACTTACGAACCCCATTACGAGTCACTCCCTTAAAATTTGGCATAAGGTATGTACTCCCTTCAAACTACTATCCCCACATCTCCCCCTGCTATCATATATGGGTCATCCGAATTTTTATCTGGCCCTTGCAGAACCGGACACTTTCTCAGCCTGGTCTCGAGCAAGCCTTACTAGAGTTTGTGACTTCTCCTCGAGAAGATCCCTTGCAACATTTTCTGACCTACAGGCACTGGCCCATCTGCCCCCCGTAGAATGTTTTCACTACCTGCAGATAATTCACTTTTTCCGAGCACATATTACCCTTAACTCTAATCTTAACTCCATGTCCCCATTTGAATCTATATGCTCCTCTGATCCCCATGCCCCGGACATTATCTCCTGTTTATATTCTTGCCTCTCCAATACATCTGAAGACCTCCCGCCCTATGCTACCGCATGGGCCAGAGATTTGTCACTTAACCTTGACGCAGAATCATGGTCCAATATATGGGCCAATACTAAAAATTCATCGCAAAATGTTGTGGCATCTGAAGCAAATTACAAGGTCCTGATGCGGTGGTATCTGGTCCCCTCTAGAATCTCCAAATTTGTACCTGGCTATTCGCCTGATTGCTTCAGGGGCTGTAAAGAGCGGGGCACCCACCTCCACATTTGGTGGACTTGTCCCGTCGTGGCAAATTTCTGGTCCTCGGTTTACCATTTGCTAACTACATTGTTGCAATACCCTGTGATCCCGGACCCAGCATCAGCCTTGTTGAACTGTTTGCCCCAGGATCTTAATAAAGCCCAAAATCGACTTTTCCTTCAGGTGATAACTGCAGCCAAACAAACGATTGCGAGAGCCTGGAGGACGCCATTTCTGAATATAACTGAGACTAAGCATAAAATCACACAGGCGATGATACATGCTAAAATAGAAGCAGTTGTACTGGATAGGATCCCATTATTTAACAGAATATGGCAACCTTGGGTGGACCATTTTCTACCAAAAGATTTTGATACACGTCTTATGGCCCCTTAGCCCACGCTGATTGTTAGTTTGGGCTCTGCGGGTTCTCCAGGCCTTCCGACCATACCTTTTTCTCCTCTTCTCTTTGCTTCCTTTCTCATTTTGTGCCTCTTTTCCTATTCTTCTTTCTTCCTCTCATCCTGTCTTTCCCTCTCTTCTCCTTTCTCTCTCTCTCTGTTATATGTGTAAAATTCACCCAGCGGAACTTTATTTTACGACATCATCTGTGGTAATAGCTGCCACTACAGCATTGTTTGTTACATGTCTCTCCTCCTATGGAAGTTGTCAGTTTTCTTTTTTCTTTTTTCTTGACCCCCTTCTTGGATGCTTTTTTGTTCGCTAGCTTTCTTATGCGAGAGGCTCGTGAGCGTGCTTTAACACTGTTTAGACTATCTGCATTTGCAAAATTTAGTAGCAGCTCATTTAACTATAATCTGTTACGGTTACTAATGTAAACTGTTCTGCTTATTTCTATGTGTCTTACTTGACTTTTCAATAAAATATTTGAAACGAAAAGTATATTCAAAAATTTTAGCTAATCGTTTAGCAGAAGTAACCCCCCCACCTGATAAAAGCGGATCAGGTAGGATTTGTAAAAGGTAGGCAAGTTCCAGATGGTACTCGAAGAATGTTAAATCTTTTTAAAATTGCAGAGACCTGTAGAGTGCCCACAGTGTTCCTGACACTCAATGCTGAAAAAGCGTTTGATTGGGTTTACTGTGGGTACTTAAGGGCAACTCTTAACAAGTTTGGCTTCACGGGTTATATTTACTCAGCCATCTCTGCATTATATACTTTTCCAACCGTGCAAGTATATACCTCCAACGCCATGTCAGAGAGATTCTATATCACAAACGGAACCCGCTAGGGATGCCCTCTATCGCCACTGATTTTTTCGATGGTGATGGAGCCCCTGGTGGAAGCAATTAGACAAGATACTCTCATAGCTGGCATCAAAGTAGTGGATATATTTTTTTTTTAATCTTTATTTAAATTTTTCATTTAAGTTGCGTACAAAACATAATCAAGTATTAAAAGAAAACCATAGGACCAAAATACATTCATGCCCTTAAATTTTTCACATTATCCTGGTTTTCTTTCTTTACTTCTCGAGTTCTTCTAAAATATCTCCCTCCCACCCCTCTCCCCACCCCTACCGACCCATTACCTCGTTAAAAATCATAGATTGTCTAAAGATTTTCCAGTATTTCCATTTCACATGGAATCTCTTTCTTTCTCTTTCTTCCTCCATTCCCAGCCCTTCAATACTATACATTTCCTCAACTTTTCCTAACCATTCCTTTACTTTGGGTGCTTCTATTTCTTTCAATTTTTTCGGAATCAGACTTTTTGCCACATTTATTAATGAACTTGTAAGGGAATTCCTATACTCCTTAATTGGGGTATCTACTGCATGGAATAGGCATAACCATGGGTTCTCAGGTAACTGTATTTTAGCTATTACTTCTATATATCTTATTATTTCTCTCCAATATTCTTTAATCTTGGGACAGTCCCACCATATATGGGCCAAACTTCCCGTTTGTCCACAATTCCTCCAACATTTCCCAGATTGTCCCTCCTGGTACTTTGCCATTATATCTGGGGTCCTATACCATCTTACTAAAATTGTATAATTTGTTTCTATCATCTTACTATTTTCCGTGGATCTGTGCACCATCTTCAATATTTTTTCTATATTTTGGTTTTCACCCCGTGCTCCTATCTCTTCTTCCCATTTTTTAATGAAAGTTGGTACCTCCGCTTCACATTCCCGTCTCAAGACCTTATAAAACTGGGCAATACCTGCCCTTGGGGTTTTCCCCTCACATATCCGCTCCAAGGCAGTCAAATTTTCTCCATCTCTAAGCGGTTGTGGTAGTCTTGAGACGAAATGTCTAAGCTGCAGGTATCGCCACTCATTCAAATCCATCCAATCATTTTCTTTCTGTAATATTGCTAGTGTTTTCAATTTCCCCTCTTTAATTATGTGTCGTAATTGCATATTATCTTGTTTTATCCATTTCCCTCCTATTGTACTTTTACCAGGTGCAAAAAAATCATTATCTTTTAAATAAATTAAAGGGGAATTATATTTCCACTTGTTATGTTTGTGTATTCCCTCCCATACTCTAAACACATTTTTTGTGACCAAAGGTATTGTCTTCCCTAGTGATCTATATTTTAAAGGAGTCCAGATTTCTCTACCTAGATTTGTGCCTGATAAACTGTGTTCTATTTTTCCCCATCTTTTTTTACTTTCTAATTTCTAATTTTGCCCATTCTACCACCCGTGTTAACACTGCTGCTTCGTAATATTTTCTAAAGTCTGGGACATTCAAACCCCCCTCATCTTTTCCCTTTTGCAAAGTCTTTAGTGGGGTTCTAGGTTTCTTGTTGTTCCAGATAAATTTAGAAATTAAAGAATTTATCATTTTAAAATATAGAGGGGGGATATATATTGGTAATAGCTGAAATTTATAAAGGATTTTAGGTTGAATAATCATTTTTAAGGCATTAATTCTTCCCAACCATGACAGGGGCTTTGTGCTCATTCTCCTTATTTCTTCTCTCAATTCTTCTAGAAGGGGGATATAGTTTATTTGATATATTTTTTTCTATTGATGCAGTCAGTTTAATCCCTAAATATTTAATTTCTTTTTGCCATAGAAATGGGAATTCTCTCTTAATGTCAAGTTCTTCTCTCGAATTTATAAGATTTCTGACTTGCTTGGGTTAATTTTAAAGTTAGATAATTCCCCGTACTCCTGTAAAGCCTTTAACAAGTTTGGCATGGAGATTCGTGGGCTAGATACATAAAACAGAATATCATCCGCGAATGCGGCTGTCTTATGTATTTCCCCCTCTATCTCAACCCCCTTTATATCTGGGTTTCTCCTTATCGTCTCCAGGAGTGGCTCCAATGCCAGAACGAACAATAGGGGGGACAGCGGACACCCCTGTCTAGTCCCATTGTTCATTCTGAAGGCTGTTGATAGTACCCCATTAACTCTTACCACTGCCTTGGGGCTGTTATATAGTGCCTTTATCCACTTCAAAATTTTGGGTCCAAACCCCATTCCCCTTAGGGTACCCATCATGAATCCCCAGTCTACTCGATCAAAAGCTTTCTCAGCATCTATTGATAGGAGTAGACTGGGGATTCTACTCTCCTTCATCCTCTGAAGCAGTAATATTGACCTTACTCCATTATCTTTTCCTTCTCGCCCCTCAATGAATCCCACCTGATCTGCATGGACTAAGCTAGGTATTAACTTCTTTATTCTAGCGGCCAATATTTTTGCGAACAATTTAACGTCCGTATTGAGTAGTGAGATCGGTCTATAGTTTGAGCATATTGTATTCTCTTTTCCCTCTTTCAATATCGTGGAGATTGTCGCAGTGGAGGCCTCCTCGCTCAGTCCATATTTTGTACCTAGTCCATTATAATATGCACATAAAATTGGGGCTAGTATGTCTCCAAACTTTTTTAGATATTCTATTATATAGCCATCAGGCCCTGGACTCTTCCCTCCTTTGGTCTCTTTTATTGCCTGTATTACTTCTTGGACTGAGATTGGATTCTCCAATTCCTGCGCCAATTCCCCCGGTATTTTAGGGATATTTGCTTGAAATATATAGTCTTTAATTTTTCCCCTTCTCTTCATCTCTTGTTTTTCTGTCTCTTTTTTTCTCACGGAATATAACTGCCCATAATATTCTCTAAAAACTTCTGCTATTTCCTTAGTTTTATAGACCGACTCTCCCTCTTTATTTAATATTTTCTCTATATAATTCTTCGATCTTTTTTTCCTCAATATCTTTGCTAAGATCTTACTATTTTTAATGCCGCTATAATATCTCTCTTTAGTAATCCTATTATATATCGTCCTCATTTCCTGTTCTATTAATTCCCCAAGTTCCTCTCTTTTCATAGCCATGAAAAGTAGTGGATATAGACCACAAAATTTGATTATTTGCAGACAACGTGGTACTGACCCTTACCTCACCGGAATCTTCTTTAGACAGGATAAAACATTTACTTGGAAAATTCGGAAACATATCATACTATAAACTTAATATTTCCAAATCCTCTATTCTTCCTATACATATCCACACCCACAACCTTAATACTCTAAAATCTAAATTTCCTTTTCAATGGGCCACAAAAAACTTGAAGTATTTAGGAATTAATCTCTCCTACCCTACCAGCTCTATATATGAACACAACTATCCCGCTCTACTAAATACAATAAGAAATGACCTAGCACATATTTCATCTCACAAATTTCCTTGGCTCGGGAGGATAGCTGCTTTCAAAATGAACATTTTGCCAAAAATAATATACTACTTTCGAACATTATCCTGCCTGAATCCTTCTCTACTACGATTGACAAATGCTTAAGGAAATTCATATGGGCGGGTAAAATAGCTAAACTTTCATGCACCATACTACTAAAACAAAGACAGCAAGGAGGAATAGGGTTTCCCAATCTATGCAGATACTACATTGCAGCGTTATTAGACCAAGCTAAATCGTGGTTCGATCGATCAACAGATAAGTTATGGGTGCAAATAGAACAAACAATAGTCGCACAAAGAGACTTGCCATCTCTTTTATTGGCTTCATCAACACAGAGACCACTATGTTATCCTAAATTTCCCTCAATAGATGCAACTGTAACCGCCTGAAAGGCTTTAAACTAACAAACTGCATACAAAATCCATACAAAAAAAGACATTACTTTAGGAATGTATGAATACCTCATGGTCTCATTAAAAATAGTCAAAGATACTCTCCCAAAAGAAACCACATATAAACAATTTATAACCTATGGCACATTAACACCAACGTATGTGGCCATCCAACTACATCACTACCATATTAAAAACCCAGTCACTTTCTTCACCATACGACCAAATGTATGGGAATATCTAACCACCTCCTTTCACAAATCTAAAGGTCTTTCATGGCTTTATAGAAAATTACAAAATACTTCTAATCATACCAAATCTTCAAGCATGATAATTTGAGAAAGAGATTTGAAGGCTAAGTTTGCTCTATCAGAATGGCTAGAGGCAAACCAATACAGCTACAACCATTCACACTGTACTAATCACTGGGATTTAGCTCTCAAAATACTATGCAGAAGCTATTTATAAACGCTGAGACTATCACATATATTCAAGGGTACCGATAATTCTTGTTGGAGGCATTGTGGTTCCAAAGGATCGATATTTCATGTTCTATGGAAGTGCAAGTCTATCAGAAGTTTCTGGATCTCAGTATTCTCTTTATTAACAAAAATCACAGGAATCAACTTTATCCCTAAACCTGCTATGGCCCTTCTTAATCTAGGGTTAAATAATATACCCAAGAAATGCAGATGTATAATTACCCATATCCTGATAGTAGCACTCCTATCTATTACTTTGAAATGAAAAACAGATATAATACCTAGTATAAATTATGTAATAGGGTAAAAAACCAATACCACTACGAATTTTTTTTTGCTTATTCATCCAATTCAATCAAAAAATTTGATACTAACTGGACATTATGGTCCTCAAGATTTCCAGAGACTCCTCTTTGATATACTGATACCGATATATCTTCTGATTGGTGGTATGTTATGTTTTTTTAAATAGTTTATGTTTACTCAGTATCTTTTATATTCTATTACTTTCACCTCGTTTTCTTTTTTTCTCTTACTCTTTTGCTTTACTCTGAAGTACAACAATGAGTACTTATACCCTACATACACAAAGATAAAGCATCAACACTGATGAGCAGCAACTCTCTTGCCCTATATACGTAGGCGACTTCAGGGGGGGGTTCCTCTCTCCCTGGGCACAGCTTGTTCCCAATTGGGGTGCCTGGTAGGGGGACAGGGACTTAATTTTCCAACCTACACCTGATAGCTGGTATAAAATACACTATTAATATGGGTATAAATGTAAACTATGTCATCTAATTTTTCTTACAGTAAGTTTAAAGATGTGATATACTGTTTGATAACCTTATCTGGATGTACTCAGTCTTTGTTAATGTGAAAACTTTAATACAAAACAATAACATGAAAAATCAAAAGTGCTCATTTTAAAGGCTTATATGCAAGTTATTGCCATAAAAAGTGTTTGGGGACCCGGGTACTGCCCCAGGGGATACCGTATATACTCGAGTATAGGCCGACCCGAATATAAGCCGAGGCCCCCAATTTACCCCCAAAAAAACTGGCAAACTTATTGACTCGTGTATAAGCCGAGGGTGAGACATGCCTGTCCATCCCTGTGTGTGTGTCCGTCCATCCCTGTGTGTCCGTCCATCCCTGTGTGTCCGTCCATCCCTGTGTGTCCGTCCATCCATCCCTGTGTGTGTGTGTGTCCATCCATCCATCCATCCATCCCTGTGTGTGTGTGTCTCCATCCATCCATCCATCCCTGTGTGTGTGTGTCTCCATCCATCCATCCATCCATCCCTGTGTGTGTGTGTCTCCATCCATCCATCCATCCCTGTGTGTGTGTGTATCCATCCATCCATCCATCCCTGTGTGTGTGTGTGTCTCCATCCATCCATCCATCCGTGTGTGTGTGTGTGTGTGTGTGTGTGTGTGTGTGTCCAGCCTACCTTTGTCCCGAGCCTTTGTCCCGAGCCTCCGTCCCGTCCCGTCCCGTCCCGTCCTGTCCCGTGCCGTGCGTTGCCTTGCCTCCGTCCCGTGCCCTCTTCGTCGGCGGCCATTGTAAAATTCAAAAGCCGCGCCTCCTCCTTCGCCTGTGATAGGCGGAACACTGAATTTCCCAGCAGCCTGTGTTCCGCCTATCACGGACGTCGTATCATCCTCGTCCGTAGTACGAGGATGAGCGGATGCCCGTGATAGGCGGAACACAGGCTGCTGGGAAATTCAGTGTTCCGCCTATCACAGGCGAAGGCGGAGCCGGAGGCGCGGCTTTTGAATCAGAATGGCCGCTGTCTGTCTGCTCGACACGCTGATCGAGCGGGCAGACAGCGATGACTCGAGTATAAGCCGAGGGGGGCACTTTCAGCCTCAAAAAAGAGGCTGAAAATCTCGGCTTATACTCGAGTATATACGGTATGTATCAATGCAAAAAAAGTTTTTAAAATGGTATTTTTTTAGGGAGCAATGTTTTTAATAATGCTTAAAGTGAAACAATAAAATTAACTACTCCTTTAAATATTGTGCCTGGGGGGTGTCTATGGTATGTGTGTAAAGTGGCACAGCTTTCCCGTGTTTAGAACAGTACTGCAGCAAAATTACATTTCTAAAGGAAAAAAGTCATTTAAAACTGATTGCGGCCGTAATGAATTGGTCTCGGCAATATAGATACAATTCATTGAAATAACGGCATGGATTTCCCCACCCAGTCCATTACCAGGCCCTTTGGGTCTGGTATAAATATTAAGGGGAATGCATTAATGTGGTCCCTATTAGTGGGGGAAATTTCATTTCTTGAGGTAGGAAGTCATAGCATCATAGAACGCTCTTCAAGGGTCTTTTGGATTGAGCTTCTATATGTACCCAGAGTTTGGATACTGCATGGCGCCGTCAATCAAGTACTCTGCCCAGGTGGATAGCGGTGTTTGCGCGTTCAAACACATTTTTTGCCTGTTCACATGTTTTGCTGCGAACCGAACTGGGGGGTGTTCGGCTCATCCCTACTCCTGGTTCAGCTGAGGCAGTTTATTCAATCAGCTGGGTATAAAACACTGCCTTACTCTGAATGCTTTTTCAGTTCATTGTCTCTTGTTTTAACAAAGGTTCCAGTATTCCTATGTTCCTGTGTTCTAGTTACAGCGTTCCAAGACTTCTTCTGACCCTAGCTCTGCTTATCGTTTATTCTGAATTCTGGAATCCCTGACTACAGCTTTACTTCGACTATCCTTTGGCAAATTCCTGTCAAGCCCCCGTGCACAGATTCACAGCCCAGATAGCTTATTACCCTGTTACCGTGGGCTGTGTGTATTTGCAAGGGTGAGCATACATCTCTGCATCATGGACTCCAACCTAGGTAAGCCCTTACATTAGGGAGCATGATCTGACCACGTTATGTGGCCGATTGAAAAATCGGACACTAATTCCTTGTACACACGGCCAACAATATAATCCGATCGGACCTTTTGTGTGTGGGCTCTATCAGACTTTTTTCATCGGGAATTCTGACTGAAAAAAATTTGAGAGTAGGATCTCAAATTTTCCAACAAAAAAATCCGATCTGACTTTTTCCGATCGTTTGTAGAGAATCCTGATCGGACAAAGTGCCACGCATGCACAGATCAAATTACGAGACCAAAGCTATTGGCTACAAGTCACTACATAGTCCCGTCGTAACGAACGAACGTCATCACGTTCCGAACTATCGGATTTTCCGACCGCTTTGTCCGGCCGTGTGTATGCAACACCAGTTTAGGACAAAATACGTCGGAAAAAATCAGACGGATTTTGTTGTCGGAATGTCCGACCGTGTATACAAGGCATAAGACCCCTTTCACACTGGGGCATTTTTCAGGTGCTTTAGTGTTAATAAAAGCACCTGTAAAGTGCCTGAAGAAGCCTCATCTAAAATCCCAATGTGAAAGCCCGAGTGCTTTCACATTTAGACCCCTTTCACACTGGGGCATTTTTCAGGCACTTTGGCATTAAAAAAGCGCCTGAAAAATGCCTGAATGAAGCCTCATCTCCAATCCCAATGTGCTGGCAGAGCATCAAAAAGTCCTGCAAGTAGCTTCTCTGCAGAGCTGCAAAGAAGCTGCTTGCAGGATTTTTATTGACGTCCTGCCTGCGCAGCACCTCAGTGTGAAAGCACTCGGGCTTTCACATTGGGATTGCAGATGAGGCTTCTTTCAGGCACTTTGCAGGCACTTTCATTAATGCTACAGTGAATGAAAAATGCCCCAGTGTAAAAGGGGTCTCATTGTGAAAGCACTCGGGCTTTCACATTGGGATTGCAGATGAGGCTTCTTTCAGGTGCTTTACAGGTGCTTTTTTAAAGCGCCTGAAAAATGCCCCAGTGTGAAAGGGGTTTGATTGTAGTTGGCCATGGGGGATCAATCTATCCTGGAGCAGATCTTGTGTGGGGAGGAGTAGAACGTATAATCTCTCTCACCTGAATGCTGTAAGCGTCATACGTGAATCAGCTGAGCAATATGTAGGGAGCTGGCTATTCATTTCCTGGAAGCTGGGGGGGCCGAGGAAAAACCTGTGGACGCATCTACCGAGAGGATCAGGGGGACATTAAAGTCTCCACCCAATATCAGCTGGCCCTCCATAAACTCCAGGAGTTTTTCCAGGCATAAAGGTGTCTTGGTGGTCATTGGGGGCATATAACATTGCCAGGGTAATTTGCACTTTGCCTATAATCCCTTAAGGAATACAAAGCATCCATTGGGATCTTTAATGACATCTTAGCACTGCCATGGTAGTTTACTGGACAGCAAAATAGACAACTCCTTTAGTCTTGGCTGCTGGGTTAGTGGAGTGATATGTCAAAGGGAAGTACTTGTTTTTTAGAATTTTCTCATTTTTAAAGTGAGTCTCCTAGATGAAAGGAACATCAGCGTGAAGGCTCTTTAACCGCTTGCCAACCAGCTGCCATCATTTTACTGCGGCAGGTTGGCACGATCCTGGGAGCCATTGTAGATATGCATCAGCTCATGGGATCGGGAGAGCAGGCACATGCATGCGCCCGCTGTACAGTGAGGGTACTGATGCTCATGGCCGATGGTCACGATGACCACTGGCCACAAGCATTTGTGAGTACGAGAGGCAAAACAGGGACGTGTGTGTATAAACACACAAATCCCTGTTCTGTTCTGTGAGGCGTGATAGATTGTGAGTTCCTATTAGCTAGGAACCACAATCTGTCATTTCCTCTAGGCCAGTCCCCTCCCCATACAGTTATAAATATACATAGGGAACACCTTGATTGCCCCCTAGTATTAACCCCATCCCTGCCAGTGACATTTTTACAGTAATCAGTACATTTTTATAGCACTGATCGCTGTATAAATGCCAGTGGTCCCAAAAAAGTGTCAAAAGTGTCCAATGTGTCCACCATAATGTTGCAGTCGTGATAAAATTTGCAGATTGCTGCCATTACTAGTATAAAAAAAATAATAATAAAAATGCTATAAATCTATCCCCTATTTTGTAGACAATATAACTTTTGCGCAAACCAATCAATATATGCTTATTGTGATTTTTTTTTTTACCACAAATATGTAGAAGAATACATATTGGCCTAAACTTAGAAAAAAAAATAGCTTTTTTTAAAAAAAAAATGGGGATAATTATTTTAAAAAAGTACAAAATATTGTGTTTTTTTTCAAAATTGTCACTCCTTTTTTTTTTGTTTATAGTGCAAAAAATAAAAACCATAGAGGTGATCAAATACCACCAAAAGAAAGCTCTATTTGTGGGAAAAAAAAGGATGACCTTTCGCATTTAATGATACTACTTTTATAGATTCCATCACCACGTCGTAAGGGGGGAAGGGGGAAGGGGGGAGGTGGGGGTAGGAAGGGGGAAGGCAGGAGGGGGGGAGAGAAGTAGATACTAAAAGAGCAGATAGGTGGAGGAAGAGGAAAGAATGGCAAGTTAAGGGGCTAGAGGATGAAAAAAAGAAACAAGTGAGTTCAGGGCAAAAACCCTGAAGTAACTGAATTTGAAAGTAACAAACTTGTTATATGGTAGCACGATCGGAGGTCCGGAAGTGTATGCTAGCCTACGTGGGGGAAAGGTTAGTCAGCAACCAAAAAACACAGGACCCAATCCTCCCATCCACCCCCGCAGGAACTTCAGTTCAGTTAGAAGCATTAATGGTGAAAAACGAGAACATAAAAAACCAACATAGTAAAAAACAAAAAAGAAAATGAAAATAAAACTAAAGCATCATAGAGTCATATTGCACAGATGAAGGTCTCCCACCTGGCATGACGTGTCTCATGAGGCCTGCACACCAGCTGTCAGAGTCCACCCCTTCCCCACTAATGGGTATGAGGTCCCTGGAGGCATGGTTCGACTTTATGCAGCCACTCATGTGGGAGGCCTAACGCATTCAGATGGGTTCTCTAACTCTGGATTACCTGTGGCACTTGGGGTGTATAAAGATTCCCCCCTAGTTGAACCTAACAACAAGTGAGTGGGCCATAGCCCAGCATTTTATTTGAAAATGTAGGCATCAATAGAGGCTGAGTAGTGTCCTCACTGTGAAACTCACGGCTCCACTAGCTCTCACCCCTAGGAGTCCCACTATCCCCGTAGAGAGTAGGGGATCTTATCAACATCTGGAGGACATCTGGAGGACAGAGTGTCTGCCACTTCCGGCAGTCTCCAGCACCCCCCTGGGACAATGCAGGTGTAAGTTTGCCCCCCTAACTCCCCTCCCCAGGGGGAACCTTGGGACTGGGGGCACACCCCAGTCATCAGCTCAACAACATACCCCTCATACAGTATTATAATATTAAATATGCAACTAAAGACTATATACATATATCGCAGAGCACAGAGTTGTATGGATTGCACTCTGGGACCCAAACTAGTATTCGAACCCCAGTACTGCAGCTAAATGTACTCATGACCAGTCAGAGTACTGGGGAATAGTGATGGATGAACTTCCGATGGGACATTTCGGGAACGCGAACCGTGAACGTGACCAAAAGTTCACAAAACCGCAAGGTTTGCGGCAGACCCCATTGACTTTAATGGCAGGCGAACTTTAAAAACCTCCAGGTCATATTTTCAGCCACAAAATACTTACTAGCTGTGCACACATAGTCCCACAACATGGACACTGACATAACAAAAGTATTAAGTGAATCTGGGATCGACAACGACAAGCATTCTTTTTTTATCTGTGAAATTTTGACAATTCATGAAAGCCATGGAGGAGAGGCAAGGTCAGGGCAGGCTATAAAGGGGATGCAGGAGATGATCAGTGCCACAGTCAGGGCAGCACAGTCCTGTGCCAGTGACCCAGTGTGCCAACCTGTGCTTGAGCCCCTCCTTCTGCCCGGCCCTTACCCCCATCTATGCAGGGCTCCACTGCGGTGGTCCAGAGGTGCCAGCCCAGTGCTGATCCTCAGCCATGGTGCTGGCACTGCCTGCTGATTGGCTTCTCTGCTGCTATCTCCCTCACTGTCTGAAACCAGCACCGTGATAGAGACTGAGCACTGACACCAGCACTACGGTAGAGACTGAGCACTGACACCAGTATCGTGATAGAAAGCACTGACACCAGCACCGTGATAGAGAGCACTGACACCAGCACCGTGATAGAGCACTGACACCAACACCATGATAGAGAGCTCAGCAGCACGGCAGCCATCAGTGCACCATAATATACTTTCTATATTTGAAATAAATTATATTATACGTGTACAACGCTATATAATGTACATCTATACCAGTCCTTAAAAGGACCTTTGTGGACCTAGTAGCTAGTGATTTGCAGACTGTCCCTGCTCCAAACACCAAACTGTCTTTCAGTCCCTACACTGATAAAAGACAGCTGCAGAATCGGTCAGCACAGCAGTCAGCAGTGCACCATAATATACTTTCTATATTTGAAAGAAAGTATATTATATGTTTACAACCCTATATACTGTACACCTATAACAGTCCTTAAAAGGACCTTTGTGGACCTAGTAGCTAGTGATTTGCAGACTGTCCCTGCTCCAAACACCAAACTGTCTTTCAGTCCCTACACTGATAAAAGACAGCTGCAGAATCGGTCAGCACAGCAGTCAGCAGTGCACCATAATATACTTTCTATATTTGAAAGAAAGTATATTATATGTTTACAACCCTATATACTGTACACCTATAACAGTCCTTAAAAGGACCTTTGTGGACCTAGTAGCTAGTGATTTGCAGACTGTCCCTGCTCCAAACACCAAACTGTCCCTCAGTCCCTATACTGATAAAAGACAGCTGCAGAATCGGTCAGTACTTAACAGCACAGCAGTCAGCAGTGCACCATAATATACTTTCTATATTTGAAAGAAAGTATATTATAAGTGTATTACAACCCTATATACTGTACACCTATACCAGTCCTTAAAAGGACTTTTGTGGACCTAATAGTAATAGCTAGTGATTAAACTGACTGTCTCTGCTCCACACAGCGCCCTTTCCCTACACTGACAAAATACAGACTGTAAAATCGCCGCCAGAACAGGTCTATTTATAAGGTAGTGGGTATGTCCAATTGTCCATGTGCTGAAATATCTCAATTGGCTGTCCTGTACCCCATGATGGATGTGTCATGGGTCAAAGTTCTTCACAATGTAAACGCATATGTCCGCCGCGCGAACAGCGCCAGAATTCCCCCGTTTGGCGAATCGTGAACAAGCAAAATTCGCCGCGAACCGACCGCCGGGCGAACAGCTAGGCCATCTCTACTGGGGAATCTCCAGCAAAAATATTAAAGCACAAGGTCCTTCAGGGGTACTTGTAGGTGCATAGTGGAAGCATAGTTCTGTATCCATGGTGTATAGGGGGAGAAGACTCCATGTCGTGTGCAGATAGTCATCTGGCATGGTGTCACACTCCATGAGACACAAAAAAAATAAACATAAATATTGAAACCATAAACGCTGCACAACCAGAGGGCAGAACAGAGTGTACATTAATGGTGACTTTCGTGCAGTGCACATGTCTCCTCCAGGGATGGTGCTCGTGAACGGCGGCAGCTCCTTTTCGGGCTGGTTTGGAAGTCACTGCCAGGTACAGCATGGCCCACATGGCCAAAGGATTGCGGGATAAATGCCAGCCAGTCAGGGACCGCAACCGGGGGTTAAGGCCAGGAAGGGGAAGAAGGCTAGAAGGGACTCTAGTAAGTGGAGATTAAAGGAACCCTGGTCTTTTTGAAAGGTGATTGCTAGGAGGAAGCCCCAGCAGTAGTTGACATCCAGTCTCCTGGCTAGATCCAAGAGCTGCTTCAGAAGGGCTTGGCGCTGTAATGTTGCTCTGGAGAGGTCTGGTAGGATTTTAACCAATGCACTGTCGAACTCCAGGTCTTCTGCTTCCCATGCTTTCCAGGCTATAATATCCTTGTGTATATAGTGGTGCATACGACAGATCACATCTCGGGGTCTAGCTGGGTCATTCAACCAGGGGCCCAAGGCTCTATGTCCATGCGTTCTTGTAGTTGCTCGCCTGCAACTCCCCTGAAGATGTCTGTAATGATAGTGGCTAGATCTGCTGGGCCTGTGGCTTCAGGTAGGCCTTGGGAGCCGTAAGTTGTTCCGTTGGCTACGGTCCTACATTTCCTCAAGGTATAATTGCAGACCCACTGCAACTTCTGTGTGAGAGCTTCGTAGAGCCTTCAAAGCAGTTACTCTCTGGTCTATCATGGACAAGGAGACTTCCCTCAATGTCTGCTTTCGTTGTCAGTGCCTGGAGGATGGATTTCAGTTCAGCATCCTCTCAGGTGAGGCGAATTCTGCGTGTCCAACAGGAAAGCTGGTGGGATGTCAGGGTAGGTCTCCGAGCTCAGGGACCCTGCGGGGGAGGCTGGATAGGCGCGAGGGTCGAGGCACTTGCATCCACCATCTTAAACTCTGCGGAGCCCAACTGGGGGAGCTGTAAGAACCGCTGGATCTCACCCAGAATGGAGCCACCTTAGTCAGTTTTGTTCTTTTCATGTTCTTCGTGTTTTGCTTAGTCGAGCACTTTTTGGATGGGAGCATAATGTAGAAAATAGAGCTAGATAGGTTGGGGTAAATAGGAGACGGTCGGGAGCTCAGCAAGCACATGTCTCTACTCGGCCATGTCCAGACCCCGCCCCCTCAGCTGATCTTTTACATGAAAAAAGTGAATATGCCTTAGTACGTCCCTGGAAATATCTTCTGGAACAAAAGATGGTTTGGTAGATGATTAATCCTGTCTGTAATTAGCTCAGACTGAAGCACATCTGGCAGTAAGAAGTCACAGGCATAGCGATGAGGCTCATGCGGCTGCACTGATTCAGGAATACCTCTTATCTTTAAATTATTCTGTCTGGAGTGATCCTCTAAGTCTGCAAGCTTGGCCCTGAACCATGTGAGCTTATCTTTATGTTCATCATGAGAACCCACAAGGTCATTGATGGTATAGGCGAATTAATCCATCTTATTTTAAATATGATTGGCCCTTGAACCTATGGCCTGTACCCAAGGCCTTCTTTAATATTGAGGCACTGATTGCGATTGGTTGCCAGAGGCTACAGCATATCATTACTGCTCACTGACTTACAGCACACACTACGACTCACTGATTATTTTCTAGAGGTTACAGCACATAATTTCTACTTGCTGATTGGTTGCAAGAAGTTACTGCACATCATTACTGACAGCCAATTGGTTGCTAGAGTTTACTGCACATCCTTACTGCTCATTGATTGGATTCTAGAGTTTACATGCTTACTACTCACTCATTGGTTGCTAGAGGTTACTGCACATTATTACCACTAATTGGTTGCTAGAGGTTATTGTGCATCATTACCACTTATTGGTTACTAGAGGTTATGGCACATCAATACAGCTCACTCATTGGTTGCAGAAGGTTACAACACATCAACTCCCCACTGCCTGCACACCATGGACTGGGGAGATGAGGGAATCCACCAATAGACAGAAAACTCCTAAAACTTGCTATTAGCAATAAGCAGAGTAGATCACACTCAGATATGAAAGTTAACTAAGTGCAGGGAGGAACAGAGTCCAATGTGAGCAGTATCCAAAAGGACAGGCTCCCAGAAATAAATGACTAATCATGCCACCTGCAGTAGAGCAGGGTTAAGAGGTGAGCTATGTACTGAGTGTAGAGTAGGAGGGGTGCTACATACAGAGTGCAGGATTAAGGGGGTGAGCTTTGTATGGAGTGCAAGACTGAGGGGTGCGCTATGTACAGAGTGCAGGTTGGGGGGTGCATCGAAGACTCATTGAAGATAAAATTAAAGAAGTAGCAGAGATGGACTGAAGGGCATTAGTCAAGACAAACAAACACCAAAACCAAAAAATAAACCAAGTACCCATTATTTTTGATGAAAACTTACAATATAAACAAATAGAAACAATTATACAATGTTAGTGGCATATACTGCAAACAGATAAACATCTTCAAGGGGGCATGGCCTGGATGGTATCTGAGATGGCAGCTTAAGCTGTAGGCTCCTGCATATCGAGGACTGATCTTTAACTACCCAGGGATATATACAGTCCGTTTCAGCATGAGTAAGCCAAGCAGGAGTGCCTCTATACCTTGCACAGGGAAAGAGACCGAAACACAGTTTAGCCACGATATCCCAGAGCTGTTCAAGGCACAGTGCTCAGGCAAGTCAGTGGCTTCACAGGCCTCAACACCACGCTCGCCAAGCACCAACACACTCTTGATACTAGCCCTGAATGGCGACTATGCCCAGTTGGATGAAGTGGGAAGCATCAATCTGCCTGTATAGACTTGTTCTGTTAAGGTTTCTTACCTAGTACCGTATATACCCCATTGGAAACTGTATGCAAATTTGATTGCCTAAACTTAAACCCCTATTGAGGGGACTGAATCCACAACTGGTGATAAGAAACCTCAACATGCTTAATTTGTGAACTCAAATCTTTTGGTTCAAGGTTCAAGTCTCAAGGACTCATCACCAGAAAGATGGGTGTACTCATTCTTATACTATAGCTAAAGTAACTGATCACTTCAGTCTAGTACTATTATTATCAGTTATGTATTCCTTTGTCTAGTCCCTATAGTTCAGCTAAGCCTCAAATACGCCAAGCACATGTTAGGCCGCGTACACACGCGGGGACTGTTCGCTCAACTTTGTCCGCTGAACAGTGTTTCGGCGGACAGTCCGCTCGTGTGTGGGCTTTCAGCGGACAGTTTCAGCGGACAGTCTGACGAACAAAGTTTTTCGGAAATTCCGAAAAACTGTCCGCTGAAACTTGGTTTGAGCGGACAGTCCGCCCGTGTGTAGGCTTGTTCGTCAAACTAAGTCTCGCGCATGCTCAGAAAGAATTTACACGCCGAAGGTTGCATTGCAGTGTATAGGACGTCGTTTTCTAGTCCCGTCGTACGTGCCGTTCACGTCATCGCGCACGGTTTCAGCGGACTGTTCGTTCGTCGTGTGTGGGCAAGTCCGTCCATGCTCATTTTGAGCGGACTGTCCGCTGAAACTGTTTGACGGACAAAGTTGAGCGAACAGTCCCCGCGTGTGTACGTGGCCTTATTGTTAATATCACAATACTACCACCCTTGGCTAAGAAATCAATACACGGTCTAAGATCAATCAAATCTCATTTATTTCCCAAGGAAATAATACAGCGTGCATAAGGTATCAATAGAAGTTACAATAATACATAGCATACAATCAAAGTACAATATAAGCCATACTTATCCGACCTTCGCAGCTACGCCTCATGATGGAAGTGAGAGGAGGCCGAACGCATGGTTGCAACCCCTTTTTGTTAAACATACCTCAGCCATACCACACCCCATAGCCCATCCTACTTTTCCCGTAGACCAATCAGCGTCTCTGGGGCGTTTCCTCCCCCAGGCTAACAGTCCTGCCATACTTGGCCTCTGGGGGGCAGGGTTTGCCCATGAATTGCAACTGCTCCGACTGGATTGCCATCTTGTGGCTCAATCTCGGACGCCCCACCAGCTGTTCTTTGTTCTTTCAGACAAGTCGGCACCATATTGTCTTTTGAAGTTCAGTACATTCCAGGTGGGCTGAATAGAACTCATTCTGTTATTCAAATTGTGTCACATTCCTTGCTTTTAAACATGTGAGACTGCCTGGCACCAATATGGCTGAGTTCGGCTGTACAAACAGCTGTGTAGATGTATAATACTTATTCCTGTCTGATTCCAACATATTCCGCTTTGCGCCTAAAAGGCGCATACCACCCTTCTTCAGACACGGCTCCTTTTGAACAGTCCATAACTGTCTTAACGTGTGTGGTTCCCCAACATGTGCTTCTGAACTAGTACCTGTGGCACAGTCCTTAGCTGGTGTAACGCGTGGTTGTTTTCAACGAGCGCTCCAGAGACATCTCTCATGGAACAGTACACAATTGTCCTACCACGCTGGATTTTCAACGTGTGCAGAAACAGGTCCTATGGAGCAGTCCATAATTGTTTTACCATGTGATGTTTCCCAACACGTGCCGCTTTGCCACTGAGTGACACATCTCCGCCATTCTTCAGCGATAGCTTCCATGTCACCATTCTGCACCTTGGGTATCTTCAGGACGGCAGTACAGGCAAGGGGTGCCCATTCATTCACCATTCACCAGAACCCATTCAGCGCAACATATCACCCAGCTTTCAGACCCAGAGTCTTGAGGAGGGCCTTTCTTGCCCATACTACTAGCCTACAATACCCCTAGGTCACACTCTACCACAAACAAAAATCAACTTATTACCATAATATATACATATATATGTATTACGCACCCCGCTCCCAACCTCCTATAACCTTTTACTGTAAATACGGGTCAGGATTAGGCAGGCTTGCTCGCAGCGGCGTTGCAGGGCTCTGACTTGGCAGCAAAGTCTCCAATTTGTACACAGAGTGCTCACCGTCAAATCGTCCCTCAACTTGCATAGACAACTGGGAGACCCTTCTAGATAAATATCGCTTAACTACACATATAAGTTTACAACAATTACCAAACCCACACAATTCCACCCCTGTGCCTGGATTTCAGAGATCATGCCCATTGTATACCATGCACCTCTACCTACGGTTAGGTTCAAGGAACCCTCTAGTCCCATGACTAACACTACACCGGTATTCTTTAGGACAAAGAAACAAAAACTCGCCTATGTCCTAAATAATACCTGGGTGCCTTCTTCCCAGCAATGACCTCTCCATCCAGAATACAGAGAGAAATAACTTCCCAACATTATTCGTTCATCCCCATGTATTGACCTGGCCTACAAAGGACATCATGGTCATGCTTCCGACAAAGGGAAATATCAACCTGCCTCCAGCGTTCATCTTCTCTGATCACGTGTGATATAGCCTCAAATGCAACAAGATAGAGTCCCCAGTCAGTAAGCCCATTGATGCCACCAAATATACAGACCAAGTCTGCACTTCTGTATATGAGAACATACAGCATAACACCTTTCACAATCCAACTTAGTACCACCCATACAGGCATTCGACCACTACTTTGGATTAGTGTAAGCAACGTGTTTTGGCAAAATCTTACTGAGCAGTGATGCTAACTCATCAGGCCACTGCCCCTCATACAGAGACAGTACAATCAGCTTGATGTTGGCTGATATTTCCACCTGCCACAGAGTGCGCGCCAGAGCCAATGACAGGTTTCTGGCCTCCCTACCAACCTCTCAACATGGTTGACAAAATCCGGAGCCACTCTAACCTGAGTGTTTCTGTGACTTCATTGAATGTTATCAAGGATGCCACCAATCTCCCAGGGTAACAAAGTCACGCTCCTTCTCTGAAGCTATGGCTGTGAGTTTGTTCCTCAGGAGGCCGATGTCCCCTCCATTAATAACACCCACCCCAGCTATTATTCCCCCCCAATATAGTGCTGAATACATCCCTCCTCTTTCGGGTTACTCCTCAGAAATAAGCATCCTGCATGGACTTCATTCTCATCTCTGGGAGTAAGTCACTGGTACAATAACCGCACCTGATTCAGTGTATACTCAGCACATATGGTCAACCACCATGAGATGTTGCAGCACCATGTGGTGAAGTCCTACTGTACCCTGGTAGCCAGCGTTTGTTCCCTTTATTTTAACGGAGCATGCTCCTGTGTGTATTTACTGGCATTATCTGTGCAGGGTTTCAACCTTTCAGGTGAGACACCAACCGGGCGTATCTTCCTCATGTCTAGGTCTGGTGTCCCGCATGTCCTGTAACCGAAAGCTTCTCTCTAGGACCGCTAGGATTGAGACACCACCCCTACGAGGAAGTTTTCCCCCATTGATGTGTCACCTGGCACCCTTTAGTCTGATCCACAGCTACCTTATTATGCATAAGCGCCAGTATGCCTCCTGGGTACCTGCACCATATTAACTCCGTTACACCAATACATGTAATACATTAAAACCTTTCTTCTTTCAATTTCTCCTTCCAACAAAAAAAACACATATTTTACATTTTTCATGTTTTGACGGATTGGATGTGTCATAACTCTTCCCCAACCTCCAACCCATTTCACATGTATAAATAACATGTTTGCATTCATCAGGAGAGACTTCAGCAAAAATATTTCACAAGTTCTCTTGCTAGGCACAGTCTTTCAGATTCAGCATTAGCACCAAATTGTCCATACGAAAAAACAGGTATTAATCTGAATCTTTCAGTTTTCCTTCTCTCCTGATGTTTATCGGAACTAATTTGTGGTATGGTGTGGCACAGACAGACTGCCAACCAGATGATCATCTGTCATCCATGTTCCAGAAGCCTCTCCAATTCTCGCCCCACTTGGATTCTGGAAGTGAAAAACAAGAGCAGTATCAACTTCTTATCCACAATATCTGCTCGCTTACCATGTTTACTTATAGTTCCCTCCTTGGAGCCCAGGATCTCAATATTCCTGGCTTCTGCAACTCTGACCAAACTATCCAAACAACCATGACCTCTTTAGGCTGAACCCACTGTAAAATGGATCCCCATGGTATTATCAAAAAATGTTTAAAAGTGAACGTCAGTGTTGCTTCTCAAAAACTTCAAATTTTACAAACTAAAAAAAAAACAATGCATCTATCTGTATCTTTACGATGTATGCACTACCCCTTTTCAGGTGACTGGTTCTAACTGAGGGCATTGTCAATTCCCCCCCTTTCAGGTGGATTAGACCTACTACTTTTCCACCTGAATAAAAATATAACTAACATAGAGGACTAAACCAATATCAAAAAAAAATAAAAATTTTAGAAGAAAAAATAAATAAAAATAAATAAATAAAAAATAAATAAAATAAAAATAAAAAAAATGTAAAAAAATTAAAAATCTGGCCATGATCACACAAACAACATGACAAGACAACCATCATAAAACAATGACAAACACTCAACTTTTAGTTAACAACATCCATGGACTTTTCTCCTGCAAAGAGTGCTTATTCCAATCTGAAATACAATTAGTTAATGGGGAAAACGAAAACCAAAACAAAGCATATGTATCATCACAACATTTTAGCTTCATTTGTAACTCTTTTTAGTACTATTTATTTTTCATTGTTTGCAAACAATTACTAACTAATGAGCTCAAGGTACCATGTGATAATCGATTATGCATTTACAATAACCTAACCCATGTTCTGCTATATTTTTCCACTGTTGTTTTCACTTTGACAGACCTGCAAACAAATGCAAATGTTAGTATCTAAAGCCATTTAACTTCTTCCATGGTCTGTGGAAAAAAAAACACAAAGACAGTGATTACACACAATTATCATGACAATTGACTTTTTAAGTCCCCAAAGCCTTTCCCATGAATGCAATATAGTTGCCATACCTCTCTATACTACGCAGTGGTATTGGAAATCTTTGCCATATTACCCAAGAAAAATGTCAAATGCCATTTGTGTCCAATTACATACAAGCCAAAATGGTAGATTAGCCCAGGGCGCAAATATTGGAATGTCCATGCAGTCTTGTTGCTGGCTGTGCTTAGGGTGTGAACTGTCATTCCTTATCTCTCCTTCAGAACAGTGTAATCTGTCCTGGCTATTATCTTTCATAACTGACCTACCAAAGGTCCTCTATCATATTCTGAACCTGAAACTTACATCAAACCTTTTTCATAGCTGGGAAACATTGACCAGAATATTCTTACCATGCTTGCAGCTCACTAAGTTCTGCTAACATTGTTTCCCCCAGTGCTATATTTGAGTAACCATGCGTCTATCTCCATTTTGACTCTAAGCAACTGTCCTACATATTGCTTTTTAGTTTCTAGACCCCGCATTTGCGTTTTACACGGGAAATGGGTTTGATTACTATGGGTTCCATGCTTTGGATGGCTACCCCACCTGGCTGAATAACACACATGAAGCCTTGGGGTCGTTTTCGGGTATAATTTCCTTTCGATATCATTATTCGCCGCCCTACAATATTTTGAAGTGTGACCCCCCCCTTTTACACAAAAAACATTTTAGTTCTGGTTTCCCTGCATAGGCCATTTTTTTAGCATATGGCGCTGGAAACCCACATTGCTGGATAATATTACTGCGATTGGAATGCACAGACTTTACACTTTCGTTGTCTGAGGAGTCATCCGAAGTGTCCACTCCTGAGTCAATTTCAAGTGCAGTTATCCCACCTTTATTTGCTTCTTCCACATCGATTCCCATCACAGTACTATCATTTGCAGTGATAATAGCATACGGGTTTTCTTCATATTTCACTTCTAGCTTTTCTATACACTGAGCATGTGTGGAGGGTACCTCCACTATTGCACACTTGGAGGATAACTCCATTATGGCTGCTTGTGCCTTAAGCATTGTGATTACCTGCAAATTCCCAGCCTCCCTTTGATTCAAAGAGGCAATGCAACTTTCTCTTAATTTACACGTTTGTTCTAATTCATCTAATCTCTGTTGCAATACACATTTCTCAGTCACTAATTGTTTAATCCGACTATGAGCAACTGCATCAGCCTTTTCAATCCCCATTGCTATATCACTTACCTGTTCCATCACTTTTTCTCTATCAGCAAATCATTCTAATTCTTTTTGTTCCGCAATTTCTTTCATTCTCATTAACATGCATAAGGCATTGGCCATTCTCTGTTTCCTGCCTTTTTTTGATTTATTACTTATGAGACTGTTATGTGTATTACATTGTTTTAAAAGTTCATCGAACTGATATGTTAATTTACTTTCGTGAGTAAGTTGAAATCTAATCCCACCATGCTTGCTAATGAAACCTTCAATGGCTTCCATTGATATGCTAATTAGCCTATCCACACTAGGTTGCTTAGACAATAGAAACCAGACAAACAACTATATAACCCCCACAAAGACAGATTCCTACCAACAAAGGAACAAAAAAAAAAAAAAATAGATACGAACCGTTTAAATTTCCAGTGACTTGTGGTTCTACAGCATACAAGACACAAGGCACACTCTTAATCAATGCCTTGGTCTTCTATTGGACCAGAGCAATACACTAAACAAACAGATACCAAGCACACAAAGACACAGATGAAGCTGTTTAGAAGCTAGCTTTGACCTGTAGTCCCACTCCAAATACAAAAAAAAACAAATGCAAAAAGCCAACAAAACAAAAAAAAACAAAAAAACAAATACAAATCCGTTTACCCACGAATTTCTTTAGGAGAACACACTCTTATTCAATGCCCTCCTATCCAATAGCAGGTCATAGGGAATTTCTATTGGGACAGAAAGTTTTTTTTTTCACAATCACGTGGATATTTCCACTTTTCCCTCAAAATTGTATGGTTTATCCTGTCAATCTGCGGTTATATCACATAACCAGGGATGATCAGTCCCTTATCTCGCCAGTGCGCCAATTTGCCCTCTGGTTACAAGTTTCTGCAGCAAACACAACAATAATGTACATATATATATATATATATATATATATATATCAGTCACAATTCTCACCAGGTTTTACGCGTGCGTTTATACCAGTGAAATATCTCACAGAATTTTCCTACTCATCCAAGCGTGGTTTCAGAATTCGCGAGCCAGCGCCAATCTTGTCCACACTAGAGATGACTTTCAGTTCTGGGTGTCTGAGCATCTGTGCTTACAGGGACTCAAACAAAAATACCTTAGATTTTTGTGGATTCTGTGTAAAAATACGTTTTACACGCCTTCTGGGGTGCCAAATGAAGTAACTGATCACTTCAGTCTAGTACTATTATTATCAGTTATGTATTCCTTTGTCTAGTCCCTATAGTTCAGCTAAGCCTCAAATACGCCAAGCACATGTTATTGTTAATATCACAATACTACCACCCTTGGCTATGAAATCAATACACGGTCTAAGATCAATCAAATCTCATTTATTTCCCAAGGAAATAATACAGCATGCATAAGGTATCAATAGAAGTTACAATAATACATAGCATACAATCAAAGTACAATATAAGCCATACTTATCCGACCTTCGCAGCTACGCCTCATGATGGAAGTGAGAGGAGGCCGAACGCATGGTTGCAAGCCCTTTTTGTTAAACATACCTCAGCCATACCACACCCCATAGCCCATCCTACTTTTCCCGTAGACCAATCAGCGTCTCTGGGGCGTTTCCTCCCCCAGGCTAACAGTCCTGCCATACTTGGCCTCTGGGGGGCAGGGTTTGCCCATGAATTGCAACTGCTCCGACTGGATTGCCATCTTGTGGCTCGATCTCGGACGCCCCACCAGCTGTTCTTTGTTCTTTCAGACAAGTCGGCACCATATTGTCTTTGAAGTTCAGTACATTCCAGGTGGGCTGAATAGAACTCATTCTGTTATTCAAATTGTGTCACATTCCTTGCTTTTAAACATGTGAGACTGCCTGGCACCAATATGGCTGAGTTCGGCTGTACAAACAGCTGTGTAGATGTATAATACTTATTCCTGTCTGATTCCAACAATAGCCATGACAAATTTGCCATATATGTTTAAGACCTGTGGGGGTAGGCGGGGTGGTGGGGGCCCTGCTTGGAGAATGGAGCATTGCACTATGCCATACTTCTCACACTACTAAAAATGAATGTGCTAGTTCAATGACCATGCAGCAATATACAGGCATACCCCACTTTTAAGTACACAATGGGACTGGAACATGTATGTAAAACGAAAATGTACTTAAAATGAAGCAATACCTTTTTTTTTTATTCTACGGTATAGTGGGGGTGTCAGGGACATCAAGGACTCTAGTGTGGGTGTAAGGGGCTGTCAGGGGCACACTGGAAAAGGGCGGGCTACACTCTTGGAGCTTCAGCTGCTTCTACTGCAGCTACAAAATGTCTGTACAGTACTTGCAAGGCACTTTACATACACTCACAGGTATGTCCATACTCACGTGTGTAGATAAAGTGAGTGTAAAGCGGGGTATGTCTGTATATAGAAGTGCAACTCCTTACTGGCTACCTAGCCAGGCCTCAACAACTCTGTTGATACTTAAAGGGGGTAATCTTTGCACCCCCTTCTTTGATAGTGTGGGGTCTTGACCTCTTCTGGCGGGGGCTTTGGGCCCCACCCTTTCCCTCTGGTTGATTGTCGAACCGACTACAGTAAGTTTTCCAGATCAAATCTGCACCCAAACTTAAGGATACACCCTTGATCCAAAAAAGGGGTCACTTTTAATATGACTCGATGACAAATCTTATGCTAAGACCCATAGGATGGATATTCCAGGGCTTACCGCTATGATCCTTCCAATCATGGGAACTTCCGCCATTCTCCGGGCGGTGTGCTTCCACACTAGTCCAAGCATCATTAGTAATATATGAAAGCAGAGGCTGAATATGCTTTACAATTGATGAGTTAACAGTGCACAGAGCTTACCACCTGAGGAACTTTGATGATGGGCCCTGGAAATAATATATAACCTAGATTTAATATAACAAGCATGACTCAATGGTAAGAGATCATGTGGTCCTGACCTCCTGGGACGCAGGAGCTGTAGGTAATACAATAAACTCAGGATCATAGACACAACACAGTGCTCAAAGAAAAGAATTGATACTTCTATGTAAGGGCTTAGCATACTTTAGGCATAACTCAAATTGCCTTCTACAATGATCTTGCTCCTCCCTCTCAGAAGATACGGAATCACATTACTTTGTTTAGTTTTAAATCTTAAAGTAGAGTTCCACCCCCCCCCCCAAAAAAAGTATGCCTTTCGGCGCCTGGGCTCCTGACGTCATTTCCCTTGGCGCAGGAAGGGAGATCACCTCTCCCCCTCCCTCTTGTCAATCATCTGGGACACGTGACCGGTCCCAGATGATTGTGCGGCCAGTGACGGTGCACGGCTCGCACATACGCAATGCGTCCCCGGCTGTGAAGCCACAGCCATGCACCCACAGTTAAAATGGCAGTGCCGCCGAGCGGAGGGGGGCGCAAGCGGGGCTTCGATCCCCCTGCATCACTGGTCCCTGGGACAGGTATTTTAACGATTATTAAAAGTCAGCAGATGCCATATTTGTAGCTGCGGAACTTTAATGTTTTTTTCTTTTTTAAGTGGGAACCCCGCTTTAAGATGGAGCAAAAACAATATTAGACAACATTGATTGACTCCTACATGAATTTGTCCACAAAACTGTTATTTATTTTCATGGTTTAAAGTTGAAAACCCAAGATTGTTCTGCAGCTGGAGTATAAGTTGACAGTTAAAAACTTTAGCTATGGTACTTACGGAACGGTGACCTTACTGCCCGCTTTGTCAAATTTATTCTTTTTGGCTTGCCTGTTTCCTTTTTTTACTTTTCCTGAGATTTCCCATTCTATTCTCTGCTTATGTTAGTTCTCTTTATTGAAAAAACATATAAATCCCACCCATACCTTCACTCCCACAGCAGCAATATTCTCAGTGTGTCTACTGACCCTCTAGCTCCTGCTTTTTAGGGATTATAGTTTATTAGTTTATCTATCATCACCTCTGGTATCACCTATTACACATAGCTTGGGATTATCGCAAGCTATCTTTCATCCATCTACCATTTCCTTCTTTTCCACAACTTATTTATCTTTTTCTCTTTCTTGTTTCCCTTTCTTTTCCTCCCCTCTAACTTTTCTCCCCTACTCCTCCTTCCTCACT
This sequence comes from Lithobates pipiens, assembly GCF_037356315.1. Taxonomy (NCBI): domain Eukaryota; kingdom Metazoa; phylum Chordata; class Amphibia; order Anura; family Ranidae; genus Lithobates; species Lithobates pipiens. Next base: position 153,402,532 of record NW_027507686.1, on the reverse strand, counting down.
GCCCCCCCCCCTTCTTCTTTTTTTTCTTATTCCTTCTTCCCTTCTCATCTCCCTACTGTTACCCCCCCATAGACAGACTCCCCCTCTTGCCTGTCTCCTTTCAGAATTTGGAGGCTCCCTCACGTACTTGAAGGGGTTAACACACATACTCCTTCTCAGCTGGTACCCCGAGTTCAAGGGGTAGAAGGGTCAGTGAACCATGTAGAAGAATCCAAATCACAAATCACCTCCGACATTAAAATGCATTTCACTCAATGTCAAAGTGTTGAACATACCAGAAAAAAAGAACTTCACACTTTCCAAGCATAAAGCCCCGTTTCTCTTTCTTAAAGAAACCCACTTTCGATCAGGTTCAATCCCCAAACTTACCAACCACCTTTATCAGACAGTAGTCCATTCAACAAACCCCTGTGGGAGTAGCCATACTGATTTCTAAGCATGCCCAATTCCAGATGCTGGACTCCCTTGTAGATCCAGAGGGTAGATTAATTTTCCTCAAGGGCCAATTTGCCTCTAAGCCAGTAACACTGGCTAACATCTATTATCCAAATGAACACCAAGTTTCCTTCCTTAGGAAAATATGCAACCTACTATCCTCCTTCAGCGAGGGAATAGACATCTCTTGGAAGGAGACTTTAACGTGCCACTAAACCCCGACATGGACACCTCTTCTGGCACATCTACACTGACATATCGTGCACTATGCCAGATTAAATTACAACTTCATGGTCTATCGCTACATGACACCTGGTGCACCTTGTTTCCATCAGACAGAGACTTACACTACACTCGACCCCATTTAAAAAATATTCAAGAATTTACTATTTCTTTCCCTCACAGCAGGACCTTACTTATCTTAACCAGGCAACAATAGAACCAATGTTTTTGTCGGACCATCACCTGATCTCAATCACCTTAACTTTTCCCAAAATAATCCCCAGGACCAAAACTTTGCGTTTAAACCCATTCTTTCCCAACTCAAATTGTGACTTTAGCTATATTTTACTGAGAAAGCCACCCCAGATATTTCCCTAATCTCAATATGGAAGACACACAAATGTGTGATCCAGGGAGAATTATTGGCCCTAGCCACAAATGCTGAAAGAAAACATGCAAATTCGAAAGCTGCCCGAACACAGTTATAGTCTATGGGACACTAATATGAAAAATCAAAAGTGCTAATTTTAAAGGCTTATATGCAAGTTATTGTCATAAAAAGTGTTCGGGGACCTGGGTCCTGCCCCAGGGGACTTGTATCAATGCAAACATGTTTAAATATCAAATATACCTGGCTAACATGTACAAAGACTAGGGGGGGAATTGGCTTACCGGATCTTCACAAATACTATCTAGCCTGCCACCTCACAAGAATCGTAGATTGGAATATTCATGGATCCAAGAAACTCTGGGTATATCTAGAAACTTCCTTCATACAGTTTCCAATTCATACTCTCCTTGGCTACTCCCTCGACACTGGCCAAGATAGATCCTGACACATCCTCTTATCCAACCCTCCCATGCTTTGATCCCGCCCCCTCGGGCTCCTCCACTATCTTCTTCCAGCTCTTTTACTAGCGTTGGCCTGGTCTTCTCGTTCGCCCTCACTGCCGCCGCCTTCTTCTTCCTTCTTTTCTTTTTCTACCTTCCGATGTTGACATGACGCTCTCTCCGCCTGTAATGCCAGGGACGCATTGCACGGCGTCTTATATAGGCATACGGGGCGGGGTCACCGGGTGATGTCACCTGGTGACCCCGCCCTTTATGATGTCACAGTCCACCGGATAGTCTGATCGTGTGTAAGCGGCATAAGAGATCTCTCTACGTTAGACTTCCTCACCAGGGACATGACACTTTCCAAATGGGCAACCAGTGCTTCTGGACATTTTGGGACAGACAAAAGAGTGCATGTGTCCACAGACTCCGTTGACAGGCTGACATTTGTCAAAATGAATCCATGCTGGATTAGCAGCAACTGTCAAGCCCCTGATGCTGATGTCGCTGAATACGTGTTATTGGGATCTCAAAATCCTGCAAGACTGTCCAGGCTGCCTAGCATTGTGGGTATAGATTTTATTTTGAAGGTTTTTTTGGTATTCATGTGTACAATTAACACCCAAGGATCAATTTTTTCACACCTGTTTGACAGGTGCATCAAATTTATATTTTTTACAGCAAGCCCAATTCTTGCTTTCATCAAGAATACCTCTGCAAGGTTACAGGGTAAGGGCACCACCAACACCCAAAGACCAATTTTTCCGCAACTGTTGACCGGGGCATCAAATTATTTTTTTTTTAAAGCAAGGCCAATAATTGCCTTCATCAAGCATACCTCTAAAAGGTTACGGGGTGAAGGCACCACCAACTCCAAACCCCACTTTTTCCACAACTGTTTGACAGGGACATCACATTTCATTTTTTTACAGCAAGTCCAATACTTTTTTTCATAAAGAGTACCTCTATAGGGTTACGGTGTGAAGGCATCACCAACACGCAAAGCCCAATTTTTCCGCACCTGTTTGACAGAGGCATCAAATTTTCATTTTTTACAGCAAGGCCAATTCTTTCTTTACAGTAAGTACCTCTAGAACACAGGTGTCAAACTAACAGCCCTCCAGTTGTTGCAAAACTAGAAGTCCCATGAGGCATTGCAAGGCTGACAGTTACAAGTATGGCTCCCTCTATAGGGTTATCGTGACATCACATGATGTCAGAAGAAGGGCGGTGCCACAAGCAAATAGTATAACAACTATACACCAGTTCTCCAACCTACTAACCATCAAGGGGGAACTAATTAACATTATGATAAAAATGTTCACAAATGTGTAAAAGCCACACATTGTGACCAAGGTGTCACCAAGACGTGGTAAAATGAAAATGCCATACCCTATAATATGTTGTTATTTATCTTACATAAATCATCAAAAATTGTCTTTAAAATCATTTAAATAGGGGTTAAATAAAATCAACACAGCAGACACATCCAGAATATGTTTCATTATTTTATAATCTGCCATAAAAAGGAATAAAAATAAATCCTTACATCATTATCTTCTTTAGAGAGATCTTATTTTATTAACATGGCATCCAGCATTAGTTAATCCCTTCCAAATTATGGCTCTTATTTTCTAGATTTCAACCAGTGGCAAAAACTCAGTGTGAAGCCAATGAAATATGCCATATCTATGTAATAATTATGTAAAACAGGCATTAATATGTGAATACACACGGACAATCAATATATTGCAATAGAGGCTTTTAAAGCCAAAGAAAATATGACAGTTCAGTTCCACTTGTTCTAACCTACCTGAGGCTGTAATGCCTTTACTACAAATACATAAATGCATAATGTATATAAATGAATGTGCTAATATCCTCTAAAATACCAAAATAAGGTGGAATGCCTTACATTATATCAGAAGAAAGATCAGCTTAAACAGTAACTGCAGTAACAGGGTTAAACCAATAATAAACACAGGAACAAACAATTGGTAAGAGAGGTTCTAAAACTCTCATTCCCTCTTATTGCCTTTGAAAGGCCTTGTCAAAATCACTGGGCAGAGCGGAGAAGAATGACCTGTCTGACACAATTTAATAAAACACAGTAGAGAATAGCTTTAAAGGAAACCCCATGTCTTTTTGGCCCTATCTTAATCACTGGCCAGTAGATGATTAAATATACAGTCTTCATTGGTGTGTCCTTCAAACACTAATTTTAGCGCTTACTCTCTTAGTAAGAGTATTTGTAATCCACAATATCCACAAGGAGATGGCCCCAAGCATCCTGGTAGGATTCTCCAGGCCACTGCAAAGTTCCAGAGGCGTAGACCTTGAAGCTTATGAAATCTGATGAAAACTTTGCCCCCCACTACCACCCAGCACTTCCACTACCACCTGGGGTTCCACCACTACTGCCCACTTCCTGCCTGCCCTCACCTTGTGTGCACAGTTTAGCAGGGCTGAGTTGGGCAAGGGGGGAGGGGCTGTATTGGGCTGGGTGGGGAACTGAGCAGAGAATGCACCCCTGGGGGGAAAGAGCTTGCCCCATCAGTATGTGTAGGTGAAAACGGAAACTTAGAGGGCCCAGTATGAGCTTGGGCCCTCTGAGTTTACTGAATTACATACGCAGGGTGACATGGCTAGCACTTTTCCCCTGCAACACACTGTAAAACAGGGTTAGGCAACCTTTTAGAGGCAGAAATCTACCTGAACAACATGAAAGAGGTTCAGTGTCCTTTAATAAAAAAAAAGAAATGAACTAGCAAGTCCTAACTAAATAGTAAGGAAAACTTAGGAAAATGTAATAAAACAAATGTTGCTGTAAAAATATAAACTTAGCCTACCTTAAGATGGGATAGTGTCAGTCAGTAGAGCAGTGGACGGTGTGTGGATGGTATCAATAGGACAGAGGATGGTGTCAGTAGAGCAGTGGATTGTGTCAGCAGGACAATAAACAGTGTCAATAAAGAAGTGGCTGGTGTCAGTAAGGCAGTAGATAGTATTAGTAAAGAAGTGGGCATGTCAGTAGGTCAGAGGATGGTATCAGTATGGCAATGGATGTTGTCAGTCAGTAGAGAAGTGGACGGTGTCAGTATGGCAGAGGTTGGTGTCAGTAGTGCAGTGGATGGTGTCAGTATCCCAGTGGATGGTTTTACATTTTTGTTATTTTTTTACATATTTTTTTTTCTGCTTTTTATTGAACATTATAAACAAGGTAAGTACAGCATATACGACAAGCCATTCAAACAGAATACAAATCCAAGCTTTCAAAAACATATAATCACCTCCAACTCGGAAGTAACATATACATAGCATCAGGATAGCATCCATGGTTGCATAAACAAGAACAAAATTGGTCTAAACTAGGGCCACCTCCGAGGCTATTGCTGCATTATTTAATTGTGGGAAAAGCCACCAACATATGTATACAAGTTGGGTGGCATAATAATACAATTGTAAATTTGGTAACACTAAACCACCCTGGGAGGTTGGCAGCTGCAGAGTAGCTAAAGATATTGTGGGATTATTAGGATACCATAAGAATAAGGATAGTAGAGAATCCACCTCTTAAAAAGTTTGTTTCGGGATGTACACTAGGCCATTGGACAGAGCATATAAAAATTTTGGCAAAATTATCATTTTGAACAAGTTTATCTTCACTCGTAAGGTCAAGGGCAATTTTTCCCAACCATTGATTTTGGTTTTGAATAAAGCTACACAGGGAAGGAAATATTCATACTAATGTATGTAGATAAAGCAGTGGCGGCCCAACCAAAGGGGGCACAGTTGCGCCACCCCCCCCCCCGCCAAGCTGTTTAAAAAATAAAAAAAAGGTCACTTTAAGAGTGACCAGGTGCCGAACAGACAGTGGTCTATGTGAAGCCGATTTGCCCATGTTCAGGGCATGTTCGGGGCGCAAGCTCTGCACCTGAAAACACTCCCACTCCCCACTCATTCGTCTCTGGCTCCTGTCTTTTATTTTAATTGGCCAGGACCGGAGGACAACTAGGTGGTGTTTTTTCGGCACCGTGGTGTCACGTACAGTTTCCATTTCCAGTGTTGCAGAGTTGGAGTGCCATGTGGAGACACCAGGACCCTGTGTCAGGTGGGGAGCAGATCACTGATGCATTGGATGGGCGAGAAGCCCCAGCCCAATCCACCCTGTGTCAGATGGGGAGCAGATCACTGATGCAGTGGATGGGCGCGAAGCTGACAGTGCTGAGCTGAATGCACTGAACAAGAGCCTGAAGGTGAGTGCGGGGATCGGAGGTTTTCTCTTTAGCTGAGAAAGCGTTCATTTCGCCTGTCATTCTCTCACAGCGTGGCTCTGCTGTGCTCAGTCTGACTCCACTTGTTCTGTTTCTCTATCTCTGTTTCTCACCCCACTCCTCCCTCCAGATGCTTCTCCACTCACTGTCCCTATCATATAGCTCCCCTCTGTCTCTGCAAAGCTTCTCCGATCTTCTGCTCTTCTCAGTCCCACTGATTGTACTGGGTCAGTCTCCCTGTAGTCCTTAACTCCTGTACTCCCCCTTTTATCAGACCATCCTATCTCTCTGCCAATCCCAGTGCTTCAACTGTCCAGCCTATATATTATCTGCTCTCTCCCCCAACACAGGCATAGCTGATCAGCTACATTCCAATGGGATGCACAATTTATTTCTATGCTGTTCAGGAGATGCCTTTTATAATGCAATCTACACCCCTCCCCATGTGATGTGTTCTGCTGACCTCCTGCACACCGCCCTGTTGAGACCCCCTCTCGATTGCCGTAAGGAATGAGCTTGAGATTTTTTTCTTTTAGAGCTTTTCCAGACCTGACATTCTCCCTCTGAAAGTGATTCACCAAGGTAGTATAACAGTGGCTCAGAAGGTGGTACTGCACTCCTCTCTTACATGTACCACCCACCTCCAAACACTCTGCACTCATCTCCTACATGTACCACCACCACCATACTCTCTGCACCCCTCTCCTACATATACCACCCACTGTGATACAGTTCGCACCCCTCTTCTACATGTACCACCCAATGCCATACACTCTGCACTTCTCTCCTACATGTATAACCCACCGCCATACACTCCGCACCCATCTCCTACATGTACAACTCACTGCCATACACTCTGCACCCCTCTCCTACATTTACCACCCATCGCCATACATTACTGTTACCAATGAATATATGGGCATTTAAAGGAGCACCTACAATATGTAATACATAATTTACACCAGAAGAATGAAAGGCACTTATTGATTAGTTGTTATGAGCTACAATATTTTTCACATTGCTGTTTGTATTATTAAAATATCCCACTTGTTTCCTAAGCAATTGGATTTAATAAAATTTTTAATTACTTTAAATTAAATTTGATTTTAAAATATTTTAAAATTCTTCTTTAATTTGAGTATGATATGTTTTATAGTGACATTTTTATTTGCAGTCTTTGGTGATTCTGTCACGTATGATGTTAGATCGTGATATTGTAAAGCTGTTTAAAGCAATATAGACATTTCTTAATTTTTCATTGCATTGATTTTTCTCTCTTGCTAAATACTCCTGACACTATGGGTGGAAGCTATTGGAATACAGGGGGCGGAGTGGGTGGATTATATAAGAAGTGGCAGAGGTAAAAAAGGAGGGGCGGAGTTTGGCTCCCCATCCTAAAACTTCACCAGCCGTCACTGTAATAAAGACAATTGTACAGTAATTCCTAAATATTTAAACAATGTGGTGATCTGTAAACAATGTGGTGATCTGTAAAGGGCAATCTGGAGGAATAGAGAGTGGGATGGTCAGATCCACAGAGAACAAGGTTGACAGACCAGTTGACCTTACAACTGGAAATAAAACTCTGAAATTTTGAATAAGTTGCAGCACAGCAGAAATTGAGGATTGGGGTTAGAAAGATAAAGCAACATATCATCTGTGTAAAGGTAAACCCTCTCTTCCAAAGAGCCAATCCACATACCCTTTAATTCAGAGGAAGCTCTTCGTAATTGTGCTTGGGGTTCTTTAGAAAACAGTAGTGGGGAGAGGGGACATTTCTGTCTAGTGCGTCAATGAATAGCAAAGGACTTGGAGATTGTACTGTTTAAATGAAGACGAGCTAGGAGTTGATCATTTAAGATACAAATCCAGGTAAGAAAGGTATCCCCAAAGCCAAATTTTTTCATTACATACAGTATATCAAATATTGCCACCCAATAGAATCAAGGGCTTTATTTGTGTCAAGGGCTACTATTGCCCTGTGCACGAAGGAAGCATTAGGGATTTGGAAATTGGTAAACAATCTTTGTATATTGATGTGTGTCGAGCGACCTGGAATGAAAACCCTTTAGTCAGATGCAACTAATGAAGCTATTACCTTGTTTAAATTTAGGGCCAGAATTTTCAAAATGTATTTTTTGATTTATTTATAAGGGAGATTGGTCTATAAGCATCACAATATAAGGGGTTTTATTTATTATTCTATTGGGTTTAGAGATCAATACAATAAGAGTATCTCATAATGATGGTCGTAGGGCTTGGTTTTTCAAAAATGGTTTCATAGAGAGTAAGGAGTCTATGGAGTAAAAAGTCACGATGAACAAGGTTCAATTCACTAGAAAACCCATCAGGCCCTGGGGTCTTATGCTTGGCAAAGGTTTTAAGTTTACATCTCCTCTATGGAGAGCTGTGCATCTATGGATGACCTTTGAGTAGGTGTTAAATTACAGAAGGCAATAACTTCCGCATATTCATAGAGCTCAGGAGGGATGTAATGGGCCTGAGACATATGTAAGTGTCAATAAAATGTTAGAAAGGAATCCATAATTTGTTCATGGGATGATTGTAAAACGTCATTGTTATACATTTGGAAGGAAGTAAAGGGGTTAGGTATGGGCTTGACCAAAAAAGCAAGAAGATGACAATTTTTATCACACTGATTTAAATATCCCCTGTGTTTGATACAAGGGCCTCTTTTGAGTCTTGACAACCAGAAGCAATTCATCTGTTCTCTATGAATCCCTCAACATCTGATAATTAGTAGAGGAGGGGTCTGACACATGTCGTTTTAGCCTCCCAAACCTTATCCTCCAGGCTAGTTATTCTCACCATTGGTCCTCTTAAGAGCGTTTACTCCACTTATATATGCGCCTCACATTACTGCCTTAAAGGCATCCCAAGTGATAAGGCCAGAAACCACCTGGTAATTCTAAAGCCTGTAACATTGAATAGTTTCAATGCATTCATAAAGGACCATAGGTTCCATGAGCCAATATGGGCTCAGCCGCTAGACTTTGGTATCAATATGTTTGGATACTTGCATTACAAGTTCCAGAGGGGAGTGGCCAGATATCACTTGTGGGAAACAAGAGACAGTAATACTGTAGCTTTGTTCAATAAATCCTGAATTAGAAAATACATATCCAATCTTCAAAGAGATTTATGAGATTTCAACTGGCACAAATATCCCAACGCCCAGGGTGTTTCCAATGGCATACTTTAACCAAATTGTATGAATCTGCCCATTCTTTAAAAAGCAAGGACTGATGTTTAGAGCTATGTTGTCTATTTACAGAGGGGGTCCATAACAGCATTAAAATCACCTCCAATAATAGGAGCCTCTTGAACCATAGAAGGAAATATTGCCATACAAGCAGACAAATATTGAACATCACACATTGGACTTCCACAATTTGTATCGGAAGAGATTTAGTAATTAAAATAGAGACACCTCTGGAGTATGTAAAGTATGTTGCATGAAAGGCGTGGGCAATCTGGGGCCTCTTTAATGGCATCACCCTGGAACCAGTCAAATGAGTCTCCTGAAGCAAAAGAACGTGCTCTTTTGTGCATTTAAAGTGATCAATGACCAGGGACTGTTTAACTTTAAAGTTCAGGCCCCTGACATTCCAAATGAGCAGTTTATAACTCCTCACTGGTTGGTAGGAGCAATGGCTGAAAAAGCGGTGACAGCCAAAAAGTAGCATACGAGGACCTGATAATAGCACAGGCACATAACACATGAAGTCAAAAACTCCAAGGGATACCATATGCAATGGGCATTTAGAGGCAAAGTTAACATATACTGAGCATGTAAAGTTAGAGTTATCAAATGCTGCAAATGTAGAGAAAAACAAAAGAAAATGAAAACAAAAAAAATCCCTTTCCCCCCACACAGCTCATTGCGCCAAACTACAACAAGCTTTATCCCAGTAACATAAAAACATTAGAGGACATGACCTAGTAAGTCCCCAAAATTAGAAGGGGAAAAATATTTTTACATCCGTAGAAAATAAAACGTGTTACAGCTGAGAAACAAAAAAGGAAAAACCCATTAGGGTTCAGGAAGTACTTAATTGTTTGAATTGCACACGAGCAGTACAGCACAACCCAAGCATATTTTGTCAATGTTCAAAGTAAAGGCCTCATCCGTGAACACCTTAATCAGGCCAATATAGTGTAAAACTGTTTAATCTTTAATAGAAAATCATGAAAAACATATTGCACTCACATTTCAGTGTGTCTATTAGCCGACACCAAGCTTATCCAGCTATAAGAAAACAGCGTAGGATAGGGCAAGCCAAGAATGTTCCGCAAGTGGTGTTCTCCTACCTCCTCTAAACCGACCTGTTCCTGGCTATTTTTCAAGGACAGTATGTCTCCCACAGCTTCTACGCGTTTCGCAATTCAGCATCGTCTCATATGAGAGCATTCATTGAGATCCATAGTAAAGGTCCATAACAGCTCCAGGTCACATAAGGGTATTCACAAAAGGATAACAAGGGAATCTCTGGGAAGTGTCCACAATAGCTTCCTAACAGAAGAACAAAATAATGTAGGTGCTAAAGTAGCGTCTGTGGGTATTAAATAGAAGCAGAAGTATGTAACAGCAACTGATCAGTCCAGGCTGTTAAGCCAATCAGAAGCCTCAGAGGGAGACAGGAAAAACTGAGCTTTGCCATCACTGAGGAACCTCAATTGAGCTGGACAGAGCATCCTATAGCTAAGCTGTTTATCTCTGAGGCAACGTTTAACCATTGTAAAAGCAGCTCTCTTCTCCTGAGTAGCAGCTGAAAAGTAAAAAAAAATGGGGATACGGTTGGCCATTGTATTTAATATCAGAGAGATTGCGAGTTGTCCTCAGTATAATTTCTTTATCTTTGAAATTAAGTAATTTCATCAGCAGGAGACTCGGAGGTGCTCCCGAGGGTGGTGGACGCATGGAAACCCTGTGCACCCATTCAATGGCAAATAGAGAAGACAGGGCGTCATTGCTAACTAACAATTTTAGCCAGTTCTCCAGAAACAGTTCTGGGTCTTTGCCTTCTGCCCCCTCTGGGAACCCTATGAATTACAAGTTTGCAGAATGTTCATTTAATTCAGCCTCCTGGGTTCTAAAATTAGCAGAAAGAGGATTCAGTGTCTTCAGTTTCACACATTCTTTGCTCAGCATTGGAGATCCTGGACCAAACGTTTTGCATATCATGTTTTACTATTGATAGATCCAGCCGAACCTTATAATCTGCGTTGTTGAGGCAGTCTGACATGAATGAATAGCCTCCATGATATATTTTAGGGTGAGTTCTGGTTCTTCTGTCCCCTGTTCTCCAGTGTCAGCTGGGACTAAGGCTGCCTGAGATGAACCACATCTCCCCTATCCACCGGGGAAGAAGAAAACTAAGGCAGGGAAGGAGCCACTGGAGAGTCAGTAAAGTTAACCACTTCCCCGACCAGCGCACGACGATGTACGTCAGCAGAATGGCACGGCAGGCAAATTGGTGTACAGGTACGTCCATTTGTATTTGCCGCCCTGCCGCCCTGCCATTGTGCGTGTGCGGACTCGATCGCCATGGGGATACCCGCAATTGTCTCACAGGGAGGCTGAACGGGGAGATGCCGATGTAAACAGAATCTCCCCGTTCTGCCTAGCAACAAGTGATACTGATCTCTGCTCCATGTGATTGGAGCAGAGATCAGTGTTCACTAACACACAGCCCAGCCCCCCACAGTTAGTAACACGCCCCTAGGACACACTTAACCCCTACACTGCCACCCCCTGGTTAACCCCTTCACTGCCAGTGTCATTTACACAGGAATCAGTGCATTTGTATAGCACTGATTGCTGTATAAATGACAATGGTCCCAAAAATGTGTCAAAAATGTCTGATGTGTCTGCCATAATGTCGCAGTTACAATAAAAATCGCTAATCGCCGCCATTACTAGTAAAAAAAAAAATATTAATAAAAATTCCATAAAACGATGCCCTATTTTCTAAATGCTATAAATTTTGCGGAAACCAATCAATAATTGCTCATTGCAATTTTTTTTACCAAAAATATGTAGAAGAATATGTATCGGCCTAAACTGAGGAAATTAATTTTTTTTATATATATTTTTGGGGGATATTTATTATAGCAAAAAGTAAAAAATAATGTGTTTTTTTCAAAATTGTTGCTCTATTTTTGTTTATAGCACAAAAAATAAAAACCGCAGGGGTGATAAAATACCACCAAAAGAAAGCTCTATTTGTGGTAAAAAAAGGACGTCAATTTTGTTTGGGAGCTACGTCGCAGGACAGCGCAATTGTCAGTTAAAGCGATGCAGTGCCAAATCGCAAAAAGTGGTCTGGTCTTAAGCCAGCAAAATGGTCCGGTCTGAAAGTGGTTAATAGTGGTGGGAGGTTTGGGTTTTGTGGAGGTTTACCAGCAGGGAGACCAGACTCACTCACCAGTATTCTTCTGTGTCCTGTCTCTGGGTGGGAGAGCACATGAGGATGAGAAGCTGGTGCCATCTTTAAAGCCTCCAGGAGAGTGCTTGACTGAGTGCTCTCTTGTGGATTTGGAAGCGCATGGCCATTTTTTTTTTTTTTTACCATGGCTCCAGTTACAGCACTGAAGCTGGAGGTATGACAGAGCAGAGGGGAGAAAGAAATATGCAGACTGGCCACACGATCACTAGTATAATTGATCGGTTAGAGAGGAGCTCCAGAGTCGAGCTGTTTATGTCTCCGCTGCTTGCCATTATTATTATTATTATTTTTAAAAATTTTGTTTAGCAGCCCTGTTAGGAGGCTTTTATGAAAGGTCAGGGGTTTAAACAGATCCCTGACGTCTCACTTTTTAGACAGCAATATGAGATTGAGCTCACAGTTTTTAATTTCCATCTTTGCAGTCTTATTTGCACAGAATAAATAAATAGGAAGAGCTCTGCACAGTCTTCTTGTTCATTCACACGCTGAATGAACACAGTGGGTAATAGGTACCAATCACTCACTGTGTTCATTTAGAAATGGAAGGGGCCTGTATGGATCCCCACAGCAGCCAGTGGGAGAGGAGAGAAGGAGATGGAAGCTGTGAGAGAGGGGACCAGGGGAGCACACAGGGGAGCCCAGGCAGCAGAAGGAAGGGGAACCTGGACAGGAGGGGCAGTGGGAGTGGCAATTACTAGAATCAATCCCCTCTATTTTCCTCCTGCAGTAGCTGAATGCTGGTGGGAGGGTGAGGAGGAGAAGCCAGCTTTCAGCTGCAGCAAGAGGAAAATAGAGTGGATCACTTCCAGTAAATGCATTCTCCATTGCCTCTCCTGCCCAGGTTCCAGGGGTTGGCAAAGAAGGGACGTGATCTACCTGTCACCTGTCCATGATTGATGAATGGATTGGGATTGATGGATTGTGACAGGAAGGCTGCACAGGCCCCTGGAGCATGAGCGGGGTCACCATTATGACCCCTGGAACCCCTCAAACTTCACCAGTGTCAATAACAGCCAGCAAATATACCATAAATACGGGGGCCCAAATGATCACTGAATATGTATCTAGTCTTTAGCCCATTCCCTAATAATTTCTGCTGTTGTAGTTGCTCAGAGGTGCATGGAGCAGGCTGTGCGATCTCCATCACATTAGAGTAGATACAAGATAGACCGTATGGTCTCTGTGATGTAATAGATCCTACTCTTCAGAAAGGGACTCAGTATTCAGCAGCACAGTAGGCAGCTCATATGCGCCCTGTGTAGCACTCCATCCTCTGTTAAAAGTCTCCTTCCACCTGCACAGCACTGATGTGTCCAGATCCATGTGCCATTATGCCTCTCTTTGCAGGTTTCTCCTTTTCTCGTCAGGCTCTCTTTCTCCCCCTGTTCACTGCAGCTCTTCTTACTCTCAGGCAGACTGTCCCTTTGCTCAATTCCCTCAGCTCTCTTACCACATGACCTGGGTCCCAGGTTTTAATTCACTGGGCTTACTTCCTCAATTCCTGAGCAGGTCCATTGCAGTCCATTATAGTCCTTATCTCTCCTTGCCACAGTGTTCAATTATTGAAAGACAATAACAAACGGGGAGTTGGATTAGAAGTGAGTAGGGAGTAGAATTTTTCTAAGGGTATCTGAAATTGTCACTGAGCACACTGGCTCTGGTTCAGCAGCACTCTACAAAATTGGGACCACCTTCAGGAATGGGGCAAGGACCCGTACATACTGTATATTCCAGTGAGAGCACATGTTGAGTCCAAGGTAATTTAATGATAACATTGATTTACAGCAGAATAAATAAATATGTATTTCAGAGGCCAAATGCACTACTTTTTAATTAGGGATTGGAAACAAGTACACAAACAGAAGGTCATAAATAAAAAAAATGAATAAACACATTAAAAATAAATACATTTAAAAGTCAAAGTGAAATATACCTGTTTGCTTATAATATCCAATTCCAGTAAATAGCAGACTCAAAGATCATAATATCTTACATAGAGGCACACGTGGTCCCAATACTTCATTAGCAGTGAAATGAATGAAATGATAGGCAGCATTTTAATAAGACCCTTTTCACACTGAGAGAGTTTTGCAGGCATTATAGCGTTAGAAATAGCGCCTGCAATCTGTCCTTAAACTGCTGCTCCATTGTTTCCAGTGTGAAAGCCTGAGGGCTTTCACACTGGAGCGGTGCGCTGGCAGGACGTCAGGAAAAGTCCTGCCAGCAGCTTCTTTGGAGCGATGAAGGAGCGGTGTGTTTACCGCTCCTCCACCGCTGCTCCCCATTGAAATGCATATTGCGGGCGGTTTTAATCCTAGCGGCCGAAATGCGCTGCAAATCCAACAGTAAAACACTGCTAAAAATTGCGGTGTTTTACTGCCGATGCTATGGGCGGCTTGGTGTGAAAGCCGTCTCAATAAATAAATAAAAACAAGATACTATTACAGACAATAAATATGACTTGTAATGGAATTAAAAGAATTGCTGTGTCTAGAACAGTGGTCTTCAAACTGTGGCACATGGGCTAATGCGGTCCTTTGATTGCCTAAATTTGGCCCTTGAGGCACTGCTCCTCCCACTGCCCTCAATTTTGAGGCACCATGCCTTCCACTGACACCAACAATGAGCCATTATTTCACCCACTGATATCAATGATGGGGTACTATTCCTCCCACTGATACCATCGATGGACCCTGAGACATTGTCTATTCCCACTGGCTATATTGTGGCCCCCTAAAGTCTAAAGGGACTGAGAAGGCTGAGGAATCCACAAACACTTACTAGACAATTATATGACAAATCAGCTTTTTCTAAATACATTTTAACACAACCAGATACCCAGTTCAGGCTTGATGACCAAACTGTTTCCTAATGCATGAAAAAATCTAAAGAACAGTTACTTTAAAACGAATAACTTCTCAAATGTCCATATAGTTAAACCCGTGAGCTTCATACTAAATGATAAAGGAATGATTACCTGATACACCATACATTTATAAATCATTTACAGTATTTCTAATGCATCGCCATATCGATCATATTAAATGATACGTCTTTAAACAGGATCACAAAAAGCCTCACATGATCCAGTCAAATCTCCTCAGCCACATGAATACTGCAATATAGTCCTGTAAAACACCTCATCTTTACCAACTTTCAGCTTTATACACATTGTACCTGTGGTTGTCTTACTATTGCCTTCTCCTAGCAATGAAAACATATATTTAGTAGAGGTACAAGTGTCCTACTGACTTCCTGTACGACAATCAGACCCTCCTTCATCTTGATCAACCAAAAGGGATTGGACCAGCAGAAGATGGGAGGGACTGGGCCAGACATTGACATTTCCAGAGAAACCTATTAGGGGACACTGTCCAATGGAGTGTGCAAAAACCTAAGAGACCTTGCATTCTGATCAGGCTGTTACATTGCAGTGTTTTCAAAGAAGAAAGGTTCACTTTAAAGACTAAAGGCGGGTGACAATGATAGTGTTAATACCTTTCAATGTTAATATTATATTCTAGTGAAATTTTATTTAGTTTAAAAAGGTTTTCTGTTATATCAGGTTTCACTAATAGTGAGCCCTTACCAACTCAGAATTCCCTAGGGTCTCTTTTGATCAATATTTTGATCTGGAACCCCCACACACTTAGGTGGAGGTAGTCCTGGTCAAAGAGGCAAAAACTCCATTGTGGAGAAAATAATAGCTGAGTAGCTTTTTTAATTACGAAATTACTTTTTATTGTGAAACACAAATGATTGATAAGACATATTTACAGAGTACTGGCTGTACACTCCTGTACAGGAGCCAGAATGGCCTTCTAGCATAATTGTTGGTATGCTGACTTATCAGCATATGTAAACACAGACAATTCTACATAAAATGGAAGAGGCACAAAAGACAAATATAACTTTAACATGTCTAAACTACTTTTCAAATATATATATATCCCTTACAATTAAAGTAATTGAATCAAAAAGTACCCTAGACTGTGATCGCAAGAGGGAAGCAAACCAACCACAGAGATTTCTTTAATTTAGTCATTTTTGCAGTGTCTGGAGTGGATCCAGGTGACTTTTCCTTCAAGTTTTGCAAAACTGTACATGAAATAGATGCTGTATTGAGTCTCCAAACATTTCCTTATATATAAATGTCTCTTAACAATCCACAAGTCAGCTGGCTTTAGTTTTAGATCCTTCCAAACTTTTAGGATCTGGAATTGGGGAGAAAACACATAAATAAGTTTGTCAAAAACCTTAAAAAATCAGCAACTTTCTCTGTGAGATCCGAATGGAGGACTTCAGCTGCTGAGACAAAATATAAGCAAGTGAGTAACACACTCCCAAACAAAATCCCATAGGGAGAGAGTCCAACATCCCCTTAGGGGCTTGATAAAATATAAGAAAACTTCCAGGCAAAGGTTTTCTAGTTTCTTATGCTACTTAAAACCTCAAAACTTCTAACTTTACTCTCTGTAGATTCTGCACTCTGTACTTACAAACTACTTCTGATAACACTTTTTACTGTGGCCTTTGCAGTAGCATTTGCCATTGGACATCCAGAAAACATGTCCAGACAGACAAAATGCATACTCGTAAGATCCTGACTTGGGTATCTGGAAATATCATTTTGTTATCTCAGGAAGGGATGTTCAGCTTTTGGTAACACATTTAGTAACGGGTAAAACAAGAAGTGGTATGTTATAAAAACAACTGTGGTGAACCCTAGCTCTATCCCATGCTAATATACTAAGGCAGCCATAACTGCTTGTGACTGATGACATGGTCCATGTGTCAAGCTGGAGGGAAAAGAGTGTCTGGCAGACATAAATGATCACCTTTTCCAAAGTCTTGTTTCGTAAGAAGTTGCCCCTTGTGGACCACTTGTTCTTCTCGTTCTGGGGTCCTTAAAGTTGAATTAATAATCCCAGCTATACTGGGCCAGAACTAGGGTGGAATCTGTGAGTTGCACAGACCCAGCAAATGTCCGGGGTTGCAAATGCAGCATCCTAAGTGGCCTGGTCTGCTTCCATGTGTGAGTTTTAATGTTAGTATGGCTACCTCAGCAAGAACCTGGAAGGCTGAAAACAGCCGATCAAATTAACTTAGCATGCTTGATTGGTTTAGCTGCTGAAGTAAAAACAAACTCCTGGCCCTTCAAATGGAACCGAAAGCTTTCTATATCTTGACTATCTATATAAATATATACTCTTTTTATAGCTCACAGGCTTTGCTAAAACATGGAGCTCTGCTTCTTGAGCTTGGGAAAAAGGATCCAATGACTCTAAATACAGAGTATCCTTCTGGGTGATAAGCTGCATCCTCAGTATAAAACCGGGAATAACACTACAAAAAATGTAATATCTGGGTTTTCTGGGAGTGTGTCCTGCACTGGGCTCACAGCAGTTGATTCCTACATCATCAATTTAACACATGTGGTTTTCCTTTGTCTCCTCCAATAGAGGCAATAAGGTGGCTGGATTCAAATGTATGCATTTTTCATTGTTAGATTTGTACATAAACAAACAAAACAAATTCATATTTTGAACCTTTCATTAGGCAAAAATTTAGTTAGCTATATATTTGCTGTCCAGAATGTCGGACCATTAAAAATGAAATATTTGACCAAAATAATGTCTGTAACTTTGTCTAATAGCACCTATGCATAAACAGTACAGCTGTGATATATATCGGGATGAACCCTTCATTACTGGGTCCAGCTTGCATAAATATAACAATGGCTTATTTTCTATCATGCTGTTTGTGTAAGAACTCCAGTTTCATGTTTTAAAAAGACCTGCGGTCATGCAGAGATGTCCATAAATCCAAAATATTCTTCTGCTTATACCACGGCACTTACAAGGAAAAGGGCACATCATTTCACAATCCACACATTCTGCTTTGGATTTCAAAATTAAAAATAAATAAAAACAAAGCACTCAGCCACATCAAAAACTATAAAACAATTGGCTGCAGACGGCATCTATCCTAAGTGTGGACTCAATGTGATGGGTCTGTTATATTTAAATTTTATTTATTATTAATTTCACATCATGGACCGCACATCAAGTTATTATCATACTTCAAATTGGGGCGTGGCTACCGAACGAGCTGCATGGACGTGTGGCCACACAGCTCCGCTCCAAACACCGGAACCGACAAACACGGGGATGACACAGCCAGCTATAATCACCCCACAGGGTGTCCGAAGGTCCCTAGCAGCCCAAGAAACAGCCCAAGAAACTGGATGATTTTTATCCGCCGAAAGGCCGCTGGTCCTTCCAAGATGGCACCGACACAGGAAACATTTTGCCGGCCTCCTCGCGCAGCTCGCACTCCGCCACGGACAGCTTAAGCTCTCCTCAAGGTCTGATGCAGAACCAGCCGCTGACGTCCACACCTCTGCCCAGGAGCCCAGCAAAGTCCAAGCCTCGCCTGGATGACAACACCCCACAGGTGAGAACAGCACCTAGCCCCAGTGAGGACACAAGAGAGCTGATTGACCCTTTCACTGCTTTCCCAAAATCAGGTCAGCCTGTCTCTGACACTACGCTCAAGGACATGTTGGTCTCCCTCCGCAGCTCTATGCACGCTGGCCTGATGCAGTGCATGCGGAACTTTAAAGCAGATATAAGGGACCTGGGAGGTCGGGTAGACCACATTGAGGGAAAAATTAGAGAATTTGCTTCGTCCCATAACACTTTGATTGATGCCCATGCTGAATATGCGGATGAATTATCTTGGCTCAGGGCAAAGGTCACGGACCTTGAAGATAGGTCACGGAGGAATAATATTAAAATCAGGGGGGTACCTGAAACTGTCCTCCCAGCACAACTCCAGCAATATGCCCGTGACCTACTAAAACAATTCTTGCCCTCGATACCTGATGCAGAACTACAGGTAGATCGCATCCATAGACTGCCTAAACCATCCCACCTCCCGGATAATATCCCTAGGGATGTCTTGATGCGCATACATTTTTACCAAGTAAAGGAACAACTAATGATTGCATTCCGCAAAACCCAGCATCCCCAGAACAGTTCGCCCATATCCAACTATTCGCGGACTTATCCCAGTTCACAATGAAAAAGCGCAAATCCCTATTATCGGTGACCAAGGCACTCCGCAACCATAATATCCCTTATTGCTGGGGATACCCGGTCAAGCTTACGGTCACGCACGAGGGCAAAACCTCCGTGGTTACAGACATTGAAGAGGGCCTCACCTTGCTACACTCACTGGATATCCTCCCTGCCAAAGTTTCAGCGGAGCCCTCCCTTCCATCAAAGTTTGACTAATCAGTTTGACTGGCAGGTTGTGTCGCTGAAGAAAGCAGCTAAAAATGCAACCACGTAGCCTCCCGTGTTAAAACCTCAATATTTTTTTCATCCATATGGTTCCTGTAGTGTTCTGGAGCATCCAGCTCGCTGGATCCCTTTGTGATGATACCCACCCCCCCCCCACCAAGTGCTGGGCAGCAAGTCTTCCCTCGAGGTCCTATTGGACCATTTTTTTATACTGCAATACTTCATGTTTTTTTCTCTTTTTCTTTTACCTTCTCTACCTCCATAACTTCTCCCTGCTTCCTTCACCCCTGGTTGGTCCCAAGCCGGACACGTCCCACCCTCGTTTTCCAGAAGAGGATCAGTGACCTTCCCTACTCACCCTGCAGGACCTGCGTTGATCAAGCCCCTTCAACGGTGAGGATAAGGTACTGTTGTCATCGCTATCTTTTCCACACCCATGGCTCTTAAGGTGATTTCCTTTAATGTTAACGGTCTCAATCATCCCGCTAAAAAGGACCTCGGTTTGGAGAGAGGCACTCAAACTGCAGGCCGATGTCCTATGCATTCAAGAAACGCACTTTCAGGTGGAAAATCCTCCTTATTTCCAGCATAAGCAATTCCCTCACATATTCTTGGCCTCAGCCACTACAAAGCAGAAAGGAGTTTTAATTGCCATTAGAGACTCAGTGGCCTTCAACCTGACAGCTACTCACATTGATCCGGAAGGGAGGTATATCATATTGATAGGAGAGCTTAACAACAAACCCTTCACCATTGCTAATCTTTATGCTCTGAACTCCCACCAACTTAGATTTCTAAAAAGACTACAATAAAATCAACTCCCTACGTCAAGGCTCACTAATCATCTGTGGCGACCACAACTTGACCGTCTACTGCAAGATGGACTCCTCTTCTGTGTTTAAACATCCCCCTCCTCAGCTCCAGTCTCTCCTCCATTTGGAAGAAATCTTTGATGTATGGAGGTGCCAACACGCAAATGAAAGGGATTTCACTTATCACTCTGGCTGACATAATTCATATTCGAGGATAGACCTGATTCTGGTAGATAAAATGTTGTTACAAGCGGTGTCCTCCTCCACCATCCATGATATTACATGGTCTGACCATGCACCTGTTTCAATCGTGGTGATGGAGGGGCACACACCCAGCCCACCCTACATATGGTGGGCCAACTCTGGTGTTTTTCCGATGTCCTCTCATGCAACTACGATAATAGATAATTTGTCTAAGTTTTTTGATGACAATGTAGGCTCTGTCTCTGACCCTGCAATGTTATGGTGTGCCCATAAGGCATTTATTAGAGGTATAATTTTAGAGGTATGTGTCAGAAACTAGAGCAGCTCCTTACCAGTATCAAATCCCCAGAGACCCAGAACAAGGCCACCCCATCCCGAATCACTTACCAAAAGCTTTCCCAACTGTGTTCTGACCTTAGGCTCTTCCTTTTGGAACAATATGACAAGCATGTCCAATATTTAAAGTTAACCTATTATTTCTCTGGAAATAGGGCAGGTAAATCCCTGGCTCAGAGGCTAAATCTGCCAGAGTCAAATCACGAATCCCATTTTTGTTCCACCAGACCAGTAAGCACAAAATAATGAATCCCAAGGAAATAGCCAACTCCTTTGCGGAGTACTACTCTGCCTTATATAACTTAAAAGAAGATCCTAACACCCCACAACCAACTAAAGACTGTATCCAGTCCTTCCTGGCGAAAATGAAACTCCCCTCTCTCTCACAGTCATATCTTCTTTCTCTAAATTTCCCCATTACTGAGCTAGAGATCACGAGAGCTATCAACTCGCTTCCCTCAGGTAAATCAGCCGGCCCTGATGGCCTACCCAACAGCTACTACAAATTTTTCCAAAACAATTTGATACCGTCCCTTCAAGAAGTGTTCAATGCTGCAATGTCCTCTGCTTCTTTTCCAGCCGAGATGCTCAAGGCGTATATTGTCACAATACCTAAACCAGGTAAAGAACCTAATAACCCTGCGAACTTCAGACCGATCTCTTAACTCTGATGTTAAGCTATATGCAAAAATTTTGGCACATAGGCTGTTGCCTATTCTACCTCTGTTATTTGGCCCTGACCAATCTGGCTTCACCCAGGGAAGGCAGGTGTCGCATGCTATGAGACGTGTGCTTGGGATAACACAATGCGCTAGATCCTGTCGGACGCCTTCTCTGCTCCTATCTTTGGACGTGGAGAAGGCGTTCGACCGGATACACTGGGGCTATATGGAGCATGTTTTGCATGTTTTGCAGAGGTTCGGTTTCTCGGGTCCCAGAGGACCAGCAAGTGGCCTCCACACCTAGACGGGACGTGTCTGACAGCGAAAAAGAGCGTGAGGACGAGGTGATTAATGCCGCCAGCTCTCCCCCACTACCGCCGGCAGGTATGACGCAAAATGACTTTCTTAAACATATGGAGTCTATGCTCCAGAAAGCCCTAAAAACCACATCAGAACAGATCACAGACTCTCCAGAGAAATCCGCGTAATCGGCCAGCGCACTGCAGATTTAGAGTCTAGGGTTGATGATATGGAGCTCACCCTGCATGAACACGCGCAAGAACATGCTGCCCTCCAGGAGGAGAATGCTACATTGCTTTCCCGTTTGGAGGACGCGGAAAACCGCTCACGTAGATCCAACTTGAGGATCCGGGGGATCCCCGAATCTATAGAGGACGTTCAGTCCTTTACAACGGCCTTGTTTCAGGAGCTGGCCCCCGTCATACCCATTGAACGCTTAGAATTTGATAGAATTCACAGGGCCCTCACCCGTCGCCAGGCTGATGGGCCGCCGCGTGACATTATTGTTAGGTTACATTTCTTCCGCACAAAGGAGCAACTCCTTACAGCAGCGCGTAACAAGGAATCATTACTGTTCCAGGGCCATACCTATCAACTCTTCTCAGACCTGGCCCCCCTCACCATCGCCAAGCGCCGGGCAATGAAGCCGCAGCTGCAGGTCCTAATTCAGCACCGCCTGAAGTACGCCTGGCGATTCCCGTTCGCCATACAATTCGCCTACCAAGGCCAGCAACACACCTGCACATCCCCGGAATCTCTGCAACGTTTGCTGGAAACCCTCCACCTCGTCCCTCCCGATCAGCAATCTGAGACCAGCCTGCCTCGTACTCCAGCTCGTCCGGCGGTCCACCCTTACTCAATCACGCCGCAGCGCAATCTGCCGGGCCCAGCATCGATCCGCAGAGGAACCCCATCGAGACCCACGGTTGGCAAAGCCTCTACACCCAAGTCCCGTCCGCCACGCTGAAGAACCTGGGATTGTTTTCCTTTTCCTATGCTAAATTGCCTGTACTTCCTTCTGCCCCCTTCAGGTTTTGGGTTACCGTGAGGAAGATGGTCAGCGGTCCCTACTTCAGGGATCTCCTTCTACCGAAACCTTAGGGTCCGCTGTTCGGTATGTACTTTTTTTTGTTCTTAACGAGTCCCCACATAACACGGGGCTCCAGCGAGATAGAACGATTCCCCCCCCCCCCTCTTTTTATTATATTTTTTTATTTACTTTCTCTTCAACATCACCCGGTTCAGCTTGCCCCTGCCACCCTGTCGAGTGACTTGCCACTTCAGCTCCAGGGATGACTCCGCCCGAGTCTGAAGCTGTGCCCTGTCCTCATGTTCTTATATCATCTTTTGTCCCGCTCCCTATTACTTGGTACTTAAACTTTTTGCCTTGCATATGGTTCGGAACCTCAAAGTTTTGCTCTTAGACCTATTTTTATTCCCTATTTGTCTCATTTTATTTTTCTTTTTTTCTTCCACTTTATTTTTCCCACTGTCACTCTTTGCTAACACTGTCACTGAACTGTGTAATATATGGAATACCCGTATTTGAAGTGTTTATGCCGTTTTATCTCTCTGCTTATGGGTGCTCCCTAGCGATCTCGCAACCATTATATACCTCTTCACCTTCCACTCCCCTCCCTCCCCCCTTTCCACCTCCACCCCCTATCCCCTCCTCCGCTTCCCCTTTCACCTCTCTCCGATCCGCCATACCTCTTCCCCCTCCTCTCCCTGCCCCCCTTCCTCTCCTCTCCCGGTCATTCACCGCCTTTCCTTCCCCCGGACCCCCCACCCCCTCTCACCACCCGCCCCCCTTCCCCCCTGATCCCTCATCCTTCCTGCCCAAGACCCTCCCTGACCTATGTTCAGTAACGTTGTTTTTATTCTATTTAATGTGTTGACAGATTTGATGGTTCAAATGTTATGTTCAGATTGCTCTATGCATACGTTATGCTTCTTTGTAAACATGGATATTATATCGTAAGACAACAAAATTTTCCCACTGGTGGCGGGGAACAGTCACTGCTCCCCCGTTTTTCAATGCACCCTCTCCTGGACCAACTTTTTTTGGCCCCGGAGACTGGGCATTGCTTAGTTGGGCGATTTAGCCTGGCTTTCTTGTGTTTTTGCCTATTCATGGCTCGCCCTACATGCAGAGCCCTACCTCTTTTCTTCTCTTCCTGCTTCTCCTTACTTTTCCCAGTAACACTTTCCCCATTTACCCTAGGTTGGTCGGCTCCCACGCCCTCACCAATACACCATAATTCTCCTTCCACTCAGCCCATATGGCTCCTTTGAACATACTCTCCCTTAACGTTAAGGGTCTTAATTCCCCCAATAAGAGGGTTAAGGCCTTCCGAAGTTTCGCGTCCCTGAAAGTTGGCATTGTAGCCTTACAAGAAACTCACTTTACTGTGTCCCATACCCCGAAATTTTTTAGTTCCCGATATCCCCAAGTCTTTATGGCCTTTGCCGCCTCAAAACACAGAAGGGTTCTGATAGCTTTTCACCATACTTTACCGTTTACCCCCACAATGTAAATAAAGGATCCTGAGGGGCGCTATATTATCCTAGTTGGTCTACTCCAAGATACTGAAATCACAATAGCTTCGTATTATGCACCTAATGGCAATCCAAACCCTTTTTTTCACATCTCTTACAGGTTATTAAAACACATTGTAAAGGTACACTCTTTGTGTGTGGTGACTCTAATCTGACCCTACATCCCCACCTAGATAAATCACCATACACACCGGAGCATCATTCTCTTTCGACCCAATTCCGTAAACAGTTACAGAAAGCATCCCTCCTTGACACTTGGAGAGAATGTAATCCCGTAAAACGAAACTATACCTTTTATTCTTACCCACACAAATCCTTCTCAAGGATTGACCACATTTTAACCCCAGTAACCTCCTTCCGGATTGTGCTCCAATCCACCATTTGTCCAATTCCCTGGTCTGACCACTGTGCGGTGCTCACCACCATCTCCTCGTTGATTCCTCAGGCTAGAGACAGAGCCTGGTCTATGAACGAGGCGCATCTTACTAACCAATCCTATTGTTTTGATATTCGTCATTCTCTAACAGAATACCTGCAACACAATGCCACTCCTGGGATCTCCCCGGTTCTTCTTTGGGAGGCACACAAACCTGTAATTCGGGGCAGCTGTATATCACTCGCTACTCACCTCAAGAGAGATAGATTACTCAGACAGCAACAACTTGAATCAGACTACCACCTACACTTCCTCCAATTCCAAAATTCACCCACATAATCTCATAGACTAATCTTTGAAAAAACTAAACTTGAACTAGACCTTCTGTTGGCTGAGTCAGCAGATAAGGCTTTGTGCAGATCTAGCCACACAATATACACCAAAGCTAATAAGCCGGACACCTTTATGGCTCTGCGCCTTCGACAGCCTGACAGGATCTGTAGACCCATTCAACTTAAGCTGGCTAAGAATTCCTATACCAGTAACCCCACTAAGATACTTTCTGAATTCTGTGAGAAACTAGCCAACTTGTACACAGCTAAAACCCAGTTCTCCTCTCAACAGGCAGAGTCCTTATTTCAGGACCTGCCCATTCCTGAACTCTCACAGTCTGCCAGAGAATCTGTGGACAGCTTGATCACGGTTGAGGAAGTACTCACAGCTATAAAATCCCTTAAACCCCGTAAGCGTCCGGGCCCGGGTGGTTTGCCCGTCAACTATTATAAGAAATTCTCCGATATATTAGCCCCACTCCTAGCGAGCTCATTCAATGCTCTACTGCGGCAGCAAACCTTTGGCAGAGACACCCTAGCAGCCACCATAGCCATGATACCCAAACCTAATGCTGACAACACCCTATGGTCTAATTTTCGCCCTATATCTCTGCTCAATGTGGATATAAAAATCCTGTCCAAAATTCTAGCACTGCGACTTAACCCACTCATCGGCAAACGAATCCACAAAGACCAAGTGGGGTTTATTCCTCATAGACAGGCTAGTGATAATATTCGCGTGTCATCCTGTTACAGCACCTAGCGAAAACGCGCTCCATACCCATGTATCTTCTGTCCTTAGACATAAGAAAAGCATTTGATACTGTCTCCTGGCCCTACCTACATTTTGTTCTGAAGCGTTGGGGTTTTGGACCACACTTCCTTCAATGGGTTACGTCCCTATATATTGACCCCCAGGCTTCAGTGAAATACTCCGGGTTTAGTTCCCAGAGCTTCCCGATACGGAGGGGGACCAGGCAAGGTTGCCCTCTATCACCATTGCTCTTTGCCTTGGCAATTGAGCCTTTGGCAGCACTGATTCGGGCAAACCTCGACATCCAGGGCCTGGAGATAGCGTCAACTGCCCATAAGCTCTGTCTATTTGCAGATTACGCTTTGTTGTTTATCACCTCTCCTCACACCACTATCCCTAACCTACTTCATCTCCTTGACAAGTTTGCTCAGGTCTCCAGCCTGGAAGTCAACCAGACCAAATCTAGGGCTCTCAATGTGTCTCTGCCGAAGGATACTGTCGCTCTCCTCCAGGGAAACTTTCCATTTCAATGGTCTGACACCTCCATCCCATATCTTGGCATTAAATTAACTAGCGACCCAATAGACCTGTTTCGTATGAACTATCTCCCGATGTTGAAACACCTTTCCTCCTTACTCCATGACTGGCGTCCCCTTTGTATCTACTGGTTGGGGCGTATCGCTGCCGTTAAAATGTCCCTACTCCCCAAACTCCTGTATCTTTATAGGGTTCTTCCTGTATCAGTACCCTCCTACTTCCACCGTATTATCCAGAGCCGGGTTTTTAGCTATATCTGGGGACCCATAAGGCCTAGGATAACACGATCTGTGTTACTCCGTCATCACAGGAGTGGGGGACTGGGGGTTCCTAATTTCTGCCATTATTACCACGCAGCCCAACTGGCTCAAATGACCCTATACCATGCTAAATTCGAAACCCCTATATGGGTGAGCCTTGAGGCAATAGATCTACACCCTACGCCCTTAGCAAATCTCTTATGGCTCCCCCATACCGCACGGGGCCCCATAACTAACCCCTTAACCCAACACACACTGAAGCTCTGGGATAAATTACGCAGACCATTCAAATTAATGTCCCCACACTCCCCGCTTCTCTCCTTTCTGGGCCACGCACAATTTTATCCTGCCTACGCTGAGCCCGCCTCATTCCGGGCATGGGCCCAGGCAGGCTTAACTCATATCTGTGATCTAGTGGCTGGTGGTGCCATCAAAACGTTCCTGTCTCTCCAAGCCGAAGCCAAGCTTCCTAATAAGGAATGCTTTCGCTACCTTCAAATCTCTCATTTTGTGCAGGGGGTCATTGGCCCTGCTTTAAACTCAGACACACTCTCACTATTTGAGAAAATATGTGACTCGGACCCACACGCCCCTGGCATCATATCCCAACTTTATGTGCATCTCACTTCCCAACCTACGACGCTCCCATCTCATGCACAACAGTGGGCCAGAAACCTATCTCTAACTTTAGATGAGGAGGACTGGTCCAGTGTTTGGCACAATACTAGAATCTCATTACAAAATATTGTTGCCCTCGAAGCGAGTTATAAGGTTCTCATGAGATGGTACCTAGTGCCGGACAGGATTGCAAAATTCCTGCCGTCCTACTCGCCAAACTGCTTCCGCAATTGTGGAGAAAGAGGTACCCATATGCACATTTGGTGGACCTGCCCGGTAGCACAAAGTTTCTGGGCAACAATATTTCAAATGTTATCCACTCTGGTCCGGGAACCAGTAGCTCCAGACCCTACTTTACTCTTGAATTCTTACCCAAATTCCTACACTACAGCGCAGATACGCCTCTCTCTACAACTCACTACGGCAGCTAAGCAAACGATAGCCAAAGCCTGGAAAACCTCAGCCCTGCATATCACCGAAGTGAAAAATCGGGTCACGCAAGCCATGATTCATAGCAGAATAGAAGCGACTGTTCTAAACACTATCCCCCGACACACTAAAATATGGCAACCATGGATTGATCATTTCCTACCACCGAATTTCGACAGATGCCTGCTGGAACCATAGGTACACACATCCACCTGCACAGTCACCGGGCGATAGTCCTTGTTTTTTTGGTGTGTCAGCCGCCCTCCCCCCCTTCTCTCTCTCCTCTCCATCTCCCTTGCTCTCTTCCCCCCCCCCTTCTTTTATCTAGTTCTTTATCCCTATCTTCTTTCCCTTTTTCCTCTTTTCCCCTGTCTCTCCACTTTCTCTCTCTACTGTTTTCTTGATTCTGTGTGCACTCCTGCTACTCTTGATACCCACTGAGGTAACATATGACTTTACTAGTCACGGTTTAGCCCCCATGATGTCCTCTGTACACTGAAGTATAATTTACCTGGATCACTAAATGTGCCAAGGCCCCCGCCCAGCCACGCGCCGCGCTTCTCTTGGGGCCCGTTGCGGTGCTGAGGCCTCGTATCTGATCGATATCAGGAATCTGTACTCTGTATCGCTACGCTAAAGAGTTGTATCTTGACCCGGTTCTGTTTTGTAGCCCATTTTGGTCTCATTTCTTTTATCTCATATATGCTGAACTGTTAATACTTCTGTATTCTTTGTACTTGTTGCCAATAAAAAAATTTGAAAAGAAAAAAAAAAGTTATTATGAGACTTTAAGATTTCATTTTGTAGAAAAACTTTTTATGTATCCCATCCATCTTGGCTTTGTTAAACATTATGGCAGCTGTATTCAAATTAACAACCTCATCTTAATCTTTTTTTTTTCTTTCCACTCAATAAATGTAAAATTACATAATTGTTATCTTAATCTAAACTAATCCCATTTTTACCAATTTCCCCATTAATCTGGATTTTATTTCCAACCAAAGGTTATCTAAACCAGTTTCAATATATCTATATTTATTAATAACATTGTTAAATTCATATTAGAAATCAATACTCATATGATCATTTCAATATCCCACACTAATATATATGCACAGATAAATGTCCTTAAAGAGGGACATATTACTTAATTTTACTTAATTTCCCTTTTTTAAATGCTTCCACTATCAAAGGACATTCAATTTGTGTAAGACAAGGTTAAATGTAACCTTCATTTTACCATGTTTGGAAAACAGATTCAAAAATATTTGTGATCACATTGTTTATCATTAGATTAGTTAACCCGACACATTTTGTTATAAATGTTTTGTCTAAAAAACAGAAATTGACATGGTGCCCTCCCAGCTTATCACCAACTAAAAGTTCCAGCATTCACAAACATACACGAATATCTCTCTAAAATTGGTTACATTTTTCCCATTTGTACACAACACATGCATATCATTCTCCCCAAATTCATCCCACAAACTTAACATCAAAATGTCCCTTTCTGTCTAGTGTTAATTGTCACCCTTGATCCATCCTGCTCACATAGATAGCTGTTTCTCTAGCTGTTTACTCTGCATGATTCTTTGTCCCTGTGGACTTTGGTAACCCAGTTACCCATTGTGGATCCCTGTCCACTTTAACCATTAATCTAGGAGCTCAGTATAGGCGGAACTGCACCTTTGGTTCATATATAGCACTCCTTTTGGGCTGGGCATTTTTGAGGGTCTCTTACCCTTCATTCCCTTACTTAATTTAATGCCCATAATGACTGGCCAGTCTTCTCTACATGTGCCTATACCCTCTTGCCTCTAAACTATTCTATCTAGCAGATGTACTACATATATCTGTGAACAGCACTATTCTTCCTTTTCTTATCTATAACACTCCGATGGACAGTAGACAGTGACAACATAACATATAACCACCAATCAATACAGTTCGATTAAGGGGGGTAAAATAGGTACCCTTTGTCCCGAAAATGCCTTACCGATCAAGGAAATCTGATAACTTAAATGTAAGCAAAAGGCTTACCTCCCTTAGCTGATTATCAGAAATTCCCCGCTCGTCTCAAGCTCCTCGTTTCGGATACTCAGGGTTACCTGGAAACCCCTCCTGGCTGGCTCGCCACGTATCCTCATATAGATTAATGGTTCCAAATTAATAATAACTACTGCAGTAGGGGACGGGCACAAAAGATACGCTCAGCATCTTTCCAAATAACTGTTCTCCTTTATTATGATGCATTTGAAGGTTTTTATACACATGATTATGTAGGTATCACATTAATATTACAATTGTATGTTTATGGTAACAAGGGGCCTTACATGCAGGCTAATTCTAATCAGGACTTGAAAGAATGCAAAACATGTACTGAAAACATTATTAGTGCTGTGTGCACAGTGAGGGCATTGTGCAATATATATAAAATAGAATACAATTATTTACAGAACTTACAAATTTCCATTACAGGTCTAAGCCTAAGCTTGCTTCTCGCTTCTTCATCAGTGCCTCGATTAGTGGGCGATGGACTTGCAGCAAGCTGGAACCAGGTCATGGCCCACAGGTACACTCAGCTGAAGATGTGGAGGCCACTCCCATGTGCAGAGCACAAGCTGCAGGAGACAGAAGTAAATCCAGGAAAAAAAGCCATGGTCAAGGTGGGCGGCAGGCAAGCACAAACAGTAAATGAAGAGGTACATGGGAAGTCAGACACGTGTGTATCCTCTGGTTTTTTAGTGCACTAAACCTGGAGTATCCCAAACCCCAACCGTGCTGAACATTAGCATTCATACATAAATGTAGGGTCAAAGGATTCTGGTGAGGGCACATCTTGATCTTTTTGAGAACACAAGCACACATTTTCCAAGAGACATTTATAATTGACATTAAAATGGTAGTAAACAGTAACAAAAATCCCCAGCAAGCATAATTTCAAAACACAGCAGTATATCCGTGAGCATCATCTCAGCTTTCTTATATTTGTGCAGCTTATTTTGGTATTGGTCTCTTACAGTCGAAGCTGGGGTTATATTAACGGCTACTTCTCGATTCCATCCTCATCTTTACTTACACCCTATACATATACAGTATATCTATAGATATATATCTATATTTATTTATTGATAGATAGATAGATAGATTTATATTTGTTTTTTGTGGTTAATAACATGAAAAGGGAAACCCTGGTCCTTTAAAGTGTATCTTGTCAACATTTAAAATGATACTGTATTTCCACATTATATTCAATTATGTCTTGCCTACTCCTTTTAATCTAAATGACTGAGAAGTTTAAAAACATACTTTCTTGATCATACATCACGGGACACAGGAGCTCATTACATAGTGGGATATATAGGCACCTCTGGTGATTGGACACTGGTTAACCCCAATTAAGGAGAATTCCTCCCCTATATAACCCCTCCCATATGGGAGGCACCTCATTTTTTTCGCCAGTGTCTATGGTGGTTGGTCACGTAAAACATGTGCTATGAAGAAAGCTCTGTGCAGGTCTCAGCGGGGGCCTAAGGGCTACAACAAACCGGATCCATATCTCGGACCGATATTTTGACTCCCAAGATGGTATGGTACCCGGGCCTCGTCATCCAAAGAAACAAGGTTTTGCCTGTAAGTCCTCTCCTATTGGAAGACTGGGCTCTGGGAAAACCAGACTTGGTGTACTATTTACATAGTGGCACGAAAGTTTCTGGCAGAGTCTTTTACAAGATCCAGGTAGGAGGTTCTTCTGAGAAAGAACCCCAAAAAAACCTGAAGGTTGGCACAACTCTGCCCACCGTGATGGGTGAAGGCTGGAATCTGTCTGTTTTCAGCAATTCCTGCAGCAAGGACAGGTAAGGGAAGTTAATCCTATATATAATTATATTATGGATTTCTTCATTTGAGTAGTAGTATGTCTTACCTGGTTTCCACCACTAGAGGGAGTAAGAGCAGCCTGATGCATACTTACATGCCTTTCAGTACACACGCTCAGTGAAGCCTGGTTCTCCAGAGGTCTCACGTCTCCACTGCAAACCCTGCCACAATATAGGTAATACAGGGGTCCCACGTAGTCTGGGGGTCCCACGCAGCTCCGATGGAGATTCTCTTTCTCCCCCTGGATTCTGGCTGTCCTCTAGCACACGTGCGCGTGCACGCATGCCGAGCGCGCTCCTGGGCTAATGGAGGAGGGGGGAGTGTGGTTGTGAGCCATGCACGTTGGTGTGCATGGTGCTGTACTGCGCAGGCGCCAGGCGGCAGTTTTAAAAAGCGCAGAGTGTCAGGGGGCTGTAAGTGTGAGACACAGGAGCTGTCGGCAGTAAGCATCCCAAGGGATTGGATCCAGGCAAACCTAAGACACCTACTCAGCATCAGGTTGTGCAGTTTAAGCATATATATTTATTGTGAGACTTTAAGCACAACAGTGATTGCACTTTGTACTAGTACCTCTGCTTTGTAGCTTAGGACTATGTCTCCTCATAAGAGGGTCTCAGGGGAGGTAACAAGGGCACTGGTAAATCACCGCCTAGGTCCAGGGGTTCTAAAAATGCCTGTAAGTTACCATCCCCCCTGCAAGACTGGAGCCAGCCTCACAGGATGAGTCAGTGCCCCTGTCAGGTTTTGCAGCCCCTCCTAATGTCTCAGCCCCGGTATACGTCACTGAGGACTCCATTAGGGCTATATTGTAGGGTTTTGAAGGGAGAATCATGAATTTTATTTCTGCTTCCCTGAAAGATAGCAGGAAAAGGGGTAGATCCCCTCCCTCTGCTGAGATTTCTCTTTCAGATGATTCTTCTGACAATGAGGAGAGATCCCTATCTTGGGACAGGGATCTTGAGCAGTCAGAGGAATCAGAGGAAGAGGAGAGAGTCCCCTCCTCCCAGGCGCTCAGAAAACAGGTGCAGTATTATACTGAATTGGTGCGTACCACATTCAGAATGCCTGCTGCTGAAGTCGCTACGTCCTCTGTTTCTTCCCTGGGAGTCAGGAAAGTCCAACAGACTGTTTTTTCCTTTCCAATTCATCCCTTAATGGATAAATTGTTGTATGAGGATTGGGGACATCCCGATAAACTGTTTGCTCCTCCTAAAAGGTTTTCAATGCATTATCCTCTGGAGGAAAGTTTCACCAGGAAATGGGGGGTCCCATCTGTCGATGCGGCTGTTTCTTGCGTGAATAAAAACCTGACCTGTCCGTTGGATATTGCTCAGGTATTTAAAGATCCAACTGATAAGAAGTTGGAAACATTATTAAAAGCCTCCTTTTCCATGACTGGCGCTGTAGTGCAACCAAGTTCCTCAAGAAACAGGTTAAGCAGATGCTTGGCCTCCTTCCCAGTGAGGAAGTGGAGAATTATGCAGAAATACCTCAAATTCTGTGTTTCATGATTGATGCGATTTTGGATTCTGTCCAACAAGCATCTCGTTTGTCTTTCGCAGGGCCCTATGGCTAAAGAATTGGGCAGCTGAGCTATCATGCAAGAAGCATTTGATTGAGTTCCCGTTTAAAGGTGAACGTTTGTTTGGAGTAGAATTAGACAAATTCGTCCAAAAAATTTCAGGGGGTAAATCTACTCTCCTTCCAGTCAAAAGGAGCAAACGTCCATCATTTAGGCGTTCTCTCTCTCCCGGAGCATCAAGTTCTAAGCAGTGGCGAAGGCCTTCTCAACCCTCCTCTACAGGAAAGGCTCAAGGCCGGGCCCAGGGGCAGAAGAAATCCTGGGGGCGAAAGCCTCCCAAGCAGAGCCCAAAAGCTTCCTTGTGAAGGGGCGCCCCTGCTCGGCCGAGTGGGGGGAAGGCTTCTGCAGTTTGCGGAAGCCTGGCGGAAAAAGATCCGGGACAAGTGGGTGATCTCTTCGGTACCTCCGGGCTACAAGCTAGAGTTTCAGGAGATTCCACCTTCTCGCTTTCTAAGGTCAAGAATCCCCAGGGACCCAGTAAAGCAAAAATTTCTGGCCTTAGATCACTTACTATCCCAGGGGGTGATAGTAGAAGTGAACCCAAAAGAACAGGGTTCAGGGTTTTACTCGAATCTCTTCACCGTTCCGAAGCCAAACTGAAGTGTCAGACCTATCCTGGATCTGAAGGATCTGAACCGGTTTTTACGCATCCGGTCCTTCAGAATGCAGTCAATTCGCACTGTGGTCTCCTCCCTGCAAGGGGGAGAGTTTTTGGCATCAATAGACATCAAGGATGCATATCTCCATGTGCCAATTTTTCCCGCACACCAAAGGTATCTAAGGTTCGCGGTAGAGCAGCGCCATTTTCAATTTGTGGCCTTGCCGTTCGGGCTCGCTACGGCCCCTCGAGTCTTCACAAAGATTCTGGACCCTCTCTTGGCAAACCTAAGAGCTCAGGGTATAGCCATCATGGCTTATCTAGACGATTTGCTTTTCATGGAGAAAACAGTAGCATTCCTGAACCACAGTGTTACCAGAACACTAGAACACCTGGAACGCCTAGGTTGGATTATAAACCTAGAAAAGTCATCCCTACAGCCTGCTACCAGGTTGGAATACCTGGGTATGCTTATCGACACCGCTCAGGGCAAGGTGTTTCTTCCAAGGCCAAAAGCCTTAGCCATTGGGGATCTGGTGCGCCTAATTCTGGGCAGGAGATCTTCCCCCATTCGGTTGTGCATGAGACTGTTAGGGAAAATAGTCGCCTCCTTCGAGGCCGTTCCATTCGCCCAGTTCCACTCAAGGCCTCTGCAAAGATGCATCCTTGCGGCTTGGAACAGGAAGCCCCAGTCCTTGGATCTTCCTATGCGTCTATCCCCAGGGACACGCAAGAGTCTCGTCTGGTGGTTACAAACCGAGAATTTGCTGAAAGGAAAAACTTTTCTTCCTCTTCCATGGAAGGTTATTACGACAGATGCCAGCCTGACAGGCTTGGGAGCAGTGTTGGAGGGGAAATGGTCTGCGATCGAGAAGCTATTGCCCATAAATGTCTTGGAGATCTGGGCAGTTTATATGGCTCTCATAAACTGGTCTTCCAGACTACAGGGTCTCCCTGTTCGGGTTCAGTCCGACAATGCCACAGCAGTGGCCTATATCAATCACCAGGGCGGTACCAGGAGTCTGGTTGCGCAAAAAGAGGTGAATCGCATACTTGTCTGGGCAGAAAAGCATGTTCCATGCCTTTCTGCAGTCTTCATTCCAGGAGTGGAAAATTGGCAGGCGGATTTTATGAGCCGCCAGCAGTTGTTCCCAGGAGAATGGGCTCTGCACCCCGACGTGTTTTGGAACATATGTCGCAGGTGGGGTACTCCAGACGTAGATCTGTTTGCGTCCAGGTTCAACAGAAAACTGGACAAATTCATGTCAAGAACAAGAGATGCACTTGCTCAGGGGTCAGATGCTCTGACAGTTCCCTGGGATCAGTACAATCTTATTTATGCCTTCCCTCCGTGCCCGCTTCTGTCGCGGTTCCTGGGAAGAGTCAAGAGGGAGACCAAATCGGTTCTTTTGGTAGCCCCGGCTTGGCCCAGGTGACCATGGTACGCAGAGATCATGAAGTTGGCAGTAGGCAGGCCGTGGATCCTTCCTCTCCAGCCAGATCTGCTCTCACAGGGTCCAATTTACCATCCTGCTTTACACAGTCTGAATTTGACGGTTTGGCTGCTGAGACCCACATTCTGAGAGACCGTGGGCTTTCGGGCCAGTCCTTTCTACTCTGGTTAATGCCAGAAAGCCGACCTCCAGGCTCATTTACTACAAAATCTGGAGGGCATATGTTTCCTGGTGTGAACTCAGGGAATGGCATCCTAGAAAGTATGTCATTAGCAGGATCTTGGCTTTCCTCCAGTCAGGCCTAGAAATGAATTTGGCACTATCAAGGTGCAGATTTCGGCCCTATCAGTGTTTTTTCAGAAGCCACTTGCATCGCATTCCCTGGTGCTGGCTTTCATCCAGGGGGCTATGCGGATAAGGCCGCCAGTCAAACCTCCGGTATGCCCATGGGATCTGAATTTGGTTCTCTCGGCTTTGCAGGGGCAACCTTTTGAACCTTTGCATCTGACTTCACTAGTTCTTTAGACTAAAAAATTGGTTTTCTTGGTAGCCATATCCACGGCTAGAAGAGTGTCAGAACTAGCAGCTCTCTCCACCAAAGAGCCGTATCTGATTGTTCATAAGGACTGGGTGGTCATGCGTCCTAACAGGTCCTTTCTACCAAAGGTGGTTTTGGGATTCCATTTGAATCAAGATGTAATCCTACCATCCTTTTTTCCGGACCCACAGTCTGCAGAAGAAGAATCTTTGCACACTTTGGATGTGGTAAGGGCAATCAGTATCTATCTTCAAGCAACTGCTCAGATAAGGAAAACTGATTGTTTATTTATTTTGCCGGAAGGCCCTAGGAAGGGCCAGGCGGCATCAAAATCCACTCTCTCAAGGTGGATTAGACAGATTATTTCTCAGGCCTTTAGTGTTAAAGGGAAAATCCCTCCTTTTCAAGTGAAAGCGCACTCTACTAGGGCTGTAAGGGCTTCTTGGGCAGTGCATCACCAGGCCTCCCTGGCTCAGATCTGTAAGGCTGCAACTTAGTCATCAGTCCACACATTCACCAGATTCTATCAGGTGGATGTCAGAGGGCAAGAGGATATCGCCTTTGGGCACAGTGTACTGCAGGCTGCAGTTTAGGTCCTCCGGTCCATGGCGGTCTATAATTATGATCTAGCATTGCTTTGGGACATCCCACTATGTAATGAGCTCCTGTGTCCCGTGATGTATGATCAAGAAAATAGGATTTTTATATACAGCTTACCTGTAAAATCCTTTTCTTGAGAGTACATCACGGGACACAGGGCTCCCACCCCTCTTGGGTTTTATGTGGTTTCCTATTGCTTTGCTACAAAACTGAGTACAACTTTTTAGAACATGAAACGGCTAGTGTGCGGCAAATACTTTAAGTCCAGGAATGTAATGAGCACCCGAACACCCCCGTAGGGTGCTAGACTGTGTCCGCGTGAAGGCAATCCCCACCCTCCTGCAATTTAACCATCAAAGCAAATTCAGCATTTAGGATCATACAACAGTGATTCACAAGAAGTAGACGTAAACAATTGTTGGGATGTGGTAGAGAACAAAAGGGGTTATATCAGAGTTAGGGGCAGAATGTCTTAATAATTTCATTAGAGTTAATCCAGTCAGTCCATTGTTGCCACTTTGGTGCATACGTGTTTTACTATGGTGTCGAAGTGCCAAGGTAGTTTTGTGAATAAAGTGTTTGTGTGTGGTGGTGATCACATTGTGGAGAGGGGGGGGGGGGGTCTGGATTTTCCATTTCCTAGCTATACTAAGGTGAGCTGCCAAGAATATGTGAATTGTGACAGTTCTTGTCGGATTGGGGACTCAATCTATATTCAGAGATAACAATGCTAGTGATGGTCATTCTTCCATTGTTATCTTTGTCACGTCAGAAATTAGTTGGAACACTGAGTGCCAAAAGCAAGAGAGTTTGGGGCAATTCCAGATTATATGGAGTAGATCACCTGAGTGTCCGCAAAACCTCCAGCAGGCGTTGTCTAATGTTGTATTAAATTTGGAAAGTCTGTCAGGTGTTAGGTGCCAATGATATGTCAGCTTGTACACACGTTCCCAGAGAGTTGAGCAGCAGGTGGCTTTGTAGGTTGATTGGGCAGCTTTTTCCCATTGAGCTAGAGTGAAATTTTGTTTTAAATCATTTTCCCATCTGGTAAGTGCATTGGAGGTAGAGAATGTAGTTTTGGAGTGGAGCAAATTATAAAACATTGTTATGCCTTTCTGGTGGGTAGTAGGGGATTTGAAGTAGATCCGTGCATTTTGAGGGAGTGTATATGTTTTGATTGATTTGAGGCAATGTTGGGTGCGTAAGTACAGGAATATGTTTGAGTTTGGAATTTGGTATTCTTTTTGTAATGCGGGAAATAATGGAAATAATTTGGGTTTGTCAAAGAGATCGGATATGTATGCAATGCCCTTGTCTCTCCAGCGGGCATAAGAAGTCGAGAACATCAGTCACTGCAGAGCCTCTATAGGGATTTGAACTGGTGCTTGCGTGGGGTGGTTCGAGGTGGTTTGCAAAAATCTGGACTAAACATTAATAGTTGCTACAATTGTTGGTGAGAGTCGGGGGGGGGGGGGGGGGAGTTTTGCTCCTCGTGTGATAGCAAAAAGCCAAGAAGACGGTTTATTGCTTTGGGTTAGGGATGATTCAATTTTCCCCCAAATTGTGTAAGGGGGAGGTAGAAACTACTCTCTTGATTGTGTGAGAATGGATGCCATATAGTAGTCTTGGAAGTTGACAAGACCTAGTCCTCCTGACGATCGATGCCTGATTAGTTGATAATGGGCACATCTTGGCTTTTTACCTTTCCAAATAAATTTTGATAGGATTGATTGGAGTGAGTTGAGGTAGCTAAGAGGCAGGGGGATAGGGATTGTGCGGAAAAAAATATAATATTTGGTGAAGATGCAACATTTTGAACGCCGCCAAGTGTCCCAGCCATGAGAACTCAAAGGACGCCAGCCTGGTGAGATCTGTTTGCAACTTAGAGCGGATCGGCAAGTAGTTGGTGGAGAACAATGTTTTAGTAGAAGAGGTTAGTTGGATTCCCAGATATGATATGCTGTGGTCCGCCCATGTGTAAGGGAACCATAGTTTAAGTCAATTACAAGTGGGAACATCAAGTCCCATGTTAAGTATGTATGATTTAGTCTCATTAACTTTGTAATAAGAGACATTGCTGAACCAGGCTAGCGTCCTCTGGACCTCAGGAAGGGAACTATCAGGATCGGTGATCATGAGGATCACGTTGTCTGCAAATAAGCTGATTTTATGTTCTAGGTCTGCTAGAGGAATACCAGAGATCTGTTTATTGGATCTTATGCTTTCTGCTAATGGTTCCATGACAAGATTGAATATAATGGGTGATAGGGGACAGCCTTGACTTGTGCCATTTGAAATCTGGAATGGTGTGGAGAGAGTATCAGCTGAAAATACTTGGGCGGAGGGGATGGAGTACAGGGCCATTAATGCATTATGCATATTACCAGTGATTCCGAATTTGTTTAGTACTGCTGATATATAACCCCAATGGACCCTATCAAATGCCTTTTCGGCGTCTAGGGATAGGAGAAGTGAGGGCATTTTGTTGTTTTCTACATGGTGAATGATATTTATCATTTGTTGGGTTGCATCAGAGGCCTGGCGATCTTTGGTAAAGTCAAATTGGTCCTGAGAAATAATGGAGAAGAGGATGTTTTCTAGTCTGTTAGCTATGAGCATGGTGTAAATCTTTAACTTAAGGTTAAGCAAGGAGATAGGGCGGACGTTTTTTGGGGATGTGGGTTCATTGCCTGGTTTGGGGAGAGTAACTACCATAGTGGTGAGCATTTCAGTAGGAAATGAGGCAGATTTAGTGGACAGGTAGAATGTTTGGCACTATGTGGGGGCTAGTATGTGTTTTAATTTTTTGAAGTATTTCGCAGTGAACCTGTCCGGGCCAGGGGATTTGTGGCAGGGGAGTTTGTCTATTACTGTTAGAATTTAATTAATCGTAAATGGGTCATTCAAACTTGAGAGTTGTTCAGGAGTGACGGATGGGAGGCTTACGCTATCTAGGAATGCTTAGATTATTGTGTGTGACGGTTAGGGGGTGGAAGTGTCATCCTTAAGATTATATAGGTTTGCATAGTATTTACTAAATGCATTTGCTATGAAGTTGGGTTTAAGGAGTTTTTCCTTGGTGTGTGGATGGAGTAAATATGGTATTTTTGTTTTGCTTCTATGGCCTTTAATCCGTAAGGACATTGCTTTTCCTGCTTTATTCCCTGTAGTATATGAGGTGGCTTTGAGGATCTTATATGATTTTTCATATTTTGTGAACAGCAGGGATCTTAATTCTCGACGAAGCTTGAATATTTTAGCTTGTAGGGAAGGGGAGGGATTGGTCTTGTTTAAAGATTCAGTGGTGGTTATGTTAGTCGTGAGTTTGTCCAGTTTTGGGGGTTTTCTTTTTCTTTTCTCTAGCACCCATTTGTAGGAACACCCCTCTTATTACCTCTTTATGGGCCTTGCACACCACCAGTGGGTCAGACACTGATGCATGATTGAGTGAGAAATACTCTTCTAATTGTTGTTTAATAGGTGTGTAGTAGCATGGTGTGTTGAGTAGGTAATT
The DNA here is from genome assembly GCF_037356315.1 of Lithobates pipiens. Lineage (NCBI taxonomy): Eukaryota > Metazoa > Chordata > Amphibia > Anura > Ranidae > Lithobates > Lithobates pipiens. Next base: position 153,362,646 of record NW_027507686.1, on the reverse strand, counting down.
GTTGGCTCTACTTATGTAGGAGATGGGTTGGGGTGAGTCATCAGAGATGGTGATACTAATGGGAGCATGGTCTGACCAGGTGGTGGTGTGAATAGTCGAATATGAAATTCTCTGCAGTAGCCAACTGTCAGCTAAGAACAAGTCAATTCGCGAGTAGGTGTTGCGACGCGGCGAAAGGAACATGAAGTCCCTCTCGCTCGCATGACAACACCTCCACGCGTCAAATAAATCATTATAAAATATAAAGGTATCTAAGGAAGGAGATTGTCTTTTGTGATCTGCTGTAGAGTCCATTGAGACGTTTGGTACCAAATTAAAGTCTCCACATAGCAATAGATGGCCCGATTAGAGGAGGATCAGGACTGCTCTGTGCAAAACCACTGCACAGACCAAGTAAGTATAAGCCCTTGTACACACGGTCGGAGAGTCCGTCGGAATGTGTCCTATCGGACCGTTTTGTTGGATATTCCGACTGTGTGTGGTATGCATCGGACTGTTTCCGTTGGAATATCCGTCGGACCAAATTTTCCAACTTGCTGGAAATATTTTCCGACAAACTGGTGCGATCGGACATACTCCGATCATGTATAGCCTACTCCGACGGACAAAGTGCCACGCATGCTCACATTCAAATTCTGACACGGAAGCACTCGTTCAGGTAAAACTACTGCTCATAAGCGATATAGCACATTCGTCACGCTGCAATGTTAAAAATTATTTCATGAAGCGCATTCTCTTGTTCTTTATAATGCTGCAAGAAGGAACTTCTTTTGATGCTCATAGTCACACACACTTCTCCCGAACATATTTCATGACTCTTTTTTAACCATTTCGGCAATACAATTTTGGATTTCGTCACATCTACACAATTTTAGATTTAGTTTATTCTTTTTTGGATGCTTTTTTTTTTTTTTCCTAAACATCTTTTTTTGTCAGTTTGCTCATTTCTCAATTTTTTAGGGTGTTTTTTGTGTGTTACCTTACTACAACAACATTATTGTATTTTTGATATTTTGTTTTTCTTTTTTTAATCTACAGGAGGTTGTTTAGTATTGGGACCCCTTGTTGTTCATTTCACTTTGTTTTTTTGAAATGTACCTGCCTGCACACAAATAAACTGGTCTTTTTGAAGTAAAACACATACGCAAGTATTTCTTCAAACAAAAAATACCTTTATTTAGGTGTCAGTAACAAATAAAGAGGGAGGCAGCGATGTTGAAACTGGGGAGATTAGCGAAGCCTTTGGCCCCTAGGGCACACATCAACTATTTAAACACAAAACTTGGTGGCCTGAGGAATACATATCTGAGGGAGAGAAGTCTGGTCCCGAAGTCCATGAAACCCAGAACAGCAGCAGATGACATCTATGTTCCCAGGCTGTGGTACTACAACAGGCTGCATCTTCTGTCAGACCAGACTGAACCCAGGTCATCACTCTCTGGTCTTCCTTCCACACTTCCTTCCAGGCTGTGGCTGTGGTGCTGGAGGTGTGGCAGAAGGAAGAGGAGGAGCAGGGGCATGGGCCAAACAACACAAGTGTGTTTCTTGTGTCATTTGGCCCAACAGACCCTTGTTGAGGGAGTGTATAATAACCTCCTCACACAAGAGCTGTTGCCCCTGCTCCATTTTATCAAGCTTGCACGCAACCAAGGCGGCAAAGGCCTCTTGGTAGGTGGGTTTTGCTTGGAGGGTCGCAGAAGCATCACCAATCAGCCTCAGGGCCGACTCCTCAACATTCCCCCCCTTTCTCGCCCTTTTGCGAGGAAGGCGGAGGGGAGGGACCTGGCATTCAGTGAGGCTCTTTTGGCCGCCCACCACCTGGCTGCTGATTACCCCCGCCTCCTCCTGGCTGCCACTTTCCACAGCCACCTCCTGGCTGCTGCATTCCACACCCTCCTGTTCCTGGCTGTGTATGAAAAAGGGACATCGTTTGAGTTTTTGGTTCATCAAACACACACAATTTTCACATCAACACTGTTGCAAATTGTTAACCAATAGAAAAGACTATCATTCTGTGCCCCACATTTTTCTTTCTTGTGCCAAAGGTTTTGGCCACTACTGTCTATTGATATGTGAAACACTTTCAAAACTCAGCAATTAGTGAGCAAAAATCAAGTTAACATCATTCATTTTTACTCCCAAAATATGTACAACAATACTATACCTGGCTCAAGCTGGGCTCCCACAGTTCTTCCTGAGTGGAAAGCCCAGGTTGGGCGTCGGAAGACTCATCGGGTGGGGAATGGAGCATAGAAGGACGCGTGGAAGGAAGAGTAGAGAGGGATTCTCTGACCTCAGCCTGGTCTGACAGAAAATGCATCCTGTCGTAATACCAGAGGGTGGGGACATAAACGTCATCTGCTGCAGCTCCAGATTGCATGGACTTCAGCACCTTGGTCCTCTCCCTCAGATATGTACTCCTGAGGCTACCAATTTTCTTTTTTAAATAGTTGACGTCTGCCCTGGGGACCACTGGCTTCACAAACTCAACCAGTTGCAACATTGCTGCCTGCCTCTTTTGTCTGTTACTATATTGTGGGTGTTTGGGTTGCCACAGGAAAGGCATGTCTCTGTATTTATCGATGAACAGAGGGAGGAAGCTATGATCGTTGAACCCGTCCATAATGTCTGCAAGACACAACACAAGACAAACCCTGATGTCAGGCTAAACTTCACTAATGCAGGCCTCAAACTAGAAGTAGTATAGCCTAATGATGTACCAAGTTCAAAATTTTACCTTCGTTTGCATGTTCGTCGCGTCAGCTTCTCCCTCTGTTCACCGATCGTACGGACGACACACGCGTGTTGCGTTTTATATACAGTGCGCATGCGTGAAACTCCGCCAGCTCCTGACGTTCTTTCTAGACTATTCCCCGCCCCTTCACTTCCGGCGCAGTGGGGAGAGCACATGGCAGAGAGAACGCAGGTGCGCACTAATAATAGTTCCACTAACGAGGAGGAGGGTGAGGAAAGCCCGGAGCCTGAAACGTCCCGATCCAGGAAGAGAAGATTTAAGGCCTCAAATATGTCTTTTGGAGAGATGTTGGAGATGGTGGACATTTTGATGGGAAGTATGGGCCTTACCCAAACTCAAATATCAGAAAGGCCAAGATCATGAATAAAGTTGTGAAGAGTCTTCATAAGAATTTTGGGGTACGCCGATCCAAGGATCAACTGAGAAAATGCTGATCAGACCTGAAACTGAGGGAGCACCATCAGTACAGAAGGATCAAGCGTCTTCTTGACAAAAGTAAGTAGTTGTCGTGTGTTCATATGATTATTATTGCTTGCATCCTGCTCCATGTGCTTTGATTTCATGTTGTGAAGTTTAAAATGGCCACTTTCGGGGGGGCGCATGCGCGAAGCCTAGCATGGAGGACGCTTTCCGCTAGTGCTCCGCACTCCCCGCCACCACATTGGGACTGAAATAGCACACCGAACCTGATCCCACGCTCTAATCAAGAGTTATCGCCCCCTGAAGTATTCAAGCACCAGGTGGAATGGTGCTGACCGGCCATAGCCGAAACCGATTAAGGAAGCCCTCGCCCGCGCCTCGTCCAAAATGGTGGCGAAGGCCCTTGCAAGTCAGCAAGTGGCCTCCACACCTAGCCAGGACATATCAGACAGCGAAGAAGAACGTGAGGATGAGGAGTTTAACACCGCTAGCTCTCCCTCGCTACCGCCAGCAGGTATGTCGCAAAATGACTTTCTCCAGAAAGCCCTAAAAACTACATCAGAGCAAATCACGGATAGACTCTCCAGAGAAATCCGTGAAATTGGCCAGCGCACTGCAGACCTAGAGTCTAGGGTCGATGACATGGAGCTCACACTACATAAACATGCGCAAGAATATGCTGCCCTCCGAGAAGAGAACACCACCCTGCTCTCTCGTTTAGAAGACGCGGAAAACCGCTCACGCAGACCCAATTTGAGGATCTGGGGGATCCCCGAATCTATAGAGGACGTCCAATCCTTTACAACGGTCTTATTCCAAGAGCTGGCCCCAGGCACACCTATTGAACGTTTAGAATTCGATAGAATTCATAGAGCTCTTACCCGCCGCCAAGCAGACGGGCCACCGCGTGACATTATTGTCAAGCTGCATTTCTTTCGCACCAAGGAGCAGCTCATTACTGTGGCACGTAATAAGGACTCATTGACCTTTCAAGGCCATACCTACCAAATCTTCTCAGACCTGGCTCCGCTCCCCATCGCCAAGCGTCGGGCCATGAAACCGTTGCTGCAGATCCTAATTCAACACCGCCTGAAATACGCTTGGCGATTCCCATTCGCCATTCAATTCGCCTACCAGGGCCAGCAGCACACCTGCACATCCCCGGAATCTCTGCAGCGCCTGTTGGAATCTCTCCGCCTCGTCCCTCCGGATCAGCATTCTGAAACCAGCTTGCCTCGCACTCCAGCTCGCCCGGCAGCTCATCCTTATTTGAATACACCACAACGCAATCTGCCGGGCCCAGCATCAATCCGCAAAGGAACCCCATCGAGACCCGAGACGGACAGAGCCACTACACCTAAATCCCGGATACCGCGCTGAAGACTCTGGGTTTGTTTTCTCTTTTTCCCGCTTCACTGCAAGCATACCCCTTTGCCCCCTTTTTAGGTTTTGGACTACCGTGAGGAAGATAGACACTGTTCCTTGCTACGGGGATCTCCTTCCACCGAAACCTTGGGGCCCATCAGCTGGTATGTACTCTTTTTACTCCTAATGAGCCCTTGCTTACCCTCGGGATCCGGCTCATCGGTACGGTCCCCCCTCCCCCCTTTTTCTATGTTTTTTTTACTTAGGTCTTACTATCATCACCCGGTTCAGCCTGCTCCCGATACTCTGTTGGGTGATTGGCCACCCATGCTTCACAGCTGATCCCACTCAAGTTTGAAGCTATGTTCTGTCCTCACAATCCAACATTACCTTATGTCCCGTTTCCTATTGCCTGACACTTACACTTTTTATCCTTCATGTGGTTCAGAACCTTTAAGTTCTCTTCATAGACTCATTTTTATTTTTGAACCGTCTCACTTTATTTTATTTATTTATTTTTTTCTCTTCTTCCACCCTATATTTTTACAGCATCACCTCTAGCTTCCACTGTCACTGAATTGCGAGATGTATGGAGTATATGTGTCTGCTGTGAAACCGTTCTTGTATATCTCTGCTTATAGACTTTACCTATAGGTTTTGTATTCGTTGTAAACTCCTTTACCCTCCACTTCCTTCCCCTCCTTGTTCCTCCCCTACCCCCCATCTCCTCCCCCCACCCCTTCTCCTTACCCCGACCCGACGTGTCTCCCTCCCCCCCCCCCCGACCACCTCCCTATCCCCTTCCCTTGCCCCCCTTCCTCTTCCTGTCCCTCTTTCTCTCTTTCCCTTGGCATTCTTTCCCTTCCTTTCCCTCGGACTTCCCACCTCCTTCCGCATCCCCTCTCCCCTACCCGGTCCCCTTGGATCCCTTGACCCTCCTGTCAAAGATCCTCTTTGACTTCGGTTTAATACGTTTACTGTTATTTCACTTAATATGTTGACAGTTTAGATGGTTTCATTGTTCTGTTAAATCTGTTATTAGCCTACGCTATGTTTCACAACCAGCATAAATGTTATACTTCTAGATAACAAAATTCTCCCGCTGGTGGCGGGGAACAGTCACTGCTCCCCCGTTTTTCAATGCACCTTCTTCTGGACCAATTTTCTTTGGCCCCGGAGACTGAGCATTGCTTGGTTGGGCGATTTAGCCTGGCTACTTTGTGCCTCGACTCCCACGCCCTCAACAATACACTATACGCCTCCCCCCATCCAGCCCTTATGGCTCCCCTGAACATACTCTCCCTTAACGTCAAGGGTCTCAATTCCCCCAATAAGAGGATTAAGGCCTTCCGTAACTTTGCATCCTTGAAAGCTGGCATTGTGGCCCTGCAAGAAACTCACTATGCTGTGTCCCATACCCCGAAATTTTTTAGCTCTAGATACCCCCAAGTTTTTACGGCCTCAGCCGCCACAAAACACAGAGGGGTTCTGATAGCCTTCCACCATACTTTACCGTTCACCCCCACATTAGAAATTAAAGACCCCGAGGGGCGTTATATTATCCTAGTAGGATTACTCCAGGATATTGAAACCACATTAGTTTCCTATTATGCACCTAATGGCAACCCGAACCCTTTTTTTTCACATCTCCTGCAGGTTATCAACACGCACCGTAAAGGCACACTCTTTATGTGTGGTGACTCTAATCTGACCCTGCACCCCATCTCGATAAATCGCCATACACACCGGAGCATCGCTCCTTTTCAGCCCAATTCTGCCAACAGCTACGTAGAGCTTCCCTCCTTGACACCTGGAGAGAATGTAATCCCCTTAAACGAAACTACACCTTCTATTCATATCCACACAAATCCTTCTCTAGGATCGATCACATTTTTACACCGGTAGCTTCTTTCCCGACTGTACTCCAATCCATAATTTGTCCAATTCCCTGGTCGGACCACTGTGCGGTGCTCACCACCATCTCCTCGTTGATCCCTCAGACTAAAGATAGAACCTGGTCTATGAATGAGGCACATCTCACCAAACAATCCTTTTGTTTTGACATTCGTTTTTCTCTTACAGAATACCTGCAACACAATAATACTCCCGAGATCTCCCCGGTTATTCTCTGGGAGGCTCACAAACCCGTAATTCGGGGCAGCTGTATATCAATTGCTACCCACCTCAAGAGGGATAGATTACTCAGACAGCAACAACTTGAATCGGACTACCACTCGCACTTCCTCCAATTTCAAAATTCACCCACAGAACCCCATAGACTAATTTTCGAAAAAACTAAACTTGAACTAGACCTTCTTTTGGCCGAGTCAGCAGGTAAGGCCCTGCGCAGATCTAGTCACACAATTTACACTAAAGCCAATAAACCTGACACCTTTATGGCCCTACGTCTCCAACAGCCCGACAGGATCCACAAACCCATCCGCTTTAAATTAGCTAAGAACTCCTACACTAGCAACGCCATCAAGATACTCTCCGAATTCCGTGAGAAATTAGCCAACCTTTATGCAGCTAAAACCCAGTTTTCCCCCCAACAGGCAAACTCCTTATTTCAGGACTTGCACATCCCTGAACTCCCACAGTCTGCCAGGGAATCTGTGGACAGCCTGATCACGGTCGAGGAAGTGCTCACAGCTATAAAGTCCCTTAAACCCCGGGTCCTGACGGTTTGCCTGCTAGTTACTACAAGAAATGTTCTGATATATTGGCCCCTCTCTTAGCGAACTAATTTAACGCCCTATTGAGGCAGCAGGCCTTCGGCAGAGACACTCTTGCAGCGACCATAGCCATGATACCCAAACCTAATACTGACAACACCCTATGGTCTAATTTTCGCCCCATATCTCTGCTTAATGTGGACGTAAAAATTTTGTCCAAAATTCTAGCGCTGCGTCTTAATCCACTCATTGGCAAACTAATTCACAAGGACCAAGTGGGGTTTATCCCTCATAGGCAAGCCAGCGATAATATTCGTCGTGTTATTCTGTTACAGCACCTAGCGAGATCGCGCTCCATACCCATGCATCTTTTGTCCTTGGACATAAGAAAAGCATTCGATACCGTATCCTGGCCCTACCTACATTTTGTCCTGCAGCGCTGGGGTTTTGGACCACACTTCCTTCAATGGATTACGTCGCTATATAATGACCCCCATGCTTCAGTTAAATACTCTGGCTTTAGCTCTCAGAGTTTCCCGATACGGAGAGGGACCCAGCAGGGCTGTCCCCTATCTCCATTGCTCTTTGCCTTGGCAATAGAGCCTTTGGCAGCATTGATTCGGGCAAACCCAGATATTAGGGGCTTGGAGATAGCGTCAACTGTACATAAATTATGTCTGTTCGCAGACGACGCTTTATTATTCATCACCTCACCTCACACCTCTATTCCCAACCTACTCCACCTCCTAGACCGGTTTGCTCAGATCTCCGGTCTAGAAGTCAACCAGACCAAATCAAAGGCTCTGAATGTGTCTCTGCCGAAGGATACTGTTGCTCTTCTTCAGGGAAATTTCTCATTTCAATGGTCTGCTACCTCTATCCCATATCTAGGTATTAAATTGTCTAGCGACCAAGTAAATCTCTTCGGCATGAACTATATATCGATGTTGAGACACCTTTCTTCATTACTCCATGACTGGCGTTCCCTTCACATCTCGTGGTTGGGCCGTATTGCTGCAATTAAAATGTCCCTTCTTCCCAAACTTCTGTACCTTTTATAGGGTTCTTCCTGTACCAGTACCCTCTTATTTCCACCGTGTCATCCAGAGTCGGGTCTTTAGCTATATCTGGGGATCCATTAGGCCCAGGGTGACAAGATCTGTGTTACTCCGCCATCATAAATGGGGGGGTTTGGGGGTTCCTAATTTTTCCCAATATTACCACGCAGCCCAACTGGCTCAAATGACCCTGTACCATGCTAAATTTGAAGTTCCTCTGTGAGTGAGCCTGGAAGCGATAGATATACACCCTGTGCCCTTGGCAAATCTGTTATGGCTCTCCCATAACGCGCGGGGCCCCATAGTTAACCCTATAACCCAACATACTCTGAAGCTTTGGGATAGCTTATGTAAATGGTTTAGATTAATGTCCCTGCACTCCCCGCTCCTTTCTTTCATAGGCCACAAACATTTCTATCCTGCTTACGCTGAACCTGCCTCTTTCCGGGCATGGATCCAGGCGGGTTTAACTCGAATCTGTGACCTAGTGTCTGGCGGCGCTGTCAAAACGTTCCTGTCTATCCAAACCCAAGCCAAACTTCCCAATAAGGAATATTTTCGCTACCTCCAAATCTCTCACTTAGTGCGGGGGGTCGTTAGCCCGGCCCCAACCTCGGACGCCCTCTCAATATTTGAGAAGATCTGTGATTCGGACCCTCATGCCCCTGGCATCATATCTCAACTTTACGAACACCTCACCTCCCAGTCCATGACACTTCCAACTTATGCACAGTGGACCAGAGACCTATCACTAACCATGGATGAGGAGGACTGGTCCAGTGTTTGGCACAACACTAAAATCTCATCACAAAATATTGTTGCCCTCGAGGTGAGCTATAAGGTACTTATGAGATGGTACCTAGTGCCGGACAGAATTGCGAAGTTTCTGCCGTCCTACTCGCCAAATTGCTTCTGCAACTGCGGCGGAAGAGGTACCCATATGCATATCTGGTGGACCTGCCCGGTGGTGCAATGCTTCTGGGCAACAATATTCCAAATATTATCCACATTGATCCGGGAACCAGTAGCTCCAGACTCCACACTAGCCCTTTTAAACTCCTACCCGGATTTCTACACTACAGCACAGATACGCCTATCCCTACAGCTTACTACGGCAGCCAAGCAAACGATTGCCAAAGCCTGGAAAACCCCAGCCCTTCATATCACCGAGGTGAAAAATCGGGTCACGCAAGCTATGATTCATAGCAGGATTGAAGCTACTGTTTTAGACACGATCCCCCGACACTCTAAAATATGGCAACCATGGGTTGACCACTACCTACCACCGAACTTCGATAGACACTTGCTAGATCCATAGACACACATATTCCTATATATAGTCGTTGGGGCATGATCTCTGTTTATCTGGTGTGAGTCGGCCGACCTCCCCCCCTCCCCCTACTTATTTTTCCTATCGCTCCTACCTTCTTTCCCCTTCTCTTTCATCTAGTTCTTCATCTCCACTTCTTTTCCCGTTCTTCCCGCTCCCTCTGTTCCCCTATTCTCCTTCTTTACTGTTTCCCTGTTTGTGTATACTCTCCAAATGTCTTTGATACCTATTGAGGTAACATATGTTATTATCAGCCTTGGTTTGGTTCTTGAGATGTCTTCTGCGGCTTGCAACATATTGTATTCCGAGTATTAAATACGCTGCAGTCCCCGCCCTGTCACGCAGTAGGCCTCCTTTGGAGCCCGTTGCAGTGCTGGGATTCATTATCTGGTCGTTATTAGAAATCCATACTCTGTATCAACATGCAATTATGATGCATTTCGTTTGGTTTTGTTTGTAACGCACCTAGCTCTCGTTTTCTATTTTCTAATGGTGCTAAACGGCTGACATCTTTGTATTCTTTGTACTTGTTGCCAATAAAAACCTTTGAAACGAAAATGGCCACTTTCAAGTTCATGGTTTCATTCGTTCGTAGGAAACATCGTTCTGCAGGTAAGTATTCCAGCTGAACACAGTGTCCCCAATAATGTTCTGACCTTGAAGCTCTGCCAAAAGAAACAATTGTACAACACTTCCAAACAATGTTTCATATTCCTAATTCTGCCCTCTGTATGCTAATTTTTCTTTTTCTTTCATTCTCATAGGGGAGAGAAGACTCGACACGTATGAGGACACCAGGGACCACACCCCAGGAGGAGGAGGAAGGAAAGATCGTTGAGGTTGGCCAAATTGTCACCACAACAGGTGAGTGTCAGAGAACACAGCTTCCGGTAAGCTCATCAATGTATGTCACCATATTTTTATTACATGGTGTGTTTTTTTGCTTTGTTTTGTAGGTGATGTGGAAGAAGATTCCCGTTTTACCAGTGAAAGTGCCCAGATCCTGATTGGGGAGATAATGGGGTGCAATCGGGATTTGGAAAACATACAGCAAAACATCAATGATGTTAAAAATAAAATGAAGAACATCATTGATGTTTTATGGAGAGTGTGAAAGACCAAAAACTAGCTAGGGTTTTTTTTTTGCAATTTTAAAACTAAACTTTTGTATTTTTCGAAAATATAAATTTGGAAGATGCACAGAGTGTGTAAACATGCGCTATCTCCCATCATGAGGGATCAATGTACGTGTTTTGTGTAAAGTGGCTGAGCTGAAGGGGTTGCAGCTCCAAAGCATGTACATTGATCCCCCATGATGGGAGATAGCACATGTTGACACACTGTGTGCATCTTCCAAATTTGGATTTTCCAGGGGTCACACTCCATGTGATGAAGGCAATATCAGCCCAGTTTGTACATACAGTGGTGTGAAAAAGTGTTTGCCCCCTTCCTCATTTCCTGTTCCTTTGCATGTTTGTCGCACTTAAGTGTTTCGGAACATCAAACCAATTTAAACAATAGTCAAGGACAACACAAGTAAACACAAAATGCAGTTTGTAAATGAAGGTGTTTATTATTAAAGGTGAAAAAAAATCCAAACCATCATGGCCCTGTGTGAAAAAGTGATTGCCCCCTAAACCCAATAACTGGTTGTGCCACCCTTAGCAGCAACAACTGCAACCAAGCGTTTGCGATAACGTGCAATGAGGCTTTTACAGCGTCCTGGAGGAATTTTGGCCCACTCATCTTTGCAGAATTGTCCTAATTCAGTTACATTAGAGGGTTTTCGAGCATGAATGGCCTTTTTAAGGTCATACCACAACATCTCAATAGGATTCAGGTCAGGACTTTGGCTAGGCCACTCCAAAGTCTTCATTTTGTTTTTCTTCAGCCATTCGGTGGTGGACTTGCTGGTGTGTTTAGGATCATTGTCCTGCTGCAGAACCCAAGTTCGTTTCAGCTTGAGTACACGAACAGATGGTCGGACATTCTCCTTCAGGATCTCTTGGTAGACAGCAGAATTCATAGTTCCTTTTATCACGGCAAGTCTTCCAGGTCCTGAAGCAGCAAAACAGCCCCAGACCATCACACTACCACCACCATATTTTACTGTTGGTATAATGTTCTTTTTATGAAATGCAGTGTTCCTTCTACGCCAGATATACTTGGACACACACCTTCCAAAGAGTTCCACTTTTGTCTCATCGGTCCACAGAATGTTGTCCCAAAAGTCTTGGGGATCATCAAGATGTGTTGTGGAGAAATTGAGACGAGCTTTGATGTTCTTTTTGCTCAGCAGTGGTTTTCTCCTTGGAACTCTGCCATGCAGGCCATTTTTGCCCAGTCTTTTCCTGATGGTGGAGGCATGAACGCTGACCTTAACTGAGGCAAGTGAGGCCTGCAGTTCCTTGGACGTTGTTGTGGGGTCTTTTGTGACCTCTTGGATGAGTCGTCGCTGCGCTCTTGGGGTAATTTTGGGCGGCCGGCCACTCCTGGGAAGGTTCACCACTGTTCCATGTCTTCGCCATTTGTGGATAATGGCTCTCACTGTGGTTCGCTGGATTCCCAAAGCTTTGGAAATGGCTTTATAACCCTTTCCAGACTGATAGATCTCAATTACTTTCTTTCTCAATTGTTCCTGAATTTCTTTGGGTCTCGGCATGATGTGTAGCTTTTAAGGATCTTCTGGTGGACCTTACTGTGTCAAGCAGCTCCTATTTAAGTGATGCCTTGATTGTGAACAGGTGTGGCAATAATCAGGCCTGGGTGTGGCTAGAGAAATTGAACTCAGGTGTGGACAACCACAGTTATAGTATGTTTTAACAAGGGGGGCAATCACTTTTTCACACAGGGCCATGATGGTTTGGATTTTTTTTCACCTTTAATAATAAACACCTTCATTTACAAATTGCACTTTGTGTTTACTTGTGTTGTCCTTGACTATTGTTTAAATTGGTTTGATGTTCCGAAACACTTAAGTGTGACAAACATGCAAAGGAACAGGAAATGAGGAAGGGGGCAAACACTTTTTCACACCACTGTACTCATGTCTGATATTGTCTTCACTTTTCAAAGTTGAACTTTGTAAGTTCCTGTGTTCTGTATTTTACGCTTTGATACATGCCTGTTTACACCAAAACACCAAGTAAACCAAATTTTACAGAAACTCTGTTTTTTTTTTTAAAAAGATACGTTTTTATTAGGTTTTCAAATAGTACAAAAATCGCATGGTGTACATTGTGTTACATTTTACAGCCATCGTAACATACGGAATAACATCGAAGATTTGCAGCTGAATGAACAGTGTGCATAGATCTGTGGAGGCAACCATATGTCGTTGCCTTATGAGATCTCCTCAGGGGAGTAAAGCTGGAGAGCGCACCCCGCCCTTGGCGGGTTTCCCCTCTCCTCCCAGACACCCCTTACGGGATCAATTCTGTGTCCGGGGGGAGAGCAGTCCCCCCCAAGAAGTGGCTTGGGATCCCAACCATTTTGAGAAACATAATTTTTTAAAACCATAATACGGTAGTAACAGAAGAACAACAACCAAACAGTTCAACGCTCTAATAATGGAGCAGAGGGCATCTAACTAGCACTGTTAATATAGTAACCAAATACATCAGGGTAAAGGAGGTCATTTTCCCAGTGGAAGCGTATTAGTGTGTGCAATCCATTTGGACCAGGGACTCCATTTTTGGATAGCGTGGTCTTTCTTGGAACTGCTGCGTGCAATTGTCAGTTCATATATGTGATGTAGCTGTGTGGTGCTTATCACCTCTGAAAGGGTCGGTGGAGTAGGATTCCTCCACCTTCTAGTTATTCCCAGCCTAGCTGCCAACAGGATGTGTGAAATAGTGTCTCATCTTCGTCGGATATTGGTCCAAGTTCAGGGATAGTAGAGCTAGGTCAGGACGTGGGGTAATTATAATTTGGGATATAGCGGAGATTAACTGGAAAGTTGATTTCCAGAAGGATGTCAATTTGGGGCAGCTCCAGAAGACGTGGAGCATATCCCCTTTGTTCCCACACTGCCTCCAACAATTCGCGGAATGCTGATCAGAAAACTTTGACACCCTATCTGGAGTTAGGTACCACCTTTGGGTTAACTTAATGGTCAATTCCCACAGTGTGGTGCATCTAGTGTTCTGGTAGGTGGCCTTGATAGCTGTGGCCCATTGTTCAGGTGTGTACGTGAGGTTAAGATCTCTTTCCCACTTGAGCATAGGAGCAGATTTCTCAAGTATGTGTTTTTGTTGGAGCAGGTTATAGAAGAGAGATATGCCCTTGTGTTTGCACGTCGGGTTTGTAAGAAAAAACCATGCAGGGTGGGGGATTTTACAGGTCCAGTTAGGGGAGGCATGGAAGTAATGTTTGGTCCTTAGGTATAAGTAGAGGTCCGAGTCTGGTAGTCTGTATTCTTGTTGTAGGGCAGGGAAGGGCTTTATTTGCCCCGCCGTGAATAGATTGTCAACATGTGATATACCCTTAGTCTGCCAAGCTAAATAGGATACCAGGTCATTCTTCTTTTGGAGAACGAGTAGCAGTGTTTTAAGGGTGGTCCTGTTGGTGTATTTGTTGGTAAGGTGTAAGAATCTTTTCCAATTCCGGAGGGTGGCTAACATCGTGGGGGGGAATTTCTGATTCTTGGAAATAGAATAATTGGAGGAGAGTAGCCAGACAAGGAGATGTTGGCCCGGGGTAAGCGATGCTTCTATCTGTCCCCAAAGAGTGTTTTGTGCAGGAGCAACCCATTCTCGCATTTGTGTCAGTATGGCAGCCATGTAATAATCGTGGAAGTCGATGTAACCCGCCCCTCCCGCTGGACGAGTTTTAATGAGGTGTTTATGTGCGCTTCTAGCCTTTTTACCTTGCCATATAAAGGCGGACAGAATGGTTTGTAAAGATCTGAGATAGGAGTGGGGAATGATGATCGGTAAAGTCCTGAATAGGTACAGTACTTGGGGTAGATGGAGCATTTTAAAGGCTGCAAGGCAGCCCATCCACGACAGCTCAAAGGACGCCAGTTTGCGGAGGTCATTCTGTAACTGAGTGTGAAAGGGGATGAAGTTGTGGCAGAAAAGGTCTGCAGAGTCGTTGGTTAGTTGAACCCCTAGATAAGTAATGCTCTTAGCTGCCCATGAGTATGGAAGCTGGTTTTGTAGCATGGAACTGGTGGAAATATCGAGGCCCAAGTTCAAGATGTGTGATTTAGCATCATTAACTTTGTAAAATGATACTTTGCTAAATTGTGCAAGGGTCCTTTGAACTGCCGGGAGAGAGGCGGTGGGGTTAGAAAGCATAAGAATTACGCCATCCGCGAATAAACTTATCTTATGAATGTGCTTGCCTATGGTTATACCCTGTATTTGATCATTCATTCGGATAGATTGCGCGAGGGGTTCTATTACTAGATTGAAGATTAAGGGGGACAGGGGGCAACCCTGTCTAGTACCATTGGAGATGCCAAACGGGGATGAGAGCGTATCTGCCGTGTATACTCGGGCAGATGGGGAGGAATATAGGGCCATTATAGCGCTGTAAATGGGCCCGGTGAACCCAAATTTTTCCAGCACCGCTGACAGGTACCCCCAATGTACTCTGTCGAACGCTTTTTCAGCGTCTAGGGACAGGAGCACAGAGGGGGCCCCTGTGAGCGGCACATGGTGAATGATGTCCACCATACGTCTGGTGGCATCAGAGGCTTGGCGGCCCTTTGTGAATCCTGATTGATCTAAATGTACAAGGGCTGGGATAATGTCCAATAGTCTATTGGCGATCATTTTTGCGTAGATTTTTATGTCAACGTTGAGTAAAGAGATGGGGCGGAAATTTTGGGGTGTATTAGGTTCTTTGCCCGGTTTTGGTAGGGTTATTACGATTGCGCTTAGCATTTCTTTCGAGAATGTGGAAGATTGAGCTGCCGAGTTGTAAACCTTACATAGTACAGGGGCTAGCAGTTTATGGAATCGTTTGTAGTACTCCCCATTGAATCCATCTGGGCCAGGTGCTTTAGCGCTCGGGAGTTTTTTGATCGTGTATTCTATTTTAGGGATCGTGACGGGCTCGTTAAGGCTGTCCAGTTGGGTAGGTGAGAGAGCGGGAAGATCGACTTGAGAGAGAAAGCCTAGAATGTCGTCTTGCGTGGGTTGTATGGTACCCTTGTCCGTCTTTAGATTATACAGGTCGCTATAGTACGAGCTAAATGCGTCCGCGATTTCAGTAGGTTTAAGAACTTTAGCTTTAGTGTGAGGGTGGTATATATATGATATCTTGGATTTGATCCTATGACCTTTTAATCTCAGGGCCATTAGTTTACCCGCCTTATTGCCCGTGGAGTAGTTAGTTGCCTTTAATTTAATGTACGATTTTTCGAATGACTCTAATAACAAGGACCGTAGCTCATGGCGTAGTTTAAATATCTGTGATTGGATAGTAGGGGAGGGGTTGTGTTTGTTGAGAGATTCAGCAGCCGCTATATCGGCTGTCAGTTTATCCAAAAGTTGAGATCTGTTTTTCTTCGCTCTGGCCCCTGCCTGAATAAGAACACCTCTAATGACCGCCTTATGGGCGTTCCACACTACCTCCGGGTCAGACACAGATTGTGAGTTAATAGAAAAGAATTCTTCTAATTGTTGCTGAATATGCGAGGCTAATGTCGGATCATTGAGAAGATAGCTGTTTAACCTCCACAGTGTGGAGTTAGATTGGTGCGATTTCGAGTCAATAGTGATACTAATAGGAGCGTGGTCCGACCAGGTGGTAGTGTGAATCGCCGAGGCTGATATTTTTGAAAGCAGACACTTATCGGTTAGAAATAAATCTATACGTGAGTAGGTGTTATGACGCGGTGAAAGAAACGTATAGTCACGTTCGCTCGCATGACAACACCTCCATACATCATACAAGTCATTTGAATGTAAAAATCCCTCTAGTGGCGAAGCAAGTCTCTTACAACCTGCTGTAGAGTCCATGTGGACATTAGGGACAAGATTAAAGTCTCCACACCAGAGGACGTGCCCCTGTTGGAGGGATTTAACTTTCTTCCATAAGGATTTGATAAACGCCATTTGGCGAAGGTTGGGGGCATACAGGGACACTAGGGTATACATTGTGTTGTTGATCTTGCATATCAGGACAATGTAGCGGCCCTCATTATCCGTGATGCATTGCTGAAGATGAAAGTCAACAGTGTCGCGTATTGCAATGAGAACTCCTCTTTGCTTTTTCGTGAAGGATGATTTGAAGATATGTGGGAATAACTTATGTTGGCATGTGGGTGGAGAGTCCGTGGTGAAATGAGTTTCTTGTACACAAAGCACATCGCCCTTAAGCGACAGGGCTGTTTTCCATAGGGATGCTCGTTTAGCCGGGTGGTTTAACCCCTTAGCATTCAGGGATAGGATTGTGAATGACATGGTGGTAAGTGATCGTGTGTGAATATTGGTTGCACTTATAGTTCACAGATGACTAGTCCAACGATCGCTGGATGCTGTTGTACCTTGGTCGTACAGGAGATTGCTGTGGTTAGTCAGTTGCGAGGTTCACGGTGGGAGTATCAGTTTCCGGAGGTGCGGTACAGGAAGTATGAAATGTCACCGATCGGTCATGTTGCTTCGTGATATACAGGAACACTAGTGTGAACTGAAACAAAAACACACAAAAAAAAAAAAAAAAAGAAACAGAATAGCAAAATTTCAGCAGGTCAAGATGCAGCTAACAGTGGCTGGGTATTGAGGTAAAACAGGTCAGCTATCACCCGCCTTGAGCTGAAGCTGACTGAACTAGGGGGTAGAGTCTAGGTTCAAGTAGAAGCGAGCCTGGGGCCGGCCCGGATTATACATTGTTGCTCACATGGAAACGGGCAAGAGTGTTCACTTCGATTTAATTGGAAGACGATCCCTCTGACGGCCATGGGGTGGGGAGGCCTGTTTGTTAGGGCCTAGCTGGTTGTTCTGAAGTGATTCCTGGTGTATACCCCAGGAGTTGAGCAATTTCAGACCGCCTTCCAGGGTAGAGATCGTGTGCGGGATGCCGTTGTATGCTACCTGAATGGTAGCCGGGTGGCGCCACTTGTAGAGCACTTTGTGATTAGTGAGGGCTTTTGTGATTGGTTTCAGTTGTCTCCGTAACTGAAGTGTATATTGTGATAAGTCGGCAAACAACTGGATGTCTGCATAGGGTGCAGGGAGAGTGACCAGAGCCCTGGCCTTGGTGAGGATCTGCTCTTTTGCCTGAAAAAAGTGGATTCTCAGGAGCACATCTCGAGGTACTGACTCCGCTAGGTGTTTTGGCTTAGGGATCCTGTGGATGCGGTCTATTGTCAGCTCTATGGGAGAAAGTTCAGGTAGCATGGCAGCAAACATGGTGCTAGCAAACTTGTGGAGATCTGCGGGGGGCACCGTTTCCGGTATTCTGCGTATTTTCACAATATTGCGGCGAGAGCGGTCCTCGAGGTCCGCTAATTTGTGTTTGATCCACTCCGTGTCCTCTTTCTGTGCCATACAAGAGTCAACCAAATCATTTACAGTCTCTGTACATTCCTCCATTTTGTCCTCCATATACTGCACTCTGTCACCCATGTGTCTCATTTCTGCTGAGAAATTATGTATCAGTGAGGACAAGTTAGACATGAGGGATGACTGGAGGGATAATAGCATGTCTTTCATGGTGGAGTCCAATACCGGTTGTCCCGATGTGGGAAACGCCGCAATGGAGGACTGTAGTGAGGCTATTGCATTAACATTATGGAGGTCTGTACTCACTGTGGTTCCGGCCTGGTAAGCTGCATCCAGGCACATCCGCGCTTTGGCTGGGCTCTGAGAGTTCGGAGTAGGTGGAGGTGAATCTGCCCGGGGCGAAGATGGGTAATCTCTGGTTAGTTCTCCCGGATCTCCTTTGCTCCAAGCCACGCCCCCCCAGAAACTCTGTTTTTGATACACACAATTTGTTGGTTTGTTGTAAAAACCTTTTCTAAACGCACATGTGAATGTGCTTGTATTAAAAAGTTTAATTATCAACAATGTGTGGCTTCCTTTTTCATTGCGCTAAAAATGTATTTGGAGTAAAATTTTTGTTTGTGCTGAGAAGGAGTGTGATTTACTAAAGGAAACTCCACTTTGCACTCCAAGTACAGTTTCAGGTGTACTTTTGCAGAGCCTGGGGGGAGATGCCTGTAGAGAACTTGAGGTCCTGAAGGCTTCTCCTTGTCGCCAAGTAGCGCAACGTGGCGATGAGCCTCTGCTCCGAAGTGATGGCTTGCCGCATGCAGGTATCCTGCTTGATGATATAAGGGGTCAGCAAAGCCAGCAGACGGTGAAAAACGGGGTCCATCATCCGGAGATAATTCCTGAAATCATCAGGATTATTCTCGCGGATCTCACGGAGCAAAGGCATGAGCGAGAACTGGTCACGCTGGTGCAACCAATTCTTGGTCCACAAACGCCTCCCCTCCCTGTTCATGGACCGGGCTTGTGTCAAAGTAACAACCCCAACACGAAGCCCTTGCACAGCACAAACTCTACGACGAGTACGTAGATGAAACATGGTTTCAAAACGGTCGGCTCGTCAGAACGGACACCAGAAAGCACCAATAAACAGCAAAGCCTGAAAGAATGACCTGAATAGCAGAAGCAAGCAGACAATAAGAAATGCCTTTCAAAGCGTACTATACCAAGATATAGTCCACAATGATAAACAAATACTTACTGACTGCACGCACTGATTATCAGATACGCACACACAAGCATAAACCGAAGAGCAGTAGCGATCTGAATCACTAATCTGAAAAGCGCAAATCTTCTCTCACCAAACTTCTACTAACACGAGATCAACAGAAGGAGCCCAAAGGGTGCCGGACGTGGTGCTGAACTTCCCTTTTCTAGTCCCGCCGTACACGGCTTACGTCACCGCGTTCTTGGCAACCGCAAATTCCGACAACTTGGTCCGACCGTGTGTATGCAACAGTTTCGGACTAAATCCGTTGGAAAAAATCTGTCGGACAAAATCCAACTGATTTGGTTGTCAGAATGTCCGACCATGTGCACAAGGGCTAACACGCGTGTTGTTGTTATTTTTTTTAAATTTACCTTTAATATCACTTTAAGATTGGTGCAATGGCATTGATTTAGTAAAATGTTAGGACATGATAACTTTGCATAAGCTGTTCACTTAGTGAATTAGGTGGAGTTCATAAATGTACTTTACAAAAAATACTCAATCATGGTTAATAAAAAAGGGGAACCCCAATGCCTTTTTACTATTTATAAATGTCACCTGAGCTGTCAAAATGGTAGGTATCCGACATCAGTCTTAGTTCATGGGAAATGGTAATTTTTTTTTCAAAAATGTAAAATAATGCAGGTTTGTTTAACCACTTTCAGTCCGGACCAATTTGCTGGTCAAAGACCAGACCACTTTTTGCGATTCGGCACTGCGTCGCTTTAACTAACAATTGCGCGGTCGTGCAACGTGGCTCCCAAACAAAATTGACGTCCTTTTTTCCCCAGAAATAGAGCTTTCTTTTGGTGATATTTGATCACCCCTGCGGTTTTTATTTTTTGCGCTATAAACAAAAATAGAGCGACAATTTTGAAAAAAAAACATTATTTTTTACTTTTTGTTATAGTAAATATCCCCCAAAAATATATAAAAAAACTTTTTTTTCCCTCAGTTTAGGCCGATACGTATTCTTCTACATATTTTTGGTAAAAAAAATCGCAATAAGCGATTATTGATTGGTTTGTGCAAAAGTTATAGCGTTTACAAAATAGGGATAGTTTTATAGCATTTTTATTAATAATTTTTTATTATTTTTTTTTACTATTAATGGCGGCAATCAGCGATTTTTATTGTGACTACGACATTGTGGGGGACCCATGGGACATTTTTGACACATTTTTGGGACCATTGTCATTTATACAATAATCACTGCTATATAAATGCAGTGATTCCTGTGTAAATGACACTGGCAGTGAAGGGGTTAACCAGTGGGTGGCAGTGTAGGGGTTAAGTGTTCCTAGGGGTGTGTTATTAACTTCGGGGGGGTTGGGCTTTCATTTAGTGAACACTGATCTCTGCTCCAATCACATGGAGCAGAGATCAGCGTCACTAGTTGCTAGGCAGAATGGAGAAATGCTGTTTACAACGGCATTTCTTCATTTGGCCGCTCCGTGAGACGATCGCGGGTATGCCCGCGGCGATCGAGTCCGCGGTTCCCGCGACCAGACTCACGGGGGTCCCGACCAGCGCGGGAGCGTGCCGCCAGCATTTGCCAGCCCATTTGCCTGCCCGTGCCATTCTGTTGACGTACATCGTCGTGCGCTGGTCGGCAAGTGGTTAAATGAGCATATTACCAATATTAGGAAAGGCTATAAACAGGCGAGGCCTGTCCATAAGGAGCGCCCAGGCACCGCCCCCTCTCTCCAGGCCATCCACTACTGTACATACAATGGATAGATTCATGCATAGCATGAATCTATCCATGGGTGCAGTGGCCACCCCTTATTTATGCATCTGGCCCCTTTCAGGGCACCGGGTGCACGAATTACAGTGGCAAATGAAAAAGGAATTCTGATATATAAGATTTCAAAAGTGTGCCACATTCCATAGAGAACAAAGAAAAAGAGAACCCCTGGGGTGGGATTTTATAGGCACTATCAAAAGACACTGAAAGTAAAAATGATAGTTTTAATTTAATACAGAAAAATACATGAAATATTGAACATGTCATAGTAAGTGGTATGGATAGGTGACATTAGAAGGCACCACCATCCCTGAGCTAGTAGATAGTAATATGTAAATCTGGAAGGGTAATTTGGTGGGACATTCAGGGTGCCAAGTGCAAAAAAAGGGGTGGTACAACAAAAATTATAAAAAAGTATATCAAAATGTATTAAATGGTGGACAAACGTTTTAAAACCAATAGTGTTGGCTATACAAACATTGCGCAGACCTAAGTACACATCTAGTGGATGGATAGACAAAGGTCTTTCAGCAATTGTGTCCCGACATGTTTCACCCACTTGGGCTTCCTCAGGGGATATTTTTTGAAAGGCAGAAGTGGATGTGTCACTACATAAAACAAGAATACAATTAAAAACATACAGAGCAATAACAATCTACAAAAGAATATGCCATGACCGTCCAAATCCATTAGCCACCCACCAACCGGTGTTTACCTGCACACTGATGTTGAGCCAAAAATAGAGATGGGCACTGAGCTGCACACAAAGAACTGGCCAAGAGGGGTCCAGGACCAAAGCTGGGGCCAAAATCTACCCAATGAAAAA
The DNA here is from genome assembly GCF_037356315.1 of Lithobates pipiens. Lineage (NCBI taxonomy): Eukaryota > Metazoa > Chordata > Amphibia > Anura > Ranidae > Lithobates > Lithobates pipiens. The sequence continues at coordinate 153,340,756 of NW_027507686.1, read as the reverse complement.
GGAAAATGGCTAAGGGTATGAAAAACTGGGAGGGGGAAGGGGGGGAGGAGAAAGGGGGGTTGGGGAGGGGGAAAAGGGGGGAGGAGGATGGGGAATAAAGGGGGATGGAAGATGGGAAGGGAAGGCAGGGAAGGATGGGAGGGAGAGGAAGGGGAGGGGGAAAAAAGGGGCAGGAAGGGAGGGATGATTGTTAGAGAGAAGGGGGATATGAAGGGGAAAAAAGGGAGAAGAAGAAAAGCAAAGGGGGGAGGGGGGAAGGAGCAGGAGGGGGGGAAAGGGGAAGGGGGAGGATTAAAGGGAGAAGGGAAGAGAATATGGGGGTAGCAACAGAAGGGGTAAGGGAAGGGGGGAAAATGGAAAAAATGAAAGAAAAATAAGGGGTAGAGGGAATTATAAAGGAGAAAGATAAGGACAAATTGGGAGGAAATAGAGAAGGAAAGGATGGGGGGTGGGGAGGAAAAAAAGGTAAGTGTGATAAAAGAAACATGATGTGGAGATCCCGCCAAAAGGATGAAATGAGGAAAATAAGATGAAAGGTGAGGGGAAGGGGGGGGGGGGATAAAAATGTGAAAAATCATGATCGAAGTGAAACAATAGTGTAGTGTACTTCCAGACCACAGAACTGGGTCTTAAAAAGGAGCCAGGGGTGCCAATATAAAACACAGTTTTATCTAATTAAAAAATGTAAGCCAGAATGAAATTTTAAGACTTTTTTTGTTTCAATGAATAATGAGTACCTGCTCAGTAGCAAGGTAAATGCATACATCTGTGCATGCAAGCATGTACTGGCCATCGGTACTACCAGGAGATTTCCGGTGGGCGATGGCTCAGTGGACCAGTAAGGAGCAGTCCTTGAGCAGCTCCTCTCTGACAGTGAGTGATCGTGATTTCCCGCCTGTCAGGAGTAGCAGCTTCCATCATATGCTGGAGAGAGCATTAGGCTTTCTGCTCCCTCCAGCCTGCAGGGGGAGATAGACGGCTCTCTCTCCTATCACTTATTATCACATGACTGGAGAGAGGAAGAAGAGAAGCTGCCTTCAGAACTGTGAGTACACCTGGGAGGGGGACACTCTGATGTAAGGGGGCTGGTGATGGGACTCTGATGTAAGGGGGCTGGTGATGGGACTCTGATGTAAGGGGGCTGCTGATGTAAGGGGACTGCTGATGGGACGCTGATGTAAGGGGGCTGCTGATGGGACTCTGATGTAAGGGAGCTACTGATGGGACGCTGATGTAAGGGGGCTGCTGATGGGACTCTGATGTAAGGGAGCTACTGATGGGACTCTGATGTAAGGGGCTGGTGATGGGAATCTGATGTAAGGTGGTGCTGATGGGACTCTGATGTAAGTGGGTGCTGATGGGACTCTGATGTAAGGGGGTGCTGATGGGACTTTGATGTAAGGGGGTGCTGATGGGACACTCAAAATGTAAGCGGGCCGGTCTGGATGAAGTCCAGGGCCAAAATTCTGTCCCAGTCCAGCCCTGTGTGTATGTGAATATAAAACAAACAAAAATTTCACCGCTCCAGGTCAAACCACTGACAGGCTGCTAACTCTCCAAATGGATAGGGGTTCCAGGTGCAGGCTGATTGCATAAGCCAAATGTATAGAAGTAGAACAAAACTCTGGATAGCCGCACTCCGGATTGAGTAAAAATTAGGTGCCTTTACTTTTGGTGTATGTGAATATATATATATATTTGTTCTGGTCATCTTCTATCTTTGAAGGGCCTTTTATACAAATTGTCTGTCCCCACTTCAAGCAGGAGTGGTGAAAGTAAATTCAGATGGTAATAGGTAAATAAGGATCTATTCAGACACCAAGCATATAGAAACAAACTTAATCAATTGCGGCAGCAGTAGAGGAGAATAAAAAAGGGCAGGCTCAAGATAATAGAAGGCAAAAGGCAAACACCATAAAATTAGATGAACTACCTTATATTAGAAGATGTTTCAAGCATGGCAACCCCATCCAGTGCCTACCAAATGAGAGTGAGAGGGATTTCTTTTATGGATGCACACGTCGTGCACGTAATGAAGACATCACTCAGTGGACGGCTTGCTGCACACATGGAGAGGGGAGATCCCTAGGTAGAGAACTACACTACCCATAGAGCATCGTGGTCAGTGAGTGACAGAGGAGTCGGCACTGGAGCAGCTGACATGCCCCAATTAGTGGCCGCACCTCTGTCCTCCATCTCCACTCTCAGGCCAGCGTGCAGACGGCAAAAGAGAGAAGTGAAGAGGAGGAGTGTAAAATAAAATAAACGGGAATAACAACAAAACATTGGGTGGATAGCCTCCTACACTAGGAGAAGTACAGAAGGGAAAGGAAGAAAGGGGGGGGGGGAATAAAGGTGTGCAGGGCCAGTCCGTCATCTGAATCTGAATCAAGCAAGAAAGTTCTATTAGTGACCTTTAACCACTTGCCGCCCGCCCTATTACAAATAGACGGCGGCAAAGTGGTTTCATAATCCTAACCGGACGTCATATGACGTGATCAGGATTATGAGCCGCTGCGCGCCCCCGGGGGCGCGCATCGCGGCGATCGTTGTTACGGGGTGTCAGTCTGACACCCGGCAACTACGATCTCGGTAAAGATTCTCCGACGGAGACTCTTTACCACGTGATCAGCTGTGTCCAATCACGGCTGATCACAGTGTAAATGGGAAGAGCCGGTGATCGGCTTTTCCTCACTCGCGTCTGTCAGACGCGAGTAGAGGAGAGCCGAGCGGCTGCTCCTCTGACAGGGGGGGTCTGTGCTGATCGATTATCAGCACAGCCCCCCCCGAGGATGCCCACACTGGACCACCAGGGACACCACCAGGGATGCCCAGCAGAGGTAATCCTCCCTAGACCACCAGGGATGCCAGTCAGGCACAATGGATGCCAATCAGTGCCCATAATGGATGGCAATCAGTGCCCACAATGGGCATCACTGATTGGCATGCATTATTGTTTGGCACTGATTGGCATCCATTAGTACAGTATAACACCTGTGTTGCTAATGAGTGCCCACCTGTGTTGCTAATGAGTGCCCACCTGTGCCGCTAATGAGTGCCCACCTGTGCCGCCTATCAGTGCCCACCTGTGCCTCCTATCAGTGCCCACCCATGCCCACCTGTGCCACCTACCAATGCCCATCTATGCCGCCTACCCATGCCCATCTGTGCCGCCTACCCATGCCCATCTGTGCCGCCCATCCATGCCAATACGTGCCAGCTATCAGTGCCAATTTGTGCCACCTATCAGCGTCCATCCGTGTCGCCCATCCGTGTCGCCCATCCGTGTCGCCCATCCGTGTCGCCCATCCGTGTCGCCCATCCGTGTCGCCCATCAGTGCCGCCTATCAGTGCTGCCTATCAGTGTCCATCAATGCCACCTCATCAGTGCCACTTCATTGGTGCCCATCAGTGCCGCCTTATCAGTGCCCATCAGTGTAGCCCCATCAGTGCCCATCCGTGAAGGAGAAAACGTACTTATTTACAAAGTTTTGAAACTGAAACAAAAAAAAAACATTTTTTTTTCAACATTTTCGGTATTTTTTTATTTGTAGCACAAAAAATAAAAACCGCAGAGGTGATCAAATACCACCAAAAGAAAGCTCTATTTGTGGGAAAAAAATGATAAAAATTTCATTTGGGTACAGTGTAGCATGACCGCGCAATTGTCATTCAAAGTGCGACAGCGCTGAAAGCTCAAATTTGGTCTGGGCAGGAAGGTGTTTAAGTGCCCTGTATTGAAGTGGTTAAGCCCTATTTGGGGAGGGCAATAGTATGGCGGAACATAGGGATAATATAACAAAAATAAACATTTACACATACACAAATTTTATATAGGCCAGTTTATACAGTCAATTTTCTATAATCTTATGGAAATACATACAATGTGATTAATAATGAGTATATAAATACTACCTAATACAATACACTCAATACATTTTGCTTTTCTTCTCCCCCCTTTGTTTCCCCTTCATCTCCCCCCTTCTCTTTAACAATCCCCCCTCCCTTCCTCTCCCTTTTTTCCCCCTCCCCTTCCTCTTTCTTCCATCCTTCCCTGCCTTCTCTTCCCACTTTCCATCCCCCTTTCTTCCCCTCCCTTCTCCCCCTTCCCCCCCATTTTAATTCCCTGTTCCCCTTCCCCTTTTCACATGCCAATACCTCCCCCATCCTTTCTCCTCCCCCCCTTTTCCCCCTCCCCAACCCAGTTCTTTGTGTGCAGCTCAGTGCCCGGGGTGGGGTCATCCGTTTACGTAAACGGGTGACCCTGCCCCGTCTGATAACACAGGGAAAGGCATAGGGATGTCTCCGTACGTCGGGGGGGGGGGGGGGGGTCACCGGGTGGTCCCACCCTCCACATATATATATAAGAACTGTCACCTGAACAGAAGCATCACACAGTGGAAGACTCCCACTGAGGCAGATCATGCAGAGGACTAAGCGGAGAAGAAGATGCCAGACCAGAAGACAGGAGGAAGAGAGAGGAAGAAGCGGGGAAAGAAGAAGATGGAGAAAAAAGAAGAACAGCGAAGGAAGACCAGAAGAAAGAAGATGGAAGACGAAGCGGGGAAAGAAGAAGAAATCAATAAAGGAATTGTCAAAAAACATCTCTTGTGTTTTTTTAACATTTTGACACTTTTTTGGTGAAATGGTAGGGGTACATTTGTACCCCATTACCAATTCACGCAGGGGGGGCCGGGCTCTGGGGTCCCCTTGTTAAAGGAGGCTTCCAGATAAGCCCTCCCACCCACAGACCCCCACAACCACCGGGCAAGGGTTGTGGGGATGAGGCCCTTCTCCCCATCAACATGGGAACAAGGTGCTTTGGGGGGCTACTTCAAAGCACCCTCCCAATGTTGAGGGCATGTGGCCTGGTACAGTTCAGGAGGGCCGCTCTCTCACCCCCCCTTTTCCTGCAGCCTGCCAGGTTGCGTGCTCGCATAAAGGTCTGGTATGGATTTTTGGGGGGACCCCACACCATTTTTTTTCCCCTTAAAATCCATACCAGATGGGGCGCATGCACGGCGCAGAACTGGAAGGTCACGAGTGAGAGGAGCTCTGTTGCAGCGGGGATCACAATGCCTTCCCTGGGGCCAGAATATCCTCATACTGAGCCCAAACCTATCTGCACCCCCGGGGGAATGATCGGTGCATGCCGTCCTCCAGGTCCCATCGTGGGAATCTGGCACAAAGGTCCCTAACTAACTACCTCTTCAGGGTCCGAGAGATGGCGGGGAATTCCCAAGATGGCGCTGCACCACAGCACGCTACAGCCCCAGCACACAGTCCGGCGGCCTCTCCTGCATACTCATCGGGGACGGTGAGTACACACTACACCTCACCAAAGTAGACCTGGGTGACAGCCTCACCACTATGTACAACAAAATAGTAGAGAAATTCCAAATGGAACTTCATAAATCCACTAATACTTTACAGCAGGAGATTGCAGTTCTTTGGGGCATAACAGACCTTCTAGAGACTAAGCATGACGAACTGCAGCTTGCTTATACAGACTTGCGGAGGGATCATGAGGCCCTTACTGACACTGTTTCCCAGCTCCAAGTTCATTTAGAAGACCTGGACAATAGAAACAGGAGGAATAACCTGAGAATCAGTGGGGTCCCAAAAGTGGTGGTGGATTTAACCCCTGCTATCTACAAGCTGTTTCATTCCTTGTTACCTGATTCCCAAGTGTCAGCTTTTGCCTGGGACAGAATGCAGAGAGCAATTCGCCCTAATCCCCCAGACAATAAACCCCCCAGGGACATAATCCTATGTCTCATGGATTACCTGGTGAAGGAGGAGATCCTAAGATCCTCCCGCAACACCCCCAACATCACGCTGGACGGCTCTAGAATCCAGATTTACCCGGATATCTCTCCAGCCACGCTGGACAATCGCAGCAAGTTTAAAGAGATCACCACTCCTCTCCAAGAAGGGAGAATCAGATAGAGATGGGGGTTCTCATTCAAACTCCAGGTCATTCACAATGGCTCCACTTTTAATGTGACCACCATACAAGAAGGGAAGGAACTCCTTGTCAAACTAGGTCTTATGGCCAAAGAAGACCTCCCTAGGATGCCAACTCCTTCTCCGCAGAGAGACCACAGATGGCAAAGGTAAGACCTTAGAGGCTGCTTGAACTAACTTTCCACCCCTAGCCTCCCTCGTTGGACTCCACACCCTTATCCCCCTTGGGTATTTTCACATGAAAGATGGGACTATCTGCAGACGGCTGAGGTGCATCATTGTCTTCCTTTAGAAGGGGACAGAACACACCTCCATGCACCACCTATCACCAGACTACTCCCCGCTGTGCAGACCTACAGTTGCGCCCACTTGGTTGTTCCCCCACTCTTGCAGAGCATTCTAAGCAGAGGTGGTCGGAGTGAGAGTGGGAGAGTGGAGGAGTTTTTTCCTTTTATTTACCCTCCCCACAGGACCTACTTTTCATTCCGATTAATTTTTGTTTCTTGCTTTGTCATTTGTTTTCGTTTTGTTTTTTTACCTCGCACCGATTACCAAGAGTGCTGGACATTATTGTCCTACTGTTCAGGAGGTTTTTACCTTTTACAGATTCATGTTTTACCATTTTGTCGGGATGGCTTCTCCCCTCCCGACCCCTGTGATATGTTGTTATTTTTTTTATGTCTCTGTTTAATGATTTCTGGTTACAGGTACCTATGTCTCAAAGCTGCTAAAATGGATCTTTTATTTCTCGCTGCCCTAAGGGTTCTCCCTAATTGTTGTAATGTTTGGGAAGATACACAGTCAGTGGTATTGCCTGACATCCCCACCTCTTTTGGGTGGTGGACGATGGCATCCAGCTTCTCGGGACCTACACTCACCCACACTTATCTCTTGATACCCTTAATCTTACAATGGGTCTCAAGTTGATATCCCACAATGTCAGGGGATTCAATTCCCCACATAAACAGAAAAAGGCTTTTGATTCCTTCAAGCGCCTCCATGCCGATATTATTCTCCTCCAGGAGACCAATTTTGCAGAAAACAAATACCCAACATACTTTGGCAGAGCATTCAGTCATGGATACTACACCACATTAAAATCCAGGTCCCGAGGGGTGGCAATATTCATTAGAAACGGGCTGGAATTTGAAGTCCTGAAGGTTTATAAAGACCCTGCCAGCAGATTTATCATCCTACAGGGCCTTTTACGGGGTAAAAAGGTTACAATAGCCAATGTCTACGCCCCCAATGAGTCTCAAGCATCTTTTTTCAAGGCATTTTTCCAGGTTTTAGATAACTACATCTCACCCCACCTCCTACTAGGAGGGGACTTCAATTTGGTGACCCATTCTGACCTGGATAGAAGCAGGGTGGGCAACTCCAACTACGCATTCCCTAAAACATTGAAATCGCTGCTACACTCTCATAACTTGGTGGACTCGTGGGGGGCGCATTATGTTGGGGCCCGTGAATACACCTTCTATTCCCACCCCCACAACATTTATTCCAGACTGGATTATCTGTTCTGTTCCCCAGTTCTACTAGCTAATTCCACAGCACCTGCCATTTATCCCTGCACATGGTCAGACCACCAAATGGTGACCATAGACATGACCCATATAGGCCTTAAACCATCAGTAGCTGGTTGGAGAAGGAATTAATCCCTCCTGACTGACCTTGTCCAGGTCTCGCAGATCTCTAAACACTTAGATGACAATTTTGCTTCCAATAACGTAGAAGACATTTCCCCCACCATCCTGTGGGGGAAAAGGAAAAAAGGAAAAAGCAAAAACTAAGGCCGCGTACACACGCAGGGACTGTTCGCTCAACTTTGTTCGTCAAACAGTTTCAGCGGACAGTCCGCTCAAAATTAGCATGGACGGACTTGCCCACACACGACGAACGAACAGTCTGCTGAAACCGTGCGCGATGACGTGAACGGCACGTACGACGGGACTAGAAAACGACGTCCTATACACGGCAATGCAACCTTCGGCGTGTAAATTCTTTCTGAGCATGCGCGAGACTTAGTTTGACGAACAAGCCTACACACAAGGGGACTGTCCGCTGAAACAAAGTTTCAGCGGACAGTTTTTCGGAAATTCCGAAAAACTTTGTTCAGCAGACTGTCCGCTGAAACTGTCCGCTGAAGCCCACACACGAGCGGACTGTCCGCCGAAACACTGTTCAGCGGACAAAGTTGAGCGAACAGTCCCCACGTGTGTACGCGGCCTAACTGAGATCTCCAGACTCACCAAGGAACTTGATAAATTATATCATGTTCACACACAGAACCATTCCCCAGACCTTCTACAACATATTAATGACACCAGAGTGGAACTGGACAAAATCCTCTCAGAACAGACAGAAATGGCCATTAGATGGTCTAAGGCGAAGTTCCTACTACACAGTAATGCGGCTTCGGCCATGTTTGCTAGAAAGCTTAACCAATCCATTCAACCCCCCCATACCTATAAATTAAGGAACTCTAACGGTAATTTAGTCTCTCATCCATCTGAAGTTCTGCAGATCTTCTCAAAATTTTATAAAAACGTACTCTCCCCTCCTTCCACTATCCCCGACCCTACCTTAAAGACTTGGCTGGACAATATCTCTCTCCCTTCTTCAGTCATCAAATCACTGAAACCCTCCAAAACACCCGGACCAGATGGATATTCAGCCCCATACTATAAAAAATCCATTGACAAATTAGTTCCATTTCTCCAAGCTAATTTGTCCTCAAAGGCAATGTCTTCCCTGATGATATGCTTATCGCGAACATGTCCCTGATTCCGAAACCTAACAAGGACCACTCCCTCCCCCAAAATTACAGACCAATATCAGTTCAGATCAATAATGATCTAAAGATCTTTGGACGCATCCTAGCTGACAGAATCTCCACTATTATTACCACTTTAATATCACACGACCAAACAGGATTCATCCCGACTAGACAAATCATGGACAATATCAGACTGGCCTCTAACATCATCTAAGACGCCGACCTACATTCGCACAGTGTACTCCTCATGGGCCTTGACATCCATAAGGCCTTTGACAGTGTGCTATGGCCATACCTCAAACTAACAGTGGAAAGGTTTGGATTTACAGGGGTCTTTGTTAATGGCTTTCGGGCACTTTATCATTTAGAGTTAGGCTACCTGGATGCAACTCTGACTATTTCATGCTAGGCAGGTGAACAAGGCAAGGTTGCCCCTTGTCACAACTTTTATTTGCCCTGGCCAACCTCTATCCAGATCCATTAGCTTAAACCCTAATATTAGAGGATACTTAAAAGGAGACCAGGAGTTTAAAATAAGTCTATGCTGATGATGTGCTCCTGTTTTTATCCGATTCCCAACCTGATTGCTAACCTCCACACCTTCCAAGACCTTTCGGAATTGGATTGGGGGTCAATATCTCCACATGGTCTGCCCTCCCTATTAATGTCCCTCAGCACATTATCTCCACAATGCAGTCAAACGTTGGATTCTCTATAGTAGAACAGGGGTTCCCATACTTAGGAGTCAAATTGGCACCCTCCCTCCACAAATTGCACTTAGCTAACTACCCCCCAGCATTTGCCCGTATTAGGCAACTTTTAAACACCTGGAACTCCTTCCATATTACGTTCCTAGGTAGGATCCAGGAGATAAAAATGTTGATTCTCCCCAAACTTTTATTTTTTTCCAGAGCCCTCCCCATTTACGTATCTCGCCAAACAATTGAACATACTACAGAACAAATAGATGATATATAGACCCCGGGACCGAGGTGGGTTGGGCTTGCCCAACCTATGGCTCTGCTATCTCTCAGCTAGGCTAGTTCAGATGGCACAATGGCACAACCTCCCAACCGGGATCCCCTGTCTCTGCTTTGAGAGGATATCCATAGCCCCATACTCCTTGCCCGTTTGCTATGGATGAATACAATTCGCCCTAAGGACATCTCCCCACACAACGGAATAGTAGGCCAATCCCTACATATATGGTCCTTGTATAGAAAGAAATACTCCCTTGTTCCTACATACCCTAGGTGGGTCACATTTATTGGTAACCCCTCATTTTCCACTGCATTCCCTAACCCCCATGCTTTTGCAACTTGGATATCAAGGGACCTAGTCACCCTGGGCTCCCTTCGTACAGAGGGAGTGTTTCACTCTTTCTCGTCCTTACAATCTACTCACTCCATAACCAGATCGAAATTCTTTAAATACCTGCAAATCAGACATTTTTTCAACTCCCACTTCCCCAGGTCCGAGGCCATCCCCAATAACGCATTTGAAGCTTCAGGTGGCCCCTCATCTAGAGGCAGGGGCACCATCTCCTTGCTATATGAATTCTTAGGTGGATTGGGCCTCCTTGACAAGTCTACTGCCATGATTGGGTGGGAGGAAGAAACAGGACTTGTGGTGACCCCAGAGGAATGGTCTACTAGGGTATCTAACGTGCATAAATGTACAAAGTCTGTGGCGGTGAAGGAAACGGTGGTGAAGCTTCATACCAGATGGTACTATACACCTGCTAAGTTGCATAGATTCTTCCCTGCCGTTTCTGAGAACTGCTTTCGGGGTTGCCTTGAGAGAGGGACACACCTCCATATCTTTTGGAGCTGTGACGCCCTGAAGGGCCTGTGGCAACGTGCCACAGCCAAGGTGGCAGAGATCACTGGTGCAGAGATCACTATTACACACCAGATGGGCCTTCTATTCGCCGATATCCCCGGGGCCTCTCCCCCAGAACAGAAACTCTCCCACACACTATTTAGTAGTATTCACAGGTGCATAGCCTTATTCTGGCATACCCCAGAAGTCCCCTGGGACCAGGTTCTTAGGTGAATGTCTGCTATCCAACTTATGGAGAAAATATTCCATACTATCATGGATACTATGCACATCTACTACCTGAAATGGAAGTCGAGGATCCCCTGATTATCCTCGATACCCATGTGGCTTTCAGATACCGAACCCCATAGGGAGCAGCAAATTAACTATGCGATCTATCTCTATTAATCAAATTTGTATGTAAGGACATTAGATTGTTGTATATACTTGTATTGATTCTTGTATATACTTTGTAACAGCGCTGTCTTATTTATTTTTTTGTTACCTTTCTCAATAAAAGTTTGTATTAAAAAAAAATCCATACCAGACCTGAAGGGCCAGGTATGGAATTTAGAGGAACCCCAACATATTTTTTTTTTCATTTTGGTTTGGGGTTCCCCTGTGGGGAAATCCCATGGCATTTTTATCAATGAACTTTTATGTGTATTGCCGGACCGACAATTCATTATAGCCGCGAGTAGTTTTAAATGACTTTTTTTCCTTTAGAAATCTAATTTTGCTGTCAGACTGTTCTAAACATGGGAAATATACGCCACTTTACAGGCATACTATAGACACCCCCCAGGTACGAAATTTAAAGGAATATGACACTTTTATTATTGTTTCGCTTTAAGCATTATTAAAATCACTGCTCCCGAAAAAAACTGCAGTTTTTAAAACTTTTTTTTTTGCATTGATACATGTCCCCTGGGCAGGACCCAGGTCCCCAAACACTTTTTATGACATCTTGCATAACTTGCATATAACTTGCTATTCAATAAAAACAGATCTTAATTAGTACGCGGGTGCTGCATACACTGTTTGAGTCAAAACGTACTCCTAAAGAATGTATTAAAAAAGGGGGGGGGGATAGTGTTGCACTCCAAGTGAAAAACACACATACGTGGTATGTGCAAAAAAACTATAGAAAATAAGTCATATGGAAAGTGCCAATGTGCTAATAAATACATTCATAAATATTAAATAAATAAAAGAAGACAATAGCCAGTGTGCAAATCCCTATTCAGTAAATGAACATATAGCTAGTGAATCATTACATCAGTAATAAAAAATGCAGAACTTATGCATACTAGTACTGGCATACATACGTGAAAGTGTAAAAAAAAAAAACTATAGTTCATAGAAAGTGCGTAAAGCATATAATAATCCAAAATAATTAAAATTTATTAAAATGGAAATAGTGGCAATGTGAAGCATATAGTAATACAGAATAGTTAAAAATAAAAATGATGGCAACAAACATCCGTAAACCCACAATCATGAACCATAAATCAATCACAGTCCAAAGTGCAAAGTGCAAGTAAAGTGCTCCAACAGAACAGACACAAAACAATTACCTTACTGCTGTAAGGCAAACAGCATGTCAAGGGTAATAGATAGCAGTAGGATAAGGATACCTCCAATGAACCAACTCCTGTTGCTTTTTCGAAATGGGTCACATTGGCCCTTTCCATATGACCTATTTTCTATAGTTTTTTTGCACATACCACATATGTGTGTTTTTCACTCGGAGCGCAACACTACCCCCCCCCCCCCCTTTTTAAATAACTTGCATATTAACCTTTAAAATTATCACTTTTGATTTTTCATGTTCGTCTCCCATAGACTTTAAAGGTGTTCGCGTGTTCCAACAATTTTTTTGCCTGTTCTCATGTTATGGTGCGAACCAAACGGGGGGTGTTCTATCCATCCCTAATGAAAATATATAGATAAAGTAAAAAATAAAGAAGTAAGAACATGCATCCATGATCCTCAAAATGCTAAACTATGCTCAAACGTACCTAAAATGTAAGGTCACAGCAAACACCGGCAGCCAGGCTCAGGAGTAGGGATGAGCTTCATGTTCGAGTCAAACCCATGTTCGACTCAAACATCGGCTGTTCGCCCGTTTGGCAAATTCCGAACATTATGGGCCCTTCGTGCCAAATTCGAGTGGAGCGTCACGGCCCATAATTCACTGTGGCATTGCAGTGCATTGCTGGCTGATGATTGGCCAAGCATGCACTATGACCCTCATGCTTTGGCCAATAACAGCGCAGAAAAAACGGAGAGCCATGATTGGCCAAAGCCAGAGTGGCTTTAGCCAATTATGGCTAAGGGGGTTTAGTACACTTTCCACACTATATAAGACTGCCTGTGCGGCGGCCTTGCATAGTGTGTTGCGTCAGTGGAGAGAGAGATAGACGGAGAGACAGTGTCTTTGAATTTAATTTGAAGCTGTTGCAATTACAGTCAGTGTATTTTGCCACCTGCACAGTGCACACCTAAAGCTACCCCAATTGCTGGTGTTCTTCTGATCCTATACCACAGGCAGCTGTAGCAATTACAGTCAGTGCATTGTGCCACCTGCACAGCATACAGCAAAAGCTACCCCAATTGCTGGTGTTCTACTGGTCCTATACCTCAGGCAGCTGCAGCAATTACAGTGGGTGTATTGTGCCACCTGAACAGTGTACAGCTAAAGCTACCCCAATTGCTGGTGTTCTGCTGATCATATACCACAGGCAGCTGTAGCAATTACAGTCAGTGTATTGTGCCATCTGCACAGTGTACACATAAAGCTACCCCAGTTGCTGGTGTTCTTCTGAACCTATACCACAGGCAGCTGCTGCAGCAATTACAGTTGGTGTATTGTGTCATCTGCACAGTGTGCACCTAAAGCTACCCCAATTGCTGGTGTTCTTCTGATCCTATACCATAGGAAGGCAGCTGCAGTAATTACAGTCGGTGTACCGTGTCATCTGCACAGTTTGCACCTAAAGCTACCCCAATTGCTGGTGTTCTGCTGATCCTATACCGCAGGCAGCTCCAGTAATTACAGTTGGTGTATTGTGTCATCTGCACAGTGTGCACTTAAAACGACCCCAATTGCTGGTGTTCTCATAGTAATAATACTACAGGCAGTTGATTCTGCAAGCTGCAGTATAATCAGTATATACGTCCCAAGCCAATAAAAGAGGACAAGCAGGCTCTGTGTCTAGAGGCAACAGTGCTGGTTGTTGACATGTTGGCCATGCTGATGGTGCATCCTCATCAGCACGTGGCCATGGGACATGCTTGTCCTTCTTTTCGGCAGCTGGACATGTTGAGCCGCAACATGCCGAAGACTTGGTAGAGTGGATGACCAAGCCGTCCTCATTCTCCTCATCCTCTCTCACGCAGGCTCAGGGTACTGGCAAAGCAGCTGCCAATGTGGCCTCTTCCCTCTCCTCAATGGCATCAGTCCCTCCTTCCCTATCCACACCATGTCCTCTTGAGGAGTTCCCCGAACTGTTTGAGCACAGTGTTGGGTATATGCTCCAGGAGGATGCCCAGTGTTTTTAAGGCTCTGATGATGATACCCAGCCAGAGGAAGGCAGTAATGTGAGTCCAGAGAGAGGGGATGCCCAAGAAGTACAAGTAATCTGGCAGTCATGTTCCCCCAGCTGCAGCATACTGCCAGGTTTGCTCCAGCTATGAGGAGGGAGGGGATGATGAGGTCACTGACTCCACGTGGGTGCCTGATAGGAGAGAGGAGGAGGAGGCACATCTCCAAAGAGACAGGATTCCCTCCAGGGGCCAGCTTAAGGGCAGCACACCGACTGCATCACACCACAGAGCTCCGCCTGTGCAGGGCGCTGCCTCTGCACGTTATTCCAAAAGTTCTTTGGTGTGGGCCTTTTTTGAGACCAGTGGATCAGATTGTACCACTGCTATTTGCAACATATGTCTTAAGCATATCTCACGTTGCCAAAACATCAGCCGCTTGGGCATCACATGCTTGACCAGACATATGTCGATCTGCCATGCAGTTCATTGGCAAGCGTACCTAAAAGACCCCCACCAAAGAACAAAGCAGACCTCTCCTTGCTACTCATCAGCTGGGATCTCCAACCCCATTATACCTTCAGTCCTCTCTGAAACCTGCACTGAGAGGAATGAAGGTGTAGAATTAGGTGTGTCACAGCCACGTACTTGCGGGCAATCTGCTAGCGGTACAGTGATGACCGATTGTACCAGGCAAATTTCCCTGCCCCAGCTGCTGCACCATCGAAAGAAGTTCACTCCCAGCCATCCACATGCCCTGTGATTGAATGCTAGCTTGGCTAAATTGCTAGCACTTCAACTGCTGCCTTTTCAGTTGGTAGACTCGGGCCCCTTCCGTGAGTTGTGCGGTTCCTCAGTGGCAGGTTCCCAAACGTCACTTTTTCTCATGGAAGGCGATTCTGTCTCTCTACCGGCATGTAGAAGGCAATGTCCATGCCTCGCTGGACAGGGCAGTCAGTGGTAAGGTGCATTTTACTGCTGACTGATGGTCCAGCAGGCATGGACAGGGACGTTACCTATGTTTCACGGCGCATTGGGTGACTCTTCTGGCAGCTAGGAAGGATGCAGGACAAGGTGCAGTAGTGTTGGAGGTTGTTCCGCCACCATGCCTCCAAAATGCTACTACTGGTGATTGTGACACATCCTCTCTCCTCCACCCCCTCCTCTTCTTCTTCTTCCATGGCCTCTTCCTGTGCTTTGTCCTCTGAACCAGCAGTGCTCCGTAGGCGTTCAAGGGGCTACGCGAGTACGCAGGCAAAAAGATGCCATGCCGTGTTTGCGCTGGTCTGATTGGGGGACAGGAGCCACACTGGGGCTGAGATTCTGTCAGCTCTGCAGGGGCAGGCTGACAGGTGGTTGATGCCACGCCAGCTTAAGCCAGGAATGGTGGTTTGCGCCAATGGCACCAACCTTCTCTCCGCCCTCCGACAGGGACAACTGACCCAAGTGCCCTGTCTGGCTCATGTCCTTAACTTGAAGGTGCAGCGGTTCTTGGGCAGGTACTCTGGCTTACAGGATGTCCTGAGGCAGGCCAGGAAAGTCTGTGTGCATTTCCACCAGTCATATAATGCCAGTGCTTGGATGGCTGAACACCAAAAGTAATTGAACCTGCCCAAGAACCGCCTAATCTGTGACATGCCCACCTGGTGGACTTCAACATTGGCCATGCTGCAGCGGCTGCACATGCAACAGAGGGCCATCAATGAGTACCTGTTCGACTATGGCACCAGGTCAGGGTAAGGGGAGCTCAGGTTTTTTTCCCCATGCCAGTAGGCCATAATCAGGGATGCATGCACTATCCTGTCACCATTTGAGGAGGCCACAAGGATGGTGAGCAGTGACAGTGAATGCATCAGTGACACTGTCCCTCTTGTCCACCTGTTGGAGCACACACTGCGTGGAATAATGGACAGCACACTTGAGACAGAAAAGAGGCAGGAAGAGGAGAACTTCCTTGCCTCTCAAGGCCCCCTTTATCCAGACAGTGTTCCTGTTTAGGGATGGCCGAACGGTTTGCCCGGCAGTCGTTTCGCGGCGAATTTCGGCTGTTCGCCGTCCGCCCGATCGGCGGACTATTGCCGCCATTCGCCTGGTGGACGTGTTTACTGTGTAAAAGAACTTTGACCTATGATGACACATCCATCATGGGGTACAGGACAGCCAATTGAGACATTACAGCACATGGACACTTAGACATTCCCCCTAACTTATAAATAGACCCGATCTGGCGGCCATTTTACATTCTTTCTTCTGTCACCATAGGGAGAGGTTGCTGTGTGGAGCAGGGAGAGACTGCAGTGACCCAAATCGCTAGCTATTTGGTCCACAAAAGTTATTTTCAGGACTGGTAAAGGTGTTAGGTGTAGTTCAGGATATAGGTTTGAGGCACTGCTGTGCTACTGATTTTTGCAGCAGCCTGTCTTTTGTCAGTGTAGAGAGAGGGACAGGACGCTGTGTGCTGCCGAGACAGTCAGTTTAATCATTAGCTGTTACTATTAGGTCCACAAAAGTGCTGTTCAAGTTATTGTTCCAGCAGCCTCTGTTTTGTCAGTTTAAATAGGGACAGGCAGGAAGCTGTGTGTGAGGCAGTGAGGGACAGTCAGTTTAATCAGTAGCTGTTACTATTAGGTCCACAAAGGTTCTTTTCAGGACTGGTATGGTAATAGGCTTGTACACATATAATATTCTTTCTTCCAAATATAGAAAGAATATTATACTTGACTGCTGCCCTTCTGCTGCAGTAGTCCTTTATCAGTATAGGGACTGAGGTACAGTCTGCTAATCATTCACAACCTACTTGTTCCACAAAGGTCCTTATAAGGACTGGTAAGGTATAGGGTACTACAGTACATAGGGTTGAGTGAGGTACAGTCTGCTATTCCTTAAGGACTGGTATAGGTCCACAATACATAGGGTTAAGGTGCACTACTGCTGACTGCTGCCCTTCTGCTGCAGTAGTCCTTTATCAGTATAGGGACTGAGGTACAGTCTGCTAATCATGCACAACCTACTTGTTCCACAAAGGTCCTTATAAGGACTGGTAAGGTATAGGGTACTACAGTACATAGGGTTGAGTGAGGTACAGTCTGCTATTCCGTAAGGACTGGTATAGGTCCACAATACATAGGGTTGAGGTGCACTACTGCTGACTGCTGCCCTTCTGCTGCAGTAGTCCTTTATCAGTATAGGGACTGAGGTACAGTCTGCTAATCCATAGCTACTAGTTCCACAAAGATCCTTAAGGACTGGTATAGGTGTACTATTTGATGTGTAGTATATAGTTGTGTAATACACTTATAAAATACTTGCACATAATTGACTTCCTCCTGGGGCTGCTTATTATGAGGGGCTCCCACCATCCCTGTGCTGTGCTGACTTCCTCCTGGGGCTGTACCTCTGCTGTGCATATTATGAGGGGCTCCCACCATCCCTGTGCTATGTTTATTATGAGGGGCTCCCACCATCCCTGTGCTATGCTCATTATGAGGGGCTCCCACCATCCCTGTGCTGTGCTGACTTCCTCCTGGGGCTGCTTATTATGAGGGGCTCCCACCATCCCTGTGTGTGCTGACTTCCTCCTGGGGCTACTTATTATGAGGGGCTCCCACCATCCCTGTGCTGTGCTGACTTCCTCCTGGGGCTGTACCTCTGCTGTGCATATTATGAGGGGCTCCCACCATCCCTGTGCTATGCTCATTATGAGGGGCTCCCACCATCCCTGTGCTGTGCTGACTTATTCCTGGGGCTGTACCTCTACTGTGCATATTATGAGGGGCTCCCACCATCCCTGTGCTATGTTTATTATGAGGGGCTCCCACCATCCCTGTGCTATGCTCATTATGAGGGGCTCCCACCATCCCTGTGCTGTGCTGACTTCCTCCTGGGGCTGCTTATTATGAGGGGCTCCCACCATCCCTGTGCTGTGCTGACTTCCTCCTGGGGCTGCTTATTATGAGGGGCTCCCACCATCCCTGTGCTGTGCTGACTTCCTCCTGGGGCTGTACCTCTGCTGTGCATATTATGAGGGGCTCCCACCATCCCTGTGCTATGCTCATTATGAGGGGCTCCCACCATCCCTGTGCTGTGCTGACTTCCTCCTGGGGCTGCTTATTATGAGGGGCTCCCAATATCCCTGTGCTATGCTGACATCCTCCTGGGGCTGCTTATTATGAGGGGCTCCCACCATCCCTGTTCTGACTTCCTCCTGGGGCTGTACCTCTGCTGTGCATATTATGAGGGGCTCCCACCATCCCTGTGCTATGCTCATTATGAGGGGCTCCCACCATCTCTGTGCTATGCTGACATCCTCCTGCGACTGCTTATTATGAGGGGCTCCCACCATCCCTGTGCTGTGCTGACTTCCTCCTGGGGCTGCTTATTATGAGGGGCTCCCACCATCCCTGTGCTGTGCTGACTTCCTCCTGGGGCTGTACCTCTGCTGTGCATATTATGAGGGGCTCCCACCACCCCTGTGCTATGCTGACTTCCTCCTGGGGCTGCTTACGGTGCAGGTGTCAGTGCTGTATATCACGGTGCTGGTGTCAGTGCTGTATATCACGGTGCTGGTGTGAGTGCTTTATGTCACGCTGCTGATGTCAGTGCTCTCTATCACGGTGCTGGTGTCAGTGCTGTATATCATGGTGCTGGTGTCAGTGCTTTATGTCACGCTGCTGATGTCAGTGCTCTCTATCACGGTGCTGGTGTCAGTGCTGTATATCATGGTGCTGGTGTCAGTGCTTTATGTCACGCTGCTGATGTCAGTGCTCTCTATCACGGTGCTGGTGTCAGATCACTCTATCACGGTGCAGGTGTCATTGCTGTATGTCACGCTGCTGATGTCAGTGCTCTCTATCACGGTACTGGTGTCAGATGACTCTATCACAGTGCAGGTGTCATTGCTGTATGTCACGCTGCTGGTGATCATCTCCTGCACCCTCTTCTTTGCCTACCCTGACCTTCCCTCTCCTCCAATGCCTTCATGCGTGCCACAGTCCTGAATTGTCACAACAATTTCACATATAAAAAAAGAATGCTTGTAGTTGTCGATCCTAGATTCACCTCATACATGTGTTATGTCATTGGCCATGTGGTGGGACTATGTTTGCACAGCTAGTAATTATTTTGTGGCTGCAAATTTGACCTGTAGGTTTGCAAAGTTCGCCTCCAATTGAAGTCAATGGGGCCCGCCGCAAACGTTACGGTTCACGAACTATCGGCCGCGTTCGCGGTCCGCGTTCACGAAGCATCCCATCGGAAGTTCGTCCATCACTATTCCTGTTGGCCCGCCCATCACACAGGAATGCTGCTTCCATTTTCTGCTGTATAGACCTTTATATTCACTACTGGATTAAAGCACTTTGTCGATTTATGTGTTTGTTTATTACCACAATATCACAGTTTATGTAAAGCATTTTGATTTCACATATTGCTGTTAATGATAGACAATGGGGTAAAGTCCTATGGCCACACCACCCTGAATGTGCTTGATCTTGTCTTATCTTGGAAGCTCAGCAGGGTTGGGCCTGGTTAGTATTTGGATGAAAGAGGGGGTAAGATCTTGGTGATTCATAGGATTATTTTTGATTACTTTTTTTTGTTATCACTTTGATTTTGAGTTTGAGAGAGCTGCCCTTGTTATATACCTATGAAAAATACTGTTCCAGAGTCGGACGATAACTGATGTTTAGGAATTATAAGTATTCTTTAAAAAAAGGCTTGAACATTGGAATCCTTCTATTTCTTTTCATGCATGCTGTAATATATTCAAATGCTAATAAAGTTAATGTTTTGCTTGCTCATTGCTTTGAATAAAATGCAAATACCAACATAGTTAGTTTGGTCAATATAAGCAAACAAATGTTTTAATTTGTCAAATGCAAATACATTTCAGAACCATTACAAGAGGAAAAATAGTGATGAGCTGAACTCCATATGGAAACAAGATATTTAATGTTTTAAGGAGAACACAAAATGGACATTAATGACCTTTGTCAATAGCAGTGCCAGTGCATGAGAAAAATTGTACATATGCCAGACGGTGCCTCTATGTTTCTTTCCATTAATTAAGATTTTCAATGTGACAGCATGATCCCAGAGTTAAGCTTCAATAGTGCCATTGTCATTCATCAGTGCCAATTAACTGTAATTAAGAGTTTGTTTTTGTCCTGCTCTACCCTTACTAATATCTCATTAGTTTTTAGGGCAATCAGACTAGAGACATAAATTGATTACAGAGAACTTAATAAAGTAATAACTGCTTTTTAAAAGTGGCCATGGACCATAGAGAATGATCGCTGCACACACAACAATTATGAACATTGGATGAAAAAACATTCAGACCAAATAATAAACATGTCAGGTTAATTTACTACATCACTTGGGAATGTTCATACTTAGCATTAATGGAAACTAACTTAAATTGGGTCAAAATCGGTAGCAATAATAAAACAATTATATTATAAAGTACTGTATATATAAAGCCAACACATTTTTTTTTTACATTTTAGATAGGGCAAGGGTAGAACCTCTTAGGATTGTATTGCTGTCTGTGTCACCACTAGGAGGAACCACTCTCCAAATTTGTCCTAGTGATCACTGTCACCTGAACCGGAGCACTTATTATCTTCTTAGCACTTGACACTTTATATTGCACATTCCCTACTACTATGTCTTAAGCCAAATGTGTTTTATATCTTTGAATATACAGTAGTAGGGAATGCGCAATATAAAGTGCCAAGTGCTAAGAAGATAATAAGTGCTCCGGTCCAGGTGACAGTGACCACTAGGACAAATTTGGAGAGTGGTTATATATATATATTCACACACACACACACACACACACACATATATATATATATATATATATATATACATATATATACAGTATCTCACAAAAGTGAGTACACCCCTCACATATGTTTTATTTTCTTATACCTTTTCATGTGACAACACTGACAAAATTACACTTTACTACAATGTACAGTGTTGAGCGTACAGCTCATTTAACAGTGTAAATTAGCTGTCCCCACAAAATAACTTAACACATGCCATTAATGTCTAAACCACTGGCAACAAAAGTGAGTACACCCCTAAATGAAAATGTCCAAATTGGGAACAAAGTGTCAATATTTTGTGTGGCCACCATTATTTCCCAGCACTGACTAAACTCTCTTGGGCATGGAGTTCACCAGAGTGTCACAGGCTGCCACTGGAGTCCTCTTCCACTCCTCCATGATGACATCACGGAGCTGGTGGATGTTAGAGACCTTGCGCTCCTCCACCTTCCATTTGAGGATGCCCCACAGACGCTCAATAGGGTTTAGGTCTGCAGACATGCTTGGTCATCACCTTTTCCCCTTAACTTCTTTAACAAGGCAGCGGCCGTCTTGGAGGTGTGTTTGGGATCATTATCATGTTGGAATACTGCCCTGTGGCCCAGTCTCCAAAGGGAGGGGATCATGCTCTGCTTCAGTATGTCACAGTACATGTTGGCATTCATAGTTCCCTCAATGAACTGTAGCTCCCCAGTGCCAGCAGCACTCATGCGGTCCCAGACCATGACACTCTCACCACCATGCTTGACTGTAGAGACAAGACACACTTGTCTTTGTACTCCTCACCTGGTTGCTGCCACACACGCTTGAAACCATCTGAACCAAATACGTTTATGTTGGTCTCGTCAGACCACAGGACATGGTTCCAGTAATCCATGTCCTTAGTCTGCTTGTCTTCAGCAAACTGTTTGCAGGCTTTCTTGTGCATCATCTTTAGAAGAGGCTTCCTTCTGGGATGACGGCCAAGCAGAGCGATTTGATGCAGCATGGAGCGTATGGTCTGAGCACAGACAGGTTGACCCCCCCACCCGTTCAACCTCTGCAGCAATGCTGGCAGCACTCATACGTCTATTTCCCAAAGACAATTTTTGGATATGATGCTGAGCACGTGCACTCCAATTCTTTGGTTGACCATGGCAAGGCCTATTCTGAGTATAACCTGTCCCATTAAACTGCTGTATGGTCTTGGCCACCTTGCTGCAGCTCAGTTTCAGGGACTTGGCAATCTTCTTATACCCTAGGCCATCTTTATGTAGAGCAACAATTCTTTTTTTCAGATCCTCACAGAGTTTGTCATGAGGGGTCATGTTGAACTTCCAGTGACCAGTATGAGAGAGTGAGAGCGATAACACCAAATTGAACACACCTGTTCCCCACCTGAGACCTTGTAACAGTAACTAGTCGCATGACACGGAAAATGGCTAATTGAATCAAATGTGGACATTTTCACTTAGAGGTATACTCACTTTTGTTGCCAGCAGTTTAGACATTAACCAGTTAAGGACCAAGGCCTTTTTTTCAGACTTGGTGTTTACAAGTTAAAAACACTTTTTTTTTTTTTTGCTCAAACATTACTTAGAACTCCCAAACATTATAAACCCTAGAGAATAAAATGGTGGTCATTGCAATACCTTTTGTCACACCGTATTTGCACAGCAGTCTTACAAACGCACTTTTTTGGGAAAAAAAAAATTTTTTTGAATAAAAAAATAAGATAACAGTAAAGTTAGCCCAATTGCGCCCGCTCGTGGAATGGCAACAAACTTTTACCCTTAAAAATCTCCATAGAGGGGGGCGTGGCCGGAAGCCGAGCGAGGCGGACGTACCCGAGTGGAGCTCCGCCGAGGCCCAACTGTATCCGTGCCCATCCTCGCCTGCTGCACGATTTTACTGCCCACCGGCCCCTCCATCCCGCCGGTGGGCCCTCTAAGCTCCGGACGGAGCCATTATTTTGGGCAGATTCGCCGCCATAATCGCTCCCGCGGCCGCGGGCAGCGATCCAGGCCAGACGCCGCCGCCATCTTGCGGCCTACGCCGCTCTGCAGAGCCTCCGGGCGGCGGATCCTGAGTCCCATCTCGGCCGGGACCACCGGAGCTGCACATCACGACCCCCCGAGGCGCCCTCCACCTGCACCGGAGCCCCGCTGGCTGCTGTTTGGATATCTGTGGAGATGCCTGGGATTCAACTGGAAAGGTGAGCTCCGGCGGCCATCTTGCTACACCCACGGCCTTCTGCAGTATAGCTGCTCTCCCTCTCCTGTAGCTGGCTTGCTGCATCCTCCAGCGGAGGCATTAACCCCTGCCTCAATGGAGCCTGCCTCACCCTGAGTGACTGCCTGCCCTCATCAGCCATACTCTCTTACCCTGCAACTGACCTCGGCCTGGTCAGCGGCCATCTTGGTCCACCCATCTCCTTCTTCTACTATCTGAGGCCTACACCTGCCTGCTACCTGCCCTGGTTTCTTTTTTGCCCTGCCTTCTGCCTTGTTTCCTCATACAGCCTAGTGGTGCAGTGGTATCTGGACTTTGCACCCCTGATTATTAGAGAGTGCTGCAGCCTGCTTTCCAGCACCGGCCCCCCTCCCAGTTGGTCTGTGTTCTCTAACCGGCAACGCACTATTTTGGGGTCTCATCTCGGGTCCCCCCTGTTTGACAGACATGTGATCGTTCTACATGGGCCTTAGCCGCCTTCCAATGCTCCTGTGCAACTCGCAGTCGCTACTTCTCTATGGGAAGCACCACATGTAACTGAATATATGCCTAGTCCCAACGCCTCATGGTGAAATACGGGCCGAAATGCCTTCCTCAGTCTTTGTCCCCGGATTTGTGGCCCTCACAGACTCTGGATCGATTTTTGAGCAGGCCGGCCTCCCCAGCTCCTTCTCCAGGTTCTTTTACATATGCACAAGTGGCCTCCCGAGTGTCGGCGCCCGACGTTCCAAGCTCTCAGTCACACAGCCACTCAATCACGATGTCCGCCCTGGTCACAGTTGACGTACTTGATGATAAATTGCGAGCTCTTCTGCAAGATCTGACGAGCAATGTTTCTAAGGAAATGGGTAAACTGGCCCATGAATTACGGGGGGAGCTTGCTCAGATTGGAGAACGGACTGATGTCCTGGAAACCAAATTTGATGACCTGCTACAGTATGTTCACGCTTTAGAAGAAGACAACGCCGGTCTTAAGCAATCTGTCTCCCAGCTTCAATCCCAACAGGAAGACCTTGAGAATAGGGAACGTCGCCAAAACCTCCGTATTAGAGGCGTCCCTGAGGCCGTCAGTGAGGGAGAGATCAAACCATACCTACTCAGTCTCTTTAATGTTGTCGCCCCTAAAATCCCGGACATAGACTGGAGGTTGGATAGGGCTCACAGATCCTTAGCCCCAAAGCCCCCTGCCGGGGCCAACCCTAGAGACATTATCGTACGCTTTCACTACTACAACAGCAAAGAAGCTTTGACCATGGCCACCCGGAACAAATCCCGCTTGGAGTTTAAGGGGGCCAAGATACAAATTTTTAGTGACTTATCCCCTATCACGCTTGCCAAACGTCGTAGTTTTCGCCCTGTGACTGCACATCTGCAGAACCATCAGTTCCCGTATCGCTGGGGGTTCCCCTTCCGCCTTTCAGCCACTAAAGATGGGACTCAATACTCCATGAGAGATCTTCAGGAAAGTGAAGCTTTCATACGCAACTTGGGTCTACCACCGTTACCAGACGAGGATCCCATGCCGCTTCCGATGACACCTAGACCCTCCTCCGTTCCTGCTCGGATCTGGACCCCTGCACGCCAGAAGTCGCAGAAGCCCTTTTCTACTCCTCAGCGTAACCTACACCCTAGACTCCCTCCTTGATGGAAACTTCCATGTGTAATACTTGGCTGACCTAGGCCTCGGCCCTTATCTCACCATGTTTTCTCCTTAATAAGGGGTGTTTGCAATTTT
Source organism: Lithobates pipiens (assembly GCF_037356315.1). Lineage (NCBI taxonomy): Eukaryota > Metazoa > Chordata > Amphibia > Anura > Ranidae > Lithobates > Lithobates pipiens. The sequence goes on along the minus strand of NW_027507686.1, from coordinate 153,315,861 downwards.
AATTACAGGTTAGATTTTTTTTCTACTGCCCCTGTTTTTGGTTGTTGGGACTACAGTATACTGTTCTTATTTCCTGTAACTTTTGCTGGAAGTTGGCGGGGTCTCTCCAGATGAGCTGGAACCCCTGATGTGCCTCCTCTTGTTCCGCGGCTACGGCTGTGCACTCCTGGGTGGTTTTTACCCCCCAGGCCTTTTTTCTACCATTATTGTTTTTTTCTCTTTTTTAGGCCTTTTTTTGGCCTTTTTTTCACTTTTTGTGTGAATTTGATGCTCTTTTCTACGCTATATAGATGCATTGTTATTATTATATGCCTTCACTTGCTTTTCATTCCTAGGACACACCACGGGTCCCAATATCTTCTTGGTTTGTATGGTTATATCCGTTTCTTATATGTGTATTATGGGTACTTTAAGCTTCCACTGTTTTTTCCACCATGGCTTTGAGGGTGCTCACTTACAATGTTAAGGGCTTGAACTCGATCCATAAGCGCTGGTTAGCTTTGAAGGAGTTCAAATCCTCAAACACAGATGTGGTCCTAGTCCAGGAGACTCATTTTCGCCAGGGGGATCTCTTAAATTTGCAGCCAAACACTTCCCGGTCTCTTTTATGGCCTCTGACCCCTCTGGTAAAGCTGGAGTGGCGATACTGATTAAAAAGACATGCCCGCTACGCGTTAAGTCCTCATTTCTCGACCCGCAGGGTAGATATATTCTTCTGGACTAGGACTACTTATCTCGCTCTCTTACAGTTATTAATGTTTATGCTCCCAACTCTGGCCAGCTTCAATTCCTCACTAAGGTCTTGGATAACCTGGGCTCATATGCCCAACCATTCATGATCATTGGTGGGGACTTTAATATGACCATGTCTGCTAGGAAGGATAGACAGACCCTGTTTTCAGACAATCCCTCCTCAAAAACAGAACGTCAATCTACTGCGTTTCGCAAGCTCATAACTTTTTAGATATCGGAGGATTAAACACCCTACGCACCGGCAGTTTTCCTTCTACTCCCCCCCACACAAGATGTACTCCAGATTAGACTACATCTTTGTTACGGCACCTCTTCTAACGTCGGCAGTAGCCTCGGAGTTGAACCCCATAACATGGTCCGATCATGCATCGGTCCAGCTTGACCTCGCCCTCGCCCTCTCTACACCCAGGACCTGCCACTGGAGATTCAATGAGTTTCTCCTTTGCGATCTGACCACCGAAACTCATTTGTCACAGAGTCTTGCCGAATTTTTTCAACTTAACGAAGGGTCTGTGCGGGACGTGTCCACCCTTTGGGAGGCCCACAAGGCCTTTTTCAGAGGATTGTGTATTTCGGCTGGCTCCCGCCTCAAGCGGGACTCAGCTGCGCAGAGACTGGACATTCTTTCGCAACTGCTAAAAGCTGAAGCTCTGCTTGTGTCCTCCCCATCGGTGCCACGGCTTCGCACAGTGACCTCTCTACATGAACGGTTAAAATCTTTAGATATGCATAAATGTTCTAAGGCTCTACTTTGGGCGAAGCAGAGGTTTTATGAGTTTGCCAACAAGCCTCATAGGATGTTGGTGAACAAGCTAAAGCCCCGTCCCTTTCATTCCTACCCCGATCTCCTGCTACAGTCAGACGGCACTCCGACTTACTGCCCCTTGACGATGTCTAAAGTATTTGGTGCTTTCTACCAAAAATTATATAATTGCCTAGCTTCAGATCCCAACCACATGTTCTCCCAAGACAGCTTTAATGATTTCTGTGCTTCCTTGAAGCTGCCAGTGTTGTCATCCTCACAAGTAGCTACCCTGAATGCACCCGTCACGCCAGAAGAATTGGCTGCAGTTGTAAAAAACCTCCCGTCCCATAAATCCCCGGGTCCTGACGGGCTTCCCTACATTTATTATAAAACTTTTCTCCCGACACTGAGCCCTCATTTGCTTAATCTCTTTACCTCCCTACAGAAGGGCACTGTACCGCATTCTCAGTTCCTCCATGCACACATCACAGTTATCCCGAAACCGGGTAAATCCCCTACCTTACCAGATAACTACAGGCCCATAGCCTTACTAAACTCGATTACAAAAAAACGATTATAAAATCTTCACTAAAATCTTGGCTAATAGGCTTTCCTTAATGATTCCCGTCCTGGTTCATAATGACCAGGTGGGATTTGTACTGGGTAGACGAGCTGGGGACAATACTAGACGCACCATCGATCTCATAGACTTGCTCGATAGGACATCTTGCCCGGCCATCGTTTTGAGTTTAGATGCACAAAAAGCCTTTGACAGGTTGGGATGGCCATACATGTTTGCTACACTCCAGCGTTTTGGGTTTTCTGGTTCTTTCCTGTCAGCCCTGCAAGCCTTATACTCACTTCCCACATCCCAAGTCCAACTGGCATCTTACAGGTCCCCACTCTTTACACATAGTAATGGTACCAGACAGGGTTGTCCCCTCTCCCCCTTGTTGTTTATACTGTGCCTGGAACCTTTAGCTGCAGCTATACGGGAGGACTCAGACATAAGCGGAGTCTCGCTCAGATTGAAAGAATACAAGTTGTCTCTTTTTGCAGACGACATACTCCTCACCCTGATGAAACCTCAAGTCTCCCTTCCCAAACTTCACACTCTTCTAGACACGTTCAGCAGCCTCTCGGGTTATAGGGTTAATACTACTAAAACCGAAGTGCTCCCTATTCAAATCCCTCCCCCTCTTCTAGCTTCATTGAAACTTACATACCCCTATCATTGGTGCCCCGTTTCCCTCAAATACCTTGGCATCAACTTGACCGCCACGTACAGCTCCCTCTATGAAGCTAACTATGTATCTCTAATTGCGGAAACGCATAGCCTACTCAGAAGTTGGACGTCGTGCCCCCTATCTCTCTTGGGCAGAATTAATGTATTAAAAATGGCCATACTCCCTAAGTTTTTATATCTTTTTGAAACATTGGCAGTTGCTATCTCCATGCCTCAGCTTAGGAATATTCAGCGGGCCTTTGCTAAATTTATATGGGGGAATAAGCTACATAGGATAGCCCAAACAGTGGTTTTTGCTCCACGGTCTCATGGTGGGTTGGGAGCCCCCGATATAGTGAAGAACTATTATGCAGCGCATCTTCTGGCGGCTATCTCCTGGTCGTCGTATTTTGCTACCAGTAGATGGTCGGAGCTGGAAATGAGTGTTGTTACTCCTGTTCACCCCTGTGCCATGCTGTGGTCCGATCTGACCTCCTCTATGGCTCAGCTTAGACGTCTAAGCCTTGGGCCGATGCTGTTTACTTTGTCCATATGGAAGAAATGTCACAAGAGGTTCTCTCTCTCTTCTCCATGCTCACCCCTGTTGAATGTCATTTTTAATCCAGACGTGCCTGATAGCCTCTCTGTGAAGAATATGTTTCCTTGGTACAGGTCAGGCATCTTCCAATTACACCACCTGGTGCACCCGGTGTCTCGCAAATTCCTATCCTTCCCAGAGCTTCAGGATAAATATGACATTCCGGATCGGCTCCTCTTTTCATATCTTCAATTTAAACATTATTTTCATTCCAGGTCTCCTGACCTGACTTTGGCCAACCCTAGCACCTTTGAAACTTTGTGCTCCCATGGTCCCTGTCAGAAAGGACTTATATCCTCTATCTACAGTATCCTACACAATTCAACCTCGCCCACCACGGAAACACAGCTCTATATGAGGAGATGGGCCGCAATTTTACCAAATCCCTTAACTATTTCTCAATGGCAGGATATCTGGACTTCTACTTCTAAAGTTTCTAGATGTGTGGAGCAGAGAGAGACGGCTTATAAGATACTAATGTTTTGGTATAAAACCCCTGATCTGTTACATAAATACGATCACACCGTATCTAAGCTGTGTTGGAGGTGCTTACGACATGAGGGCACCCATTACCATATCTTCTGGAGCTGCCCTTTGATTGTACCTTTTTGGTCTATGGTCCGTTCTCTGCTCCATCTGTTTTGGAGATAGATGCTCCGTTAGACCCTAGACATTACTTGTTAGGCTTGTCTATTGCGGCGCTATCCAAACACGCCAAGAAACTGACAGCTTATATCCTCTTGGCTGCTAAGAGAGTGATTCCTGCTCTTTGGTTGTCCCCTTCCCCTCCATCCCATCCACAGCTAATTTCCGCCATTGCGTATATATGCAGGATGGAACACATGACTGCGCTAGTACAAGACTCCCTACCCAAGTTTTCCAAAATATGGGACAGATGGGATAGTTCCACGTTCAACCCTGAGGCAACATCCTAACTTGTGGCTATTTACGTTCGGGAATGTTTTCCTCAGGCTTGTTCTCAGGATTCTTACCTTAGGTCCACTCCCACGAATACAACTCTTGGTTTATTCGTGTATCTTAATCAACGGTCCCGTGGTGTGTCCTTTCCTCCTTACCCTTTAACGTGCTGTATCAAGAGGTTAACATGCTGTATTCCGCCTGCGGCGGTTTTTTCCTGTTACTGTTGCACTGTCAATCTTGAATGTCTACATTGGATGTACAAATTTATCTGCTGTACAAAAATCTTTTTTCAATAAATATACATTTAAAAAAAAAAAAAAATCTCCATAGGCGACATTTAAAAAATTCTACAGGTTGCATGTTTTGAGTTACAGAGGAGGTCTAGGGCTAGAATTATTGCTTTCACTCTAATGATCACAGTGATACCTCACATGTGTGGTTTGATCACCGTTTTCATATGTACTACTCACATATGCATGCGCATCTGTGTGCGAGCTCGTTGGGACGGGGCGTTTAAAAATAAATTAAAATCTTATTTATTTTATTTTATTTATTTTTGCACTGTTTTTTTTTTTAAAAAAGAATTTGGATCACTTTTATTCCTATTACAAGGAATGTAAATATCCCTTTTAATAGAAAAAAGCATGACTGAGTTTCTTAAATATGAGATCTGGGGTCAAAAATCCTCAGATCTCATATTTGGACTTAAATGCAATAAAAAAAAAAATGTCATTTGAAAAAATGACTTTGATAAAATGTGCCTTTAAGACGTACGGGCGGAAGTGACGTTTTGACTTTGCTTCTGCCCTGGTATGGTATGGAGATGGGTGGGGGCCATCTTAGCCTCACTCATCTCCATACCTAGCCATGGATAGGACCCAATCACCTCCGCTGCTGCCGACGGCTCCGGTGGGAGGGGGGGTGGCACCTCTCCTGCCGTCAATAACGGTGATCTTGCTGAGAATCGCCGCCTGAAGAGATGATACCTCAGTTATAGCACCAGCTGCTGCTGTTGCCGAGATATCCCTCTTCAAAAAAGGGACGTACATTGTCGTGCGGCGATCAGTAAGTGGTTAATGCCTGTGTGTTGAGTTATTTTGAGGGGACAGCAAATTTACATTGTTATAAAAGCTGTACACTCATTACTTTGTAGCAAAGTGTAATTTCTTCAGTGTTGTCACATGAAAAGACATAATAAAATATTTACAAAAATATGAGGGGTGTACTCATTTTTGTGAGACACTGTATATACACATATAAAGTTGTGCTCATAGGTTTGCATACCCTGGCAGAATTTATGATTTCTTGGCAATTTTTCAGAGAATATGAATGATAACATAAAAACATTTCTTTCACTCATGCTTAGTGTTTGGCTGAAGCCATTTATTATCAATCAACTGTGTTTTTAAATCATAATGAAAACAGAAACTACCCAAATGACCATGATCAAAAGTTTACATACCCTGGTCATTTTGGCCTGATAACATGCACACAAGTTGACACAAAGGGGTTTGAATGGCTATTTAAGGTAACCATCCTCACTTGCTGTAGTTAATGTGTGTATAAAAGGTCAATGAGCTTCTGCGCTCCTGACAGACCCTTGCATCTTTCTTCCAGTGCTGCACTGATGTTTCTGGATTCTGAGTCATGGGGAAAGCAAAAGAATTGTCAAGGGATCTGCGGGAAAAGTTAGTTGAACTGTATAAAACAGGAAAGGGATATAAAAAGATAGCCAAATAATTGAGAATGCCAATCAGCAGTGTTCAAACTCTAACTAAGAAGTGGAAAATGAGGGGTTCTGTTGAACCCAAACCATAGTCAGGTAGACCAACTAAAATTTCAGCCACAACTGCCAGGAAAATTGTTTGGGATGCAAAGAAAACCCCACAAATAACTTCAGGTGAAATACAGGACTCTCTGAAAACATGTGGTGTGGCTGTTTCAAGATGCACAATAAGGAGGCACTTGAAGAAAGATGGGCTGCATGGTCGAGTCGCAAGAAAAAAGCCATTACTATTCAAATGCCACAAAGTATCCCACTTACAATACGCCAAACAGCACAGAAACAAGCCTCAAACATTCTGGCACAATGTCATTTGGAGTGATGAGACCAAAGTTTAGCTTTTTGACCACAACCATAAACACTACATTTGGAGAGGAGTCAACAAGGCCTATGATGAAAGGTACACCATTCCTACTGTGATGGGGATGTGTGAGCTACAAAGGCACATGGAAATGTTGTAAAAATTGATGGAAAGATGAATGCAGTATGTTATCAATAAATACTGGAGGAACATTTGTATTCATCAGCCAGGAAGCTGCGCATGAGACGTACTTGGACATTCCAACATGACAATGATCCAAAACACAAGGTGAAGTTGATCGGTCATTGGCTACAGCAGAATAAAGTGAAGGTTATAGAGTGGCCATATCAGTCTCCTGACCTCAATATCATTGAGCCACTCTGGGGAGATCTGAAACGTGCAGTTCATGCAAGAGAGCCCACAAACTTACAGGAACTGGAGGCTTTTTGCCAAGAGGAATGGGCAACTTTACCATTTGTGAAGATAAAGAGTCTCATCCACAAATACCACAAAAGACTTTCAAGCTGTCATTGATGTTAAATGGGGCAATACACAGTATAAAGAATTGGGGTATGTAAACTTTTGATCAGGGTCATTTGGGTAGTTTTTGTTGTGATTATGATTTAAAAAGAGTAAACACAGTTGATTGATAATAAATTACTTCAGCCAAACACTAACCATGAGTTAGTCTGCCTATGTAAACAACGCAGAACACCATTCAGTAAGTGAGAAACATGGATCTCTGTGTTCCTCCAGTCACAGAATTTAGTTAGAAAGCACTACCTAGGAGCACACTTAACCCTTTGATTGCCTTTGATGTTTACCGCTTCCCTGCCAGTGTCATTAGTACAGTTACAGTGCATAGTACTTAGCACTGATCACTGTATTAGTGTCACTGGTCCCCAAAAAGTGCCCAACGTGTCAGTTAGGTGTCCAATTTATCTGCTGCAATGTTGCAGTCCCGTTAAAAATCACTGATCGCCGTTATTGCTAATAAAAATAAATAAATAAAAATTCCATAAAACTTCTATAACTTTTGCGCAAACCGATCAATATACGCTTATTGGGATTTTTTTTTTTTACCAGAAATATGCAACAGAATACACATTAGCATAAACTGATGAAGATTTTTTTTTTTTTTACATTTTTTTATTGGATATATTTTATAGCATAACGTAAAAAGTATTTATTTTTTTCAAAATCGTCAGACTTTTAAAAACTACAGAGGTGATCAAATAGCACCAAAATAATGCTCTATTTGTGGGAAAAAAAAGGACAAACATTTTATACAGCATAGCATGACTGCGCAATTGTCAGTTAGAGTAACGCTGTGCCGTATCACAAAAAATGGCCTGGTCATGAAGGGGGGTAAACCTTCCAGGGCTGAAGATGTTAAAAGGAGGATGATGTCGTCAGTGAACAGGTTGATGACATGTGACAGGGATTGAAGCCTAAAGCCACCGATGAGGGTGTTAGAGACTATAGCTTCTGCAAACGGTTCAATTACTAGATTAAAGATGGTTGGGGAGAGGGGGCATACCTGTCGGTCCCATTGGAAATGGTGCACTGTTTGGAAAGGAGGCCTGAAGTGTAGACATGCACCGTTGGGCACAAATATAGTTCTTGAATTGAGGCCATTGTACGGCCCTCAAATCCAAACTTAGACAAAACCATCAACATATATATTCAATGAACCCTATTGAATGCCTCATCTGCATCTATACTGTAAATAGCAACAGAGAAGGCGTTTAGGGTTTTATCAGCGTAATGTATGATATTGAGAATCCGTCTGGTAGCATCAGAGGTTTGCCACACTCTAATAAATCCAACCTGGTCCCATTGCACTAAAAAGGGAATAATGTCTGCTAGACGTTTAGCTAGTAGTTTAGTATACATCCTTAGTATCAGTCTTTAGAAGCGAAATTGGCCTGAAATTGGCTGTTGTATTGGGGTCTTTACCTGGGTTGGGAATTGTGACTACAAAAGCCTTCAGCATCTCTGAAGGAAATTAGGAGGTGAGGGCAGCTTTAGTGAAGACTTTTCGCAGAAAGTGTGTAAGAATTGTGTTGAAAATTTTAAATAATTCTTTGTAGAACCCATCTGAACCAGTAGATTTCCTATTAGGAAGATTTCCTATTAGGAATGGATGTAACAACTTTCTTAATCTCTACCTCTGTAATGGGCTCATTTAATGTTTGGAGTTGGGCCTCAGTGAGGTGGGGGGAACTAAGGTTGTGCAGTATGTCCTCCTCTTTGGGTTGTGGCATCTGCAGGTTATCTTTTAAATTCTAAAGTGCACTATAGTAGTCAGCAAATTCCTCAGCTACAGTATCTCTTGTGGGTTTACAACTTTATGGTGAAGAGCATGATGGATCAGGTGGGCTATTCTTGTTTTGGCTCACTGACTTGATTCAATTGGCCACATATTTACCTGCTCTATTAGAATTGGCATAAGTTTGCAATTTTAATCAACAAAGATGTATGTCATATTGTTAAGTAAGCAAGACTCTTAATTCCTCCCTAAGTTTTGTGAACATGTTGGGTGTGATGATTTGCTTGTTACAAGACTCCAGTTTATGAATTTGAGAGAGTAGTGTATTGAATTTAAGAGTGTATCACCTCTTTGCCCTAGTCCCTTGCTGTATGAGGATGCCTCTCATATAAGCCTTATGGGCATTCCAAAAAGTGTAAGGCCGCGTACACACGCGCGGACTGTTTGCCCAACCTTGTTCGTCAAACAGTTTCGGCAAACAGTCCGCTCAAAATTTGCATGAGCGGACTTGCCCACACACGAGCGGACTGTTTGACGAACAAGGTTGGGCAAACAGTTCGCTCAACTTTTGAAATGAACGGACTCGCCCACGTAAGGAGGAGGCAAATCCGCCCATTTCGAGCGCGTGTACAGGTAGGCGGGGCCCGCGAAGGAGACGTCGCGGGCTCCGCCGCCTGGAATGGGCTTAAAGGGGAACCCCAACGCCGAAAAAAATCGGCGTGGGGGTTCCCCCAAAGTCCACACCAGACCCTTGTCCGAGCACGCTACCCGGCCGGCCAGGAAAGGGGGGCGAGCGAGCGCGCCCCCCCTCCTGAGCCGTACCAGGCCGCGTGCCCTCAACATGGGGGGGTGCCTTGGGGAAGGGGGGGCCGCGCGGCCCCCCCACCCCAAAGCACCTTGTCCCCATGTTGATGAGGACAAGGGCCTCTTCCCGACAACCCTGGCCGTTGGTTGTCGGGGTCTGCGGGCGGGGGGCTTATCGGAATCCGGGAGCCCCCTTTAAGAAGGGGGCCCCCGGATACCGGCCCCCCACCCTATGTGAATGAGTATGGGGTACAATGTACCCCTACCCATTCACCTGTGAAATAAAGTACAAAAAAAAACACAACACAGGGAAAAAATATTTTATTGCACAGCTCCGGGGGTCTTCCGTCTTCGGGGGTCTTCTCGCCGGACTCCTCCGCTATCTGTGTGTAGCTCTTTTACTAGCGGAGGAGTCCGGCTTTCTTCCTCCCCGCCGCCGGCCTCTTCTCCCGACTTCGGGGGTCTTGTCCCCCTCTTCGGTTCTTCTGCCGGGCCACCGCGCCTTCTTGTAGCTCTTTTACAGGCGGTGGCCCGGTCTTCTGTCGCCGCCGCCGCCGCCGCCGCCGCCTTCCGTTCTTGTTCTTCTTCTTGTTCTTCTTCTTCTTCTCCTGGAGATGTTGACTCGACGATCTCTCCGGCCGGAATGCCAGAGCCGCGCTGTGCGGTCACTTATATAGTGACAATGGGGCGGTGTCACATGGTATATGTCACATGGGTTGGTCACATGGGTTGATGTCACATGGGGACTATGACATCGTAAGGGGGCGGGATCACCATGTGACCAACCCATGTGACATATACCATGTGACACCGCCCCATTGTCACTATATAAGTGACCGCACAGCGCGGCTCTGGCATTCCGGCCGGAGAGATCGTCGAGTCAACATCTCCAGGAGAAGAAGAAGAAGAACAAGAAGAAGAACAAGAACGGAAGGCGGCGGCGGCGGCGGCGGCGGCGACAGAAGACCGGGCCACCGCCTGTAAAAGAGCTACAAGAAGGCGCGGTGGCCCGGCAGAAGAACCGAAGAGGGGGACAAGACCCCCGAAGTCGGGAGAAGAGGCCGGCGGCGGGGAGGAAGAAAGCCGGACTCCTCCGCTAGTAAAAGAGCTACACACAGATAGCGGAGGAGTCCGGCGAGAAGACCCCCGAAGACGGAAGACCCCCGGAGCTGTGCAATAAAATATTTTTTCCCTGTGTTGTGTTTTTTTTTGTACTTTATTTCACAGGTGAATGGGTAGGGGTACATTGTACCCCATACTCATTCACATAGGGTGGGGGGCCGGTATCCGGGGGCCCCCTTCTTAAAGGGGGCTCCCGGATTCCGATAAGCCCCCCGCCCGCAGACCCCGACAACCAACGGCCAGGGTTGTCGGGAAGAGGCCCTTGTCCTCATCAACATGGGGACAAGGTGCTTTGGGGTGGGGGGGGCCGCGCGGCCACCCCTTCCCCAAGGCACCCCCCATGTTGAGGGCACGCGGCCTGGTACGGCTCAGGAGGGGGGGCGCGCTCGCTCGCCCCCCTTTCCTGGCCGGCCGGGTAGCGTGCTCGGACAAGGGTCTGGTGTGGACTTTGGGGGAACCCCCACGCCGATTTTTTTCGGCGTTGGGGTTCCCCTTTAAGCCCATTCCAGGCGGCGGAGCCCGCAACGTCTCCTTCGCGGGCCCCGCCTACCTGTACACGCGCTCGAAATGGGCGGACTTTCCGAGCGGGAACAGTCCGCTCATTTCGAAAGTACAGCGGACAAGCCCACACACGGGCGGACTGTTCGCTCAAACACAGTTTCAGCGGACAGTTTTTCGGAATTTCCGAAAGACTTTGTCCGTCCAACTGTCCGCTGAAACTGTCCGCTGAAAGCCCACACACGAGCGGACTGTCCGCCCAAACACTGTTCAGCGGACAAGGTTGGGCGAACAGTCCGCCCGTGTGTACGCGGCCTAAGGGTCAGTAACTAAGGCTACAGTATTGCTGAAAAAATCTTGAAGAGGCTGACAGATTATGGGCAAGCTGTGAGGATCTTGGAGGAGTTTAATGTTGAAACACCAGATGGTAGTGGGGGGGGGGCTTGTTCTAGTAATATCATAGATATTACAGCATGATCAGACCATGTTAGGACATAGAAATGTGTTGAAGAAGCTTGCTGTAGTAGCCACTTATCAGTGAGAAACATGACATTTCAAAAAAATTATTCGGTTACAACAGCTTCAGGTGCTTGGTAGCTGGTGGTGATCCAAGACTGATTCATCTTTATGAAGGTCAGTCGATCAACCGAGTCGGTGGACAGGCGCACCCTGTGATCGGTTACAAAGCCTCCAGCAGCACTGAATGTGCATTCCGAAAGAACGCTGGATGCAGGACAGGCCAGTAGCTCGATTGCATACTGTGCAAGCTCTGGCCAGTGATCCATCCTCAAGACCCAGTAACCCAGAGGATTTTTGGTGGGAAAGGTGTCCAAGTCTGATCTTGCCCCTAGGTATTCCTGCACCATGTAAATCAGACGCTAGCGATGGTTGCTGGAACTGATCATACCTTGGGGCTGCGGACTAAAAAATTGTCTGAACGCATCGGTCAGGTGGCCATCTTCTCCAACGCTCCTTCTGTGACTGACCGAAGCCTCAGCAACACGTTGTCCAGGACCAGGAATTTGTAACATTCCAGTCTCTGGGAGCGCGTTGCACAGACCTTTCTGCAAGCCCTCCCCAAGATGTCTCATCCTCTGCTCCCTCTGCAATGGCAAGATAAGTCTGCAACCTTACCCTTGTACCGCGGATCAAGGAGAGTTGCCAACCAGTGATGATCCCTCTCCTTGATCCGCTGAATACAAGGATCCTTCCGCAGGCTTTGCAGGATCAGGGAAGCCATGCAGCATAGGTTAGCTGAGGCATTCGGTCCGGTGTCCTCTGGGTCACTAAGGACGACATGATCTGCAGCCACCTCCTCCCAGCCACGTATAAGTCCACGGGTTTCTTGGGACTGTAAATGATCCCTAAAAGACTGCTGCTGCTGAGTGCCAGCCTCAACCTCCATGCTGACACAATCCTCCTCTTCCTCTTCCTGTGTGATCGGCGGGAGAGCAGGAACACTGTCTGGATAAAGGGGGCCTTGAGAGGCAAGGAAGTCCTCCTCTTCATGCCTCTGTTCTGCCTCAAGTGCCCTGTCCATTATTCCATGCAGTGTGTGCTCCAACAGGTGGACAAGAGGGACAGTGTCACTGATGCATGCACTGTCACTGCTCACCATCTTCGTAGCCTCCTCAAATGGTGACAGGACAGTGCACACATCCCTGATCATGGCCCACTGGCGTGTGGAAAAAACGGAGCTCCCCTGACCCTGTCCTGGTGCCGTAGTCACACAGGTACTCATTGATGGCCCTCTGCTGCGTTTGCAGCCACTGCAGCATGGCCAACATTGAGTTCCACGTGGTGGGCATGTCACAGATTAGGCGGTTCTTGGGCAGGTTCAACTCCTTTTGGAGCTCAGCCAGCCAGACACTGCATTATATGACCGGCGGAAATACGCACAGACTTTCCTGGCCTGCCTCAGGACATCCTGTAAGCCTGGGTACCTGTCCAAGAACCGCTGCACCACCAAGTTAAGGACGTGAGCCAGACAGGGCACATGGGTTTGTTGTCCCTGTCAGAGGGCGGAGAGGAGGTTGGTGCCATTGTCGGAAACCACCATTCCTGGCTTAAGCTGGTGTGGTGTCAACCACCTCTCAGTCTGCCCCTGCAGAGCTGACAGAATCTCTGCCCCAGTGTGGCTCCTGTCCCCCAAGCACACCATCACAAGCACGGCATGGCATATTTTTGCCTGTGTACTTGCGTAGCCCCTTGAACACCTACGGAGCACCGCTGGTTCCGAGGACAAAGCACAGGAAGAGGCCATGGAGGAAGAAGGAGGGGGTGGAGGAGAGAGGTGTGTCACAATCACCAGTAGTCCATGCCTGCTGTACCATGAGTCAGCGGTATGGACATTGCCTTCCACATGCTGGTAGAGGCACACTGAGGAGCCAAACATTGCACACACTCTCGGAAGGGGGCAGAGTTTACCAACTGAAAAGGCAGCAGTTGAAGTGCTAGCAATTTAGCCAAGCTAGCATTCAACTGCTGGGCATGTGGATGGCTGGAAGTTAACTTCTTTTGACGGTCCAGCAGCTGGGGCAGGGAAATTTGCCTGGTACAATCGGACGTCGGTGTGACGCTAGCAGATTGTCCACAAGTACTTGGCTGTGACACACCTAATTCTACACCTTCATTCCTCTGCAGGTTTCAGAGAGAACTGAAGGTCTAGTGGGGTTGGAGATCCCAGATGATTAGGAGCAGGAGAGGTCCGCTTTGTTCTTTGGTGTGGGTCTTTTAGGTACGCTTGCCAAAGAACTGCATGGCAGGTCGACATATGTCTTGTCAAGCATGTGGTGCCCAAGCGGCTGATGTTTTGGCCATGCGAGATACGCTTGAGACATATGTTGCAGCGGGGCGATCTGATGCACTCGTCTCAAAAAATGCCCACACCAAAGAACTTTTGGAATAACATGCAAAGGCAGTGCCCTGGACAGGTGAAACTCTGCAGTGTGATGCAGTCAGTGTGCTGCCCTTAAGCTGGCCCCTGGAGGGCACTTACAAAAAAAGATTCAGAACTCATATCATCGCTACAGCAATCAAATTGGTCATATTTTGTGTCCTCTATTATGTCTCTCCTCCATTTACCGGAGGCTACTGCCGTAGCCAAAAACAGCATACAAAAAAGGGGGAGGTTTTCTCTTTCAAGTACGGTCAAAGGTTAACCATGCCCAAAAATAAAAAGACAGCTACTATGGCTGTAGTGGACAAATATAGAGTAATTGTAGTTAATTCAAACTTTTTATTATTAATCAATAAAAAAGAACATATAAATATGAAATCACATTGCCCTATGACTAAAACACATCTGACCCTGCTGGGCCTCAGATAGTGACACACCAAATAGTCCAACATGTCCCCTGCAGGGCATCCTGCCTCATTGGAGATGTGCCTCCTCCTCCTCCTCTCTCCTATCAGGCACCCACGTGGAGTCAGTGACCTCATCATCCCCTCCCTCCTCATCACTGGAGCAAACCTGGCTGCAGTTGGGGGAACATGACTGCCAGATTGCTGTCCTCCTTGGGCATCCCCTCTCTCTGGGCTCACATTACTGCCTTCCTCTAGCTGGGTATCATCATCAGAGCCTTCAAAACGCTGGGCATCCTCATGGAGCATGTACCCATCACTGTGTTCAAACAGTTCAGGGGATTGCTCAGGAGGAGGATATGGTGGGGCTAGGGAAGGAGTGACTGATGCCATTGAGACAAGGGAAGAGGCCATGTTGGCAGCTACTTTGCCAGTACCCTGAGCCTGGGTGAGAGAGGATGAGGAGGGCTTGGTCACCCACTCTACCAAGTCTTTGGCATGTTGCGGCTCAACATGTCCAGCTGCCGAAAATAAGGACAAGCGTGTCCCATGGCCATGTGCTGATGAGGATGAACCATGTCCACGACCAGCACAGAGCCTGCTTGCCCTCTTTTATTGGCTCGTGACTGCCTCTCCTTGTTGGCCTTCCCGACATACTAATGGCCTGCAGGGAGATGTAGCTGCACAAAGCTGGGACGTATATACTGATTATACTGCAGCCAGCAGAATCAACTGTCTGCTTGTAGTATTATTAACAACACCAGCAATTGGGGTAGCTTTAGGTGAACACTGTGCAGATGCCACAATACACCGACTGTAATTGCTGCAGCTGCCTGCCTGTGGTATAGGATCTGAAGAACACCAGCAATTGGGGTAGCTTTAAGTGCACACTGTGCAGATGACACAATACACCAACTGTAATTACTGGAGCTGCCTGCGGTATAGGATCAGCAGAACACCAGCAATTGGGGTAGCTTTAGGTGCAAACTATGCAGATGACATAGTACACCGACTGAAATTGCTACAGCTGCCTGGGGATAGAATCAGCAGAACACCAGAAATTGGGGTAGCTTTAGGCGTACACTGTGCAGATGACACAATACACTGACTGTAATTGCTGCAGCAGCTGCCTGTGGTATAGGATCAGAAGAACACCAGCAATTGGGGTAGCTTTAGGCGTACACTGTGCAGATGACACAATAAACCGACTGTAATTGCTACAGCTGCCTGTGATATAGGACAAGCAGAACACCAGCAATTGGGGTAGCTTTAGCTGTACACTGTGCAGGTGGCACAATACACCGAGTGTAATTGCTACAGCTGCCTGTGGTATAGGACAAGCAGAACACCAGCAATTTTGGTAGCTTTAGCTGTACACTGTGCAGGTGGCACAATACACCAACTGTAATTGCTACAGCTGCCTGAGGTTTAGGACCAGCAGAACACCAGCAATTTCGGTAGCTTTAGGTGTACACTGTGCAGGTGGCACAATACATCAACTGTAACTGCTACAGCTGCCTGTGGTATAGGAGCAGAAGAACACCAGCAATTGCGGTAGCTTTAGGTGTACACTGTGCAGGTGGCACAATACAATGACTGTAATTGATGCAGAAGCTGCCTGTGGTATAGGAGCAGAAGAACACCAGCAATTGTGGTAGCTTTAGGTGTACACTGTGCAGGTGGCACAATACAATGACTGTAATTGATGCAGAAGCTGCCTGTGGTATAGGATCTGGTGTAGGAGGCCCACTGGAAGGTGTCATAGAGTCTTACTCTGAGCACATGTGGAATAAGCAGCTACGAAAGCTGTTACAATAGCACGTAGACTAGGCCACCAGAATTGTTGGGAAATGGCCCAAAAAAAATAGATTCTTCCCAGGGTGGCCAGCAGCCTTGGAAGAATGGTAAGTCTGGAGAATGGCAGTATGGAGACTCTCTGGGACAAAGCAGCGGTCACAAGGTTTCTCAGGAGGAGCATGAACCTGAGCAGCAAGAATATTGTCACCCAAAGGAGAAGTGAGGCAGGTGCCAATCGTAGCCAGAATATGATCAGGAGGAATCACAGGAACAAAAACTGACTCCATCTTGGAAGTGAAGGAAAATGGTTGTGACAGAGCGTCAGCCCTTACATTCTTAGTATCGGGTAAGAATGAGACAATGTAATTGAAATTTGACAAGAAAAGAGCCCATTGTGCCCTTCTGGGAGAGAGGCATTTAGCCTCAGAGAAGAATGTGAGATTTTTATGGTCAGTAAGTATGAGAACCGGCACAATGGTACCTTCGAGGAGATGTCTCCATTCTCTCAGAGCAATCATTTTAGCCAACAGCTCTGTCACCAATCTTGTAATTGCACTTCTCAGGTGACAATTTCTTGGAAAAGTAGCCACAAGGATACATAGCACTCTCAGAAGTTGGATGTTGAGACAGAAGGGGCCAACACCAGTCTCAGAAGCATCAACCTCAAGGATAAAAGGTAACATAGGATCAGGATGTGCTAACACAGGAGCTGAAACAAAGGCAGCCTTGAGACACTCAAAGGCCTCAACGGACTCCGGAGAGCAACTCTGTGGGTTCCTTTCTGGTCATATCAGTCAGGGGCTTGACCATAGATGTGAAGTTATGAATAAACTTCCAATAATAGTTGGCAAAACCAGAAAATGCTGTAGAGAATGTAAACACATGGGTCAGGGCCATAGGACTTCTGAAAGTTTCTCTGGGTCCATCAAAAAAAAAACAGCAGTGGAAATGACATAACCCAGGAATTTAACCTGTTCACAATGGAATTCACACTTCTCAAATGTACAATAGAGATTGTTCTCTCTTAGTTTCTGAAGCACACAACAGACATCTGTGAGGTGGCTCTCCAGGGTCTTGGAAAATATAAGGATCTCACTGAGATAAACCACCACACAAAACTGCAAAAAATCTCTGAGGACATCGTTAATATCCTGGAAAACTGCCGGGGTATTACAAAGGTCAAAAGGCATTATGAGGTACTCATAATAGCCTGTTCTGGTATTAAATGCAGTTTTCCACTCTGCATGCTCCTTAATCCTCACAAGATTGCATGCCCCTCTTAAATCAAGCTTCATTGCTCCCTTGAGGCAGTCAAATAACTCTGTAATCAATGGAATCGGATAGGTATTCTTAATTGTGAAAAGATTTAGACCCCTATAGTCAATATAAGGTCTCAGTTCACCACGCTTCTTCTTCACAAAGAAGAAACCAGAACCAGCAGGAGACAAGAATTTGCGGATGAAACCTTGAGAAAGTGCATCAGCAACATACTCCTCCATGGCTTTATCCTAAAAGTCCGATGAAGGGTAAACCCCGGCCACGAGGGGTTATGGCACCAGGATGAAGGTTAATTGCGCAATCATATGACCATTGTGGAGGCTAACTACCGGCTTGACGTTTGTCAGCAGGGAGGAGAGTGAAAAGGTGCACAGGACCTTGGCTACCTTTTGGAAGCATGTTTTACTGCATTGTGGCGACCAGGAGAGAACCTCAGCAAGGAGCCAATCAAAAGAGGGGTTGTGCCTCTGTGACCAAGGATAACCAATAACCAGTGGAAACTTAGGTGAGGAAATAACTTGGAATTGGATTATCCCATGGTAAAGAGCCCCTATGGCCAAGACAACAGAACAGTCTCATGAGTCAAATTGGCAGGCTGTAGAGGTCTCCAGTCAAGAGCCTCAATGGCAAGTGGAGTGTCACGCAGCTGCATCAGAATTGAGACCTTCGATACAAAGGCAGCATCAATGAAGTCTGTAGACCCAGAGTTGATTGGAGCCTGTATCTCAACGGATGACTCAGCCCAAGAAAGAGTGACCGAAACCAGGGGCTTATCCTGCAGGATAACTGGGGATGAAACAACCCCAGCTAAGGTCTGTCCATGACAAGACCTCAAGGTTCAGGCATTCCCTGGATGGGTAAGACAAGACTTCAAAAAGTGACCTGCCTGGCCACAATAAAGGCACAATCTCGCCCTCCTCCTAAAGGTTCTCTCTTCCACAGAGAGATGTGTGAAACCCAAGTGCATAGGTTCACCTTCACTGACCTACTCGGTATCAGGAGGCATGGGAGATGAGGGAGGCACAGGTGGGATTGCAAAGCTTGGAGACAAATGTCCAGGAGGCTTCCGTAAGAGCTCCTTAAAAGAGAGTCTTTCTCTGAGTGTGCACTCAATGAGGATGGCAAACATGATTCTACAGCTCAGTGGGTATATCTCAGGCTGCTATCCCGTCCTTGATGGTATCCAAGAGACCATGAGAAAAAGCAGCTACGAGGGCCTTATTGTTCTAAGCAACCTCTGCTGCCAGAGTAAAGAATTCAATAGCGTAATCTGCAACAGTTCTTGTACTCTATTTGAAGAGAATGAGGCACTTGGCAGCAGAAGCGGAGCCTATGGGAATGTCAAATACCCTTTTAAAGGCCACAAATTCAGGGTAACTCAAGACAACAGGTTTTTACATCCCCCATAGGAGGGGTTGCCCAGGCCAAGGCTCTCTCAGAAAGCAAAGATATCAAAAAGCCTACTTTGCTTCTGTCTGTGGGAAACGCATGGGGTAGCCTCTCAAAGTAAATCTCAACCTGGTTGAGAAACCCTCTGCATGTGACTGGATCGCCCTCCAAATTGCTGGGGAAGCAGAGCAGAACCAGACATAACTCTTATAGAGGTAATATTCGAGGCGGGTGCTTGCACAGAGACTGGAGGATCAGCAGGGACAGCCTGCATCACAGGTTGTACCGGGACAGCCACAGTGGAAGATTCCAGGTGAGCCGTGTGGCTCAGGAGCATTTGTAACGTCATGGTATACTGATCCACATGGTGACCCTGCTCATCCAATCTGGAAAAGATAATACCAACAAGTGGATTGACTGTATCTTCTGAATTCATGGTCTTCGCCTGTCAGAAACCTTGAAATCAGACCGAGGCAGAAGTACAGTTAAATCACACTTGTTTAATAATAAAAGTAAAGAGAAAAAACATAGTCAAAACATAGCCAAAGTTCGGTAACCAGAATGGATAGTCAGACAAGCCAGAAAGTCAGGGATCAGTGTAGTGGAATAGCAAGCAGGATCTTGAGCCAGAAGGGATGTCAGCCAAGCAAGTCTATAAACAGGTACACAGAAGATAGTCTCTGTGATATTGAACAAGGCGAAGGCAGAGATCCTCTGGGCTGGACAGCTTAAGTAGGCAGGACTGACAAGCAGGCTATCATCAACAGGTGAGTACCTGTGGAGAGATAGGAGCTGGCAATTAGCCAACAGCTGAGCAGCTAGCTGAGAGAAGGAAGGGCTGAGCCCAGCCCTGACACTGACCAGTTTTTGTTTGTATGTTCCTCTCTTTTAGAGGGGATTATACATTAATAGTTATATATCTATTTATTCATTTTTTAGTATAGTCTTGCTGATGATTGGCTACAGGCCATGAAATTCGTAGAGTCTCCGATAAAGGGTGTCAAGTCAAGCCGGTTCTCATGATGAATTTTGAATTTTAATTTTTAATATCATGTATCGATTCATACTGGATGTATGTAACCTTTCTGCATTTAATCTATTAATCATGATTATTGTCATTTGGATTTTTAGCAATTATATTTACTGATTACCTGTACCACATTATTATTATTATTCGTGATTTATATAGCGCCAACAGTTTACACAGCGCTTTACAATGTATAGGGGGGACAACACAATTACAGTACAATACAAAAGGTACAGGAGGGCCTTACTCGTAGAGCTTGCATTCTAAAGGGAGGGGGTGGTGGTACAAAAGGTAATAGCTGCAGAGAATGATTTGATGGGGGTGGCCACATATTTTATGATAATTGATATGATAATTATGTATTGAATAAAAATGATATGACTATATATTATTATAATACTATTATTACTTTTATTATTATCATTAGATTTATTAATTATGATTATCATTATGAATTTATTTATAATGTGTCTGTCAAGAAAGACGTTCTGGTAATCCAGCTGCTTGTGGAAGATCTGTGCGCAGAATTCCCGCCAGAAGAGCCAACCGGCGCACACGTGTGCACGATAGCGCGAATGGGCACACACACGTGCGTGAACGGGCACGTGTGGGTGTGCGCAGATGGCACCAAGAAGCTTATTTAAAGGAGACTGTCACCATGCCTTCTTGCTGTCCAGTCTACAGTGTTTTCTGAGACCCTTGCTACTTGTTACCTACTTACCTGATTCCTGTCTACCCGGCCTTTTCCTGACTACTCCTGTTTGCTGCCAGTCTCTGACCTCAGCTTGTCCCGGCTACTCTTCTGCCTCTCCCTTTGGTTTGATCACTGCCTGCTTGTTACCGATCCGACCTGCACCCGACTACTCTCCTGCTTCCATCTGGTACCTGCTCTGCCCGCCAGTGTTGACCCGGCCTTTCTGAGTCTGCCAATGTTCCTGCCGAACTACAGAACACATCCTCGCTGTCTGCTGTTACAGTGTTCCTGCCGAACTACAGAACACCTCCTTGCTGTCTACTGTTCTAGTGTTCCTGCCGAGCTACAGAGCACCTCCTTGCAGCCTACTGTTCCAGGGTTCCTGCCGAACTAGAGAACACTTCCTTGCAGTCTGCTGTTCCAGAGTCCTTGCCAAGTTACATAGCATCTCCTTGCAGCCTGCTGTTCCAGTGTTCCTGCCAAGCTACAGAGCACCTCCTTGCAGTCTGCTGTTCCAGTGTTCCTGCCAATCTACAGAACACCTGCTTGCTACCTGTTGTTCCGGCTGTGCTACAGAATTCCTCCCAGCTGTCTGCTGTGCTCCAGTCATCTGTTCCAGCCCACTGTTCCTGTCAGTCTCTCTTCAGCCACTTCAGAGGTCCGGACTAGTCCCAGCACTTGCCACCTGTCAGGCACTTGTGCTCCTTTGCACTCTTGAGTCCCTGTCTCCTCTACCAGGGGTTCTCGAGCCAGAGGCATACGAGAGGCCACTCCCTGCTAGGGATGAACTGAACACCCCCCAGTTCGGTTTGCATCAGAACATGCGAACAGGCAATAAATTAGTTTGAACATGCAAACACCATTAAAGTCTATGAGACTCAAGCATGAAAAATTGATAGTGCTAATTTTTTTTTTTGTTCAATAAATTTTTATTGTTTTATAAAGGATATACAAAGGCAAGTGGTACAGGACATGTTGACCTGTACAGTTGTATTTAACAGTCGATGCAATAGAGGGAGGGAAAAGGGGAGAGGGAAAGAAAGGGTGAAAAAGAAATGGATAAGTAGGTGGTTACACAAACAGTAATGCAAATACTGGTTACTACACAGGGTATATCTTATCAGGATTAAGATCTAGTTCACAGAATTCTTATATTTGTTGGTCCAAATTTTCCATTGCTTATCAAATAGATCGCACTTCAATGTATTTATGGCAAGAGCACGCTCTATAGTGTGGTGTTGGTTCACTCTTCTAATTAGGTCAGAGATGTTTACCGTCATGGCAGTTTTCCAATGTTGTAATATCATGGATCTAGCAGAAAGAAGGATGTTGGAAATAACAATTCGCATATCATGCGGAAATTGTTCAATACCCATATGTAAAATTCCTAGGGATGGATTGGGGCGAGTGACAATACCCGTGAGTGATGTTATAAGTTGGAATACTTGGTTCCAGTAACTAACCAAATTGGGACACTCCCAAAACATGTGCAGTAGATGTCCTAGCTGTCCACAATTTCTCCAACATGTATTTTGGGCAGACGGAGAAAATGTTGCCAGTCTACACGGTGTGTATTGCCATCTGTTAATAATTCTAATAGTCATTGCCCAATGATTAACAGAACGGGAGGCTTTTTGGATTTCCCAAAATGTAGTTGTCCACTGATCATCTGTAAATGTTTTCCCTAAATCCGCCTCCCATTTATCAATCGATTTTGTTTTCACAAAGGATTGTTTATCATGTAGAAAGGAGTAAAAAAGCGAAATGCCTTTCCTGGTGGGGCGTTCGCGAGTTAAGAAGTTCCATGCACTGGATGGCATTGTTATAGTAGGGGGAGTCTTACGTTTTAGAAAATGTGCCACTTGGATACATGTAAACTGGTACTTGTTGGGGAGATTGTATTGAGCCATAATCTGTGTGCTGGAAAGAGCTGTACCATTAGACAATAGGTCTTGGATGGTATGGATACCGTGGTTGGGGAACTGTTTTAGGGATAGCATAGGGATTTTATGCTCGAGCAGGCTAAGCGGAAATTTGAATTCCACAGCATTTTGAGATTTATGGGTGATAGTGCTAATTTTAAAGGCATATATGCAAGTTATTGTTATAAAAAGTGTTTGGGGACCTGGCTGTTTTTTTCGAGAGCAGTGATTTTAATAATCCTTAAAGTGAAACAATAAAAGTGCAATATTCCTTTAAATTTCATACCTAGGGGGTGTGTATAGTAAAGGGGCACATTTTTCCCGTACTTAGAACTGTCCCTGCACAAAGTGGCATTTCTGAAGGAAAAAAGTCATTTAAAAGCACTCGCAGCTATAATGAATTGTCGGCTCCTGGTAATACAGTCATTGAAAGTCATTGATAAAAAAAAAAAAAATGCGGGGGGATCCCTCCTAAATTCAATTACCAGGCCCTTCAAGTCTGGTATGGATATTAAGGGGAACCCCGCATCAATTTAAAAAAAAAATGACGTGGGGTTCCTCCCAAATATCCATACAAGACCCTTCAGATCTAGTACGGATTTTAAGAGGAACTCCACGGCAAATAAAAAAAGTGGCGTGGACTTCCCCCCAAAAATCCATGACTTCCCCTCAAACTCTAAGCTCATCCCCACTCCTTGCATTTTGGACTCCATCACCAGGTACGTGACAGTGTCCATCGATCATCTATTTCACGTGATTGCGACATCGAATTAAATTAAACAGATCATATGCATTTCATTATTGCTTATGTAGCACTGACCCCCGAAGGAGCGGCTGATTTGATTGGGCTTACCGTTACCGTCTATGTGTATAACCAACAATTTCTCATAAAGGTGTAATCATAAGCGTGACAGTCCAATGAGCGGAAATGTTTCTTCAAAAGAAATCCTGTGCAGGTGCAACAAAAAAGGCTTCCTTCACCAACACCGTGCTGATAAATAGTAAGAATGCGCGCTTACCAGATCCCAAATCAAATAGGCATAGATTATCAGGAATCTCAAAAGGTCATCACACCGAAGCACCAACTCATTTTTCCACACGGTTGAACCATTCATAAAATGCAAATAGAAACTCCCATAGCGTAAATCCGTGAATAAAATCTTTTATTCAATCATAGAAAACATACTCACAAGCATAAAGGTCAAATCAGCGTTAAAAAAGCCGGCCGGCAAAGCGTACACCCAAATGTCACGTGATAGCGTCAAGCACGTCGAGACCACCCTACGTCCGTTTCGCCATATATGGCGTCGTCTGGGGCATGGTCGAGGCGCTGACGCATGACGTTTTATATACACAGAATAAAACCAAGCCTCGTTCTGAGCTGAGGGGAGAGAAACCGGAAATGGCGGAAACCAGAAGTGTGTAATATTAACATGGCAGCCACCTGATGCCACAGGCTCCATGTTAAATGAGGGCAAAAATAAAATAAAATAAAATAGCTAAGGGAAAAGATGACCGGAGATGTCAAAAACCGGAAGTGCGTCATAACAACATGGCAGCCATATGACACCACAGGCTCCATGCTGAATGAGGGCAAGAATACCAATCAAAACATACTAGATTCATTCAATGGCCGTATGCCGGAGGCCCCGGAAAACCGGAAGTGTGTCCCACCAACATAGCGGCCACAGAATACTACAAGCTTCATACTGTTTGTAGGCAAAAAATCAAAAAAGACCTAAATAGCCTAATGGCCGCATATCGGTACCATTAACATGCCGACATAGCAGCCACAGGATGCCATAAGTTTCATGCTAATTGCGAATAAAACAAAAAACTCAAAACATAACTAGTTAACCTGATGGCCGCATATCGTTATCTTTGACCTGCTGTTTGAAAATAGAATCCCATAGACTGCGCGTAAGGATAAAACGGTCCAAACCGGCGTATAGACTTCCACAGACGCCACAGGTCAAAAAGCATATAGCAAAAATTGATATATCACAAAAAAAAATAATAAAAAAAAAATTAATCAATAAAATATATATTTAAAATTGCAGAGAATTTTTTTTTTTATTTAAGGACAAAAATTTCTAAATTATGAAAATATAAAAAACAAGCATTACAAAAAATACAAAAATTGCATAAAATGCAAAGATATGTAAACTAAATAATAAAATAGACAATGCCTCCACATATAAAAATTAAATTATATGAAGAAATAAAATAAAATAAAAAAATAAAAAATAAAAATACCAAAAAGGAAAAAATAGGGAAAAAGAAAAAGGGAGGGGAGAAAGAAAAAAACCCACCTCCTTTCATCGAAAAAATATATACCTCATCCTCCCATCAGCTCAGAGCGAGTTAACATAATCTAAAACCTTCAACCACTAATACCATAAACCCCACATAGATATATACCTACAGAAGAAAATGGGTCATGAATTGTCTATAAATGCATTGATGTCAACATCTACATTGAGCCCAAATGGGGTATAACATTTAATTTTATAGATCCAGGCCATCTCTAATCTTGATATTCCCCTAACCACAGAGCCTCCTCTCCTCTTCTGTGGCCGCTATGTTGGTGGGACGCACTTCCGGTTTTCCGGGGCCTCCGGCATAAGGCCATTGAATTAATCTAGTATGTTTTGATTGGTATTCTTGCCCTCATTCATCATGGAGCCTGTTGTGTCATATGGCTGCCATGTTGTTATGACGCACTTCCAGTTTTTGACATCTCCGGTTTTCTTTTCCCTTAGCTATTTTATTTTATTTTATTTTTGCCCTCATTTAACATGGAGCCTGTGGCATTAGGTGGCTGCCATGTTAATATGACGCACTTCCGGTTTCCGCCATTTCCGGTTTCTCTCCCCTCAGCTCAGAACGAGGCTTGGTTTTATTCTGTGTATATATAACATGATGCGTCAGAGCGTCGCCCATGCCCCAGACGACGCCATATATGGCGAAACGGACGTAGGGTGGTCTCGACGTGCTTGACGCTATCACGTGACATTTGGGTGTACGCTTTGCCGGCCGGCTTTTTTAACGCTGATTTGACCTTTATGCTTGTGAGTATGTTTTCTATGATTGAATAAAAGATTTTATTCACGGATTTACGCTATGGGAGTTTCTATTTGCATTTTATGAATGGTTCAACCATGTGGAAAAATGAGTTGGTGCTTCGGTGTGATGACCTTTTGAGATTCCTGATAATCTATGCCTATTTGATTTGGGATCTGGTAAGCGCGCATTCTTACTATTTATCAGCACGGTGTTGGTGAAGGAAGCCTTTTTTGTTGCACCTGCACAGGATTTCTTTTGAAGAAACATTTCCGCTCATTGGACTGTCACGCTTATGATTACACCTTTATGAGAAATTGTTGGTTATACACATCTTTTTTGAGCACTCTGTTTGTTATTTACGGAACCTGTGATTGTTTATATATTTTGTGCACTTTATTATTGCATGTATTTATAATTATTTAACATATTTTCTATTTATTTATTTATTTGTTTATATTGTGTATTTCTTCACTAGATTGTGATTGTTTATGGTGTATACACAGCATTTATGTTTATACGTTATGTTTTCCTTATCATTTTTATGTGTTAGTTTTTTGTACTAGGATTTATTATATGGGAGAGCGTGGTTAAAAATGTTTGATTTATAGGAATAAACAAAACACAGTCTATCAAAGAGGCTTAGAGGGTTTAGGTAGAAAGTCCAGGTACTCTTGGAAATTAGTCAAATAGAAAAGTCTCTCACATAGAAAATCCAGAGAATAGCCATTCACAACTGGATCCTCACCCTTATCCGATAGTCCTTCTCTCACTAGACCTAGCAGCCGATAGAGTGCTCAAAGAAAGCAAAGTCTCTGCCACAGACTTGCTGTAGAACACTTGAATAAAGTCTCTGCCACAGACTTGTTGTAGAACACTTGAATAACTGAAGGGTGCAGACAAACTTAGAGAACCCTCGTACAGTACCAGTATCTTGCAGCCGGTCCGGCGATACCATATGAGACTAGATTCGCTTGGGGTCTTTCAACTAAGCCTCCAGGCTCCTTCTGAGAAGCCAGAGTTGCGGCTCTTGTGCACATTGCTGGATTGGACCAGGCTCAGGTAATAAAAAAAAAGGGGGGAGGGAGCAGGAGGGACCCTGTAATACACAAGGATTTTTACCTTAATGCATAGGATGCATTACAGTAAAAAAAGCCTTAAGTCTTTAGAACCACTTCAAGTAAGCAAACTGGTCAGGGAGATGATAACATTGCTGGGATATAAGTCCATTTTATGTGTGGTATTACACAATTCTATTCCAGAGGTACTAGGGTTGCCACGGACGGCTTGTGCTAATGACTCCATGACCAAAGCAAATATTATTGGGGATAATAGACAGCCCTGACAGGTTCCATTTGTAGATGACAAAAGGGTCTCAGGATTCCGAACATCCATATCCTGGCAGTAGGAGCAGAGTACAGGCGCAGTATTGCCTTGAGGATGGTGCTCAAAAAGCCAAATTTAGAAAGAACAGGTTCCAAGTATTTCCAGTAGACTTGATTGAACGCCTTCTCTGCATCAAGCGATATGTGGGGAAAACGCATACAATGATATTCTGCCCATTGCACTAGATTAATGAACTGTCTCATGCCATCTGATGCTTGCCTCCCAGCCACAAAAAACACCTGATCAATGTTGACAAGATGTAGAATGGTTGAGGAGAGTTGTGTTGCCAGAAGCTTAGCAAACCGTTTAGTGTCTGTATTGAGCAATGAAATGGGTCTGTAGCTGGCTGTATCATCAGTGGGATTGCTTGGTATGGTATCGATGAGGACCTCTAGTGATTCTTTAGGTATAGGTATATAGCCTGTTGAAGCAATATGATTAAAGATCTGATAAAAATGCAAGGCTGTGTATAAAGAAATGAAACCCATGCTATGGATATATTAATATGAATGAGTGTTTTAAAAATAGGATCAACAAGACTTAGGTTACTGCTGTTATACTGTGTAAAAACTGAATTGATTCAAACCCAGTCCCCACCTGCCCTAAGGGTAACAGCCCTGCCTATACTCAAAACCTCATATGGGCTTTAAAGTCATGTGCAATCATAAATGATATCAGTATCATGTGCAAACATAAAATAAAAAGTCCAAACATAATCACACTCACTGTGAATCAATGTAGTAAATGTGTTGTGTTGTCCAGGTGACAGTCCCACATCTCAAAACACAGAGCTCAAAACACTATGACAAGGGCAAAATGTGCTCTATAGTGTGTTCTCTCCAGAAGAACCAGTTCACAGACTTCACGCTGCACTCACCAGAGGATTTTGATTCCTTGCTTCAACAAGGGAGTCAAAACCAGCATGTTTAGTTATATCATGGATGTTATGGCTTCCATTTACTCCAAACAGCTTTCCTCTGTGTTCCAATATACAAGGTTGTCCCAACTTAAATCAGGAAAAGATATTTCTCCATATGCAGCATTACGGAAGGGAAAATGGGAGCCTACATAGTAAAAAATATTGCCAATTTATTTAAAATAAAAATAAATCCCCTATCTACCTTATACTCATAAGCACACAAGAGCCACCCAGAACACCCAGATCAGTCATATTGGAACTCCCCTATCTACCTAAAATTAATTACATACACCGCAGCAACTGTGTGAGGATATATATATATATATATATATATATATATATATATATATATACATACACACATACATGCAATGCTTATCCGCATATCAGGGAATGCTTGAATGTAATGCTATTAAAACAGTCGGCCAATTTATAATTATATATATATATATATATATATATATATATTGCCTATTAGTGTAATGTTGATGTTTTATAATGTAAGCCTATGCACAATTCTATGGTTTAGAATTTGTCGCCATCTAGCAGCCAAATACTGGCACTGAACTTAAATGTTTATTGCTTTGAAGAAAGCACAAAAGACATATACAGAAAGTGACTGTTGTTTTGATCAGAAGGTTGACCCTTTTACCCAGGAGGCTTGATGACCTACCCATGAACACTTTCTCTAGCAGTGCATGCTGGGTAGGACATAAAAGGACCCTGATTTTAGGTCTCTTGGGAACACATGGCCAGCCTGTGAGGACTTGTGTAGAGGCTTCACAGAGGAAACAACCTATTGCCTTTGTGGAATGCAACCCTGCTTGGTTGTGTGAGTGACCTGAGGTGTCAGAAACACAGAGATCGGATTGAGAGGATGCAGAGATACTCGTTTGAACATCGGAAGACCAGGTCCACCTGTTGGAAGGGGACGGAGTGACAGAGCTGGCTGACGCAGAAGCAAGCTGCAACCACCAGACCAAAGTCACCATACCAAGTGTCCGATCGAGTTCGTGAGCGGGTAGCTACCCACCACCTTGCTGGGATACTTAGTCCCACGGAGGAGGAGTATAGCAATTGACGCTAGTCAGGCATAAGGCCTGCTTACTACCACACTTCAAGCATTGCATTATATTTGTGGAAACAACACTAAAATCATTTCTAGTTTAACTTTGACTGCTTTAACCTTGGATTACAAATTTATATGGTATTACCCTTGCTAGCAAAGATCCAAAGATAAAGACTGAGTACTTTAAGTGAGATCTCACGTATAGCTATAAAAGTGGGGGGAGCCCCTATATATAGATATAGATATATTGTTGCAACTATATAAAAATCAAACAAATGGTGTTGCGCTACCTGAACTAAATATAATTAAAGTGCTTATGCTTATAGTGACAGTATTATTAAGTGATAAAAGATAATGGTAGATTATTAGTGCACTACCTAAAAACGTATGACTAAACTATACTAAATTAGAATAAAAGTGCTTTGTGCTTATATGATAAACAGTAGTGTTAAATGAGTGACCCACTCCCGGGAGCAGTGTCTCCTTCTTATTAAGTAATAAATTCTTCCTTTAAATAAATATGTGATGAATAAGAAATATAAAATTATGCACAATTATAATATGGAAAAATCCAAGGGTTGTGAAGTTTTTAGTGAAATAAAATAAAATACAGTGACCAGTGGTTATTTGTTCAGTGATCTCCTTAATAGGGAAGATGAAATAAAAAAGTCTATATGTGAGCTGAAATAAAGTGACCAGTGGCTTATTCAGTGCTTCTCAATGACAGGTGCCAGCAACCGTGTTTTGTGATTCCTGTATCTCCAGTGTACACGGCACACCAGGTAAAGTGGCCCCTTACCTTACTGCTGTAAGGTAAACAGCAAATCAAACAAACAACAGGGTCCAGGGATTGTGCCCTAATTCCTGGTAGATGGGTATTGGTCCCCTCGGCTGGGTTTATTTCTCAGATAGTTTCCATATGGATCTTAGGCTTCAATAGCATTCATAGGGGTCTTTTCCTCTTCACAGACCAGTGTTGTCTGTGTTTCCCAGGCAGAGAGCTCTAACTTACTATATATTGTTGCAACTGTTTTATCAAAGATCATTGTCCTGTCAATCTATGTTGGATGACAGTACAATTTCTGTAAATTCTGTAATTTCTGTAATCACAACTATATATAGTAAAATATACTTTGGTTAAGTACCTTGTTGTGTAGAGTATTGTTTTCTCCCAGCAGGTGGAGCCAGTGGATCCTAAGAGAACAATACAGGTACCTTGTGATATATTATATTGCATTGTATTGTATTGCACCACAGCTGTGTCAAGGGGACTGAGTCAGGTTAGTTGGTTGTTGTTACTAGAGTGCAGGCCCAAATCAAACCAGCCGCTCCTTCGGGAGTCAGTGCCACACACATACATACATACATACATACAAATAATATATATCTCTATCTATAGTAAATACATTTTACAAAAAGGATTGTTCAATCAATGATTTATTCTAAGCTCAAATAAGGACTAAATAAGGGTAATTACATCACACCGATATACAACAGTTCACCTGTAAAGATGTGTATTGTTCCATCTTATATATAGCCTAAGGCAAATTTGGGGATGTCTGGGCCATTCTCAGCAAAGCAGAAGCGATCTGCAGAAGAATCAATCATGTTCATCATTATTCTTGCAATAATCTATAGTCAAAATACAGCAAACATTAGGTGACTTGAATTTGGACACCACTGCACCTTTAGCGCATTATCTGTTAGGCTACCTTTGTATAATAAATGGTTATTTATTAAAGAGACTCTATGCATTCATTGGGAAGTGATTTACAGCCTTCAGCTCATTAAATCCTATGAGTAAGCTAAGGATTGAGCCCTTATCTGAAATTAACCCTACAGACAAAAATACTAGCTGTTAAAGCACTGCCACATACTTAACAACAACCTTCTCTTAAGAAATATACATCACAGAATCAGCTAAGGACTTCAAATCAATGGCCCAGTTCCTTCATGAGTGAACAGAAAGAGTTAAGGAAATTGTTTAAGAACTCCATCAATACTGGACTCTGTCTTCATCTTTTTGTGTCCAAATGATCAACAGTAAAGGAGCTTTGAAGCCATGCACAATGTGCATTTAACATGTGTATGTTGTAATTTGAATTCTTCTTACTTAGACTTTTCCTTGTATTACCTATCACACTCAACCAATAAATGTTTGCTGTTGTACCTTTACACAAGTACATCTATTGAAGTCAGGCATTGTAAATGCACAATGCAAGCCTTGCAGTCACATGCAGATAACATTCTCCTGCTTCCCAGCTAATATTGTACTATTCTAAACATTTGAGCTTTCTCACAGCTGTTTTTCCAGATAACATTTGAAAGCATCAACTTCTCTAGGCAGATATTTTGTGATCTGTGGATTGTCTGAAGGATTCTATTAAGCATTATGTTAGATTTAAATGCTATCCCAGAAATGTTTAGGAAATATCATCTTGATAAGAAACATATTAAATATTTAGAGTTTTGAAAGTGTAACAAGGCATCATGTTGTGTATGAATATGTTATTTAACATTTAATGATTTCAAGAATGTAAAATTAGGGTATATGCATTCAGTGAGCAGTTATGTTAGTGAGCTGATGTGGTCACGTTGCTGCCTTCATATTTCCAAGATAATAATGCTGTGCATTGCATGGAGCTGGACAATAAGGGTTGAAATGCAGTCCATGTCATTTGCTGACAAGTGCTATAAAAATGAACAAACAAAAATAACTATTATTACCTTGAAATGTTTGCCTGTCATATATATGATCACAACAAATATTCCCTAGTGCCCCATTGTGTTTGGAGGATGCTAAAAAAATATTTATTAGAAATATATCAGGATATACTGTATGTATTTAAAGCAACATAACACCAAGAAAATTACAGTATATATATATATATATATATATATATATATATATATTCTATAATATAATATAAATATATTTTGCAGCACTGATGCTTTGTCCATGGCACAGATTTTCTTTTCTCTTGCCATCGTGTCTTGAAGCACCCGGTGCAAAACAAATGTGTTCACACAAAAGTGAGAACACAAAAAAGTGCACAGGGTTTACACATGGTCCTCCTCTGAAGAGAAAGGACCCTTTCCCTAATTCCCCAGGGCGCAAGGTTCCTGAAAAGGACTGGGGTACTCACTGGCCCACCTAGCTAAAACCAGGCGGACCACATTCTCTGGAAGGACTGCAGATACAGTCCAACCCAAGTATTGGGTGGAGTTTCCCCAAAGGGAGACCCCATGAAAGAGGGTAAACCAGACCAGAAGGCCATGTCCACCCCCTCCCAAGACTTTCAGAGCAGGCCTGAGGACCTACACCCTACTAATTGTGCTATGAGAAATTGCATACCATGCAAAAGTGACAAACACACACAAAAAAAGGGAGAAATGAAAGGGGATCAGTACTTAGTGCCATGGTGTATTCCCATGGCAAGCCCTTCGGCCATTAATAAAACATTCTTCTGGTCCCAGCCAGAAGACTTGGCCCTAGAGACAGGTGTGTAAAAAGTGTGATGGTGCAGTGACTTGATGCCAGAAAAATTCAAGAAGAGCATCCCCACCTGTGAGATTTACGACACCCCTGGACTGCCACCCCAGGGGCACATACACTACAGGCTTCCTTCACAGTCCAGCCTTTCTGCCAGACCAGTGCCTCTCCATCCCTACTAGGAAGGTATCATAACTTAGAGTGTTTAGGGAGAGCTTAGCCTACAACTGGGGACAAGCTTTGTGCACAAGGCCAGATTCAACCCAGGAGGAAAAAGGCCCTCCTGCTTCCCCCACCTAATTACATCAAGGAAATACTGAACTACTCCTCAATTGGCCCTGTCACAGATAGTTAACTCAAAGACTGTGAATACATGCACACTAGACCTAGCTGTGTTGGCTTAACCTTACACTTTGGTGGTGCCCTCTTTCTCCTGGGTGGAGATCTGAACTACAGTCTGCTCTCATAACAAAACCCTCCTCCATACCTGCATGATCAGTAGATGCTGAGGGTTCTGTTTTACAAACTCTTCATTTTTTTCATTTGGATAAATTCTGTTTACAATAACATGTAACAAAAGTAATACTTCTCACATACAGTGCCTTAAAAAAGTATTCATACCCCTTGAAATTTTCCACATTTTGTCAGGTTACAACCAAAAACATTAATGTATTTTATTGGTATCTTGTATGATAGACCAACACAAAGTGGCACATAATTGTAAAGTGCAATAAAAATGATAAATGGTTTTAAAAAGTTTTTACAAATGGGGGGGCATGGCGTCCAGGGTAGAAGATGGCCGCATGAAACAACTGCTCAGCTCGGCCATCCAGGACATCAGCATCTAGAGGGCACCTCTGCCTGCCACAAGGGTAGCAACCCACTCCCGCTGCACTCCAGAACCAGGAGCCATGACCCATCGCAAGAAGGACCACCAGCAAATCCGTAAGCTGGTGGGTTTCTTCTAGCCGGAGGGTGCCAGGCTACAACAAAATGGCGGCGGCTCACGGCCGCTAAGGCAGCATGGAGCAACGGCTGGAACAAACAGAGGCGGAATCTCTGCACCAGGCACCCACCAGGCAGGAAACCCACATAATAGGGAGTCCTCTGGATCCTCCTCCCCTTCTACTAGGAGTCCGGTCAAAACAAAGCCCCATCGGGACTCCCCGCTGAGACACCAGCAGGAGGCAGATATGGAACTAAGCCATGCACAAACACCTGCTATAGGCCTTCCCCAATCCACTACAGATCCTATAGATGCCTTTCACACATTGGGGCAACCGATATTGGATACTGTGCTGAAAGGGATGCTACTCTCTCTAAGCTCTAAGATCATCATCACAAGCTGACTTAATGGACTGTGTGAAACAATTTCGCCTTGATATAAATACCCTGGGAGTCACCAACGTAGAGTCCCTTATGGGGGAATATATCTCATCATTCAGCTCACTGGTTGATGCTCACACAGAACATTCTGAAGATATTGAATGGCTCAAAGCTAAAGTGGCAGACCTGGAGGATAGGTCCAGAAGGAATAATATTAAGATTAAGGGGAAAACTCTGAGACCATTCCTGCCACACAGCTGAAACAATATGCAAAGAACCTCTTTTCAGCTCTAGTACCTTCTCTATCTACTACGGAATTATCCATAGACAGAATCCACAGATTACCAAAACCTGCTTTCGTATCCCCAGAGTTGCCAAGAGATGTTCTAATGAGGGTACACTTTTAATAATCAAAAGAACTGATCATTTCTTCCTTCAGACAGGCCAGCTCTCTCCCAGAAGGCTACTCAGGCATACATTTACTCCCTGACCTGTCCTGTTGCACTCACCAAAAATGCAGGAACCTAGCTATGATAACAAAGGCATTGAGGAACCACAATATTTCTCACAAATGAAAACATCCAGAAACCCTTTCCATTATATACAATGAATCAACATCCCTGATAATGACTCTGGAGGAAGGTCTATAAGTTCTCCAAAAGTGGGGAATAATACCTCCCCCAACTCTGTCAGCTTCTCACAACAAGGCCTCAGCTGCTTTCCACAATAATTGGCAAGTTGTATCCTGCAAGAGATAAGCAAAGAAAAAAATGGATGTACCCAAATCTCATGAATTCCCAAATATCATCATCTAAGTTAGAGTGGATGTAAACGCAATGTCATCCAATGGCATATTCTCCTGTGCATTTCTTACACTGAACTTCTGCTAGGATCTCTAACATCCAGTGAAAAGACAGAAAAGTAATCACATGACTTCAGCATGCCAAATCATGTTGAGATGGGGAACATCCCATTCTGGCAGAGCAGCAGAAGAAAGGAGTGGGGGGGGGGAATTAAAAAATAATGCATGTCTCTTAGGCTAGTGCATGAGGTATGTAAATCACCTGTCTCTCACAGCAAGGGGGAGGATTTGACAAAGTTTTTCTGTTTGTCAAGATTTATCTCACTGAACAATAAAAGATGATTGTTCAGAGATGGAATAACTCTTTGTGGCAAGACTGGGCTCAAATGATAGGAAATCTTATATTCTACATTATGACATAAAAAAGAAAAATTCTGAGTTTACATCCACTTTAAGTCCCTGGCCACAGGATAAATGTTCATCCCTATGGCCCCCAATTCCACTTCAACAGTTCTACTTGTTCACGGATCACCTAAGTGGTACTCTTTTTTTTTTTTAACCAAAGATTTTTATTAGATTTTGAATGAAACAAGTATACATCAGTTGACAAAGAAATATGTAGCATTGTCATACATGTTGAAGGCAGTGTTCCACATACTCACATAGAGAAGAAGATATAAACAATAGTATCCTATTAGAGCTATGATAGATTGATAACCACAAATGGCCTACTAGTAGGCCTAGCCTGTCACCCCAGACGGGTACACACTGTGAGCAGGCTTAGCGCTGGAGTAGGATTACCTGAGTATCAGTATCCTTTGACCTTACCGAGGGTCAAGGGCGATGGTACATGTAAGTACGCAGCTCAATTTTTTAAATATAAAGGACGGCAAAACTTGTCCATACAGCATAGGGAAAACGGTAACCAAGAAACTTCAATACAAACAAAGATATATAGTCCTCCTTGGGCACTACTCCTGGTTTAAAGTGAATGAGATTACCTCTGCTTACACTGCAGGTGGATGAAACGCATTTTGGGTTCAGGCAACTTAATGTCAAGGTATAATTCAACATGAAAATCCATGAATTAGATTACAAATGTGGAGAGGCATGTTTGGAGGAATCCCAGGTCCCCCAACATTTATGGAAACCCGGGATTGCTCCTTCTTTGTAAGCTAACATCTTTTCCATAAGGTATATGTTGTTTACTCTGGTAATAACCTCCTCTAGAGAAGGGGGTGTGGGGGTCTTCCAATGTCTTGTCAACGAAATTCTGGCAGCAAAGAGGATATTAATCACTATTTTTCGCATTACTGGAGGGAATTGTTCTATCGAGAGGCTAAGAAGAGCCAAACCTGGATCCAGCTTACACTTAGACTTTGTGATGTCTCTGATCAGGGACTCCACTTTCTTCCAATATGGGGTGATAATTTCACAACTCCATAATATGTGAAGAAGATTCCCCATGTGCTGGCAGTTTCTCCAGCACAGAGGGGCTGTATCTTTATGCATTTTGTGGATGCGTAGTGGAGTTAGGTACCATCGGTGTAATATCTTCTGGGCATTGTCCCAGTGATCTATACAAGCAGAGGATTTCCCACTATATTTTAGCGCCATATGCCACTGCGATAGTGAGTATTCCTTCCTCATTTCTTTTTCCCAGTGCAACATGCAGGGCAGTTTGGAGTTTAGATACAGAGGGTTTGCTAGTTTATAGAAAAGTGAGATCCCCTTTCTACATTTAGAGCTTTTGTTTAGAAGGAAATCCCATAGTGCTTGTGGGATTTCTACCGGATTATGAGTGTTGGTCACATTGAGGTGCTGAATTTGGTGTAGCCTATAACGGTCAGCTAAGTCTGTTTGTTCGTCAAGGGGCACAAAAAAACGATTGCCTGATTGCTTCCATTTCTGTGTGGAGAAGTTGGGTATTAGGTATTGGTAGGTTGCTAATGGAATTTGTAGTCTGCTTAGCGGTGCGTCAGTAACTTTACTTTGAGTCAGGCCCGACCATGCCTTAACCGAGGCTTGTATAGTAGGGTAGTTGGGGACAATTGGTTTGTGGTGAATGCTAGCCGCCATAGCTAGAGCAGGGAGGTCATGCCCAGGGGTGACAGTACGTTCTATGTTTGACCATTTATTGTCAGATTGACAGGAGAACCAGTACTTCATTTGGTCCAATATGGCTGCATGATAGTAATCCTGAGCGTTAGGGAGACCCATTCCACCAAGGTACTTTGGCTTATAGAGTTTCGCTAAAGCTAGTCTAGGTTTTTTACCTGCCCATATGAATTTATTTAGATGTGTGGATAGTTGAACAAAGAATTTGCAGGGTATAGGGATTGGTAAGGTCCTGAAATGGTACAGTAGTTTAGGCAGTACTTGCATTTGATAAGCCGCTATTCTTCCCACCCAGGAGAGATGTAGTTTAGCTATTTGATTTATTTCTTCAACCAGTTTATCTAACAAGGGAGGATAGTTGTGCAAGTATGTGTCAGAAGCGGAGGGGGAAAGTTGTACTCCTAAGTATGTGATCGAGGGAGGATTCCAGTTACACTGGAAGACATTTTTTAGTGTGCTTAGGGTACCTGATGACAAGTGCAACCCCAGGGCATAGCATTTATTAGTATTAACCTTATAAAAGGATACCCTCCCAAAGCTACTAATCAACTCTTGAATTTTAGCAAGGGATGTGACAGGGTCTGTAATTGTGAGAATGACGTCATCAGCAAATAGTCCAATTTTATGGGTTTCTGCACCTATCTGAATACCTTTCACATCTGTCGCTTCCCTAATACTTTCTGCTAGCGGTTCTATGACAAGTGAGAAAATTATGGGAGACAGTGGGCACCCTTGTCTTGTACCATTAGTTAGATTAAAGGGGTCGGAGAGAAGGCCTGAATTATAGACACTTGCTGATGGATGAGAGTACAAGGACATGATGGCTGTATGAATTTGGCCCGACAGTCCGAATTTTTTAAGGGTCTTAGATAGGTATGGCCAGTGTACCCTATCAAAGGCCTTTTCTGCATCTAAGGCTAAAAATACGCTAGGAAGTTTGTTAATTTCAGAATAACGTAGGAGATTGATCATGCGTCTTGTTCCATCTGGTGCTTGCCTACCTTTAACAAAGCCTACTTGATCTAAACCTAGCAGGGTAGGTGTAACATTCATCAATCTATTTGCTAGTACTTTAGCATATATTTTTAAATCGGAGTTCAAGAGTGAGATCGGCCTAAAGTTCTGGGGGAGGGAGTTGTCTTTTCCCGGTTTTGGGATCGTGACTATGATAGCTTGTAACATTTCTTTGGGAAAGGAGCCTGTGGATATAGCAGAATTGAAGACAGTCGCAAGTTTAGGTGTCAGGATAGTCGTAAGAGCTTTATAGTATTCAGCCGAGAAGCCATCCGCCCCTGGGGATTTATGCATGGGTAACGACTTAATTACTGCGGTCACTTCCTCACAAGTGATGGGGGAGTTTAAAGCAGTCAGCGTAGGGATATCTATTTTAGGTAGCTTCAAAGTGTCAAGGAAACGATCAATTTCCGTGTCAGAGGGTTGGTGAGTGTCAGGGTCCTGGTTAAGATTATACAAGGAGTGGTAGTAATCCTTAAAAGGTGTTCGCTATGTCTTTAGGGTTATGAAAAGTCTGATGAGAGTGATGGTGCTTGATGAAAGGTAGGTTAGCTTTAGCCTGTCTTTTTTTAAGTTGGGAAGCTAGGAGCTTACTAGCCTTATTGCTTTGTGAGTAGTATGATAGTTTCAGTCTTTTGAAGTACAGGTCATGATCAGTTTTGATCTCCTGCCGTAGGTCTTCCCGACATTGAGTGAGCTGTTGGAGTACGGTGGGAGAAGTGAGGGTCGGGTTTTTATGCAGTCTCTCCAATTCAATAATTTTATTTTGTAGCTGCGTTATGCGGCGGGTTTTATTTTTGCGTTCCCTCGAAGCTATTTGTATAAGGACACCTCAAGTGAAGGCCTTGTGAGCGCACCATACCATTGCAGGGGAGGACTCTTCATTGTCATTTAATCTGAAAAATTCCTGGACCTTCGCTTCTATTTCGTCCCTAATGGTGGGGCGAGACAGGAGGAAGGTATTGTTGCGCCAAAGTGGCCTACTATTAGCCCTGTTAAAGTCCACAATTTCCAGCGTTATAGGCGCATGATCTGACCAAGTGATGCTATGGACCTCCGATTTAATCACATTTTGTAGCACATGCAAATCTGTGAGGAAATAATCAATCCTCGAGTAGCTGTTATGCATTGCAGAGTAATACGTATAGTCCCTCTCCGTAGCCCTGGTGCAGCGCCAAGGATCAAAAAGCCTTTCTTCATGGCAGAAGTTGTCTAGACAGGGGCGCCGCCTGAGGGCTACAGAGGAGGAATCAAGATCAGCATTCAATACTATATTAAAATCACCACACAAAATTAGGCTACCCTTTTGCATAAATTTCGCTTTGTGTACAACTTTGCGGACAAAGCGTGCAGGTCTAACATTTGGGGCATATAAATTCACTAATGTATATACAGAGTGATTAATTTCAGCAATCCGTATAATATACCGACCACGAGGGTCAATGTAATCTTGCAACAAAGAAAAGGTAACAGTATCTTTTACAGCTATTAATACCCCATTCTTTTTCTTCAAATCGTTGGCAGTAAATATATGGGGGAATTTCCCATGTGTGCATCTGGGTGGATTAGCACTGGGGAAGTGAGTTTCTTGTATACACAGAATGTCACAGTGCATATCTATAGCAGACTTCCAAAGTGATCTACGCTTGTAGGGGCTGTTAAGGCCTCTCACATTGTGAGACATAACTTTAATGTTCATTCTGAAACAGTACAGCTGTTCGTTGCCATCCAAATGTAAATGGTAGGAGTAGAGCCCAAGATGTGATCGTAACGCTCAAGAGGGTGTTACGTGTCAATGACACCGATAGACGTGGTTGGGAAGTCAGAAACTGGGGAATGGGCCTCCAACGGCCAACAGTGAACTTGGGGAGAATAGTCATAGGAATGTCCAATGAACAGTGTGCAGGATTCATCCTGCAAATCTTCCTGGGGGAAAGAAACGTATAACAGTGGCCGTTCAGTGGATGCTCAGTTGAACCTATGCCCGAGTAGTTAGCTGCATCAATTAAGGCACTTGGGCGATGGCCAGAATGAGGGGTAATAGAATGGTGTAATCCGGAGACTCAATAGTAAACCACAATGGTATCAGGCTTGTACTTATCTGTTTCTCCTGTTGAGTCGATGATAACTCCTTCTGTCATGAAGGGGGTCCGGATCTGCCGTTTCTCCATTGGTAGGGAGTAGGCGCCATTTTCTGAGGAGCTCCATTCCTTTCTCTATGGAAGCAATCACATGTGTTTCATTATGCATTTCCAAAACCAGTTTAGCTGGAAACCCCCATTTGTACAGAACCTTATGATTACGCAAAATCTTGGTGATGGGGACTAGGTTGTGCCTAGCCGCGAGTGTAGCTTGTGACAGATCTGCGTATAGAGCGATCCCTGTAAAGGGGTCCGGGAGAGACGGGTGTTGTCTAGCAAAACGCATTAATTGATCCTTTACATGGAAGAAGTGGATACGTGCAATCACATCTCTGGGGACCTGCTCAGATAGAAAAGAAGGCTTGGGTAGCCTGTGCGCTCGATCAATAATAAGATCAGCCGGCGCTAATTCTGGTAAAGCGGTAATCATAAGCTTTTGGAGATAGGCAGTAAGATCAGAGGGTTTCACAGTCTCAGGGACTCCTCTGAATTTCACGTTGTTTCTGCGTGCCCTATCCTCAATGTCCGCCATTTTGAGACGCATGGTTTTAATTTCACTCTCAACATCAAAGTGAGCATCAACCAGCTCATTGTGAGCTAATGTGAATTCCTCCATCTTGTTTTCCACATAAGCTACTCTTTCTTTAACTGCTGACAGTTCTGTTTTAGTGGAGCGTACAAACGAAGCCATGTCCTGTTGCAAAGCTCCCCTCAGCATCTGCAACATCTCTTTCATAGTGGTGTCCAGGATGGGCTGCCCTGATGTGGGGAAGGCATCTAATTGCTGTGTAGCCAGGGATGATTCCTCCATCTCCTCCCCTTCAGCTTCAGTGTCTGCCTGGGTGTCCCCCTGCTCTCCTAGCTTTCTTTTTTGTTTGGCCGGGCTTGTAAAAGGCGAGGAGGGTAGCGGAGAGTGTGAGGGATGAGACTCACCCAGGTCCGGACGTTCAGTATGGGCAGCGCGTCCCGGGGAGGCTGCCGCACTGTGTGCTTCACGGGCGCCATCTTGGGCCTCTCTGTTCGCCGCCGGCGGGAAGAAGTCGGTCAGCCTACGTGGCCCCTCTCTCTCCTTTCTCTTAGACATGGTGCTCAGCGTGTGCCTGAGGTATTCCCCTGCCGGAGGATACCGAATGTGGGCCAAAAAGGTCGCTGTGAGCCGCTGAATAAGTTCCGCTGATACGGAGCTCTCTCCTCACACCACCATACGCTCCGGCTGCCGGCTCCGCCCCCCAGTGGTACTCTTTTTATCGCTTTATCTTTATCTGTCACTTTAACAGTTATCTAATGTTTGTTCTCAGTTCATTCGTTTCAGGCTATCTTCATACAGGTCACATTTGCAGTACTCAGAACTCCATTCAACAATAATTGTACCCTTTGGTACCAAAGACAGCCTTAGCCTCACCCAAATGCCGAAGCATCTTACACTTTGTAAAGCTACAGTATCATCCTTGAGATACTCCTTACCCCACAATGACTATTAAGTGCCTATCTATCAATGCTAATTGACTTAACTACCCAGCCAAGAGATTCTCACTCTGGAAGGAAGCATCTATAAGTAAAGCAAACATTGTTGCAGTTCAGGCTCACTTTCAAGCACGGAATCACCCTCACCATGAACATAAGGACTACCCACACATTTTTTTAGTAAACGCATCAAAAAAGAGAAAATTACTTTTGATAACCATCAGTAATACTGTTATCTTTCAGCTTAAACACTCCATCCTGGGCACATTAAACACTCCATACTCACATGTGACATTAATGAAATGCCATCACCCTAGTATATGTTTATTCACCCAATTTGACCCCCTCTCTCACTCCTACCCATCTCTCCCTTTTTATGCAGGTTTTCAAACAGGTATCCTCAGTTAAGTATGGTAACTTACTAATGTGTGGTGATTTAAACTCAATGGTTGACCCCAGGCTTCCTTCGCTAAGGGCTGACTAATTTCTCTAAGATCGGGTCTACAATGTATGGAGGCGTCGACATGCCACTGAGAAAGATTTCACTTTCTACTCCTCCAGGCATTGTTCCTACTCCCGCATAGACCGCTTTGTGGCTGACCTGGGTTTGTTCCAGAGAACTTCCTCCTCATACCACATGGTTGGATCATGTGGTATGACATTGAAATGACAATGAAGAAGCGGGTATCTCTGGACCGGCGTTGTAATGTTAGGAACCTGCAAGATAGCCAAATCACTAAAATAATCTCTCAACATCTCTGGGAATTTTTCTAGCTAAATACCCACTCAGTTTCAGACCCATGGGTTTTATGGAATGGATACAAGGCCTTCATGAGGGGCATTTGCATTCAACAGAGAGTTAAAAAACTATTTAACAGTACATTGACAAATATAATGATGGAGAGTCATACCTTAGAAACCCAGAATAAACAATTCCCTACACATTCTAATGTTTAATCCATATACAAACTAAGACAAGAGCTTTGTTCTAGTTGCTCTCTGAACAATATGACAGTCGTCTACAAAAACTTTAACTTACCTCCTATGCTATACTTAATTTTTTTTGTTTTTTTCTTATTTATTTGATTTATTTAAAAATGTATAAATTGTTTTTTAAAAAAAATGTGCTCACTTTTATTGCTGTCACAAGGAATGTAAACATCCCTTGTGACAGCAATAGGTGGTGACAGGTCCTCTTTATGGAGGGACCGGGGGTCTTTGCACTTCAAAGTATTCAGATTCCCGTTTTTGGTGATTCTGAATACTGTATATTTTTTTCTTTTCAAATATTTTTATTGAGATAAAAAGACAAAATAATACAAACAAACGAAACCGTACAATTGAACACGGTCAAGTCAATAATATACAGCCAGCGATAAAAGTACAGGAATACAGTAGAGTTCAGTGTGGTACAAATTATAATTTCCAAGATCCAGTAGCTCTACCAAAGTGATTTAGTAAGGTACTACATTTTGGATCTGGTATAAACAAGGAGGGAATCCTAAAACTAGTAGACCCCATAGTAGAGTTAACTATCCCCAGGGCTAAGGTTCAAGAACAACCTTAAGAAAATTCACCCAACTATAACGTGGTTTCAAGAACAAACACAGAAAGAAAAAATCAAACAGCAGTGAGAGAAAAGAGTAAGAAGAGCGAAGAGCAGAGATACGAGGAGAAAATGAAGGAAGGCGAAGAGACTCAGGAGGGAAGGAAGGGAAAGAGGGCAAGAATGGGACGGCGGGTGGCCTGGCATCCCAGGAAGTTTCAGGGGATAAAGCGCAACCATAGATTAAATCACGAATTAGGCTAAGGTTCCAGGAGTTGACAATCAA
This sequence comes from Lithobates pipiens, assembly GCF_037356315.1. NCBI lineage: Eukaryota > Metazoa > Chordata > Amphibia > Anura > Ranidae > Lithobates > Lithobates pipiens. The sequence continues at coordinate 153,272,802 of NW_027507686.1, read as the reverse complement.
AATTTGGAGGCAAAAAATGTTCCACCCAGGGTTGCCATATCTTTATATGTAGGGGGAGTTTATCCAGAATGGTTGCTTCAATTTTGCTGTGGATCATAGCCTGAGTAACCCGAATTTTAACCTCGGTAACTTGCAGAGCCGAAGACTTTCAGGCTTTTGCAATTGTCTGCTTAGCTGCTGTCGTAACCTGCAAAAGGAGCCGTGATTGAGACTGGGTGAGCTTGTGAGGTACTAAATTGAGCAAGGCTACTGCTGGATCTGGCGCTAGGGTGTTTTGCAGAAGCTTTAATAAAATATGGAAGATTGCTACCCAGAAGTCTGTCACCACCGGGCAAGTCCACCAAATCTGGACATGTGTGCCCGATTCATTACAACCCCGAAAACAATTTGGAGGGTAGTTTGGCACAAACCTGGATATCCTGGCCGGAACCAGGTACCAACGCATTAGAACTTTATAGTTGGCCTCCGCAGCAATTATGTTCTGGGTGGAATTTTTGGTATTGAACCAAGCTCTGCCCCAAGCTTCAGAATCAAGGTTTAGGGCCAGATCATTAGACCATGAACTGGCATATAACAGGAGGGAGTTTGAGTTAGAGGAAAGATAGGTGTAGAGACAGGAAATGATGCCAGGAGAATGTGGGTCTGTTTTGCATATACTCTCAAATAGGGATACCTGGTCTAGATCCATGCAGGATTTAGTAGACATGTGCAAAAGGAAAAAATTTGTTGAGTTTCGTTTCGTTTTAATTTGTTAATTAATTAATTTTGTTTAGTTATATTCGTTAAATTCGTTAAATTCGTTTTTGGATTTCGTTTAATTTTCTACTGGATTCGAAAAATCGGTGGCATTCTAAAATATTTCAACCAAATTTTAAAATATTTCTACCGAATTCGAAATGATTTCAACATAATTCAAAATAATTTCAACCGCATTGGAAACTATTTCAACAGGATTCGAAAATATTTTGCAACCCAAATTTAGGGCCATGTATCTCGGGGTCACTAGGTGCTAGAAACACCAAATTTGAAGATGTTGTAGTGCTAGTTCTATTGTGTTTGCATACCAAATTTGGTGTTTCTAGCTATAAGTGACCCCGAGATATGTGGCCCCAAAGTCGGGACGCAAAATGTCATTCTCTGCTGCAGAAAAGTGCTTGACATTTTGCGACCCGACTTTGGGTCCCCGGAACTCGGGGTCACTTAGAGCTAGAAACCCCTAGCTACAAGTGGCCCCGAGATACGTTATTTTAACCAAATTCGAAAATATTTCTACCTGATTCGAAATGATTTCAACATGATTCGAAATTATTTCAACTGCATTTGAAACTATTTAAACCGGATTCGAAAATATTTTGTGACCCGACATCAGATCTCCTGCAGTATATTAATATCTATTTCATTTTTTGCAGATCTCCTGTAGACTATTAGCATCTATTTCATTCTTATTTTTTTGCATTAGAACAGCCATTTCCTTTAGTTCAGCAGATCTCCTGCAGACTATTAGCATCAATTTTTTTTGCAGATTACTATTTATTTCCATCAGATCTCCTGCAGACTATTAGCATTTATATATATTTTTTTTGCAGATCTCCTGCAAACTAGTAGTATCTTTTTAATTTTCTCATCAGATCTGCAGACTATAAGCATCTATTTATTTTTTGCTGGTCTCCTGCAGACTATTAGCAGCCATTTCCCTGTGTATAGAGATATAAGCAGTGATGTCTTTCTTGTTGTCTCTTCCTCATACCGTTCCTCCATTCATAAATGAAATAGATGCTAATAGTCTGCTGCAGATCTGCTGAAATAAAGGAAATGGCTGCTCTAATGCAAACTAAGAAAAGAAAAATGAAATAGATGCTAATAGTCTGCAGGAGATCTGCAAAAAATGAAATAGATGTCAATATACTGCAGGAGATCTGATGGAAATAAATAGTAATCTGCAAAAAAAAATGAAATTGATTCTAACAGTCTGCAGGAGATCTGCAAAAAAAATAAATAGATGCTAATAGTCTGCAAGAGATCTGGTGAGAAAACGAAATAGATACCAATAGTCTGCAGGAGATCTGCAAAAAAATGAAATAGATGCTAATAGTCTAATAGTAACAAATAGTAATCTGCAAAAGAAATTAAAAATGAAATAGATAGTATCTATATTCTATTCTTTTCTACTGTTTTTCTAGTCTATTCTCTATTTCTACTGAAATCTTTTCTATTCAAATTCTAATTCATTCTATACGAAATTCAAATGTCGGAAATATATATTATAAAACCACCATCTTCCGAATCTCAAATTTAGGATATAATGATTTCGATTTTAATAGAAAAGATTTTAATAAAATATAAAAGAATAGACTAGAAAAGCAATAGAACAGAACAGAATAAAATATAATATATTATATTCTATTCTGTTCTATTGTTTTTCTAGTCTATTTTCTATTTTATTATAATTTTTTCTATCCAAATTTAAAATTAATTAATGAAAAAATTTGAATTCATGCTATTCGAAATTCTAATTTATTCTATTTGAAATTTGAATTTCAGAAGATGGTTGTATATTCTTTCTATTTTATTCTATTAAATTATATTTTTTTCTAATCTTTTCTATTTGAATTAGAAATTTTGGAAGATGGTTAGTTACTTACTTATATACATCTGTCACATCAACTTCTCATACTTGCAGTGTACCAGTGCAAAAAAACACACACATCTTATTTAATTTATATTTATCACATCAATGAAGTTGTCAGCATGCCTGATTGAAGAAGTCACGGATGTCGATCGCAAGGCTAGTACTAATGCTGTATGCCATTGTCCACTTGCCACGTCACCTGCCACAAGTTGTGTATTGTCCACTTGCTACATCACCTGCCACAAGTTGTGTATTGTCCACTTGCCATGACACCTGCCACGAGTGCCACGTGACCTGCCACATGACCAAGTTGTGGATTGTCCACTTGCCATGTCACCTGCCACAAGTTGTGGGGTTCCTAGCACCAAGTGACCCCGAGATATGGACAATATGTCAAGTACTTTTCTGCAGAAGAGAATGACCTTTTGCGACCTGACTTTGGGGCCACGTATTTCGGGGCCACTTGTAGCTAGGAACCCTAAATTTGGTATGCAAACACAGTAGAACTAGCACTACAAAATCACCAATTGGGGTTATTTCAAATTCGAAAATATTTCTACCGGATTCAAAATGATTTCAACATGATTCAAAATTAATTCAACTGCATTTGAACTATTTCAACCGGATTCGAAAATATTTTGCGACCCGAATTTAGGGCCATGTATCTCGGGGTCACTTGGATTTGGAGATGTTGTAGTGCTAGTGCTATTGTGTTTGTATACCAAATTTGGGGTTTCTAGCTACAAGTAGCCCCGAGATACGTGGCCCCAAATTCGGGTCGCAAAATGTCATTTTTTTCTAATTTGATTCGAATTTCGTTTGAATTCGTTAGCATTGTAATTCGGTAATTCGGATGCATCCGAATGTCCGAATAATGAAAATTCATCCGAATTTCAATTCGGAACGAAACGTAATGCACATGTCTAGGATTTAGAGATCGATTGGATAAAGTGAATTATTTGAAGGTATCGGAAACAATCTTTATGGGGGAGCTTAGTTCGGGCTTGCAGAACTGGAAACCTTAAAATTGCATTACACTATATCAAGTCACATACTCTAGTGAGACCTCTTTGAGACCAGGCTTCGAATAAGGAGGCGTCTGTATAAGCTGGAGTGAAATCTGGGTGGCCAAAGAATGAGAGTAAGGGGGAATGGAGAGACTGTAATTTATAAGTGGCCCTTAGTTTATCCCATATCCCTAAGGAGAATTGAGTGAGAGGGTTACTAATCGATTTCCTTGCCAATGAAGGCAGCCACAATAGATTGGATATTATCAGGGGGTGAGCATCTACTGTTTCAAGGCTGACCCATAAAGGCGTCTCGCTGGTTGCATGATACAAAGCCATTTGGGCCAACTGCGCTGCATAAAAGTAAAGCCGAAGGTTGGGAACACCCAGGCCTCCATGTGTCTTATGGTGAAACAGGATTTGCCTAGAGACTCTGGGTTTTGTTGCCCCCCAGATATACTTGAAAAATCGACTCTGCATGGCTCTATGAAAGTATGGAGGGATCGCGACCGGGAGAAAATATATATCAGCTTGGGTAGCAGAGTCATTTTCACGGCCGCGATCCTACCCAACCATGAAACGCACAGAGGTCATGAGAGATGTGAGGCTGCGCAATGTGAGGAGGTAGTTAGTTTGAAACAGCTGAGCAGGATCACTAGTAAGTTTTATACCTAGGTAGGGTAAGGAGGATGTGGACCACTGAAAAGGATAATTTTCCCACAAATTATGAAGAGTTTCCGATGGCAGAGACAGTTGAGGGCCCGTGATTTAGTTTGATTTACTTCTAGCCCCGTAACCCGAGCAAATTTGTCCAAAAGGTGGAAAAGATTTGGTAAGGAGGTATGGGATGAGGTAACGAACAATAGGGCATTGTCAGCGAATAAACAAAGTTTATGCGACATCGAGGCAATTTCTAAGCCTCGCATATTGGTGTCCGCTCTAATTAACCACTTAAGGACCACCGCATGCCAATGTACGTCATCAGAATGGCATGTACAGGCACAAGCACGTACATGTACGTGTTTGCCTTCCAGCGGGTGGGGGGTCCGATCGGACCCCCTCCCACTGGATGCGGCAGTCCGTTTCGGTTCAGGAGCGATCCGGGATGAGGGGATGGCCATCCCTTCTCGATCGCTCCTGGCGAATGAGAAGCTTCCCCCGCTGTGTATAGTAAACACAGGCAGGGAGGAAGTGATGTCATTCTCCTCGGCGGTCTTTTTGACCGGACTACGAGGAGAAGAGTGAAAGTAAGTGTGTACCAACACTACACTAACATGTAGGCACACTGGTGCCGCTAAGTAGCTAGTTATTTTTTTAGGTTCACCGCCAGGTTTTTATAGCGCTAGGTACCCCAATATACTATCCAATAATGGTTTTAACCCCCTGATTGCCCCTAGTTAACCCTTTCTCCCCCTTTTGCAAGTGTCACTAAGCGATCATTTTTCTGATCGCTGCATTAGTGTCACTAGTGCTGCTAGGTAGCTAGTTATTTTTTTAGGTTCACCGCCAGGTTTTTATAGTGATAGGTACCCCCATATACTACCCAATAATGGTTTTAACTCCCCGATTCCCCCTAGTTAACCCTTTCACCAGCGATCACTGTATAAGTGCCACTGGTGACGCTGGTTAGCCAGTTAGTTAGTTATTTAGGTTCCCCGTCAGGTTTTTATATAGCGCCAGGGGCCCCCATTCACTACCTAATAAAGATTTAGTTAACCCTTTCACCAGTGATCACCGTATAAGTGTTATGGGTGACTCTGGTTAGTTTGCTTTTTATAGCATCAGGGCACCCACCATTTATTACCCAATAAAGGTTTAACCCCCTGATCACCTGGCGGGTGATATCAATTAGGTTTTAGGGTCAGGGCCTGCATCGCCCCAGGCAACGCTAGGTTAGTGCCAGTACCGCTAACACCCACGCGCAAAGAATACACCTCCCATAGTGGTATAGAATCTGAACAGATCAATATCTGATCTGATCAGATCTATACTAGCGTGCCCAGCAGTTTAGGGTTCCAAAAAAACTCATTGTTAGCGGGATCAGCCCAGATACCTGCTGGCACCTGCGTTTTGCCCCTCCGCCCAGCCCACCCAAGTGCAGTATCGATCGATCACTGTCACTTACAAAACACTAAACACATAACTGCAGCATTTGCAGAGTCAGGCCTGATCCCTGCGATCGCTAACAGTTTTTTATTGTAGCGTTTTATATTTAAATCTGGAAGGCAGTGCTTGATTTGGGGGGCCCGTACGTGGCTAGACTCCCAAAAAGTCCCCCACATGTGGTATCCCCGTACTCGGGAGAAGCAGCAGAATTTATTTTGGGGTGCAATTTCACTTATGCCCTTAGCACGTGTGAGCAATATATCATTTAGTGACAACTTTGTGCAAAAAAAAAAAAAATTGTAATATTCCTGCAACTTGTGGCAAAATATAAAATATTTCATGGACTCAACATGCCTCTCAGTAAATAGCTTGGGGTATCTACTTTCCAAAATTGGGTCATTTTGGGGGGTTTTGTGCTATTTCGGCATTTTATGGCCTTCGAAACTGTGATAGGTAGTGAGGAGTGAAATCTAAAATTTGCACCCTTAGAAATCCTGAAGTCAGTGATTGGTTTTCGGGGTGCCGTACGCGGCTAGACTCCCAAAAAGTCCCACATATGTGGTATTCCCGTACTCAGGAGAAGCAGCAGAATATATTTTGGGGTGCAATTCCACATATAACTATGGCATGTGTGAGCAATATATCATTTAGTGACAACTTTTTGTAAACTTTTTTTTTTTTGTGTCATTATTCAATCACTGGGGACAAAAAAAAAATATTCAATGGGCTCAACATGCCCCTCAGCAATTTTCTTGGGGTGTCTACTTTCCAAAATTGGGTCATTTGGGGGGGGGGGTTTGTACTGCCCTGCCATTTTAGCACCTCAAGAAATGAGATAGGCAGTCATAAATTAAAAGCTGTGTAAATTCCAGAAAATGTACTCTAGTTTGTAGACGCTATAACTTTTGCGCAAACCCAAAAATATACGCTTATTGACATTTTTTTTACTAAAGACATGTGGCTGAATAAATTTTGCCCTCAATGTATGACTAAAATTGAGTTTATTTGATTTTTCTTATAACAAAAAGTAGAAAATAATGGAAAATTCCTATCAAAATACTTACCGTAATTTTCCTTTCCTGATGTACTCCATGGCAGCAACGTGTGGGTTAAGTCCCGCCTCCACTACCCTATAGGACACTACTCCCATAAATCTTTGCTCCCTGCCCCTGGCCGTGTTCGGTAACTAGCCTACTCCAGCCATTTGGGAGGGAACTCCTGCTGCCATGGAGTCCATCAGGAAAGGAAAATTACGGTAAGTATTTTGATAGGAATTTTCCATTTTCCTGACAGACTCCATGGCAGCAACGTGTGGGAAATAACTCGCCAAACACACCCGGGTGGGCAAAATGCTGAACAAAAGATTTATTTAACACTGTCGGCCGACAGGACTTTCAAACCAAAATCAACAGAGGATAAAGATGCTGGCTCAACACAATAGTGAGACATGAAGGTATGAATTGAAGACCAGGAGGCCGCTCTGCAGATTACATCAGGCGCAACATGACGCGAAGCTGCCCATGAGGTTGAGAGACTTCTGGTAGAGTGAGCTGTAACCGCCTCAGGAGGAGCCAAGCCCTTCTCTCTATAAGCCCATTGGATTGCCTGGACCACCCAAGCAGCGATGGATCTAACGGAGGCCTTAGCGCCTCTATTTTTCCCGTTAAATAGCACGAAGAGGAAGTCAGATTGACGAAAAGAAGCTGTAACATCCAGATATTGTTTTAGAGTAACTCCTAAATCGAGTGGATGTGGATCCGGACTTCCAGCAGAATTGAAGGTAGGAAGAGTGATTTCCTGGTTTTCATGGAAAACAGAGGTAACCTTGGGATTTGTCCCCAACATCGAAATTATGGACTACCCTATCTGGAAAGAAGGTGAGAAAAGGTTCCTTTGCGCCTAGAGACTGAATTTCGGAGATTCTCTTCGCCGAAGTTATGGCTACCAGAAAAGAGGTTTTAAGGGTTAATTCTCTGATTGAGAGCGTTTTGTCAAGTTGAGAGAAGAAATCGAGAACCAATGGAAGGTCCCATTTGGGGAATCTAGGCTTCCTTTGTGGCCTAAGACTGACTGCTCCTTTGAAGAATTGTTGGACCAAGGGATGATTGGCCCATGCAACTCCAGAAAAAGCTGAAATTGCTGAAACCTGGACCCGGAGAGAACTAACCGAAAGGGAGATATCCAACCCTGATTGTAAAAAGCTTAAAACGTCCCGGACTGTCAGGGTATTACAGGAACTGGACCTTGAAGATAAGTGATCTGCAAACTTCGCCCAAATTCTCTCATATACCCGGTTAGTACTACTTCTTCGTGCACTAAGAAGAGTGGGAATGACTTCTTCCGGACAGCCTAAAGCCTTCAACCGTCCCCTTTCAAAAACCAAGCCTTTAGGCGCAGGTGATCCGGGCAAGGATGTAATCTCGACCCTTGAGACAGAAGGTCTGGTCTGGATGGAAAAGGAATTGGATCCCTGACACTGAGGAGTATCAGAAGTGGAAACCAGGGCCTGTTGGGCCAATAAGGGATTATGGCTATCACTTCTGCTGTCTCTGACCTGAGTCTCCTCAGGAACTGATGAATGATAGGAGTTGGAGGAAAGGCATAGGCCTTGTGGAACCACCATTTCTCCGTCAAGGCATCCACCCCGTAGGCTTGAGGATCCCTGTACCTTGAATAATACTTCTCCAGTTTTTTGTTGCAGGGAGAGGCAAACAGGTCGACTTCTGGGGAGAGCCCCATTGTCAGGATCCAGTTGAACACTTCCTCGTGAAGAGATCACTCGTTGTTGTCCAGAAGTATCCGGGAAAGAAAGTCTGCCTGAACGTTCTGAATCCCCGGGACATAGGATGCTGTCAGATCCTTCAGGTTCCTCTGAGCCCAGGTCATGATCGGTTCCACCCCCCGGAGAAGGGATAGACTTCGGGTACCCCCTTGCCTTGTTATGTACGCTACTGCTGTGGTATTGTCTAGCCTGAGTGAGACCGAGGCTCCTGAAATCAGATGCCGAAAGGCTAGCAGAGCTTGAAAGGCTGCCCTTAACTCCAGGATGTTTGACACCGTCCCTCTGGAGGGGAGAATCCAGGTGCCCTGAGCCACTTCCGCCAGAGAGTGGGCGCCCCAGCCTCTGTTGCTGGCATCCGTTGTTATGGTGACCCATGAGATGGGGAGAATGGAATGGCAGTTGCAGAGATTTTCCCGTTGGAGCCACCACGGAAGGGAATTCCTCATGGATAGGGTGATCCGAATCAGCTGGGTTTTGCTGCCTGACCATTGATGAAGGAAACCCTTCTGAAAGGGCCTCATCCTCCACTGTGCCCACCTCACCATCGGAATTGTCGCTACCATAGTGCCTATAATATTCAGGCACTGGAGAGCCTGGAGATGAGAGGCAGAGAGGGCTGGACGGATTCTGTCCCTGACCACTGACAACTTCTCTTCAGGTAATGAAATGGTGCCTCTGACAGTGTTGAATAGGGCCCCTAAGAACACCAGCCGCTGAGATGGGACCAGCTGGCTCTTCTCCAAGTTCAAGATCCACCCGAACTCATGTAGGGTGGAGATGACCTGCTTTCTGTGTACCAGAAGTTGATCCTTGTCTTGAGCCAACAACAGAAGGTCGTCTAGGTAGTGATGTAGACGAATCCCTTTTGTTCTCAGAAGAGCTACCACTGCCAACAGTACTTTTGAAAATACACGAGGAGAAGTTGATAGCCCGAAGGGAAGGCATGTAAATTGAAAATGGCTTTCGCCCACGGAGAAGCGGAGATACTGCTGGTAATTTTCTGCAACTGGGACATGAAAATAGGTGTCCTTGAGGTCTATGGAGACCATCCAGTCCCCTGCTTGAACAGATTGTTGAATTGTGGATAATGACTCCATCTTGAATTTTTCTTTTTTGATAAAACTGTTCAAGTGAGTTAGATCTATGACTGGCCTCCAGGCCCCGCTCTTTTTCTGGACCATAAACAAAGGAGAGTAGATTCCCATGCCTCGCTGAATGACTGGAACATGGATAACGGCGCCTTGAGCCAACAAAGATTCCACGTAGGCTAGAAGAATTAGCCTTTTTTCGTCTGAAGCCGGAAGAGAGGTGGGGACCCATCTGAGCCTGGGAGATTCCTTGAAGGTCCAAACATGACCTGTGGAGACAGTCTTGACGGTCCAGAAGTCTTGGATCGAGGCTGCCCAGACATGGCGAAAGTGGAAAAGACGAGCTCCCACCTGCCCTGTCTGAGCGGGCCCAACCTCAAAAGGATTTAGTCAGTTAACTCTCTCCCTTTAAATCACTTTTGGTAGATTTTTTAAAAGAGGATTGTCTTGATTTCCAGGACCTGGAAAACTCACGACCCGGTCTGTAACTGCGAGCTTCCCTGGCTCGTTCCTGGTACTGTCTCTTTGGAAAAGACCTTCTCTGGGCTTGCAAACGCCGGTCCTGGGGAAGGAACCCCGACTTCCCACCAGTGGCTCGGGTAATAGCCTCATCCAATTTATTACCGAAAAGGGAGGACCCTTCAAAGGGGATACGGCACCATACTTGTTTTGAGGCTGGGTCCGCCAGCCAAGGGCGGAGCCACAGAGCCCGTTTGGCCGTAACAGAAGAAAGCATCACCCAGGCCACCAGGCGTATGATGTCGATATAGGCCTCCCCAAGAAAGGCGGAGGCCAGCCTAAGTTCTTGGATAGGCGAGCTCTTAGCCGTATCTTCAGAGATATTTCTAAGCATCTCATCTACACTATCCGTCCATATCTCCATTGCTTTGGACATAGCGGCCAGGGCTAGCGCTGGCTTACAGGCCATTCCTGCTGTGAGATATACTCTCTTCAAATCAGCATCAATCCGTCTGTCCAGAACATCCTTAAAAGACACAGTATCCTCTAAGGGAAGTGTGACATGTTTCACCAGCCTCATGACTGCTGCTTCTACCAACGGCGCTGACTCCAAATGCTTCACCTCTTCTTCATTGAAAGGATAGTTTCGAAACCTTTGATAGCATGGAATTTTTCTTTTCCACCTTGCCCCATTCATCTGTGATAATCTCACCTAGCTCAGAGATAAAAGGAAAATTAAGGGGGGCGTGGCTTGGCCGCTGACCGGAATGCAACAAGCAGCATCTAGCGCCATCCGCCACCGCGACTCATCCCACAGAGCTCCAGGGATCACCCCGCACCACCGGGGACATGACCCGAGGCAGAACCGCCGTCCACGGGGCGAAGAAACTCACAGACTTCTACATGAAGCCGGCCGGCGTGGAGGCCCAAGATGGCGCCGTCCGGGATGAAGGCCTCACTCCTCAGCAGAAACCCGCGGCCTCAGCGGCCCCTGTACCCATAGAGGATCACCTCTCTGACATGGAGGACTCTGGAGAACAGCAACGTTCGCCCGCCATGTCACCGGCTGACAGAGGTAAGAGAGCAGCAATCTCCCCAGCACACTCTCCCTCTAAGCCTCCCCTAATGAAGAAGCAACATGGCGCTGGCACCTGTAGTTCCACAGCAGCGCTGACTGACACTAATTCCTCGCTGGCCGCTTACAACACCTCAGACAGCCCTGCATCTGAACATACATTGAAAGCCATGCTTCTCTCACTACAAGCTGACATGCAGAAAGAGCTCAGATCCTCCATTAACCATTTGATGGACAGAATGCATGACATGGAAGACCGCATAGATCACATAGAACACCATCTCTCTGCTGCTACTAGCTCCCATAACACTGTAGTTGACATTCAAGATGAACATACTTCTGCGATTCACCAACTGCGTCTTAAAGTCGCAGACCTCGAGGACCGCTCAAGGTGGAATAATATCAAGATCCGGGGAGTCCCAGAGACTGTGTCACCCCCCGATATTGTCCCCTACTTGCACCAGCTGTTTCACAAGCTCATACCGGCTCTTACACCGCAGGATCTCCTTATTGACAGAGCACATAGAATCCATAAACCACAGCACCTCCCAGACGCAGTACCCAGAGATATCCTGGCTAGGATACACTTCTTTAACGCTAAGGAACAGATCATGAGGGCCGCGAGAACCATACGCAACCTCCTTGATCCCTATACTAAGATTCAACTATATAATGACATCTCAGCCGCCACCTCGCAGGCACGCAAGGCCTTCTCCCAAATTACTGCGATACTCATTGAACACAAAATCGCATATAAATGGGGATTCCCCACCAAGCTCCTTGTAAACTATCAACAACAACAAGTTGCATTTCTGACCCCCAAAGACGGATTTAAGCAGCTTCACAATTGGGACATTGCCCCCCACGCTTTCCCGGCTCCGCCTCTGAACACCAGATCTGCAAAGATCCCTTCCAAATGGGCTACAAACCCCAAGTCCTGAACCTCCGAAACATGAGGGCCGCCCCCTTGGGCACCCCCCCCTATTAAATGGTGCTTCACTTAACAGGTAAAAGTGGATGACTGCTTTCCTTCTGTTGAAACCCCCCACGCCGAACTGCCACTGTGTGCCACGCACACCGCATTACCCACTCCCGTACTCCCAGTTCACCATAGCAGCTAACTTTCAGCCACTTTTTGTCCCCTCGGGAATTATTTGAGTCCTTGGCTAATGCCTCTATATCGCCCGGTCATCGATATAGAAGTTCCTATACTGATTGTTTTATATATTGCAATATCATCATTGTTCTTCTTTTCTTTTCTTTTCTTTTCTTGTGTTATTGTTGCATTATTTGATTGTCTATACTCATAATCAACAGTTGTTTGGCTCACTTTCTGTATACTGAGCTACTCTTTGTAACTTGTTTTTTTTTTGTAAAGGTCCGTCAACCTCAGTACCATTTTGACAACTGACCTTAGCAGCTAATGTCCCTTACAATCACATCCCTTAACGTCAAGGGACTAAATAGTCCCTTCAAGCGATCCCTCTTATGGAGGGAAGCAGCGACTTCCCGATCTGATATTTTATGCATACAGGAGACCCATCTATCCTCCCGGAACCCTCCACAATGCACTAATAAACTATACCCCCATATCTTTCATTCACGTGCTGACAAAAAAGCTAGAGGAGTACTAATCGCAGTACGCTCTACGGTGGCGCTCACGGTCTCTAATGTAGAACAAGATCCCGAGGGTAGGTTCCTAATTCTGTCCGCTTGTTTTAATAATAAACCCTTGGTGATTGTGAACATTTATGCTCCTAATACTCACCTAAAGCCCTTTCTTAAATCCATTCTTGCCAAAATACAACAATACCCAAAAGATCAAATCATTCTATGCGGGGATTTTAATGAGGTGCCAGATCACGCACTTGACTCCTCATCCCCCCAAAGGAGAAGGTCCTCCACCCTCTCCTCCTTCCTACATCTGGAAAAATTCTATGACCCTTGGAGGTGTCAACATGGTACTGAGAGAGACTATACGTTCTACTCTAATGCCCAGAGATCCTATTCCAGGATTGACCTGTTCCTGACATCCAAAGTGCTGCTACAAGCCATTACGTCCACCAATATTGGTGTGATATCCTGGTCTGACCATGCTCCTATCTCTATGGTTCTCAATCTCTCCCCTCCTACCACCCCATTCACAATTTGACGTCTGAACCCCAGTCTGATTAGCGCTAAGGACATTAGGGAACAGGTCAAGACTGCCATAGCCGATTATTTTGCTCTAAATCAACCCTCGGTCCCCAACCCCACCACATGCTGGAATGCTCATAAAGCGGTACTTCGGGGAATCCTATTGAAACTAGGGGCCCAGGAGAAGAAAAAGCACTCAGCGACCCTTAACGCTTTTTTAGAAAGAATAAAGTCTCTGGAAAAGAGTAATATGATTTCGCCTTTTGCCTCTACTCACGCAGAACTCAGTAAACTGAGGTCAGAACTGAGTACGTATCTTCAAAACAAACACGAATTCTATCTACGAAAACTTAAGCTAACCTGGTACTCCCAAGGTAATAAATCGGGGAAAGCCCTGGCCCAACAATACAAATACAGGACAGCCCAATCCACAATCTCCCATCTTATAGATTCTAAAGGCAACAGATTAACTAACCCCAAAGACATAGCCAACTGCTCCGGCGCATTTTATCAACGACTGTATAACTTGAAAGACTCCATGACTGAGACGCAGCCCACTGAAGCGACTATCCAGACATTTCTCTCTACAGTAGACCTCCCCTCCCTATCCCCTTCTCAAGCCGCTTTCTCCCCCCTGGAAATTAAAAACGCAATTAAAAGCCTCCCTCTACATAAAGCCCCAGGCCCAGACGGTTTTGGAAATGAATATTACAAGACGTTTATAGAAGCATTGGCCCCGCATTTATGCAACTCCTTTAACCACATGTTGGCCACAGGGGAGATCCCCACAGAATCCTTAGAAGCAACCATTTCCACCATTCACAAACCAGGGTAGGCCTCACATGACCCAGCTAACTACCGCCCTATTTCACTACTTAACACCGATCTGAAAATATATGCCAAACTCCTTGCCACCCGACTTTCGCAACATATGACCTCCCTCATACACCCAGACCAGGTGGGTTTCATTCCCAGGCGACAGGCCTCCGATGGCACACGTAGGTTTGTAGACCTTATACACTGGGCAGAGCACTGTCGAACGCCTTCTCTGCTGATATCTCTGGACGCGGAGAAGGCGTTCGACAGAGTCCATTGGGGATACCTTGAGGCAGTCCTAAAGAAATTCGGCATAGAGGGAGAATTTTTACGAGCTATCCTAGGCCTATATACCTCGCCCACTGCGAGAATTCGCACTTCAGGTATTCTCTCTAACCCCTTTAGAATTACCAACGGTACTCGCCAGGGCTGCCCACTCTCACCATTGATTTTTGCTCTAGTTATGGAGCCACTAGCGCAATCCATTCGTGCGCACCCACATATTTCCGGTATCAATGTGAAAGAAACCTGTCACAAGATTGGGCTATACGCAGACAATGTCATCATTGCTATCTCTGACCCAGTGAAATCATTACCGTCCCTGACTGAGGTACTACATGCTTTTAGTGAAGCATCCTTATACAAGTTGAACCATTCGAAATCTGCCATGCTTGGCATTGAGATTTCGCCAGCGCTTAAGGCGGAAATTGCTAAAATATCACCCTTCTCCTGGGCTCCCGGTTCCTCTTTGCAATATCTGGGCATTCAATTGGTTTCCCCCTCCTCTGCATTGCTACGAAATAATCTCGCTTCCTTACTTACGAAACTGAACAATTTAACCTCGAATATGACCTCCTTAAAAGCTTCATGGGTTGGTAGGATAGCCCTAACCAAAATGTTTCTCCTTCCACATGTACTTTATTTCTTTCGGACCCTCCCGCTTCCAATTCTTTCAGCAGATCTCACTAAACTACAGCATACATTAGATACATTCATATGGGCGGGTCGTAAACCCCGCTTGAAATCATCTGTACTGCGCACTCCCTCCACCTCGGGAGGGATGGGAGCACCAGATGTCAGGAAGTACTACAAGGCTGCCATACTAGACCAAGGAAAGCAACTGTGGTCGCAAGACCCCAACACAAGGTGGCATCAAATCGAAGCAGCAACTCTCCCAGCTGACCCACAACTAACCTTAGCTGCAATCTGGCTGTCTCTCCCTGCCACACGATCCATCCTCCCCACAGTGCGGGCCTGCCTAGCTAAATGGCATGCAATACGCCAAGATCATCAAGGCATGCACAGAGACGCATTGAGAAATCTCCCCTTACTAGCGCTACAGCTTCTCTCTCCAGACCTCGTGATCAGGCACTGGCATGAAGCCGGAATCAAAACAATTGGAGCCCTGTTTCTTGGTGCAGATCTTAAAAGTTTAAAACAACTAACATCGGAATTTAGTCTCTCACATAAGGACTTTTACATCTACCTACGGCTTTGACACATTGTCTCTCAAAGCTTACCATCTCCAGACCCTACCTCCAAGGATCTTCTCCATTTCTACAATCGTCCTCTTAATGTCCCCAAGGGCATATCCTTCGTTTACAAACTTCTCTCCAGACCCACCACGACCTCTAAACCCTCAAACATACTCTATTGGGAATCCCTGTTGCACTGTTCTTTTCCCATGGAAGACTGGCATCGCGTACTACGCACCCCACTAGTCGTCTCCAAAAATGTAACGCATTGGGAAACGGTCATGAAATTGTTTCATAAGTGGTACTATACTCCGCAAAAGTTGGCAACCATCTTCCCCACCCACTCTCCACTGTGTTGGAGGAATTGCAACTCTACCGGAGACCTGTTCCACATATGGTGGAGCTGCCCGGTTATTGGGGCCTTTTGGTCTCAAGTCTCTGCCCTGGTCCAGTCTCTGACCAACTCTCCTCAACAGCTGACTTCGCAAATGGCTCTCTTTGGTCTGGACTCCCAATATTGGCCCCCCGCTAGTCTTCCCGTGGTACACCACGTACTAATTTCAGCACGCCTGCTCATAGCTCGTGCGTGGAAAAAACCCCTCTCCCCAACAATTCCTGAGCTTATAAATACGCTTAACGTCCATTGTCGCATGGAATTTCTTGTCTCCAGAGTAAATATGACGGAATTTAGATTCAACAAACAGTGGTCTTCCTGGTTAACACACCCTAGCTGTGTTACGCCTGTGTAACTCGTGTTACATCACCCACAGACCAAGTAGAGCCTGCAGTGAAAGTCACTGGTTTACTGTTCCATTTCCTATATATTATATGTAACTTAGCTGTGATTCTCCTGAAGCTCTGATTATTGACTTAGTTATCCTAATCAAATTTTCTTTTCTATGCTGCTTGTTTCTCTTTCCTCTTTTTTTCCTTTTTGCAAATCATTGTGGGACTAAGTTCCACTCACACTCTATCTTACTTTTAACTGTTTTCTTGGCATGGCGTCCCCGCTCGACACAGCCCGTTGGGGTGTGGAGGGGGGTCGGGATGCACCCGGACCTCCCGGACCTAGTTGTACAGAATGTGTAGTACACAGCAGATGGGTATCAGTCCCTTATGTTCTTTATACTAGCAACTCATTTCTTTTCAATGTATCTGAGCACTAATTGCTTATCTATGCATCATTTCTCTATAACTCATGTACAATTGTTGATGTCAATGTTTGTTACTGTGTTATATCTCAATAAAATCATTTGAAACGTAAAAAAAAAAAAGAAAAAAAAAAAAAAAAGGAAAATTAATCCGTTCCTTCTTTAGTTGCTTAAAGAATTTTCTCTGTTTGGAAGGAGCAGTCACAGAATCTTCCCAGTTCAGTGTCTCTCTAACAGCTCTGTCCAGAGGAGGAAGTAGAGCGAAATCAAAACCCACACAGGGATCACTTTCATCAGAGTCACTGTCAGATATGGCAGCTGAGGGGTGGCTATGCGCAGAGGATTCCCAAGTATCCTGCAGCTGAGTCTCCCTTCCTAGAGAAAGTGGCGGCTCTGCCGGGGGAACATAGGATTGGCCCTCAATATTTCTGAGGGACTCCTTAACAACTTTTTCCACCAGGGTTTTAAGTTGTTGATTCGCGTCACCCCTTTCATTGGAAGCCTTGGCGTAGCAAGGATCGCACAAAGATTTTCCTGCCGGTACAAGAGCTCTGCACCCCCTACAGGCACTAGCTGAGTGACTAGATTGAGTCCTCGAGGAGTGCGACCGTTCCTCACTACGGTGTCCTGATCTTGACGAGGAACCATAATGTTTTGATTTGGAAGAGGAGTGCCGGTGATGCGACTTGGAGGAGTTGCTCCCTCTGTGAGAGCTGTGATGCTGTTCTGACCTGGAAGGGCTGAAACAAGAACAAGACAA
The DNA here is from genome assembly GCF_037356315.1 of Lithobates pipiens. Classification (NCBI taxonomy): domain Eukaryota; kingdom Metazoa; phylum Chordata; class Amphibia; order Anura; family Ranidae; genus Lithobates; species Lithobates pipiens. The sequence continues at coordinate 153,255,318 of NW_027507686.1, read as the reverse complement.
GAAACCACAAGAGACAAGACATCAGGACAGAGCTAACAGATAAATACCCCTCCCCCACCAGGCCTTCAGGTGATCATTAAAAATACCTTTTATGAGAGGGCTGGCCACAAACAGGCGGTAAAGAATCCATGTCCTCAGCGATATCCATACGTGCTGAAAAGATGACAAGGGATCAGTGCAAGGGACAGGGAAGGGATAGCCACCCTGTCCCAGAATGCCACTTACCATTAGATGCAACACAGAGGCAGGGGGAAGTCACCGCAACAGCCCGCAAGCATTCCCAAAGCTTGCAGACTAATTCCCCGTTTAAATAGCCCGCCCCTGTGATGTCACCGCCGTGCCTGTGCGCATGCGCGAAATAGCGGCAACCAAGCCTCAATCTCAACCGCATTCGCGCATGCGCAGTACGGCCGAAAAACGCAAACCCGGAAGTAGAACGGCGGCTGTAACGCGGAAGAACCAACCGCCATGCCTGCACATACAAACAAACAGAAAAAACGAAGACAGATAAAAGATACAAAAACTGCTGCCATAATGAACTTATAGAACCTCTCCCCACTCCCACCACGATCGATCACTCGGCCGAAGGTAAGGTAAGATGACACCGGACTTTCCAGGGGGCAAAAACAGGTCACCTGCTAATAGCTGGCTATCCGACCAATGCGCAGCCTGCCTGCCAGTGGCCAGGACATGGGCTTCTTCACAGCGCCTCTTCCACTGCCCACTCCATACCCTGCTAATAGCTAGGGCTTAGCAGAGTAATGCGACTTTCCAGATCCAGAGTCGCAGACCGGCCGACCTCGATCATGTGGGGATGATAAATCTTCAGGTAGAAAGACCACCTCTGGGTCCTTCGGAGGAGGACAAAAAAAGAACACGGCCAGGGGCAGGGAGCAAAGATTTATGGGAGTAGTGTCCTATAGGGTAGTAGAGGCGGGACTTCACGTTGCTGCCATGGAGTCTGTCAGGAAATCTTTTTTTCTCAAAATTTTCGGTCTTTTTCCATTTATATCACAAAAAGTTAAAATTGCAGAGGCAATCAAATACCATCAAAAGAAAGCTCTATTTGTGGGAAGAAAAGGACGCAAATTTAGTTTGGATACAACATTGCATGACCATGCAATTACCAGTTAAAGCAGTGCAGTGCGAAATTGTAAAAAGACCTCTGGTCCTTAGGCTGTTAATTGGTCCGGGGCTAAAGTGGTTAAAGCCGCAAGGGGTTCTATAGCTAGGGCAAAAATTAATGGGGAAAGAGCGCACCCTGCCTGGTTCCGCATTGGATAGGAAATCTATCAGAAGCAAAGCCCGAATATTTAACATACGCTTGTGGTTGGGTATAGAGAGCCTGCACCCACTGAAGAAAATGTGGACCAAAACCCCAGCACTGTAAAATATAATGCAAATAGGGCCAGGATACCGTATCGAAAGCTTTTCAGATGTCCAAAGAGAGGAGATACATTAGGATTTTACGGGATCTGGCGATATGCTGTAAGAGAACAACCCGGCGTATATTATCACTGGCTGGGCGCCTGGGTATAAAGCCCACTTGGTCCTTGTGGACCAGGTTACCTATAAATTGATTAAGGTGCAGGGCTAAAATTTTGGCTAATATCTTGATATCAGTGTTTAAAAGGGAAATAGGCCGGTAATTAGACCAAAGCGTACAGTCAGTATTGGGTTTGGGTATCATTGATATAATAGCTGTCAGCGTGTCTCCACCAAAGGATCCATCCTTAAGAAGGGCATTGAATGTGTTTGCCAACAATGGGGCCAGGGTATCAGTGAATTTTTTATAGTATGAGTTAGAAAGCCCATCTGGACCAGGTCTTTTGTGCGGTTTCAGGGTTATGAATAGCATGTTATATTCCCTGCGGGGTAATCGGGGCCTCCATAATGTCACGACTAGCATTAGAAAGGGAAGGAATCTGAAGGTCTCGGAACAAAGTATCAGCTACATCTAGGGGACAGGGGGAGATAGATTCATATAGCTTAGCTAGTCTTTTGCTAAATTCGGACACTACTTTGACTGGGTTGCTGGTGAGAATATTCTTACCAACCTTAAGTCTAACTGGTTTAAAGGATCGTTCTGGGTGTCTGAGACGTAGCGCTAAGAAGGTGTCTGGCTTGTTGGCCTTAGTGTAAATAGTGTGTTTGAAATTACAAATAGTTTTATCTGCCTCTTCAACCAGGAGTAGATCCAACTCCAGCTTGGCCTTGTCCTTGTTCAATCTATTACCTGTATTCGGGGTAGTTTGTAACTGTAAAAAGTGCTTGTTATAGTCAGCTTCTAGGTGTTGTAATTTCAAAATGTTATCTCTCTTAAGGTGTGTGGCGATGGAGATGCACTTGCCTCTGATCACAGGCTTATGTGCCTCCCATAGGAGGATGGGGGAAATTCCCTGGGTGGCGTTGTGTTGCAGATAATCAGCTAGAGCTACTTGGATGTCAAAGCAAAATGATTGATTGGTTAAATGCTTATCGTTCATACACCAGGTCTTATCTGTAGATTGGGGGATCAAAGATGAGATAGTGGTAATGACTGCACAGTGATCAGACCAGGTAATTGGGTGAATGCAGGATTGGAGAAGTATGGGAGAGGATGCGACAGGTACGAAGATATGATCGATTCTGGAGAATGAGTTATGGGGGTTAGAGTAAAATGTGTCATTTTTCCTTACTGGATTACATTCTCTCCAGGAATCAAGTAGAGAGGCCTGTTGCAGTAGAGTACGGAATTGGGATGAGATAGAAAAATGTTCTGGGGAGTAAGGGGATTTGTCCAAGTGAGGATGAATTACCAAATTAGAGTCTCCGCATATGATTAGAGTGCCCTTGGAATGGGTTTTAATTGTTTGGAAAAGGTGGGAAAAAAAGGGAATGGGATTTTTGTTTGGGGCATAATAGGATACTAGAGTAATTTCAGTGTATTGAAGGAGGCCAACCAGGATTATATAGCAACCCTATGGGTCTTTTATTTCTGAGGTAGGGATAAAGGGTAAGCGCTAGAGTAGAGCTAGAAGAACCCCCCTTCATTTTGTTGTCGCCAAGGCGGTGTGAACCTGCGGGTATTTAGAGCTAAATGATTTGGGGGTTTTATGGGAGGAGAAGTGAGTCTCTTGCAGTGCAACTATACTGGCTTTCAGGGTCGCAAAGGAGCAAAACGATTTGACTCTCTTGTTTGGAGAGTTGAGCCCTTTAACATTTAATGATAAAATGTTCAGGGGGGCCATATATAGGCGGGGGAAAAAATCAAGCTTAAGTAACCAAGGGCTCGCACAGGCCACCCAGCCGAGGGGGTAAAAGGGGTAAAAGAGAGGGAAAGAGATACAAGAATGAAAAGAAGAAAAAGAAAAGAGATTTAAGAGGAGAAATTCACATAAGGCGTGTACGTAAGCCATCGATCTAATAGAAGGCAGACTAAAGACGCCTGACTTCTAGGTACACTGTCTCCCCAGCCTGGAATTAGGTCAGAGAGAGAGTGCACTGGATTGTAGGGGGGGGGGGGGGCAGTGACAGTTCTCCGCCGTGCAACGGAAGAAGAATGGTATCAGAATTGGGACCACAAAATATAAACAACAAGGTAACTTTACTATCTAAAAGATAGAACATCATTATCCAGCAACTGTGATTAAAATACATAAACCGTAAATGGTTTCCTCTAGGGGTAGAGGGTGAAGGGGGGTAAACAAAGAGGGAAAATAAGAAAGGAAAAAGAAGGAGGGGCTAGGCATGAAAGGGAAAAAGAGGAAGGGGAAGGGAAAGAGGGGAAGGGGGAGGAATAGGGGAGGGTGGGAAGGGGAAGGAACTATATGTGAGGGGGGGGGCAGGGGTAGGTGGAAGAAGGCATTGGACAATTAAGTATCTTCAGAGGATAAAGCCAAAGAACATTTCCCAGACAGTATTAACAAAAATAGTATCAACATATATTTAAAACTAAGTCGCAGACTGCAGGCCACTCGGGAACAGAGCCAAGGGGCTAGCAAAAAAAAAGGGGGGGGGAGACAACATAAGTGCTATCTTGTTAGAGGAAAACTATAGACAAAGACAGAGCTGATACATGGCATTAGAAAACATCAAACAGTATAGGTATCCCACAATGAGAGGGGATTTAACACTCAAAGAAATTGAGTTCCAGGAGACAACCAAAAGGCAGAGGAAATACCATGGTGGATCACAGTTAATTCAGCGGGGCACAAATACCTTGGGGCTACCATAGCTCACTGCGGTTATGCATGAGGGGGTACCCTTAAGAATTGAGGTTGGAGCTCCCGAGGGTCCCGTTTGGGGGTGGCCACATAAGGATAGGGGCCCAGACGGGGCGGGGTACGTGGCAGAGCAGTGTCCGATTGTTGACCCGGGGGAGTTAAATGAAGTGCTTCCAACAGGTTCTGGAGGGCCTCCGGTGTGGTTGATGTATGTTGCTGGCCTTTATAAGTAAATTGGAGGGTGAAGGGAAAGCGCCATGTGTATTTGATTTGGTACTGGGTGAGGATTTGCAATTGCGGTTTCATGGCGCGGCGCTTCGCAATGGTAAGAGGTGCCAGATCTGTAAATAACTGGTAAGAGTAACCCTGGAAGGAAAGATTATCCTTATTGCGGGCAGAGGCAAGGAGTTGTTCCTTCGTTCTAAAAAAATGGAACTTGATGATTATGTCACACGGAGGTCCGTCCGCTTGTCTGCGGGTGAGTGCCCTGTGAATTCTATCGAATTCTAAACGTTCTGCTGGGATTTATTGGGAAAGTTCCTGGAATAGAGCCAATGCAAACGATTGTAAATCATCAACCGATTCCGGAATACCCCGGAGACGCAGGTTTGACCTGCGGGAGCGATTCTCTGAGTCCTCGAGACGGGAGAGCAGCAGGGCATTCTCTTCACAGAGTGATATTTTGCTCCTGGGCATGTTCACGGAGAGTTAGCTCCATATCATCAGCCCGTGTCTCCAGGTCTGCGGTCCTCTGACCTAACTCCCTGATCTTTCGTGTCAGTTTATTAGTAATCTGGTCAGAGATTGACTTTAGGGCTTTTTTGAGCATAGACTCCATGTGCAGTAAGAAGTCAGACTGTGACATACCTGAAGGGGACAGAGTAGGTGGGTCACCCTGGTCAGAATTATTGTCCTCCTCCTCGCCACTGTGAAGATCCGCCGAGTATGAAGGGCTGTTTCGCTGCTGTGCCTGAGCTTGTGCTTTCGCCCTCATCTTAGAGGAGGCCTGGGCGAGTGCCTCTTTGATGGGTTTAGGTTTAGATTTGTCTCGATGACCAGTGAGAACCATCGCCGGACAAGCTCTACAGTTGCCCGCAGCTGTCCCGTCAGTTGTGAGGCAGGGATCCCGCTTCGGAGAGCCGATTAAGTCCCGGGAACACGCCGGAGAGTGCGGAGCTCTAGTGAGGAACGTCCATCACGGCGAGCTTCGCGCATACGCCCCCACTGTGTATTTTTTTAAGACCAGTGCCATTGGCAGCCGAGTAAATGGGAATGGAGTCGCTTCCGTGTTTACAATCAGGACACTGGAATGAAGCCGCTTAAGGCTTCATTCCAGTATGTCCCTAGCTGCCAGCAGCAGCGGTTTGTTGATCGGGGCTCCTGATTGAACGGGAGTCCTGGTAAGAGTGGCGGGGGGTGGCGGGAGTGGGGGCACGTCCCCTCCTGCTCCTCTGGCATAACAGCCGAGCAGCTTTTAGCCACATCGGTTGTTATAGTTGGAAAGCCGCTCGCCGGCTCTAAAAAACAGTACCGGGATGATGCCCGCAACTGCAGACATCATCCCGGTATGACCCCGAGGCTGCAGATCTGTGTACACTCGGTGGGAAGAGGTTAAAGAGAGGAGGGTAATTTTGTCGATATAGATTCTCTATTTTGACAGTAAGTGTTATTCCTAGGTATGGAATTTCTGAGTCTCTCCGTTCAAATGGGAAATTTTCTTTGAGTTGTGTCAGTATGGAGTTCGGAATTGAGACATTTAAAGCCAAGGATTTAGCAAAATTCACATGTAGACCAGAAATGTGGCTGAAGTCATCTAAGAGGCGAAAAATGTTAGGGAGAGCAGTTATAGGGGATATGATAAAAAAAAGTATGTCATCCGCATAAACTGCGCATTTGTGTTGTTGTCATGGTCCACAATTTACCCCTTGGATATCGAGATTTCCCTGATTACTATAGCTAAAGTTTCTATTGCAATAGTGAATATTAGTGGGGAAAGTGGGCAGCCTTGCCTGGTTTCTCTTAAAATGGGAATGGATTGAGAGTAAAATCCTTGCAATCGCATTTGGGCTACAGGAGAAGAGTGCTTCTTTAATGAGGAAGGATTGGTCAAAACCTCATCATTTCAGAATGGTAAACATGTAAGTCCAAGATAAAGAATTGAACACCTTGTGAAGATCGAGCGATAATACAAAACCCTCCTGATGTGTATGTCCATCCCATCCAGATCTGAGAAGGGAAATAACATTGAGAGCCCTTCTGATCTGATTGGGGCCCTGATCTTTATTAATATAAAGGCTAATGAATGAGAATATACGATCTGCAAGGATTTTAGTTAAAATCTTAAGATCATTATTGGTCAGGGATATAGGATGATTACCTACTAAGCTGGGATCCTTGCTAGGTTTGGGTATTACTGATATGTATGCAGCATTTAAAGATTTTTCAAGTGGGGAACTTTAATAACTGAGGTTATTAAAGAATGGGACCAGGTATGGGGATGGAATTGTTTAGAGATTTCTATAATATGGGACTGAGAAGCCGCCTGGTAGAGTGATTTTTAAGTTTCTGTATAACTTGTAAAATTTCTTCTGTCGTTATCTCATCTTCTAGCAGTTTGTGGTGGGTTTTTAATTTAGTGATGTTAATTGTATCCAGAAATTGGTTAAAGTCAGGGGGTTTGTTTATCTCGGGTGCACTATATAGTTTTTGGAAGAATTCCTGGAACTCACCCAGAATTCAGTACAGATTCTAAGCCCTTGTACACACGGTCGGACGCCCGATGGAAAACGTCCGATCGGACCATGTTGTCGGATAATCCGACTGTGTGTGGGCTCCATCGAACTGTTTTCGTCGGAATATCTGACGGACAAAGTTTTAGAGCTGGGCTATAAAACTTTCCGACAACATGATCCGATCGGACTTTGTCCGATTGTGTGTAGAAAATTCCGATCGGACAAAGTGCCACGCATGCTCAGATCAAATTCCTAGACCAAAGCTATTGGCTACTAGCCTGAACGTAGTCCCGTCCTAATGAAATAACGTCATCACGTTACGTACGATTAGATTTTCCGACAACTTTGTCTGACTGTGTGTATGCAATGATGGATTTTGTTGTCGGAATGTCCGAACGTGTGTACAAAGGCTAAGAGTGTTCCCTAACATTGATTTTGGTTTGTCTTTTCGGAAGTAAAATCTGGCACCAGTCCAAAGGAGATATTTTTCTGCTTTAGAGGTGAGAGCCAAATTAAGTGCTGTACGAGCTGAATCAATTTTTGAGATAGAAAATATTACAGAATTCTGTTTGTGTTTTGTACATAGAGAGATAAATTCATTTTCCAGTTGACTGCATCTCCACCCCCTAAACACCACCACTGACTGCATCTCCACCCTAATCACCCCCCCTGACTGCATCTCCACCCTAAACACCCCCACTGACTGCATCTCCACTCTAAACGCCCCCCTGACTGCATATATGAAGATACACTTACTATTTTCACTTGTTTATTAATTTATTACCAATTTATTTAATTTCTTGTTTTAGAGGTGCCACTGTATTACTGTGGTTTAATTCTCTTTATGTCATATAACCAGTACACCTGATAGATCTAGTTTTAGGATACAGGTAGTGGTACTGGGGTTTATTTTATTTTTTCCATATGTCATATAAAAAGTAAACCTGATAAGTCACTCTTCAGGATACAGGTAGTGCCACTCCCAAGCGCGGTACCTTTATGCATATTTAATTAAAGCAGGTTTAGGTTATAAAAAAAAAATCCAAGCTTTGAACATCTTACAGAGCACCGTTCAATCCATCAACTGAAAGTGGAAAGAGTATGGCACAACTGCAAACCTACCAAGACATGACACCTACCTAAACTGAAAGGTCGGGCAAGGAGAGCATTAATCAGAGCAGCAGCCATGGTAACGCTGGAGAAGCTGCAGAGATCCACAGCTCAAGTGCGAGAATCTGTCCACAGGATAACTATTAGTCGCGCACTCCACAAATCTGGTCTTTATAGAATATTGGCAAGAAGAAAGCCATTGTTCAAAGAAAGACATTAGAAGTCCCATTTTCAGTTTGCGAGAAGCCATGTGGGGGACACAGCAAACACGGGGAAGAAGGTACTCTGGTCAGATGTCCGGACCTAATTACAATTGAGAATCTGTGGTAAGACTTGAAAAGAGCTTGAGCTGTTTTACAAAGAAGAATGGGAAAAATGTCACTCTCTAGATGTCCAAAGCTGGTGGAGACATCAAAAAATAGAGCTGTAATTGCAGCAAATGGTGCTTTTACAAAGTTCTGACTAAGGGGGGCTGAATACAAATGCATGCCACACTTTTCACATATTTATTTGTAAAACATTTTGAAAACCATTTATCAGTTTCCTTCCACTTTACAATTATGTGCCACTTTGTGTTTGTCTATCACATAAAATCCCAATAAAATACACTTACATTTTTGGTTGGAACATGACAAAATGTGGAAAATTTCAAGAGGTATGAATACTTTTTTAAAGCACCGTACTTAAGAGAAAGTACAGCTCAGAGAGTATGATTAATAAACATCTCATAAGGTGAATTGTTAAAAGCATCTCATATGAGGGTTGCTTAAGCCTTCTAGAGAATGTGAGACATTTTAAAAGAAAGCTAGGAAGAAAGCTCCAATGTAATCAATGCACTAAACCCTGTAGCAGTGCAGAAGCAAAACTGTGCAGAGTCTAATTGACAGATAAAAAAAAAAGAACTGGAAAAGAGGTATTTAAAAAGAAAAAAGTCCAAAGAGGGAAAGTATACATTTTGCTCAGACCAATGCAAGCACAGGGGGAATTAAAATTGATCATGAGCAAAAAATGTATGGGGTAAGCCCAAGCACTGCTCATCCAAAAATCCACTCCAAGGAGAGGCTACCCGATAGGAGAAAAAACGGGATTGGAGCTCATAGGACAGGGTAAAGAATAAGTAGCTTATGGGAAGAGGAAGGGGAGAATGAGGACTGAGGTGTTTCACAAAGAGCCATGTTGCTATTGTGTTTTCCCTCAAGAACAGTCAGGGCTTTGCGTGAACTCAAATATACTTAAGTCCTTTTATAGTTATGTAAGTTACAGAGATTTGAAATTATTCTCATGCCTGCTGTGTGCTTTTGAATTTGTCTGTCTAGTTTTTAGTGCATAATGGATTCCATATTGTGAATATATAGTTAGTCCTTTTGAAAAAAGGAAATCTTTTTTCTGGACAAAAGTCCATCTAGTACATATGGTCCACATGTTCTACCCACTCCTTCAGAGACAGGATTGCGGTAGATCTCCAAAATCTATGGATCAGAACACATGTTGTATTTATCTAGTGTCTGACCGGATAGTTGAGTGAAAGATTGAAGCCATCAATTTAGACAAGAAAATTGCTGGCGAGTTGGAAAGGTTCAGACCTGTAATCTGTTTGACCAGAGAACAGATTATTTTCCAAAAGGTTTGAGTGCAGTACCAAAAATATGGCTCACAGATCCATTATTCTGTATGCTTCACCAGCAAGTTAATAGAATTAGTGGGTTAATTTTATGTAATCTTGTGGAGTTTTATACAAAAATGAGAGCCGTTTGTAATTAATCTTTTGAATTCATGCACCGAATGAGCTTCTATGGAGTTAGTTAACTATTTGTCTGTTAGTGAATGTACTGTAATTTCTTCTCCCACATTTGTTTAAAGTTAGGAGTGGAAGAGAAAAATAAACTGGCTAGTGTGAAATAGATCCAAAGATTAGGTAGGCACCAGGACATTATTTAAACAGATTTTTTTAAACATCGTTAAAGAGTGGGTATGGTGTTTAACCACTACAATACAGGGCACTTTCACCCCCTTCCTTCCCAGCCCAATTTTCAGCTTTCATCGCTCTTGCACTTTCAATGACAATTGTGCGGTCATGCTACACTGTACCCAAATGACATTTTTTATCATTTTGTTCATACAAATAGAGCTTTATTTTGGTGGTATTTATTCACGACTCCGTTTTTTATTTTTTGCGATAGAAGAGCAAAAAAAGCGGAAATTAAAAAAAAAAAACAATATTTTCTTCTTTCTATTTTAAAAGAAATCCAATGAAATCAAATTTTGACGTAAATTTAAGCCAAAATGTATTCTGCTACATGTTTTTGGTAAAAAAATTCTGTTAACTGTATAATAATTGGTTTGTGTGATCACAGACATATGTACACAAATGATCATGTACATATGTGTGCAGGTGATCACGTACATATGTGTGCAGATAACCATTGGGACATGTGATTTTAGTGGGACATATGTGAGGGACATGTGTTTTTATTATTTGGGGACATGTCTTTTTATTATTTGGGGACATGTGTGGGGACGTGTGTTTTGGGGACATGTGTGGGGACATGTGTGTATTACACTAGACTAGTGATCAGTGAGTAAAAAGCTGTAAAAACAGCTCCTACTCACTGATCACCAGCCAGCTGCAGCGATCTGCTCTCCTCTCCTCAGTGACGACTTCCGTGTGAGGAGAGGAGAGCTGTCATGGTTATGCAATAGTTTGTCTGCTAACCTGTTCCCATGTGTTCATCTAGAGACCAGCCGACCCTCACCTGTGTGCTTTTGTAATCCATCCTCTGGCATGGCTCCACCCTAGCTCCTATCAGAGAGCTCTATATTAACCTGTGCACTGCAGGCCAGCCCGGCTGATCAACCTTTGTGTGTTAGCTTCCTGTTACCTGCCGTGTGCTCTTCTGTTGTTCCATTACTGACTTTGGTGTGTCCTTGACTATCCCTGTTTGCCTGTGATCCTGACCTTTTGGCGTGTCCCTGACTATTCCCGTCTGCTTGTGGCCCCGACCTTGGCTTTGTCCCTCACTATCCCTATCCTCCTGTTGCCTACTGTGGGTGGGAGCTGGGGGACCCTGGGGGTCGCAACCTGGAGCCAGTTGCAGCCAAGTCCATCCTCACCACTAGAGGCGCTGGTAAACACCTGCTGGCTCTTAGACTCCACACCCCAGGGAATCTTATGCTCTAACCCCAGTGGGATCTGTCCCCCATCTGCAGCAGTCAGCCGTAGGGTCCACAACCTTGCGTGCACTCCTGATCCCTACGGTGTGCATCTGTCACCTCGCCTCAAGGTGACCTGACAGTTTGATCAGCCATGGACCCGGCTGATGTGCCGCTTCCTACAGTTGATCCGTTGCAGGGCTTAGTTCGCAGACTTGAGACCCAAGAATCGCATCAGACCCACGTGATGCGATTCCTTCAAGATCTGGCTTCCCACTTCGAGCAGCTACAGGCTTCCTTGGGAACCCTGAACCTGCAGCCTCAAGTACAGTCAGCAGCTGCACCTATCGCACCAGTCGCATCCACGCATGCATTATTACTGCCAGCTCCGTCCCGTTTCTCTGGGGACTCCAAGGCTTGCAGGGGGTTCCTTAGCCAGTGCACAATTCATTTTGAACTTCAGCTTCAAAACTTCCTGTCCAATCGGGCAAAAGTAGCATATATTATATCCCTCCTGTCCGGCAAGGCGCTAGCTTGGGCTGCCCCTCTGTGGGAACTGAATGATCCAGTGGTTTTTAGCCTGTCTGATTTCTTGAAACTTTTTTGGAATATCTTCGAGGAACCGGGTCGTGTCTCCTCAGCGGCTAGCGCTCTTTTACGTGTCCGTCAAGAGTCCGCGTCTGTGGGACAGTATGCTCTTCAGTTTTGTATCCTCACAGCTGAATTGAGCTGGAATAATGAGGCCCTAGTTGCAACCTTTTTACATGGCCTCTCTGATAGAGTGAAGGATGAATTAGCAGGAAGATCCCTTCCTGCTGATCTGGACAGTGTCATCACCTTGTGTAACCAGATCGATATTCGCTTTCAGGAGAGGGCCCTGGAAAAAAGATGCCAGCACTCCCCGTTCTTTAGGCAGCCTGAGCCCCCAGTCCATTCTCTTCAATCCGAGGCGCACCCCCTGCCTACCGAGGAACCTATGCAGTTGGGCTGGACTAAGTTATCTCCAGAAGAACGTGCTAGGCGCAGAACTCTGGGCCTATGCCTCTCTTGTGGGGCCAAAGGTAATTTCCGTGACACTTGTTCTCTTCGTCCGGAAAAACGCTCAGGGCTAATACATCTGGAAGGTGGAGTATTAGACCCTGAAATATCACCTTCACCTTCTCGTCTTCTCCTTTCTGTGTTGCTTCATGTCGGTGCTCCCTCTCATTCGGTCTTAGCACATCTGGATTCCGGAGCCGCTGCCAATTTCATGGATTGGGAAACTGCATCCTCCATGAGACTTACCCTTTTGCCCCTTACAACGCCATTGGTGGCCTTGGAGATTGATGGCACGGTTCTCCCAGGGGGCCCTATCCGCATCCAGACTCTTCCTGTTAAGATGTCAGTAGGGACACTCCACCAGGAGTGGATATCCTTCCTTGTCTTACCTAAGGCTTCATCTCCTATCATATTAGGTCTTCCTTGGTTACGGCTCCATTCTCCACACGTTGACTGGTCTGCTGGACAGATCCTGGCTTGGGGTTCCTCCTGTTCCTCTTCCTGCCTACTCAAGGGTACCCCAAAGGAGAGACTTCCTGTTACCACCATCCCAGTATCTTCTGCTCTTCCCGCTGTATATAGCGATCTCTGCGATGCGTCCTGCAATAGTCGGACAGATGCACTCTCTAGGTCATGTGGTACTCTGGATGAGGGGCCCACCTATGAACCTGAGTCGATCATTCACTCCAGTTCGCATAACCATTTACCTTTGCCTGTCCCTAATCTCCCTTGGACGCACAGCCAGGCTAACTTGTCTGCAAGTTCCACAGTTACTATGCCCTGTGATGTGATTGAGATGGTCACTACACCTGACAATACTATTCAGTCAGCCTCTGCACCAGTTATGCCAGTCCAGCCCAGGCCCAATGAGCTTCCTGCTTCTTGTTCAGGACCTTCTGTGACCTTGCCTCACCCTACTGCTACTATGCCCATTCAAACCCGTTTAAGAGGCTCAATCCATCCTTTGGATAGAATACCTCATTCTGTTTGTGTTTCAGCTATCCAGCTTGACTCTTGCGACATGTCACCTTCTAACCAACCTGACCTCAGGGATTCACTGACCTCTGCCCAGTCTGGTGGTCCTGTTATGGATGCCCAGCTCATCTTTAAGGGTCTGGGGGACCCTGCTCAGGCTCCTGATCTTCTCATGCCCTTACCCATTCCTAAGAAGCCTTTAGTCCTTAAGTCCTCTCGTCCTCTCCCTACCTCGGTTCCAGTCTCTGAGGATAATCTAAAATATGAGGTTAGTCAAGTTTTGGATTCCCTGCTCCGTAAAGGCATTCTTCAGTACCTCGTACATTGGAAAGGGTTTGGCCCTGAGGAGAGGTCTTGGATTACTGCATCTGAGGTCTTTGCTCCTAGTCTGTTGAGGAGGCTCCATCTGGAGTTTCCCTTTAAGCCTGGACCCAGGCGGGGGAGGGGGAGGCCTCGTAAGAGGGAGGGTACTGTCATGGTTATGCAATAGTTTGTCTGCTTACCTGTTCCCATGTGTTCATCTAGAGACCATCCGACCCTCACCTGTGTGCTTTTGTAATCCATCCTCTGGCATGGCTCCACCCTAGCTCCTATCAGAGAGCTCTATATTAACCTGTGCACTGCAGGCCAGCCCGGCTGATCAACCTTTGTGTGTTAGCTTCCTGTTACCTGCCGTGTGCTCTTCTGTTGTTCCGTTACCGACTTTGGCGTGTCCTTGACTATCCCTGTTTGCCTGTGATCCTGACCTTTTGGCGTGTCCCTGACTATTTCCGTCTGCTTGTGGCCCCGACCTTGGCTTTATCCCTCACTATCCCTATCCTCCTGTTGCCTACTGTGGGTGGGAGCTGGGGGACCCAGGGGGTCGCAACCTGGAGTCAGTTGCAGCCAAGTCCATCCTCACCACTAGAGGCACTGGTGAACACCTGCTGGCTCTTAGACTCCGCGCCCCAGGGAATCTTATGCTCTAACCCCAGTGGGATCTGTCCCCCATCTGCAGCAGTCAGCGGTAGGGTCCACAACCTTGCATGCACTCCTGATCCCTATGGTGTGCATCTGTCACCTCGCCTCAAGGTAACCTGACAAGAGCCGATTGCCTAGCAACCGGCTGTTTGTTTACATCACATGAGAGCTGTGATTAGACACAGCCGTCGTGTGATCAGGAGGGCCAATCACAGAGCCCTCCTGCCAATCCGAGATGCACCGTGTCCGGGTGACACAAGCGCATCGGGATCGTGCCGCTGCGCGGGGACACGCACGCGCGATCCCCCTCCTGATGGACGTTCCTGAACGTCCAGTCAGAAGGAGGCAGCTCCCACCCGGCCGATGCGTTCAGACAATTTTTTAGTCCGCAGCCCCAAGGTATGATCGGTTCCAGCAACCATCACCAGCGTCTAATTTACATGGTGCAGGAATACCTAGGGGCAAGGTCAGACTTGGACACCTTTCCCACCAAAAATCCTCTGGCTTACTGGGTCTTGAGGATGGATCACTGGCCAGAGCTTGCACAGTATGCAATTGAGCTACTGGCCTGTCCTGCATCCAGCGTTCTTTCGGAATGCACCTTCAGTCCTGCTGGTGGCTTTGTAACCGATCACAGGGTGCGCCTGTCCACCGACTCAGTTGATCGACTGACCTTCATAATGATGAATCAGTCTTGGATCACCACCAGCTACCAAGCACCTGAAGCTGATGTAACCGAATATTTTTTTTTTAAATATCACATCCCTTCAAGACTGCCTATGCTGATGCTGAGTGACTGTCCTGTTATGTTGACTGTCTATCCTCTTCCTCCTCCGCTGATATCTTGGAAGAACATTTTTGGTTCTGGGTGATGCCACCAGCCCAATTTTTCAGCCCCTGTTTAACAGGGGCGTGTAATTACAATTTTTGATGCAATGCTTTGCAGCAAGGCTCATTCCTGCACTACAAATAGAGTATATGGGAGAGGTTGCAGTGTCGTGGCACCAGCACCAGTGCCACCAGCCCAATTTTTCAGCCCCTGTTTAACAGGGGCGTGTAATTACAGTTTTTGATGCAATGCTTTGCAGCAGGGCTCATTCCTGCAATCCAACTAGAGTATATGGTAGAGGTTGCAGTATTGTGGCACCAGCACCAGTGCCTAAGGCCCAATTCTTCAGTCCCTGTTTAACATGGGCGTGTAATTAAAATGTTTGATGCAATGCTTTGCAGCAGGGCTCATTCCTGCACTCCAACTAGAGTATCTGGGAGAGGTTGCAGTGTTGTGGCACCATCAAACAGTGCCTAAGGCCCAATTTTTCAGCCCATGTTTAACATGAGCATGTAATTACAATTCTTGATATAATATTTCACAGCAGGGCCCATTCCTGCGCCCACTGAGAGTAACTGTGAGGACTTATAGTGTTGTGGCACCAGCACCACCACCACAACCACCAAATGCCCAATTTTTCTACCACTGTTCAACAGTGGCATGTAATTACAATTCTTGATATAATTGTTCACAGCAGGGCGCTCCAGCGCCCACCAAGAGGGCTTACAGTGTTGTGGCAACACCAACACCTTGTTCCGCCATTTCTGCAGAGCATATAGGGCAGGCCCCTACTTTCAACCATCCAACTTACAAACGTCTCCTACTTGCAAACGGAAGGAGACAACAGGAAGTGAGATGAAAAAAGACGGACGGCAAAAAATATACAGGGGTGATAACCCTTCTCTATGTTTTCCAAAAAGCTTAAAAATAGATTTTTTACTGGAGCCACACTTTAAAAATGTACCAGTTCAAAATTACAAACAGATTCTACTTAACACAACAAACCTACACAGTCCCTGTCTTGTTTGCATCGCCTGTATACTCCTGTTCTGAGTATATAGGGCCTGGGGGCCCCACTCCTTTCCTTTTTTTAATATGGGTACGGGGTTCCCCTTAATATCCATACAAGACCCAAAAGGGCTGGTAATGGGCAGGGGGGGCTACCTGTGCCATTTTTCTCAATGATTTTCATCCATATTGCAGGAACCAGATATTACATTAAAACCGCAAGCAGTTTTAAATTACTTTTTTTCCGTTAAATGTCATTTTGTGCAGGGACTATTCTAAACACGGGAAACACGTGCCACTTCCCAGACATACTATAGACACCCCCAGGCACGATATTTAAAGGAATATTTCACTTTTTTTTCACTTTAATCCTCATTAAAATCAGTGCTCCCGAAAAAACTTCAGTTTTTAAAAACATTTTAGGCATTGACCCATGTCCCCTGGTGCAGGAGCCAGGTCCCCAACCCTTTTTAGGACAATATCTTGCATATTAGCCATTAAAATTAGCACTTTTTATTTCAAACGTTCGAGTCTCATAGACTTCAATAGGGTTCTAAAGTTTGCACAAATTTTCGGTCCGTTCGAAAGTTCTGGTGCGAACCGAACCGGGGGGTGTTCGGCTCATCCCTAATCATGTGGAAAGTCTGTGTTCCTTACCAAATAGGAGGTGGGACTTCTGCATTTGGAAAAGTTAGGAGATTAATTTACAGCACATGAAAAATATGCATGGTGAAACCTATTAATGGATGTTCACATAGGGCAGTGATTGCAAACCTTGGCACTCCAGATGTTTTGAAACTACATTTGTCATGATATTCAACTACACTGCAGAGTGCATGAGCATTATGGGAAATGTAGTTCCAAAACATCTGGGGTGCCCAGGGTCGCCATCACTGATATAGGGCTTTATCTAGCCTTGTGTGTATCGACCAAAGTATGGATGTGAGTGGAAATTTAGTCCAAGATATTTGTGTGTTATTCTCACTGCATGACAAACATAATAATTGTGTTTAGGATTTGGAAGACATAGGCCTCATTGACATTTGGGAAGGAATAAGATGTATGCGCAATTTCTTTTTTTTTTTTTTGTTATTCTTTGTTTTATTTTAAAAAATAGCTTTAATACAGACATAAAAGGATCACAACTTAAGGCTGGGTTTTTCATCTCACCCAAAACTTTACAAAATCCTTTGAGCTCTACGACCTAGACCAAGACCTTAGAAAACCGACAACCCAGTTTTCTCCTCTCCATGGTGACACCAGTTTGGTTCATGAGTCTGAGATCCAGTTTCACACCTAGTTCATGATTCCTCCATGATAAACTGTAAACCACAGGCCATTTTACCACTTGACCTGGGCTGGTCTGTCATAATACCCCAGCACCGTTTCAACCTGGGTCTCAAAATACATAGAGAAGAAACCTCCATTTAGACATCTCTGCACCAGCTATCATCCAGCTATCCTCTACATGGGAAAACCCCTGGCACCAATTTCTACCTTGATTGAAAAAGAGAACACCATAGAAGGGCTCCGCTGATAAGTTTGCTCCCCCCCCCCCCCCTCCGTACACTGGGTTCCAGAAATACCCTCCCAGGTATGCTCCCATCGGTGATCTCTGCCCAATCTTATTAAGGTCATTAAGGTCACACAAGTCATCCTTCTCACCAGTACAATATACTTTTATTTTCATTTAGAGGGGTCACATTTTTAAACACTTTCTGAAAACCACAGTATGTTTGGGCTCACTCTCAGTTTTCAGGAGTTCCCTGAACTGTGGGAAGTCCCTCCACAAATCAACCTCCTAATCCTGTAGAAGGCCTGCTCCCACTACACTACTTACTTCCTCTGTCACTAAGAAGCAATAACACGAAGTGCGCATGCGCGAGGGATCCAAGATGGCCGCTAGTGCCTGATCCTCCGCGCCACGCCGGACCAGGGGAGCTTACAGGACGGGGAATTCCTCGCCAGGAAGGGGACACTACGAAGCCCTTGCCCCCCGATAACCCAGGGATCCCCACCGTATGTCCGCTGCAGCGACCAGGCGAGATCTCGGGCCGCAATTTGAAGCGGCCGCCAGAGCGGGGTGTACCAAGATGGCCGCCGCGGCCGAAGCACACAGACAACGTGCAGCACACAGCGCGGAACACGGCGCTGAACACAGGCAAGTGCTAGCCCCGGCCATCCTGAATTATACTCCCACAAACCAGGGGAACTTTCCCACGCACGGAGCCCCATCTCCGGCCTCCACAGAGTCCTTGATAGGCATGTCTATGGCAGACCAGGCCTTGTCTCCTGCGGAGGATTGCAGGCCTTCATTTCAAGGCCCCTTCTTAGCAGAACAGTTTCCTCAGGAACAAGACTTGTCCACAACAGACCTTTTTATCAAACTCTCATTGTTACTTGAAAGGGGACTGGCCTCCACGGCAGCGAAAATTACTGGGGAGATTAAATCTGACCTACAAAACATTGGTCAAAGAATAGAAGCTATAGAATCTAAGCTTGATGTTACGGCCGCAGTTGCCAATCAGAACTCTGACTTGATTCACTCCATGCAGGACCAGTTGGACACAGCGCTATCGCGAATTGACGACCTTGAGAACAGGTCGAGACGTTATAACTTCAGAATCAGAGGGCTGCCGGAATCCATCACAGACGTGACTGCCGCCACCCAAGACCTGATCAAATCGTTATTGCCCAATATTGATCCTCAGCGACTGGAGCTGGATAGAGCCCACAGGGCCCTGGGCCCTCCCAGGAAAGATGGCCTGCCCAGAGATGTAATAGTTAAGCCGCATCACTATGCGGTAAAGGAGGAAGTAATGAAGCAAGCCCGTATGGCCCCACAGGTGACATGTCAAGGTCATGTGATTCAAGTGTTCGCAGATCTGGCGCCGTCGACCATCCAACGCAGACGTGCTCTGAAACCACTTCTGAATGTCCTTATTCAGAAGGACATTAAATATAAATGGGCATTCCCCTTCGCTGTTAAGTTCGCACATATGGGAGCAAACTACTCCTTCGCCAACTTTGCCTCTGGTGAACAAATCCTTCTACGTCTAAAGCTTATCTCCCAAGATGCCGGCATGGACACATCGGCTCCTCCACCTCCGTCGGCAAAAAGACCCCCCCCGATCAGCCCATCGGTTCCGCTCTGGTCCAAACCCAAGTCTCGACGCTCCGGTGACAATGGTCACACCTGAAATTCGTTGGCCAAGTTCATTTTCTACTTCTCCCGTGACCAGAGTTGGTCGCGCAACTCGTCTCTCATCTGGTTGACTGTCCCTGGGTATCCGTACCCCTGAAACCTCCCATGTTTGGGAAAAAACTTGTTTCTCCTACCATACCACCGGAACGCCTCTGGCTCCCTATTTCCCACCTTTTTGTGGCTTTTGTTTTGAGTTTGTTGGACACTAGTTTTTTTTTCTTCCTCATGGTACAAGAGGTTTGTTTTCATGGTACATGAACGTATGCTGAACATGACTGTTCGAATCAGATACGAGGGGAAGGGGAGGGAAAAGGAAAGGTGAAATAGAGGAGAGAAAAAGGTGTGGGAAAAGAGAAAGGTGGAGGAAGGGGGAAAAATTTATGTAGTGGGTTTTTTCTCTTTTTTTTTTTTTTCTGTATTTTTGATATACTATTTGCTCCTTTATGGGACTACTCCCATGAGTGGTCCTCATGTTTGCAACACAAGTGAATGTCTTATCCTTTGTTTCATGTATGTTCCCGGTGGTATTTTCACATTTTCTTTCTTCAAGCCGTCTTAGTGTTATGCTATTTACATTTTTCAGAAACCCCCTGGTCCGGGGCGGTACACATGTGCCTCTGCCTACCCCCTGCAACCCTTCGGGATTTCAGGGGCTAGGACTCCCGAGAGCATGCTCTCGGCGATTTTTCTTTTCTCTTTGGAGATTTCTGACTCTGGAGCTTCTCTCTCCCCTCCGGAGTCAGGTGCTTTTCTTGGGAGACTACTTTCTACTCTCTTCCCTTCCCCCCCCTCAGGTAGAATGATTTGTGTTTGCTATTCTGCCCTCACTGTTTGTTTTTCGATTAGCAGGTTCTTCGTTATCAGAGATGGTGATAGCATGACTCGCTACGAAAATGGAAATCTCCTCTTAGGTCCCAGAAACTTTCTACTACTGGTAGGTGAAGATGTGTGTGCCCGAGTTCCGATCCTATGCTCCCATGGCTGATACCACTCCTAAGTTGCTGAAGCTAGCTTCTCATAATGTGCAAGGGCTAAATTCTCCCCTTAAACGCAAGAAACTATTCAGCCTATACAAATCCCTTAGACTGGATATTTTATTTCTACAGGAGACGCATTTCCCGAGCCGGTACAGCCCACCTTTCCTGCATGCCAACTATCCCCAATTTTTTCTTGCGAATGCCGAGAACAAGACAAGAGGAGTTGCAGTTCTCCTGGCGAGAGACTGTAACTTCACTCTTACCTCTGTTTTCAAGGACCCAGATGGCAGGTTTATCTTAGTGAAAGGCCTTGTGGAAGGGCAACTATATTCTCTGATTTCATACTATGCCCCTAATAAGGGGCAAGACAAGTTTTTTGTGAAACTCTTCCACACCCTTAACCCTATGCTCGAAGGTAAAGTGGTTCTTGGGGGGGACTCTAACGTAACTTTTGAACAGGAACTAGACAGAACTAGACCCTTAGGGCAACAGCTTATTCGTCCACGCAAAGTCAGCCACAGAATAGCAAAATTATTACACTCTCAGGGCTTAACTGATGCATGGAGGGAACTAAATCCGTCCTCTAGAGATTACACGCATTACTCTGCTCCCCATAACACATATGCTAGGATTGACCATCTTTTTGTTCAAAGTCATGCGCTCCCCGCTGCTGAGCGCTCTTTGATAATAGACACGGTCCTTTCAGATCACGCGATAGTAGCGCTGTATCAACGCCTCACCTCCCAATCCACGGGCTTTAAGACTTGGAGACTTAACGAATCCCTCCTGACAGACCCTAGCAGAATCCCCGAGTTAGAATTAGCCCTACAAGATTACTTCAAACGCAACACTACTAAAGATACTTCTATAGAGACAGTATGGGCGGCCCATAAGACAGTGATTAGGGGTGAATTCATAAAGCTGGCCACTCACCTAAAAAGGGAAAGAACCTCTGCAATCACCAGATTGGAACTGGAATACGCAAATCTCAGAGCGGAACATAAAAAAAAACCCCTAAAAGAGAACATCCCACAATTAGACAAAATAAAGCTAGAACTGAACCTAGCCCTCACGACCCGTGCGGAGAAGAGTATCAGATGGAGTGGGAATAAATTTTACACTCAAAAGGATAAAATAGGTTCTATGCTTGCCTCTAAACTATCCCCCAAACAGAGAACGCACAGTATGCCCCACATCAGATTACCAGGGGAGGGTCTTTCGTCTAATCCAACGAAAGTCCTGAAAGCTTTCCAAATTTTCTACTCCGATCTCTACTCCGCTCCTAAGACTGACCCCTTAGATGACATCAACTCCTTTTTAGACACGTTACCGATTCCTCGTATATCTAATGCACACCGGGAAGTCCTCGAAGCCCCCTTTACAGAAGAGGAGGTTCTTGCAACTGTGAAAGAACTGAAAAATAACTCAGCCCCTGGACCGGATGGGCTATCTAACGCCTATTACAAAAAGTTTGCAAATATTTTAGCACCACACTTGGCCAAATTTTGTAACCATAAAACCAAAGGTGACCCGCTTGATCCTCTTCTTAACTTAGCTTTTATCTCTGTAATTCCCAAGCCGGACAAGAATCCTGAAATTGTAGACAATTACCGCCCAATCTCACTCATTAATTGCGACCTTAAGATCCTAACTAAAATGTTAGCAAACAGACTAGCTTCCTTCATATCCATATACGTCAATAAAAATCAGGTGGGATTCATCCCCGGACGACAAGGGCCAGACCAAATCCGAAGGGCTATCGATATCATTTCGATATTACAATCGAACTGGGACGGTGGCCCTAAACAGGAAGGCATGCTCCTTTCGCTAGACCTAAAAAAAGCTTTCGACTCGGTCTCCTGGAACTACCTCCATTTGCTCCTGGACAGATGGGGATTTGGGGATAGGTTCATGGGGCTGATCAAATCCTTATATTCCACTCCTCAAGCCAGAATACGGCTTCAGGGCCACTATTCAGAACCTATTCAGATAGCACGAGGGACCAGGCAGGGGTGTCCTCTCTCCCCGCTGATTTTCGCCTTAGCAATTGAAACTCTGGCTATAGCACTGAGGGAGAATCATAACATAAAAGGAGTAGACTGCGGATCACAAACGCACAAATGTGGCTTATATGCAGATGATATTCTTCTGTTTATTACTTCCCCTATCACCTCCCTTCCAAATCTACTGCAAACCCTGGGAGAGTTCTCTAAAATCTCTGGCCTACAGGTGAATTATAAAAAATCCCTGGCGATGAATATTTCGCTGAAACAACAACTGGTTACTCAACTGCGTCAGTCCTTCCCTTTCGAATGGAATGACACAGCCATCAAATATCTGGGAGTCTACTTAACACCTAAAATCGAATCCTTATATAACGCGAATTATCCCCCGATGATAGCTAAGTTAACTTTAGATCTTAAAACTTGGGTCGGATACAACTTATCACTGTTAGGAAAAATTAATTCTATCAAAATGACCCTCTTGCCTAGACTTTTATATTTATTTCGTTCCCTGCCCATTCCTATCATCAGAAAGCATCTGAAGGTATTCCAGAGTAAGCTACTTAAGTTTGTATGGGGTAAAAAGGGGTATAGGATACCCCAAAGTGTATTGTTTCATCACAGGAAGAAAGGAGGACTCGGTCTTCCCAACCTCCATTTCTACTTTATAGCCGCTAGACTATCACAGATTTCGATTATTTACTCCAAGTTTGAAAAGCCAGATTGGGTTGGGATTGAGAGACATGCTGCCCCACGTCACACTTTAGACTTTTTATTGTGGACCTCTACTAAGGAGAGACCCCCGATATTAGCACCCACTCTATCGCACTCTCTAGCCCTTTGGGATAAGATTCGCAATTGGGACTCCATCTCATCTTCGTCCACTCCGTTAGCACATCTGTTTAATAACCCGGCTTTCCCCCCAGGTCAAAATATAGCTGCATTTAAATGGTGGCTGAACAAAGGGCTGTACCGGATCGGGCACTTCTTTTCTGGGTCTGGACCTCTCCCTCTGAAACACTACATTAAAAAGCTAGAATTGCCACAGTCGGAGCGGTTCAGATTCCATCAAATCTCCCACTTCCTACATTCGATCTGGCCCGAAAAACCTTTTCCTCCTAGTTTCACAGAATATGAGACATGGTGTGGCCAGGGCCCGGAGCAGAGGGGAGGTATCTCTTGCATATACTCTTCACTGACGCAGCCCAAATCTAAGACATCGGTGATGACCAAATGGGAAGAGGATCTCCAGTTTAACTGGGAACTGGAATCCTGGCACACGGCGATCTCGGTGGCCTACAAAGGGATACTAAACACGTCTTTAGTAGAAGCTAGTCTAAAAGTTATTCTACGCTGGTACTACACCCCGGCTAGGCTGGCCAGCATATACCCTTCTGCTGATCCGCTGTGCTTCAGGGGTTGTCACCTCAGGGGTACTCTGGTCCACGTATGGTGGGAATGTCCCCGGTTAAGATCATTTTGGATGAGAATTTTTAAAATTATAGACGGGATCGCTGGGTGCCGGGTCCCCCGGTCCCCTACCATTGCTCTTCTTAATGCTCCAATCATCAAGATCCCCAAGCATTCCATGAGTCTGATCAGATTTATTCTAATTGGAGCCAAACTCACCATCGCAAAAGCTTGGAAACAACCCTCAGTTTCGGTTAAGGCAGCTAAAAGGAAAGTCTCCTGGATCATGGCTCAAGAGAAAATTGCTAGCATCATATCTGATAAACGTGATAAATTTGACATTGTTTGGGAACCTTGGGCTAGGCTCATGGGCATCCCCCTATTCCACGTCCCATTGGGGCTATGATCATCAACTATTACTCATAAAGCATCAGATCTTGGGTAGATAGCAAAGTCCTCTGGTTTATTTATGACTCATTCTTCTGGTTCCCCCTCCCCCTTACCTTTCCCCCTCTTTTTCTTTTCTTCTCCCTTCTTTACTTCTCTTTGTGGTAATGTTTGGCTTGTATGGCCGACATTTGAGCTTAAATGTTCTCTTTTTGTTTTTGTTTGTTTTTTTTTTCACATGTCTTTATTATGATGTCAGATATGATCCGTTGGGTGGGTTTAGGGGTGGGGGGATTGGCCTCCTACTAGGGGGGGCCCTCTGGCTAGGTCCCTCACTTGGTACAGCATGATCCCGCAAGGGGTACCGAGTGGCCCAGGGACCGCTAGGGTGTTCTCTTTACCCCAGGTCATGGAATTTGTAGGGGACTTCTGTAGAATGTTCTTTTTTTCCCTGAACGGTGCTCTACCTTCAAGAGTGCTGGTATATGTCAGGTTCCAGGACCTTGATAACCCTAAATTGGTTAGATCAGTCGTGAAAAGACATTGCTTTCCTATGTTCAAATATTTGATGGTGCATGGTTCAAATGCTTTGTTAAATAATCTGCTGGCCATGTGGGCCTTTCTTTTGTAACATAAGCTGTTTTCAAAAATAAAATATTTTGAAAGTAAAGAAGCAATAACACTGCTTATATCATCTCATACTGATCCTCGGGATTACCAGCCCCATCCATAAGAGACCATCATAAACCAGCAATAAATTATTGTTTTTGCCATTGTTAAAAATGTCAATATTTTGGTTGTCAGCTCTTGGCAGGACAGTGTCTGAAAACAAAATAAACACAGCTTAGTGGCTATCTCCTATGACAACCTTGCAGAACAAAAACAAGGACACTGTACAGGGAACTGTCCTGTTCCTTCACAGTCAATTCTCTCAAAGACTATGCACACATGCATTTTGCTCCCAGCTGCACTCGCTTACCTTTACTCCTGAGTGTTTCCCTCTCTTTTCAAGTTGCTGGCCTTTCCTGCCCTCTGGGTGGAACCCTGAGCTACAGTCAGCTCCCAAAACAAACAGTTGTGTATACCTCAACAGTAAGTAAGTGCTGGTTACGACAGAAACATGGACCTAGACTTGGAGGCTTCACCTCACCCAAGACTCTACAAAGCCTTTTGGCTCGATCACCCAGACCAGGACTTGCCTAGACCCATGAAAACTGATGATCCAGTTCTATCCCTATGACAAATGCATACCAAAATCTCTCACCTTGTATAGGTGAGAACCCTAGGTAACACAAATCTTTTCAATGAGCGTATACACGCACACCTTCACACATGCATACATGGTCTGTATGTCTTTAAGTAAAGCCAACACTTTTTTTCCAGCTTTGGATAGAGTAGGTAAGGATTAATCCCTGTGAGTTTATTTTTTAGCCCTGTTAGGGAGGTCACATCCAATAAGGGCTTAGAATGCACTGTGCAGCATGCATTGCTTTGTGGGGTGCTTGGCGGGTGCAATTCGGGTGTTCAGCGAATGGGCAAACAGGCAATGTTCAGGCCAAACTTTTTTTTTAGTAAATAGTTTTTATTAAGAGATTTTCACAAGAAAATTACAGTACAATGACAATGGAATCACAATGTAATCTCCACATCTTCCCAACAGTATATAACGTGTCCTGAGGCAAATAGTAGGGAGAAGCATAAGACATTTTTGATAAAACATACTGTAAACTGAAACATAACAGGTAACGGAGAACTATCAAAGACTGGTCTGTCTTATGTCCGAAAGGGAGAGTGGGTAGGAATGGGAATGAGAATGGTCCTGTACGGTCTCTGCTTTCTATTAGGGGTAGATAGGTTCCAGGTTAAGGATTTACAAAATGTGAGTACTTTTATATCATGTTTCCCAAGTTTGCCAATTGTTATCAAACTGAATTTTTTTCCCCAGCCTAAGGGCTAGGATTGATTCATATGTGAAATGTAAGTGGGTGGTCGACCATACCTCTGAGGCATTGGGCGCTTGATTATTTTTCCAAAACCTAGCTATCATTTTACTAGCCACCAGGAGAATGTGAGATACTACAACTTTAAAATTAGGTGGATATTTTTCAATACCTAGGTTAAGAATTGCCAGGCCTGGTTCAGGAGCAGTGAGGAAACCAGTTATACTGGAGAGAACACGAAATATGGTGTTCCAGAAGCTTGCTAGATGCTTACAAGACCAAAACATATGGAGGAGGTTACCGACCTCCCCACAGTTTCTCCAACCCCGGGGGGAGGACTCAGCAAGGCCAAATTTAGAGATTCTGAATGGTGTAAGGTACCATCGCAAAGCGATTTTTTGGGCTAACTCCCAATGCCCGACACATTTTGAGGCTTTACAGTTAGCTTTGAATGCGTGGCACCATTGTGACTCTGAAAAGGTGCTCCCCAAGTCCTCCTCCCAGCGCAGATAGGGACGAGATTTAATGAAGGCAAGCTTTTGCTGGAGGAAGTTATAGAACAAAGATATTCCTTTGGGTAGGGTAGGATTGTCGTAAAAAAGTGCCAAAGAAATTCAGCTACTGGAACACAGGTAACTTTACCATCTTTCAGCAAGTGGGAAATTTGATAATATTTGTATACATCGGTAGGCTTTAGATGAAAGCGCGTCCGTAGAGAGTGGAATGGGATCATGGAGGGTCCCTGAAAAAGATCCTGCAGCCACCATAGTCCGCTCTCAGCCCACGCTTTGGTAGTGAAATTAGGAATTAGGAAGTCTAAGGCCTGCAGAAGTATAGGAAGTTCAACCAATTTAGTGGTCTGAGGAGTGGACCGAAGAAGATCCCACCAGGCCTTCAGGGAGGCCCGAACAGTATCGGGAAGTTGATGGAGGGGCCAAGGTCTAATTGAGTCTATAAGAAGTAGGAGTTTTAAATTTTGGGTCGGGCAGAGGGCTTTTTCAATACAGCACCATTTAGGTTCCTGAGCAGAGTTAAACCAGTGTTTAAGTTGGACTAGCCTAGATGCTAGGTAATAGTCCTTGAGGTCCACCATGCCTATACCACCCGCTAACCTGTTTTATCAACAGTACCTTAGAGCATCTAGGCCTTCTGGAACACCAAATGAATTTATTCATTAAAGAGTTAAGTCCTGAAAAGTGTTTCCCAGAGGGGGTGATGGGTAGTGCTCTAAACATATACAGGATTTGGGGGAGCATCAGCATCTTGGAAGAAGCGAGGCTCCCTGACCACGATAGTTCACATTTGGCCAATCTATTTGCTTTTTTAGTTAGTTTATCTATAAGTGGAGGGAAATTAGCCTCTGCCAAATGTCGAGCTGTTTTGGTAAGTTGGAGTCCCAGATAGGGGATGGTGGATTTGCTCCACTTATATGGAAATGTGGTCGTCAAGTGAGTGCGAAGAGAGGGTTCAAAGACTATGTCTAGAATGACCGATTTTGAGAAGTTCACCTTGTAGTAGGAGATCAGGCTAAACTCCTGGAGCACCTGGTGGGCCTGTGGTAAAGACTAAGCTGGGGAGGTTAAAAAGAGGATAATATCATCCGCAAACAAATTAATTTTGTGGGGGCCATCTTGCATTGGGATGCCTGTAATCTGAGGGTGAGATTGGATTTTTTCTGCTAATGGTTCAATCAGAAGGTTGAAGATTGTAGGGGAGAGGGGGCACCCTTGATTGGTGCCGTTTGAAATAGAAAAAGGGGACGATAGCATATTAGAGGTGAAGACCTGTGCTGAAGGGGCTGAATACAGAGCGAGAATAGCTGAGAGGATCGGTCCACCGAAGCCAAACTTCCGTAGGACCCGATCCATATACCCCCAATGAATCCTGTCGAACGCCTTCTCCGCATCCAAAGAAAGGAGCAGAGAAGGCGTCCGACGGGTCCCTGCGAATTGAAGAACACCGATAACACGCCTGGTGGCATCCGAGGCTTGCCAGCCAGGCGTGAAACCTGTCTGATCTGGATGGATCAATGTAGGGATAAGGGGAAGAAGTCTCTGAGCAAGAATTTTGGCGTATACCTTAACATCAGTATTTAATAAGGAGATTGGTCTAAAATTAGAGGGGGTGGTAGGTTCTTTTCCTGGCTTGGGGATCGTGACTACATAGGCTCTGAGCATCTCCGGGGGGAAGGAAGCTGAGGAGAATGCCTCAGTATAGGTCTCTGAAAGCAATGGGGAAAGTAGGTCCGGGAAGGCACGGTAATAATCATTAGTTAGGCCATCTGGCCCTGGAGATTTGCCCAGGGGGAGGGATTTGATACACTTCCCTATTTCTACTTGCGAGATAGGTAGGTTAAGGGATTCCAATTGCTCCTCAGTGAGAGAGGGAAGATTAATACTAGATAGGAAGGATTGTATGCTATCATCTGTGGGCTGGGGAGTATCTACATCCAATTTTAAGTTGTATAGGGAGGAGTAATAATCAGCAAAGGCATCCACTATTTCTTGCGGATTGATTTTTTTCTTTTTCTCTATGGGGTGGTACATGAAAGGGATTTTGGCCTTAATCCTAGCTGCCCTCACCCGGTTAGCTAAGTATTTTCCAGCGCGATTGCTGGAGGATGGAGGAGTAGTGCGACAACTTGAGAGAATACACATATTTATTGTACTTTGCCAGCAGTAAGCGTCGAAGGTCAACACGGAGCTGAGTAAGCTTGTGGGCCGTGTTGAGATCCGGCGTCAGCTTGTTGGAAGATTCTAAGGTCCGAATATCCACCAGGATGCAATCTAGTTGTTGGGTTCTAGCCCTTTTTTCTCTGGAGAAGATTTGGAGCATAATTCCCCTTATGAAAGCCTTATGGGAACACCAGAGGGTAGTGGGGCTTTGCACCGAGTGGGCATTCAGCTCAAAGAACTCAGCCAGGTTCTTAGAGATAGCAGCAACATGCGAGGAGTTTTGAAATAGTTGAGAATTTGCTCTCCAAACATAGGCTGAGCACTGAGCGCGTTCCTCCACCACCTCAATAGAGATGGGAGCATGATCCGACCAGGAGATGTCAAGGATGGTGGAGGAAGACACTGCCTGCAGCAACATCCTATCCACCAGAATCAAGTCGATCCTGGAGTAGGTATTGTGTCTAGCAGAATGGAATGTATAATCCTTCTTGCTCGCATGTTGGCACCTCCAGGCATCATATAAGTCCTCAGCAGCTAATAGGGGTTGGAGTTTCGGTAAGGATCGACTAGTCCTGGATGTAGTGTCCAGCGTGTAGTTGACTATCACGTTGTAGTCTCCACAGACATCCAGGGAGCCCTTACGACACTTATTGATCTTGCAAAAAAGTCTATTCAAAAACCGCAGTTGGTGCACATTGGGAGCATAAAGGTTAACAATGGTATAGGGCCTATTGTTCAGTTCAGCTAACAGTATCAGGTACCTCCCTTCAGGATCCATCAGTACTTCAGAAAGGGAGAAGGCTACCGTGTCTCTTATGGCAATAACCACCCCTCTCTTTTTTTCCGAGGCGGAGGCCTGAAATATGTGAGGGTAACTCTTGTGCTGAAATCTAGGAGCTGCTGTTTTTAGAAAGTGGGTCTCCTGAATACAGAGTACATCTGCCCCTATTTTCAGGGCCTCCTTCCACAGAGAGTTCCACTTGACCGGTTGGTTTAGGCCAGTGATGGGGAACCTTGGCACCCCAGATGTTTTGGAACTACATTTCCCATGATGCTCTGGCACTCTGCAGGGTGGTGGAGCTTCATGGGAAATGTAGTTTCAAAACATCTGGGGTGCCAAGGTTCGCCATCACTGGTTTAGGCCGTGGACGTTAAAGGAAACTAATTTAAGCGACACTGAAAATGGCAGTCAAGGGCAAATTAGACGAGAGGAAACCACATTCAAAATAGACCTCTGGGACTCCTGGGGACTCAGGCTTCCTAGGACACATGTAGTAGAGTGACTGCAGTTCGGCCCTAAGTAGTATCGAGCAATTCGGGCACTGACAGACTGCAACAGCGCAGTAAGAAAAAATAAAAGAACACAAAACAAAAGTCCAAAACAGGGGTTAGTAAAAAAGAAGATCTCCAATGAGATCCGAAGGCACTATGGATGCCCATTTATTTGGGGGGAACAAGGGGTGAGCGCTGGATTGCATCCAGCGACTGGGAATCAGCAGTCGATTAGGGAATTGCAGCAGACTACTTAGAGGACCCTTTTTTTATTTTTCTCCCTTCTCCTCCACTGTACTGTCTGCCAATCTCCCTGAGTATCCAGCTTTGTAGGCGGAAATGAGGCCGAAGGTGCAGCAGGATCTTCAGGGAGAATATCGAGGGTACGTCGCAGATCATAGTTTCATAGTTTCATAGTTAGTAAGGTTGAATAAAGACACCAGTCCATCCAGCTCAACCTGAGCGAGTGTCTACCCCTATGCCTGTACATTGCATACTCACATTGGTCCCTACCCTCAAGGAGCCCACAATCTAAGGTCCCCATTCATATACTAGGGCGAATTTTGGACAGAAGCCAATTAACTTACCTGCATGTCTTTGGAGTGACCCTTCTTGTAGGGTGGAGATCACAGAGGATTTACCTTCATAAGTACCGTATATACTCGAGTATAGGCCGACCCGAGTATAAGCCGAGGCCCCCAATTTACCCCCAAAAAACTGGGAAACCTATTGACTCGTGTATAAGCCGAGGGTGAGATATGCCTGTCCATCCCTGTGTGTGTGTCCATCCATCCATCCATCCCTGTGTGTGTGTCCATCCATCCATCCATCCCTGTGTGTGTGTGTGTCCATCCATCCATCCATGTGTGTGTGTGTGTGTCCATCCATCCATCCATCCCTGTGTGTGTGTCCGTCCATCCATCCATCCATCCATCCCTGTGTGTGTGTCCATCCATGTGTGTGTGTGTGTGTGTGTGTGTGTGTGTGTGTGTGTGTGTGTGTGTGTGTGTGTGTGTGTGAGGCCTTGTGTGTCCAGCCTACCTGTGTCCCCAGCCTCCGTCCGGTCCCGAGCCTCCGTCCGGTCCCGTCCCGTCCCGAGCCGAGCCTCCGTCCGGTCCGGTCCCGTCCCGTCCCGAGACTCCGTCCGGTCCCGTCCCGTCCCGAGCCGAGCCGAGCCTCCGTCCGGTCCCGTCCCAGGATCACCGCTCTTCGTCGGCGCCCATTTTCCTGTTCAAATGCCGCGCCTCCCTGTCTGTGATAGGCGGAACACAATTTCCCAGCAGTCTGTGTTCCGCCTATCACGGCCATCCTTTCATCCTCGTCCGTAGTACGAGGATGAGCGGATGTCCGTGATAGGCGGAACACAGGCTGCTGGGAAATTCAGTGTTCCGCCTATCACAGGCGAAGGCGGAGCCGGAGGCGCGGCTTTTGAATTAGAATAGAATGGCCGCTGTCTGTCTGCTCGACACGCTGATCGAGCAGGCAGACAGCGATGACTCGAGTATAAGCCGAGGGGGGCACTTTCAGCCTCAAAAAAGAGGCTGAAAATCTCGGCTTATACTCGAGTATATACGGTAATCAACAGTTTCAGGGGGTACCCCCAGCGATATGCAACTTCATGGTTCGGTAAGGCTTTGGTGACAGGCAGGAGTGCCTTACGTCTCTGCAAAGTGAATTGGGAGAGGTCTGCGTAAATTTGCATGTGAGAAAATTTATCAGGGAGCTGGGTCTCTCTTCTAAACGCTGACAGAAGTTGCTCCTTAACATAAAAGAAATGAATCCGCATCAGGACGTCACGCGGAATATTATCCGACAGATGTGGAGGTTTAGGGAGCCGGTGGATGCGATCAATAATCAGTTTTTGATCCGACAGAGAGGGCAGCAGGGTTGAGGTCCTGAATATGTTGAGCAAGCTGTGCAGGCAGGACAGACTCAGGGATTCCTCTAACTTTAACATTGTTGCGTCTGGATCTGTCTTCCAGGTCCGCCATATTGGACTTAAGCCACTCAATGTCCTCAGACTGATTGTTATGTGCATCAACTAAGGTGTTGTGAGCAACCGCGAAATCCCCCATTTTCTGTTCCACATGATCCACTCTCCCACTTAGCAGTCCTACTTCAGCTTTAAAATTACTGATACACTGCATAATGTCTGTGTGAACTGAGGCACGCAGGGAGACAAGCATGTCCTTAAGAGTGGATTCAGAGACAGGCTGGTTGGTGGCAGGGAATTCAGAGATACACTCATTGATTTCTCTGGTGTCAGCAGAGGAATTCTGTTCAGCACTCACCTGCAGCGCTTCTCCCGAAAGTCTCGGTATGGATTTTGCTGGGCTGCTGCTGATCGGCATGGATGTCCCTGGTGACCTCCTCCCCTGTCTGTCGCTGGGTGCTGGGCTCCCGGAGGAGGCCGGGGAAGATCCAGGGGAGGAGTGCGTACTGCCGCCGGCGCCATTTTAGCTAGATTCGCGGGCCGCCGGCGGAAAGAAATCCGGCAGTTTTTTAGGCTTTCCCGGGACCTCTCCGCTTCGGCGACATCTCCGGAGGGTGAGCGGACCCTCCGGGATGTTTCTAGGTCGTTTCGCCGGCTCGAGGGACCCACAGGGTGGTAGGATTCCTGTCGCTGGAGCGGAGCTCTGTCCCTATGCGGCCATCCACCAGCGTGCGGTAGCCACGCCCCCCAGGCCAAACTTTTTCTTGGCTCAAACTGTTCACCCAACTCTAATTGCAATCATTAAGATGGCCCTCTAATAGTTTTTTTTAAGCTATTGACGGTCCCTGCTGATACCACTGCTTGTGGAAGGGAATTCCACATCCTTACCACTCTGACAAAAAAGAACACACTACACAGTTTAAGGTTAAAACATCTCTCTTCCAATTTCAATGTATGGCTGCATGTCTTTTTAAACTTCATCCCACTTACAAGTTTTTCCCTGTCCTAGGGTCACCAGTAAGGTATTTGTATATCGCTATTATATCTCCTCTCAAGCGTCTTCTCCAGAGAGAATAGGTTTAATGCTTGTAGTCTTTCCTCATTACTGAGGTCCGCTAGACCCCAATTTGTTTTTTGGGGTCTAGTGGACCTCAGTAATTTGTCACCTGGATTGTGTTCTTACACTTTTATTGCATTCTTTGTAGTGTTGAAATGCCCACACTGACCCCTCAGCCATATATTTTTTGAAGGTCTTTTTTTCTCTTTTATATGCATTGCCTATTGGATTGCACTGGCCAATACCTTTATTTATAATGTTCTTAAAGCATTCCCATTGCCTAAAATTTACCATTTTAGAAATCATATTTCCCTTATAGGAAAAATGTTACATTAACTGAATAAAAACTGAAAAAAACTGACCATCATAAGCACATCTGTCAATATTAAATGGTTTGTCCAAACCCTATAACTGCCATTTTTACTACACATTTTGGCTTGTTGAAAAATAGGGGCTGGAAGATGGAACCAAAACACAGATGGGTACAAGGCATCCTGCACATTTGAAAGTGTGTGAAAAAAAGATGCTATAGTACATAAGTGTTGAGTGGAATAAAAAAACTGGAGGAGCAGCTGGTGGAATAGTGTTAAAAGTTTTTTTTTGCAGATACGGTAAGCTGTATTATTTTTTTTTTTTTTATTTGAGACAGTCACTTTAACTAAAAATACATATGGTGAAATACAAAATTATCCAAAATTTTTATGAGAATCAGAATCTTTTTATTATTTATTTATTTAAGGATAAAATGCTTTTTCATAATGTGTTCAGATTCTAACTGCTTTGATCAGGCAGCTTGAAAACACAATCTTTGTTCCTGGGATGAAAAATATTGGTTAACAGATACCCTGCCTAGAATCATCTCTATCACCACAAATATCTCTAATCCCATGTGGTGAAGGCAAAAGATATCTATTTTTCAGGTCACGCACCTGAGAACAGCTAGTTCTTTTCAATAGCTCAGATTTAATGAACTGTGAAATATTTGTTTTATTACAAGAGATTCGGTTTACCTAATGCTCCTGTTGTTGTTTTTTTTTGTAAGATGTTCTGTGCAACCTTGGAGTTTATTGAGAGTTTACAAACAAGCCTTGAAAATCCATAGGACAAGGCTTTTGATACATGATGATTTTTAAGTGGCTAAAAAAAGTAAACTTGGCACATACCTGACATAAGAAAATCAATTTGTGAAAGGACAGTAGGGCTTTAACATCTTAGCTTGGTATTACTTCATATTAGTACGCTAGATTGCTCTGCAGACTCTGCATATTCTTGTTCAAATTAAAGAGAAAAGCATATTATAATATATATGGTTTTAATTAGACTAATGCCTCATACACACGATCAAACAATCCAGTGGAAAAGTCCGGCGGACAATCCGCCCGTGTGTAGGCTCCGGCGGACTTTTTTTTACCCAAAAGTCCGGCGGACTAAGAAAGTAGCTTTGCACTCCAATCTGTCTGCCGGACTCGCATTTTGATGGACAGTACGGCCGTGTGTGTGCCAGTCCGCCATACTTTTAAAATGAACAGACTTTTCCCGCCCGGAGAAAAGTCTGCTTATTTTGAGTGAGGCTCCAGGTAGCCAGGTCCAGCGAAGGAGGCGTCGCTGGCCCCGTCACTGGTATGGACGTCTTCTGTTCTTCTGTTCTTCTCTTCTGGAGATGTTGCCCCGTCGCTGTCTCCGGTCACAATGGCAGGGACGCGGCATGCAGCGACTTATATAGGGACATCACCGGATGATGTCCCGGCCCATTATGATGTCTCAGTCCCAGAGGATGCTCGTCCCCACCCCCTTTCCTGGCCGGCCGGGTAGCGTGGGTCTGGTATGGATCTGCGGGGGGCCCCTACGGCATAGGCATTCACCTTTAACTCCATACCAGGTAACGGGGGCAGTGACGCCTCCTTCGCTGGTCCCGGCTACCTGGATCCGCGCTCAAAATGAGCGGACTTTCCTCCATGTGTGTGGGTGAGTCTGTTCATTTCAAAAGTACGGCGGACTTAGTACGCCGTACTTAGTCCGCCGCAAAAGTACCGTGTGTGGGCAGGTAGCTCGTTCGGAAAGTCCGGCGGACTAAGTCTGCTGGATAGTCTGCTACGTGTGTACACGGCATAAGGGTAAATTAAACATAAATAGGACACCAGTGTGAGGAACACTGGAATTTCTGCATCTCCCTTTGTCTGTGCATTACTTTATGTAGCATATAGCAGACAGTAGCAATGAGCCAACTAACCTGGTTTCAGTTTGCTGGTTGTTCACCAAATCAAGCCTGAAATCTGCAAATCCGGAACATAAGGCCCAAACTCCACTGAAATCAATGGGAGATAAAGCTTGTTTTTTTCTGAACTTTTTCAAAGCCAGTTTTCTAAATTCTGTTAAAATGTACCAATGCAAAATAAATAAATACTGTAAATAAAATACCATTCTGCAAGAAGCAGGTCTTTTAAAAGGCTTAAAAGCCTGTGTATGTCTTAAAGCTGCATTTGAAGTGATACACCTGTAGGATGATTATCCACACAGGTTACAACAATCCTGCTGCTAGTAGGCATCCCCGTGCTTTCCAGTGTGACAGTGCGTGACATCATCAAATGTCACCAAGCAGCTTCAACCTGACGTGGCCCTTTGGTCATATGACTATAGCATCTTATAGCATTTTTCCTGATGTAAGAGTTATGTTGGCAGCAGTGTAGGTTTTATACATACCCGGCTGGTAATGTATGTTTATTTCATCAGAACCCTCCACCACCCCCAAACATTTTTTCCGGGCTCTGCTGCCACATCTGTGGGCAGGCTGGGTACCAACACTGGAGGTGTCACTGAGTAGAGGGGAGGGAGACCAGCAAACATCCATTTGCTGATCTCTCCTAGCTAGTAAGAACCCAGAATCAATGAGGATAACATCACTTCAGTTGTCATTTTCCCTGACTGCTATGGCCGGATGGGAAGAAAATGAAACATGATCTGTGCTCCATTACATTCAGTGGAGAGCTGCCTGTCAGAGCAAAATGCTATCACATACTGTAGGGTGCTTGTATGTCCCCTATGTGATAGCACTAAAGCTAAGTGAAAAGTGAAAACCCCAAACATGTAAAGCCTCAAACATATTGATGGCACTACACATATTAGCTATTGCCAGACACACCACTGTTAGAGCAATAATTTTAGGGCCATCATTTTTAAGGGCTTTTAAGATGTCACCAATGAAAAATTTTGTGCACAGAAGTTTTACAGGCATATGCAATTTAAGGACATGGTTGATATCTATATACTCAGCACAACCTCCTATTTAATATTAAGGCATACGGGTAATATATTGCATTTTTGTGCAGTAAAATGAACTTTAGTATATTTTCTGCTAAAAATATTGGTTTGATAAATCATTACAACAAAAAGGTGTGACATAAAAAAATTGCAAATATCATTTTATTCTCCAGGGTCTCTGCTTTCAGAAAATATAAATGTGTGGGGTTTAAACAAATATTTATGCCTAAAATGTGCGTTTTAACATGCAAAACGTGGAAAAAAAATGCAGAAATGGTTCTGGCAGCAAAAACGTTTTTTTTTACATGAGTTATAAAAACTAAGACAAGTCAGGTCAGCTATGTTTGGATCAGACATTTCAACCCTTTAATTTTAGCACTGATCAATTTGTATATAGCAGTTTACCGTCACAGTTTTGTTGCAGCTAAATTGTTGTCTTGATTTTGTTGTAATAAAAATGCTATAATTGAGCTGCTCTAGGAGTAAACATGTATCTGTAGACCAAACTTCTCTTGTTTGTTTTTAGGGTAGAGAAGAACTAAACCCCTGCCAATTTATTTTTTGCAGTCTTTGACAACTTGGGAAGATTTATTTTTATATTCTGTTTTGGAGATGTAAAGGACAGTGAGAAAAATCTCCCTAAGGGGAAATCTCCTATTAGACAGTTGTCACTGGAACATGTGTTTTAATTGAAAAATGTACCTTAACCTCTTCTGGTGACAACTGTAAAATTTTGGATTTCCCATCACTTTTTTTTTTCTGAGACATTGGTCTCCGGGATAAATAAATAGGATAAATCAAACCAGCATAGACACAGACAAAAATAAAAATATGAAAGGGGTTACAATCCCTCATTTTATCAGAAATTAAAACATTTTGGGCATATACAATTATAAGCTACACATATAAGCTAAACTGCTGGCAAACAGCTTATGAATTACAACTAGGTCCTTTTCCAGCTCTAATTTGTAAATGGACAGGGATTGAGAAGCTGCTTTTTTTTTACATAACTTAATATATGCTTTATAATACATACATTTCACTAAATGTAGGCCGTGATATGGAACTTGTGATGACCCCTGGAGTTATCTTTACTTAACACAGTAGAGGCTGGAGGAGAGGTTTTCAAGTATCATTGACAGGTTACATGACAGGGCTCTACTTACTACTAACTACTACTATGACTCTGCTACTAATTTAATTAAATGATGTATTATGCATCTGTTACTCCTTACTCCTCAGTCTTAATTCAAAGACCTCTTTCTAAGCCAACATACAGTGTAATGGATCAAGTCAAAGTTTCCTCTATGGACAATGTTAATTTCCTGCCCTGGGTACCAGACATTTTTCCCTGCTTGTTATCTTTTTGGGCAATGGTCCCCTCACCACCCCCATGAGTGTCCCTGTCTCTGGAGTCTATGAGAGAACCCAGCTGCTAGAGTTGTCGCCTCCACCAATAAAGATAGCCCACATCAAGCAGGCAGGGATGTGGACACTGAAGAAGGACCCCAAGAAGTAAACAGAAGAGAGAAAATCCATTATAGGACCATAGCTTCGGGTAAGTAAAATGGGAATTTGGATATTTTTTTTGGTTTTCATACCAGCTGATAATTGGTGGGGGAAAGGGGTGGTAGGGGTGTTTACACTGACTCTTTATAAATCAGCAGTTTGGCCTTTTTTGCCTTTTTGTGTGTATAGTGCTCTTTCAGATTTTGTAACTCTGTTACATTGTTACATTGCCTGAAAAAAACAAGAATTCTATGAGAGCCTATACATTTTGAGGCTTGGTATCAGCTGGTATAGTACCCTACATAACAGTATTTTTTCTGTTTCTTTGAAAAAATTTATGATGGCATGTACTCATAGTGTGGCAGAACTTAAAATGTGTTTGACCATCTCAGGCCTCACTGTCAATACTTAGAAATCCACAACATTAAACATTTCTCTAGCCAAGGTAGAGCTACAATCTGCCCAAGAGGCACTCCCCTTTGCATGGGCATTGCATCACCTCCCCTACCTGGCTTCCAGATCACAGCCAAAATGTATGATCTATTCATGGATAAATATCCGCCGCTGTTGAAACAGGTGGCAGACTTATTGATGCAGTGGTCACCTCTCCCTCTTTTGTGGCTTGGGAAAATCAATGTACGGTAATTAAAATGGCTATATAGCCATTTTATATAGCTATATAGCCATACACAACTTTGTGTATTTGTTTATAGAAGATAAGGATTAAAGGATTAAAGGATAAGGATTCAATAATATTCACAGCTTTACTATACCCCTCTTTCACTTTTGCCTTGTTCCTCATCAACTCATTCCTTATTTCCTGGCAATAACTTGTCCTCAATTATGCCCTTAATTACAGTGAGGAAATGAAAAGATAATCACTCCCCTTTACTACAATAGTTGTCCCTATAAAAGTAAAAAGCAACCAATAAAATAGTTCTGACTTGTTTTAATGCTACAGTGGCTTAATCATAGGAAAAATAGGGGGGCGTGGCCAGCGCGTGCTGTATGGACGCATAGGAAGAGAGCTCCGTAGCATCGGCAGAATCTCTAGCGACACCGGACCTCAATTTCACGCTGATCTGTCCACCTGGTCAGCGGAACACTCCTGCAACATAAGCAGTATGACAAGGAAGCGCAAAGAGGATCGGAGACCGAAGAAACTCACAGAGTTTTTCCCTCCACCACCACGCGGAGAAGACCAAGATGGCGCCGGTCTATCCTCAGCCGCGGAAGTGCGCAACACCAACTCTCCCTACACGGATCTACCAGACGCAGTGCCACTACCTATAGACGGAGCGGGGAGCCAGACCTTATCTTCGGAAGAAGAATCTCTGAGTCCATCGTGCTGCAGCCCGGCGAAGTCGCGTCAAAAATTAGACCTCACCGACACTGAGGTAAGCCCAATACTTACGAATGCCCTGGGCCCCGACAAAGCCGGAATGTCCCCTATTGCGGCCTTTCCGACTGCTAATCAACCCATTTTGGATACACAGCTAAAAGAGATGC
This sequence comes from Lithobates pipiens, assembly GCF_037356315.1. Classification (NCBI taxonomy): domain Eukaryota; kingdom Metazoa; phylum Chordata; class Amphibia; order Anura; family Ranidae; genus Lithobates; species Lithobates pipiens. The sequence continues at coordinate 153,216,176 of NW_027507686.1, read as the reverse complement.
TGTTGACTCTCCATAACTCCCTCAACAACAACTTATGTGCCTTGACTAAACAGTTTTCTAAAGAATTCACTAGAGAATTTCAATCTCTAGGAGACAGAGTCGGCAACATTGAGCAGTCAATAGGAGCCATGACGACCACAGTGAACGAGCTAGTGGACGCCCATGATGATAATTTAGAAGACAGAGCATGGGTCAAAGCCAAAATGGCCGACCTCGAAGACCGTTCGAGGAGAAACAACCTCAAAATCAGAGGCATCCCAGAGACTGTTCAACCATCTGAGCTTAAAAATATGCTACTGATTTTATTTCAACACTACTGCCAGATATTCTGGCTATTGAGCTCACTATTGACCATATTCATCGTATCCCGAAACCCTCATTCCTGTCTCCGCAAGTTCCCCGCGACGTGCTCCTGAGAGTTCACTTTTATCATACCAAAGAACAAGTTTTATATAAAGTCAGGGCTATGGGGCAACTACCTCACCCATACGCTGCACTTCAAGTTTTTGCAGACCTGTCCAAACATACATTAGACATGAGGCGGCAATTGTCAACCATAACGAAAACTCTCCACAACCACAAAATAGAATACAAGTGGAAGCAGCCCTCTAAAATCTCTATTCAGAAAGCCGGCGCCTCTTACCTGGTCTCCACTCTTGAAAAAGGCCTAGCATTGTTGCATGAGTGGGGTATTATTCCAGAACCTGCACCCCCTTAGGGGCAAAGAAAAACCTAGAAAAACTTGCGCATCAATGGCAATAAAAAACCTCCCTGACTCCAGTTCGGTCCACTGTAACCACAGCCAGGTGCAAGCTCACCTGCAACATACTACCAGAATCTCGATGCCTTCCTATGGTTATCCACACTAGCTGGTTCTTGAACTTTTCCCCCCAATACGATGCAGCACAATGCATATTTCTTACTGCTGCACCCTTTGTTATTTTCTCAACTTTGTTCGTGTTACTTGTTCTTTTTTCTTTTTTTTTCTGCGCTACTGTTCGTTTACAGCAATTTTAAAGCTCAGAGGATCAGAGGAAAGCATCATCCTGCATGTGACTTAGAAGACCACCACCACATCCATCATCTACCACCTCTGCAACTATCCAGCAACCAATATCTCCACTATCGTCTATTGGAATTTGTGAGTACAGAGCTAAATAGCAGCTTCCTTATTACACTATGAGTACAAAACTGTTATCTTTAAATGTCAACGGGCTTAACCACCCCGCCAAACGAAGCTCCTTGTGGCGAACTGCCAAATCTCAAGCCTGTCAAATTCTTTGTGTGCAGGAAACACACTTTCAACGTGGTAAAGAACCTAAATGCGTTCACCCGGACTTTCCCCTTATTTACTGTTCATCTGGGCATCAGAAAACCAAAGGTGTGCTTATAGCTATCCACCGGTCAGTAAACGTACAGAGCTAAATAGCAGCTTCCTTATTACACTATGAGTACAAAACTGTTATCTTTAAATGTCAACGGGCTTAACCACCCGGCCAAACGAAGCTCCTTGTGGTGAACTGCCAAATCTCAAACCTGTCAAATTCTTTGTGTGCAGGAAACACACTTTCAACGTGGTAAAGAACCTAAATGCGTTCACCCGGACTTTCCCCTTATTTACTGTTCATCTGGGCATCAGAAAACCAAAGGTGTGCTTATAGCTATCCACCGGTCAGTAAACTTCCAGCTGATTGAGTCTTTTTCGGACATTAATGGACGGTACATAATTCTTACTTATCTGATTGACAATACTCCCATCACCTTGGCTTCGGTCTATACCCCGAACCGCAAACAACTGTCTTTTTTGAACAATGTATTGAGAAAGATCCATAAGGTGCAAAAAGGTTTCTTAATTCTTACTGGTGACTTTAATACAGTGCATGATCCCGATCTGGATTCATCCAACCCTAAATCGAAACGTTATTCTATCTTGGGCCCTCTTTTACACAGCCACGACTTGTATGATACCTGGAGATGCCACCACCCGACAGAACGAGAGTATTCCTTTCATTCAACAGTTCACAATACTTATACTCGTATTGATTATATTGTTGAGGATAAATGGCTATTGCAGAGGGTCGCGGAGTCTGACATTGCACCCATAACTTGGACAAACCATGCCCCTATTAGTATTACACTACACATATCTAATCCACACCCTAAACATAGGATATGGAGGGCAAATGCAGATCTTCTAAAAACGCCCGATATTGCTAAAACTCTAACTTCCCATATTGATAAATTCTTCACATTAAACACAGGATCGGTGTCAGACTCGGCCACCCTTTGGGGGGCGCATAAGGCGTTTTGTAGAGGAATTCTTATTCAAATTAATGCACAAGTTAAAAGGAGGAGGACGTAGCACATTGACTCTCTCACGGCTGATATAAAATGGCTGGATACCATAAACCAATCAAACCCAACACCTCAACTAAAACAAAAACTTCTAATCTTACGACAAGAACTTAGGGCGGCCATATTAGACACCTATGAAAAGCAGTTTCATAAATTGAAAGCTAGATATTATCACACTAGCAATAAAGCTGGCAAGACCTTAGCAAGAATTATCCAGGGTCGCCACACCAAATCTAGGATTCCATACTTACATCACCCCATTTCTAATATCAAATTACAGGATCCCCAATCTATAGCAGATGCCAAACCACCTCCACCCCACACCTGAGTTAATACAGCAATTTCTAGACACAATCCATCTTCCATCTCTTACTGACACACAACGAGAGGCCCTTAACGCTCCATTCACTGTACAAGAAATTGCTGCATCCATTTCATCTCTTACTAATGGGAAATCACCTGGCCCAGATGGCCTAACTGAAGAGTATTACAAACTACTTACAGACATTCTAGCCCCTCACCTTTGTCAATTGTACAATGATGCTGCCTCCTCCTCCTCATTTCCAGAAGAAATGTTATCCGCCCTGGTAGTCACACTGCCAAAACCAGGCAAGGCCCCTGACCTCCCACAAAACTTTAGGCCAATATCGCTTTTAAACACAGACCTCAAGATCTACGCAAAAACGATAGCAACTAGAATGACCTTTTATATGCCCCAACTTATCCATAGGGATCAAACAGGATTTATAAGGGTAGACAAACCTATGATGCAACCAGACGTTTGATCAATATTATCCACCACGTGGACCGCTCTCGAACGCCTTCCCTGCTTCTTTCCCTGGATGCAGAGAAGGCGTTCGATAGAGTCCACTGGGGATACCTTCAACAAGTGCTCATTAAATTTGGGTTCACTGGTCCCATCCTTTCAGCAATTTTAGCCCTGTATAGCCGGCCCTCAGCCCGGGTCTTTGTGAACGAGATGTTATCCCTCCCATTTACGATCTCGAATGGCACGAGGCAAGGATGTCCCCTCTCCCCCTTGATCTTTGACTTGATTATCAAACCTTTAGCAGAATGAATTCGCTCAGATCCTGTCACCACAGGTATTACCATAGGATCCATAGATCACCGTATAAGTCTATTCGCAGACGATATTATCCTTATAATTTCCAATCCTAGAATGTCCCTTCCGCGCATACAATCTATATTGAGAGAGTTTGGAGTTATATCATATTATAAAGTGAACGAAAACAAATCACATATTCTAGATCTAGGGGTAGACGATGCAACTAGACTCGACCTCTCCTCCGCCTTTCCATATACGTGGACGACTGACGGAATCCCATATTTGGGAGTGACTTTGACTAAATCAACTAATAAACTATTCTCGACTAATTTCCACCCTTTTAAACAACAATTTGAATCAGATTTGCAATCCCTGAGTAAATTTGAATTTTCCTGGATAGGCCGCCTTGCGGCTTTTAAGATGATGGTATTACCCAAACTATTATACCTATTTAGAACCCTCCCTATCTTTATTCCTAGAACTTACCTAAATTCGTTGCATGGCCTGCTAAGCCGTTATTTATGGAAACATAAAAAAAACCAGAGTCTCAAGACTAGTTCTTACTAAACACAAATCAATAGGTGGCTCTGCAGTCCCAGACTTCAATCACTATTATGATGCTACTATTCTCAGCCAGCTAGGAGAATGGTTCTGCTCTCCCCACAACTCTCTGTGGGGGGAAATAGAACTAGCACTGATTCCCCAATAATCTCTTTACTACTGGTTGCTCAGCTGCCGAGTAAAATAACCAATACAAACCCATCTTCCTCCCACAATCAAGGCAAGTATTTTGAGTTTGCACCGCATCCTCACTTATCAGTGGAACGATACTCCAACCACTAAACTGAACCCGCATTTAACAATTCTAACCTCATTAATCCCTAATATTAATATTAAAACATGGAACATACCTCCCGATACTAAACTTAATGCACTATACAATCAGGAGACTCTAAAACCAAATAGTCAAATCCAAACGGACTTCAACCTTCGCTTACCTGCTCAATTTACATACCTTCAAATAGCACATTGCCTCAATGCTAATCCCCTGCTTCGGGCTAAGATTCCCATTAAAATTTGGACTTACTTATCGAACCCCACCCTAAGTTTGAAAGGTATATCCACTATATATAATATCTTACATGAAAAAACTATATTTGAATTAACACCACCGCTTGTTAAATGGGAATTAGACCTAGGCCGACAGTTTACGGTATCTCAATGGAGGACTGCATTCCACTCTGCATACAAATCAACGGCTTGTGCCATGCTTATAGAATTATTGCAAAAAATAACACAACACAGATATTTAACCCCCTCAGTTATTTCAAAATTTGGAAGCCCTAACCCCCTTACCTGTTGGAGGAAATGTGGCCTACAGGGAACAATATTCCATACATTTTGGCACTGTCCTGCCATTATAGGTTATTGGAAAACTGTCTTTGGGTTGATATCCGAAGTCATAGGCACTCCTCTTCAACCCACCCCAGGACTGGCTCTACTCCATTTAGACATTGACTCTATACCCCTTATACATCATAGAATAGTAACACATATACTCTTGGCAGCTAGATTATCGCTTACTAGGAAATGGAAAACAGACATTCCTCCTTCCTTAAACTATGTTATACTCTTGACTCAGACCCATTACTCGTATGAACTTATGACTACGAACTCAAGCACTCAATATTGCAAAGAGCAGAAGCTATGGGCACCGTGGGTCAACTGGTACTAAAACTTTAAAAGGCAATCATAATAACTCATAGATCCAAGTTTACATCCTTCAGTAGTGGCAGTGTTCAGGGATAACTACGAGTGGTGATGTCGGACTCTCCTGACACAGCGAGTTCCCGCTAAAGCCGCGTACACACGTAGCCGTCTGTCCGACGTAGTCTGGCGGACTTTCCGCCAGACTGTCCGTCGGACTTTCCGAACGGGCTACTTGCCCACACACGGCACTTTTTGAGCGGACTAATACGGCGTACTAAGTCCGCCGTACTATCCGCCCTACTTTTGAAATGAACGGACTCGCCCACACACGGGGAGAAAAGTCCGCTCATTTCCAGCGCGTCTCCAGGTAGACGAAGGAGACGTCGCTGGCCCCGCCGCCTGGTATGGACTTAAAGGGGAACCCCAACGCCGAAAAAAAAAACAGCGTGGGGGTCCCCCCCAAGTCCACCACAGACCCTTGTCCGAGCACGCTACCCGGCCGGCCAGGAAAGGGGGGGCGAGCAAACGCCCCCCCTCCTGAGCCATACCAGGCCGCGTGCCCTCAACATGGGGGGTGCCAAAGCACATTGTCCCCATGTTGATGAGGACAAGGGCCTCTTCCCAACAACCCTGGCCGTTGGTTGTCGGGGTCTGCGGGCAGGGGGCTTATCGGAATCCGGGAGCCCCCTTTAATAAGGGGGCCCCCGGATACCGGCCCCCCACCCTATGTGAATGAGTATGGGGTACAATGTACCCCTACCCATTCACCTGTAAAATAAAGTACAAAAAAAAACACAACACACAAGATAAAATAATTTATTGCACAGCTCCGGGGGTCTTCCGTCTTCGGGGGTCTTCTCGCCGGACTCCTCTGCTATCTTCTTGTAGCTCTTTTACTAGCGGAGGAGCCCGGAATTCTTCTTCGTCACCGCGGCCTCTTCTTCCGACTTCGGGGGTCTTGTTCGCCTCTTCGGTTCTTCTGCCGGGCCACCGCGCCTTCTTCCAGCTCTTTTACAGGCGGTGGCCCGGTCTTCTGTCACCGCCGCCTTCCGTTCTTCCGTTCAACGCGCTGCGCTGCCACTTATATAGGGACAAGGGGTGGTGTCACATGGGTTTATGTCACATGGGTTGGTGTCACATGGTGACCCCGCCCCCTTACGATGTCACAGAGGATGCTGGGACTGTCGCCATGTGACATCAACCCATGTGACCAACCCATGTGACATAAACCCATGTGACACCGCCCCTTGTCCCTATATAAGTGGCAGCGCAGCGCGTCCCTGGCATTGCGGCCGGAGAGATCGTCGAGTCAACATCTCCTGGAGAAGAAGAACGGAAGGCGGCGGCGGCGGCGACAGAAGACCGGGCCACCGCCTGTAAAAGAGCTAGAAGAAGGCGCGGTTGCCCGGCAGAAGAACCGAAGAGGGGGAACAAGACCCCCGAAGTCGGAAGAAGAGGCCGCGGCGAAGAAGAAGAATGCCGGGCTTCTCCACTAGTAAAAGAGCTAGAAGAAGATAGCGGAGGAGTCCGGTGAGAAGACCCCCGAAGACGGAAGACCCCCGGAGCTGTGCAATAAATTATTTTATCTTGTGTGTTGTGTTTTTTTTGTACTTTATTTTACAGGTGAATGGGTAGGGGTACATTGTACCCCATACTCATTCACATAGGGTGGGGGGCCGGTATCTGGGGGCCCCCTTATTAAAGGGGGCTCCCGGATTCCGATAAGCCCCCCGCCCGCAGACCCTGACAACCAACGGCCAGGGTTGTCGGGAAGAGGCCCTTGTCCTCATCAACATGGGGACAAGGTGCTTTGGGGTGGGGGGGCGCAAGGCCCCCTTCCCCAAGGCACCCCCCATGTTGAGGGCACGCGGCCTGGTACGGCTCAGGAGGGGGGGGTCGCTCGCTCGCCCCCCTTTCCTGGCTGGCCGGGTAGCGTGCTCGGACAAGGGTCTGTTGTGGACTTGGGGGGGACCCCCACGCCGATTTTTTTCGGCGTTGGGGTTCCCCTTTAAGTCCATACCAGGCGGCGGGGCCAGCGACGTCTCCTTCGCGGGCCCCGCCTACCTGGAGACCCGCTCAAAATGAGCAGACTTTTCTCCGGGCGGGAAAAGTCCGCTCATTTCAAAAGTACGGCGGACTGGCATACACATGGCCGGATTGTCCGCCGAAATTCGAGTCCGGCGGGAAGATTGGAGTGCAACACGGCATTCTAAGTCCGCTGTACTTTCGGGTCAAAAAAGTATGCCGGAGGCTACACACGGGGGGATTGTCCGGCGGCCTTGAGTTTGCCGGACTTTTCCACCCGCTTGTTTGATCGTGTGTACGCGGCATAAGGGGTGTCGGGGGCGTTCCGACATTTCTGCTGGGGTCGACTGCTACTATTATTTATCTAAATATCTCCACTGGGATCGAATGCTACTATTATCTATTTGACTATTTGTACTAATATGTACTCAGACCTCGTAACTATACTCTGTACTCATGATATATATTTTGTTATGTATGCTGAATCGAACGATGGTGTCCCTCATCCTCTCTGTATCGTTTCCTCACAAGCAAGCTGTATTCTGTTTTGTTTATTTTCTTCTGTTTATTTTTGATTATCCTTTGTATTATTTTACTATTTGAAAACAATAAAAAGATTTGACGCAAAAAATTTATAGGAAAAATAATAAAGACATGTGCCAAATAGAAATGTGGTAAGCACACTAGCAAAATACAGATAATATAAAAACAAACAAACAATTAATTGCTGCCTTTTATATACAGTAGCTGCAAGGATATATGGGATATACAATGTTGGGGTAATTCACAAAGAATAAAGACATATGATGTATGGACCCTAATGTAAGAACTTTATATATATATATATATATATATATATATATATATATATATATATATATATATATATATATATTTTTTTTTTTTATTATTTCCTTTTCTTTTAATCGATGATACAGAAACAAGATGTATTTACATTAATTTCCTGGGTTCCTGTAAAATTTCTTAATCCATTCCATATTACCTGTAAGTCACCTTCCAACAGTGTAAAGTTTGTGCTGTTAAACAATCCAGCTGCTGAAACCATGATTAATTGTAGATCAATAGCACAGTACAAAACAGTTTATTTAGATGCTTTCACAGTAGCAAAATTCTGAGTTTCTTGTAAAGTAGGCCTAGCTGTACAAGGCTTCATCAGAAAAATAGTTGACTCCCATAATTATTTTTGAGTTCCAAGATGTTGGTAAATAATAACCTTGCAGTAATCATACATTGTTAAGGTATTTAATACAGAATTTTTTTTTTACTTGTCTAAATGTTGTTGTAAAATAACATTTGAAGAAAAATCAATGTATTACATTAATGTTTCTTTTAGTCTATTACAGCATTTATTGAGACCATAGGTAAATGTGCAGCATAAATATTTTTGTCAATATGTGGTATTACTTTTTAAAGTATCTATCCATCTATCTATCTAACGATATATAGTTTTGTTTAGAAAGTCACCTTAGACACAGGTTTACATATTTACTTTACCTTAGCAATCACCATTAGCCCTGGTCTGGGGAGGCCCAAGATGAGAGAAGTCTCCTCCGCATAAGGACCAGTCTCAAAAACCAGCTGTTCTCCTCATCTTCACTCAGCAACTTCCAAATCTCTCACTCTGGCAATTGGGCCATGTAGGTCCTGACTTTCTACAACTCTGAGAGTCTACTTTGCCTGAAAACCCTGACCCACTGATGGATGTACCAAAGGAACGCAGCACCCTACTGAAATATTTACCCACCAAGGTGACTTTAATTGGCTGATATACAGAGTTGACCCCACCTTACAAAAATACATCAGGGGGGTCCAACGGAACATTGCTGACCTAACCTATTTGCTGCAGCAGATCTTCCAGCATCAAACAACTCTGGACATCTGCCTCCAATCCCTGAAATTGAAATAATCCACCATCGATCATCACACACAAATTCATATTTAACTGGTAGACCTGGGAGATGTAAACTGAAGAAATAATATCCATATTAGGGGTCTCCCTTAGGCAAGTTAAGGATTCCAACTTAAGAAACTTCTGTTAGAAGCCATCAGAAATATTCCACTTACTTTAAAGGAAGATATCTGTCAAAAGGCGTAGGAACAATTCCCGTTAGACATAGAGAGAAAAGATCACTGCTGGAGTTTGGTGAGGGGAAGTAAAATAAAAGTAATGATAATGATGATGATGATAAATGTTATTGGCTGATTGTAACCAAAGAGGAGGAGCAGTAAAATAGCTAGAACTAAGTACACACGTATAGCCAACTTACTTTCACTTACGATTGCTAGCAGAGAGAGACACACACACTGAATCATTTCAGAAGACAGTCAATCTTAGCTGGTCCGTTTGTCAGAAACCTAAATTATTTAGCAATTAAGCATATGCATAGCAGCAGAACAATAGTGAAGCAAGCTACAGTTTAACTTAACTTTTTCATAATAATCTGATGCTATTGTGTTAGTGTTGTGAACTTGATAGTGATACTAGTGTTGCTAGTGTTGTGATAGCCTCAGAGGCTGCCCGTTTTGTGGGGGGGGATTTATTATTAAACCTTCTATATTATAGATTGAGATTTGATATAGATTCTATATACCCTATCGTGTTACCTGTCTGATCAGTGATCACTATCACCAGTCCATTTTCTGTTTGAACTATATACATTCAACATGAATGACAAAGATTCGACAAAGCAACGAAAAACATACAGACGTCGAATCTTTGGCTTATGGTGTCTGTTGAAAGTTCTAAGAGATTCTATACGGAGTCATACAGTTTAGCTGCTCCGTCGAATCTTCTTTGAACATTCGACAGACACCATAAGCCTTCAATTACAGATTCGACTTTAATTAATCTGGATTTTCGGTCTAATGCAATTTTTAACGAAAAACAAAATAAATAATAACTAATTTCGGGAGTAACGAAATAAATGTATTTTTTGGATGAAAACGAAATTCCAAAACAAAATATTTCAGTGTGCACATGTCTAAGCCCTTGTACACACAGTCGGAGAATCTGTCGGAATGAGTCTTATCGGACCGCGTCGTCAGATAATCCGACTGTGTGTGGTATGCATCGGACTGATTCCATCCGAATCTCCGTCCGACCCAATTTTCCAACACGTTGGAAATATTTCCCGACCAACTGGGCCGGACGGACCTAATCCGATCATGTGTAGAGCATTTTCATCGGACCAAGTGCCACGCATGCTCACATTCAAATTCCGACAAGGAAGCGCTCGTTCAGGTAAAACTACTGCTCGTAAGCGATATAGCACATTCGTCATGCTGCAATGTTAAAAAATCATTCATCAAGCGCATTCTCTTGTTCTTTACAATGCTGCAAGAACAAACTTCTTTTGATGCTCATAGTCACACACACTTCTCTCGATTGGATTTCATTACTCTATTTTAACCATTTCAGCAATACAATTTTAGTTTAAGTCACATCTACACAATGTTTTTTTTTTGGATGTTTTTTGGGGGGGGGGGATTCCCTAAAAATCTCCTTTAAAGACACTGCTCATTTCTCCTTTTTTTTTACTTTTTATTTTTGGGTGTAAACTTACAACAACAACATTATTGTATTTTTTAGATTTTCTTTTTCTTTTTTAATCTACAGGAGGTTGTTTAGTGTTGGTAGCCCTTGTTATTTAGTTCAGTTTGTATTTTGGAAATGTACCTGCCTGCTCACAAATAAACTCTACTTTTTGAAGGAAAACACATTACACAAGTATTTCATCAAACAAAAATAAAATGTATTTTGTTTGCTCGAAAATAAAAATAGGAACGCAGCACTGGAGAAACTTCTTAACTTTGGTGCAGCCTTTGGCCCCCATGGCAGACATGACTAAATGGCATATACAAAAATTGGTGGCCTGAGGAGTACATATCTCAGGGGGAGAAGTCTGCTCCTGAAGTCCTAGAGAGCAGGAAATTCAGATGACATTTCTGTCCCCAGGATAGTGATCTTGAAGAGGCTGCATCTTCTGGCACACCAGACTCATCCCAGGCCATCACTCTCTGGTCTTCCTTTGTGACTTCCCACCAGGCATCCTTCCAGGCTGTGGCTGGGCTCCTGTAGCTGGGGCAGGGGGAGAAGGAGGGCGTTGTTGGACCTCCTGGCTGCCACTTGCCACAGCCTCCCCCCGACTTAGGTCTTCCTGTGTATGAAAAGGGGACATAGGTTTAGTTTTTTGATCAACAATCACACATTTTGTGCTCCTGGCTTTTGCTATTTGACTGTTACCAAATAGAACAGACTATCATTCTGACACCAGCATTTTTCTTTCCCGTCCCAATCATTATTGGTCACTACTGTCTATTGAGATGTAAACCACTCTCAACTTACTGATCAATAAGAACATCTAGTTAACATCATTAAATGTAACACAAGAAATATGTTCAACAATGCAATACCTGTCTCAAGCTGGGCCCCACCACATGGTGCTGCCTGGAAGGCTCAGTTTGGACATCAGAAGCCTCAGCTGGGGGTGAAGGATGCCTTGGAGGAAGCCTGGAGAGTGGTGGCCTGAGTGGTGGCCTGGGTACTCCCTGGTCTACCAGAAAATGCAGCCTGTCAAAGTGCACCATCCTGGGGTAATAAACAGCATCTGGATCTCCTGCTCTCAAGGACTCCAGGTGCTTCTTTCTCTCCCTGAAATATGTAAGCTTCATGGCCACAATTTTGCGATTCAGATATGTCATGTCTGCCGTGGGGACCCTGATCTGCACCAAAGCAAGCAGTTTCTCCAGTGCTGCGTTCCTCTTTGATCTGTCATAATAAAATTTGTTGTGGAACTTCTACAGGCAGGGCATCTCCATGTAGAGCTCGAGGAATACCCCCTTAAAGTTGGGATTGTTGAATGGGTCCATTTTGTCTGCAAGACACAACACAAGACAAACCCTCAAATACTAATAATGCAATTAAAATCCCTCCTAATCTTGTCCCAACAGCGGCCTAGATACCAGCAGTCTAGTCTAGTGAAGCACAAAGTTAAAAATGTTACCTTCATTTCGACGTTCGCCGCGTCCGTGACTCACACTCTCCTCCCAGATCGTACGGACGATACACATGTGTGGCGTTTTATATACAGTGCGCATGCGTGAAACTCTGCCCGCCCCTGACGTTCTTTCCAGACTATTCCCCGCCCCTTCGCTTCCCACGCAGTGGGGAGAGCACATGGCAGAGAGAACGCAGGTGTGCAGTAATAGTTTCACTAACAAGGAGGAGGGTGAGGAAAGCCCGGAGCCTGAAACGTCCCGATCCAGGAAGACAAGATTTAAGGCCTCAAATATGTCTTTTGGAGAGACGTTGGAGATGGTCGACATATTGAACAGGACCGACTATGATGGGAAGTATGGACCTTACCCAAACCCAAATATCAGAAAGGCCAAGATCATGAATAAAGTTGTGAAGAGTCTTCTGAAGAATTTTGGGGTACGCCGATCCAAGGATCAACTGAGAAAACACTGGTCAGACCTGAAACTGAGGGAGCACGAGCAGTACCTACGGATCAAGCGTGTTCTTAAAAAAAGTAAGTAGTTGTCGTGTGTTCATATGATTATTCTTGCTTGCATACATGCTCCATGTGCTTTGATTTCATGTTGTGCATTTTAAAATGGCCACTTTCAAGGTCATGGTTTCGTTCGTTCGTATGAAACATCGTTCTGCAGGGAAGTATTCCAGCTTAACAAAGTGGCCCCAATAATGTTCTCACCCTGTAACTCGGCCCAAAAAAACAATTGTACAACACTTCCAAGCAATGTTTCATATTCCTATTTATGCCCTCTGTGTGCTAATTAATCTTTGTTTACATTCTCATAGGGGAGAGAAGACTCGGCAAGTATGAGGACACCAGGGACCATGAGGACACCAGGGACCACACCCCTCCCAAAGAAGGGCAACTTCCAAAAGAAGAAACAAAGGAGCAGGAGCAGGAGGAGGAGGAAGAATGAGAGATCGTGGAGGTTGGCCAAATTGTCACCACAACAGGTGAGTGTCGGAGAACACAGCTTCCGGTAAGCTCATCAATGTATATCACCATGTTTGGATTACATGGTGTGTTTGTTTTGTTTTTTTTCTAGGTGATGTGGAGGAAGATTCCTGTTTTACCAGTGAAAGTGCACAGATCTTGATCGGGGAGATAATGGGATGCAATAGGGATTTGGAAATTGTACAACAAAACATCAATGATGTTAAAAATAAAATAAAGAACATCATTGATGTTTTGGGGAGAGTGTGAAAACGAAAAAACTAGATAGGGTTTTATTTTTGCTTTTTAAACAAAAAATGTTGTATTTTGCATAATTCCAAATTTGGAAGATGCACAGAGTGTGTAAACATGAGCTATCTCCCATCATGGGGGATCAATGTACATGTTTTGTGGAAAGTGTCTGAGATGAAGGGGTTGCAGCCCCAAAGCATGTACATTGATCCCCCATGATGGGAGTTAGCACATGTTGACACACTGTGTGCATCTTCCAAATTTGGATTTTTCAGGGGTCACACCCCATGTGATGAAGGCAATATCAGCCCAGTTTGTACATAGTCATGTCTGATATTGTCTTCACTTTTCCAAGTTGAACTTTGTAAGTTCCTGTGTTCTGTATTTTACGGTTTGATACATGCCTGTTTACACAAAAAAACAAGTAAAAAATAAATATGATTAAACTGGGTTTTGGATACCCAAAATATCTTGGTTTGTTGTAAAAACCTTTACTAAACGCACATATGAATGTGCTTGTATTAAAAAGTTGAATTCTCAACAATGTGTGGCTTCCTTTTTCATTGGGATTAAAATGTATTTGTAGTGAAATTTGAGTTTGTGCTGAGAAGGAGTGCAATTTACTAAAGGCAACTCCACTTTGCACTCCAAGTGCAGTTTCAGGTGTACTTTTGCAGTGCACTTGTAGTGCATAGTGGATGTGCCTTTAGTAAAAAGCACCCATAGTGATGTGTAAATTTGGACAATCATGCCATTTTCCTGCCAGGGTGCTGAAAATGAGCATGATTTAGATCAGTAATGCACTACACATTAGTTAACAAAAAGAAGGTGTGTGTGTAGCAGACCCACAACATAATAAGATTAGCTGAAGAAGAGACTGTCCCCTCATCTCGCTTTGAACTTGGGTTTGCACTGTTGCTGAAAAAGACACAACTTGACGAAAAATGGCAAAGTGGGAGGCCACAGTCTGCCATTCCTGTTGCGTTGAAGGACACTGTGTAGTGACACAAGAAAAAAAACTAGTAATTTTACAAATCAACATTGCATTCAGATTAGACACCCACATTTTTGGACAAAATTAGTATAACATTTTTTTAAATGAGTATTTAAAAGTCTCTGGGAGAAATCAAAAGTGCTAATTTTAAAGGCTTATATGCTGGACATGTGCAAAAGGAAAAAATTTGTTTAGTTTCGTTTCGTTTTAATTCGTTAATTCATTAATTTCGTTTAGTTATATTCGTTAACTTCCTTAAATTCGTTTTCGGATTTCGTTTAGTTTTCTACCGAATTCGAAAAATCGGCCACATTCGAAAATATTTCAACCAAATTCGAAAATATTTCTACCGGATTCGAAATGATTTCAACATGATTCGACATTATTTCAACCACATTCGAAAATATTTTGTGACCCGACTTTAGGGCCATGTATCTCGGGGTCACTTGGTGCTAGAAACTCCAAATTTGGATATGTTGTAGTGCTAGTACTATTGTGTTTGCATACCAATTTGGTGCTAGAAACTCCAAATTTGGATATGTTGTAGTGCTAGTACTATTGTGTTTGCATACCAATTTGGGGTTTCTAGCTATAAGTGATCCCGAGATATGTGGCCCCAAAATCGGGTCGCAAAATGTTATTAGTTACTAGAGCAGAGAATGACATTTTGCGACCCGATTTTGGGGCCACATATCTCGGGGTTACTTATAGCTAGTAACCCCATATTTGGGATGAAAACACAATAATACTAGCACTACAACATATCCAATTTGAAGTGTCTAACACCAAGTGCCCCCGAGATACATGGCCCTAAAATCGGGTCACAAAATATTTTCGAATGCGGTTGAAATAATGTCGAATCATGTTGAAATCATTTCGAATGCAGTTGAAATAATGTCGAATCATGTTGAAATAATTTCGAATGCGGTTGAAATAATTTCGAATCATGTCGAATTCATTCGTTATATTTCTTTCGTATTCGTTGTTATTTTTTTATTCGGACATTCGGATGCATCCGAATGTCCGAAAGATGCAAAATTTGGCCGAATTTCGATTCGTTACGAAACGTATTGCACAAGCCTATTATATGCTTGTTATTGTCATAAAAAGTGTTTGGGGGCCTGGGTCCTGCCCCTGAGGACATGCATCAATGCAACAAAAGTTTAAAAAAAGTCAGTTTTTAAAAAAAGGCAGTGATTTTAACAATGCTTAAAGTGAATCAATAAAAGTGAAATATTCCTTTAAATTTCATACCTGGGGGGTGTCTATAGTATGCCTGTAAAGTGATGTATTTTTACCGTGTTTAGAACAGTCCCTGCACAAAATGACATTTCTAAAGGAAAAAAAAAGCCATTTAAAACTACTCTCAGCTATAATTAATTGTCTATGGGAGAAATAAAATGTGCTAATTTTAAAGACTTATATGCATGGCATTGTGATAAAAAGTGTTTGGAGACCTGGGTCCTGCCCCAGGGGACATATATATCAATGCAAAAAAAGTTTTAAAAACTGCAATTTTTTCAGGAGCAGTGATTTAAATAATTCTTAAAGTGAAACAATAAAGTTGAAATAGTCCTTTACATTTCGTACCTGGGGGGTATCTATAGTATGCCTGTAAAGTGGTTCATTTTTCCAGTGTTTAGAACAGTCCCTGCACAAAATGACATTTCTAAAGGAAAAAAGTAATTTAAAACTGCTCCCTGCTATAATGAATTGTCGGGTCTCGGCAATACAGATAAAAGTCATTAACAAAACGGCATGCAGGTTTTCCCAAAATCCATACCAGGTCCTTTGGGTCTGATATGAATATTAAGGGGAACCCTGAACCAAAATGTAAAAAAAAATTGCGTAGGGGTCCCCCCAAATTCCATACTAGGCCCTTCAGGTCTGGTATGGATACTAAGGCGAACCCTGCGCCAATTTTTTTTCTTAAAAATGGCGTAGGGGCCCCTCTCAAAATCCATACCAGGCCCGAAGGGTCTGGTATGGATTTTAAGGTGAACCCTGCGCCAAAATGAAAAAAAATGGCGTGGGAGTCCCCCAAAAATCCATACCAGACCCTTATCCAAGCACGCAACATGGCAGGTCACAGGAAAAGAGGGAGAAATGAGAGAGTCCCCTCCCTCCTGGACTGTACCATGCCACATGCCCTCAACATGGGGAGGGTGCTTTAGGGTAGCCCCCCAAAGCACCTTGTCCCCATGTTGATGGGACAAGGGCCTCATTCCCACAAACCTTGTTCGGTGGTTGTGGAGGTCTGTGGGTGGGGGGCTTATCGGAATCTGGAAGCACCCTTTAACAATGGGACCCCCAGATTCCGCCCCCCCTTTGAAATGGTAACGGGGTACATTTGTACCCCTACCATTTCACAAAAAGTGCCAAAATGTAAAAAACACAAGACACATGTTGGGACAAGTCCTTTATTAAAAAAAATTTAAAAATAAAAATGTCCCATGAAGTCCATTCATTTTCTTCTCTCGCTCCGCTGATGGACCGAAAAAAAAACAAGCATGCTGCCACCGATCCACCTCCATGGGAGGCACCCACTGTAATGACCGTCCTCTCAGGTGACAGTTCTTTTATAACTGGGGGTGGGGCCACACAGTGATGTACCCGAGTGACCCCGTCCCCTCTGACGCACAGGGACTTCCTAATGGCTTCCCCGTGGTGCCAGAGGAGGCGGGCCACTCATTTACATAATTTTTCTTTTAAAACAGCATGGGGTCCCCCTAAAATCCATACCAGGCCCTTTGGGTCTGGCATAGATTTTAAGGGGAACTCCACATCAATTTTTTTTTAATTGCCGTTGGGTCCCCCCAAAATCCATACCAGACTCTTATCCAAGCAAGCAGCCTGGCAGGCCAGGAAAGGGGTGGATGAGCGAGTGCTCCCCCCTCCTGAACCATACCAGACCGCTTGCCCTCAGCATGGGGAGGGTGATTTGGGTTCCCCCAAAGCATCTTGTCCCCATGTTGATGGGGACAATGGCCTCATCCCCACAACCCTTACCTTTTGGTTGTGGGGATCTGTGGGCAGGGGGCTTATCAGAATCTGGAAATCCCCTTTAACAAGGGAGCCCCCGAGATCCCGCCTCCCCCATGTAAATGGGTAGGAGTACATTGTACCCCTACCCATTCACCAAAAAAAGTGTCAAAAAGTAAAAAACACAGTTTTTGACAATACCTTTATTAAAAAAGAAAAGCAGAAAAAAAGTTCCCCGCAGTGTCCATCCATCTATCCATCAATCACACCGCCCGATGGACCTGAAAGGTAGAGAAAAAAAGTTCTGCATAGATGGAAGGCGTGCCTCCGGCTGCTGTCTTTTCTCTTTGGCAGCTGTTATATAGGCAAGGGCGGGGCCACCCAACAACATGACAGAGTGACTTTGCCCCTTCTGACGTCAGAGGGGGGTGGGGTCATCCGTTTATATCAGCGGGTGGCCTCCCATGCAGATGGACTATTTTCATTTTTTCTTTCTATTTTTCAGGTCCGTTTGTTGGCATGATTGAATATGGATGGACATTGCGGGATACTTTTTTTTCATTTTATTTTTGAATAAAGGAATAATCTTTTGTGGTTTTTACTCTTTGACACTTTTTTTGTAAATTGGTAGGGGTACAGTATACTCGATACCCATTCACATGGGGGGGTGGGATCTGGGTGCCCCCAAAACATGCTCCCCATGTTGAGGGCATGTGGCCTGGCATGGTTTAGGGGGAGGGGCGCTCCCTCATCCCCCCCCATCCTGTCCTCCAGGCTGCATGCTCAGATAAGCGTCTAGTATGGATTTTTTTTTTCAAAATATTTTATTGAGTTTTCCAAAAAGTACAGTGGTATGAATACACAAACGAAATACAATAAACAGAATATAAATGACAGTTACCAAAGTTGGATCTGTACAAGGTGTGTACTGAAAAAAATGCGTGGGCTCCAATATAAAGTAGAGTAAACAGTGGAAAAAGCAAACATATGCATAGCTAGCAATGAGACATATCCATATTCAGAATGCATAGGAGTCAATATAAGAGGAGGAGGGAGGGGGGAGGGTAGGGAAGGTGGCAGAGAGTGGAGGGGAATGAGAGGGTAAAGAAGGGGGGATAGAGAGCAACAGTAGAGATCTTTGGATCAATATGGTGCTATCAATGATGGTATTTCCATAGTAATACAGAGAAACAGTGGGTACATGGAATACAAAACTTTGTTGTAGTGGTGACCAGTAGAAGTATATATAAAAAAAAAGAAAAAGAAAATACAAATGGGAGCTCAGAGCGAATGCAGGGTTTTATGGGTGGAGATAGCAGACGAGATATCATAGAGTCCATAGAGTCCAAGAAATGTTAATTCCTTGAAAATGTCCCAGATGTGGAGAGGACTAACTGTTTCCATGTCTAAGGGAGTCGAGAAATAGAGACATGAGCGTGTGTGCTAAAGTAATTATTATTATGGGAATGTCTCTAGAGGGATCTGACTGTAACTGGAGGATGGGCAATAAGAGGCACCCAGGATTGGATATAAGAAGGTACTATAAAAAGGAGCATCATCGCAAGGACTGTGGTTATAAAGTTATTAGGCCTTGGATTTTAGACATAATATAGCTGTAAAGATGTCCCGTCTAAGACCGCTCAGAAGAGAGGGCCATTGTGATGTACTGGAGTCAAATGTAACACCGAAGAATGGTCAACCTACCGGGGTGGTGGAGGAGGGTGTTTGTAGCGGGGAGGGAGTTGGCGGAATGTTCTGTAAACGCACCAGCCCGGTGTCACCAGGGTTTCTAGGCAATGTGGAGTTTCGGAATGTTTCCAGCACGCCCATGTTTTCCCATAAGCGGTCGGCGTGTCATGAGCTTGATGTATAAGTTCTTTTATGTCGGCTATGGTGTCTACCCGTTTCATCCATTCAGTTGATGAGGGAGGTGTTGTACATCTCCAGTGCACAGGAATGCATTGATTGGCCGCATTAATGAGGTGTATGGTTAGGGATTTGGTGTAGGCACGCTTGGGAGTAAGGGTGTGATGCAATAAGAATTGGGCAGGAGTGAAGTCTGGGGTATATGTTGTGATTTTCGTAATTAGGCTATGTATTTCTTTCCAGTATGTTTGTAGGAGTGGGCATTCCCACCAAATGTGGAGAAGTGTCCCAATGGGACCGTTGCATCTCCAGCAGGTAGGGGGAGTGGTGGGGTGGAATTTATGAATTTTATCTGGGTTCCTGTACCATCATGAGAATATTTTGTATCTGCTTTCTTGGATGGTGGCGTTTACGGAGGCTTTGTGGATATTGTGGAAACTTTTTTCCCAATCAGCAGTGGTAAGGTTTAGATTGAGGTCAGATTCCCAACGTTTAACTAAGACATCCTGTTTAATCTCATGTAGGGAGAAAAGGAGTGAGTAGACCGTCAATATAACATGTCTCTGGGGTTCGTGGCTGTTGCATAAGGTTTCAAAGGGGGTAAGGTCTCTGTACCATTTCGGGCTATCTTCGGAGTCATGAAGGAAGTGCCGAATTTGTAGGTATTTGAAGAAGGGGATGTGGTACTCCGGGAATTTTGAGGACATGAGTGAATGTGATAAAAGTTTTCCGTTCTGGAAAAAACAGTGCGCGGTTGGGTTAGGTACAGATGGGTCTGTATGTGGTAGACGCAGGGAGAGACCCGGTGGAAATTCTGGATTCTGGACCAACGGAGTGAGTGGGCCCGGGGTAGGGATCAGCTGTAAAAATTTGCAAGCCTCTCTAAAGCGATGTAGTGTAGCGTGTATGAACGGATTAGTTAATGAGTCTTTTGGGGTGAGTGACCTAGGTATCCAAGGTAAGTGTGCAAGAGGGCACTGGGTGAATGCTTGCTCAAGTCAGATCCATTCCTTGTGAAGTTAGTCAGTTAGTCCGTTAGTCAGATAGCTTGTCGTGAGTCGGCAGGAGCTGTGGAATTAAGCGTCCATTTTCCAGTCAGGCCAGGCCACGCCCCCTATGGATTTTTTTATATTTTGTAATGCAGTTCCCCTTAATATCCATACCAGACTTAAAGGGACTGGGGGGACCCATACGTTTTTTTTCCCTTGACTTTTATCTATATTACCAGGAGACGGCAATACATTACAGCCACGAGCAAGTTTGAATTACATTTTTTTCTTTAGAAATGTAATTTCGCTGCAGGACTAAAAAACATCAGACAAATGTGCCACTTTACAGGCAGACTAAGGGGATCCTCCAGGCATGATATTTAAGGGAATATTTTATTTGTATTGTTTCACTTTAAGTATTCTTAAAATCACTGCTCCTGAAAAAAACTTTTTTTTTGCGTTGATACTGGGGCAGTACCCTGGTCCACATACACTTTTTTTATGGCAATAACTTGCATATAAGCATTTAAAATTAGCACCTTTGATTTTTTCATGTTCGTGACCCATAGACTTTAATAGGGTGCGCATGGTTGCACAAATTGTTTGCATGTTCTGGTGCGAACCGTATCGGGGGGTGTTCGGCCCATCCCTATTGATATATAGAGGCACACCCCTCCCCTCTTCTACCCTCCCTGGCCCTACGATACAAGGAATACCCCTGGACATTTGCTAGACAGTCGTGTGAGCTGTCAAATCAAGTTTCTGATATTCTCACAAAGTCTAAATCCTCCTTGCGCATCAGAAACTCCAGTAACTCCATTTTGTTAGCTAGCCTGCTGGTATTTGTATACATTCCCCTCAGTACTGTATGAGCACGTATTATTTTCTCCTTAGGTATTCTGAGCTGTGATTATGATTTGCCAACTCATTCACACAGGGATTAAGTATTATGGTTATATTACCACTAATGCCTCCATCAGTACCCTCTGACCTTCACTCACTTCCACTGAACCCTCTCCCTCCATCACCTAGTTTAAAAGCCCCTCCAACTTTTTCGCCATTCTCTCACCCAACAGAGCTGCACCTTCCCAATCAAGGTGCAGCCCATCCCTACTAAAAAAGCAGTAACTGACTGAAAAGTCAGCCCAGTTCTCCAGGAATCCAAAACCCCACCAATTCCTCAGCTACTTGTTACATTCCCTAAGCTCCTGTTGCCCAGATCTTGGGCAAATTAGTCACTGGCACCACATTTTCAACAAAACAAGTGCAGGCCTAAATGTTGAGGCAGAAGGCACAAGGAATGAGGGAAAGGAAAAGAAGAGAAGAGGTGCCAGGAGACTACAGCTAGAATAAAAGGAATAGTTTTTTGGTATTCCTCTGTGATCCAGATCTGACCCATTGTCTTAAAACACAGGTTCTTAGGCCGCGTACACACGCGGGGACTGTTCGCTGAAACTGTCCGCTGAAACCAAGTTTCAGCGGACAGTCCGCTCGTGTGTGGGCTTTCAGCGGACAGTTTCAGCGAACAGTCCGCTGAACAAGGTTTTTCGGAAATTCCGAAAAACTGTCCGCTGAAACCTTGTTTCAGCGGACAGTCCCCGCGTGTGTAGGCTTGTTCGTCAAACAAAGTTGCGCGCATGCTCAGAAAGGATTTTCACGCCGAAAGTTATAATGCAGTGTATAGGACGTCGTATTTTTCGTCCCGTCGTACGTGCCGTTCACGTCATCGCGCACGGTTTCAGCAAACTGTTCGTCCGTCGTGTGTGGCCATGTCCGTCCATGCTAATTTTGAGCGGACTGTTTGCCGAAACTGTTTGACGGACAAAGTTGGGCGAACAGTCCCCGCGTGTGTACGCGGCCTTAGGCTCAAATCCCCCTGCTGCATTGAAGCAGAGAAGGCTAGTACCTTGAATACAAATCCTTATGATAGCCTATCAGAAATTGTGTTAGTCAAAAGCTGCACCAAATCAGGTGAGGTTGTGATTTCAAATCAACAAACAGTTCTTTGTTATCTGGGGTGCAATTTGTGTCTCAAAGCCCCCAACCTGTATCTGGGCTCAAAATTCAGGCAATATGCAAGATCAGAAATACAGTAGGTACAGTAGGGTATCTGATACTTTCATGGATACCAGAAGGAGTTATTGGCCTTGTGATTTTAAGCTATGTATGTTCCTTTATCATACTAATGTTTGGTATAATTTGCTCTGTTCTTAATCCTAAATGGGGTACTGTGCAAGTTAGGCCTCTCTATTCAAGTTATTGGCCTTGTGTTATTAACCACTAGCCGACGAGCCGCCGTCATTATACTGTGGCAGGTTAGCTCTCTCCTGCAAATCACCGTAGCTGTGCCGTGCCCGCTGCTTGGCGGGGAAGTCGATGTGCGTGGCCAGTGGTCACGGTGACTGCCAGCCATGCACCATTACGGGCACAAGAGACAGAACAGGCATTTGTGTGTGTAAACACACAAATCCTGGTTCTGTCAGGAGAGGAGAGACAGATCGTCAGTTCCTACTAGCTAGGAACAGTGATCTGGCTTCTCCTCTAGTCAGTCACATCCCCCCACAGTAAGAAACACACTGAGGGAAATCCTTCCGGGGCTAAAGTGGTTAAGCTAAGCATGTTCTTTTACATTTTTGTAATAAAATATTGATTTTTATTCTACACAATGTGTCTCATGTATGTGCTGCTAAATTCAAACATTTTCTGTATCAGGAGTATTCCTGTCATTTTCATATTTCTAGATATATGTTGGGCGTGGCACAATGGAAGCCTTAGGTTATACAAATTACCAGAATTAAGTGTCTGGTCACCAAGAACTAATTAATAATTTTGCTGGCAGTGCTAGAATACAGTAAATCCTCAGTCTAGAAACATATTTTAGTGCATTAAAAAAATCTTTAACCACCTCAATACAATGCACTTACATCCCCTTCCTGACCAGACCAATTTTCAGCTTTCAGCACTCTCACAGATTGAATGACAATTACTCAGTCATGCAACACTGTACCCATATGAAACTTGCATCCTTTTTTCCACACAAATAGAGCTTTCTTTTAGTGGTATTTAATCACTAGTGTTTTTTTTATTTTTTGTGCTATAAATATAAAAATATGTACATTTTGTGTAAAAAAAATGACTTTTTCTTTGATTCTGTCGTAAAATTTTGCTAATTAGTAATTTTTCTTTATAAATTTTGTCAAATTTATACTGCTACATATCTTTGGTAAAAATAACCCAAATTAGTGTATATTATTTTGTCTTTGTGAAAGTTATAGAGTCTACAAACTATGGTGCCAATCACTGAAAATTGATCACAACTGATCAGGCCTTCAGTACATCAGGTGTATCTCATTTTTTTTATCTCAGGAAAATACAAATATCCAAGGTATTAAGTAAGTACAGGAATACCCCACTTTTAAGTACACAATGGGTATTATTTACCAAAGCTGGAAAGGGCAAAATCAGGCTCACTTCTGCTTAGAAACAAATGAGCTTCTAACCCCAGCTTGTTTAATTAAGCTTTGGTAATAATATCTGGAAGCTCATTGGTTTCTTTCAGAAGTGAGCCTGATTTTGCACTTTCCAGCTTTAGTAATTAAACCCCATTGTGTACTTAATAGTGGGGTATGCCTGTAGCATGGTGAGTTTTTTCCCACAATTCTTTGCAAAATTAAGATTTTTTTTTTACAAAAATGTCATATTATCAGGTTATTTTTCACACACACAGCATATGCATACAACAAATTACACCCCAAAATATATTCTGCTACTCTTTCTGAGTATGGCGATACCACATGTGTGAGACTTTTATGCAGCCTGGCCACATACAGAGCACCAACATTGAATTGGCACCTTCAGGCGTTCTGCAAGCAAAAATGACACATCTCATTTCACAACCACCTATTACACTTTTGAAGGCCCTGGAGCACCAGGACAATGGAATTGCCCACAAAATGACCCCATTTTGGAAAGCTAACGCCCCAATGTATAATCTATGAGGCATAATGAGTCTTTTGAACGGTTAATTTTTTTCCAGAAGTTTTTGGAAAATGTGGAAAAAAATTAAAAAGCTTTTTTTTTACACAAAGTTGTCAATTTATAAGATATTTCTAACACATAGCATGTATATAGCAAAAATTACACCCCAAAACACATTCTGCTACTGCTCCCAAGTATGGCGATACCACATGTGTAGGATTTTTACACAGCCTGGTCACATAGAGAGGCCGAACATTGAAGTAGTACCTTCAGGAGTTCTAGAAGCATAAATGACAAATGACATTCATCATTTTATTCCTACCCGTCACACCTTTGAAGGTCCAGGAGCACCAGGACAATGGAATTATCCACAAAATTACCCCATTTTGGAAAGCAAACGCCCTAATGTATATTCTATGAGGCATGAGCTGCAAATAGGTACTCGGGTACTCTGATGGGCTGGTGACAGGTACTCTGGTACTCTGATAGGCTGGTGACAGGTACTCGGGTACTCTGATGGCCTGATGACAGGTTCTCTGATGGCCTGGTGACTGGTATTCAGGTACTCTAATGCCGAGTACACACGTAGCCAACTATCCGGCGAACTTAGTCTGACGGACTTCCCGCCAGGCTGTCCGCCGGACTTTCCGAACGAGCTACTTACCCACACACGGCACTTTTTCAGCGGACTAATGCGGCGTACTAAGTCCGCCGGACTATCCGCCGTACTTTTGAAATGAACGGACTCGCCCACACACGCTGAGGATAGTCCTGGAGACGCGCTCAAAATGAGCAGACTTTTCTCCGGCGGGAAAAGTCTGTTCATTTCAAAAGTACGGTGGACTGGCACACACACGGCCGGATTGTCCGCCGAAATGCGAGTCCGGCGGAAAGATTGGAGTGCAAAACTACTTTCTCGTTGCACTCTCTCAGAGTCTGGGACAGGACCCACAAGTCCTTCCGGCTCAAATCTCAACACCTACCTTTGCTCTCAATTTTTGGGCATCCGTCATTCGCCCCGGCCTTCTCCGAGTCAGGCCGGTTTGCGGCATGGTCTCGGGTAGGCCTGGATCGAATTTGTACCCTAACAAGCAATGGACGGATCAAGGCTTTCCCCATTTTACAAGCCCAATCTCACGTTCCCAATGGGGAATGTTTCCGCTACCTACAAATTGCCCATTTTATTAATTCATTACCCAAACCAGATAGCACACATGACTATGTGTCAACCTACGAGAAAATATGTGATACTGACCCGCATGTCCCTGGTATTATCTCTCTGTTATATTCACATTTCACTTCTCCCCCAGCACCCCTCCCACCTTATGCCACCAGATGGTCCGCAGACCTCAACATAGAGATAGATGCTGATTCATGGACTACGATCTGGGCCAACACAAGTAAAGCCTCACAAAACGTTATCGCCTCAGAAGCAAATTTTAAAGTTCTCATGAGGTGGTACCTGGTCCCGGCAAGAATAGCTAAGTTTGTCCCTAGTTATCCCGCTACTTGTTTTAGGGGTTGTAGTGAAGCAGGCACCCATCTCCACATCTGGTGGACGTGCCGGGTTGTTCAACGGTTTTGGGAAACAACATTCCAGATGGCGTCAGTGCTCTTGGGGGTCCCCTTGCCACCTGACCCGACTTTGGCTTTACTCAACCTCACACCCCGAAATTGTTCTCGGAGTCAGCTATCTTTATTTCTCCAGCTAACCACAGCGGCTAAACAAACGATTGCTAGAGCCTGGAAGACCCCGACACTCTCTATAGCGGAACTTAAGAACAGGGTCACACAAGCCATGATCCATTGCAAGATTGAAGCAAAAGTTTTAGACCGTATGCCCCGATTCCATAGGGTTTGGCAGCCCTGGATTCGACATTTTCTGCCCCCTGATTTGGATCCCGATCTCTTAGAACCCTGAGCCACTCTTTAAGATAAATGCACCTCCAGCACATGGCGGCCTGGGCCTGTGCGGGCCGACTGACCAATTATCCCTCCTTTTCCCCTATGCCTCTCTCTCTTCTTCCCTCTCCTTCTTCCCCTTTTACTCCTAACCTTATCTCCAGTCAACCTGCTCTTTCTTCCTTTTTCTTTTCTATATTTGAAAATACTGCTCTCGCAGTACCTGTACTTCCCTGTACAGTATGTTTTTTTTTTTATATTGAGAGTAACCTACCTTTCCAACACCGGGGACTCCGGATAGTTTGGGTTTCAGATTGAATTATAAAGCAATAACTCTCTGCCTTGAACAGTGACACATCTGTGTTTTTTTTGTTCGCAATTGTGTTATAAAGAACGTGTGACACTAACACGGCCATTTTGTTTTATATACAATGTCGCATTGAAATTTTGATTGTAACGTACTGTGTAAATTTCTGTTACTTGATAATAAAAAATTTAAGCAGAAAAAAAAAAATAAAAAAACTACTTTCTAAGTCCGCCGGACTTTTGGGTAAAAAAAGTCCGCCGGAGCCTACACACGGGGGGATTGTCCGCCGGACTTTTCCACTGGATTGTTTGATTGTGTGTACGCGGCATGAAGGGCACTGATAGGTACTCAGGTACTCATATGGACTGTGAAAGGTACTCGGGTACTCAGATGAACTCTGACTGGTACTCAGATACTCATATGGATTGTGACAGTTACTCAGGTACTCAGATGGACTGACAGGTACTCAGGTACTCAGGTACTCAGATGAACTGTAACAGGTACTTGGGTACTCTGATGGGCTGTGACAGGTACTCGGGTACTCTGATGGACTGTGACAGGTACTCGGGTACTCTGATGGACTGTGACAGTACTCGGGTACTCTGATGAGCTGTCACAGGTACTCGGGTACTCTAATGGGCTGTGACAGGTACTCGGGTACTCTGATGGACTTTGACAGGTACTCTGATGGGCTGTGACAGGTACTCGGATGGACTGTGACAGATACTCTGATGGACTGTGAGTGACAGGTACTATGATGGGTGGTGCAGGTCCTCTTTATTGGGGGGGGGGCAATCAGTGTGATTGGTGTGTACACTGTAAGCGATAACGAGACGTTACCGCAATCTCCTCCTCACACACGATCGGTGTGTGAGGAGGAGAACCCAGGTAACATCTCATTACCGCAGTTTGTTTACATTTAGTGATCGGCTGTGAAACGATCACGGCTGATCACGTGGGTAAACAGCCGGCCTATGGCTTACCAGAGTCGGTGACGAGCAGTGTTCCCGGGAACATGCTGCCACCGTCGTGCATGCGCAGCGTGATCGCGAGCACGCGCCATGCACAGTGGGGGTGTAACCATCTGTGATCACCCGTGATCACGTGGTAAACAGCCATACCCAATGGCTGTTCACCCCCCTCGATGGCGAGCGGTGTCTCTGTGACACGCCGACACCGAAGGAACAGGGATGCGCGCGCACTATCGTGCTCATTCCCTGTTTAAATGGGAGGACATCATATAACGGCCTCCCGCCACAAGAACCGAGCCGCCTGGCCGTCATTTGACAGCCGGCGGTAGGCAAGCAGTTAAACAGGATTTTCTTGGAAAAAGATATAGTGGTCTTGTAAAAAGGATCATTTAGAGTGATGTCTCCAGTTTTAGAAGCCTCAATTATAAAACCTATTTTCAGAGTTTAAAGACCGGAAACAAAAATGATGAAAGGTCTGAGAGACAAAACATATCAGGAGAGACTAAAGTAACCTAAAGTAAAGATATAGGCTCATAAAAAATCCTATGCAGTAGCACCAGGCATTATTTATAAATTGTTAGTTCATTTTAAACATAATGTTAGGACACTAAATTTGCCTGGTAAAATTATGGCTGAACACAATTTTTCATGTGCAGTGTCCCTCTCCTGAATTCTCATTGCTAGCAGTTGTGTGCTGTAGCTTCACTTAACGCATTTCATTCAATATGATGTCATCCACTTCCATTGGCTGAAACGTATCAGTTAAGCTACAGCAGTGACAGAATCATACCTGCTAGGGTGATGACTGTGATGATTTATCTACTTGCCTGATGTTATCTGCCTTGTCTTCTTCTGCTGAATGTTCTGGGAGCCC
The DNA here is from genome assembly GCF_037356315.1 of Lithobates pipiens. NCBI lineage: Eukaryota > Metazoa > Chordata > Amphibia > Anura > Ranidae > Lithobates > Lithobates pipiens. The sequence continues at coordinate 153,187,915 of NW_027507686.1, read as the reverse complement.
TTATTCTGTGTCCTGAAGTGCGCGTTCCATCCCAGCAGGGATCTCTTCTAAAAAATTCAGCCAGTTCTCCATATCGGAGGTCTTACCTGTCAGTAAGAAGTTTGTGAGTTGGGTGCACATCTGGGTGTGGAGTGGCATACGGTTAAATAAGAAGATTGGGGCGATATATGCATTTATTTCCAGAATTTTCTTGCACAATTCATTTTTTATTTGGACTGATTTTGCAATGTGCACTTTAGTGAATTATCATTTTGGACACTTTTGATGAATTAATTTTCACATGATGATTTTTATGCAATATCCCTATACTATTGGGTTGTATTATTTTTGTATTAGCACCCTGTTTAATAGTGCAACACAATTAGTGCTTAAAAAGCAGGAATTTCCATGGCACCAGACAAGGAGATGTCCAGATTAGAATTGGGCACAGCACAGACCGCCACTGTTAGACACCAGTGCTGGCATAAGAGGGGATGTTAAGTAATGATCATTTCTGGCAGGATTTGGAGCAGGGATTTTGCTTGTTTTCATAAGTAGTACACTAGTAAATATCAGCTCAGACTATTGTTCAAGAATGAAGAGTGGGGGGAAGAAAAAAAATAATAATAATAATTGATAAGATAACGCAAAACGGACTTATCCTTTAATCCTTAATGTCATAAAAATAAATGAATCTCAGACGATATACAATAATGGCCATAAATAGCCTTTATTGCTACTTTAATACTGCTTCTTTGTAAAGTATACACATTTGTGTCTGTTTTTGCTTCTCTTCGCTGCACCAGATCTTTTCAGAGAACATAGTAACAATGGTGAATTCTATTTTTAACAGCTAGCTGCTACACAAAACAATAGCTCCCTTGTAAAATGCAATCCATTATCTTCACTGTGGCTTGACAGTACATTTGTACAAAGATGATCTTTATTGTGTTCCTCTGCAGGAAGGCAATGTTCATAATCATTTAATAGCATCTCCTTTTTCTTGATTAACTGGAGGATTGTCACTTTATTGTTTTTGACAAGATATAATGTAACTCACCATCCTTAACATTATAGTGTTATCTAGCAAATGTAGCTGTATTTTAAAAAAAATTAAATAAATATATATATATATATATATATATAGCAAAAAGAAAATACTAAACAAGTACTCAGAGCCAGTTATTTACATATTTATGACTGTGATGACCTGCAGAGTGCTGCTTTATATTGTACAATGGTGCTTTTTGGCAATAAAAACCTCAATATTTAAGGTACTAGGCTTACTGTTAAATGATTCCACCTGCAGTCCTGGCAACATTATAATGGCAGGGCCATAAACACTATCAGCTGATCCAAGACTTGCAGTAAATATGGCAATAAGAACAAATTTTAAAATCTGTTTCTGTAATTCTGTTCTTGGCATGAAGCAATTTGTGTTGAGAGTTCAAAAAATTAATTGCCTTATCATCCACAGTGAAATATTAGGCCAGAGCTTATGCTGTATAGACAAAATCTAAAATTAGGTGCAATATAAAAACTGTATTAAAAGACACAAAATAAGGGGATTAAGAATATTGGAGGAAATAAAGAACTTATTTGTTTATTGATAAATTGGATCATTCAGAATATAAGACAAATAAATGTAAAACAGTATATTTTTATAAATCTATTGTATATAATAATTATGAAAAAATATTTACCCCCGCCAGAAAAAAAAGGTAAAAATATATTTTTCTTGTAACCATGTTAACAAGGTTGAACACGAGACCTAACTTGTAGAATACAATATGGTGTTTGGACCGGTGTGATTAAAAGCTGAATTCTGGGATAAGTAAATACTGCCTATGTTCAAGAGGCAAGAGGTGCATTTTTACTTGAATCTGCTTTGTGTGAATAATTTTATTTTTAGTATTAATCCAGTGTGAAACTTTGCATCTGAATAGGAGCTTCCTCATAAAGACCAATCACCACTGTTGTCTTTCATTCTGCAGGGTGTGGTATTGGGGTAATTATACTCATGTGGCTGATGCATTTTCCAATGTGTTATGCTAGTCCAAGCTGCATTTTAGGGTGTGACAGCACACTTAAACAGAACAGAGCAATTTACATAGAAATCAGTTGCCCATGCAGGGGTTTCCACCATCAGCATGAAAAATCAACTGAAAGTACCAAGCCACCTGGCTTTCTTGTTATCATGATTGTTGCTTGTGACAGACCTAGCCAGGACAGAGGCTGTTGGAGGGGACAGAATGCAAGCCTCTTGCCTTGCGATTATAGGCCCTGGCATTTGGGGGAACGGTGCTCTTTGTGAGCTGTATGACTGGGGACCCCTGAGGTGGTGTTACTTGGATTCAGATCCATGTCCTCCCCCAAGACACACAAACTCTGGATATGTATTTGCCATATTAGCAATAGACTGAATCACACTGTTGGGACACAAACTGTTAGATGCTAATGTCATCAACTCCAGCCACCTGTCTGTTGTGTAAATGAGTCTAGTCTGGCTTGTAAGAGTATTCCATACATTGTTGTTTGTGCTAATTAACCCTGTGTTTATGTTTATGGTAATGTGTATTGAATAGTCAATCAGTGAGCTAGGAGACAAAGTCTTACCCTGAAAAGTCCTCAGACAACTAGTCTCGGTCAATGATTAGATAATTAGCTCATGCTAATTAGGTTAGGTTTTAGTCTTCTACTGTATTATAAATACTCGTCATTATGGTTCTAATAAATCAGTCCATGTTGAGCAGCTAAGCAAGTGTCTTGTTTTGTGCTTGTGAGCGGTTGGAATATCTGATATCTATATTCAGGCTGGGAGGAAGTGGTATATGACGAAAGCACACAATCGGAGTGTGGGATTGGATCCATCACATTTCTCTCATTACAAGTTCCTCTGATTGTGTAGCCCAGCTCTTCTGGTTCACTTTATCACTTAGCCTTTAGTTGCACCCTGCGGCACGCCCACTCCTTGCCTCTGGATCTTTGCCTTCTGACACCATGCTAGGTGCTTAATTGACCCCTGGTTGAGACCTCCTGTTTCTTGACTCCTGGCTGGGGCACCTTTGATCCCTGAGTGATACTTTATGTGTCCAATATTGGAGCTGTCTCCAAACTGGGAGCCCTGAGCTATCCTTAGGCTTTGTTTTGAATGATCCTGCCTATCTGTGTACTCATACAGGCTGCAGGCATCCAGTAAAATCCAGACAGAGGATTGAAGGTTCCATTCTACTCAAGACACTTTGAAACCTTAAATTTCCAGGCCCCAATCCAGGACTACAGAAGGCAGAGAAAGCCAAAAATGTAGCTGTCACCACTACTTTTAGAAAGTAATATTTGTGTTTGTAACTAACAAAATACGGTTTGATGTCCCCCGTGAGGCACCACCATCCCCATACAATATAAAAAGAAACATGAATTGCACATGGGACTTTATACGAGGCGCAATACATTCAATTATAAAATCAATAAAGTAAAGATTTATTGGTAAATACAATTTCCAACAGATAAACTATGACATAATGCCATATAGTCAATATATACATATAATTCCGTAGCCAGGTACAGGGTTTCAAAAATCAAACCATAATAGGTGTGAACTTGCATAGATTGTGCTTCGTGACATGGAGTCACTTCCTCAGTGGTTGATGCACATACAATTGTCTGTAAAGTAGAAAAAGTTTAGGAATATATGAATGTCTGACGCGGGAACTGTGAGTGTGGGATTGGAAGGGCCCAGTAGTGCAAATTGGACAAGATGGAATGGTAGGCATGAAGAGAAATCCAACGCCGTGAAAGATGTTGCTATGTGAAAGTATGCATAACATAAAACTGCCACTTAGGTGGTGGCAAGAAAAAAGTGTGTTTGAAGTATGTAAGATGTACAGTATGTATCCATACATAAACACGTGTACAAAAAATAAGTACCAAAGAAGGATAAACAGTAAAATGTAAAAAACTATTCCAAAAGAGGGGGGAAGAAAAAGACAACCAACCACCAAACCTTCATGGCTTCACGGGAAGATAGTGAGAGTGAATGGCCTGCTGAATTGGGTGCAAAACCATGCGAGGTACAGTATGCTGGTAGGTAAAATCCAAGTAAAAAATATATGTATGTATAGCTTAGTATGACTATAGCTAGATATATGTGGCCTATCTCAGTGGTGCAAGTGACCTATGGATTTATGCTCATTTAAAAACATATTTAAATTAAAGTTTTCTTGTATAGGGTACAGCTTTAAAAGAGAAGAATTATTTTTTTCATATTCATACTTACTTAGCTGGATGCAGCATCAGACCAATGCTGCAGCTGTCCCCCCGTGTCTCTTCTCTGAGAACCTGAGCCACTGAACATCACCAATGGCTGAGTTCTCTTACCTCCCCAAGCGGAGAGCTGCTGACTGTCAGTCAGCATCTCTCCTACTCTACTCCTCCACACTCATTGGAGTGCTGAGCTGTGGAGGGGCAGGGAGTGTCCAGCTCAGCAGCTCACTGGGAGGCTGAGACTGTCATCAGTCCAGGGAGCTGGCAGATCCAGACTTCCTAAGTCGAGATGATGAGCTGCTTTGACTGATTGCAGTGACCTCAGCGGAGAGCAGACTTCAGAGCGCACTCCGCTGAAAATGGGTCACAGTGTCAGGGCTCGGCTCAGCCCTTCCCTCTCTGAGCTGGCCACTCAGCTGTCAGTTAATTGCCAGCTCCTATCTCTTCACTGTGACTCATCTGTTGATGATATCCTGCTCGTCAGTCCTGCTAACTTAAGCCGTCCAGCCCAGATCTTCTCTGCTTTCACCTGGTCAACATCACAGAGACTCTTTCTTGTGTGCCTGTTAAAGACTTGTTTGACTGACGTCCCTTCTGGTTCCATATCCTGCTTGCTGTTCCACTACGCTGAATCTCTGGTTTCTTGATATCCTGGCCTGTTCTGAAGTACACTGATCCTTGGCTTCCTGACGTCCTAGCTTGTCTGATTATCCATTCTGGTTACGGAACTTTGGCTATATTTTGACTATGTTTGTTGTATTTACTTTTTTTATTATTAAACAAGTGTGATTTAACTGTACTTCTGTCTTGGTCTGATTCATGGTTTCTGATGCACAGGAGTGTAAAAAGAATTGCACTTCTTTGATCCTTAGGAGAAGCCCAGCCTAAAAAGCTCAGGCTGGACTTCTCCTTTAGTTATTAGCAATATGTTGGACACAGATCAAATGTGAGATGACAGTCACCTGGATTGACAAACTATAGACAATTCAAGATTCAATTTCATGTCTGTGATAGCAGCAGACATCCACCAGCTAACGGTTACACCAAATTCCGACCATCAAGAATGCGGTGACGTACAACACATATGACGGGACTAGAAAAAGGAAGTTCAATACCCAGTAGCCAATAGCTTCCATCTCATAGTTGAATCTGAGCATGCGTGAGTTTTTGCGCGTCAGAATTGCATGCACATGATCAGAATTTCCGATAGAAAGTTTTGTCCATCGGAAAAATTGAGAACCTGCTCTCAAATTTTTGCTGGTGTGAATTCAGCCAGCTAAATTCCGATGGAGCATACACATGGTTGCATTTTCCGATGAAAAGCTCTCATTGGTCTTTTGCTGGCTGAAATTCTGATCGTGTGTACGTGGCATCATAGGCAATGACTAATCAAACAGGTGAGAACTGGGGAGCACTGTTCACCATTGTTTTTTTTTTTTTTTTTCCAGAGCTGCCTGCTCCAGCTAGGCGGAAGAAGGAAGAAGAGAGAATGCAACTTCTCCTGGCTCAGTCTCCCTCTCTCCGTCTTGCACCACATTATGTGTACAATAAACTAACTGCAGCATTTCTGTGACAAATCCACATTTTCCAGTTTCTGGTGCACATGTTGCAGTTTCTCTTCAACATAGGCACACCATGAAGGCAATTCAGTAAAGCATTTGTGACACTTTTCCTTTTTCTTCTACGGTATGGCCCTTTAAGAAGTTCTACTCCAGATTCAAAAAAAACTTTGCCGCCAGTTTTGGCAGCATTTGCAAAGGGAACAACAGATTCAAGTGTTTTTAAAAGCATCACTTTTACAAAATGGTCCTACAGCTGCACTAACTTCAAAAAAATTACTTACAATTCATAGATAACAAAACTGGAGGTAATTAGGACCAACTAGGGGCCTTTCTCTGTATGCTGTGTAGAAGGGTGATTTGATTGCCGCTGCTACCCCCCACTTGTGACTAGTTGTCAAGGACGCTGCTTGCGGCGCTGCAGCCTGTGACACTGACAGTGGATGGAGCTGGATGGGGAAGATGAGGTAATAGGTGTCTCCTTTTTATTGACAGCAGGCAGTGGGCAGATTTATAGTTAATAGCAGTATGTCCCTTGGAAATGGATTCCATCCACTGCCTGCCGTCTATTAAAAGGGGAATGGATCTGATGGGGACTAGTATCTCAGAATATCCATCAAGCTCCACCCACCCAGCTACAAAACTTCTTGGTCACTCCGCTTTCTGCGTGACAGATACAGTAGTGGGAAAGGAGGTCAGCTGCACTGAGGACAGAGTGTCCGTATGGAAATTTGGAGAAAGCATCAGAATTGTTCGGTGACATAGACGCTTTATATGATTTTTCCAGTATGTTGTTTATTTGGTTTACGTCATATACACCTCACATGTGCTCAAAAAAACTGTTGAAAAAATAGTAGTTTATCTGATCCGCTGTATTTATTCCTGTTGATACAAGTCTCCAACACAGAAAGTGAAAAGAACATGGACTATCCCTAAGAAGTCTGTAGACTAGCTGTATTTATATCCCTCCCTTTCTGCAATCTAAGGCCAACGTCAATGCAACATTACACAGTATTATTCTGGTTATTGTAGAAAGCTATTATATCTTATAACCTTATATCAGATGTTCATTTTTTCCTCAATGATGCATGGGGTTGATTTTAGTAAATTTGTATAGGCTGTTCACTTTGCAAGCTCTACTAACTTCCATTATCCAGTGATAAGCAAGTTAAAATAATGTTTTTTTGTTTTGTTTTTCCAAGCATGTGATAGGATATTCTTTGCTAAGTGAATTGTATCCATATTTACTAAGATAACGGAAAATTCCCTAGCAAAATATGTGAAAATATTGAAATATCATTTTGTTGGTAAGGTTTAGATCTGGCATTTACAGCACCATGTGACAACCTATGTAAAAATAGTAGTACTAAAGGTAATTTAATGAACACATTCAGCTGTTTGTGTCACTTGAAGTTTTTTAAAAGAAGAATCTTATATTTTATTTAGACCAGATTCAAAATAAGCAATAATTCCCCTGTGGTTATTAGCACCGTAAAGGTGTGGTACAAAAAATAAACTGCCAAATGGCATGGCTAAGTCAGTAAATGATCTAAGCCTTCAGAATTTGGAAATAAACTTCTATCCACCCCTATTCCACCTTTGCCAGCTACTTACCTTCCCTTTATTATGTAACAGCCAGTCAAAGATTCCTATGTATTTAAGAGAAGTATAAAGTGAAGTATTTGAGCAGTTTATCTTTTATACTATTGCAAATTGACTGTATTCAGCTTAGTCATTTAGGCTGGGACTGACACAGCTTTTACCATTTAAACTTAGCCATAACCACCAAAATTCTGAGGCAGAGAAATTGAAAGGTTACAAATGCTTGTACACTTACAATACACACTATGACAGCCCAACTACTTATTGGGGGTCATGTATTTATAGCATGCACGCTAATTAGTGCAAATTACAACAAATTAGTGCTAATTAGCAATAATTGTGCTAAAAAATTATTCACTGTAGTGATGGTGCAAAAATACTCTCAAAACCAAATTTACTATAGCTCCCAGAAAATAAATAGCACTCAAACCCTTACTCTTGTTAGCACCACAACTATTGCACATGGAAATGTTTAGAGCATGATATCACCTAAATGGTACTGAAATGTGCAGTGTATTGTTTAAAGATAATCTGATTTTAAACTATGTGAAAAAGTGATTTCTACACTGAAATATCTTCAAAGTCTGAGAATAGATCAATTCCCAGTCTCTTTACAGCTAGGTGCCAACACAACTGAGCATGCTCAGATCTGCAAACTACTCTCATTTTAACTCCCATGGCTTTTTTACCAAGAGTTATAGTAAATACCAAAAAGAACATTTTTTGGGAGGGAAAATGTGAATTATGTAGCCCAATGCAAATTTCAGTAATTGATTCTAATAGTACAATTTTAACTTCCCCAAATAAATCATTTTCATGTTTAGATGAAATGTATCTTTCTCTCAGAGAAATTGTCCTTGCAACAATGTTGCTTCTTTTTCATCTATTTTGTTTTTAAGAATGCTAGAATGTGGAATGTTTTCATGTTTTGGTAAAATATATTTCTTTTTCAAACATCAGACAGGAAGTGATCCCCTATATAACCCCTCCATACAGGAAGTACTCCAGGTCTCTAGTCCCACAAACGGTTCCAAAAATGAATCAAGGGATTGACGGATCAGTTCCATGTGACACAGACTTTTATGCTTAGCTAAATGGTACCCGAGCCTCACAAAGAAGACTCAAGATCCTGCAAGGTTTTGCCTGTAACATGATCTCTGGGCACTGGACCCTGCGAAGTGGAAATCCTGGACACTACAGCACTAAGGCATTTCCTGCAGAGTATTGTATAGATCCAAGGGAGTGGACCCTAAACATAAAAGGGTACCCAGTCCTTGAAGGTCCAAAGGACAGGAACCCACCCTGAAGGGTGAAGACTGGGCCCTTAGCTTCTAAGTGGCCCTGTCCCTGGATGGGTTAAAGTTAAACCCCTTTATTTTATTATTGTGGGCTGTCCCAGAGATTGTAAAAATCAGTCAAACTAGCTAAAGGCTGGACACCTGTGTGCAGTGACCATACAGGGGAGTTCTGGGCTAGCTTTTTTGCTTGTGTCTGGCTGTTTTTTACCTGTATGACAGTGCAACATTTCACCTTGGTTCGCAAGAGCACCGCTGAGCTCAGCAGTTTGTTTGTTTGGTGGTCATGGCGCACGCTGCTTCACTGCACATGCACCGTAACCTTTATCTGGGTGCATGAACATTTGCATCATATGTGAATACAGTCACACCCAGAATGTTCTGGCATACACCCAGCTTATTTAAGCTGTGCAGGCCAAGCATGTGGTGCTTCCAGAAGGCAGCTGTGGGACACAGAGCAGGCTCTGAACAGACACTTGCAGTGGTTCATTTTTCCTTACCCGGGTCACGTGAGTTACCAGGTGTTGCTTGGCAGGCTAAAGGTGCTTAGCAGGATTGTTGCATAGGGGCTTGGTGAACCATATTAAAGTGGATGTAAACCCGAAAAAAAAAATGTATGTCACAATGTAGAGAATAAGAGTTCCTATCATTTGAGTCTTGCCACACTGAGTTAATCCAGCTCTGAGCAATCCTCTTTTATTGTTCAATGAGATAAATCTTGACAAACAGAGAACATTTTTGTTAAATCCTTCCCCTTGCTTGGAGTGACAGGTTATTTACATATCTCATGCACTAGCTTAAGACAGGCACACCCTGTGTAAAAAGTTCACAATTCACACCCCCCTCCCCTCCCCTCCTCTCCCCTCCCCTCCGGCTCTCCCAGGATTGGCTGCCTTTACTGTGTTTTTACTGGATGTTTCTCATCATGGGGTGTGATCCACAGATCAGGCTGAGAGGAAATCTATGCTGCAGTGAACAGCCAGCAGAATATACACAGACAAGTGTTTTTTTTATTTTACAATTTATTTATTTTTTTCAAAAGGTTTTTTGGAACCAGTGGATTTTTTTTTTACATTTTTATTAATTTTTACAATTTCATTTTTTTAATAATTTTTTTTACAATTTATTTTTGTACTATTTTAACAATGATGGGAGGTTGGGATTTTATTTTTTATATATACTGTTTCACAGTGCTTTTGGGAAAGAGGGTGGCTCAGTGGTTGGTGTCAGTGGTTGGTGTCAGTGGGTCAGTGGTCGGTGTCAGTGGAGCAGTGGTCGGTATCAGTGGTCATGTCAGTGGGGCAGTGATCGGTGTCAGTTGGGCAGTGGATGGTGTTAGTGGGTCAGTGGATGGTGTCAGTGGGGCAGTGGACGCGTCAGTGTCAGTGGGGCAGTGGACAGTGTCAGTGGGGAAGTGGACAGTGTCAGTGGGGCAGTGGACGATGTCAGTGTCAGTGGGGCAGTGGACGGTGTCAGTGAGGAAGTGGTTGGTGTCAGTGGACAATGTCAGCGGGGTAGTGGTCGGTGTCATTGGACAATGTCAGTGTCAGTGGGGTAGTGGTCGGTGTCAGTGGACAACATCAGTGTCAGTGAGGTAGTGGTCAGTGTCAGTGGACAATGTCAGTGTCAGTGGGGTAGTGGCCAGTGTCAGTGGATGATGTCAGTGTCAGTGAGGTAGTTGTTGATGTCAGTGAATGATGTCAGTGTCAGTGGGGTAGTGTTTGGTGTCAGTGGATGATGTCAGTGTCAGTGGGATAGTGGTCAGTGTCAGTGGATGATGTCAGTGTCAGTGAGGTAGTGGTCAGTGTCAGTGGATGATGTCAGTGTCAGTGAGGTAGTTGTTGGTGTCAGTGAATGATGTCAGTGTCAGTGGGGTAGTGTTTGGTGTCAGTGGATGATGTCAGTGTCAGTGGGGTAGTGGTCGGTGTCAGTGGATGATGTCAGTATCAGTGAGGTTGTGGTCGTGTCAGTGGGCAATGTTAGTGCCAGTGAGGTAGTGTTCAGTGTCAGTGGACGATGACAGTGTCAGTGGGGTAGTGATCAATGTCAGTGGACGATGTCAGTGGGGTAGTGGTCGGTGTCAGTGGACGATGTCAGCGGGGTAGTGGTTGGTGTCAGTGGATGATGTCAGTTGGTAGTGGTCGTTGTCAGTGGATTATTTCAGTGTCAGTGGACGATGTCAGTGTCAGTGAGGTAGTGGTCGGTGCCAGTGGACGATGTCAGTGGGGTGGTGGTCGGTGTCAGTGGACAATGTCAGTGTCAGTGAGGTAGTGGTTAGTGTCAGTGGATGATGTCAGTGTCAGTGGGATAGTGGTCAGTGTCAGTGGATGATGTCAGTGTCAGTGAGGTAGTGGTCAGTGTCAGTGGATGATGTCAGTGAGGTAGTTGTTGGTGTCAGTGAATGATGTCAGTGTCAGTGGGGTAGTGTTTGGTGTCAGTGGATGATGTCAGTGTCAGTGGGGTAGTGGTCGGTGTCAGTGGATGATGTCAGTATCAGTGAGGTTGTGGTCGTGTCAGTGGGCAATGTTAGTGCCAGTGAGGTAGTGCTCAGTGTCAGTGGACGATGTCAGTGTCAGTGGGGTAGTGGTTGGTGTCAGTGAACGATGTCAGTGTCAGTGGGGTAGTGGTCGGTGTCAGTGGACAATGTCAGTGTCAGTGGGGTAGTGGTCAGTGCCAGTGGACGATGTCATTTTGTTTTTTCTTCAATTTAATTTTTTATTGCAATTTTGTAATTTTTTTTTTATCAGCCCTGTTGTGGGCTTTGGTGACATGTCCGGGGTCTAAACAGAAACCCCTGACATCTCCCATTTGAGACAGAGAAAGGGACAGAGGACAGAGGACACAGACTCCCCAGTCCCTTTCTCTGCATTGAAAATGAATGGAGGGGAAACAGCGGCTCCTGTCCATTCATAAACTGAAGCAGAGTAACACACAGGTTACTCTGCTCAGTTATCACAGGTCGCAGATCGATCGGTAACGAGCGCTCTGTGTCCCATTCAGAAAAGAATGGGGCTGGTAATTGACATACAAGACCCCCTTTCTCTGCTCTCCATCCTGACAGATCCCCCACCCTCCCTCACAGCCTGCGGCGGCGGGAGACAAGTGAGGGCAGAGGAGGAAGACACAGTGGGGGGATGTGGACACACGGAGAGGGGCAAGGGGGTCGGAGGAGGACATAGCGCTAGAAGAAGACACTGAGGACAGTTGAGGATGATCACTGGATGTAGACAGCTGGGAGCACCGATCCCCTCGCATGGCTTTTCAGGTGAAAACCGCGGGAGGGAGAGAAGCAGATGATAAAAAGCCAAGCATAGGGGGGGATCAGTGCTCCCAGCTGTACCACCGCACCGATCCTCCCCCACTGTCACTGGACATTGATGTGTGTATTTATGAAAGGGGGCCGTGAGCATGCTCTGCTTTTACCCAGAACGCGTTCTGCCTCTCCTGCACGCTCTGGCCAAGGGAAGTGTAGAGGTGGGCGGGAAGTCTGCTGACATGACTCCACCCTCCAAGCGCAGATAACAGACCCACCCATTGAATCTGCTGTTTTTTGGGTCTTCAAACATTTGACAGGTAAGGATACATGCAGAAAGCATGTATATCCTTATAGTTCAGCACTATGGCAGTACTTTATAATTAATGAGTGGGTTTACATCCACTTTAAAGGGTCTCCCTTTCGAGGTGTTTTTATGTTCAAAAATTTTTTATTAACAAAGAAAACATAAAGTACATAGGCAACAACATTTTGTCTTGTACATAATACAGGAAGACAATAACAAAATGTACTCCAAAACATGACAGGTTACAATAAGATTGTCAAGGTATCAATATGAATACAGTTGGTTGGAACCCATGAAACACACGCCTAGAGGCCAAAGCATATAGACATATATATGCAACATGCAAACAGTCTAGGACATTATAGTACAGAAAAGTACAAAAAACCTAGTTCTATGTATTCAAAAAGCTACAGAACATTCGCTATTTAACTAGTGTTATCCAAAATCACCTCCAGGGTGAACGAATATCACAATTGAGTACATCAAGAGGGTGGATAGCGAAGTACAAGGCACAGAAGCAGAAGAGAAAAAAAGAGGAAAAGATGGGGAGACTAGAGAAAAGGGGTAGCAAGAAGGAACAGAAGGAAAAGAGAAGAGAATAAAGGGGGGAAGGGGGAAGAAAAAAGCAGATAAGCGAGAATTTCGGTCGGTCGACTCCCATTAAATAGCTTTAAACCAGCTGTTAATCGTTATGACAGGGAAAAATGTTGTCATGGGTCCAATAAATGCCGGTCAAAATGCGGAGGTAAAAAATGTTCAGTCCAAGGACGCCAAATTTTAGAGTGTCGGGGGACAGTATCTTGAATGGTCGCCTCAATTTTGCTATGTATCATTGCCTGCGTAATCCTGTTTTTAGTCTCGGTCAGGCGTAGGGTGGGAGTTTTCCAGGCTTTGGCTATTGTTTGTTTGGCTGCTGTGGTGACCTGCAGAGCGAGACGTATCTTTGCCTTGGTATACAAGCTTGGATAAAAATTAAGGAGGACTAAAGCCGGGTCAGGGTCTATTGTGATATCAAACAAAGTAGATAAGATCAAAAAGATTTCAGACCAGAAGCGTTTCACCACAGGGCATGTCCACCAGATGTGTAGATGTGTACCCCTCTCGGCACAGCCGCGAAAACAGTTTGGGGAGTAGGAGGGTAACAATTTTGCTATTCTATCTGGCACAAGGTACCAACGCATGAGAACTTTATAACTCGCTTCCAGGGCCACAATATTTTGTGAGGAGATCTTAGTATGTAGCCAAATGTCAGACCAGTCGTGCTCCTCCAAGTTCAGGCCGAGGTCCCTAGACCAACACTGCGCATACGTCGGGAGCGTCGAGGGTTGGGAGGTAAGATGTGCATATAGTTGTGATATGGTACCTGGGGCGTGCGGATCAGAGTTACATATATTTTCAAATATTGTGTACATACCTCTCCCTCTTGTCAGGCCAATAGTCTGCTTTACAAAGTGTGAGATTTGAAGGTATTGAAAATATTCACTGTTTGGTAATTGTTTTTGGGCCTGCAGGGAGGAGAACGATTTGATTGAGTCACCCGCCACCAGGTCACATATACGAGTTAGATCTGACTGTACCCACACTCGGAATGAGAAAGAAGAAGCGTAGGCAGGATGGAATTTAGGGTGACCAATATAAGACAGTAAGGGGGAGTGTGGGGAGATCAACCGAAATGTCTTACACAACCTATCCCACAACTTGATAGAGTCAGAGGTGAGGGGATTGGAAACAGGGCCTCGAGCAGTAGGGGGAAGCCAGAGAAGGTTAGTAAGGGATATAGGGTAAAGATCTACCGCCTCTAGGCTCACCCAGATAGGAACTTCAACCGTGGCGTGGTAAAGTGCCAACTGGGCAAGCTGGGCCGCGTGATAGTAATGTTGGAAATGAGGTATGCCTAAACCTCCGGCCCTATAGTGGCGGAGCAGGGTGGATCTAGAGATCCTAGGTTTTATGGGGCCCCATATATAAGTAAAAACCCGGCTTTGGATTATGCGATGAAAATAAGAGGGTACTGGAATGGGGAGAACTCTATATAGATATAGAAGCTTGGGGAGCAAAGACATCTTGACAGCGGTAATACGCCCCATCCAAGAGATGCAAAGGGGACGCCAATCCTGGAGTAAGGATGAGAGGTGCTTCAGCATTGGGAGGTAGTTAGCGCGAAATAGATCTGCGGGGTCACTAGTAAGTTTTATACCTAAGTAAGGAATAGAAAGGCTAGACCATTGGAATGGAAAATTAGTCTTGAGAAGTGTCATAGTGTCGCTAGGTAGTGTTACGTTAAGGGCCCTGGACTTTGCCTGGTTAACTTCCAGGCCGGATACTTTAGAAAATCTATCAAGGAGGTCAAGCAAGTTGGGGATAGTGATATGTGGGGAGGTAACAAACAGTAAAGCATCATCTGCGAAAAGGCATAATTTCTGGGTGGTGGAGGCTACTTCTAAGCCCTTAATATCCGGGTGAGCTCTAATAAGCACAGCCAGGGGTTCAATTGCTAAGGCAAAGAGTTGCGGTGACAAGGGGCAGCCCTGACGCGTCCCTCTACGTATTGGGAAGTTTTGGGAACTAAACCCTGAGTATTTCACTGAAGCCTGGGGGTCAGCATATAGGGACATAATCCATTGAAGGAAATGGGGGCCAAAACCCCAGCGTTTCAAAATGAAGTGCAGATAAGGCCAGGAGACCGTATCAAACGCTTTCCTGATATCCAGGGATAAAAGGTGCATAGGAATTGAGCGTGCTTTCGCAAGGTGTTGTAGTAGGACGACTCGGTGTATGTTGTCACTAGCCTGTCTACGGGGGATAAACCCTACCTGATCTTTATGAATCAGTTTACCTATAATCAAGTTAAGGCGCAAGGCAAGGACTTTGGCTAGGATTTTTATATCTACATTGAGTAGGGATATGGGACGAAAGTTAGACCATAGGGTGGTGTCTGTGTTGGGCTTGGGGATCATAGCTATCGTGGCCATCAGGGAATCCCTACCTAGGACCTGCTGCTTTAATAGGGCGTTAAATGAGTTCGTTAATAAGGGGGCTAGTACGTCCGAAATTTTTTTATAGTAGTTACTAGGTAGTCCGTCGGGGCCCGGACGTTTATGGGGTTTGAGAGACTTTATAGCCAACAGGACTTCCTCCGATGTAATCGGAGCATCAATGGAGTCCCTATCTGAAAGGGATAGTTCGGGTATAGACAGATTTTGAAATAGGGATTCAGCTTGTTGTTGAGAGAACTGAATTTTGTCTGAGTATAAGTCAGCCAACTTTTCACGAAATTCAGCTAATATTTTAACGGGGTTACTAGTATAGGAATTCTTGGTGACTTTGAGTCTAATTGGTTTATGAATCTTATCAGGTTGACGAAGGCGTAGGGCCAGGAAGGTATCAGGTTTATTTGCCTTGGTGTATAATGTATGACTAGCCCTACGAAGGACTTTGTCTGCCGACTCGGCTAATAGAAGGTCTAGTTCTAGCTTGGTTTTTTCGAGAATAAGTCTATGGGGTTCCATGGGCGAGTCTTGGAACTGGAGGAAGTGTAGGTGGTACTCCTCCTCCAACTGTTTCTGCCTACGTTGACGGTCTCTTTTTAAGTGTGTGGCTAAAGAGATGCAGCTGCCCCGAATTACCGGCTTATGTGCTTCCCAGAGGAGAACCGGGGATATGTCTGTGGTAGCGTTGTGGCGTAAGTAATCAGTTATAGCAATACGAATATCAAGGCAGTAAGTTTGATTAGTAAGATGTGCCTCATTCATACACCAGGACCCATTCTGAATTCTGGGAACCAACGAAGTAATAGTAGTGATAACAGCGCAGTGGTCAGACCAGGGAATCGGACATATACTGGATTGGAGCACGACTGGGAAGGAGGCCACCGGGGTCAAAATGTGATCGATCCTAGAGAACGATTTGTGAGGATGCGAATAGAACGTATAATTCCTTTTCAGGGGATTACATTCCCTCCAAGTGTCTAGGAGGGATGCCATGTGAAACTGCTTCCTAAGCTGAGCCGAGAGGGAGTGACCTTCTGGTGTGTATGGTGATTTGTCTAGGTGGGGATGCAGGGTTAGGTTGGAATCGCCACAGACAAAAAGCGTGCCTTTGCAGTGAGTTTGAATAACCTGTAGGAGATGTGAAAAAAAAGGGTTAGGATTGCCATTTGGGGCATAATAAGAGACTAATGTGACTTCGGAATCCTGGAGTAGACCAACTAAAATAATGTAACGACCCTCAGGGTCTTTAATTTCCGTAGTGGGTGTGAAAGGCAAAGAGCGATGAAACGCTATCAATACGCCCCTATGTTTAGTAGCCGCCGAAGCAGTAAAGACTTGAGGGTAGTGGGGGCTAAAATATTTGGGGGTTTGGGATAGCGCAAAATGCGTTTCCTGGAGGGCTACTATCCCAGCGTTCAGGGAGTGGAAATTTCGAAAAGCCTTAACCCTCTTGTTAGGGATATTAAGACCCTTAACATTTAAAGATAATATATTCAGGGGGGCCATCTATGGATAGGGTGGGAGAAATTATAGGATAGCGTATAGGATGTAGGAGTCGACCGACCGAGAGGGAACAAAAGAAAAGAGAAAGAAGAGATAGAGGGGGGAAAGAAGGAGAAGAGAAAAGAAATTCTGGCTGCAGGGCAAACCTTAAAATGACAAAAGCCGTCAAACACCAAGGTGGCTTGCTTGGCAAGGCAATGCTCAAACCCCAGGGCCCCAAACAGGTTGCCCGGGAGAAAGTGCATTAAGTGAGGGGGGAGCAGTGACCGCTCTCCGCCGCCGCAGGGGTAATAATAGTGCGTGAACAGAACAATTTGCTAAACCAAGCAGATATTTAAATAAGAACAAACAAATAAAAAGGAAACAAGAATAAAACATGAGGACCTAATCCAGTTAGCAGTATCACAGAAAGCAGTAGGGATATATTTGGACTGAAGAATAATATCTTTGTAGAGCCATATCGCAGAGGCTTTCAAGTAATAAGGAGGGTAAGGGTGGGGTAGACAAGGATGAGAAGGAGGGCAAATCAGGGTAGAGATGGGGGGAAGGAGGTGAAAGCTAGGAAAAGGGACAAGGGAAAAGGGGAGGAAAAGGTGGGTAAGGGGGGACAGGGTTGTATATGATAGGTCAGTGAGAAATCTGACATCTTTCTGCACTAATTAAAGTTAAAATTAAATCATGTAGACATAAAAAACAAAAACATTACCAAGTTACATCAAACGGCCATAAAACAAGTGCAAGGTGTCAGCATATCTTTGCAAATCCGGGGCTACCGATATCGAAGAAATCTGGGGAGAAATAATACTGAGAAAAAAAAAACAATGAGACAAAGAAAGGGAGTACATACGGAACAGCTAACAGGTAGGATTCGGTGGAAGGTGGCCTCCGGGACAGAGGTCAGTTGTCGTCTTCCGCACGGATGTCCAAATCCTAAAAGATCTCACAAGGGGACATGAAAAGACTTTAGAAAAATAACATGAGAAAGGTCAAGGGCACCTGAGTAGCCAGTTCAGCGTGGAGGGCGAGACTTAGGAGTGGAGACTATACCATCCGACATCCTGGCAGGGGTTCCTTTGCGAACTGATACAGGACCTGGTAAGTTACGAAGCGGTGTGGTCGAATAGGGATGAGCCGCCGAACGAGCCGGTGTACGAGGCAAGTTTGACTCAGTATGCGAGTCCGGGTGGGTAAGATGGAGGCCTTCCAAGAGGCGCTGTAAGGACTCCGGAGATGAACAGGTGTGCTGTTGTCCTTGATAGGAGAACTGTATAGCGAACGGGAATCTCCAGGTATATTTCAATTGATGGTGGAGTAGAATCTGTATCTGAGGTTTCATGGCTCGGCGTTTGGTAATAGTGAGGGGAGCCAGGTCAGAAAATAATTGATACGCGTGCCCTTGGAATTGCAGGGAATCCTTGTTGCGGGCTGCATTGAGAAGCTGTTCTTTTGTGCGAAAAAAATGTAGCCGAACAATAATGTCTCTGGGTGGACCGTCTGCCTGTCGTCGAGTGAGGGCTCTGTGAACCCTGTCGAATTCTAAGCGTTCAATGGGTATGCCCGGGGCTAATTCTTGGAACATGGCCGTCACAAAGGACTGAACATCGTCCACGGTCTCAGGTATGCCCCTTACCCTCAAGTTGGCTCTGCGGGAGCAGTTTTCAGCATCCTCCCAACGTGAGAGGAGGGTAACATTTTCTTCTCGGAGAGCTATTTGTTCCTGGGCTTGTTCCTGTAGAGCAAATTCGATATCATCTACCCTGGATTCTAAGGCCGCAGTGCGCTGGCCTATATCGCGTATCTCTCTCGAGAGCCGGTCTGTGATCTGCTCCGATGTGGCGTTCAGGGCCTTCTGCAGCATGGTCTCCATATGTTTGAGGAAATCGCTGGGAATCATCCCGGACGGTAGCGGGGGTGTTTCTGTGGGGTCGTGTGTGCTCACCTCCCGGTCTTCGTCGCTGTCTGAGGTTTCTCGGCTGGGGGCGGAGGACACCTGCTGAGCTGCAAGGGCCTTCGCCGCCATTTTAGACGAGGTGCGGGCGAGGGCTTCCTTGATGGGTTTAGGCTTATTCTTCCCTCTATGGCCCGTCAGCACCATTCCACTGGATGCCAGGGCTGGCGGGGGTGAGGTACGATGCAATAGGATGAGGATTGCGGGCTTGGTTCAGCGATTAGGTCCCGAAGCGGCGGCGGAGAGTGCGGAGCCTTAGCAAGACACGTCCGCCATGCCAGACCTCGCGCATGCGCCCCTTTCGAGGTGTTTTAACTACACCCAAGTACTCTTTGTTTGCAGGATTGAATGTCTTCCAAAAAGAGGAGTGGGACTAACACCATAGGGAAAGGCACACCTATGATATCAGTAGATCCTGATGAACCTAGTCGTATCCCCTGAAAGACCAGAGGCAATCTGAGCCACTGCACCTATCTGGTATTGTGCCTACGGTCAATGCTGCTGCTTCACCCTTTATCACTAAGGATGAACTGTCCTAAGCCCTAGATGGGTTAGAGCACAGGATTGCTGGCATGATTGCCTCCACCCCGCAGGGTGGCAGGAAGCATGACATATCACCCTCCCCGGAGTCTCCTAGTCTGGAGCAGGAATGGGTTGAAAATGGGGAAGAGCTGAAAGCTCAGGATTTGGTGGATTCCCCCTGCAGATGAGTCTGCTTCCAAGCAATCTGGAGAAGAAGATATCCAGTTGATGTCTGCCTCTCAGTCGCAGAGGCTTTTGATCCTGACTCTGACCAAAATGGTTCATTCTGCCTTTAAGTTGCCTCTTGCAGAGGTGATGGAGCCGCCCTTGTCCTCTTTGGCATCTCTTTTCAGGTTGCACAGACTTTCCCGCTGCACCCCCTGTTGGAACAGGTGGTGTATGCTGATTGGGAACATCCTGACAGGACTTTTTTGCCTCCTAAAAAGTTTTCCCTTTTATATCCCATGGATGAAAAGGTTGTTAAAAAATGGAGCATGCCAGCCGTAACAGTCTCTTCCTTAAACAAGACTTTAACTTGTCTGGTAGATAACGCACATGGCTTGAAATACCCTGTTGACAAGAAATTGGAGTTATTATTAACGGCTTCCTTTTTCTTTGGCCATTACAGCTATTCAGCCATCTGTTGCAGTAATTGGTATTTGCCAGTCTGTAAAGGATCAGGTCAAACATCCGGATAGGCATAACCAGGATGATGATCTGCCTGAAAGTAAGACAGATATTCATTGAGCGCTGTGTTTTGCTGTTGATGCTTTAAAAGATTCAATACAGCAGGTTTCTTGTCTGGCTCTCTTGTCTGTACATATGCACAGACTTTTTGTGACTTAAGAACTGGTCAGCCGAGCTTCCTTGTAAAAAGTTATTGGCAGATTTCCCGCTTCATGGGGAATGTTTATTCGGTGATCACTTGGACAAATATATCCAAAATATTTCTGGAGGGAAGAGTTCTCTACCTCCTGTGAAGTAAAGCACCAAATGTCCCTCGTTTAAAAACCCAGGGACTGCTTCCTCAAATGTCTCAACATCAGGGTGGTTCCATTGCCAACAGGGCACTAGGGCCAGGGGCAAGCCACAAGGCCAGGGCCAGAAAAGGCCCTGGGTCCAAAATTCTTCTAAACCCAGCACCAAGCCCTCCTTTTGAGGGGACGCCCCCACTCCATCGGGTGGGGGGAAGGCTGCTGCCCTTTGCGGACATTTGGAAAACAACAATTCAGGACGAGTGGGTCACCTCAATTATATCTCGTGGTTACAAGCTGGAGTTACGAGGGGTTCCCCCTCAGAGGTTTCTAAGATCCAGCGTTCTCTCAGATCCTCCAAAAAGAAGCTTATTACAGTCCTTTCAGATGGAGTCTGTCCAGTCAGTAGTAACCTCACTCTAGAGGGGAGACTTTTTAGCCTCCATTGATACAAAGGACGTGTACTTAGTTTGTGGCTCTACCCTTCAGGCTTGCTACAGCTCCCCGGGTGTTCACAAAGGTCCCTAGCACCAGTACTGGGTCTTTTAAAGGCCCAATGGATCCTGTGCTCGGGTATCTGGACAATGTCCTGTTTAGAGATCACTCAGTACAGGCTCTAGAACAGAGCATAATATACACAGTGAGGTATTTGAAAAATCAGCCTTGAGGGCAGCTCAAAGTCTAAGATATTTAGGTCTGACGCTAAACACGGTCCAAGCAAGGTATTCTTGCCACCCATAAGGATCTGTGCCCTGAAGGATCAGGTGCATCAGATAAGGGGCACCAGGCAACCCTCCATTCGGCTCTGTATGAGTCTTCTAGGGAGGATGGTATCCTCCTTCAAGGCAGTGCCTTATGCCTAGTTCCATTCCAGGCCCTTACAACAAGAAATCTTGTTTGCTTGGAACAGAGGAAGAAAAGCCCAGGATTATCCAATGTGCTTATCTCCTCAGGCATGCTTAAGCCTAAACTGGTGGTTGCAGGATCAGAACCTGCTAAGGGGAAAATACTTGGAGAGTACTGACTACAGATGCCAGTCTCTCAGGCTGGGGAGTGACCCTAGACAGGCTCACAGCTCAGGGCAAATGGTCAGACACAGAGCAGACCCTGCCCATCAACATCCTAGAATTACGGGCATTACATCTGGCCCTGCGGTCCTGGACATTGGAGCTTCAGGACTGCTCCACCAGGGTTCAGTCCGACAAGGCCTATATAAACCACTAAGGAGGTACCAGGAGTCGTTCAGCTTTGAAGGAGGTGAACTACAAACTAGCCTGGGCAGAGGGACATGTGCCAATGATATCGCCAGTCCATATCCCGGGAGTAGAGAACTGAAAGGCAGATGATCTCAGCTGCCAGTAGATCTGCCCAGGGGAATGGTCCCTACTCCCAGAGGTGTTCCAGGAAATTTGCCAATGTTGGGGATGGCCAGAGGTCGACCTACTGGCATCCAGGTTCAACAGCAAGCTACAGAAGTTTGTCTCAAACAAGAGATCCTCAATTGGAGCAGATGCTCTGATAGTTCCATGGAGCCAGTACACCCTGGTTTATGCTTTCCCTCCGATCCCTCTCCTTTCCCTTTTACTGAGCAGGATTTTGAGAGAGGGGGTTCCAGTCATTCTGGTGGCACCAGCCTGGTGCCTGGAGATTGAGACTGATGATAGACGGGCCATGGACGCTTCTACATTGCCCTGATCTACTGTCTCAAAGTCCTATATTCCGCCCCAATTTACAGTCTCTAAATTTGACAGTATGCCTATTGAAGCCAGGGTGTTAAAGGACCATGGCATCTCAGGACCAGTGGTGTCTACTCTAGTGAATGCTAGAAAAGCTGTCACTAAGAAAATTTATCATAAGGTCTGGAAGACTTATATGGCTTAGTGTGAAGCCAGAAAATTGAATTCTCGGAAATATGTGAATGGGAGAATTCTTCCTTTTCTACGGTCAGCTGTGGAAATCAAATTGGCTTTGAGTACAATCAGAAGTCAGGTTTTGGCCCTAACAGTATTCTTCCAAAGGCCTTTAGTCTCCCATTCACTGATCCCAACCTATGCAAGGGGAAACTTGCTTGCTTTCCCCCATTAGGTCACCTATGTGTCCTTGGGACTTGAACATGCTGCTGTCTGTGTTACAGAAACAATCATTTGAACTTATTAAGGAAATTCCATTAGGCTTGCTGTCACACAAGCTAGCCTTCCTGATGGCTATCACCTCAGCTACAAGGGTGTTGGATTTGGCGGCTCTTTCATGCAGTGAACTGTACTGGATCCTTCACCATGACAGAGTCGTGTTATGACCTGTCCCATCCTTTTTGCCAAAGGTGGTGTCGGCTTTTCATTTAAATCGGGACATTATTTGGCCTTCTTTTTTCTCTCAGCCTCGTTCGGCGGAAGATAGACAACTGCATTCTTTGGATGTTGTCCGGGCAGTCAAGGTTCATCTGTCTAGCTCTAAGGAGATCCGAAGATCAGACTCTTTTTTTGTTTTACCAATGGGACCCAAGAAGGGGCAGGCAGCTTCCAAAGCTTCCATTGCCATTTGGGTCCATCAAGTGGCCATTCAGGCCTACAGTCTGAAACATAAAAGCTCCTCCCTTTAGGGTGAAAGCTCATTCTACCAGGGGTGTTGGAACCTCCTGGGCTTTTCGCCATCAGGTATCTTTGGCTCAGATTTGTAAGGCTGCTACCTGGTCTTCAGTGCATACGTTCACAAAATGTTATCAAGTGGATGTTCGAGCAGCTGAGGATTCAGCTTTCAGCTGCAGTGTACTGCGGGCTGCCGTATAAGTTCTGATGGCTATTGTTTGGCAGGGTGTCTCCCTCCCCTCAAGGATATTACTCTGGGAGGTCCCAGCAGGTAATGAATATTAGCCTGATTCTGTGTCCCATGATGTATGAAAAAAGAAAATAGGATTTTTACGTCATATTTACCTGTAAAATCCTTTTCTTTGAGTATATCATGGGACACAGAGATCCCTACCCTCTTTTTTGAGGATTTAGTGCTTGCTACAAAACGAAAGTACTTCCTGTATTTGAAGGGTTACAGAGGGGATCACTTCCTGTCTGAAAAGGATTTTACAGGTAAGTGTAATGTAAGAATCCTATTTTTTTCTCTGTCACTTTCTCTTCAAATCACAAAGAATACCATTGCTGATGCAAATTTAAAATGAATCACAATTGTGTGTGTTTTTTTATTATATACAAATGATCATAATTTGAGCCCAAAACATGTGATATGTGTACCAGCATCAGAAATCAAAATGACATTCCCAAGATTCAGAGGGTAACATTCTACACTCACATACCAAGGACCACCAAATATTACAGAATAAATCAAGAAGAATAACTCCTGCCTAATGTAATTCCACCACCTATATGCCCAAAGAAATTAAGTATTTATGTGTAGGAGGGCTCCACATGTGGCAGCACAGTGGCTTAGAGGTAACTTGCAAACAGGCAAAATATTCAGAAGAACACACGAGCACCGTTAAAGTCTATGGAACACGAACATGAATAATCAAAAGTGCTAATTTTAAAGGCTTTCATGCAAGTTATTGTCATAAAAAGTGTTCGGGGACCTGGGCCCTGCCCCAGGGGACATGTATCAATGCAAAAAATAGTTTTAAAAATAGCCGTTTTTTCAGGAGTAGTGAAACAATAAAAATCAAATATTCCTTCCAATATAATGCCTGGGGGTGTCTATAGTATTCCTGTAAAGTGGCACCATTTTCCAGTGTTTAGAACAATACCACAGCAAAATTACCTTTCTAAAGGAAAAAAAGTAATTTAAAGTGGTTAAAAAATAAAAATGTCCCGAGATGTAGATTCATCTCATGCCGCCCGATGTTCTGAAAAAAGAAGAAAAAAGAAGCTGCAACAGCCCTGCCTCCATGGGAGGCTCTCGCTGAGTGATGCTTCTTCTTGGTGACAGCCACGGACGTCAGAGGAAGGGTCACCCATTTACATTACCAAGTGCCCCTCAGCTATGGGGGATTTGGGGGGCTACTCCAAAGCACCCTCCCAATGTTGAGGGCATGTGGCCTGGTACGTTTCAGGAGGGCGTGCGCTCTCTTGCCCCCCTCCTTTCCTGCCGCCTGCCAGATTGCGTGCTCAGATAAGGGTCTAGTATGGATTTTGGAGGGACCCCTACGCAATTTTTTAAAAACATTTTGGTTTGGGGTTCCCCTTAATATTCATACCAGACCCAAAGGATCTGGTAATGAATTGGAGGGGGGACCCACGCCATTTTTTTCAATGAGTTTTATCTATATTGCCGAGACCCGACAATTCATTACAGCTGTGATCATTTTTTAATTACTTTTTTTCCTTTAGAAATGTCATTTTGTTATAGTACTGTTCTAAACACAGGAAAAGTGCACCATTTTACAGGCATACTATAGACACCACTCAGGCATGATGTTTAAAGGAATATTACATTTTTATTGTTTCACTTTAGGCATTATTAAAATCACTGCTCCCGAAAAAACTAAATTGCATTGATACATGTCCCCTGGGGCAGGACCCGGGTCCCCAAACACTTTTTATGACAATAACTTGCATATAAGCCTTTAAAATGAGCACTTTTGGTTTTTCATGTTAGTATCACATAGACTTTAATGGGATTCTATGACTTTCGAATTTGCCGCAAACACTGTATAATGTGTGTTGTTCGCCAAACGTCCAAACAACCAAAGTTTAGCTCATCCCTACTTAGAGGTTAGCATTTTTGCCTACCAGAACTGAGTTTCTGAGGTCGGATCCCAAGCATGCCACTTCATGTAGAAAAGTTCTATTCTTACTATGTTGATAAACATAACTCCTGAATCAGGTCCTTCCCTAAATTATCTCTAAATGTAGTATTTATGTGTAGGAGGGTTCCACCACCATTGCAAATTGTGTCATATGTTTTCCATAGGCAAGGACTATAAGGAGCCTTAACCACCACCACCAAGTGTAGCCTGTTAGGAAGCCAAAATCAACAAAATGACAGTTGTTTATCTCTCAGTATGCTGAGAGTAATCAGCCATACCCAGCCTTCAAAACAGATGCATATGCCAAAAACAGGTTGTTCACTGGCTCTCTGGCCTTCCACAGAACATCTGCATTGATTAACTTCTTGCACCCCTGTGACTTAAGACAGTGTGACACCACAGAGATGCAGCCTATAAACATGGAACAGGATGGTGGCTCACAGCTTAGCAATTCTTACTTGCAGCTCTGGGTTTCTTGGTTCAATTGCCAACCCTGCTTCCCCGCTATAGGTTTATATTTTGTGTTGTTAAACTTTCTTTTTCACCAGTGCTAACATTTTTGATGGGTTTCACATAATGGAACCCCAATAAATCACATTATAACTCAAGCAAGTGTGGGTTTGCACCAAATCTAGAACTAGGGGGGTTTTGGCTCAGATATGGATGTATACGTCTGGTTTGATGCTGCACTCATATTTTAATGTTTTCTGCTTATGATGAATGATTAACCACTTACTTGCTAAGCACTTAAACCCCCAGGGCACCGCATCGCCAAGGGGGGGGGGGGGGGTGCTGGGGGAAGTATTACAGAGCCGCCGGCGAAGAGGACAGCTACCGGCAGAGAGAGGGGGCAGAGCAACACGCCCCTGGGAGGAGCAAGGTGGCTGGAGGCAGCAAAGAAGGTCCGGGGACACGTGGCAGGCCTGCCATGAGGCAAGGGGAACAGCGTTTGGGCCCTGTTTCTGGCGCTTCTACAGTGGGGGAGGGGCCTCGGAGGGGGAGAAGTCCAGCTTTAGCCCCAGGGCCCTCCAGGACTCTGGCCTGCGGGGAATACATTGCAGACAGCAGAGGGGTGGTTCCTGTCCGGGAGACTGCAAGTACGCCAGTTGGTGACAAGGGCCCAGGCAAGTCACAATCCAAGTCGGCGGGAGGTCGGAGGAGAGGTCGGCCCAGGCGCAGCTCGCCATAATCCGGGGTGGGGTCCCCTGGAGGGCCTCCAACAGTGATGGCGGGAAGACGTGAAGACCTGTGGGAAGGGGAGCTTTCTGTGTCAGAGGAGGAAGAGACGCACAATATCCAGACAGCGGAGGAATCAGGAAAGTCGGTTGGTGGGATCCCCTCCAGGCAGCCCGGTAAGCACGTTTTTCTTTCTGGGTTTTTAGAGGGAGAGGTGGGGGAGGGTTCAGTCACCGGGCAGGTGGAAACGGCCCCCCGGGCCTCCAGGGGTGGGGTCCCCTCCTTCACAAGCCCCCCAGTCATGCGGGTCCTCGACTACACCACAGCGGACGGGGGTTTAGCGGGCTTCCTGGTGGGTCTGCAGAAACTGGTTGGCAGGTTCGAGCCTGGTGCCGCAGGGTGGCCCTAGAGGAGCGAGGGAGGGCTAGTTCACGGGTAGGGATGGCGGAGTCGCAGGGGGCCCCGATGGCCATTGGAAGGGGTGCAGTGGTGGCAGCATCGTCTGGGTATCCACAGGGCCTATGGCAATGGGTGCTGGGGATGTGATGGTGGCTGCTACGCCCACCGCGACCCCGGTGACCGGGGGGGAAAAAATCAGGGGAGGCTGGGAAAA
Source organism: Lithobates pipiens (assembly GCF_037356315.1). Taxonomy (NCBI): domain Eukaryota; kingdom Metazoa; phylum Chordata; class Amphibia; order Anura; family Ranidae; genus Lithobates; species Lithobates pipiens. The sequence continues at coordinate 153,161,181 of NW_027507686.1, read as the reverse complement.
AACAAGATCTGATTAGGTTAGCGGATGAAGCAAGATGCGAAGTCTATGTGTGCTTCAAGGGGCCGCTGGGCGTGTATTTGAAACAGGAGGTTAGGGAGAAGATTTGGAAGGGGGAGTATGTGGAAATATTTTCCCTGCTCCCCTTGGAAAAATTTAACTTGGATAGGGTTAAGTTGGAGGATTCCAAGAAGGACGATGAGGAGAAGAGGAGGTACCGTTTGATCCTGAGGACGTTTCAGAATTGGCTGCAGGCTTTCGCATTTCTGGCCAGTGTAATAGGAGAGAAGAATCCATTTTTCTGTTATTTGGTTGCGATAGATGAGGCACACAGAGTCTACAGGGGAGTAGCATGGCTGAGATACGACAAGCAATTTCGCCAGCGGAGGGCGATATGCCCGGCTCTACGGTGGGATCACAAGGACATCAGTCTTTGGATGTGCCTGATGTCGGCGGCGAGGGCACTGGGCCAGTTTTTTCAGGGGGGCTGGTGGATCAGGGGCTTCCGGACAATCGGCCACAAGGAAGAAAGGAGTCTGTTGGCAATGCAACGAGGGAAGTTGTAAATTCAGGGGTGCCTGCAAATACAGGCACGAGTGCTCAGGTTGCGGAGGAGCCCACCCAGTTTCTTGGTGCTTTAAACAAGGAAAAAATAGGGCTGGAGAGTCTACGAACAAAAGGAATGACGCCGATGAGGGTGCAAAGGATGCGCCCTTTCCTAGATAGGTATCCTGATAGGGAGACTGGAGCAGGGGTTTACGGAGGGGCTCAGGATACCGGCAGTGCTCGGGGTTTCCCCTCCGGTGTCCAAGAACCTGCGATCCGCACTGCAACATCCAGACGTGGTTTCAGAGAAGCTGCGGAAGGAGGTTGCATTGGGGCGCATGCCGGTTCCTTTTGCTGAACGGCCAATGCTTGACTTAGTGGTATCTCCCCTGGGGGTGGTAACCAAGAAGGAACCAATGAAGTATCGGCTGATTCACCACCTGTCCCATCCAAAGGGTGGGTCGGTGAGATGCCATTGACCCACAGATCTGCGCAGTGTCATACACATCCTTTGATGCTGCTGTCTTTTGGGTCAGACGGTATGGGCAGGGGGCTAAGATGGCTAAGACCGACATCGAAGCGGCTTTCCGGCTTCTGCCTGTGCACCCTGAGGGTTCTATTTACTGGGCTGCCATTGGCAGGATGCCTATTACATTGATAGGTGTTTGCCCATGGGATGTTCCATATCCTGCGCGCTCTTTGACCATTTCCATTCGTTCGTGGAATGGGTGGTTTGGTAGGTCGCAGGATTGAGCTCCATAATACACTATCTGGATGACTTCTTGTGCTTTGGACCGGCATCATCGGAGATTTGTGCAGTGTTGTTGATACTGCTGGAGCGGGTTGCTGAAGGTTTCGGAATTCCGCTGGCGCCGGACAAGACTGAAGGCACAAGGAAGGTGATTAGTTTCTTAGGCATAGTTCTGGACTCCGAAGCCATAGAATGCCGGCTGCCTGGGGACAAGTTGGATGCTCTGAAGGCAGAAATTCGGGGGATGGTCGGGCTACGCAAGGTGTAACTGCGAACATTTCAGTCGGTTCTAGGGAAGCTGAACTTTGCGTGCCGCATAATACCTATGGGCAGGGTATTCAGCAGGATGTTGGCAGCGAGCATGAGTGGGGTGGAATCTCTGAGGCATTTTGTGAGGCTGTCGAGGGATCACAGGGAAGACCTGCGGATTTGGCATGTGTTTCTGGAGGGCTTCAATGGTAGAGCCCTGTGTATGTCCGGACCGGTGAGTAATTTCGACATGGAGTTATACACGGATGCAGCGGGTTACATTGGTTATGGGGCTTTTTTCCAAGGGAAATGGTGTGCAAGCCCGTGGCCAGACTCATGGAAATTGGAGGGGCTGCTAAGGAACATGGTGCTATTGGAACTTTTCCCAGTGATGCGGGCTGTGGAATTGTGGGAGGAGTCATTGCAGGACCAGAAGTTACGATTTCACAGGGACAATTTGGGCATGGTACAGGTCATCAACAAGGTGTCAGAGGCGCCCCCGCCAATGGTGCGCTTGCTGAGGCATTTGGTACTGAGGTGCATGCAATGGTACATTTTATTCATGCAATGTATTTGCCGGGAGTTGAGAACGTGATTGCTGACGCCCTGTCTCGCTTTCAGTGGGACAGGTTTCGGGAGCTGGGGTCCCTTGTTCATCAAGGCCGTAGAGGATTGCTTTGGATGTGCCCGGATTGTGCCTGAAGTGCACTGGTTTTCAAGCTTTGACAGGCCCCCAGAGGTGTTGGTTATACATGTGGGAGGCAATGACCTGGGACTCAGGACCAAGTTAGACATCACACGGGGACATCAAATATGACTTCCTGCGTATTTGCTTCTCTTTCCCCAACACTATTATTGTGTGGTCGGACATGGTTGCTCGGACCACGTGGCGATTGGCCAGGTTGGTCGATAGGATTAATAAGGCACGTAGGAAAGTTAACCAGGAAGTCAGTAGATTTGTGATTAAGAATGGGGGGCTGGCCATCAGACATGCGGAACTGGAGGTGGACACCTGGCGCTACCTGCGTGCGCATGGTGTCCATCTTAATGCAGTGGGCATTGATATGTGGGCCATAGGCATTCAGGACAGCATCGAAAGAGCATTGTGGAGGTGTGCTCAAGGATAAGGTTTTATCCTTGCTTGCTATGGCGGGTGTTGGTCTGCAAGTGAAGCAAGATACAACCCACCCCACAGTGAAGGTGATGCGGGACCCATTGGAGATATGGGCTCCTTGGTGATATTACATATAAGGATTTATATGGAATATGTTGAAATGGGGCACTGCGGTCTATAGTTGGTTGTCTTTGAGTATGTCAGCTTGAGGCCTAGTTTACAGTTAATTGGACCACAGTGTATGGTTGATCGTTTATGGCAATTGGGTGTAAGGGGGAATGTCCTGCAGAAGACCAATGCTATCAGTTTTTCAGTCAACAGATGTTTATTGTTACATGTTAAATTTATTATTATTAATAAAGGGGCTGCTACAGCCACTAATTGCTCCAAATAAGGTGTGGTCTCCTTTTACTGGGAAAAGGGGGAAGGTATGGAGTGGGTGGCTGGGCAACTGTATCAAACATCTGTTATACCATAGTCATGCTTGTTGTTGGCTTGATTTGTATTCTTGCTTTTCTAATGTGATTTGTTTAATGTGTATCATTTTCAGTGTCCTACCCTTGTAGATTGTATGCTCTTCTAACTATTGTCAAATGCTTAAGCATCACTTCCATGCCTATTTTTTGGCCCAAGTACATTGATGTAATGTTTATACTAATGTTGAAATAAAAAAAAGTTGATTGTTTTTTGCTTTGTTTAACTTTAGCAGACTCGAAATACATATTTTATAAGTGGAAACGATTCCTACCCCTTCAAATCTGTATTAAATATAGTTGCATACAAACCTATTTAGTTGTGCAAGTCCTTGAGTAGAAAGACCCCCCCCCCCCAAAAAAAAAACCTGCTCCAAAGCTGAGATTGCTCTACTAATTTCGTGGACTAGGTAAGTCATGAAATATGTCAACTAATTCTCTCTAAGCACCAATTTAAGCAAAAGAAATCCAAAAAAATGTTTAAAAAAAATAGAAATTGGTGTGGGGTTTCTCCTAAAATCCATACCAGGCCCTTTGGGTCTGGTATAGATTTTAAGGGGAACTTCATCCCAAATAAAAAATATAAATTAGCATGGGGTCCCCCCAAAATCCAAACCGGACCCTTATCTGAGCATGTCGCCTGGAGGTCAGGATAGGGGGGATGGGCGAGCGCACCCCTTCTGAACCATACCAGCCCACATGCCCTCAACATGGGGAGGATGCTTTCGGCCTCCCCCCCCCAAAGCACCTTGTTCCCATGCTGATGGGGACAAGGGTCTCTTCCTGACAACTCTGGCCAGTGGTTTTTGGGGTCTGCGGGTGAGGGGCTTATCAGAATCTGGAAACCGCCTTTTACAAGGGGGCCAAGATCCTCCCCCTATGTGAATGGGTATTGGGTAAAACATACACCTACCCATTCCCTAAAAAAAATCAGTGAAATGTAGAAAAAACAAAAGCCGGTTTTTGACAAGTCCTTTATTGTAAAATAGCTACAAGCCATCTTCTCCTGGCAGCATCTTCTCCCCGAGCCATCTCTCCTGCTGCTTTCTTCTCCTGCAACCATCTTTTCCATCCACCATCTTTTCCATCCACCATCTTTTTCATCCACCATCTTTTCCCCAAGCCATCTCTCCTGCCATCATTTCTGCTGCCTCCACCTTCTTCTCCCACTGCCGTGTTCAGCTCAGCCAGTTATCCGCTAATAAAAAAAGCGCTCTTCTGTGGCTGTCTTTCTCCACTGTGTTGTCCCCAGCTGTGCATCTCTTACATGGGATGAGGTCTCTGGGTGATGTCATCAGATGGCCAGGCCCCATGGCTATGTAAGAGACACAGAAGAACCTTTTTTTTTTTTTTTTTTTTAGGGGGTAACCGGAAGCTCAGAAGAACACAGCAGTGGGAGAAGACAGTGGCAGCAGGAGAGATGGCTTGGGGAGAACACAGCCGCTGGAGAAGATGGTGGATGAAGAGACAGCGGCAGGAGAAGATGGCGGCAGAAGATGGCTTGGAGCTATTTTACAATAAAGAACTTGTCAAAAGCTGGCCATTTTTTTTTTTTACATTTCACGGCTGTTTTTGGTAAATGGGTAGAGGTATGATGTACCCAATACACATTCACATATGGGGTGGTCAGAATCTGGGGCCCTCTTGTAAAAAGGGGCTTTCAGATTCTGATAATCCCACGTGCAGAGCCAGACAACTAATGGCCAGGGTTGTGGAGAACAGGCCCTTGTCCTCATTTTAAGGGGAATGCCACACCAAAATGTAAAAAAATGGCATGCCCCCCTCCATATCCATACCAGACCCTTATCTGAGCATGCAGCCCAGAGGTCAGGATAAGGGGGGATGAGCGAGCGTCCCCATTAATAAGCTTGGGTAAGGGTCTGGATGGATTTGGAGGGGGACTCGATGCCAATTTTTTTTTTTTTTTACATTTTGGTGTGGAGTTACCCTTTAAATCCATACCAGACCCAGAGGGCCTGGTATGGACCTGGGGGGGATCCCACGCTATTTTTTCACATGTTTTTGTTTTTTTACATTTACACTGCTGACAGCTGAGGACTCATCGGTTAACCACTTGCTTACTGGGCACTTAAACCCCCCTCAGTCCCAGACCAATTTTCAGCTTTCAGCGCTGATGCACTTTGAGTGACAATTACGCGGTCATACAACACTGTACCCAAATGAAATTTTTATCATTTTTTTCCCACAAATAGAGCTTTCTTTTGGTGGTATTTAGTTACAGCTCGGAGTTTTATTTTTTGCTAAACAAACAAAAAAAGATGCAAAAAAAAAAAAAAAAAATCATGTTTTAATAGTTTGTTATAAAATTTTGCAAACGGGTCATTTTTCTCCTTCATTGAAGTGCGCTGATTAGGCGGCACTGATAGGCTGCATTGGTGGGCACTGATGGGCTGCATTGGTGGGCACTGATGGGCTGCATTGGTGGGCACTGATAGGCTGCACTGGTGGGCACTGATAGGCATAGTTAAGGCGGCACTAATAGGCACAGATAAGGCGGCACCGATGGGCACAGATAAGGCGGCACTGATGGGCAAAGATGGGCACAGATAAGATGGCACGGATGGGTGGCACGGATAAGTGGCACGGATGGGTGGCACGGATGGGCACTGATAGGTACCACAGATAGATGGGACTGATGGGCACTGATAGGTGGCACTGATAGGTGGCTCTGATAGGTGGCACTGCTGGGCACTGATGGGCGGCACTGCTGGGCACTGATGGGCGGCACTGGGGTGCAGCACCTTTGAGGCAGATTTTGGGTGGCACTGTGGGTGGCACTGCTGGGTGGCACTGTGGGTGGCACTGTGGGCACTGCTGGGTGGCACTGTGGGCACTGCTGGGTGGCACTGTGGGCACTATGGGCACTGCTGGGTGGCACTGACAGGGGGGCACTTACTTTATTTCAGGATGGCACTGCGGGTGGCAGGTGGGCACTGGCAGGGGGCAGGTGTCCGCTTAAATTGCTGGCCGTGATCGGGACTGATGTCCCGAACACGGCCGCCGGCGATCGGCTTTTTTTTTTTCTCCTCGCGCTGTCAGCGCGAGGAGGAATACTAGCCGATTACCGGCTCCGTTTTATCACATGATCAGCTGTCATTGGCTGACAGCTGATCACGTGATAAGGGGTCGGGATCGACCCCTTACACGGATCGGTGATCAGGCGAGTCTCACGGACTCGCCGATCACAGAGCGCGCCGCGCGCGCCCCTCAGGGGGTGCGCAGGCCGCTCGTATCCGGGACGACGTCAATAGACGTAGTCCCGGAAATGTGGGTCCGCGCTGTTGCCGTCATTTTGCAATAGCGCGGTACCCAAGTGGTTAAAGATGCAGTGGCTGGCTTTCCGGCCCCTTGCTTAGCCCCCTTGTATAGCATCCAACTATATACTGTGAAAATAAAAAATGCAAAGCTTACATCTTAGCAGCATAAGCCCATAATGGGTGAATGCCTAATAGCCAATGCCACATGAGCATGGTTGGTAGCATTAAAATAAGTGCTTCAAATGTAAAACATTATTGTATAGAATAAAACTAACTAACTAACAAACATTAGTTATTGTATTTCTATGGGCAATTGTTCTCAGCTCTGTAGCGTAGTGGTATGCCCTGCTAATAAAGGGTCAAGCCATGGGTTTGAATCTCACTGATGGTATCACCGCCAGAAAATGTGCATTGTACTCAGCAGCATAATTAGCCAATACACATCAGTTTGGTTTATTCCATCATTTTAACTCTTTAAATCCATGCAATGGTATGTAATTTTTCAATATTCTGGTGCGGAATTCCAAAAACCTGTCTATTCAAAAATCAAGGAAAAAAATGGCAAAAGTAAAAACAAATTGACATGGGGTCCCCCCAAAATCCAAACCAGACTCTTATCCAAGCATGCAGCCTGGAGGTCAGGAAAAGGGGAGGAAGAGAGAGTGCTCCTCCTGAACCATACCAGGCCACATGCCCTCAACATGGGAAGGGTGCTTTGGGGTCCCCCCAAAGCACCTTGTCCCCATGTTGATGGGGAGAAGAGCCTTTTCCCAACAACCCTGGGCTGTGGTTGTCGGGGTCTATGGGTGGGGGGCTTATCGGAATCTGGTAGACCCCTTTAACAAGGGGACTCCCAGATCCCCCAATGTGAATGAGTATGGAGTACATCATATCCCTACCCATTCACCAAAAGACAGTAACCAGTTTTTGACAATTGCTTTATTAAAAATGTCTTCTTCCCTGCTTCTTCCTCTGGTCTTCTCCTTCTTCCTTTGGTCTTCTCCTTCTTCCTCTGGTCTTCCTCTGGTCTTCTCCTTCTTCCTTCGGCCAGAACCATAAGATCCCCGCTTCTTATCTTCTCCTGGTCTTCTCCTTATTCCTTCAGTTTCTCCCCGACTTCTTCATGGTAAGGGAGATCTCCCGCCGCGAAACTGAGTGGATTTTTCTAACAGATACACTTAGCCCTAAGGGCCTTAATATAGAATTAGATGTAAATTGCTACATTAGTAACTATTAGAATGAATTAGGCCCCTCTCCCATGAATTAGTAAATAGGAAGAGTCTTATTGGCCCAGTCACTATTATTGAGATTGTAACAATGGAGTAATGTAGGATGTCTCCTATGTTGGTAATAAGCCCTGGGAGATGAATTTAACTTGGAGCCAATATGCTAACATGGGTATTATTTTAATATTCGATACCTTACCTTATATTTTATATTTAATAAAGGAAGGATGGGGGGATCAACATATTAAAATAATTAGAGAATATTATATGTAATAACATGAATAAGTCAGAGAGATTAACTACTATAGGATTGCCTGTACGGATAATATAAGATACTCTATTATCGATACAAATACAGAAATGAGCGGTCCACCTCTAATAATAGATTCTGTAATATTTAGTACCTCTAAACGACACAGTAGCATCTGTGCCTCAGTAATCCAAAACTCATATGATTATTTACCTATATTGAGAACCAAATTATTAGTAATGATAAATGAAATATTGCTGTTTTGCTGTTTTTTTATGAGTTTTTAAAATGCATTTTGTATGTAATATTTTTATGTAAATCTTAAGCAATGTATGTGTTATGAACATAATAGTCTTGTAGAACCAGGCACAATTTTCCCGCAGAGGCATTATGGGTAGCAATGCGGGAGAGATGGATTGTTTACCAATAGATACGGCTGTGTGCATTTATCCTTCCGGTGACACCTGATCCGGAAATCGGAGGTTAGAAGGTAAGCGCCGGAAGGACTCACTTTGCAGACAGCCGTTCAGCCCTATGGGAGGGACGAGCGGCGCCGTTGAGTAAATGACGCCCCTTGCCAATAATGAGTATGGCATAAAAGGCTACTGCGTACATCGCGTGACCACGCCCTCTAAAGACGTAATCACGAAATGCGTCAGGGCGTGGTCATGCGAGTAGTGAGGGTGAACAGCAGCGGACAAGGACCCGGGTCTCCACACGCAGGCTATGATGCACGAGGGTTCCAGCCTAGCAGTGAGGCGCTTGTCTGGTATAGCTGACATCCATGTTTTATATGCTTTTAATAGAAATTTTTCAAGTAAGCACATTATGTAAGGGGGAAGAAGGGTATTATTATTAATAAAGGATACTACACTATATTAGACCCCTTGCATTTTTTACATGTCCGCATCTAATGAGTGAGATCTAAACGGAGGACACAGGAATACACAGCAGGATCCTACACAGCAGAGATAGGCTCTAAAGACATAAATGTCTGGTAAGCGGCCATTTGAGTGGACACACACAGAGGTGAAAATCTGGTGAAGGTGTAGGATTCCACCTATGTATATTCACACACATGGCAAGACAGACTCTATGATATACACCATAATCACGCAGAAAGAGTGTAAAGGACTCCGTCACTGTTTGATGTTGGACTAAATAATACGGGACTGTGTTTCTTTTATATATGTTTTTTCCTCTTTTTATGCTTGCAAGCTCCTAAAGTTTTTATTAATGACTATTAGGAAAATAATAATGTATTTAATTTAAACGAACAGCATGGCGGAAACAGGAGACTGCTAGTTCCACCAGTAAGCAGTACAAGCGCTGTTAGTGTTTGCCTTGATTTTATCAGGTCGATCACATTGATTTATATGGTATAGTTTGTATTTTTATAATAGCGGCTGAATCATTGAGCTTTAATCCCAGGTGGGAACAGTTTGATCACATACATGAGCGCTGGGGGCAGGTGCATGCACACTAATTATTGAGTGGATACTCCTGCATAATACCCATAATTTCAGAGACCTGGTTAAACAGCCCTCATGATTGGCTGACAAGCATTCAAGGGTATACCCTTTATCGCAAGGATAGAGAGGGTAAAAAAAGGGGGGAGGGGTATGCCTATATATCAAGAATAATGTACAAGTGAATGTGAGAGATGACATCACTAAGGGAGCTAGGGAGGAGGCGGAATCCTTATGGGCAGAGCTCCAAAGGGATGAAGCTAAAGAGAAAATAATACTGGGAGTATGCTATAAGCCCCCTAACCTGGGGGAGGGAGGGGAGAAAGATCTATCACAATTTGGATTAGCAGCAAGGATGGGAAGTGTTATCATAATGGGGGATTTTAATTATCCAGACATAGACTGGGTGGAGGGAACCGAACATTCATCTAAGGCTCGCCAATTCCTAAATGTCTTGCAGGACAATTTTATGGGTCAGATGGGTAGACGCGCCAACTAGAAATAAACCGTTACTGGATCTACTGATTACCAACAATACAGACTTGATCATGGATGTTGAAATATGGGGCAATTTAGGTAAAAGCAATCACAGGTCAATTGGCTTCAGTATAAATCACACAAATAGAAAACATAAGGGGAATACAAAGACACTGAATTTCAAAAGAGCCAACTTCCCTAAACTACAAACCTCGCTAGAAGGCGTAAATTGGGATAAAATCTTCGGAACAAAGAACACAGAGGAGAGGGTTTGCTTTAAGAGCATATTAAAAAAGGACATTAACCAATGCATCCCATTGGGTAATACATTTAAAAGAACAAACAAAAGTCCTGAATGGCTTAACTCCAATGTAAAAATGCATATAAAAGCAAAGGCCTTCAAAAAAATACAAGATTGAGGGATCATCATCAGCTTTCAGACTTTATAAAGAATGCTGCAAGAAATGTAAGGGTGCAATAAGGACAGCTAAGATAGAACATGAAAGACACATAGCGGAGAAGAGCAAAAAAATTAAGAAATTCTTTAAGTATGTAAACAGTAAAAAAGGGAGGCAGACCGTATTGGCCCCATAAAGAATGAGGAAGGACATCTGGTTACAAAGGATGGGGAGATGAATGTATTCTTCTCCTCAGTCTTCACAAGAGAATCAGGGAGCTTCAGTAAACAAAACTGCAGTGTTTATTCTCATGACACATCACAGGAAGCACCTCCATGGTTAACAGAGGACAGAATTAAAATTAGACTAGGGAAACAAAACATTTATCAATCACCAGGAGCAGATGGCTTGCACCCGATGGTACTTTGAGAACTCAGTTAAGTAATTGCCAGACCATTGTTCCTAATTTTTACTCACAGTCTGCTGATTGGAATGGTACCAGCTGATTTGGAGAAAAGCCAGTGTAGCACCAATATTTAAAAAAGGGCCCTAAATACATCCCTGGGAATTAAAGACCAGTTAGCCTAACATCGATAGTATGTAAACTCTTGGAGGGGATAAGGGACTATATAGAAGATTTTAGTAATGAGAACTGTATCAGCAGTAATCAGAATGGAGTCATGAAGAATCATTTTTGCCAAACCAACCTGTTAACCTCCTATGAGGAGGGGAGTTGCCATCTAGATAAAGGAAGGCCCACAAACATGGTGTATCTGGATTTTGCAAAAGCATTTGACACAGTTCCTCATAAACGTTTACTTTACAAAATAAGGTCCGTTGGCATGGACCATAGAGTGAGTACATGGATTGAAAACTGGCTACAAGGGCGAGTTCAGAGGGTGGTGATAAATGAGGAGTACTCGGAATGGTCAGCGGTGGGTAGTGGGGTCCCCAGGGTTCTGCGCTGGGACCAATCCTATTTAATTTGTTCATAAATGACCTGGAGGATGTGGTAAACAGTTCAATCTCTGTATTTGGGGATGATACTTGGCTAATCAGGGAAATAACTTCTCCGCAGGATGTGGAAACGTTGCAAAAAGATCGGAACAAATTAATAGGGTGGGCAACTACATGGCAAATGAGGGTCAATGTAGAAAAATGTAAAATAATGCATTTTGGTGGCAAAAATATGAATCCATTCTATAGACTGGGGGGAAAACCTCTGGGGGAATCTAGGATGGAAAATGACCTGGGGATCCTAGTAGATGATGGGCTCAGCAATGGCATGCAATACCAAGCTGCTGCTAACAAAGCAAACAGAATATTGGCATGCATTAAAAAGGGGATTAATTCCAGAGATAAAGCCAGAACCATAAGATCCAGGCAAAGCATTTTTTTACATATAATCACTTTTATTGTCCCCCCCCTTTTTTTTTGAGAATATTGAGGCTTTATTACAATGGTTAATGTTATTACGCACGTCCCCATGGTATGAAAGGTTTTGGTTTCATGTCTGTTCATGACCGGTCGGATTGTCTCCTATTAGGGTTTCAATAGACGCATTGTTGTACCAATGTTAAATGTATATTTTATATGTGCTATATATTTTTGTGATCTTATTTGTATATTTTGTTTTATCTACTAAGTCTCTTTTTTGATGCTTCTGAAGAAGTGCAAGGCGCGTAATATTTAGAGCCCACGATTTTTGTCACTATCTTCAATCTGTTTCCATAGCATATGGAATTTAATATCTGATCATGGAATGAGTAGTCATCCACCATCCATTTTTTCATGTTATCTCCACTGGCTATGTAAAGCTCATATTGTCTTACTCTGTGACATGGATTTTATTCAGTGTTGATTTTAATGTTGTTTCTATGTTTAATAAATAGCTTTATATATCATTAGACCTAGGTGGTCGTGCCTAAAAAGTCCAAGCCCTCTTTTTCTAAATTTCTTTTATTTCTATTTCTTTCTATTTATTGTCTAAATCATAGGACGTGGCACCTGATATTTTAGCAGTATCCACAGTACCACTCTGTGGCGATATGCAATAGTTTATTCAAGGATGTGGAATTCCCTTCCACAGGTTGTGAGGGGCATCAATAGTTCCAAGAAACTATTAGATAAGCATCTGAACGACCGGAGCATACAGGGATATACAATTGAATACTGACATAATCACACACACAGGTTGGATTTGATGAACTTGTCTTTTTTCAACCTCACCTACTATGTAACTACACTTCCTTTAAATAAATAGTTATGTGCAACAATCGGCGTGACCAATTCATATAAATAAAGTGCTAATAAATAAATAAATATTATAGTGCAAAATTATACAATGAACTGATTACCCACAGCTGCTGTAACACTTTCAGTGAATCACAACACCAATCAGTCAACAATTATTCTTTTTTTTTTTTTTTTTTTTTCAATTTAAAAGAGTTTATTGAGTCAAGAAGCAGATACAATCACAAACAAAGATTACATCATTTCGCCGTGTACAGTAATATAACAACAGATAAACAGTGAATCTGCACATGTCCTCCAGAGAAAAGAACATGTGAACTTGCACCAGTATAACATCTTCGGAGGGAAACAATTGCAATGCATAGTTTATACAAAGGCAGGTTGAGAACATGTCTATTAATCAAGTTTACGCTGAGAGACCAGTAACCAGGTATTCAAGGTCTTGACCATAACAAACAAAGAAGGGAGTAGAGGAGGAGAGAAGAAGGGAGCGATAAGAAAAAGAAAAAGGAGAAAAAAGGAAGAGAGTGCAGGTGTGAGCCATGTTAGAGAAAAGTGAGAGAGGGCCAAGCGGAGCCGCCCCCCTGGCCACAGAGGGTATCTGTCAGCACCACCCCTCCGAGCCCGGAGGGAGGGGTGGGGGGAGTGAGAACCGGAGAACCACAATCCGTCCAGTGAAAAAGTATCATAATCAGCCCCCAGTGTATCTAGAAAAGGCGTCCGAATACTTAAAAAGTACCCATGGGGCCCATGTGATGTGAAATCTGTCAGCTGTTTCATCTGCAATAGCGAGCGTCTCCTCCATCGAGTAAATAAAATTAACCGTGCTCAAGCATTCTTTCACCGACTGTGTCAGTTGCGATTTCCAGTATTTGGGGATCAACGATTTCGCTGCCATCAAAAGGTGTTTGGTTAGGGATCTCTTATATCTTCCCAGAGGGAAGTCAGATATGTGAAGTAGGCAACAGGCTGGTGAGAGAGTCATCTTAGTGTCTGTAATCTTCCTAATCAGTCCCAGAACTTGATCCCAGAAGCTACATATCTTGGGGCAATCCCACCATATATGTAGCATATCTCCCTTAGCCTCGCCGCATCTCCAACACAGGTCTGAGGACAGCGGGTACCACCTCTTCACTTTGTCCGGAGTGGAATACCAATGTGAGAGGAGTTTATATGAATTCTCCTGCAATCTAGTGCTAATGGAGCACTTATGTGCTAGAGTACAAGCATTCTGCCATTGCATGTCCGTAAACCTGGTTTGGAGGGCCAATTCCCACTGAGCCCTAAATTTGGGTGTGTCCTGATCCCCGAGACTGTGTAAGAATGCGTACAAAACGGACGTAGTTTTCGCCACTGGTTCGCTCTTACGACATAGGGATTCGAAGGTGGTGAAATCTCTCGTCGCAGTGTTTTTTCGCTTAGGTGTCAGTATGTAGTGGCAAGCTTGTCTATAGCTCCAAAAGGGTAGCGCTCGCAGGGAGACATCATCTCGCAAATCATTGTACATGCGCGTCCGACCCGCCGAAACAAGATGGGAGATGAGAATAGGAGAGGAATCCGCGCATAAAAAGGACCCTGGCTCCAAGCCAGGTGGGAAGTCTGGGTTCTGTGTCAAGGGGGACATAGGCCCTGGAACAGACGCTATCTGGTGTGCTGCCACTAGTTTATGGAAAATTTTTAGCGTGGTTTTAATTAAAGGGTGTTGTGTTAAGCCCGCTGGGCATTTGTTCCAAGGGATCCAGGGCGAAAATTTAAGAGGCGTTCGTGAGAAACTTTCTTCCAGGAGGACCCAGTCCTTACCGTTGGCGTGACAGTGCCAGTCGATAATACGTGTGAGATGTGTCGCCTGGTAGTAGCGTTTAAAGTCGGGGAACCCTAGGCCTCCTTCTGTTTTAGGAAGCGTCAGGGTGCGCAAACAAATGCGGGGTTTTTTGTCCGCCCAAAGAAATTTCCGCAAAATAGAATGTAAATGCTTAAAAAAAACTCACTGGAAGCTCTACAGGTAAAGTGTGGAGCAAATATAAGACCCTGGGCAACGTCACCATTTTAATGACGGCTGCCCTGCCAAACCAGGAAAAATGTTTAAGTGACCATTTAGACAAGTCAGTTTCCAGTCGTCGTAGCAAAGGTACAAAATTTTTGGTGTAAATGGATGGGAGCTGTGGTGTGAGCTGAATCCCTAAATAAGTCAACGAATCCGCAACCCACCTGAAGGAGCTGTTCTGCTGAGCTAAACTGAGCGAAGCCGGGGGCAGTGAAATATTCATCGCCTCCGATTTAGTGTAATTGATTTTGAGGTTAGACATAAAACCAAAGTCAGAAAAAGCCTTAAGCAAATTGGGGATCGAGGAATGAGGATGAACCAAGAAAAACAATAAATCATCTGCATACGCAGCTACCTTGTAGGTCTTCGGGCCAACCCGGAAGCCCTCAATGGCAGAGGAGTTATTAATGGTACGAATAAATGGCTCCAAGGATAGAATAAATAATAGGGGGGATAAAGGACAGCCTTGTCTCGTACCATTGTGAATATATACCCGTTCTGACAAGGTGCCATTGATTTTGAGTTGGGCAGTAGGGTTCTGGTAGAGGGAGGAGATCCATGAGAACATATGGGGTCGCAGGCCAATGTGGCCACAGGTTAGGAACAGGTAGTCCCACGCGACCCTGTCGAAGGCCTTCTCCGCGTCCGTAGACAGGAGAAGGCCCTCGACGTTTGTGGTGCGACACAGGTGTATTAAATTTAGAGCCTTAGTCACATTGTCCCTGGAATCCCTCCCCGGCATGAACCCCACCTGCTCAGCGCCTATCAAATGAGGCAAAAAAGACCGTAAACGATTCGCCACTATTTTCGCCAAGATTTTTAGATCTAAATTTAAGAGGGAGATCGGGCGATAATTAGAGCAGACCGAGGGATCCTTCCCTGGTTTAGGCAGTAATGTTATATGCGCGCCCAGAAAAGTTTCAGGTAGATTGCATGGTTCGTTGAGCGAATTAAAGACCTTCAGAAGAGGGTTCTCAAGAAGATTGAAAAAGACCTTGTAATAGTGGGTCGTGAACCCATCCGGGCCCGGGCTTTTGCCCGCTTTAAGGTTCTTAACCGCTGTCGAAAGCTCCTCGGACGAGATGGGGAGTTCCAACGATTCAGCAGCTTCTGGGGAAAGAGTCGGCATACCGCTCTGAACTAAATAGTCTTTTATAATATGGGTCCTATCACCTAGTTGCCCCCCCGGATTATGCTGGGGAGGGACACTATAGAGACGGGAGTAAAACTTATGGAAGCTTTCTGCAATTTTGTCGGTCCTATTAGTCAGAGTGCCGTCGTTTGTTCTAATGGCCAAGATATTATTGGCTAGGGAAGCGTCCTTCAATGCCCTAGCTAGCATCTTCCCCCCCTTATCCCCCTTCTCGTAGTAGATTCTTTTTTTCAAGAAAAGGGTGCGTCTGCTCCTGGTTTCTAACAGGTCCCTAAGTGCCTGACGGGTCTGTAACAGCTCCTGAGCCTGTAGGGAATCTAAGGTTGCTTTATGGCGAAGTTGCAAACGAGCTATCTTATCAGTTAGCGTGCGGAGCTGTTGGGCGGCTACCCGTTTACGAGAAGCCCCTGCGCGGATGAGCTCCCCCCGTATGACGCACTTGTGAGCTTCCCAAAGCGTCAAGGGGGAGAGCTCTTCGGAAGTGTTATCAAGGAAGTAATGTCTGAGAGCGTCAGTCAGTTTGGGGAGTAGTTCTGAATCCGTTAGCAAGGCCGAATTCAACCTCCACATACACGTCTTAGGCCTGTCTCCAAGGTGGTCAAGGGAAATGGGGGCATGGTCTGAGAGGGCCTGTATGCCTATCCGAGCATCTCTTAAATTCTGTAGGTCCCTTTGAGTCACAAAAACATAATCAATGCGAGAGTATTTATCATGGGGAGTTGAATAACATGTGAAGTCTCTGCCACTGGGATTCAACGTGCGCCATGCATCAATTAAGGTTAAAGAATGCAAAAGGTTTTTAATGTATTTCAGAGTGCAATAAGGAATGCTTGATCTGCCAGAGGAAGTGTCCTGGGATGGGTCGAGGGGGAGATTAAAATCACCTCCCAAGATAACACAGCCCGTGGCAAAACCCTTCAGTTCCTCTATCAGATGTCTGCAAAAGGATTTGTGCGCACTGTTGGGGAAATAGACATTGGCCAGAGTCAGCGGAGCATTGCCCCATGTCCCCTTAACAAATATGTACCTGCCGTCAGGGTCGGCTAGTGTTTGTGTGACCGTGAACCCCGCTGCTTTATGAATTAAGATGGCAACTTCTTTAGTCTTAGCTTGAGAATTCGAAGCATAGAATACCTGAGGGTAGTTCTTGTGCCAGAGTTTAGGGTGTGAGTGACGGGCAAAATGCGTCTCCTGTAAGTAGACAAAGAGGGGGCCAACCTTGCCCAGCTCCCTGAGGACTGAAGTGTGCTTCTCCGGTATGTTAAGGCCGCGGACGTTGTGGGAGACCAATGTCGGTCTAGTTCCCAACTCCGCGTAGGCCATGTGCTCTCGTGCGTTTGCTCCCCGGAGTCACCCGGCCCGCAAAAAGGGAAGAGGAACAGAGGTGAGAAGAGGATAGACCCTCAGAGGGAAATGGAGAAAGAGAAAAGTCAGAAGCAGGAAAGAGAAGGAAACAGGTAGTCCCCCAAAGGGGAAATATCACAAAAAGGCAAGATACGGCCTGTGCTCACTGCGGCTACAGGCAAAAACAATGTGCGGGCAAACCACAAGGCAACACCTAAGTGCCCTGCGGACCGCTTGTGGGGTACGTGGGAGGAACTCCACACACGAGGAATGTAAACTACAGTTTAGACAGAGCAAATAAGTCACTGATGTGAACCAAAATTTAAAGTACTACAATAACAGGTAAATAAGCATCCAATACGGAGACCCAGCGCCCTAAGTAGCGTCAACCAAATGTGCGAAATAACCTTCGAAAAAAAAAAAAAGGGGGGGGGAGGGGGGGAGGGGAAGCATCTATGTGCCCACCAGGAGGGGGAGGGGTGGGTAAGAGAGAAGAGCTGGTAGTATCCCAGTAACAAGGGCATAGCAAATGTCCACCTCTCAGGGCAAAGAACCCGCTTCAAGTCTGTGAGGGAAGTGGCGTCTGGGAGAGAGGGGGGGGGAGGAGGGGGTGAAGGCCAAGAAGCAACCTTCGTCCAAAAAAGCACCCCCACAACCATGTAACAACGTGCAAAGTGCAAACTGTCAAAAACAAAAAGAAATGAAGAGAGGAACAGAGGTAAAAATCATCCATTATCCAGTCAGCATCTCTTCAAGTGCGATCACGATTCCTGGACTGCCTGGAGGGTTGGGGTGCACGGGATCCTTCCCTGGAGGAGCGTTGCCCGATTTTGCTCCTCTTCTGCGGAGGTTTAGCTGGCGAGGGCAAAGGGGTAGTAGGAGGGCTGAGCTCAGGTTGGGGGAGTTTAAACTCAGCATACCATTCCGGCAAGTCAGCACAAGGGATATGTAGGCCAGCACAAAAATCCGGAAGATCTTCAGGGATCCGAAGCAAAAACTGTCTCCCTTCCAATGTGGCTTGCAAAGCGAAGGGAAAGCGCCATTTATAAACGATACCTCTCTCACGAAGGGCTTCTAGTAACGGTCGTAACGCCCGTCTGTTTTGCAGGGTTATAGGCGACAAGTCCTGAAACAACGAAATCTCCGCTTCATTGAATACAATCCGATTGTTTTTTCTGGCTTGACTTAAAATTTCCTCTTTCAGCTGAAAACTCTGGAGGCAGCAGATAACGTCTCGGGGAGGGGCTGAATCCAGGGGTCTAGCTCTCAAAGCCCTATGTGCTCGCACAAAGTCAATGGGGGAATCAATAGGGTTTTCCAGCAGGTTATTAAACACTGACCTCAGGGCCGAAGTAATCTGATCAGGGCCTACAGTTTCTGGGATCCCCCTCACCCGAATATTACTCCTCCTTCCCCTATTATCGAGGTCCTCCAAGTGTCTATTAATGTTAATTAAATGGACCGCATGTGAGGCTGCTGTAGCTTCCAGTCTGCGTACAGTCCTGTCCCGCTTGCTCTCAGCTTTCTCCAGGATAGACATCTTTTCTGTGAGAGACAGCAAGTCAGCTTTAAGATCGGTAATTGCGGAGAAAAGTGTATTCTTAATATCAGACGCAATTGAGGTCATGTCTCCCAGTGTGAGGGGGTGGTTGGGGTTCCCCAGCCCGCTTACCGGGTCTTCGGCTGTGGACAAGGAGCCGTCGCTGAGGTCATCCTCCTCGCCTCGTGGCAGCGCCATCTTGGAAGGTGTGCTGCCGCCTGCTCGGGCCTGTGAGGTGAAAATGTCCTGTATACTCCGAGTATGGGGGGTCCCGGATTGACGGCAAGCTCCCGTTCCCGTCCCGGTGTGGTGGCGAGCTGATTTCAGCATGATGCGGCTTTAAATAGACCGAAGGGAGAGCTTACGGGCTGTGGGTCTCCTGGAGCTCTTGTCTCAAGCGGCCATTCCCGATGCGCGCCAAGCCACGCCCCTGAGTAAACAATTATTCTAATAGTAAATCGCTGCCTCAAAAAAAAAACATCTCTCATTTGTGCAAATGCCTATATATATATATATATATATATATATATATATATATATATATATATATATAAATCTTGATTGTTGTGAACGCTAGTCCTTATATACGCTGCCAGGGCAGGACTGGGAATAAAATCCAGCCCTGAAAAAAAAATCATACCAACCCCACAGCATTATTATACCAGCTCAACATCATAACATCATTATTTTCTTGTTCATGAAAGGGAAAACCATACATTTTAAAGCACATTTGAAGAGTGTATTATATATAGATAAGACATTTGAAATCACATAGGGCTAAGTATATATATTCCAGGTAAAGGTGGTCAATCATCAAATTACAGTTAAAAGTGGTAAAAGTGGTCAATCATCAAGGGGGACCCCAGGAACTCAGAACGTGGGGGGTCCACCTTTTGCAGAAAGAATACACTAAGGTAAGGGGGATGGGTTACTGATATAAGGGGGAAATCCTTTATATCAGTACCCCCTTACATTATCGTATTCACTCCTCCCTTACATCAGTGACCCTCTCCCACTTCAGACTGGCCTAGCAGCGCTGTCACTGACCTACTCTCAGGTGCACCATACAGGGCTCAGTCAGTCGGCTCCAGCTCGGCAGCTCAGTGGTTTTAAACCTATAGTCTCCTCTCCACAGTCCACACACATCTGACTTCTCCCATGACCCCCATTCCATCGACACTCCCACTCTTGATTTCTCTCCAGACTCCCTCAGAGACTGCAGACATGATACAGGAGATGGTCAGAGACTGCAGATATGATACAGGAGCTCAATACAGCCTCACCAGTGCACATCAAATGCAGCCTCATCAGTGCCAATCAAATGTAGCCTCATCAGTGCCAATCAAATGCAGCTTTACTCTGCCCGTGAATGCAGTCTCACTGTGCCCATGAATGCAGCCTCACTGTGCCCACCATTGCAGCTTCACTATGTCCATCAATGCAGCCTCACTGTGCCCAATAATGTAGCCTCACTGTGCCCATCAATGCAGCCTCACTGTGCCAATCAAATGCAGGTTTACTGTGCTGTGAATGCAGCCTCACTGTGCCCATGAATGCAGCCTCACTGTGCCCATCATTGTAGCCCCTCCTGTGCCCCATGTCCCAGTCTTCAGTCCCTGTCTGTGGGAAGGTGTGTTGTTGATGCTCGGTATGGTATCTTGCATGCCAGCAGGATATTGCTGATGGCCAGCAGCAGGCAGGGTCTGTTCTCATTTTGGATTGGGACAGTGCTCCTTCCAGAGGATCTGTTTGCTGTGAGATGGTCCCTGACCACCTGCGCCTTCAGCTGTCCTCATTTTCTGGCCCGAGTCAGCCTGTCCTCTGGTCCTGTGGAAGTGGAGAGCACTGGATGGGAGCTGGAGAGAAGGGGGAGCAGAGAGTACTGGTGGGGTTAAAGAGCACATGGGTGGGGGCAAAGAGCAGGGGGAGTGGAGATCACAGGGGTGGGGAGCAAAGAGCGCTGTGGGGGGGACTTTAGAGCACTGGGGGGGACAAAAAGAACAGAGGTGGAGAGCACGGGATGCTGAGAGCACAGGGGTGCTAAGAGTGTGGGGTGGCGAAGAGCACTGGGGGGGCAGAAAGACAGGGGTGGAGAGCACGGGGGATGGAGAGCACTGGGGGTACAATGAGCAGGGGGAGTGGAGAGCAATGGTGGGGATCTTGAGAGCACCAGTGGGGGCCAGAAAGAACATGGGTGGAAAGGAGAGCACCATGGTGGGCGGAGAGCTCTGGCGGAGTTTGAGAGCATATGGGTGGCAAAATGCAGAGAGGAGTGGAGAGCACAGGGGTGGGGAGTGGAAAGTGCTGGGTTGGAGCTTGTGAGCACTGGAGGAGGAGCCAAAAAGAAAAGAGGTGGAGAGCATGGGGGCAGAGAGCACTGGGGGGGGGGGCTGGAGAGTGATGGATGAAGCTTGAGAGCAATGGGAGGCCAGAAAGCATAGGGGTGGGGAGAATGGGGGGGGGGGTGGGGGCAGGTACTGCCCCAGGGGACATGCATCAATGCAATTTTTTGTATCAATGCAATCAAAAAAAGTGCAGTTTTTTCAGGAGCAGTGATTTTAATAATGCTTAAATTGAAATAATAAAAATGAAATGTTCCTTTAAATATTTTGCCTGGGGGGGTCTCCTAGTCTGCCTGTAAAGTAGCACATCTTTGTGATGTGTTTTACTATGCCACAGCAAAATGACATGTCTAAAAGGAAAACATTTAATTTAACCATTTCAGGCTCTGAAGATTTTGCTGCTCAATGACCAGGATATTTTTTTGCGATACAGCACTGTGTCGCTTTAACTGACAATTGCGCGGTTGTGCAACACTGTACCCAAATAAAATTGATGTCCTTTTTTTCCCACAAATAGAGCTTTCTTTTGGTGATATTGGTCACCTCTGTGGTTTTTAGTTTTTGCGCTATAAACAAAGGAGCGTAAATTTTGAAAAACACACAATATCTTTTACTTTTTGCTATAATAAATATCCCACATTTTTTTTTCAAAAAACATTTTTTTCTTCAGTTTAGGCCAAATGTGTATTCTTCTACATATTTTTGGTAAGAAAATCGTAATAAGTGTATATTGATTAGTTTGCACAAAAGTTATACCGTCTGCAAAATAGGGGATAGATTTATGGCATTTTTATTATTTTTTGTCCTCGTAAATGACGGCGATCTGCAATTTTTATTGGGACTGCAATATTGCGGTGAACCAGTTGGACACGTTTGACACATTTTTGGGGACCACTGACAATTGTGCAATGATCAGTGCTATAGAAATACACTGATTACTGTATAAATGTCACTGACAAGGAAGGGGTTAACACTATGGGCGATTGAGGGGTTAACAGTGTTCCCTAGGTGTGTTCTAACTGTAGGGGGAATGGGCCTGTCTAGGAGGAGAGAGAGATCAGTGTTCATACTTAGTATGAACACACAATCTGTCTCTACTCCCCTGAAAGAACCAGGATTTGTGTGTTTACACACACAGATACCTGTTCTCTCTGTCACAAGCGTTCGCGGGTGCCCGGTGGTCATTGCGCACAGGCTGTGGGTGCGTGTGCGCGCCCCCAGTGGCCAAAAGGCAAAGCGACGTAAGTTAATGTTGTTTTGCCCAGCTGTGCCATTCTGCCAAAGTGTAACTGTGGCGGCTAGTCGGCAAGCAGGTAAAACTGCTTGCAGCTGTAGCTGTAATGTATTGTTGGATCCCGGTAATATAGGTTAAAAATCATTGAAAAAACAGCATGGGTTCCCCCAGTCCATAAGAGGCCTTTCAGGTCTGGTATAGATATTAAGGGGAACCAAGCGTCAAAAAAAAAAAAAAAATGGCATGTCCCCCAATCCATACCAGGCTGTTCAGGTCTGGTATGGATTTTAAGGGGAACACCACACCAACATTTTAAGAAAAATACAGTGGGAATCCCCCTCAAAATTCATACCAGACCCCATGGCAGGCCACAGGAAAATGTGAGGCACCCCCTCCTGAACCGTACCAGGCCACATGCCCTCAACATGGGGAGGGTGCTTTGGGGTCTCATCCCCACAACCCTTGCCCAGTGGTTGTGGGGGTCTACAGGTGGGGCACGTATCAGAATCTGGAAGCCCCCTTTAACAAAGGGGACCCCAAATCCCATCCCCTCTTTGTGAATGAGTATTTTGTTCATTGTACCCCCACTTATTCACCAAAAAAGTGTCAAAAAGTAAAAATGACAGCAAGACCGTTTTTGACAATTCCTTCAGTAAAAAAAAAAAAAAAAAAAAGTGTCCTGCAATGTAAATCCATGGTCAATCACACCACCCAATGGACCGAAAAATTTTTTTTAAAAACTCTGCCTCCTGTCAACTGCAGCCTTTTCGCAATGACAGCTGTTATATAGCTAAGGGTGGGGCCATCCAGTGATGTAAAAAAATTAGCCCACCCCCCTCTGATGCCACATGACGTCACAAGGGGCAGGGGTCATTTGGTTACATCACAGGGTAGCCCCGCCCTTAGCTATATAACAGCTGTCATCACGAAAAGCCTGCAGGGCTTTGGAGGCAAAGTTTTAAAAAAAAAAATTCTTGAGTCATCAGCATTGTGATTGAAGATGGATTGACATTGTGGGACACTTTCATTTTTTAATAAAAGTATTGTCCAAAACTGTAATTTTTACTTTTTTGACACTTTTTTGGGTGAATGTGTAGGGGTACAATATACCCGATACCCATTCACATAGGGGGCGGGATCTGGGAGCCCCTTGTTAAAGGGGGCCTCCAGATTCCGATAAGCCTCCTGCCCACAGACCCCCACAAACACCAAGCAAGGGTTGTGGGGAAGAGACACGTGTCCTCATCAACCCCCATGTTTAGGGCATGTGGCCTTGTACAGTTCAGGAGCTCTTGCGCCCCCCCCCCTTTTCCTGCAGCCAGCCAGGTTGTGTGCTTGCATAAGGATCTGGTATGGATTTTGGGGGGGACCCCCACATGATTTATTTTTTTACATTTTGGCACGGGGTCCCCCTTAAAATTCATACCAGACCTAAAGGGCCTTGGATTTAGGAGGGGACCCCTACACCATTTATTTATTTTTTATAAATGTGGACTCGAGGGAACCCACGCCGTTTTTTACAGTGATTTTTTTATCTATATTGCCGGGATCCGATAATTCAGAATAGTAGGTCTCAAATTGATGGGGTGTATGGTTGCGCAGGCTTTCTTAGTCTGGAGAGCTCTGGCTATGAATTTTCCACATTTGGTGCCAAATTCTTACTTTCACTCCTGGGATACAGGGCTATGGGCAGCAACATGGGCGTCCGCAGCAGGGGGCAAGGGGGGTCAAGTGCCCCCCCCCCCCCTGGAATCTCCAAGGTGTCTGCCGTAGCCGTCGCCATGCTGCATTTTTTTCACTTTTTTTTTTCTTTTTTTTGTCTGCTAGCGGCTGCATCCTCCGCCTTCTCTGACTCCTATGGATCAGAGCGCTGGATGGCTCTGTGTACTGCTGCCGCTCTGTAACACAGTCCCGCCCCCTCAGACCAGCTTGTGCGATAGTAAAGAGAATCAACGTTCCCCCTATCGCATGAGCCGGTCTGGGGGGCGGGGCCATGTTACAGAGTGGCCACAGTACACAGAGCCATCCAGCACTATGATCAAGAGAAGGAGATGCTGCAGGTACAGCCCGCCCTATGTGCCACAGTGCCTGGATAGGAGGATGGGGGGGGCTGCCAATTCTCCTATCCAACTTATTGTACTGTCCCCAGTTCACCTTGTGCTCCCTGCCCCCCCCAGTGCTCTCCTCCACCACACTCTCCTGCCCCCCCATTGCTCTCCTCCACCCCCACACTGTCCTGCCCCCCCCAGTGCTCTCCTCCACCACCACACTCTCCTGCCCCCCCCCCCAGTGCTCTCCTCCACCACCACACTCTCCTGCCCCCCCTCTCTCCTCCACCACACTCTCCTGCCCCCCCAGTGCTCTCCTCCACCACCACACTCTCCTGCCCCCCCAGTGCTCTCCTCCACCACCACACTCTCCTGCCCCCCCCCCAGTGCTCTCCTCCACCAGCACACTCTCCTGCCCCCCCAGTGCTCTCCTCCACCACCACACTCTCCTGCCCCCCCCCAGTGCTCTCCTCCACCACCACACTCGTCTGCCCCCCCAGTGCTCTCCTCCACCACCACACTCTCCTGCCCCCCCCAGTGCTCTCCTCCACCACCACACTCTCCTGCCCCCCCCCCCCCAGTGCTCTCCTCCACCACCACACTCTTCTCTAGCCACCATCCCAGTGCTCCCCCCTGTCCCCCCCAGTGCTCTCCCACCCTGTTCCCCCCACCCAGTGCTCTCGACTCCCCCCAGTGCTCCCCCCGTTCTCCCCCCCCCACAGTGCTCTCCGATCTCCCCAGTCCTCTCCCCTCCATGCTCTCCCCCCTGTTCTCCCCCCCGTGCTCTCCCCCCTGTTCTTTCCCCCCCTCTTCTTTCCACTCCCCCCAGTGCTTCCCCCCCAGTGCTCTTCAGCTCTCCTCATCACTCTCCAGCCCCCACCCCAGTGCTCTCTAGTCCCCCATTCTCCCCACCCCTGTTCTTTCTGCCCCCCTGGTGCTCTCCACCCCTGTTCTTTTTGGCTCCCCCCAGCACTCTCCACTCCCCACCCCTGTACTCTCCACTCCCCCTGCATTCTGCCCCCACCCATGTGCTCTCCAACCCTACCAGTGCTCTCCACCCCCATAGTGCTCTCCAGTCCCCAGTGCTTTCCACCACTGTTCTTTCTGGCCCCCACTGGTGCTCTCCACTCCCCCCTGCTCTTTGTACCCCCCCAGTACTCTCCAGCCCCATGCTCTCCACCCCTGTTTTTCTGCTCCCCCAGTGCTCTTCACCGCACCACACTCTCCTGCCCCACCCCGTGCTCTCCTCCACCACACTCTCCTGCCCCCCCTGCTCTCCAGCTCTCCCCATCCTTCTCTAGCCACCATCCCAGTGCTCTCCCCCTTGTCCCCCCCAGTGCTCTCCCCCTTGTCCCCCCCAGTGCTCTCCCCTGTCCCCCCCAGTGCTCTCCCCCCTGTTCCCCCCACAGTGCTCTCCACTCCCCACAGTGCTCTCCCCCCACAGTGCTCTCCACTTCCCCCAGTCCTCTCCCCTCTGTGCTCTCCCACCGTTCTCCTCCCCAGTGCTCTCCCCCCAGTGCTCTCCCCCCTGTTATCCCTCCAGTGCTCTCTCCCCTGTTCTTTCCCCCCCAGTGCTCTCCACTCCCTCCAGTTCTCTCCCCCCTGTTCTCCCCCCCCAGTGCTCTCCCCCCTGTTCTTTCCCCCCTGTTCTTTCTCCCCCCCTATGCTCTCCACACTCCCCAGTGCTCTCCCCCCTGTTCTCCCCCCCAGTGCTCTCCACTCCCCCCAGTGCTCCCCTGTGCTCTCCCCCCTGTTCTTTCCCCCCCCCAGTGCTCTTCAGCTCTCCCCATCACTCTCCAGCCCCCACCCCAGTGCTCTCCAGCCCCCCATTCTCCCCACCCCTGTCATTTCTGCCCCCCTAGTGCTCTCCAGCCCCCCCAGTGCTCTCTACCCTCCGTGCTCTCCACCCCTGCATTTTGGCCCCACCCATGTGCTCTCCAACCCTACCAGTGCTCTCCACCCCCCATAGTGCTCTCCAGTCCCCCGTGCTTCCCACCCCTGTTCCTTCTGGCCCCCACTGGTGCTCTCCACTCCTCCCTGCTCTTTGTACCCCCCAGTACTCTCCAGCCCCCGTGCTCTCCACCCCTGTTTTTCTGCCCCCCCCAGTGCTCTTCACCGCCCCACACTCTTAGCCCCCCCCCAGTGCTCTCAGCCTACCGTGCTCTCTACCCCTGTTCTTATTGGCCCCCCAGCGCTCTCTGCTCCCCACCCCTGTGATCTCCACTCCCCCTCGCTCTTTGCCCCCACCCATGTGTTCTCCAACCCCACCAGTACTCTCTACTCTCTAGTACGCACCCCCTTCTCTCCAACTGCCACCCAGTGTTCTCCACTTCCCCAGGACCAGAGGACAGGCTGACTGGGGCCAGAAAATGAGGATGGCTGAAGGTGCAGGTGGCCAGGGACCACTCCATCTCACAGCAGACAGATCCTCTGGATCCAAAACGAGAACGACCCTGCCTGCTGCTGCCCATCATGGATATCCTGCTGGCATGCAAGGTACCGTACCAAGCATCAACAACACACCTTCCCACAGGCAGGGACTGCAGACTGGGACACGGGGCACAGGAGAAGCTGCAATGATGGGCACAGTAAAGCTGCATTTGGTGGGCACAGTGAGGCTGCATTTGGTGGGCACAGTGAGGCTGCATTTGGTGGGCACAGTGAGGTTGCATTGGTGGGCACAGGGAGGCTGCATTTGATGGGCACTGGTGAGGCTGCATTGAGTTCTTGCATCAAGTCTGCAGTCTCTTTCCATCTCCTGTAGCATGTCTGCAGTCTCTGAGGGAGTCTGGAAAGAACTGCTGGGATGGGGGTCATGGGAAAAAAAGTCAGACTTGTGTGGACTGTGGACAGGAGACTATAGGATAAAACCAGAGCCACCAAGCTGGAGCCGACTGACTGAGCCCTGCACAGTGCACCTGAGAGGAGGTCAGTGAAAGCACCGCCTTATATTAGTAACCCACCCCCTTACCTTTGAGTATTCTTTCTGCAGAAGGTGGTCCCCCCTATGTTCTGAGTTCCTGGGGTCCCCCTTGATGATTGATCACTTACCACTATTAACTGGTAAAATGTATGGTTTTCCCTTTCATGAACAAGAAAATAATGACGTTATGCTATTGGGCTGGTATAATAATGCTGTGAGGCTGGTATGAAATTTTTTCCAGGGCTGGTTTTTGAAAGCATGGGCGTCCGCAAGGTTACTCAGGTGGCTGCGCACCATGCTCATATAGCCTAGAGAATGTACTTCTTTTTACATTGCAATACATCTGTTTTTGCCATATTTTTATCTTGATGAAAACAGCCTATACAGTGACAGTATGAGATCAAAATATGGCCACAACAGATGTATTGCAATGTAAAAAGATGTACATTTTCTAGGCTATATGGGCATGGAACACAGCCGCCAGAGTAACTTCCAATACAAAGTGAAGATGAATTATCTGTTATATAACACATATGTATTACCAGTGGAAAGATTTTCATGAGATTGTCAAAAAGGGACGGAGCATGAGTGGCCTTAAAATGATGCCCCCCCTTGGAAAAAGTTCTGCGGACGCCCATGGGCAGCAAGCCTTGACACCCTCTCCTGTCTCCACTGAGTCACTCATTCAGGGATCAGGCCTACTCCTTTGCTGGGCCTGCAGATTCTCCTCACACAGGAATCTCTCCTCATGGCACTACTGACCAATCTTTTAATGCAGCAGACCTGTACCTGAAATTGTCTACCCTTCTGGAGAAAGGCCTACCCTCCTCAGCTGCCAAAATCACAGGGAACATTAAAGCGGACCTCCAAAATATAGGATCTAGGATGGATGCCATTGAATGTAAGCTGGATCAGACTGCTGCTGTTTCACATCAGAACTCTGATCTCATTCACACCCTCCATGACCAACTGGACACAGCCTTATCCCACATAAATGACCTGGAGAGATATAATTTCAGGATTAGAGGACTACCTGAATCAATTCTAGATGTTGAAATGGCCACACAAGACCTTATGAGGTCCCTGATCTGCAACATCCCTTTTCCCTGTCTGGAGCTGGACAGAGCTCATAGAGTGCTGGGACCACCCAGGAAAGATGACTCCCCCAGAGCCATTATTGCAAAGCCCCACTTCTACGCTGTCAAGGATGCGGTCATGAGACAAGCCCACTCAATGCCCCAAGTAATCTGCCATGGGCACCCAGTGCAAATTTTTGCGGATCTCCCCCCTTCCACCATACAGTGCAGATGGACCCTGAAACCACTACTGAATGCTCTGACCCAGAAAGAGGTCAAATACAGATGGGCCTTCCCCTTCGCAGTGAAATTCACCTACAAAAGCCAAAACCAACACCGATTGTCAGTCCCCTCCCCCACAGTTAGAATCACTCCCTAGGTAACACATTTAACCCCCTGATCGCCCCCTAGTGTTAACATCTTCCCTGCCAGTGACATTTATACAGTAATCAGTGCATATTTCTAGAGCTGATTGCTGTATAATTGTCAATGGTCCCAAAATAGTGTCAAGTGTCCAATTTACCTGCCGCAATATCACATTCCTGAGAAAAATCGCAGATCGTCGCCATCATTAGTAAAAAAGAAAATATTAATAAAAATTTCATAAATCTATTGCCTATTTTGTAGGTGCTATAACTTTTGTGCAAACCAATCAATATACGTTTATTGCAATTTTTTTTTTTACCAAAAATATGTAGAAGAATACATATCAGCCTAAACTGAGGAAGACATTTGTTTTTTGTTAAATTGGGATATTTATTATAGCAAAAAGTAAAAAATATTGTATTTTTTTCAAAATTGTCGGTCTTTTTTTGTTTATAGTGAAAAAAATAAAAAAACGCAGAGGTGATCAAATACCACCAAAAGAAATCTCTATTTGTGGGGAAAAAATGTATCCATGGGTACAGTATTTCATGACCCCGCAATTGTCATTCAAAATGTTACAGCACTGAAATCTGAAAATTGGTCTGGACAGGAAGGGGGTGAAAATACCCTGTATTGAAGAGGTTAAAGGGAAACCCTTGTGTTCTCTCACCTTAATGCATCCTATGCATTAAGGTGAAAAAACTTCTCACAGTGAGTCGTCCCCGAGCCCCCCGTTTTACTCACCTAAACCCTTAGTTCACTCGGCAGAGATGCACTGCACCTCTCTCCCTGGGGTTCTCGGGTCTTCATTGGATAGATTGATAGCTCCTGTCAATCAAATTTAATGATGGGGGCGGGGCCGAGTCCGGAATTCTATGTCTATGCGTGCAAATGCTGGACTTGGGAGTGCGCCCACAAGGTAACCCCCTGGGAGAGAGCTTCTCCCAGGGGGTTTACCGATGCGGGGAGAAGCCATGAGAGCTGCCTGAGGACTCCAGAAGATGGTGATCAGGGCACACTGCAAAACAAATTGCACAGTGGAGGTAAGTATGATATGTATGTTGTTTAAAAAAAAATATATATATATATTAAAAACAAAGGTTTAAAATCACTTTAAAGATGGCAATAGCGGCTTTAGCAATTTGGTTATATTCAATTGTTTCAGGGATGCCTCTTACCCTTATATTGTAGTGGAGTCTGCGGTTGTCCAGATCTTCCATATGCCTTTGGAAGTCTCTGATTTGGGTGTTTTGGGAGTGAGAAGAAGCTTCTAGTTCTTGGATGGCAGTGTATGTATGGTTGCTGTTTCCTGTATTTCAACCATCTGCACTGTCATTGTTTGGATTCCATCCCTTCTAAGCTCTGTGATGGCTGTTGCAAGTGTGGCTTTAATATCTTCTGCCATTGAGCACAAGTCCTGTATGTTTAGTGGAGCACAGGGACTGTTAACTGTAGATGGCTTATGCAAATTTCAGTGGTATTCAACCAACATTTAAGTATTGTGAAGTTACCACATACTGTACCTGCAAATCACTAAGTGGGAAAACTGTCATAGTTTGTCCAAAAGAAACATAAACTATTGCAGCCATTTTTGTAACACGTATGTAGGTGTGCTGTTTAGCATCTGGCACAAAATCCACCATTGATAGACTTCATGAAGTTAATTTGCCACTAACTAAGCATACCTTGGTTAATTTATGCTTGTACTTACATTTGGATTGAACACTCTGCTCATCTCTACTCTGGAATTATTTGGGGGATTATAAAAATCAAAACAAAGCACGCAAAAAAAATAAAATGAATACGGAATTTAAAAAAAAATCACAATCATAGGTGCCGATATTGCTTGTCTCCCTAAGTTCGTTCTAAATGTGATACATGTCATTATTTGTATAGCACTGGTGCCAAAACAAAGGAATAAAAGAAAGCTAACCTTTGGCTAAAAAATAATGCAATAATAAAAGTCTCAATTAATTGTCACAAGCTGCATTCGGTACAGGGGAAAGCCCACACCTCAGGATGTTGATCTATCACACTGTTGTTCACACAGAGATTTAACACAGGTCCAGTTTATGCAACACTTGTGAGCAGTGGCGTAACTAGAACCTTCAGGGCCCCGATGCAGGAAACCTTGGAGGGCCCCCCCCCCCCCCAGACCTCCGGACAGGGCTCTTTTCTCCGAGCCCGATGGTGGAACACCAGGGCCCAGTCCCAAGTGGGTGGCCGCATATAAAGGAACCGATTTAAAAAACATCAATTAAAGCCACTGTGCCCATCAAACGCCACCACTGTACCATCAAATGTCACCACTGTACCATCAAATGTCACCACTATGCCCATCAAACTCTGCCGCTGTGCCCATCAAACTCTGCCGCTGTGCCCATCAAACTCTGCCACTGTGCCCATCATCAAATGCCACCTCTGTGCCCATCAAATGCTGCCAGTGTACCCAACAAATGCTGCCACTGTGCCCATCAAATGCCACCACTGTGCACATCAAATGCTGTTGGTGTGCCCATCAAATGCTGCCACTGTGAATCCCCACCACCCGCTCGCTGTCTGCCCGCCACTTACCCTGTCTGGGTGGGGCAGCGGGTAACGGCCATGAGCGGGGTCCTCCATGCATCTCCTGCCATCCTCATCTCCTGTCCTCTCCTCCTGATAGGCGTCCAATAGCTGCGCCTATCGTTTCAGCCAATCAGGTGATGGGTAACAGACCCGCACACCTGATTGGTGGAGAGGCGGTTCAGTGTTAGGAAAGTGAATATTAATTCACTTTTCTAACACACCTGGGCAGACTGTGAGCGTCAAGCATGGCACTCGCAGTTCACCTATTTTGAAGCCTATTAGAGCCCATGGCTCTAATCAGGTGCTGCAAAAACACCCCCGCCGCTGTAATTCAGGCACCCGACACCCCAAAAGGGACCAGACACCTAAATATGGGGGTGCCAGCGGTGGCTATGGATAGATTCATGCTATGCTATGCATGAATCTATCCATTGGTCATAGAGGGTGTGGCTGGAGAGAGGGGGCGGCACCTGAGCACCCTTTTGGATGCACCGCCACTGATAAACACATGCACATTCACATACATACATATGCATACATGCACACTCACATACATGCGCACACAAACATGCATACATACACATACATATATGAACACACACACACACACACATACATGCTCACACACACACACACACACACACACAAGCATGCTCACACACACACATACAAGCATGCTCACACACATACATACAAGCATGCTTGCTCACGCGCACATACATACAAGCATGCTCACACACACACGCACATACAAGCATGCTCACACACACACACATATACAAGCATGCTCACACACACACATACATGCATGCTCACACACGCACATACAAGCATGTTCACACACACACACACACACACACACACACACATACAAGCATGCTCACACACACACATACATGCATGCTCACACACGCACATACAAGCATGCTCACACACACACACATACACGCATGCTCACACACGCACATACAAGCATGCTCACACACATGCACATACAAGCATGCTCACACACACACACACACACATATACAAGCATGCTCACACACACACACACATACATGCATGCTCACACACGCACATACAAGCATGCTCACACACACACACACACACACACACACACATACAAGCATGCTCACACACACACACACACACACATACAAGCATGCTCACACACACACACACACATACAAGCATGCTCACACACGCACATACAAGCATGCTCACACACGCACATACAAGCATGCTCACACACACATACATACAAGCATGCTCACACACATACATACAAGCATGCTCAC
This sequence comes from Lithobates pipiens, assembly GCF_037356315.1. Classification (NCBI taxonomy): domain Eukaryota; kingdom Metazoa; phylum Chordata; class Amphibia; order Anura; family Ranidae; genus Lithobates; species Lithobates pipiens. The sequence goes on along the minus strand of NW_027507686.1, from coordinate 153,128,764 downwards.
ACACACACATATAAACACAAATGCAGTAGCTAGTCTTGTAAAAAAAAAACGGCAGACATTTACAGTACCTTGGCTCTTCCTGCCGGGTACTGCACTGTAGGGGGAGACAAAGAGCACACACTTTACCCTAATGTGTGGAGCTCCCGCACAGAGCCGATTTCAGTTCGGCTGATGATAGGGGAGCTCCTCTCAGCCTCCCCTCCTACGGAAGAGTACAGGGGGCCTGAGGGCCCCCTGGAGCAAGGGGCCCGGTCGCCATGGCGATCTTGGCGACCCCTATAATTCCGCCACTGCTTGTGAGCCAAAACTTAGTATAAAATAGTTGGTCATCTACTACGCCTGTGTGTAGATAACATCTGCTGTACATTCTGACTCTGCGCTGTTTTGGCAACCAAGTGCTTTGATTCAGATAAGTTATTCAAGTTTTCTTTACTTACATTGGTTAAAACTGTAATTTTTAAATGTAAACAATTTTGTACATTATACGTTAATCTTTTGCTTAAAAATGCATTGGTCCGCTTACCATTTTGAAAATGACTAGTCACTGGGCGGGAGAATACAAAAATAACAGGACAATAAATATGCACCACAGTGTATGCCAATAGGTATGTACCACTTACTCAGCACTTGTTTGACAAACTATGTCCATGTGCAAATAAAAAAGTCCTGAGATAACGACCATTAGAATTGGGAAATTATGAACATGGATGATGTATGGCAAGGTCCAGCCAACTCTGCAGCTCTGCTATCAGATCAGGAAATGATCTCAAAACAGGAAAAGCAAGCACAGGGTACTGGAGCTAGTAAATCATAAGAGGCAACACTTTATTGAACATAGCACACTTACATGATCAATAATGGAATACTGTCATGAGAGATGTAAGCTGACAGGCAACCCAGGGATGACAGCTGTAGCTCCACAAAGCACACAGAAGTATGCTGGAATGGACAAAAAGTCACACCAGCAGAGTCTGCAGCTGAAATCTGGTTGATGACAGCTGTCAAGGTCAGCCTGTGATGCCAGGAGTGGGCGGAAAGGTTGCAGCTGTCAAATTCAGCCAGTGAGTACAGGGATGGGCTGGGCAATAATGTGTTTCAGAGGCTCCTCCTCCTTTTTCAAACAATCCAATGGGGAGGGAGAAGCAGACATATGTATACAGTGCCAGCCAAGAGGGTAAGGTGGCATGAGGAAATGATGAGCACCTGCTGAATGTACACTGCAAAACACAGCAACAGAGGCAACAAATGAATAAATAAATAGAAGGGCATCACACAACAGCATATATGGACTAAGATGCAAATATATAATATAAACAATACACAGTCACCTAAAAGGCAAAGAACATTTAAAACATGTACAGCAAGCATTATATATTTTGTTTCACCCCAAGAAAAAACTGGTTAAAAAGGATTACGACTAATATAAATATAGGTAGGTGGGCGATGAAGAAATAAAAAAAAATAAGGCCATGAAAATAAACACAAAAATACCATCTCTGTACAGAAAAAAGCATGCATCTGTATGGAAGAACTCTGATAAAAATAAAGAAACACTGAAATGCCATAACAATCATCTTAAGAACAAGACGCGTGTTAGATGATGTATATATCAGGAAAAAAAAACGACCAATTAGTTGAAATTAAATATAATAAAAATATATGGCATCAACCAATATGTGTGTAGGTGTATGTTATTTTATTCTGATCATTTTTAATGTATAGTATGCATTCTCATTAAAAAAAGAAAAAAAGAGGAATAAAGGGTAATATCCTACAGCAGAGGTAGGCAACCTCGACTCTCCAGCTTTTGTGAAACTACAAATCCCATCATGCCTCGGCCTCTAGGAGTCATGCCTGTGATTGTTAAGGTCTTGCAATGTCTCATGGGACTTGTAGTTTCAAAACAGCTGGAGGGCCGAGGTTGCCTACCCCGGTCTAACAGTATAGTGTGAACCTCAAGCACTTCATCAATACCCTGGGGATAGGGTATTCAAAGTGAATACCCAAAAGGTTTCCCTGTGGCAGAGTTTGCGTAACCTCTCTGCTAAAGAGTCACAAATAGGAATATGATTGAGGATCCATACCCAAAGTCCTGAAATAGAACAACTGTGTTTTAATTTAAAATGATAAGGCACACTGTGGTCAATGTTACCTTCCTCAGTTAGTCATCTATGGTTACCAAAGTGGGCCCTAACTATACATAGGGTGCAGCCCAAGTACAGAAACCCACAAGGACATGTGAGACAATAGACAATGTGATGGAGCATGTGTAGAAGAAATGGCTAGGGTGGGGGCGTGGCTTGCGCGCGTACGGAATGGCAGCCTAAGCCAGGAGCTCTTGTCAGCCGGCCGGACATCCAGAGCGATACGGACCCCAGCTGCACCCAGCGAGTCAGCATCCACTCCCGGAGAGGTCCCGGAACAATCCGCCACGATGTCCCGCAAACGAAAGGAGGAGAAAAACCTCCAGAAGCTCACGGCGCTCTCCTTCCAGCGAGAGAGACACAGCCAAGATGGCGCCGGCGGGACCGCCGTGCGCCCATCCTCAGCCTACACAGATCTTCCAAGCAGCGATCCTGGCGATACAGAGGGGGAATCACTACCATCCTCCTTCACCAACTCACCGCCAGTCTCTCCATCCTCCAGGAGCCCCGTTAAAGCGCGGATGCGCTTGGATACAGCGGACAAGGCCCAGACCACAGTGAGTACTGAGCTGCACAATTCACACGCCATATCTTCCCTGCAATCCTCCATAGCGGCCTTCCCTACCTCAGGCCAGCCGGTCCTTGACACCACCATGAAGGACATGCTCCTTTCATTACAATCATCCCTCATGACCAACCTGTCATCCTTGATCCACAAATTTACTACAGATATGCGACAGATGGGGGACAGGGTGCAGTATATGGAGGATAAAATGTAGGAATATGCGGGCACTGTTAACGACTTGGTTGACACATATATGGCCCAGAAAGAAGATACTGACTGGATCAAATCAAAAATCGCGGACCTCGAGGACCGCTCTCCCGCCGCAATAATATCAAGATACGCGGTATACCGGAAACAGTCCTTCCCGTGGACCTGCATAAATACGTGACCACGTATGTTCTCTAATATGCTGCCTGAATTGACACCCATTGAACTCACTATAGACCGCATTCACCGGATCCCTAAACCGGGTCACTTGGCGGACACGGTTCCCAGGGATGTGCTATTAAAGATCCACTTTTATCAAGCGAAAGAACAAATCTTCTCTAGGGCTAGAATCCTCACTACATTACCTGCTCCTTATGCAGACATTCAACTTTTCGCTGACCTATCACAGCACACTCTTCAACTGCGCAGACAGTTGAAATCCATCACTAAAGCTCTTACAAACCATAAAATCGTCTATAAATGGCGCCACCCTGCCACTGTCCTGGTCCTGCACAATGGAATACCTCATATCATCTCTACGGTGGAGGGAGGCATGAAGCTATTACATTCATGGGGCATCAGTCCAGAAGCACCGAGTGGTAACACTGCAGCACCCAGGAGACATAACTCCCCACCTCAAGGATCTCTCCACAGGAGCTACCACCCACAGATGAAATGATATTCTGTTACCTATTTTTCTCCATTTCTCGTACGGAGCTACCTAAAGAATCCGGTCCGGCTGACCGTCTCCTCCATTGACCTTAGAGCCCGAACTTTCCCCCTGGTTACGTCAGCGCCCATTAGGGATGAACACTGCTGACTTGTTCTTCACGGTACACGTTCCAGCATCTTATGCTATTCTGTTTTTCTTTTTTTTTCTTTTTTGTTGTTTTCATTTGTTTCGCACCAAGTTATCCCGTTACCTTGTTTTCTCACTTTGAATTGTATCTACAGAGCATTACCTAGAGTAATAGTACCAATTTCGCCTCATACATCAAACTTCTGATCGTCGCCGCGGAACCTTCATTTACCAGCCTACCTGGACTCTGTTCTCAACCTTTGAAGAAAAGATCGTCTTGACGTCAGCTGCCCTACTTCTCCCAACTGTAAGTGCACCAATCAATCTGTTTCATCCACTGGTACCACAATGTCAATTACTGTAGTCTCCCTTAATGCGAAAGGCTTAAATCACCCGGCTAAACGCATATCGTTGTGGAAAACGGCCTTATTGCTCAAAAGCGATCTAATATGCGTCCAAGAAATGCATTTTACGCAAGAATCCTCGCCTCGGTGCCAACACAAAGCATCTCCTCATATATTTCAATCCTCCTATTCCAAAAAACAACGAGGAGTAATGATCGCTGTTCGGGACACAGTCCTCTTTCAGCTACAGAACTGCATCACTGACACAGAAGGTCGTTACATCATACTGGTTTGCAAACTCAACAACGTCCAATACACATTAGTTTCATTGTATGCACCGAACCATCGCCAGATGTCCTTTCTAAGGGACCTATTGGAGAAGGTCAATTCTCACAGGAAGGGTAATCTATTATGGTGCGGAGACTTTAATCTCATACCAGATTATGGTATCGATTCCACTGCTGGGCTTGAGAGAACTGCAAATTTTTGTATTCAAACAAAATGTTCGATGTGTGGAAGTGTTGTCACGCGAGTGAACGTGACTATACGTACCTATCGCCGCGCTACAACACCTACTCACGCATAGACCTGTTTATTGCTGATAAATATCTGTTACAAAAAGTGTCGGCTTCGGAGATCCACGCCACCACCTGGTCAGACCATGCCTAACTCATTTCTCTGGAGAACAAACAACTACCTTCTCCATAACCCACATACTGCAAACTCTCTCAAACAACAACTAGAAGAATTTTTCTCTATTAACTCCCAATCAGTGTCTGATCCGGTGTTGGTGTGGAGAACCCACAAAGCTGTTATTAGGGGTGTCTTTCTCCAACTGGGAGCCAGGGAAAAGAAACAGAGATCATTAAAATTAGACCAAATCCACTGAATCCCAAAATAAACAGAACCCCTCCCCTGCACTCCAAACACAAATTTTTAAATTACGCCACGAGCTACGCTCGCTTCTCCTAGAAACCTATGGGAAAACCCTCACCAAACTTAGAGCGACTACATATTCAACAGGTAACAAAGTGGGAAAACTACTGGCCTTGCGAATAAAAGGGTACAAAACCAAATCCAAAATTCCATTCCTGATTCACCCTCATTCCAAACAAAAACTTCTGAAACCCCATGAGATCGCTAACGCGTTCGGGTCCTACTATACAGATCTATATAATCTGAGAGACGATAAGCATACGGTACAACCATCGCAGGAGGAAATAAATACATTCCTAGAGCATATTAAACTACCTTCCATTTCACAGGAACAGCTAGCTACCCTTAATGCTCCTTTTACAGTCCCTGAAATATTAAGTGCTATCAATAGGCTCCCAAACTATAAATCCCCAGGACCAGATGGACTTAATGGGGAATACTACAAATCCTTTCAACATATTTTAGCTCCTACACTTTGCGAGGTCTACAATTCCGCTGTATCTTCCTCCTCCTTCCCATCAGAGATGCTAAGCGCAATAGTAGTTACACTTCCAAAACCTGGTAAAGAACCAAATGTCCCCCAAAACTTTCGCCCTATATCCTTATTAAACGTAGATGTCAAGATTTATGCCAAATTGATAGCCAACCGAATGATAGACATCATCCCCAATCTTATACACAAGGACCAATTCGGCTTCACAAAAGGCCGCCAATCCTCCGATGCCACTAGAAGGATGATTGACATTATCCACCATGCAGAGAGCTTTTTCAGCGTCAAGGGACAAGAGTACAGAGGGGGTACCCGCCCTCTGTACTCTTGTCCCTTGACGCTGAAAAAGCATTTGACAGAGTACACTGGGGGACCTGTCTTCTACTCTACAAAAATTTGGATTTACTGGTCCAATATTCAACGCTATTATGGCACTATACTCCTCCCCCTCAGCCCAAGTGTACTCTGCTGCAGCACTATCTTCCCCATTCGCTATATCCAATGGCACTAGGCAAGGATGCCCCTTATCCCCCCTAATATTTAATATTTAATCTAATAATGGAACCACTGGCACAATCGATTCGCACAAACCCTTTAATTAAAGGTATCACCATAGGAGATTGAGCACATAAAATCAGCTTATTTGCGGACGACGTAATCCTCATGCTCTCTGACCCCCTCACCTCCCTCCCGGCGGTCCGAGAGACGCTAGCCTCCTTCAGTAAAGTTTCCTACTACAAAGTCAATGACACTAAATCCTGCATATTGAACCTAGGAGTGGATTCCACTACTAGCCTGATTCTACAGCAACAAACGCCATTCACTTGGGCAGATAAAAGTATATCTTATCTTGGTGTCCAACTAACTAAAACAACAGCAGAACTATTTTCACATAACTTCATTCCCTTTAAAACCAAACTACAGGAGGATCTGCGCAGGCTGGCGTCTCTTGAGCTGTCCTGGATGGGGCGTCTAGCGGCCTTTAAAATGATGCATCTCCCCCAAATCCTGTACCTATTCCGAACACTACCTATAATCATTCCTGCCAAATACTTCGGATCCCTACAGTCCCTACTCTCCTCCTACATGTGGCAAGGTAAAAAGAGCAGAAGCGCACACACAAAATTGATCAAACACCGTAGGGCTGGGGGTGCTGGATATGTTGACTTTCAGGACTATTATATGGCATCAATACTGACCCAAACTAAAGACTGGTTCTCACCCTTTCCGTCTACGGAGTGGGGACAAATTGAAGCCTCTCATATGTGTATTACTCGAATGTGGAAAAATTCTTCACCGCCCACGGTGCGAGATGTGGTGAAACTGACCCACCTACATTTTACCTACGAACGAACGATAGCACGCTGCCAAGGTACCCTACATTACAACTCCCAGGTATGGCTCCCATGGTCAACATGGATCAATCACCAAAATATCCTTCCATTGCCGCAAGAGAGTACTATCTTAAATCCGCTCGCAGATTTCTGAATACAGGAGCGTTAATGTCGTTACCCTCTGCATCATAGTTATGTTGTCAAACATACGTATTATGATATTTTGCTTATAGCTGTACCTACTGTACTGAACGATTAGTATTCTACTCACCATCAGAGGGGTGGACTTTCCTCCTGGCCACAGCATTGCTCCCGTGAGGGGTGTCCAGGGGGGAAGCTCCAATGTCCCCTTAGACAAATTAGCAACAAGATAACATCTCTATTGCTAGTAACTGCCTGTATTCTGCATAACTGTACACTTACCCTTGTTTTCGATTTACTCTGGGTTATTTCCGATATCGGCTATAAAAAAAGTAAGGTGTATTCCATCAATTGACTATGGTACATTAGCCTTGTACCAGTCGCACCACGGTTGCCAATTATTTAGAAAAGCAGTACATTTGCCCGATGCCGATGCCAAGATTAGCTCATAGTTATAGTGAATAGCAAGAGTCCGAATGACCTCTGGGACATCCGGAAGGTGGGGGGATTTCCAAATCCTGAGAAGTACTAATTTAGCGGCCAAGAACAAGTGGGTCACAAACTGTCTAAGTGAAGGCGGAATATCTTCTATCCCTACGTTAAGCAATGCCAAGGCAGGGGAGGGGGGTAGTATGATTCCGGTGACCTGTCGGAATATTGCAAAAATTCTCATCCAGAACCCAGCTAGTTTGCTGCATGACCACAGTACATGAAACATAGTCCCCACTTGGGAGCAATTCCGCCAACACAGTGAAGAGATAGAAGAGTTGAACTTGGCTAAACGGTATGGAGTAAGATACCATCTTTGCGTAGATTTGTGCGCTAATTCCCAAAGGGAGGTGCATTTGGTGGCAGAATATGTGCGATGGATAGCTATGCTCCATTGCTCTTCGGAGATAGGGATACCAAGATCTCTCTCCCAGGCCAGCGTGGGCCCAGTCTTTTCTAAAAAAGATTTGTCATCGAGAGTGTTATAAAATAAGGAGATCCCGCCCTTTTTCTCGCTCCCACTATCAAGATACTGTTTGACACGCCAATGAACTTTATAAGGTGTAATGTGTTTGCCGGTAATGTAAGACTGAACTCGATAGTAATTAAAGTATTCCGAGTGCGCTAGGCCGTACACCTCTTGCACTTTTGCAAAGGGTTTAGGCTTGGATTCACTAAACAGGTTGTGAATCCAATGGATTCCCGAGTTATACCAAGTTTGCAAGGAGAGCTCCGGGATTAGTAATGTTAAGATTGATATGGGCAGTTGTATTGTGGAGGATAGGCCACTCCGGGGTTGTGTAGAAACTAGTAGTTTCCATGAACGCAGGGATGTCAACACCGGGAGCGGAAGACCTGCCGGCGTCCGTGCCAGGTGCGGGAATGCCAGGGCGAAATTTCTCAAGTTGTTGCCCGGGACACAGTGCTGCTCTATTTCCCCCCATAGCAAGGATGGTTCGTTAGCAAACCAGTCTCTCAGCTGAGCTAAGATAGCTGCTTTGTAGTAATCCGCCAGCACAGGCAAGCCGAGACCCCCAGCTTGTCTAGATTTACTCAATTTTTTGAACGCACTCCTAGCTCTCCTACCCTCCCAGAGAAATCCTGATAGCATAGTCTGTAGTTTACTAAAAAATTGGTTTGTAACCGGAACAGGGACCGTCCGGAAGATATAGATCAGCTGGGGCAATAGTTGCATTTTGAACGCCGCAAGGCGTCCTGACCAGGAAAGAATATGTTTACTGAGGATTTGGAGACCGGATCTTAATTTGTCCACCAGGGGAATATTATTAGCTTTAAAGAGTTGGTTAGGATGGGGGGTTAATGTAATCCCTAAATAAGAAACCCCCAAGTCTTGCCATAGAAAAGGGTAAGTATTCTGCAGGAGTTTCCTTTCGTGCAAGGGAATTCCCAGGTCCAGAACACAGGACTTGGATGAGTTTACTTTGTAATAGGAGACTTTGCTAAAGTAATCGAGAATCTTGGCGACATGCATCAGAGAAGTCGATGGTCTAGTAAGCATTAAAATCACGTCGTCTGCGAAAAGGCTGATCATGTGTTTGCGACCATTGACTTCGAACCCATGAACATTAGGGTCTTGTCTGATGCACGCGGCCAATGGCTCAATAAGCATATTAAAGATCAAGGGGGATAATGGACACCCCTGTCGGGTGCCATTCGTAATTTGGAAAGGTTTCAACAGCATTCCAGAGGAGTATACCCTACCTGAAGGAGAGGTATAGAGAGCCAATATGGCTGATAATATATGGCCGGTAAAACCAAATGCACCCAGCACCCCAGACAGATAACCCCAATGGACCCGGTCGAACGCCTTCTCCGCATCCAAAGCAAGGAGCAGAGAAGGTGTTCGCAGAGCCCGTGCCAAATCAATTACATTTATAACACGCCTCGTGGTGTCCGAGGTCTGTCGCCCCTTAGTGAATCCCGATTGGTCAACATTAATGATAGTAGGTAGCATCGGCATCAGGTGTAGTGTTTTGAGGAACCTCCGGGGCCTTGCCCGGTTTAGGCAAAGTCACAATAATTGCTTCCAACATTTCTGTCGGAAAGAGGGCAGAGGCAGCAGCATTCTCATAGACCTTGAGGAGATGGGGACCCAGAACAGCCTTGAAAATCTTATAGTATTCTCCAGTCAGCCCATCAGGACCTGGGGATTTGTTGCTTGGTAATATGTCTATAGCCCTATACATCTCAGTAAGCGTGAAAGGCAGATTCAGGCTATCCAGCTGTTCAGAAGTTAAAGTAGGGATCTTTGCTTTTGCTAAGAACTTCGCTATATCCTCCCTAGAAGGCTGTGGGGTAAAACTATCTTTACTCAGATTGTAAAGAGATTCGTAGTAATCGCTAAAGGAATCAGCTATCCTTTGCGGATCATATTCCTTGGTATTAGTCTTGGGGTTGAGCAAATGAGGTATCTTCGATTTAAACCGTTGTCCCTGAAGTCTACGCGCCAAGGCCTTCCCGGCCTTATTGCCTGTAGAATAGAAGGACAGTTTTAACCTCTGCTCCATTCGCTCAAACTTGTGCAATAGCACGAGTCTGAGTTCATGCCTCAAACGTCCTAAAGCTACATGGTAAGATGGAGAGGGAGTGGCTTTGTTCAGATTTTCTAGAATTGTAATCTGGTTGAGAAGGTCGTCTGTCTGCTTCTGCCTCTGCCTCTTTAAGCGCGCCCCTTGCTGAATAAAAATTTCACGAATAACCGCCTTATGGGCATTCCATACTGTAACAGGATAAATCTCAGGGGTAGAATTGATCTGAAAATACTCAGAGAGGCACTCCTCCAATAAGCGTTTGGTAGTGGGATCTTGCATTAATTGGGAATTAGATCGCCACAAATAGGCGGCGTTGGGGGGATTTTTGTCTGCGATGGTGATCAGCACTGATGCATGATCCGACCATGTGATTGAGTTAATTTTAGTGTGCATAATATTCTGGAGGAGCCACCTATCCGAGAGGAAGAGATCAATCCTACTATAAGAACGATGCCGATGAGAGTAGAAAGAATAATCCCTCTCATTAGCATGTCTACTACGCCATACATCAAAAATATCATTGGTTCTTAGGAAGTTATTCAGAGATTGAGATTTCCTAACAGAAGCACAGGTTGAATCCATATTTGGGATCCGGTACAATATTAAAGTCTCCGCATAACAACAATGCTCCTTGTCTAACTTTATCTATTTTCTTCATAAGTCTGTTCAGGAAGCGAATCTGGCGGACATTAGGTACATAGACATTCACTAGTGTATACCGAGTATTATTAATGTCGCACACCAATATGATGTATCGACCATTAGGGTCGGACAGTTCCTGGTACAATGTAAAGGAGACAGTATCTCTAATAGCTATCATAGTGCCTCTCTTCTTCTGCTGGGCGCTAGATAGAAAATAGTGTTGGAAACCTCTTGAAGTGCATTTGGGAGGGGAATCTTTATGAAAGTGCGTCTCCTGAACACAAAGCACATCACAGTGTATTCTATCTATAGATACCTCTATAGACGAAAGATCTGGCATAAGAGTGGTCAGTAGATTGGTAATATAGGGACGCAGGTCTGCTGGGGTCACCGACTCGGGGATGCCCCTTAGCTTCACATTGTTCCTCCTGGCCCTATCTTCCAGGTCTGCCAGCTTAGCTTTAATCCAATGCTGCTCTTCCTCCACTGAATCATGGGCATCAATGGGATCATTTATGGTGGTGGCATATTCCCCCATTTTGTTTTCAACATGACTCACCCTGTCTCCCACTTCCTTGAGTTCAGAGCTAAACCTTCTCATACAAGACATCATGTCCGTATGAATAGTGCTGCGCAAAGAGATAAGCATGTCTTTGAGAGTGGTGTCAAGGACAGGTTGATTTGATGTAGGAAAGGCAGTAATGGAGTCAGGGAGTTCCCTGGTGTCATCCTGGGAGTCAAGGGGGGATCTCACCTCGTGCTGCTGGTGTGGATCAGAGCTGTCCCTTCTGCTCCTGGCCTTGGCTGGACTTCTGCTCAGCTGGGTGGATGCCTGTGAGTCTCCCGGGGATTGTTCACCGCTAGCCTGTGCTTTGCCTGCGGATTGCTCCAGGCTGCTAGATGTGGAGAGCGGAGTGGAGGACGCGCCGGCGCCATCTTGGCCATGCTGTCTCGGCGGCTGCATGAAGTATGCAGTCAGTTTGCGGGGCTTCCTCTCCGCTCTTTTCCTCCTGGACATGTCTGCAAGCTGTGCCCGGACCGAACCGCCGCTATAGGGCTGCAATCCGACGCCTCTGTGCTCCGTGAGCCGCTCCGTTATCCCGCACTGCACCGGAGCTCTGAGTTTATGCTGCCATCTTGGCTAAGGTCAAGCCACGCCCCCCATTACATAGTATTTTTTACATTGGTACATTCTAACGAGATTGCAGAATGTGGCCAGAGGGTAAAGTATGGTCTGCTTGGGAGCCAAAAGTTAGTCTTATTTTTACTATTAGGGGCTCTCCTATAGACAAATTGGACTTTGGGTGCGGGGACTGGTCTTAATGTGGGATCTTGTAATAGCATATCCTAAAGGTGTAAAATAATCCTCTCCATCTGCTTGTATCCCAAGTGGAACTGAATGATACATTTGATGTTTGAAGCTGGGTAATCAGGTTTTGAATTCTTAGAGCAGATAGAAAAACAATCCTCATAGGCCTGTTGGATCTGGTTGTGGGTCAAAGCCTTTTTATTTAAACCTGTCTTTTAAAATATGCCTTTGCGTATCATATCTGGGAGGAAATCACCCTGAAACACAAAATAGTTATTCTGCAAGCAGAATTTGGTGTTGTTCATGATGAATTGGGCATGGGAAGAAGAATGGAGATGGGACTACTAAATAGAGAAATGCATATACAGTATGAGAGTCAATGAGGTTGCACACCCCAGAAAAATGCTAAATGGGATATTCCCCCAAGGGATTTTTTTAGAAGCAAAAAGATTAGATCAAATGGGACTCTTTGGTTTAAGGTTTAAGTATCCCTAGTAGCTGTAGAGAGTCCTTTATGATGGCAGGGATCATACAATTGTAAAAAGCAATCAATGTATTGTGATATCCCACTAGTAATACTCTTCATAAACACCACTATAGATCTTCCAGGATTTGTTTCCAGATTTTTATGTACCTTAAGGAAGAAGGTAGAACTATGGGTGCTTGAAATAATAATGTAGGACTTCAGGTGTGGGTCCTCGAACATGATTCCTCCTTGTGACGCCTTATTTTGAATACCTTATCCCCAGGGGTCCAATGAACAGCTTGAGGTCCACACTATACTGTAGGATATTGCCCTTGTTTCATCATTCAGTTTTTTCTTCTTTTTTTTTTTTTTTTTATGAAAATGCATGCTATTGTTTCCTTATGAATTTATGTAAAATCTCCATTAATAGCTGTAAAATATTGTACTTATGAATATATTTCATTTAGCTTGTATCTATGTAGGTAAATGGGTAACACTATACATTTTATATGCTAAGAATAAAATATTAGATATAAAGCTCCACACATATTGGTTGTTGCCATATTTTGTGATTTTATTTCATTTTGAGAAGCTTGTGATTTTTTTTTTCCAGAAAGATGCATGGCATCAAACGTGTATTGTTCTCAAGCTCCATACACACTATCAGTTTTTCTGCTGAGTTTATCCTTCAGGTTTACCAAAACCATGTAGTACAAGGGCCTGCCTGATTGCATACAAATTGAAACTCCTAAGGTTTGAAATCATATTATATGATTTTGGTAAATCTGAAAGGAAAACTCAGCAGAAAAACTGATAGTGTGTTCTTCCATACAGATGTATGTTTGGTAACATGCACAGCATTTAGTCTGTATAGAGATCATATGTTTTTTTCTTCTGTCATTTTAAGGCCTTATTTTTATTTCTTCATTACCCAGCTACATTAGCCAAGTCTCATATTCATACCTATATTTATATTCATCTTAAACTTTTTTAACCTTTTTTTGTGAAAGGGGAGGGGGGGGGGGTTTATATCATGCTTGCTGTAAATGTTTTTTTTTTTTTATTATTCTTTATTTATTTCCAATTTTCATCATTACAAAACTATAAAAGGGAGACAGAATCATAGTTATAGAACATATATACCAACAAGACATAACACATATGGGGCAATACCAAATGTTCTTTACCTGTTACCCCTAGCCTCTCGCTCACCCATACATGTTCTTAGCCTATTTATTTCCTATTATCTGTTCCTCTATTGCTTTATGACGCTAGTCCCTCCTTTCCCTCCCCTCCCCTTTTTTTTATTTATCCCTGCAACCCATACACCTCGCTATATTTCTTCGTTGACTTAAAGATTTTCCATCTTTCCCATTTTCTCTGGGGTTCTCTATCCCCTTCTTCCTCCCTATCAAAGTATTCCATCCTAAATGTGTCGTCTATTTTCTCAAACCATTCTTTTATCATAGGTCCTTCCACTTCCCTCCATTTTTTCGGGATCATTCTCTTAGCTATATTTAATAGTTGAGGTATCAGAGACTTTTTATATTCTTTTAGGCCGGGTTCACACCGCTGCGATGCGGGAACGCCGCGAATCCGCAGCGTTTTCCCGCATCACATTACTCCCGCCGGCAGTTCACACTGCCCTATGCGGACGGCTGGGAGTGTCAATGATATGTTAATGACACCCCCAGATCCGTCCGCATATCGCAGTGCAATCTGCCGACTCGCACAGGAATCGGATCGCATGGTGTGAACCCCCATGCGATCCGATTCTGTTGCGGACCAAAAAAAGGGTCCTGTGCGAGTTTGCTGTGGGAGCGATGCGAATTCAGCCATACTATCTGTATGGCTGAACTCGCATCGCTACGGAGATCGGATGTGATTTGCTGTGCGAATCACATCCGGATCTCCCCCCGCAGCAGTGTGAACCCAGCCTTAAGGGTAAGTCTGCCCCATGAAACAGACACACCCAAGGATTTTTGGGAACTTGGACGTTAGTTATCTCTTTTATATATTTTAATATTTTCTCCCAGTATCTTTTGATCTTTGGCCAATTCCACCATACGTGGGCCATAGATCCTATCTGCCCGCATCCCCTCCAACAATCCCCAGATTGCCCACTTTGGTATTTTGTTATGATATCTGGTGTCCTGTATCATCTCACCAAACACTTATAGTTTGTTTCCATTATCCCTATGTTAACTGAGGAGCTATGGGCCAGTTTCAATATTTTCCCTATCTCTTGTTTCTCACTCCGTGAACCTATTTCCCTCTCCCATTTTTTTATATATGAAGGTACCTCCAGCTCATCCTCTCGCACCAAGGTCATATATATATCCGAGAGGTCCCTGTCCCTGCTGTTCTTCCATCGCATATACGCTCAAAGGCGGTAAGTTCTTCGCCTCTCAGCGGGCCCTCTAAGGCCAAAACCAGATGTCTGAGCTGGACGTATTCACCACTCATTTAATTCAAACATTTCTTTCTCTCTCTTTCACTTTTCTTGTGCAATTATTTTCCCTCCGTGTATTATGTGTCTAAGTTGAATATTTTCCTCTTTTATCCAGTTCCCTCCCCATTCCCTTTTACCTGGAGGAAATAAATCATTTTCTTTCAAATATATTAAAGGGGAATGATACTTTCATTTATTATGTTTGTGCATTTCATCCCAAATCCTAATCGCATTAATAGTGTCTATAATTGTATTTCGCCCTAGTGCTCGATATTGTGGTGGTAACCAAATATTCTTCCCCACGCCGGGGGAATATAAACAGGGAGCATCTGCAATTTGTACAGTATTCTGAGTAATATTATCATTTTTAAGGCATTTATTCGGCCAAACCAGGACAGAGGTTTCATCATTATTCTCCTTATTCTCCCTATTTCTTCTTTAAGATCGTCTAATAGAGGAATATAATTTGCCTGGTATATCTCTTCAAGAGATGATGTAAGCTTAATTCCTACATATTTTACTCCTGTGCTCTTCCATGAGAAAGGGAATTCTGCTCTTCTTTTGAGGGTATATTAATATTCAGTATTTCTGATTTTCCTATATTGATCTTAAAGTTGGATAACTCTCCATACTCTTTTAAGACCCTCAATAGATTAGGCATAGAGATTCGGGGTTCCGAGATATAAAATAATACATTGTCTGGGAATGCAGCTAGTTTACGTATCTCCTCTCCTACTCTAACTCCTCCTATATCGGTGTTATTCTTTACTGTCATCAATAAGGGTTCTAATGTCAAGACGAATAGGAGAGGAGATAAAAGACACCCCTGCCTTGTTCCATTGAACATTTCAAAAGGGGGAGATAGTACTCCATTAACCCTTATTGCAGCAGTTGAATTTCTATAAAGTACCTCAATCCGCTCCAGTACTCTAGGACCAAAGCCCATTGTCTCCAGAGTACCCATCATAATTCTCCAGTCTACTCAATCGAATGCTTTTTCTGCGTCAGTCGAAAGGAGTAGACTGGGGATTCCACTCTCCTTCATCCTCTGGAGGAGGAGCAATGTTCTTACCCCATTGTCCTTACATTCCCTCCCTTCTACGAAGCCGGACTGATCCGGGTGCACCAAGCTCGGCATTAGCTTTTTTATCCTAGTTGCCACTACCTTAGAAAAAGTTTTGTATCTTTTTTCCCTCAGTATTCTGGCTAGGCATTTACTATTTTTATTCCCCCATAGATATCTTTCTTTCGCTACTTTATTATAAATTTTCCTCGTTTCTAATTCTATTAATTCCTTCAGCTCTTCTCTTTTAGTGATTAGTTTATGTTGTAGTTCACCATCTTGTCCTCTATTGCTCCTTTTCTCTTTTTTATGGGATTGTTCTAGTCTAAAAATGTCCTCCATTAGTTCCTTTCTTTTATTGAGTCTTTCTTTTTTTCTTTTAGCTCCCATTGAAATATAAATTCCTCGAATATGAAACTCCCAGACTATATTCTCCGCTGCCTTCCCTGTATCATTTATCTGGAAAAAAGTCTCTAACTCCCTCTTTATTATTTCCTCCCCCCTTTCATCTAGTAGTTCCTTATCAACCTTCCAAGAAAATGGCTACTTCTGTACCCCGGGAATCTTACTTTTCATTAGCAGCGGGGCATGATCAGATAAGGATCTTATTTCTATATGTGTAGATATCACCCAATCCAACAACCTATGTTCCACCAACCAATAATCTATCCTAGTGTACGTCCCGTGCACAGGGGAATAAAATGTATAGTCCTGCATTCTCCGATGTTGAATTCTCCATATATCTACTAATTGGAGCTGGTGCATCTGATGTTTTATTGCTTTCAACTGTATATTTCTCAGCCCCTGTGCACGGGACGTACTGTCCTGCTTGGGGTTCATACAGAAATTCAAATCACCGGCTATGATGACGAACCCACTCTTAAACTCCTCACTAAAGAAAACAAGGGGAGGGGAAAGGGATTCCTCTGAACTCACACCATCACTCTAGTCCTTAATACTGGCCTTGTTTGTTATACTCTATTATGTCTCTCCTCTAGTGTGCAGAGGCCACAGCCGTAGCCAAAAATAGCATACTCATAAAAAAGATATGTCTCCTCTCCTCCAAGTATGCCGCCCATAGATGGTACAAGTAGTTACGATCGGCCGATATCTTAGTCCATTTCCAATCGGCTGTTTTCTCTTTTTTTCCCCCAAGTCCTCCTTTCAGAGATACTTAGTCCTGCTATATTAAAGATCGCAAGGGGTTACAGTGGCCGGTGATGCACTCAATTGCTTGCTTTCTACCGAGGTCCTTGGTTCCGCATTTCAGCAAAGCTGACCAACATATTCCCCATAGGGAAAAACGATCGTAGTGCCTTCCGTGCGTGATTACGTTGACGTGTTTCACAACAGCATTTTGCGTAGCTTCAACTGGACCATCTAAAAAGTGGGGGGGGGTCCAAAGCCGGAACCCCCAGAGAGGCCCCAGCTCCCACTCATCCCCTTACCCATCCACCACCCCCCTTCTTTATTAATATATGTCAGCTTATCCACCCCTCACACCCATCATCTCCCCCCAGTCATCAGGCTCCATGCCATTCTCTCTCTTCACTGATCACTCCCTCTCCATTCTGTTGTCCAGGGAGGGTTGAAACCAGAATCTCTAGTTTTTTACTAGTTCTGTAACTCATCCAAAAACGTTCATCTTACTGTTCTTCCCTCTCTATGCACAACCAACGCTGCCGGGAACCCCCAGCTATATTTTATATTTAACCTCCTTAGTTGTTCCAGTAATGGTTTTAGTTGTCTTTTTCGGGTCTCCCCGGACAAATCCGTGAATACTTGCAGCACTGCTTGTTTGTATTGTATTGGTGACCTCCCTTTGAGGTTCCTCCATATTTTGGCTCTATCTTCATACTGATGGAATTTTTTTGATAATACCTCTGGGAGTTTTTTCCCTCAGACCTGGGGGTTTCCTAATCTGATGTACTCTATGCCCTTGTACCGTGAGATTCCGACGGAATGTGTCCGATCGGACCGTTTTGTCAGATATTCCAACTGTGTGTGGTCTACATCGGACTGTTTCCATCAAAATATCCGAGGGACCAAGTTTTCCAACTTGTTGGTAACATTTTCCGACAAAATGCTCAGATCGGACATACTCCGATCATGTGTAGAGAATTCTGATCAGACAAAGTGTCACGCATGCTCAGATCAGATTCCTACACCAAAGCTATTGGCTACTAGCGTGAACTTAGTCCCGTCGTAACGAAATAACGTAATCATTTTCCAACAACTTTGTCCGACCGTGTGTATGCAACAGTTTCAGACAAAATCCGATGGATTTGGTTGTCGGAATCTCCGACCGCGTGTACAAGGGCTAACAGTCTTTAACTTCCCTCCTTCAACTCAACGCAGAAGGGGGTTAAATATTGTTCAGGTAAAGGTTTTGTTCTGGTAAAGCTCTCACTCTTAAATTTTGATGTCCGTTCTGATTTTCCTGGTCCTCCAGCTTGTATGCAAAGTCCCTCTGGTTTAATTGCAATCGCTTTACTTGTGTTTTTAATTCCGCTATCTCTTGCGCCTTTGTTTCCATTTTTTCCTCTGCTTCCTCCACCCTCCTCAAGCGGTGGCTCATATCCATTCTAATATTTGCTATTTCACTTTTAATTGAGTTTTACAACTTCTCAAATATTTCAAACATCTCCATTTTAGTTGGCATTTGAGATAAGCTTCTCTGTTCTTCTCTTACACTTATATCCATTTCTTTCTCCCTTTCTGATTCCTCTCTTTCTTTATCTCCCTGAGTCCCCTTTTGTTTGGCCAGCTCTTTCTTAGCAGCTTTCGTCCCTTGAGATTTTTTTTCTACTCCTGGGCGTTTTGGATTTCCCTCCTTAGTTGTTAAATACTTCTGAATTGTACTGCATTTGCGCTTGTACTTAAACTCTCCCTTGGAGTTTTTGTTTCTGCTGCTCTTTGAGAGCGACCTCTCATATTTCACTCTTTTTTTCAATTCTCGACCCCCGGGAAAAGACAAGAAAGAAAACATTAAATAAAAAAAACTCCCAGAGGATTGAATGCGAAAGTCTATTTTAGGCAAGTCCACTTTGCACTTTACTGCATGATATTTTACCTAGGGGGGCGGAGTTGTTTTCTATTTCAGTTGTTCATTCAGGAGAGGAATTTTATAACAGATTTCCTTTAAACAGTCCCTAATTTACGTTCAACTATCATACACAGAGAAAAAAAGAGAAAAGGAAACCTTTTTTTTACCCGAAACAGCACATATCAATTGAGCAATTAGTAGCCGAACATTTCACCTGGAATAGGAGGGGAAGAAGTTTTTGTTTCTATTGATTCAAGAGAAAAGTAGCTTTATAGCTGGATGCCTTTAGAGTCGCCAGTAATTCACATTTCACCACCCCTCAGGTGAAGCCCTTTAACATCAGAGCCCTTCTGGTCTAGCAGAGTTCGCAACCATTAGGCAGTTCATAAGCAGCCATTAAGCAATTCATAAGCAGTTCATTAAGAAGTTCATAGGTAAGGAAAAAAAAATAGCATTTTACGTGGGAGTTGCTCACACAGGGCTATAAGAAAGAAAAAGGTTTAATATACCGGCTCTCAGCTGTTTGTCCTCAATTGAATACTGCTTCATCAGACTCACTGTTTTGTAATTCTCCTCAGCTCCAGAAGGAAGTCCCATCCAGTATATCCCAGGCTCACAGCGAGGAGTAGGGGCGACCTTCGGCAGGATGAAAAGGGGGGGGAGGCGGGGAGATCCAGGCTGCAGCTGCAGCTCCAGCTACGGTTAACCAGCCGGTCGGGCTCCCAGAGCCCCTCTCACCTCCTTCTCGGCTACTTTAGGCCATTCGCTGCCGCTTATCTCAGGTGGTGGGCGGATGGGGTGTTTATGGCCGTTGGTGATGGCCATAGGAGCCTCCGCTCATGGCGCTCGGGATAGCTCGGCGTTTCTCTCACCTCCACCCAGCTCCCGAACTATCGCCATGGCTTGTTGCCTCTCCATGCGCCATTACAGGCACCATCTCATACTCCTACCCCAGTGTGATCGCGTCACGTCGGCATCAAACCTTCCTCCGTGTAGGCATACTGATCCAGGACTGTCACCGCTGTAAATATTTTAAATGCTCTAATTTTAAGTTAATTTATTTGCATGTTAGTCGCATTAATGCTGTTGTGTCATGCCCTTCTATTTATTTATCAATGTGTTGCCTGTCATCCGTGTTGCAAAGTGTACATTCAGCAGGTGCACGTTATTTTCTCTTGCCACCTCCCTTTCTTGTCTGGCACTATATATATGTCTTTTTCTCCCTCCCCATTGATTTGCTTGAAAAAGGAGGAGGAGCTTATCTAACACATTATTGCCCAGCCTATCCTTGTACTCACTGGCTGAATTTGACTGCTACAACCCTCCTGCCCACTACTGACATCATAGGCTGACTTTGACAGCTGAGATTATCCAGATTTCGGCTGCACATATGGCTGGCTTGCCCACTGAGTCCCGGTGTGGCTGTTTGTACATCTTAGCATACTGCTGAATGCTTTATAGTGCTACATCTGTCATCCCCCGGTATGTTGCCTGTCAGCTTGCATCTCTCATGCCTGTCTTCTATTACTGATCATGTAAGTGTGCTATGTTTAATAAAGTGTTGCCTCTTATGGTTAACTAATTCCAGCAGCCCGTACTTGCTTCTCCTACTGGGTGGGAGAAGACTGATGTGGAACTGAAAGACTAACTCTCCCGCATGTGTGCTTTACTTTTGAATAACAGTATGTGACAGTGGGCAGTTTAGAAAGCATCTTTTGAACTGAATAGCACCTATGGTATCACCCAGGGCCATATGCTATCAATCAAAAGTGAAGTTGATCTGATGGGAAACTTGTACCTGTTACCCATTAAGTTCCACCCTAGTACAAAACTTGCACTATCACATTTTCTGCTGATTTTTTTTTTCCTTCAGATTTAACAAATCTATATAATATGAGGTCAAACCTTAGGAGTTTCAATCAGGCAGGCCCTTGCACTACATGGTTTTGGTAAATCTGAGGCCAAAAATCAGTAAAAAATCTGATAGTGTGTATGGGGCTTTAGCCATCTGCCTGTCAGTGTGACGGGCACAGTGGATGGGAAGGAAGGATGGTAGTGAGCGTATTGAGAAAGGAATGTCAATACGGACACTCCTTTCTTAGTGCAGGCGATTACAGATTCATGTACATGTCTGCGACTGATACTGTACCGTATATGAATTGGATGTAAGCAGCAGCACTTTCGGTACTGAACTCCAACAAGAAGTCTGAAGAGTGTCCTTAAAACCCTTTATGAATTTTCCTGATTGCAATTTATTTACTAAAGGAAAATGCCCTGTTTGCTTTTCAAGGAAATTTTCACTCTGCAAGGACATTTTGCCTTCTCTTTGTGAATGTGGGGAAGCTGTGCTGACTTCCATCATACAATCATGTACAAGCAAAAACAAAGTTTTGTTTTGTTTTTTCCCTTACCTATGATTAGGTACTCTTTGAATTTTCACCATTTTCACTTTTATTTATAAGCTAAGAGAATCTCTTGAAGTGAACAGTCTATTTGCCTCAACCTTACATATTTACAAGTGTGAATGAATTCTTAACTTTTAATGTTTTAAAGTGTTTGCATTAAAAACATAAAAAT
Source organism: Lithobates pipiens (assembly GCF_037356315.1). NCBI lineage: Eukaryota > Metazoa > Chordata > Amphibia > Anura > Ranidae > Lithobates > Lithobates pipiens. Next base: position 153,107,208 of record NW_027507686.1, on the reverse strand, counting down.
TATAAAATGTGGTTTTGCTTTAGGTTGTATTTGTCAGTACCTTATTTGATGGCCCAGAAGGAAGAAAAAACAAAACTCGAGAAATGACTGAAAGTACAAAATGAAAAATAAATTAAACCCCCATTGAAGTGTCTTCTACAGAAGAATAAAAACAGGTTAAACAAGCTTTCCTAAGTTGGCCTGTAACTGATGCTACACTGGATGTCAGGTACCATCTGCTTCTAAGTTAATCAAACTGTCATCAGGTATTTTAATCCAAATGAATGTGAGAAACATTATAGCCACCTGTGTATCTCACTGAAGTTTTAACAAAAGGTTAACAATAAAAGTAAAATGAAACCTTGGCCATTAAAAAAAAAAAAAAAAGACAAGCATATCCTATGCATTTAACTTTTAACTTTGTTTTGTAGTATATTTACATACTAGGCTTGCTGCTTATAATGTAATACTGTATATAATAAACAAGGCAGAAAAATAAATAGCTGTTAAAAGAGTGATTGTATCTTTTTTTTCTTTCCCTAAAAATAATAAACATATTATACTTACCTGCTCTCTGAAGTGGTTTTGCACAGGCCAGCCCAGATCCTCCTGTTCTTGGGTCCCTCTTTGGCTCTCCTGGCCCCTCCCTTCTGTATAGTGCCCCCACAGCAAGCAGCTTGCTGTGGGGGCACCCGAGCCGAGTCACAGATCCTTGTGTGCATTCAGACAGGGAGCCCTGGTTTGGCCCCAGACCCTCTCTCTTCTGATTGTCTAACTGACTTTGATGGACAGCAGTAGGACCCAATGGTGCGACTGCTGTGTCTCAGCCAATCAGGAGGAGAGTCCCGGAAGGCCGAGGCACTCATGGACATCACTGCATAGAGATGACGCTCAGGTAAGTATTAGGGGGGTTGCTACACAAAGATTTTTATTTTTTTTATCCTAATGCATAGAATGCATTAAGATAAAAAAAAATCCTGACTTTACAACTACTTTAAATAAATATTTGCTCACGGCTTCTAGGCCCCATAGTTCTTTCATAGTTTTAACTACATTGTAGGTGAAATAGCATAATAAATTGAGGGATTCAGTAAAATTGTAGACAGCTGTAATCCTGTGCAGAATGAGTGCAAAGTATAAAAAAATATATATATATTCAATGTCTAAGTAACAAAAGCAGAATAATAACTTCCTTGGAGATTATATGAATATATTAAAGTTGAATAAAAGCCTATCTGTTTTTTTTGTTTTTGTTTTCTTAAATGTCCTCTCCTCCCTCCCCCTACCTATCCGGACTAACTTGTATAAAAAAGATCTATATACTTACCTATATTTAATCCACTCCAATTTGGTCACATGATCCCATAGCACCAGCTCCTCTATGTCCGTGAGAGGCTGCTGCAGGGGAGAGGAGGGAACACTGGCAATGGCTGGACTATGGGAGCCTGTGGCTTCTGGAATTCAGAGCCATTTTTAAGTGTTCCCTTGCACAGCACTACAAGGTCACATCACTGGACTGGAGCAGAGTAAAAGTAGGTAAGGTTAGGCAGGATGGATAGGTGGATGGGAAGGAAACATGTTTAAGAATAGTCAGGCTTGGGGGCGTGGCCTGACCTTGCATGGAGTAGGACGCGTGTCTCCAGAGCTCTGCCGAGGAATCCTGTCTCCCACGCTGATCCTGTGACACCACAGCACCGATACTCACCTAAACACGTCTGGCAGGCGTCCCTCCACTCCGGTACATATGTCTCCCTCGAAATCCCGACAATCGGCGGCGGCGCGGTTGTCACAATACCGCCGACATGTGAGTGAGGAGGGGGAGGAAAATGGCGGCGCGGTGGAGCCGGGAGGGCCGCGTGTGGCGGGAGACACGGACAGGCTTCTTGAAGCCATTACATTGTGCCGCACGTCCCTTACATCCCAAATTGAGGAAGTGCAAACGGACATATCTTTATTGAGGCAGGACTTTCAGAAACTGCGTGACCGGGTAAGGGACACTGAGACCCGTATCAGTAATGTGGAAGACGCTCTCCCACCACTGCAAAATGATGCGGACCACATGCAGAAACAAATAGATCTCCTGATTGCTAAACAGGACGAAATGGAAAATCGCATACGCAGGTGCAATATCCGATTGATTGGTCTTCCGGAGGGGGCTGAAGGTAAGGACCCTACAACTTTTCTGGAACAATTGCTGATAAGTACCTATGGCCGAGAGTCTTTTTCCCCCATGTTGACGGTTGAACGCGCGCACCGTATGCCTGCCAGGCCTCCACCGCAGGGTGCACCTCCACGCACCTTTATTGCAAAACTCCTGAATTATAAGGACAGAGATGCTGCACTCCGCATGGCTCGGGAAAAGGGTAATATCCCTGTGGGCAATACTAAAGTTGCAATCTTCCCTGATTTCTCCGCGGACGTCCAGAAACGCCGACAGAGTTTCATGGAGGCCAAAAGATTACTACGTGCACAGCAAGTGAAATACTCTATGCTATTCCCAGCACGCCTCAGGGTAGAGGCTGGAGACCGGGCGCTCTTCTTTGAACAACCCAGGGAGGTCATAGCATGGCTGGAACGCAGAGTGCCTCAAAATAGAGCTGCCTGAGACCCTTTGGGACGTGTGAGCTAACACCTTTTGTTGTTTCTCCCCTGGTGTCCTGGAACGGAGGCAGGTCGCCTGATCTCTATTTGCTGCTCTAATATTGCCAGGGTGCTTGCATCTGAGGCGTATGTTACCTTTATGCCCGTTTCTACTTCGAGATCTGCTGAACTTTCCGATTCTGGGACATTTACGCCAGCTGATGGTGTCAACGTTAATGGATCAACTTTTTCCCTTTTTTCTTAGTGTCCCTGTTGGGGGACCTTTTCTGCAATACATACCTGTGTGTTTTGTTTTAATAATTTTGGTTTTTCCCTTTTTTTTCTTTCTTCTTTTTTCTCCCGGAGCAAGGGGAGACATGTTAGGCCTACGGTCTAATTGCAAGGTGCAGCGGAACACTGCTCCATTGTCTGCTGGGACTTCTTTTTGTTATGAGGGAGCTGATCACCGGGACTGGACAGCAACTGACACTTTTGCTTATTTACCCGGGTCACCACTGTGTGCTGTTATACAGGGGGCTCTGCTTTGCCTTGCCCTCTGGTACCGGTGGCCGCGACCCTCTTTCAGACTTATTGTTCTAAACCTTTTTATTGATTTAATGAAACTGGTTTTCCCAGCCAGACATGTTTGGTTTTTCAGGGAATATGCCCGCACAAGTTGGGGTTGGTGCAGGGTAGGGTGGGGGGAGGGGGATGGTTTGGTTAGGGTTTCTATGCAGAAGATTACTATAAATATATCAAAGTATGTATCTGAACTAAGTGTTGCTTCTACTGAATGTTTTTCACCACTACTGCCTATGCAACCCCTGTTCGGGCTTGATCAAGCACGACTGTATTGGGGAGCGTTTATAGGAGGACTGTTAGGGGGTAGGCCGACTGCACTTATCACTTTCTATGAATCTTTATGGCATCTATACGGTTTCTTACCTGGAACGTGTGGGGCCTGCGCGATAAAATTAAGCGCGCGGCAGCCTTCACGTTCCTCAAAAAGCAGAGGGCGGAAGTGATGGTGCTAGTTGAGACGCATGTGGAGGGTGGACTGCAGATGGCCCTTAAACGCCCTTGGATTGGGTGGGCATTTCATTCCACCTACACGTCTCACACGAGGGGGGTTTCGGTACTAGTAGCTAAGTCTGTCCAGTTTGAACTTTGTGAACTTCTTACTGACCCACAGGGCAGGTTTGTTTTTCTACATGCTAAATTGTATGGGGAACCCTACCTTATTATGGCCTTTTATATCCCCCCTCCATTTACCATGACGCTAGTTGTAGAGGGACTGTCTTTTATGTCCAGACATCCGGCGGTTCCTGTTATTTGGCTGGGGGATTTCAACACTACGCTTAACCCTTCCCTGGATAGGCTTAAGCCCACCGAGTTGATGATGGGGCAAGCTGGGACCACTAGGTTGTCCAGGCTTATAACCACTGTTCATCTTGTGGACACTTGGAGACACAAATTCCCTCAAAAGAAGGAGTATTCATGCTTCTCACCCACACATGGTTCTCTCTCCCGTATTGATTTTATACTAATATCTCGGCAGCTCACTCCCAGACTCAGAGAAGTATTGTTCTGCCCCAGGCTTCTTTCGGACCACAGCCCCTACTCTATAGTGCTTGACGTACCCCTGGGTAGGCCTCCACGGACGTGGTGGCTAAATCCGTTCTGGCTGACATTATTACCCGAAGATGACACTATTGAGGCGGAGTGGATAACATTTTTTGAGGATAATGACCACACGGCCTCAGTTCCAGTAGTGTGGGATACATTTAAATTACACGCTCGATCGGTGCTGACTGCCCACATTAATAGGCTCAAGGCTGACTCGGCTACTGTCATTATTGAGGCTGAGGCAGATTTGAGCTCCAGGGAACGCACCTACATAGATGACCCGTCTACGGCAAATGCTGACGCACTTAGACTACAGTCGAGAGTGGTTTCCCAGCTACACCAGGACAAGGCCCGACAGAAACTTTTTTTTACCAAGCAAAAATATTTTGAATCTGGGGAGAGAGCTGGTAAGTTGCTAGCATATTTGGTGCACAGGGAAGACAGGCCCCCGGTTGTTATTTCTTTGCGAGGTCAGGGTGATACACTGATCATGGACCCTTCCGAGGTGACAGCTAGATTTCGAGACTTTTTTGCGGACTTATACACCACTACAGTCTCAGACGACACAGCTCCAATGGACAGCTTTTTGGCGCAGGTTTCCCTACCCCAAGTTACGGAGGAACAGGTGCAGGCTCTGGAGGCTCCCCTGACCACTGATGAAATAGTGGGTGCTATTGCGGAATTTGCAAAATCCAAGTCACCGGGGTCAGATGGTCTTCCCATTGAATTTTATTCCCGATACCAAGATGTGCTGGCGCCTAGGCTTCTCGCCCTCTACGGGAATCTTTTTGATACACTGACATTGCCTCCGTCCATGAGAGAGGCAACGATAGTTTTGATTCCCAAACCTGGAAAAGATCCGGGTTTCCCGGAATCATACCGCTCAATCTCCCTATTGCAGGTAGATATTAAGATTTTAGCTAAAATACTCGCTACTAGGTTGAACGGAGTGATCCTTAGCCTGATTCAGGCTGACCAGGCGGGCTTTATGCCAGGGCGGAATACGTCGTTCAATCTACGCAGGCTATTTATGAATCTACAGGCAACACATGAGGCGGTGGGTGAGCATGTGGTAGTGACACTTGACACGGCTAAGGCATTTGACTCAGTGGAATGGGAGTACTTGTGGAAGTGTCTAGCGGGATACGGATTTGGCCCGAACTTTATCCGGTGGGTGAGGCTGCTGTATCATCGCCCAACGGCTAAGGTGGTGGCGAATGGGTGGTCTTCCCGTGCGTTTGGCCTTAGTAGGGGTACCAGACAGGGGTGCCCACTGTCCCCGCTACTATATGCCTTGGCTGTTGAACCTTTAGCGGTATCGATTCGACCCCGCGATTAGGGGACTGACGATGGGTCGACTAACCGAAAAAATCAGTCAATACGCTGATGACACGTTGCTATACCTGGCGGACTCGGGCCCTTCCCTCGCAAAGGCCCTACACATGATAGAGTGGTTTGGTAGCTTTTCCGGTCTCCGTGTAAACTGGGAAAAGTCCCAAATTTTACCTATTGATATTTTTCCACAGTCAGAATCTCAGGCCAGTCTGCCTCTCCAGCGGGTTGGCACTATTAAATATCTAGGGGTATATGTCTCTAGGAATCCAGCAGACTATATTGCGCTGAATGTAGAACCATTATTCTCCCTGGTGCGTACCAAGATTCAGGCCTGGTCTCGCCTTCCCCTTGGGGTTTGGGGGCGCGTTAATCTGATTAAAATGGTCCTATTACCCAAACTACTGTATGTGTTGTGGCATACCCCGGTATATTTGCCACTGAAATATTTTAAATCCCTTGAAAGTCTCCTTAGGCCCTTTGTATGGGGGAATAATAGACACAAGCTTGCTTGGCAGGCTTTGAAAAGCCCAACTGATATGGGGGGCATGGCTCTTCCAGATCTAAACCATTATTATGTTGCCTCACAACTGTCTCAGCTTTTTCATGCGGACAAGACTGATAAACAACGTTTTCTTACCCTTCTCTGCCCTACATGGGCACAAATTGCAGATGACCCGATAGCTGCTATCTCGACGGGGGCGGGGAGCCCGGTTGGGGAGCCAGGTAAACACTCCATGCTTTTTCATTACAGAAGAATTTGGGATCTGGCATCCACTAAACTGAATGTTACATCACCAAATGACTATACCCCACTTTGGCATAACAAACAAATGCCGGAACTTCAAAAGATCCAGGGCGTCAAGTTATGGGTATCGAGGGGAATATACTACCTGCATCACCTGATTCACCATGGTACTATTAAAACGTTTCAGGCGCTGCAGGAGGAATTTGGTATTCCAAACACTATGCTATATCAATACCTACAGGTTCAACATGCACTTGGAGCACAGTTTCCACAGGCATTGCCTCGGCCTGCTCCCAATCCTATTGTTGCCATAGTGAAGGATACTGATCCCAAAAAGCTTATCTCATGTTTTTATGGTATGCTTATGGCCCCCGTCTCGGCGAGACTAGCGTATGCTCTGAAGCCCCGCTGGGAGGGCGATGTGGGTGAACTGACGGATGAGGAGTGGGAGGAGGCTCTGGAGACGTGCAAGTTGGTGTCCCCTAGGCTCCAAGACAGGCTTTCCCAGATTTATATAGTACATAGAGCATACCTCACCCCCCTCAGGACCGCCAAATATAATACGAATCAATCTGTGCTGTGCCCGATGTGTACTCTAGAGACTGGGACGTTCTTCCACCTTATATGGTCTTGCCCCAAACTACAGGAGCTTTGGAAACAAGTAGTGTCATTTCTACATGATGTTATGGGCTCGCCCTTGGCTCTCGACCCCAAACCATGTCTACTAGGGATATTTCCTGACGTATTAGATAAAATTACTGGCACTTTCCTGCAGGAAACTTTGTTTTCTGTTCGAAAAGTGATAGCTAGACAGTGGATGAGGCCCCTTCCACCCCGGGTTGAGGACTGGAAACGGGAAGTTAATTTTACGCTCCCATACAAAAAATTCTTATATAAAAATAGAGGTTGCCCAGCAAAATATCATAGAATATGGGATAAATGGCTGCAGGAGGCTGCCACGTGTGATGAGGGAATTTGATGTAATACTACAGTAAATAATATGTCAATGTTTGGACTTTCCTTGGCAGCGATATATACTGGCTACTGTATTGGAGAAATGTTTTTATCTATTGTTATGGTTATGATGCAACACCTTTTGAATGTTCGGTGTATGCCACTGTGATTGTAATCTCTGCAATAATGTTCAATAAACATTACCTGTTTAACATAAAAAAAAGAATAGTCAGGCTTTTCTTCCAGTTTAAATCCCAGCCATATAACTAATGTGTTGAGCCTGGTTCTAAAATGCTGGGGTCTCTTTGGCAGAATTTGGATGGCAATAACAAAGTATTGCACCACAGTGAGCATTCCTTATGTGAAGAAGCCAAGATATAGTACACTCAGGACAAGATTAACTTTTTTTTTAGATAAAGTCTGGTGTCTCTTTTACAGATTTAGGATAGAAGTGATAGATATGGAAAAATTTTGTTTTGAGTGTTGGTGGTGCCTTCACACTGAAACCCTATAGAGGTAGTCTTGATGAAAGCAAGCATTGGCCTTGCTGTAAAAAAAAAAAAAAAGAAAATTAATTTGATGCCCCTATCACACAGTTGTGGAAAAATTGGCCTTTAGGTGTTGTTGGTGCATTCACTCCGTAACCTTGTAGAGGTAGTCTTGATGAAAGCAAAAATAGCTCTTGCTTTAAAAAAAAATAATTTAATGCCTCTGTCACACAGTTGGGGGAAATTTGTCTTTGGTTGTTGTTGAGGCCTTCACTCTGTAACCTTCTAGAGGTATTTTTGATGAAAGCAAGAATTGACCTTGCTGTAAGAAAAGTTTAAATTTGATGCCCCTGTCAAACAGTTGCAAAATAAACTGGTTTTAGGGTGTTGTTGCCTTCACTCTGGTCTTGATGAAAGGAAGAATTGGTCTTGCCGTAAAAAAACAAAATTTGATGCCCCTGTCAAACAGGTGCAGATACATTTGTCTTTGGGTGTTGTTGGTGCCTTCACCCCATAACCTTCTAGAGGTAGTCTTGATGAAAGCAAAAATTGGCCTTGCTGTAAAAATTTTAATTTTGATGACACTGTCACACATTTGTATAAAAATTGGTCTTTGGGTGTTGTTGGTGACTTCAACCCTTAAAGGGGTTGTAAAGGTTCGTTTTTTATTTTCTAAATAGGTTCCTTTAAGCTAATGCTTTGTTGGTTCGCTTACCTTTTCCTTCGATTTCCCTTCTAAATTTTTTTTTCTTTGTTTTCTTTGTATAAATTTCTCACTTCCTGTTCCTCCTCAGTAAGCTGTTCAGTAAGCTGTTCTGGCTGACTAAACACCGCTCGGATGATGGTGTGAAGTTTACTGAGGAGAAACAGGAAGTGAGAAATTCAGACAAAGAAAAAGAACATTTTGAAGGGAAATCAAAGGAAAGGGTAAGTGAACCAATAATGCACTAGCTTAAAGGAACCTATTTAGAAAATAAAAAAACAAACCTTTACAACCCCTTTAACCTTCAAGACCAGTGATGGCGAACCTTGGATCCCCAGATGTTTTGGAACTACATTCCCATGATGAGCATCATGGGAAATGTAGTTTCAAAACATCTAAAGTGCCAAGGTTTGCAATCACTGTTCTAGAGGTAGCCTTGATGAAAGCAAGAATTGGCATTCCTGTAAAAAATGTTAATTTGATACACCTGTCAAACCGGTGCAAAAAAAATGGTCCTTGGGTGTTACTCCAAAAAATTACTTCAAGATAAAATGAACACCCACAAAGCCATTCAGCCTAGACAGTCTTGCAGAGATCTGAGCTCCCAATAACACTTAATCAGCAACATCGGCATAAGGTGCTTGATAGCTTCTGCTAATCCAGGACTGATTCTGCTGGATGCAGGGCAGCCCAGTAGCTCAGTTGAATATTGGGCAAGTCCTGGCCAGTGGTCTATTCCCATGACCCAGAAATCCACTGGATTGTCTACTGGAAAGCTTTCCATGTCTGTTTTTGACCCCTAGATAATCTTCCACCATTTGATTCAGACGCTGCTGATGAGATGTTGAAGCTGACAGCCCTGGGCACCAAGAACTAAAAATTTGACATGCATCACTGAAGCGGCCCCCTTCTCCACCGCTCATCCTTTGAACAACAGAAGCCTCAAAAGTAGCTTTTCTTTTTTTTCAACAATATATTTTTATTATATTTAACATAGGACAATCAGATATAAATTGAAAATGAGCCTGAATTTGTTCAAGTTCAATGGATGGTACATAAAATGACAGTGTTAGCATACAACACAAGGAATGGTCAACATCATGGAAGCAGAGATTATCCATAGGGCAGTGATGGGGAACCTTGGCACCCCAGATGTTTTGATACTATATTTCCCATAATGCTCATGCACTCTGCAGTGTAGTTGAGCATCCTGGGAAATGTAGTTGTTTTTTAAAATGTATAGTGAAGGTTAACCATAGATATAAGTTTTGATATATTGGGTGCTAGGGAATTACGCCACATTTTAGTAATTAGAGATTTGGCCACGGACAATATTGTGGAATTGGGTAGGGATTCAGTATTGCTAGAGCTGTATCTATTAGGAAAGTAATACAATTCCTGCAAGCCTCAATCAACCCAAAGCCTATTGCCCCATACACACCATCGGACATTCCGACAACAAAATCCATCAGATTTTTTCTGACGGATGTTGGCTCAAAATTGACTTGCATACACACAGTCGCACAAAGTTGTCAGAATTTCCGAACGTCAAGAACGTGATGACGTACAACACGTACGACCAGACTATAAAAGGGAAGTTGAGTACCATGTGTGCCACCCTTTGGGCTCCTTCTGCTGATCTTGTGTTTATTGCGTGTTAGTCGAAGTTTGGTTAGAGGCGATTCGCGCTTTTCAGACCTCTGCTTCAGATCGTAACTGCTCTTCAGTTTGTGCTTGTGGGTTCGTATCTGCTTTTCAGTGCGTGTAGTCAGTTAGCATTTGTTTGTCAGTGTGTGCTATTTATAGTACCGTATTTGATTTTCAGTGCATTTCTTTCCGCTCGTTGCTGATTTTCAGCTCGTTCTTTCAGGCTGTTTTTCAGTACTTTCTGATAGTCCGTTCTGACCAGCCGACCGTTTTGAAGCTATGTTGTGTGTACATACTCATTGTAGAGTTTGTGCTGTGCAGGGGCTTGGTGTTGGGCTTCTAGCTTTGACACAAGCCCAGTCCATGAACAGGGTGAGGATGAGTTCATAGACGAAGAATTGGTTGCTCCAGCATGACCAATTCTCGCACACACCTTTGCTTCATGAGATCCAGGAGAATAATCCTGATGATTTCAGGATTTATCTCGGGATGACGAACCCCGTGCCAGGTTCCACCTCCATGCTGACACAATACTCCTCCTCCTCTTCCTGTGTGATCGGCGGGACAGCAGGAACACTGTCTGGATAAAGGGGCCTTGAGAGGCAAGAAAGTCCTCCTCTTCCTGCCTCTGTTCTGCCTCAAGTGCCCTGTCCATTATTCCATGCAGCGTGTGCTCCAACAGGTGGACAAGAGGGACAGTGTCACTGATGCATGCACTGTCACTGCTCACCATCCTTGTGGCCTCCTCAAATGGTGACATGACAGTGCATGAATCATTGATCATGGCCCACTGCCATGAGGAAAAAAAAACAAGCTCCCCTGACCCTGTCCTGGTGCCATAGTCACACAGGTACTCATTGATGGCCCTCTGCTGCATGTGAAGCCGCTGCAGCATGGCCAACATTGAGTTCCACCTGGTGGGCATGTCACAGATAAGGCGGTTCTTGGGCAGGTTCAATTCCTTTTGGAGCTCAGCCAGCCGAGCACTGGCATTATAAGACCAGCGGAAATTAACACAGACTTTCCTGGCCTGCCTCAACACATCCTATAAGCTTAGGTACCTGCCCAAGAACCGCTGCACCACCAAATTAAACACGTGAGCCAGACAGGGCACATAGGTCAGTTGTCCCTGTCGGAGGGCGGAGAGGAGGTTGGTGCCATTGTCACAAACCACCATTCCTGGCTTAAGCTGGCATGGCATCAACCACCTCTCAGCCTGCCCCTGCAGAGCTGACAGAATATCTGCTCCAGTGTGGCTCCTGTCCCCCAAGCTCACCAGCGCAAGCTCAGCATGGCATCTTTTTGCCTGCGTACTTGCGTAGCCCCTTGAATGCCTACTGAGCACCACTGGTTCCATGGACAAAGCACAGGAAGAGAGGAAGAGGCCTTGGAGGAAGAAGAAGAGGAGGGGGTGGAAGAGAGAGGTGTGTCACAACCAGTAGTAGCATTTTGGAGGTGTGCTGGCAGAACAACCTTCAACACTACTGCACCTTGTCCTGCATCCTTCCCAGCTGCCAGAAGTTACCCAATGTGCCGTGGAAGATGGATAACGTCCCTGTCCATGCCTGCTGGACCATGAGTCAGCGGTAATATGCACCTTACCGCCGACCGCCTTGTCCAGCGAGGCATGGACGTTGCCTTCCACATGCCGGTAGAGAGCCGAAATCGCCTTCTGTCAGAAAAAGTGGCATTTGGGAACTTGCCACTGAGGAACCGCACATTGTGCAAACTCACGGAAGGGGCCGAGTCTACCAACTGAAAAGGTAGTAGTTGAAGTGCTAGCAATTTAGCCAAGCTAGCATTCAACCGCTGGGCATGTGGCCAAGTACTTGGCTGTGACACACCTAATTCTACACCTTCATTCCTCTCAGTGCAGGTTTCAGAGAGGACTGACGCTATAGTGGGGTTGGAGATCCTAGCTGATGAGGAGCAAGGAGAGGTTCGCTTTGTTCTTTGCTGTGGGTCTTTAAGGTACGCTTGCCAACGAACTGCATGGCAGGTCAACATATTTCTGGTCAAGCGTGTGTTGCCCAAGCGGCTGATGTTTTGGCCATGCGAGATACACTCGAGACATATGTTGCAAATAGCAGCGGTGCAATTTGATGCACTCGTCTCAAAAAAGGCCCACACCAAAGAACTTTTGGAATAACGCGCAGAGGCAGTGCCCTGCACAGGCGGAGCTCTGAGGTGTGATTCAGTCGGTGTGCTGCCCTTATGCTGGCCCCTGGAGGGCATCCTGCCTCGTTGGAGATGTGCCTCCTCCTGCTCCTCCTCCTCTTTCCTATCAGGCACCCATATGGAGTCAGTGATCTCATCATCCCCTCCCTCCTCATCACTGGAGCAAACCTGGCTGCAGCTGGTGGAACATGACTGCCAGATTGCTGTCCTTCTTGGGCATCCACTCTATCTGGGCTCAGGCTACTGCCTTCCTCTAGCTGGGTATCATCATCAGAGCCTTCAAAACGCTGGGCATCCTCATGGAGCATGTACCCAACACTGTGCTCAAACAGTTCGGGGGACTCCTCAGGAGGACATGTGGGTCTAGGGAAGGAATGACTGATGCCATTGAGATGAGGGAAGTGGTCGCGTTGGCAGCTGCTTTGCCAGTACCCTGAGCCTGGGTGAAAAAGAATGAGGAGGGCTTGGTCATCCACTCTACCAAGTCTTCCGCATGTTGCGGCTCAACATGTCCAGCTGCCAAAAATAAGGGCAAGGGTGTCCCATGGCCACGTGCTGATGACGATGCACGACCAGCACTATTGCCTCTAGACACAGAGCCCGCTTGCCCTCTTTTATTGACTTGTGACTTTCTGCCTCTCCTTGTTGGCCTTCCAGACATACTAATGGCCTGCAGGGAGATGAGAACACCAGCAATTGGGGTAGCTTTAGGTGCACACTGAGCAGATGACACAGTACACTGATTGTAACTGCTACAGCTGCCTGTGGTATAGCACTAGAACAACACCAGCAATTGGGGTAGCTTCAGGTGTACACTGTGCAGGTGGCACAATACACCGACTGTAACTGCTGCAGATGCCTGTGGTATAGGACCAGAACAACACCAGCAATTGGGGTAGCTTCAGGTGTACATTGTGCAGGGGGCACAATACACTGACTGTAATTGCACTAGGTTTAAAAGAAATTTAGACACTGTCTCTGCCTATCTGTCTCTGAGCCACCTGTAACACACTACACAAGGCCGCCGTGCAGGCGGCCTTATATAGTGTGGGGCTTGTACTAAACCCCCTGAGCCATAAATGGCCACAGGTTGGTTGTCCTCCTTCTTCTGCCACACCTCCAACATCACAGACACAGCCTGGAAGGAAATGTGGAAGGAAGACCAGGGAGTGATGGCCTGGGTTCAGTCTGGTCTGACAAAAGATGCAGGCTCTTGTATGACCACAGCCTGGGAAAATGTATGTCATCTGCTGCTATTCCTGATCTCTTGAACTTCTGGACCAGATTGTGCTCCCTTTATATATGGACTCCTCAGGCCACCAATTTTGCCTTAAAAGAGTTGATGTGTGCCCTGGGGGCCAAAGGCTTCGCCAATTTCAGCTGTTTCTCCAGCATGCCTTCCTCTTTATTTGGTTAAGACCCCATTAAAGTTTTTTTGTTAAAGAAATACTTGCCTATGTGTTTGACTTAAAAAAAGGACAGTTTATTTGTGAGTAGGCAGGTACATTTCAAGTCAAATTAACAAGGGACACCAACACAAAACAATCTCTTCGAGATTTAAAAAAAAAAAAAAAAAAATAAGATAATAATGATGTTGTGGTAACTTGACACACAACACACAAAAAAATTAAGGAGATCACCAAAATAAAAAAAAAACAGGAGATCTTGATTTAAAAAAAAAACACAAAAATTTAAAAAATATTAAAAATATTCGGGAGATCTGATGAATAAAAATATTATATTAATGAAATCACGAGAAATAATAAAGAAAGAAGTTTGTGAGAAGTCTGTGTGAATATGAGCAGTAAAACAACTTCATTCTTCTAGCATTATAAAGAAAAAGATTGTGCTACATTGAACAATTTTTAACATTGCAGCATGACAAATGTGCTATATCCATTACGAACGCTAGTTTTACCAGACCAAGCACCTCCATCTCGTAATTTATTCTAAGCATGCATGGCACTTTGTGCATCGGACTTCTACACACGACCAGAATTTAAGCAATCGGATTTTGTTGAGAAAATTTTACATCTAGGTCTCAAACTTTGTGTGTCGGAAATTCCGATGTAAAAAGTCAGATGGAGCCTACACATGGTCGGAATTTCGGACAACAAGCTCCAATCACACATTTTCCCTCAGAAAGTCAGACCGTGTGTACGGGGCATAATGAATATCACTAACCAGCTGCAAGCGTTACACACATATCATAAGCTCGTGCACATAGATAAAAATAGTAAATTATATGCTGCGCTTTAGAATATTACACAATAAATGTGTGCTGAAAATTTAAACAAACACATGTACTGTGAATGTGACATAAGTGACATATGTGACATATGTGACATAGATGTGATATGACAAAGATGAAACAATAAATGTCAATTAAAACATTAATAATAAAGTGTCCGGTGGTATAAAGGGAACAACATTAGTCCCACTTTAAATAGTAAAAAGTGCTATTGTGCAAAAAACAAGTCTTTTTTTAAACAATGCTGTGACAGTCCTATTGAAAAAAAGTGCATATGTGTGGTATCCAGTAATACCACTGCTGACATGCTTATAAATCCATGCATCTAGAAATGATTCACAGGTGTTGCAGATCATGAATTTGTGCTCTTATTCCAGTGACCCCCTAGGTATTGAATGCTCACCTTGAAGCGTGTGACTTAGCAATTATGTTCAGTCAATACACACTTGTGAGCCACCCCTGGGTTCTATAATGGTGACAGGATCCTGGGCTTCGCACACAGTATCTCGGGAATAATGGTAAATAAAAAGCCTTGATAGTGTGATATCGCTTTAAACTTTGTATTAAATAAGAACAATCCCCCAATGGGGTACTCACATGTACCAAGTGTGTCAGTGCACCACTCTGTGTATGGCATGAAATATTACAGCTGCTGATTTTGAAATTGTGTATGCTTCCTCTTAGGCAGATAGACTGCCTTTCGTACCATCCTGGCCCCTCCCCTACATGTGCTGGATACAGGGCAATCGTATCTTCATAAGGGGGCAGTATGGCGGTGACTCTGGAGATCAGGCAAAAGGTCTGATGCCAGAAACTGTACAAAGTTCATGCATGTCCATAGGATATGGAAAATGGTACCAATTTGCCCACATGCTCTCCAACAGAGAGCGATTGGGGAAGAATTTAGCTAGTCTGAATGGGGTATAATACCACCTTGTGGTAATTTTTTTGGGCCAGCTCCCAATGGTTGATACAGTGTATTATTGAGTATGTGTAATGTAGGGCTTTTAACCACTGGCTCTCTAAAAAGAGTCTAGAAAGGCGTTACATACTCCTCTTTAAGGTGTCCTCAATAAATTTCATCCTCTGCTCCCTCTGATGACAGGATGCGTTTTGAGATTTTCCCCTTGTAATGGTAGTCAAGGAGGGTTGCCACCCGATAATGATCCTTATCCTTGATACCACAAATACTCGGGTCCTTTTGCAGGCTTTAAGGAATAAGGAAGGCCATGCACCGCAAGTTTGAGGAGACATATGAAGCAGAGTCCTCAGAGTCACTGAGGATTACAGTATTTGAAACTGCCTCCTCCAAGCCACATACTACTCCCAAAGTTTATGGGGACCCAAGGTTTCTGGGGACTGAAAACCATTTCTTAGGGTTTGACATATGTCTTTCTCTGCTTCATTGACTCCAAAACTGGCATAATCCTCCTCCTTATCCTCTCTCTACTCTCATGTGTTCTGTGGCATTGCAAGAATGGTGTCTGCATAAAGCGGGCCATGAGAGAAAAGGAAGTCCTCCTTTCTCCCACTACTCTGCCTCAAGTGCTCTATCCATAATGCCACGTAGAGTATGCCCCAGCTCCGTGCATGGTCACAGCTCACCATCCTTGTCACCTCCTTTAATGGTGACAGTACAGTGTATGCATCCTTTATCAGCAGCCATTGACATGGGAAAAAAAAGCAGAGCTGCCCTGAGCCTGTCTTTGTTGATGGCCCTCTGCTGCATGTTCAGCCACTGCAGCATTGCCAAAGTTGATTTCCACCTGGTGGAGTCACAAATCAGGCGGTTTACAAGCAGGTGGAATTCCCACTGAATTTCAGCCAATCCTGGCTGTGTATGACCATCTGAAATGGCTACAGACTCTTCTGGACTGCTTTAGAAGATCTTGCAACCCCGGGTACCTATTTAAGAAAAGCTGCACCACCAAGTTGAGGACATGTGCCAGGCATGGCATACTGTATGTATCAACTTTCCCTGTCAAAGGGTGGACAGAAAGTTAGTGACATTATTGCACACCACCATTCCTGGCCCAAATTTCCCTGGCATGAACCACCTCTGGACCTGCCCCTGCAGAGCTGAAAGAGTCTCTGATCCAATGTGGCTCTAGTCCCCTAGACAAACCAGCTGAAGCACTGCATGGTATCATTTAGCCTGACTTGTTGGATGGGCCATGAATGCTTAGGGGGTACTGGTGGTTCATAGGACAATCCAGCAGAGGAGAGCATGGAGCAGGGGGAGGGGTTGGAACTAACAGATTTTGCATCATCACCAGCAGCTGTATGAAGACATGGCAGCAAAACAAGCTCCAGCACTGAGCCCTGTCCTGCATCCTTCCTAGTTGCAAGCAGAGTTACCCAGTGTGCTGTGAACATAATATATTGCTGGACCACATATCAGCAGTAAGGTGGACTTTGTGGCTGACTGCCTTTCCCAACGATGCCAAAACATTGTGAAATGTAAATCGTTTATTTTTATTTATTTTTTATTTTTTGGGGGTTTTGATTTAGTGTGATTTCTATTTTTGTGGTTTTGTCTGTTTTGTCTGTATTGTGTCAATGTTTTCATATAAAATAATAAAAAAGATTTGATTATAAGAAATGTAAATAGTGCACTGTCTTAAATAAAGTATCAAACCTTATGTGCCATTATTGAATAAACAAAAAAATATATACCGATTTATACCATGATAAATTTTATGATCAAGCATACAATTATCCAAATCAGATATAGTATGCGTATACACCACTTGGATCTAATAAACATACAATCAAGTGTGTCAGTATAAAGTGACTGGTGCATTCAAGCCGCTAAAAATAAGTCCAACGTGGTATCAAAAGATTCTATAAAAAAAAATCATAAACGAGTGTGTTGTAGTGCCCTCTAAGAATGCCCATCATATCCTTTATGCAACAGTGTCTTTGTGCAAAATCAATTAAATGTGCCATCGTTCACCACTGTGTCTTATGCCGTGTACACACGATCGGACAATCTGGCGGACAAACCACCGGACTTTGCAGTGGAGGTCTGCCAGACTTTTCCGAACGAGCGGACCTGCCCACACACGACCGGACTTTTGCGGCAGACTAGGTCGGACGGACAATCCGCCAGACTATGGCGGGAGTCCACCGGACTTTTGAAATGAACGGACTTGCCCACACATGGAAAAAAGTCCGTTCATTTTCAACGTGACTCCAGGTAGACGGGACTAGCAAAGGAATTCAATGCCGCCGCCTCCATCAGCGAGATTAACACCTCGCTAGCCCCGTCACCCGGTATGGACTTAAAGGGGAACCCCTACGCCATAAAAATCCATAGCAGACCCTTATCCGAGCACGCAGCCCGGCCGGTCAGGAAAGGGGGTGGGGACGAGAAAGCCCCCCCTCCTGAGCCGTACCAGGCCTCAACATGGGGGGGTGCTTTGGGGAAGGGGCGCCCTGTGGCCCCCCCACCCCAAAGCACCTTGTCCCCATGTTGATGAGGACAAGGGCCTCTTCCTGACAATCCTGGCCGTTGGTTGTTGGGGTCTGCTGGTGGGGGGCTTATCGGAATCCAGGAGCCCCCTTTAATAAGGTGGCCCCCAGATACTGGCCCCCACCCTATGTGAATGAGTATGGGGTAAGATGTACCCCTACCCATTTACCTGGTGAAAAAAGTGTAAATAAAAAAACACAACACAAGTTTTTTAAATAATTTATTAGACAGCTCTGGTGGTCTTCTTTCGTCTTGGGGGGTCTTCTCGCCGGACTCCTCCATAATCTTCTGCTCTTTTGCTAGCTCTTTTATTAGCGGAGGAGCCCGATTTTCTTCTTCGTCGTCGCCGCCGTCCAGGAGTCTTCTTTTGACTTTGGGGTCTTGTCGAAATGGAAAAATAAAAAAAGAGAAAAGAAAATAATAAATAAGAATAAAAATAAAATAACTAAAATTTTAAATAATAAAAATACAAATAAAAAATGAAAGTAACGATGGAAATAAGGTAAAAAAATAAAAATAAAATGAAATAAAAAAATAAAAGATAAAAAATATATAAATTAATCAATATAGAATCAAATACAGTAATACCTCAGATTGCGAGTAACATGGTTAAACACTTCAGATCCGCGCTATTGCCAAATGACGGCATTAGCGCGGACCTACATTTCCGGGACTACGTCTATTGACGTCGTCCCGGTTACGAGCGGCCTGCGCGCCCCCTGAGGGGCGCGCGCGGCGCGCTCTGTGATCGGCGAGTCCGTGAGACTCGCCTGATCACGATCCGTGTAAGGGGTCGATCCCGACCCCTTATCACGTGATCAGCTGTCAGCCAATGACAGCTGATCATG
This sequence comes from Lithobates pipiens, assembly GCF_037356315.1. Lineage (NCBI taxonomy): Eukaryota > Metazoa > Chordata > Amphibia > Anura > Ranidae > Lithobates > Lithobates pipiens. Next base: position 153,088,399 of record NW_027507686.1, on the reverse strand, counting down.
TGATAAAACGGAGCCGGTAATCGGCTAGTATTCCTCCTCGCGCTGACAGCGCGAGGAGAAAAAAAAAAAGCCGATCGCCGGCGGCCGTGTTCGGGACATCAGTCCCGATCACGGCCAGCAATTCAAGCGGACACCTGCCCCCTGCCAGTGCCCACCTGCCACCCGCAGTGCCATCCTGAAATAAAGTAAGTGCCCCCCTGTCAGTGCCACCCAGCAGTGCCCATAGTGCCCACAGTGCCACCCAGCAGTGCCCACAGTGCCACCCAGCAGTGCCCACAGTGCCACCCACAGTGCCACCCAGCAGTGCCACCCACAGTGCCACCCAAAATCTGCCTCAAAGGTGCTGCACCCCAGTGCCGCCCATCAGTGCCCAGCAGTGCCGCCCATCAGTGCTCAGCAGTGCCGCCCATCAGTGCCCAGCAGTGCCACCTATCAGAGCCACCTATCAGTGCCACCTATCAGTGCCCATCAGTCCCATCTATCTGTGGTACCTATCAGTGCCCATCCGTGCCACCCATCCGTGCCACTTATCCGTGCCACCCATCTGTGCCATCTTATCTGTGCCCATCTTTGCCCATCAGTGCCGCCTTATCTGTGCCCATCGGTGCCGCCTTATCTGTGCCTATTAGTGCCGCCTTAACTATGCCTATCAGTGCCCACCAGTGCAGCCTATCAGTGCCCACCAATGCAGCCCATCAGTGCCCACCAATGCAGCCCATCAGTGCCCACCAATGCAGCCTATCAGTGCCGCCTAATCAGCGCACTTCAATGAAGGAGAAAAATGACCCGTTTGCAAAATTTTATAACAAACTATTAAAACATGATTTTTTTCTTTTTTTGTTTGTTTAGCAAAAAATAAAACTCCGAGCTGTAACTAAATACCACCAAAAGAAAGCTCTATTTGTGGGAAAAAAATGATAAAAATTTCATTTGGGTACAGTGTTGTATGACCGCGTAATTGTCACTCAAAGTGCATCAGCGCTGAAAGCTGAAAATTGGTCTGGGACTGAGGGGGGTTTAAGTGCCCAGTAAGCAAGTGGTTAAAGAGCGTTTCACAATAAAATCTATTATTTAAAAAAAAATCTTGAATCCATTTGCAAGCATTGTCTCACAAAACGAGCAGGATTCAATCTTCTGTGGTATGCAGTACCGCATTTGATCACATGCATTCAGATGCACTCAGATGCACTCAGAGCCACCCGGAAACACTTCCAAATATTCAGAAACACTCCCTTCCTGATTGTTTCCAGACCTCTCCAAGTGTTTCCGAGTGCATGCGAGTGGCTCAGAGCGGTTTCCGAGTGTTTTCAAGTGTCTCCGGCGCCCCCCACCTCTAGCCACATGTTGTACAGAATACAATAGGAGTCACTGTGGAACAAATTATCTGAGTTTCCATTGACTTCTATGGGGAAACCTGTATTGATATACAAGTGCTTTGGATTACAAACATTCTTCTGGAACAAATTATGCTTGTCATCCAAGGTACCACTGTACCTGATATATCAAAAAAGGGGACATTTAAAAATGTAATGGTTCCTTGCAAAGCCAGATCTACTTTTAGGAACTCACTTATACATCCTGTACTAAAGCAATGCATTTGTTATGCAGTCTTTATGAAGTAACACAGGCATTAGCCTCTCCTAAAAATAGGCATAACAGTACACCTACTTAAAGAGGAAGTAAAGGCTATTTTTTTTATTAGATGCAACCTGCAAGGCAAAGACATAATGAGCTAGTGTACATAGCATACTAGCTCATTATGAATAACTTACCTGAGAAAAAAGCCCCTGAAGCGGTCCTCCTTCTTCATCTTCGCCGCTGCCATGTATCCCAGAGTGTCTTCCAGGTCTCACTGCTCCAGCGCTGTGATTCGCAGGAGCCGCAATGACATCACTCCCGCGCATGTGCACGGGAGCCGACACGAGCGGCATATCGCCGTGATCTGCGGCCTGCTCAGTGCGCCTGCGTGCTGCTGTCTGCGGCTCATGCACCATAGACAGCTGTGCCTGTCTTTTTGTAAATATCTCCTAAACTGCATAGGTTTAGGAGCTATTTCTTGGACCTACAGTTAAGCCTTAATCTAGGGTCCTCAGAGAGCCCCAGGAAGTGCGCTACATAATAAATGCATTGCTCAGGAGTGCGCTACATAAAGAATGCAGGGCTCAGCTGTGCCCAGCAATGCAGCCTCATCTGTACCCAGCAATGCAGCCTGACATGTGCCTACATCTCAGCCTCACCAGTGCCCAGGAATGCAGCCTCACCAGTGCCCAGCAATGCAGCCTCACCTGTGCTCAGCAATTCAGCCTCACCACTGTAGTGTCCTATGTCCTCTGAACCTCCCACTGTAGTGTCCTCTGTCCTCTGCACCCCACCCCACTGTAATGTCCTCTGTGCTCTGCCCCCCACTGTAGTGCCTTCTGTTCTCTGCACCCCCCACTGTAGTGTCCTCTGTCCCCTGCACCCCCTACTGTAGTGTACTCTGTCCCCTGCACCTCACCCCACTGTAGTGTGCTCTCTCCCCTGCACCCCACCCCAGAAACACACACTGTGTAGGTATAACTCTCCTACCTTACACAAGTGTACAGCAAGCAGAGATTGACATCACAGGGCTGGACGGGGGAGAGAACTACTGAAATTAACTTTACACATTAACAGGCTGGTGACTGTTTGCTAGGATCGCCCGGCAACCAATCACCTGCTGTTTAATGTAAAAAGTTAACTCCATCAGCTCCCGCCCCCATCCAGCCCTGTGATACTGGCCGATCACCGCTGTCCAATGAAAAGAACAGGGGTAAAAATGTCCGCAGCCCGGGTGCCCGCATTCACCCCCACCTTAGAGACTCAAGGCTATGGGCCTCAGATTCTGAGCTATAGCCTCAGCAGCCACCCCTAGCAATGCCACTGTTGGACACAATGTGCAAGCATTGAAAGTGAGTCCTTTTAAAAGTTAAATAGAAGGAACTGTATAGTGACATGCTAAATCATTTTCTCAGTGCTACACTTGTTGCCAATAAATGAAAATGAGATAGCAATTGGACCATGTATGGCACCTATCTGGTTGATATTGCCTGTATAAAAGTATGTTGAAAGTTATTAATGGTATTATTTAAAATAATAAAAATAGAAAGTCCTGGAGGAGAACTAGATATGTTGATAAATAGTCTTTAGCTGACACAGTATGATTATGGTGAGGCTGCCTCTGGAGCTGGTTGGGAACCTGACCACTGTAACAACAAAAAAGGGGCTAGGGAGAGAAAAACACCAAGTCACCAATAGTGTAGCGCAGTTTATTAGGTGAAGAAATTTAAAAATATGAGTAATGCACTCACAAAACATCCAAAATGACAGGATGTAATCTCTCCATGGAGTCTAAATAAGGGGTTCTTGCCCATACTGTGGCTGCCGCTGGGAGCTGGATAACTACCATGCTGTCAGAGCTGTAGAGCTAATCGGAACGCATTTTGGAGGCAAGGCCATGCCTCCATCATTGTATAGGGATACATCATGAAATGAAGCTGGAAAGAAAGCATGGAAAGTATGTAACTGACAAAGCAAGCAGATATATGAAAAAAAGCTGATCAAGGCAAGAAAAAATAAAAGAAAAAAAACAAACTATGCAGTACATTTCTGTAGAAGATGGACATTTCTCTTTCAAGAACCTGCTGATGCATAAAAATACCTGCTGATCTGTAAGTAATATACACTTACGCCCTATGTTAGAATGACAACACATATTGTTACTAGGGATGGCCGAACTGTTCGCCCGGCGGTCGGTTCACGGCGAATTTCGGCTGTTCGCGATCCGCCCGTTCGGCGGACTATTGCCGCTGTTCGCCCGGCGGACTTCCGTGTTTACTGTGTAAAAGAACTTTGACCTATGATGACACAGCCATCATGTGGTACAGGACAGCCAATTGAGACATTACAGCACATGGACAGTTGGACATTCCCCCTAACTTATAAATAGACCCGATCCGGCGGCCATTTTACATTCTTTCGTATGTCACTATAGGGAGAGGTTGCTTTGTGGAGCAGGGAGAGACTGCAGTGACCCAAATCGCTATCTAATAGGTCCACAAAAGTTCTTTTAAGGACTGGTATGGTATAGGTGTTAGGTGTAGTTAAGGATATAGGTTTGAGGCACTGCTATTCAAGTCATTGTTGCAGCAGACTGTCTTTTGTCAGTGTAGAGAGGGACAGGACGCTGTGTGCAGCAGGGACAGTCAGTTTAATCATTAGCTGTTACTATTAGGTCCACAAAAGTCCTTTTCAGGACTGGTATGGTAAAGTAGTACAGGATGTAGTTTTGAGTGCTATTCAAGTTATTGTTGCAGCAGCCTGTGTTTTGTCAGTTTAAATAGGGACAGGCAGGAAGCTGTGTGTGAGGCAGTGAGGGACAGTCAGTTTAATCAGTAGCTGTTACTATTAGGTCCAGAAAGGTTCTTTTCAGGACTGGTATGGTAATAGGCTTGTACACGTATAATATTCTTTCTTCCAAATATAGAAAGAATATTATACTTGACTGCTGCAGTAGTCCTTTATTAGTATAGGGACTGAGGTACAGTCTGCTAATCGCAACCTACTAGTTCCACAAAGAGCCTTCTAAGGACTGGTAAGGTATAACGTACTAGAGTATATAGGGTTGAGTGAGGTACAGTCTGCTAATCCTTAAGGACTGGTATAGGTCCACAATAAATAGGGTTGAGGTGCACTACTGCTGACTGCTGCCCAATTCTGCAGCAGTCCTTTATCAGTATAGGGACTGAGGTACAGTCTGCTAATCACAACCTACTAGTTGCACAAAGGTCCTTCTAAGGACTGGTAAGGTATAGTGTACTAGAGTATATAGGGTTGAGTGAGGTACAGTCTGCTAATCCTTAAGGACTGGTATAGGTCCACAATATATAGGGTTGAGGTGCACTACTGCTGACTGCTGCCCTATTCTGCAGAAGTCCTTTATCAGTATAGGGACTGAGGTACAGTCTGCTAATCACAACCTACTAGTTGCACAAAGGTCTTTCTAAGGACTGGTAAGGTATAGTGTACTAGAGTATATAGGGTTGAGTGAGGTACAGTCTGCTAATCCTTAAGGACTGGTATAGGTTCACAATATATAGGGTTGAGGTGCACTACTGCTGACTGCTGCCCTATTCTGCAGCAGTCCTTTTTCAGTATAGGGACTGAGGTACAGTCTGCTAATCACAACCTACTAGTTCCACAAAGGTCCTTATAAGGACTGGTAAGGTATAGCATACTACAGTATATAGGGTTGAGTGAGGTACAGTCTGCTAATCACAACCTACTAGATCCACAAAGGTCCTTATGACTGGTATAGGTGTACTATTTGGTGTGCAGCATATAGTTGTGTAATACACGTATAAAATACTTGCACATACTTGACTTCCTCCTGGGGCTGCTTATTATGAGGGGCTCCCACCATCCCTGTGCTGTGCTGAGTTCCTCCTGGGGCTGTACCTCTGCTGTGCATATTATGAGGGGCTCCCACCATCCCTGTGCTATGCTCATTATGAGGGGCTCCCACCATCCCTGTGCAATGCTCATTATGAGGGGCTCCCACCATCCCTGTGCTGTGCTGACTTCCTCCTGGGGCTGCTTATTATGAGGGGCTCCCAACATCCCTGTGCTGTGCTAACTTCCTCCTGGGGCTGTACCTCTGCTGTGCATATTATGAGGGGCTCCCACCATCCCTGTGCTATGCTCATTATGAGGGGCTCCCACCATCCATGTGCAATGCTGACTTCCTCTTGGGGCTGCTTATTATGAGGGGCTCCCACCATCCCTGTGCTATGCTTACTTACTCCTTGGGCTGTACCTCTGCTGTGCATATTATGAGGGGCTCCCACCATCCCTGTGCTATGCTCATTATGAGGGGCTCCCACCGTCCCTGTGCTATGCTCATTATGAGGGGCTCCCACCATCCCTGTGCTATGTTGACTTACTCCTGGGGCTGCTTACGGTGCAGGTGTCAGTGCTGTATATCACGGTGCTGGTGTCAGTGCTTTATGTCACGCTGCTGATGTCAGTGCTCTCTATCACGGTGCTGGTGTCAGATCACTCTATCGCGGTGCAGGTGTCATTGCTGTATGTTACGCTGCTGATGTCAGTGCTCTTTATCACGGTGCTGGTGTCAGATCACTCTCTCACGGTGCAGGTGTCATTGCTGTATGTCACGCTTCTGATGTCAGTGCTCTCTATCACGGTGCTGGTGTCATATCACTCTATCACGGTGCAGGTGTCATTGCTGTATGTCACGCTGCTGGTGATCATCTCCTGCACCCTCTTCTTTGCCTACCCTGACCTTCCCTCTCCTCCATTGCCTTCATGCACTCCACAGTCCTGAATGGTCACAACAATTTCACATATAAAAAAAGAATGCTTGTAGTTGTCGATCCCAGATTCACCTCATACATGTGTTATGTCATTGGCCATGTGGTGGGACTACATTTGCACAGCTAGTAATTATTTTGTGGCTGCAAATTTGACCTGTAGGTTTGCAAAGTTCGCCTCCCATTGAAGTCAATGGGGCCCACCGCGAACGTTACGGTTCGCGAACTATCGGCCGCGTTCGCGGTCTGCGTTCGTGAAACGTCCCATTGGAAGTTCGTCCATCACTAATTGTTACCTTCCAAAAGATTTTTATTGAGAAAGATCTGTTTTTATAAGAGAAATAAAACTTACAGTAGTGTAAAGTAACAATGATTAGGCAACATAATCATACAGATAACCTTACAAGTGGTAAACTTAAGATACATATCCAACTCATGATATTGTAGGAAGTCCAGGCACGATTATAGGTCTGCAATAGTGGCGGCCGATAGTTTGCGAACCGTAACGTTCGCGGCGGTCCCCATTGACTTCAATGGGAGGCGAACTTTGCAAACCTACAGGTCAAATTTGCAGCCACAAAATAATTACTAGCTGTGCAAACATAGTCCCACCACATGGCCAATGACATAACACATGTATGAGGTGAATCTGGGATCGACAACTACAAGCATTCTTTTTTTATATGTGAAATTGTTGTGACAATTCAGGACTGTGGAGCGCATGAAGGCAATGGAGGAGAGGGAAGGCCAGGGTAGGCAAAGAAGAGGGTGCAGGAGATGGTCACCAGCAGCGTGACATACAGCAATGACACCTGCACCGTGATAGTGTGATCTGACACCAGCACCGTGATAGAGAGCACTGACATCAGCAGCGTGACATACAGCAATGACACCTGCACCGTGATAGAGTGATCTGACACCAGCACCGTGATAGAGAGCACTGACATCAGCAGCGTGACATAAAGCACTGACACCAGCACCGTGATATACAGCACTAACATCAGCAGCGTGACATACAGCAATGACACCTGCACCGTGATAGAGTGATCTGACACCAGCACCGTGATAGAGAGCACTGACATCGGCAGCGGGACATAAAGCACTCACACCAGCACCGTGATATACAGCATTGACACCAGCACCGTGATATACAGCACTGACACCAGCACCGTGACATACAGCACTGACACCAGCACCGTGATATACAGCACTGACATCAGCACTGTGATATACAGCACTAACATCAGCAGCGTGACATACAGCAATGACACCTGCATCGTGATAGAGTGATCTGACACCAGCACCGTGATAGAGAGCACTGACATCAGCAGCGTGACATACAGCAATGACACCTGCACCGTGATAGAGTGATCTGACACCAGCACTGTGATATACAGCACACAGCACCGTGATATACAGCACTGACACCAGCACCGTGATATACAGCACTGACACCAGCACCGTGATATACAGCACTGACACCAGCACTGTGATATACAGCACTAACTTCAGCAGCGTGACATACAGCAATGACACCTGCACCATGGTAGAGTGATCTGACACCAGCACCGTAATAGAGAGCACTGACATCAGCAGCGTGACATAAAGCACTGACACCAGCACCGTGATATACAGCACTGACACCAGCACCGTGATATACAGCACTGACACCTGCACTGTAAGCAGCCCCAGGAGGAAGTCAGCATAGCACAGGGATGGTGGGAGCCCCTCATAATGAGCATAGCACAGGGATGGTGGGAGCCCCTCATAATATGCACAGCAGAGGTACAGCCCCAGGAGGAAGTCAGCACAGCACAGGGATGGTGGGAGCCCCTCATAATAAGCAGCCCCAGGAGGATGTCTGCATAGCACAGGGATGGTGGGAGCCCCTCATAATAAGCAGCCCCAGGAGGATGTCAGCATAGCACAGGGATGGTGGGAGCCCCTCATAATAAGCAGCCCCAGGAGGAAGTCAGCACAGCACAGGGATGGTGGGAGCCCCTCATAATGAGCATAGCACAGGGATGGTGGGAGCCCCTCATAATATGCACAGCAGAGGTAGAGCCCCAGGAGGAAGTCAGCACAGCACAGGGATGGTGGGATCCCCTCATAATGAGCATAGCACAGGGATGGTGGGAGCCCCTCATAATATGCACAGCAGAGGTACAGCCCCAGGAGGAAGTCAGCACAGCACAGGGATGGTGGGAGCCCCTCATAATAAGCAGCCCCAGTAGAAATATGACACCGCTCAACCTCTTCAAACAGGAGGGTACGGGCATATAGTACGGTGTGCTTTTTTTGGACAAGGAAGTGAGCCAAATGAAGAAAGAAGGTCTGTATGCTCGATAAAAAAAATTGTTTCTAGACATATACATGGTCTACTGGTCACATGTGTTGAATTCCTCTGAGATCCATGCCTCATTCATTTTTAGAAATGTGAGGTAGTGAACACTGTCGTGAGCTAGGCGAGTACGCTTATCGGTCACGATCCCCCCTGCTGCGCTGAACGTCCTTTCGGACAGGACACTGGACGATGGGGCAAGCCAACAGTTCGATTGCAAATTGGGCAAGCTCTGGCCAGAGGTCAAGCCTGCCCACCCAGTAGTCCAGGGGTTCATCACTCCTCAGAGCGTCCACATCGGCCGTTAACTCGATGTAGTCGGACACTTGACGGTCTAGGCGTTCCCTGATGCTGGATCCGGATGACACCTGTCGATGGGTCGGCTGAAAGAATGACCTCATATCTGAAGTCACCAACACATCTTCAAACCGGCCTCTTCTTGCCGGCCCCTTTTGGATTGGTACCCGCAACTCCTTCTCTGGGAGTGGCAATTGCTCCTCGAAGCAAGGCCTGGAAGTGCTGCATTCTGACAGCCCTCTGTGACGGCGGTAACATTTCCACCATTTTGTGTTTGTACCGGGGGTCTAAGTACGTTGCCACCCAGTACTGGTCCTTGACCCTTATGCTTTTTATACGGGGGTCCCTATTAAAACACTGGAGCAGGAAGGCCCCCATTTGCACTAAACTGGAAGTGGTGTGGTGGCCTGGCTCCTGCTCATCATCCAGGATAATGTTGTCCTCTTCATTCTCCTCTCCCCATGCACGCACAACAGCAGGGATCCCAGAAAGGTTTAAAGCATGCTCTTCTTGCTCCTCCTCATCCGCCCCGGCACCATCCTCCTCTGACTCCTCTTCAGACTCCTGTTGTTGACTTGTCTCAGATAGAGTAGCCCCCCCCTGGGAATTCATCCAGCATTGCGACTTCCTCATCTTCCCGCTCCTGCTCCTCCACAGCTTGATCAATGACACAACGCAATGCACGCTCCATAAAGAAGGCATAAGGTACCATGTCACTGATGGCGCCATGGCTGCGACTGACCAGTTTGGTGATCTCCTACGATGGCTGCAGAAGTCTGCATGCGTCGCACATGAGCAGCCACTGGCGCGGTGAAAAAAAACCAAGCTCCCCAGAACCTGTTCTGCCGCAGAGTTCATACAGGTAGACGTTAACTGCACATTTCTGCTGGAGCAGCCTATCAAGCATATAGAAGGTTGAGTTCCATTGCGTCGGGCAATCGCAAATAAGACGTCTGACCGGCAGATTGTGTCACCGCTGAATGTCAGCAAGGCGAGCCATAAGAAGCACATCTTTTTGGGGTGGCTTATATCCTAATTTAAATATTAAGGATTGCGCAGTTCTCTCTTTTTCTCTTGAGCCATGGTTGTGTAAGATCTTCTGAAATGGGCCGAGATTTTCCTTGCCTGCCGCAAGATGTCCTGGACCCCAGGGTATTTGACAACAAATCGCTGCACGACCAAGTTTAAGACGTGTGCCATGCATGGCACGTGCATCATTTTGTCCTGTTTCAATGCGCTAAGCAGATTGGCACCGTTGTCACACACCACTTTACCAACTGTCAAATTGAGCGGTGTTAGCCACTGATCTGCCTGTGAACGCAAAGCTGAAAGAAGTGCCGGGCCAGTGTGGCTCTTGGCTTCCAGGCACAACAGACGCAGCACGGCATGGCAACGTCTCACCTGGCATGTCGAATAGGTTCTGGGGAGCTTGGGCGGCGCAGCGGAAGAGACGCTAGCAGTGGAAAAGGAGGAGTCAGCCGAGGAGGAGAGGGAGGAGGATGGAGTAGGAGGAGGAGGAGAAGAAGAGCCAGGCCTGCATGCAATCCGTGGCGGTAAAACCAAATCTACACGGGTGCCACGGGTTACATGCTTGACGGCCGTCAGAAGGTTCACCCAGTGGGCAGTAAAAGTGATATACCTTCCCTGCCCGTGTTTGCTAGACCACGTGTCTGTGGTCAGATGTATCTTGGCAGCGACACTGTGTGCCAGAGATACATTCACTTGCCGCTGAACATGGCCATATAGCTCTGGGATGCCCTTCTCTGAGAAATACTTCCTTCCTGGGACCTTCCATTGTGGTGTTCCAATGGCCACAAATTTTCGAAAGGCCTCTGAGTCCACCAGTTAATATGGCAGTAGTTGGCGGGCTATCAGTTCTGACAAGCCAGCCGTCAACCGTTGGGCAAGAGGGTTATCCGGCGTCATCATTTTTTTATGCTCTAACGTAACCCCCCCCCCCCCCCTCCCACAGAAGCCTGCCTTTTTGCAGAAAAACGTGAGCTTGGCGTGATGGAAGGTGGAGTGGAGGACAATTGTGAGGAGAGAGGAGAAGGAGAAGTAGAAGATGAGGCTGGACGGTGAGAGCCTGGAGTGTGTTCGTGTGTTCTGTTGCTCCCACTGGGCTCGGTGATGGCTGCTCATGTGCCTTCTTAAGGCGGTCATCCCTAGGTGAGTGTTGAGCTTACCGTGACTAATGCTTTGACTGCTTTGACTGCAAAGATTGCAGATGGCAACGCTATTGTCAGCAGCGGACACGTTAAAAAAAGCCCACACTGCGGGGCCATGTGCCGGCATCCTGGGAGCGCCAGACATGGTCGATGACTCGCTCCTGATACATTAGCAGTCTGCTTTGTCCCTCCTGTGCAATGTAAGTTATTCCTGCTTCTCCTCCCTATTTGCTGGTCCATATCTCCCTCTGAACTCCCCTCCTCTTCCTCTCTTGTGAGCACCCACGTGACATCACTAGACACGTCATCATCAACGTCACCTTCCCCACTGCTATAAGTAGAGATCTCGGATTAGGCAGCAACACCGGGGACTAACCTCCTCCTTGGGCTGATCTGGGTACTGTCGTCAGATTGCTGAGTGGCGGTTGTTGCTACCTCCTCTTCCTGATCCAATACCAAGAGTGGCTGCGCATCAGAAATGTCTTGATATGGATCGGAAACTAATTCCTGTGACTCAAGCAGAAGGTATGTGGTGGTGGTGTTGGTGGTAGTGTCTTTGCGGGTGCACATAGCAGAGAGTGAAGAAGAGGGTGGGTGCATATCGAGAGGATGAGGAGGTTGCAGAAGAGTAAGGCTGAGTGAGCCACTCAACCAAGTCTGGTGCGTCCTTTAAAATAATTGAACGCACCTTCTGCAACTTCCCACTTTGGCTCAAGCCTGTTGCTCCTGCCCTACCCCTACCACCCCTGCGGAAGGGGCTGCCTCTTCCTCTGCCTGTAATTTTTTAAATGACCCTGTGACAAAAATCTCAGTCCCTATACTGATAAAGGACTGCTGCAGTATAGGGCAGCAGTCAGCAGTAGTGCACCTCAACCCTATATATTGTGGACCTATACCAGTCCTTAAGGAATAGCAGACTGTACCTCACTCAACCCCATGTACTGTAGTACCCTATACCTTACCAGTCCTTATAAGGACCTCTGTGGAACAAGTAGGTTGTAAATGATTAGCAGACTGTACCTCAGTCCCTATACTGATAAAGGACTACTGCAGCAGAAGGGCAGCAGTAGTGCACCTCAACCCTATATATTGTGGACCTATACCAGTCCTTAAGGAATAGCAGACTGTACCTCACTCAACCCTATGTACTGTAGTACCCTATACCTTACCAGTCCTTATAAGGACCTTTGTGGAACAAATAGGTTGTGAATGATTAGCAGACTGTACCTCAGTCCCTATACTGATAAAGGACTACTGCAGCAGAAGGGCAGCAGTCAGCAGTAGTGCACCTCAACCCTATATATTGTGGACCTATACCAGTCCTTAAGGAATAGCAGACTGTACCTCACTCAACCCTATTTACTGTAGTACACTATACCTTACCAGTCCTTATAAGGACCTTTGTGGAACAAGTAGGTTGTGAATGATTAGCAGACTGTACCTCAGTCCCTATACTGATAAAGGACTACCTCAGCAGAAGGGCAGCATTCAGCAGTAGTGCACCTCAACCCTATATATTGTGGACCTATACCAGTCCTTAAGGAATAGCAGACTGTACCTCACTCAACCCTATTTACTGTAGTACACTATACCTTACCAGTCCTTATAAGGACCTTTGTGGAACAAGTAGGTTGTGAATGATTAGCAGACTGTACCTCAGTCCCTATACTGATAAAGGACTACCTCAGCAGAAGGGCAGCATTCAGCAGTAGTGCACCTCAACCCTATATATTGTGGACCTATACCAGTCCTTAAGGAATAGCAGACTGTACCTCACTCAACCCTATGTACTGTAGTACCCTATACCGTACCTGTCCTTATAAGGACCTTTGTGGAACAAGTAGGTTGTGAATGATTAGCAGACTGTACCTCTGTCCCTATACTGATAAAGGACTAATGCAGCAGAAGGGCAGCAATCAAGTATAATATTCTTTCTATATTTGGAAGAAATAATATTATATGTGTACAAGCCTATTACCATACCAGTCGTGAAAAGAATCTTTGTGGACCTAATAGTAACAGCTACTGATTAAACTGACTGTCCCTCACTGCCTCACACACAGCTTCCTGCCTGTCCCTATTTAAACTGACAAAACACAGGCTGCTGGAACAATAACTTGAATAGAATTTTTGTGGACCTAATAGTAACAGCTAATGATTAAACTGACTGTCCCTGCAGCACACAGCGTCCTGTCCCTCTCTCTACACTGACAAAAGACAGGCTGCTTTAACAATCAGTAGCACAGCAGTGCCTCAAACCTATATCCTGAACTACACCTAACACCTATACCAGTCCCGAAAAGAACTTTTGTGGACCAAATAGCTAGTGATTTGGGTCACTTCAGTCTCTCCCTGCTCCACACAGCAACGTCTCCCTATAGTGACAGAAGAAAGAATGTAAAATGGCCGCCGGATCGGCTAATGATTAAACTGACTGTCCCTGCTGCACACAGCGTCCTGTCCCTCTCTACACTGACAAAAGACAGCCTGCTGCAACAATGACTTGAATAGCAGTGCCTCAAACCTATATCCTTAACTACACCTAACACCTATACCATACCAGTCCTTAAAAGAACTTTTGTGGACCTATTAGATAGCGATTTGGGTCACTGCAGTCTCTCCCTGCTCCACACAGCAACCTTTCCCTATAGTGACATACGAAAGAATGTAAAATAGCCGCCGGATCGGGTCTATTTATAAGTTAGGGGGAATGTCCAAGTGTCCATGTGCTGTAATGTCTCAATTAGCTGTCCTGTACCACATGATGGCTGTGTCATCATAGGTCAAAGTTCTTTTACACAGTAAACACGGAAGTCCGCCGGGCGAGCGGCGGCAATAGTCCGCTGATCGGGCGGACGGCGAACAGCCGAAATTTGCCGCGAAACGATCGCCGGGCGAACCGTTCGGCCATCCCTAGTCTGCAACCTTAAATGTGTTGGGTTTTAATGTATCACCTCATCAACCCAATAATCAGGATGCAGACCACAGATCTCTCAGAGAACCCACCAGTATATTAGACTAAACAAAATCACTTTACATGTTTTTTTTTAAGTTACAACTATCGGTATACTGTGTTATTAAGACCTAAGTAATATTGATGTTACTGTTTGCCATTTATACAGTATGGATAGCTGGATAGTGTGCTTTCCCTTTAATTTCAATAGTTTTTATTGAAGTTTTATAGAAATAGACACAAACAAAGCAAAAGAACATAGTCATATAACCCTTATCTGCCAGACAGTTGACAACTTACATGAAATAGTTGAATACAATGACAAATCTTGACAACAAGAAAGTGAATGTTGGGTAGAGTTAACTTGCTAGAGTACCAGGTAGTAGGTGTCACCCACTCCCTCCCTAACACCCCTATGGGATCAAACTGTGTCAGAGAGGGAAGGCAACACCCCATCCATCAATGTCATCACTTCTTAACTAGGAAAAGGAAATAGAGACAAACAAGAAAAGAAAAAAAAAGTAGGGGGGAAAGCGTGGGAAACAATAGATGGGTACGATAAGTGTAGGCGACAAGAAGCACCTGTTGGCGAGTCAGCATAACAAAATACCCGTAGCTGCAATGTCACCGTAGATATCCTCACACTCCCACTCTGGATATTATGTTGGTGGAAAGGTGCCCTTGCAAGTTGGTTGGAAAGGAGGGGGGGGGGGGGAGTAGACATTATTGACAAAGATGAAAGTTATAGATAAGTGCATGGATTGGGTTGTTAATGGAGAGCAAGTTATCATTCTTTAACCGTACATCTTGGGTTAGATAACCAGCTATCCCATTTAGACTGAAATGGTGTGATCCTGAGATCTGTGATAGCTAACAATTTCTTCATCTCAAACTGGTGGTTGAGAGTGAGTACGGCATCAGTGGGAGATGGAGATTCAACCAAATTCCACAGCCTTGTGATAGTTAGTTTAGCTGCTAACAATAGTTGTATAATCACTACTCTGACCTTGGGTGAGAATCCATGTATCGTTAGGGGTAGGGATGAGCTTCAAGTTCGAGTCAAACTCATGTTCGACTCGAACATTGCCTGTTCGCCTGTTCAGCAAACAGTGAACAATTTGGGCTGTTCGCAGCAAATTCGAAAAGCCGGAACACCCTATACAAGTCTATGGGAGAAATCTAAAGTGCTCATTTTAAAGGGTAATATGCAAGTTACTGTCCTAAAAAAGTGTTTGGGGACCTGGGTCCTGCCCCAGGGGACATGGATCAATGCAAAAAAAAGTTTTAAAAACGGACGTTTTTTCAGAAGCAGTGATTTTAATAATGATTAAAGTGAAACAATAAAAGTGTAATATTTCTTAAAATTTCGTAGCTGGGGGGTATCTATAGTATGCCTGTGAAGGGGCGCATGTTTCTGGTGCTTAGAACTGTCCCTGCACAAAGTGTCATTTGTGCAGGAAAAAAAGTATTTTAAAATCACTTGCGGCTAAATTGTCGGCTTCCCGTAATACAGAGAACACTCAATGAGCGTTCTCTGTATTAGCCGACAATTCATTCATTCATTGATTAAACCTGGCAGGCCGCAGGAAAGGAGGGGGGGGGACGAGAGAGCGGCCCCCCTCCCTCCTGAACCGTACCAGGCCACATACCCTCAACATTGGGAGGATGCTTTGGGGGTCTGTGACCCCTCACAGCACCTTGTCCCCATGAGGACAAGGGCCTCATCCTCACAACCCTGGCCGGTGGTTGTGAGGGTCTGCGGGCGGGGGGCTTATCAGAATCTGGAAGCCCCCTTTAACAAGGGGACCCCCAGATCCCGCCTCCCCCTGTTTGAAATGGTAAGGGGGTACAAAAGTACCCCTACCATTTCACAAAGAAAGTGTAAAAATGGTTAAATAAGACAAACACACTTTTGAAAAATTCCTTTATTAAAAATAAAAAAAAGATTCCAGCGGTGCTAATCCACTCTTGCTATCCAGCGACGAATCTCCGGGGTCCAGCGATGGATGATCATATCCAGCGACGGGGGATCTCTCAGTCCAGCGCTGTCCATACATCCGTCTTCTGTCTCCACTCCGGAGACACTGTGGAGATCCCAGCGCTGACGTTTCTTATATTAGGAGGGCGGGGCCACCCGTCACCTGACCCTGCCCACTCTGACGCTGGTGAAGGGAGCCAGGGGTTCCCCAGTGACGTATGGGTGACCCCACCCCCTCTGATGTAACAGAAACCTGCGCCAGTGCTGGGATCTCTGCAGTGTCTCCGCAATGGAGACAGAAGACGGATGTATGGACAGCGCTGGACTGAGAGATCCCCCGTCGCTGGATATGATCATCCATCGCTGGACCCCGGAGATCCGTCGCTGGATAGCAAGAGTGGATTAGCACCGTTGGAATCTTTTTTAAATTTTTTTTATTTTTAATAAAGGAATTTTTCAAAAGTGTTTGTCTTATTTAACCATTTTTACACTTTCTTTGTGAAATGGTAGGGGTACTTTTGTACCCCCTTACCATTTCAAACAGGGGGGGGGGTGGGATCTGGGGGTCCCCTTGTTAAAGGGGGCTTCCAGATTCTGATAAGCCCCCCGCCTGCAGACCCTCACAACCACTGGCCAGGGTTGTGAGGATGAGGCCCTTGTCCTCATCAACATGGGGACAAGGTGCTTTGAGGGGTCACAGACCCCCAAAGCATCCTCCCAATGTTGAGGGTATGTGGCCTGGTACGGTTCAGGAGGGAGGGGGGACCGCTCTCTCGTCCCCCCCTCTTTTCCTGCGGCCTGCCAGGTTGCGTGCTCGGATAAAGGGTCTGGTATGGATTTTTAGGGGGACCCCCACGTCAATTTTTTTAAAAAATTTGATGTGGGGTTCCCCTTAATATCCATATCAAACCTGAAGGGTCTGGTATGGATATTTAGGGGGGCCCCCACGTCATTTTTTTTTTTATTTGACACGGGGTTCCCCTTAATATCCATGTCAGACCTGAAGGGCCTGGTAATTGAATTTAGGGGAACCCCCACGCTTTTTTTTTTTTATCAATGAATGAATGAATTATCGGCTAATACAGAGAACACTCATTGAATATTCTCTGTATTACGGGGAGCCGACAATTTAGCCGCAAGTGATTTTAAAAGACTTTTTTTCCTGCACAAATGACACTTTGTGCAGGGACAGTTCTAAGCACCAGAAACATGCGCCCTTTCACAGGCATACTATAGATACCCCTCCAGCTACGAAATTTAAAGGAATATTACACTTTTATTGTTTCACTTTAATCATTATTAAAATCACTGCTCCTGAAAAAACGGCCATTTTTAAAACTTTTTTTTGCATTGATCCATGTCCCCTGGGGCAGGACCCGGGTCCCCAAACACTTTTTAGGACAGTAACTTGCATATTACCCTTTAAAATGAGCACTTTAGATTGTGAACGTTTGAGTCCCATAGACTTTAATAGGGTTCTAAAGTTCACACGAAGTTTAGGTCTGTTCGCAGGTTCTGGTGCGAACCGAACAGGGGGGTGTTCGGCTCATCCCTAGTTAGGGGTAGAAAAACTAGTTCAGGATTGGGATCTATATGTCGATCACATATGTCTGATATCAATGAGAAAATCTTGTTCCAGAAGGAACGCACAGATTTACATGACCACAATATATGGTACAGTGTACCTATATCTCTGCATCCCCTCCAGCAGAGAGCTGTGCGGTCAGGGTAAAACTTACTCAGTTTGTAAGGGGTGAGGTACCAGGAGTATACTACTTTTTGAAAGTTCTCCCAGTGATTAGTGCATATGGAAGATGAGTATGTGGTAGAAAATGCTAACTTCCAGTAGTTATCAGGAAAGATCTTACCCAGGATTTTTTCCCATTTAGTAATAGTAGTTGTTTTGGAAAAGGAGTCTTGGGCATTATAAATACTATAGAGTAGTGATATTCCTTTAATCGGGCTACAAGGGTCCTGGAGGAACGTATTGATTAATAAAGGTAATTCCAAGTAGAAAAGTAGAGGGTGCTTCTGTAGAAGGGAGCAAAATAGGGGAAGTATGCAGAGGTAAGGGAGGTCGAATTGAGAGGCCAAATAATCAAATTTGTAGAGGGATGTGTCATGATATAGATCTTTCAGAAGGGTAATGTCTTTTGAGTTCCAAAGATTCAAATCAAGGCAAGGTATGAAATGGTGGAGGACTAAAAGCGGGATAGAAATTTTACAGAGCGATTGGTTAGTTAAGGAGGAAATGGGGAACTCGCACCATAATTTAGTGGAAATCTGTACTGTGGGCATAGAAGAAGTAGGGGCAGGGGCTCCTAATTTAATAGCAATGAGGGTGGATTTAAGGTCTCTGTATTTGATACTGCTGGCTTCCATAGATGTCCATGTTTTATGTATGGAGGGAGTCCACCAATACTTAAGCTGATCCAGGATGCATGCTTTGTAATATGCTGTTACATTAGGGGCTCCCATGCTTCCATGTTTCTTATATTTCAACATAATAGTGAGAGAACACCTAGGTGGTTTGCGGTTCCATATGTATTGGTTGAATGTTTTTTGTACCGAGGAAAGGAAGGTGCGTGGTATGGGGATTATTAATGTGCGGAATAAATAGAGGAGTTTAGGGAGGATTATAATTTTTAGTGCCGCTATTTTTGCCACCGTTGACAAGTCTTGGGTATGTAAATGTGACAATTGTTAGGCCGCGTACACACGCGCGGACTGTTCGCCCAACCTTGTCCGCTGAACAGTGTTTGGGCGGACAGTCCGCTCGTGTGTGGGGCTTCAGCGGACAGTTTCAGCGGACAGTTGGCCGAACAAGGTCTTACGGAAATTCCGAAAAACTGTCCGCTGAAACAAGGTTTCAGCGGACTGTTCGCTCGTGTGTAGGCTTGTTCGGCCAACTAAGTCTCGCGCATGCTCAGAAAGAATTTCCACGTCGGAAGGTTGCATTGCAGTGTATAGGACGTCGTATTTTTCATCCCGTCGTACGTGCCGTTCACGTCATCGCGCACGGTTTCAGCAAACTGTTCGTCCGTCGTGTGTGGCCATGTCCGTCCATGCTAAGTTTGAGCGGACTGTTCGCTCAAACTGTTGGACGGACAAAGTTGGGCCAACAGTCCGCGCGTGTGTACGCGGCCTTAGGGTAAGGATTCCAGAAAGGGTTTAAAATTATAATTATACAGTTGTGAGGTGTGTCGGGTCAGTTGATTACCCAACAAGGGTATAGAGTAAGGAGACCAAGTAAATGGGAATTCCCTGGCTAAAGAGGATTGCATGGGAGCAGGCACATTGATACCTAGTATTTGGGATTTGGTGGAATTCAGTTTGTACTAAGATACGGCACTAAATTCCTGTAACGGTTTCTGTGTTTCTGTCAAGGATGTTTTGGGATTGGAGAGCATAAGCATAACATCATCAGTGAATAAGCTGATTTTATGCTCTTTACCAGCTATAAAGAGGTCTGTGATGTTATGGTGGGATCTGATATTTTCTGCTAATGGTTTCATGAGTGTAAAAATCATTGGTGACAGGGGGCACCCTTGCCTTGTCCCATTAGTTATGTATATCGGTTTGGAGGTAATTCCTGAGGTAATTACAATGGCTGAAGGATTGGAGTAAAGAGATAAGATGGCTGTTTGTATCCATCCCCTTATTCCAAAGGTATTGAGTACAGTCTTAAGGTAACCCCAGTGGACCCTATCGAACGCCTTCTCCGTATCCAAGGAGAGAAGCAGAGAAGGCACCCGAGAGGATCCAACCTGTGAGATTAGGTTGATAAGACATCTATTCCCGTCTGGGGCCTGACGTCCGGGTACGAAGCCCACTTGGTCTGGATGGATGAGGTAAGGTAGAACTTTTTGTAGTCTAATAACTAGGAGTTTGGCAAACAGTTTCACATCTGTGTTCAGGAGGGATATGGGCCTGTAGTTTGCAGGACTAGTAGGGTCCTTATTGGATTTTGGCAACGTCGATATCACCGCTCTCAGCATTTCAGGTGGGAAGGTTCCTGAGGATGAAGCAAGATTGAAGACCAATTGTAGATGTGAGGCAATTTCTTTGGAGAGGTGTTTGTAGTACTCATTTGTGAAACCATCATCACCCTGGAGACTTACAGTTGGGTAGTTTGTTGATGGCCAAACAGATCTCTTGGATTGTAAATGGTTGAGATATGGAGTCAAGTTGATCCCTAGAAAGGGTGAGGAGTTGTATTTTATGTAAGAACTCATTAATAAGTTCTGGTGATGGCTGAGGGGTAGACACATTGTTACGAAGGTCATATAGGGACTGAGAGTAGTCCGCAAATGTATTGGCTATGTCTTTAGGATTAGTAACGGAATTTTGAGTAAGAGGATGGGTAAGGACGGCTGTTCTTTGTTTGATCTGTTTTGCCTTCACTATCCTAACCAACCAAGCTCCCGCTTTGTTGTGTAACCCGTAATAGTTGGCTTTAAGGAATTTAAGGTGGTTGTCATGCTTGTAAAGAAGTAGAGTTCTAAACTGCTTTCTGTCCCGGAGAATATCCTACGTTAACTGGGGGCCTGGTTTAAGTTTGTTGTCTCGTTCTTCTGAAGCTATGGAATTTAACAAGTCTTCAATCTGCTTTGTCCACTTTTTTTGGACAGTTGAAGCCAATTTAAGCAATACCCCTCTCATATATACCTTATAAGTATTCCACAGTGTAAATCTATTGACATCGGGAGTGTCATTATATTTAAAGAAATTCTGGTGCTCTTGTAAGATCGTTTGGCACAGTAGCTTGTCTCCCAAAAGGAAGGTGTTCAGTCTCCAGAATGGAGAGGGTGTGTCACGAAGTTTGTCACCAAAAGCTAACACAATCAGTGCTTGGTCTTAACAAGATATTGTGCCAATATCCGATCCTAGAACGTTCTGGAGAGATTTTTTTCCCTGTAAGAAAAAAGTCAATGCGGGAGTAAGAAGAATGTGCCACTGACAAAAATGTATACTCCTTTTCGGAGCTATGGAAACATCTCCATATGTCATACAGTTCATACAAGCAGAGGGACAATAGAGTGTAAAGGCCTCTTGGCCTGGGCAAAGGAGTCCATAGAGGGGTCCAAGACCGTGTTGAAATCCCCACCTATGATGAGGGTACCTTGAACAACCTCTGAAATCGAGGCAAACAGGGGGGTAAGGAATTTTCTTTGTTTAGTATTAGGGGCGTACAAATTGACAAGCGTAAAGTTGTTTGGTTCAGTTCGCGGATAAGGATTAGATATCTGCCTTGGGGGTCTTGAATGGTGCGGGCATGGCGAAACAAGATAGAGTCCCTAAAAGCAATTAAAACTCCACTTTTTTGGGGACTGTTAGATGTAAACAAGTGAGAGTAGCTTCGGAAGTTCAATTTAGGACATTTGTGGGCAGCAAAATGAGTTTCCTGGGCAAAAGTGATATCCGTTTTAAGTGAGCGGGCTTCCTTTAGTAGGCCCTTTGCATTTAAAGACATAAACTTCAGAGGCATGACAGTGATCGGTTATGTGCTGAGGTGTTGCGGTACATGAAAATGCTGTCATATTGAAGATGACGATCAAGAGACCTGTGCGGCTGAAGCTTAGAAATCCTGAGAGTGTTACTGCATACGATAGCATTAGTGGAGCAGTTCACAGTTCTCTCAGAGAGCAATAAGACTTTGTTATCAGCAATCCACTTAGGCATTGCAGCCAATAATCCATGCCCAGATGTAGTGGAAGAAGTACCATAGGTGGTGACCAAATGGAAAGAGGGAGCGAAAAATCACCTGAGAAAAAGGCGAAAGGAGGATAGAAAACAACATGTGTAAAAAGGACCTGTTAACACAGGACAATGAGCAGCTTAAGCTGCTGCAGTAATAATATGGGGTATACTGACCAATAGTACCTTGCAATAGGTACTAGGAGAAATGGTCAAACTAAACGTTTGACCTCTGTACCTCATGCTACTAAGAAGTAGTAATGATAGGGAGAGGCTCTTGTTGATTTCAAAAGGCGGATTAAGTCCATTCCGTGTCCAGGCGTTCCCAGAGTGGGTTGAACAGGGGGTTGTGCATCAGGAGGAAGCAGTTTCCATTGTTTGAATAGTAGTATGCCTTTTTCCACACTATGTATAGGGAATAGCTTGCTATACCACGAGACAAGGAGCTTCGTGGGAAATCCCCAACGGTACACTATGCTGTTGTTGTGCAGAATCTTTGTGAGTGGTCTGTTGTGATATGTCTGTGTAAAGAGAGATACCAGTAAAGTCGTCTGGGACTGCCGGATTTTGTTCATGACCTGTGCTTTCATGTGGTAGTAGTGACTGTACGCCAGGGTATCTATGGGTGCCGTGTCAAGAAGGAATTTTGGTTTAGGTATGCAGTGAGCCCTGTCTACACATAGTTCAATATCCGTCAGGGAAGGTATAAGGGCTTTCATGAGATGTTGAACAAAATTAGTGAGTTCATTTGGAGGGATAGTTCCAGGAATACCTCTGAACTTAATATTGTTCTTTCAAATCCGAAAATTTATTTTGAAAGCGCTGTAGCTCAGATTCCTGATCAGCATACGCATCGACAAGGTCATTGTGAGCAGTATAAAGATCCGCCATTTTAGACTCCAGGTGCTGGATTTGGTTAGAGTGATTATGAACAGTATTGTTTAAAGAAGCAAACATATCAGAGAAATCATTGAACAGGGTTCTTCTGAGGGACAAGAGCATATTTTTCATGGTATTCTCTGAGATGGCCTGATCTGTGGCTGGGAACACTTCAATTAAGGGCTCTGCATGTGTATTCTGCGAAGAGAGCTGTATAGAGATATGCGCATAGTGGGGGTAGAAGGGGGTGAGATCTCCCCTGTGTACGCCAGCATGGCAGGGGCTTCACTCACCACATTGTCATGGCCGGTTTGTGAGCGGGTCCCTCCGTTGGAACAGGCTCCGGTGCCATCTTGAGTAGCCTGTGGTATCACAGCTGGATAGAAATCCGTGAGGCGCTGGGGCGGCTTGTTGTTCTTCCGCCGTTTGTTCATGACTGCTCAGGATGACCGTCAGATTGGAGGTAGACTCAGAGCTTTGGGAACCTCTTCGGTATGTCGCTATGAAGCTGCTTTAGCGTGAGGCTGCAGGAGCTCTCAGCTATGCGGCCATCTTCTTCGCCGGCCGGACACGCCCCCATGTGCTTTCCCTTTAGTCTGTAACAGGGTATAAAAAAAGCGTCAGAACAACTTCAGAAACCATATCAGTCATACGCCTTGTAGTATAACTATAGAATCTTGGGGTGAATAATCTATAGGGACATAGTTCTCTATGGGCTTAATATGTGTGTAAGCGTCATCAGTGTGTTGTCTTAATATATGTTATCGATCACTTAGCATTTGTAATGATAAATAGCCTAGTGCCTTGAGAGATGTCTATTTCTCATAGGGTTGTGGCCAATAGATCCCTAGCAACCTGTACTAGATATGAAGTTTTTGGTAGGGCTAGGCATCAGTCAAATCAGGCAGATAAACTGGTAGGGATTGATTATTGGGTTTATTGGAGGATAGGGATTATGAAGAGAATTCTCTTGTACGTTAGGGAGGGGATAAGAGGAAGGAAAGGATAATAAGAGGAACTAGCCGTCGGGTAGAGGGGTGAGTCAGCCTAAAAAGTTGTTGTTCTAGGGGTATTAGCATGCTGGGTGTATCTGTAATGTGTAGAAAAAAAGGGGGGTGGAAGGGTGGGAATCGGAAGGAGTGATGAGAAGAGGGGGGGGGTGCATAATTTCTCCTCCTCCGACTCAACATTGTGTGCTCTATTCATTGAGATAGTATTTGAGAATATTCACTTGTTGTTTTAAAGTGGTGCTAACATGACCAGGATTTATGAAACTTGAATGGTGCGTCTTTGGCTTGGTGTACAAGATCCTACATCTCTGCCACTTTGTTTAATCATCTGAGGAGCGATGGTATTCTTTTTTAGGGATTGAGGAGTGATGTAAAAGCAATTGGGCCGGGGAAAAGTCTATTGGGTAAGTGGTCATTTGAGTGGTAAGGTGATGTACTTCTTTCCAGAAGGTTTGAATCAAAGAGTAGGACCACCGTATATGTAATAGTGATCCTAACCTTATGAGAGCATCTTCAACAGTTGGGGGGGGGGGGGGGGGTAGTAGGGGACATTTCATGTAGTCTTGAGAATACTTTGAAGCTGTTTTCTTGTGCAGAGACATTACTTGTCCCTTTGTGAATATAAAAGTACGGTATATGTTTTTCCATTCTTCTGAAAGGTCTAAGGAGAGTTCCCTTTCCCAACCATGACTGGCTATATTGGACTTGGAACTGTGATCAGAGAACAGGATAGAGTATATATCCAAAATCTAGTGTTTTTGTAGGTCTTTCCTGGTACAAAGTGCTTCAAACATTGTGTGTTTTCTAGAGTAGTCTGGGAGTGAGTGGAGGTCATTTAGAAAATGTCTTAAATATACAGTATATCACCAAAGTGTGTACACATCTCACATTTTTGGAAGTATTTTATTAACTTAACTAGCAAAGGCATGCCTCCATCCCTTATATATAGATATGGGTAGAAAAGGAAATGTTGGGACTTTGCATGAGGCATGTCTGTGTGAAATATAATATATACAGTATCTCACAAAAGTAATTATACCCGTCACATTTTTGTAAATATTTTATTCTATCTTTTCATGTAACAACACTGAAGAAATTACACTTTGCTACAAAGTAAATTAGTGAGTACCATTGAACCATGAATGCCAACATGTACTGTGACAGAGTGTATATATATATATATATATATATATATATATATATATATATATATATATATATATATATATATATATTCCTGCGCTACTATGTTGGAAATGAAAGGTATATAAAAAAACTGCTGCAAACACCTAATAAGGGTCAAACCATACCCATAAGAATATTAAAACAAATGGGGGTTGGTTCTGCGCTGTTTAACCACTTCAATACCAGACGTCTTCGCCCATTCCCCAAAACTAAATTTTTATAATTTTCTTCTCACAAATAGAGCTTTCTTTTTGAGGTATTTGATCACCTCTGCATTTTTTTATTTTTTGCTAAACCAACTAAAAAAGACCAAAATTATTGAAAAAAAAAGGTTTTCTTCATTTCGGCAGCAAAAATTTTGTTTTCTCCTTCTAGACACTGATGAGGCAGCACTGATGGGCACTGATGAGTTAGCACTGATAAGGTGGCACTGGTGGGCACTGATGAGGAGGCACTGATATGTAGAATTGATGGGCACTGATAGGCGGCACTGATATGCAGCACTGCTGGGCACTGACAGGTGGCACAGATGGGCACTGACAGGGATTGACACTGACAGGTGGCACTGGCAGGTGGCATTGATGGGCAGCACTGATGATGAGGTACTGATGAGGTTTTGACAGGTGTTACTGTAGGGCACTGGCAATGTGATGGGCACTGACTGGCACTGTGGTGGACACTATATGACACCGATTGGCACTTTATTGGGCACTGATAGGTGATCCTGAGGGGGCACTGACTGGGTACCTTTTTGGCACATCTGATGGGGCTGGGCTGATAAGCAGTATGCTGATTATCAGCACAGAACCCCCCCCCCCTCTGAAAGGGAGAGCCTCCAATCATCTCCGATCGGCCCTTCCTGTCAGCGCAAACCAAGGAATGCTGTTTACCAGCACTTCCTGGTTCACGTGATGATTAGCTGTGATTGGTCACAGCTGATCACGTAGTAAGAAGCCTCTGACAGAGGCTTCTTATCACAATCGGAGATGCGGCATGTCAGAGTGACACGCCACATTTGTGACCACCGAGGTGTGCGTAGGGTGCCCACGTGTCCCGGATTGCCCGGGATTATCCCGTAATTTACATCTTTGTCCCTGGTCCCGGGCACCTTCATTCCGGGACAATACAGTGTCCCGGAATGAAACAGACAATCCGGGAACAGGGGCGGACCGAGCTGCCATATCGCTGGCTCCGCCTCCAGCTCTTCCACCTACCCCTGATCACTAGTTGCTATAGCCGCCTTGTGTCTGGCAACCAGTGACGTCACTGCCCAGCATTTAAAGCGGAGGAGGATTTCACATCCTCCTCCTCCGCGCTAGTGCTGCTGGGAGTCACTGCTGGTTCTTTCACCTCCGCAATTGGCTCCAGTGACTGGCTTGCAGCTTGTGTGGGGTGTTTCTGTTCCCACACGCTGTGATTACAGTGTGTACTGCATGGCATCTCTCCCTTCCTCCCCCCTCCTGCCCACCTCACACTAACAAATGGACTGAAGTCCCCTCCCCCTTTTCCTCGGCTCGGATGTCCCAGACAGGAGAAGGAGGGGGAGGAGAATGGACACAACAGGACGGGATGTGCTGATCTGAGGTTTGTACAGAATATTAATGCTTGGCACTTGCAGGAGAAGGAGACACAGAGAGACAGGGGGCAAGTTGTCAAAAAAGAATACTTGCAGGGATTTTAGGGTATAAGAGCATGCTGGATGTGCTAGGAGGCACACTTTGGGCCCTTCCTGCACAATTTCTCTCCCCTCCAAAAGTGTGCCTCCTAGCACATCCAGCATGCTCTTATACCCTAAAATCACTGCAAGTATTCTTCTTTGACAACTTGCCCCCTTCCCCATCTTCAAAGAAAAACTGGCTGCTATTGAGGGGACAATTGTACCGTCTGGAATCCTGGGAACTTTGCTAGAGATTCAGTGCAATTCTGGAGGAGGATGTAAGGGGGCAGCCCGGAGGATGTAAGGGGGCTCTGACTAAGTTAGTACCACCAGAGTGCCCCCTTATAACCTCCAGGGTGCTCCCTTAGTGCCTCCAGAGTGCCCCCTTACATCCTTTCAGAGTGCCCAGCCACCAAGGTGGTATAGCAGTGGCTGACAGACTATCAGGGGATGGTATTGCACTCCTCTTCCTCCTCTCTCCACTAACTACCCCCCGCCATACACGCCGCACTCCTCTCCTGTACATATTACCCCCCACCATACACTCTGCACTCCTCTCCTGTACATATTAATCCCCTGTCATACACTCCGCACTCCTCTCCTGTACATATTACCCCCCTGTCATACACTCCGCACTCCTCTCCTGTACATATTACCCCCCACCATACACTCTGCACTCCTCTCCTGTACATATTAATCCCCTGTCATACACTCTGCACTCCTCTCCTGTACATATTAATCCCCTGTCATACACTCTGCACTCCTCTCCTGTACATATTACCCCCCACCATACACTCTGCACTCCTCTCCTACACATATTACCCCCCCCCCCCACCATACACTCTACACTCCTCTCCTGTACATATTAATCCCCTGTCATACACTCTGCACTCCTCTCCTGTACATATTAATCCCCTGTCATACACTCTGCACTCCTCTCCTGTACATATTAATCCCCTGTCATACACTCTGCACTCCTCTCCTGTACATATTACCCCCCACCATACACTCTGCACTCCTCTCCTACACATATTACCCCCCCCCCCCCGCCATACACTCCGCAGTCCTCTCCTGTACATATTACCCCCCACCATACACTCCGCACTCCTCTCCTGTACATATTACCCCCCACCATACACTCTGCACTCCTCTCCTACACATATTACCCCCCCCCGCCATACACTCCTCACTTCTCTCCTACACATATTACCCCCCCGCCATACACTCCATACTCCTCTCCTGTACATATTACCCCCGCCATACACTCCACACTTCTCTCCTGTACATATTACCCTCCACCATACACTCCGCACTCCTCTCCGGTACATACTACCCCCACCATACACTCGGCACTCCTCTCCTGTACATATTACTCCCTTACCATACACTCCGCACTCCTCTCCTGTGCATATTACCCCCCCACCACACACTCCACACTTCTCTCCTGTACATATTACCCCACGCCATACACTCAGCACTCCTCTCCTGTATAAAAAAAGTTGTGCTAAAAACACTAATTCTCGCCGACCCCTATAGCACACTGCTCTGCGCTCCTGGGTGTCTAACTACAATATTAACTCAATGTGTCATCCTTCAAACAGCTGCTGCTTTAAAAAACAAGAATATATCATAAATACATAAAACATGAAACAAAAACTAGAAAGTCCACTTTTTATGTATAGCAGCGCATGCACATTTTTTTCAGAATATGCGTAAGAGTTCAGTTCAGTGCTCAGAAGATAGGGTGCTTTATTCAGTCGACTTGCGTTTGTGAAAAAACCCAGCTTCCACCATACAGATCACCACTTGTGGTACCAAGGACGACCCCCTATGGGAATGCACTCACCAAACGTATGAAACCAATAAGCCTTCAGAATGCCATTACAGCTCTCTCCTTTTACCACCAGTTATCTCCTTTGTGGGAAACGGCTTTCACATATAGGAAACAAAAATGCCCAGACATAGCATAATACTGTATAACAATATTTATTATGTAAAAGCAAAATCCATATATGCGTATCAAGTAAAAAACTGTTTAAGCGTTTATAATACTGTGCCTTATTCCGCTGTGTTGAATCCGTCCGAGGAGAACCGACCGTTTACAACGTGCACCTAAAAGTATGTGCTTCCGTATTTCCTCGGATCGTTGGAACGCAGGGATTGAGGCGCACTTGTCACTTCCGGTATAGTTACCTCCTGACGCGTTTCGTCATTTCCGACTTCATCTGAGGGCGTAGCTGTAGATACCGGAAGTGTTCTTTTATTACCATTACCAACCAATCAAAACTCAATGCAACATGATCTGCGGGGCACCCCACCAATCGTCAGCCACCCATAGGATTTAACTATACCTCAGGTAGCCACGAACGGTGCAGACCCATCGCAGAATGCAGTAATCTGTAGACTCATCTGCATCGTGCTTAGAACAATATGCATAAAGTACAATGTTACAATAATAAATACACACTGCATAAAACATCGAATCGTAAAACGATCGTGATCAAGGATAATTGAGAACTATTAATAAAGGTGCAATAAGTTACCGTATGCAGTTATCCATGTACCATTGTATAATTATCCCCATACAGATACAATCCGAACGGTTAATATAATAGATCATCTTATGCGGGGACCGAGGACCATTCCCCAATAACTATTAGAATTCTCAACTGATTGTTACGCAAATATATTCTTATGTGTAAACCTTTAGGACAAACATGAATCAAATTGGGTAGATCGATATTTTCGCGGTACCATACACGTCCAATCCGCACGAACGGATCCGATTTCTTTCTTTCACTAATATTATTTCTTTATTTCAAAAGAAAAATTATGACACTTACTACTGATGATTAATCATCTAGAAGCTTAAGGATCCAATGTGCGTTGCGAAAATATATACATACACAAAATTATATATATTTTTTTATACATTTTTTAAAAAACTATATATAAAAAACTATATACTTTTTTAAAAAACTATATATATGTTTAAAAATGTATACTTTTAGAAAATATTTTCAAAAAGGACATTTTCAAAAACGATATTTCTCCAAAAAGGATATTCTTAAAAATATATCTCTAAAAATATACCTTTAAAAAAGAAATCCTCAAAAATTACACGAACAAATATGTCAGAGATCTGTATATATTTAGGCTTGACCAAAAAAGTAATAAATTATATGTATCTAAAAATTATAAAAGATGTGTATATTAAAAAATGTATCTATTAAAAAAATGTATATATATATATAAAAAAATCTCTACATATATATATATATATATATATATAAAGTGTGTAAACAACAGGCACCGACCGTGCATGCAGTTATTAATAAATATGGTCTTTGTAGCTTGTTATTAAAATTAATTAGTACTGAGATGAAATGAAATAAAATGTGACTTCAATGTATGATTTTAAGTATCACTTATAAAACAATTAATATCAAGTTCTATATTTAAGCCTTTTGGACTGAGAGTGTCTGTGGAATATATCCAATGAGTTTCACGTTTGGATAATTCACGTACTAAATTCATACCCCTCCAGTGGGGTTTAACTTGTTCAATTCCCCAAAATAGAAGGCCGGTAGCATCCCTATTATGTTTCAGCTTAAAATGTAATGAAACATTGTGATCTTTATAACCAATTTTTATATTGTATATGTGTTCTGCTATTCTAACTCTTAGTTTCCTTTTGGTTCTGCCGATGTATAATAAACCGCATGGGCACATTAATGCATATACCACATGCGTACTATTACAAGTAATAAACTGCTTAATCGGGAAACTACGATTATTGGACGGTGAGCTAAAATTATCCAGGGATCTGATTGGTTTTGCTACCTCACGACACGCCTTACATTTCCGGCAAGCGAAAAAAACGTTTCTATCCCAAAAAGTGGGAGGAGGTTTTGGAGGGTCAATGACTTTTTTTACGATTTTATCGCCAAAATTTGGAGCCTTTCTGTATAAAAACTGGGGTTGATCGGGTAATACGGAATGCATTTTTTTATCTAATAACAGAACATGCCAATGTCGTTTGAAGATAGTTTCTACTTCTTTATACTGTGAATGAAAGTTGGAAATAAAACCCCATTCTTTGTCAAATTTCCCCTTTGTAATACTCTCATCATCTGCACCCGATTCTTCTTTTCTTTTATCAACCAAACAAAGTGCTCTGGGCATATTACCGACTTCCTGAATCACTTTCTGTAATTCCTGATAGTCATACCCCTTTATGGAAAACCTTTCAGCTAAGACATTGGCCTGTTTGATATAATTCTCAAATTCTGAGCAATTCCTCCGTACGCGAGTTATTTGTCCTTTTGGTATGTTACGTAGCCACTGGGGATGGTGGCCACTGGAAATGGGCAGATAGCTATTACGATCTGTATTTTTAAAAAACACTTTAGTTTCCAATTTATCACCTTTTCTGTAGATTGTTACATCCAGAAAATTTATCTCATTCCTATTCCATTCTGAGGACAAACTAATGTTACGGTTATTGTTGTTCAACTTGTTAATAAATGAATTTAATTGCTCAACATTCCCCTCCCAAATTAAAAACAAATCATCCATGAATCTTTTATAAAAGATTAATTCTGACGGAGGGTCATTAAAAATTACTTTGTCCTCCCATTCCGCCATGAATAGATTGGCAATACTGGGTGCAAATTTTGCTCCCATTGCAACCCCTCTTTTTTGCAAATAAAACACTCCATCGTACCAAAAATAATTATGCCCTAGGCAAAAATCTAATGCATTCCTTAAAAATATTTTTTGAATATGTGGAAG
Source organism: Lithobates pipiens (assembly GCF_037356315.1). Lineage (NCBI taxonomy): Eukaryota > Metazoa > Chordata > Amphibia > Anura > Ranidae > Lithobates > Lithobates pipiens. The sequence continues at coordinate 153,057,093 of NW_027507686.1, read as the reverse complement.
ATCTTCCCTTTTACTCAGTGCCCAATTCAATGCTAAAAGAGCATCATCGTGCTGTATTACTGAGTAAAGTGATGCTACATCTGATGTCACCATTAAACCTTCACCTCTATCTTTCAAATCTACTTTATATAAAAAATTTAAAAAACTTTTTGTGTCCCTCAAATATGATCTTGTACTCACCACGCTTTTTTGTAAAAATGTGTCTAAATATTGGCCCAGTCTTGATGACACTGAGCCAATACTATTTACTATAGGCCTAGCTGGTGGATTTATCGGATTTTTGTGTATTTTGGGCAGGGTGTATAATGTAGGTATCCTATTACTCACAGGAAGAAGATATTTTTCTTCCTTGTTAGTGAGAACTTTCTTCCCTACTGCAGACCTAACTAAATTTTCCAACTGGTTTTGATAAGATCTTGTTGGATCAGAATCTAACTTTGCATATGTTAGATCATCAGACAACAACTCTGTGATCTGATTATGGTAGAATTCTTTGGTGAGAATAACAACACCCCCCCTTTATCCGCTGGACGAATAATAATATCCTTCCGTTTTTCCAACATCTCAATGCCATCGCTTATATGACGATGTTGCGATAATCTAGTTGGTTTTAACTTTGTACATATTACTCCATGCTATACACTCCGCACTCCTCTTCAGTACATATTACCCCCCGCCATACACTCCACACTCCTCACCTGTACATACTACTCACCCCCATACATTCTGCATTCCCTATTTAACATTACCATATTCTGCACTATATAAGTCATCTCAGACTCTCTTTAACAACACCCCCTTTAAGCCAATATTTAGCGCAATTTAAGACATGTCCACTGTTCACCACGACACACTTTGCGCGCCATATTGTTGTTCTTCACGGGTCCGCTGATTTCATACACCCCTGCCCCAAAAATCGGCAAAAAAAAGACAAAAATCATATTTTTGGGGGTGGGGTTGGTGTCCCTGAATGGCAGTTTGGAAATGTGGTCACCCTAGGTGTGCGCCGGCATGTTATCCTGATGGATGTCATATGAAGCCCATTCAGGATAACAGAACCACTTCTCGGATGTCAATCTGTTATTGACTGGGCGGGAAGTGGTTAACAGAGAACCAAGTATTCAGAGAAAGAATACTGCTAAAGGTAGCAGTACAAATCAACAGTGTAAATAATAATCACAGTGTGTGGTAAAGTGACTGGTAACAAAGTACAAAGTGCAAAATAGATAATGTGAAAACACAACAATAATTCTTCTGTAAAAAAAAGTGTACATGCAAATCAATAAATAAATGAACAAGCATACATCAAATGAACAAACATGGATCAATAGTGTAAGCAATATTCACAATGGGTTGTAAAGTGATTGATTTGAAGTGCAAAATAAATGATGTTGAAACACTAGAATATTTCTTCTGTAAATACGATGAGCTCAATTATAAATATGCAAAATGAACTGTGAAAAAAGTCTCTCAGTGCAGAGTGCAAATAAGTTAGTGCAAAACGGCGATACAGTTATTTTCTTTGTGCAAAGGATGTCAAGGTGCAAACACAAGATGCCAAGGAATAGTAAACTCCTCTCCATGCAAAAAACACACTGGTAGAAATGGCTTCTTACCTTGCGGTAATGAGATAACCGCATGTTTATACAAATCTGTAAGATTCACTACTTCTACCATAGGTCTAGAAATGTCTTTGTCTCTCATTGAATGCAAGGGATATATCAGAAAAGAGCGGGGGTCCGAAGTGTGTAGTATTTTGAATAAACCTATCTTTTATTGATAACAACAATGAAGGTACTCACATACAATCATAGGATAATGCACTGAACGAGCAGCGAACTAGTCTGCCAGCGTCAATATGAGTGCGTTCTTACTGAAAAGAAAGCAAAGAAAAACTAGGAAAATTGATCAGAATATTGCTGAAATAAGGGAGGAATTGGAAGTACATAAAGAGATGGTTGAGTTTAAAGCATTCACAGCGCAGCTCAATAAAGATCTCACTAAAAAGGATAGAGAAGTACAACAAAGTAAAAGCAAGAAGAATATTAGAGATGTGAATGGTCCCCAAACAGACCAATCTTTCAATGGCAAAGCCAGCTTGGTCTCTCTACACCTGAAAAAACTGTGAGGGTTAACCCCCAACATACTAATGCAGAACCTGGGCATAATACACAGAATATAGAGTATCAGGACTTCAGAGATCGAAATGGAGTGATGACCCGAAGACAACAGACACATGATGAAAGATACAGTAACCAATACCAACAAACTCCATATTGGGGGGACAGGAGACCCCAGCATAATGATCGGACACCACAAAATGGATGGAAAAAACTTACTACTGGAAGAACAATAGGAGGCCCCAGAATGGGAATAACAATTGGTACAAACCACCAAACAATCAGAGAATACAGTGGACCACCACAAGAATATAGAGATAATAGAAGACCGGAATACGAATATAGGGATAATATGGCACCACCATCTGAAACATATGGGCAACTTGGAAGGTGTCGAGTCCATGAATATGGACATGAGTAAAGAAGAGGTCCACAACAGAGAAACTACCATCAGAATGAATGCAGTCCTATACCTACTTATTACTATTATGCCCCGCTAAGGAACCAATACAAGGAGGAAAAGTATGATAGACATCTCCCCATACAGTATTCCGGCCCTGATTACAATGGGTCTTTTTTAGACAGAGGAAGGGAGAACCACCCACCAAGAAACATAGACAAAACCAGGGGCATGAGAAGAAGCCAAGAAAGAAGAGAGAACGGTTATCCGGAAAGAGAGAACAAAAGTAAAAGAGAATAAAGGGAGAGGGTATTTTTAATTTAAGTGGCCAACCACTCAAGCATGAGGAGATTGGGGTGTTGGATAAAGGCCTGAAATATGTGGGAAGAACCAAGAGACCCTTGATGGTCCGAATTAGGGAACATGTGCAAAATATTATCAAGGGCTTTCCTAAACATAATGTAAGCAGACATTTTGCACAGGTACATGCCCAAGACCCTACACATTTTATAGTTTTGTGGCATTGATAGATACAATAGACCTTGGAGGGGGGGGTACATAAAGTGAGATCCATCAGTCAGAAGGAATCCAAATAGATACACACCCTCAACTCTTATACCTGATGGTTTAAATGGGGAATTTGATTTAAACTGCTTTTTTAAGTTATTTTTAAGTAATTTTTAACAAATTTTATTATTTGGCACTGTAAGTTTACTGTGATGCTATTATTGATATGTAACCCTCTATGCCTTATTTCGATATGTATGGTTGTTTTAAGTATTTTGATAAATTTTATATAGGGACCAACATATTTTAGCCCATTTTAATATTATTAGTGATGGACAAACTTCCGCGAACGTGCCCAAATGGACCCCATTCACTTTAATGGCAGGCGAACCTCCAGGTCATATTTTCAGCCACAAAATACTTACTAGCTGTGCACACATAGTCTCACAACATGGACACTGACATAACAAAAGTTTTAAGTGAATCTGGGATCGCCAACAACAAGCATTCTTTTTTATCTGTGGAATTTTGACAATTCAGGAGCGCATGAAGGCCATGGAGGAGAGGCAAGGTCAGGCCAGACTATGAAGGGGGTGCAGGAGATGATCAGTGCCACAGTCAGGGCAGCGCAGTCCTGTACCAGTGTCCCAGTGTGCCAACCTGTGCTTGAGCCCCTCCCTCTGCCCGGCCCTTACCCCCACCTATGCAGAACATGATACTCAATCTCTTTTATTTTTGGACCTTGAATTATCCCATGCGGAGGGCCGTATTGTGTCTAAGACACATTTCAAGCCCTCAGTGGGAAATTCGTATCTCCATTTTTCAAGCTGCCAGAACTCTAAATGGAAGCAATATATCCCAAGGGGCCAATTTTGTAGCTTGAGAAAGAACTGCACACTAGACAGTGACTACAAGGCATAAGGGTAACTTTTAATAAATGCATTTATGGACAAGGGATATGACTCTGATGTTGTTCATAAAGCCTTTTTGGAGTACCAAGGCCCCATAGCCAATCAGGACAGGACGACAACTTTTGTTACTAAGATAGAGGTCAAGTTTATTACCCAGTCTCATAATCAACACAAAAAGATGGAACACATCATTAGACAACACTGGGGTATTCTTTCACAGGACCTGAAGTTAGCTCCGGTTTTGCCTGAACCAAAGGTCATCTATCACACAGCAAGAAATGTGAAAAATATGGTAGCCCCAAGTAGTATCCCTCACTGTACTACTTCAGCCGGAACATTAACCATTGTTTGCAATCTGACAGATATGTTTCAGTGTAAAAAAAATGTAAAATGTGTCGGTTTGTCCAGCACCACCACAAGAGTTTTAAAGATAATTCAGGTAAAAGCTATCATATCGAGCAATTCTACAATTGCTCAACATAATTTGTTATATATTGTTTGACTTGCCCCTGTGGCCTCCAATATGTAAGCCGTACTATTCAGACAGCAATGGCCCGATTCAGGCAACATCGGAGAATTATTGAAAAGGGATCAGATGAACATAGCGTCACTAGACACTCCCTTCATGTCCATAATAAATCAACTGAAGGGTTAAAAATCTGGGTGTTGGAATCTATCCCTCCTTGTGCCTCCCAGGCTGAAAGGTTCCAGAGATTATGCCGTAGGGAAACATACTGGATCTTTACCTTGAATTCTCTGGCACCTGGGGGTTTGAACGAGGAGAAGTCAACACAATTTTATGATACCTATACTTGTAACTAACAGTATGTCTCCTCTTCCCACTTCCCCTCCCCTTTTTTTAACCGCCCCCTCCCTTTTTATTTATTTATTTTACTGCCCCCTCCTCACAGTCTGTATGTATATATCTATTGCCCTTTAGCTATGCTGATAGGAATTATTACCTGGAGTGTATCTCAATAAATTTACAATTTGTATTAGTGTAATTATGTAGTGATCATACTAGGTTATTTTATTTGAAGTCACCTTTTATATACAGTAGTTTACTATTTGATTTTTTACCATTTATTATAATATACTATCATAGATGTATTACTATGCGGCCGTTCATTCGGATCAGATCAAATTTTTTTCTTAATTTTTAAGGATTTTTTATAATCATGCCCATTTTCCTTTATTTTAGTTAATATAATTTTTAGATCATTGCCCGCTGTGCTATAGGTACACTTGTGCCATGCTATGACAGCTATATATGTTGGAGATTTGATTACAACTAAAAAAGTTGGCTAGTATAGCCCTGTTGATTGGGCTATACTGGCCATACCCAGTCTCTGTACTGATTGGGTGTTTTTTGCTTTACTCATGACGGTATACATTTTCCCGTTTAGAGGGAGGCAGGTTTGCCTGAAGAAGGAGGCGGTACCTCAGAAACACATTGCGGTCCACCCCATTCTGCTTTGGTCCCTTGCTAGTTCTGCGAGAGCAGGTGTTAGAGCTGGAGACACTGCTAGTCATACACCTCCATATGGCAGGTCTGAGCTTCTCCCCACAGTGGTCTTTTCATCCCTTGTGAAGGCTGACTGCTTGATTGGTGATCCACATCCATCCTGTATGCAGCTTGCAAGATACTTGTATGTAAGTGTATCTGAATAAAGTATTACTTTCTTTTAATATCACACTGACCCAGGCGCCCTCTTTCTGCTGTTTTTGTCCTCCAACTACTCCAGTCAGTTTCTGCTTATCTGGAAGTTTCATCATAGCTTGAAAATAATGCATGCGCCAGATGTATGCATATCATGCTAGTATAGTAAGGATCTGGCTGGGCTGTACCATTTGGATTAGGGGTGCAACGGATCAAAAAACTCATGGATCAGATCTTTCCTCAGATCAGAGTCACGGATCAGATAATTTTTCAGATCAGCAAAAAAAAAAAAGACAAGACAAATATTGTTACACCCACCAGGGTTTTAGATTTCACAGTTATTTTCAACACAAAACAGAGCTTATATGCTTAAATACAGTATTTGTAAATCTGACGGACTGTTTAGATGTTACATTTTAAAAGCAGCAGCAAACCTGCTGACCATACATGGTTTCTAATGTGACAGAACACCTCTGATTTGCACATTTAAAATGTGAAAATCAGAGGTGTTCTGTCAAATTAGCAACCATGTAAGGTCAGCAGGTTTGCTGCTGCTTTTAAACTTTAACATCTAAACAGTCCGTTGGATTTACAAATACTGTATTTAAGCATATAAGCTCAGTTTTGTGTTGAAAATAACTGTGAAATCTAAAACTCCGGTGTGTGTGTAACAAGATGTCCACGTGCCCCCTTCTCACTCTATCATTACTGTGCAGGAGTGTGGGGTGTAGAAAAATGGAGGCGACGAAGCGCCACTTCCTGATGAGACAGCAGCCGCTGCCGGGTGTACCAAGATGGCTGCCATTCTGGAGCTAGGCCGTGGCCTTTTCAAAGCCACGCGATCAGTGCAGCGCTCGCGTGGTATGTCGATCCTAACAGGTTGACCCGTTCGGATCACGAATTGGTGATGATCCATGGCACCCCTAATTTGAATGGACCGAAAGAGTGGTATAATAGAAATATCTTACACAATTATCATGAGAAAAGTGTCATGGATTCCTCAGCTGGTGACTTGAGGGTTCTAGCATAATTAGAGTAGGCATGACATTCCCCAAAATGCGTAGACTGTTCGATCAGAATGCTTTTAGGAGAATAGAAGATGGGGTATATGTAATTTAAGATTATTGGTAGACAGCAGTCCCCAAGGGATCAGTTTTGGCCCAATGGTAACGATCAGTCTGGATCGTTATGGTGGAACGTCTGCTAATATTGATAACTTATATTTAATCCCCAGTAGAATGTATAGCCTCAGAGAAGGTTGTATTGCTGCTTTAAGAGAGACAAACTTTTGACTTATGTTTTTCTAAGGTAGTTCAGGTGTAAGAGGGTTACAAATATAGTGAGTGTGGTATGGTAATTTCTCAGATTTAGCCCAGAGGATGACCTGAGGTAGTAATGAAACAGTCATCTTGTACAAACAGCAGGAGTGAATGTAGGACTGTAAGCACTGAATTGTGTGGGACGTAGCACAGGGAATTTGTTTTAGTGTTAGAATGAGGAGGACTGACCTTATAGTCAAATTGTATGATGGATGGTGGATATCATCCGAGGGATACTGCATAGTGTATGTATAGGTATCCTCACAATAGCCATGAGAGATATGGGCAGGAGAAAGGTGCCTCATGGGGGGCGTGGTCTGAACGCTGAGGAGAATGGCTGCTTGACCTGTGAGCGCCCGCTGATACGGAGGGAAAACAGCCTAAACCGGAGGTAAAACTAACTCCCCAGCTTACTGACCGACATGGGAACGTCCTCTCGCGGGTCCTCCGCCTCCCGGTCTAGATCCCCTCGAGACCTAGCCCAGAGAGCAAGTCAAAACATCCCTGAGATGTTCTGATCTCAGGCCGGCAATATGGCGTCCTCACGAGGCTCGCCTCCACCTCCCAGCTCTGCAATATCTGCGCGGCCCTCCTCAGCCAACGGCGAGATAGTTCTCGCGCCACAGCAACACCCCAGCCTCAGTGACCTTAGATCCGTGGCTGACAACATCAAGAACACATTAACAGCAGCGATCTCGGATCTCCGTATTGACATCCAGGCAGAGTACAGGAGGTTGAACACAGAACGGCGCAACACTCGGCTGTGATCCGTCGTCCCTGCCAGGTCATAGACACTCACACCCTGCAACTCAGAGATCTAAATCGTCACATGGAAGACCTGGACAATCGCGGCAGACGCCACAACCTGTGTCTCCGTGGCCTCCCAGAATCGATTGAAGCAGATCACCTACAGTCTGAAGTGACGGGCCTATTCAATTCTATCCTGGACCGGGCCCCCTCGACACCCATAGGGATGGAACGTATCCACCGCGCCTTGCGCCCACGCGGCAAAGATGCTGATGTGGTCTGTTGTGTAATTGATTACCAACTTAAGGAGGACATTCTCAGACAAGCGCGTGTCAAGAACCCGCTGTTATACAAGGACGTGGAGGTTTGTTTATTTCAGGACCTATCCTCCATTACATTACAACGACGTAAAGAACTCCGCCCACTACTGGAGGTTCTCCGCGACAAGGGAATCCAATATAGATGGAAGTATCCATTCGCACTCTCAGCCTCCTCACAGGGCCGCTCCGCTATGCTCCGGGTCCCGGAGGACCTACGTCGCTTCTGTGCCACTCTAGAGATCACCTACACTAAAGTGCCTGACTGGTACGCGGAATTCCGCCCGCAAGCCACAAGACGTCCTCCACAGGAAAGCAAACTGATGGAAACCCAGGAACATCGCAACCGCAGACAACGCTCGCCATCAGAAGACCGACTCCACAACTCGGCGACGGGCTCTACTCATGGCTCTAGCCCACTGAAAGCTCCGCACACGAGAAGGGCACGCCGTGATCGCTAAACAACAACACAGGAATTCTGCGCATACAGCTAAGTTGCTAAGCTAGCCCTTCCAGTTCTTGTTGCCCCTCTTCCCTTTCCCTTTTGGTCAGGTTTATATGGCTGCACCGCTCCTATTAGACTTCTGACTTTACTTTGTGCTTCCCAATCCCACTCATGTGTCAGTGAGACTCTCAAATATATGTTGCTGTGCACCTGGTCTCCCCTCTTCTGCATGCAAAGGGAACACTATCTGTAACTATTATCTGTGCCCATGTCTTCCAGCCTGAAATGCAAATAATCATTGGGGGGATTTTTTCACCCCCCTTTTTTTTGTGTATATATATATATAATTTCCTATATTAATCTTTAATTTTTTCCGAAGGTACGATCTGCACGGACCCAAAGCAATGACCCACTCGCACTTTCCTCATGAAGGGACCACTCATAGTCAAACCACAAGGTACCGTACGATAACAAGATTACGGATCTTACAGACAAATGATCTTTAATTTGGCGGAATATCCTCCGCCCACACCCCCTCCATCACATGAGTTGGCGGTGTGGTCCCTGTAGATCGTCCTCTCATACTTCTACGGTATAAATATTTGAGAACATAATAGGCTCTGTACTTCTGTTATGCTGACTTAGCCGAATGTCTCGCTCCTCTCTGCAACCATAGCTCCCCTGTCCCTGCTGGGGTTGCTCTTTAATTACAAGGGATCTTAGCTCTGATTTCCTACGGGGAGAAGGGCTCAGGCCCACAGGACACGGGTCCCAATCAGCTGCAGAAATGACTTTAGCTCCCCAAAAATAAAGAGAAGGTAAAAGAAGGACAAATTAAAAAAAAAAACAACATAATAATAATTGATCCCAAACCCCCCCTTTTTTTTTTTTTTTTTTATTCGATTGTTTCATTTAATCACTTACTCACGTATTCTAATGTTATACACCCAGGCTGTATTCTCCCAGTTATTCCAACCATAAACTAGAACTCAGGGACGCTCCCCATCAGATAGCAAACCCAGTGTCCATTGTGATAATGTGAGATGGAGGGACACAACGAGTTCAGACAGTCCTACTTAAAGATTATGTTTACTTTCCAAGATCCTCGCAGATATTCACTACTAGAAACAGCCATTGCAATAAGACGATGTCTATCCTGCCTCGGGGGGAGACGCTTTTGAGCATACCGCTTCCCTTCTCAGTGGGATTGGCACCGCACACAGAGGGCGGATGTTGGTGAAAGTGTACACCAACCTCTTCACCCAACAGAACGTGCTACCACCCCTGGTGAGATACACATGAACGCCCTTCCTGATGCCTCTTGTGCAGTCAGTCTGACCCAGCGGTCAGGGACAGGATCCCGGTGGAACCTATCCGACTAGGCCCCGACATTAATCTCGTCCAGGACTGGGGAGAGTAAGTTATACATTAATGTTTTGGGATACCTGCTTAGACCGCTTTGTTTGATACAGTTTTATTTGTTGTTTACAGTTTCCTGTTTAGCACTGTTATAGCTTTTCCTATGTTCCATGGATTGCCACATGTCACTTTATTAAATAGTCCTTACTTGTAAGTCTATGATATGTCTTTTTGATCCTAACCATGTATCAGCAGGACTACAACCCTAGGCCTCTACCCTAATATGACTCCCATGATCTCACTTTAAGATGTATTGCTTCTCCCGATAAGAGGGCATACTTAGTACACACTAACCCCTCCATCCTCGCTAATGGTTCTGATTGTCCCCCATTCTACTGCGTTTTTCCTCCTACTTCAGCATTCATTTAATTCCCTCCGTTCAGCTGTTAGCACTTTTATATTCACTACTTCCATTCCTCCTAGCCTCGGATTACACCCCACGCAGTGGTATCCAGCTTTGCCTTTCCCAATTGATAACCTTAGTTTATTGTAATACCTCTGACCTATCCTGGTTTAATCCTGTGCAAAGTATACACTGCACAGGGTAAAGCGAGCAGGTTCTCGCTATAAACCAGTTACTAATAAACACTCACACTATTCTCGACCGTACCCAATACCGAGCCAACTCTTATTAGGTACATCGAGACATCATCCTTCTCCTTAGTCCACCCTCCTCCCTCCCTGCTCTTCCCGCTTAACCACCCTCTTATCAATAGATCTGCACAATTCAAACCACACGCCAGTCTCACATCTCATTACTGGCCTCAGTTGCTGAGCGTCTAGCGCTTCCCCTCGCGTCAACCGCACATAGGCGTCTCACACACCTCCCATCTATACCAAGCCAGAATGACCTCCTCTTCCTCCACTTCTCGCTCCGCAGCCCTCTCGTTGAAGTTGGCCTCTATCAATGCTAAAGGTCTCAATATACCGGAGAAGAGATCCCAAATTCTCAGAGAATGCCACAAACGTAAAGCCAATATAATCTTTATACAGGAAACACACTTCATGACAGACAAAACTCCCAAATTATCAGATAAAGAATTCCCCACGGTTTTCCACTCGACCAATAAACAATCCAAAACAAAAGGAGTGTCGATCCTCATCTCTAAAAATACTCCTTTTCAATTGACAGACTCGCTCCACGATTCGGAAGGGAGATACTTATTCCTTAAAGGGAACATCTATTCTAAACCTATCACAATTGCTAATATCTATTCTCCCAACACCAAACAAGTTACATTTTTTTGCTCTATATTTGACCTCCTATCATCTTTCTCAACAGGCATTCTCATTCTCGGAGGAGATTTTAACATTCCCCTGAATCCGATCTTAGACTCATCCTCTGGTACCTCAGCCATGCCATACAAAGCTTTAAAACAAATCAAACTTCAACTCCAAAGCCTCTTGCTCCATGATACCTGGAGAACGCTGAACCCGCAAGGTAAAGACTACACGTACTTCTCACCCCTTCATCAAAAATATTCCCGAATTGACTATTTCTTTATCTCTCAATCTGATATCTCTCTATTAAAAAAGGCCACGATAGAACCTATGACATTCTCCGACCATCATCTGAACACCATCCTTCTAGTATTTCCCGAGACAGTTACCAAGTCTAAGACTTGGAGACTTAACCCCCTCCTTATTAAAAGACCTAATGAACGGAGCCAAAATCGAGCACCTGCATTATAGATTATTTCAAATTTAATAACATTCCTGAAAGCCCCACCTTAATACAATGGGAAGCTCACAAACCCGTCATCCGAGGAGAATTTATCAAGCTGTCCTCTATCATCAAAAGGGAACACCAAGCCAAAATCTCGAAACTTACATCTCAAATACGCTCGCTAGAGGCCATGCACAAACAGACTCTTGCCTTACAAACCTACCAAGCATTGACCCAGGCCAGGAAAAGACTACTGGAAGAACTTAACTTGAAAACCAAGAGGCAATATGTCTTGAGACATAAACTCTTCTACGAACAGGGCAACAAAGTTGGCAATCTCCTTGCCAGAGCAGTTCAGCACAAAAAACATAGCACCACTGTGCATCATATTACTGACAAGCACGGAAATATCCACACCTCTAACGAGGCTATAGCCCAAAGGTTCGAAGAGTACTATGAAATGTATAATATCCCACCTAATTCCAATGACCCCCGCAGCTCGGACACAAGACAGCTTTTAATTAAAGACTTCCTTTCCAAATATGGCCCAACCCCCATTTCACAGGAAGTTGCCCAAAAGTTAAATACTCCCCTATCTGAAGAAGAATTTGACGTAGCTGTAAAAGATATGAAAGTAGGTAAGGCTCCGGGCCCGGGCGGCCTCTCTTTAATATATTTCAAAACATTTACGGACTTACTAAAACCCCACTTTCTCTCAGCCTTTCAATCTTTTGCTTCCAACCTGCCAGCACCCCCTCAAATGCTTGAAGCTCACATCACGGTTATACCGAAGGAGGACAAAAACGTCTTCCTGGTAACAAATTACCACCCCATATCGCTCATCAACGTAAATGTCAAGATCTACGCCAAGATCCTAGCGAACCGCTTATTGCCTCTTCTCCCATCCCTGATCTCCTTAGATCAGGTAGGATTTATTCCAGGAAGGGAAGGTAGAGACAACACCATTAAAGCATTGAACATTCATCATTGGTTAACCTCTACCAAAAAGCAAGGATTCTTCCTGTCCCTTGATGCCGAGAAGGCGTTTGACAGGGTGGCCTGGGACTATATTGACTCGGTCCTATCAGCTATAGGTTTACCGGACCTATTATTATCATACATACGTACTCTCTGCCTACCGCTAGGGTCCGGGTCAATGGTCACCTGTCAGACGCCTTCCGGCTCCACAATGGTACCAGGCAGGGCTGCCCCCTCTCACCCCTACTCTTTGTCCTTACTCTCGAACCCTTACTCAATAAAATACGGCTTAATCCAGACATTAATGGCATAACTATCAAAAGTCGCACTTATAAAATAGCAGCTTTCACCGATGACCTCCTCCTCTTCTTAACTAACCCGCATATCTCTATCCCCAACCTTCTTCACGACCTAGAACTTTTCTAGACCATTTCAAATTTTAAAATAAACTATTCTAAATCTATTGCTTTGAACATAACCCTTCCCGCAGCGACTATATCACAATGCCAAATCAATTTCCCCTTCAATTGGGCCAAGCATTCAATTACCTATCTAGGAATTAAAATACCAACATCCCTCTCAAATCTTTTTAAAGAAAATTTTGCCCCGGCCTTGTAGGAAACCAGAGAAGATCTTAAAAAATGGAGAACTCTAAATGTCTCCTGGTTTGGCAGGGCTGCACTCCTCAAAATGACAATTTTACCGCGTTTCCTTTATTTATTGCAAACAATTCCAATACACATCCCTACTTCCTTTTTTCAATCCTTTCGACAAGCCTGTTCCTCCTTCATTTGGCAAAACAAAAAGGAAAGGATTCAATACACACGTCTTACCCTTCCAAAAGCCAAAGGTGGAATAGCTCTTCCTGATCTACGTCGTTATTACTGGGCAACACACTTAGCCAGAATTGTGGACTGGAATGTACACCAAGAAGTTAAAGACTGGGTTCTGCTAGAGCACTCCATCACTTCACAACCCCTAAGGTTTCTACCCTGGTTACACCCGCGACACATACAAATCCACAATAAACAACAATCCTTAATAGGACCCACATTGCATTTTCTCCATAACGCATTGAAAACATTATATCCGAATCCATGGTTGAGTCCCCTCACGCCATTGCGTGGCAATCCCGAATTTCCTCCAGGCTTGAGCGACAACTTTCTTATTCACATCTGGCCCCACACGGAACTCTATGCAAGAAAATTCTTTACCAAAAGAGGTAGCTTCAGGTCCCTTGAAGATCTGAACACCACGACATCTCCCACCCACATTTCTAACTGGACCTATATGCAACTTCACCATTTCCTGGTAAGAAGAAATACTGTTCACCACTGGACGAGAGACCTAAATACTTTAGAGGAATTATGTTCACAACACACACCTCAAAGACATCTCATATCTACCCTTTATTCGTTTCTCTTCAAGGATAGTTCAGCGTTCTCCAGTAAGGCATTTTCTTCATGGGAGCAAGACCTAGATATCAAACTCTCCGAATCGGACTGGGAAACTATATGTACATATATACACAAGGGCTCCCTTAATGTAGCCATCCAAGAATGTGGATACAAAATTCTCTCCAAATGGTATAGAACCCCCTCATTACTTCACAAATTCTCGGAAGCCATTTCAAATAAATGCTGGCGTTGTGGCATGGAGGAGGGTACCATGCTCCACATTTGGTGGTCGTGCCCTCTCCTCCAAACCTTCTGGAGGTCAGTCCACGACATCATTTTAGCAGTTACATCCCAACGCAATGACTTTTCCCCTGCTTCCTACTTGCTTCACTACACCAAAATCCCCTAAAGACGCTGCCTTAAATCCCTCAATATGGTCATGATTAATGCAGCAAAACAATGCATCCCGTGTCACTGGCACTTCTCCTCGGTCCCGACCATGGAGGAGTGGTTCCGTAAATTGAATAGCACTGAGACCATTGAAGAATTGATTAGCATCTCAAATGAAACAGTATCTAAATTTACAGCAACTTGGTATGACTGGCACCGTTTCAAACTTACAGACGCCTATTCTTCACATACTGGCTGAATACTTCACGTACACAAGATTGTATCTCCTTCTATGTACTTCTTTTCCCCCAGTCTCATCCTCCCCCTTTCCTACCCCCCATAACAGACTTTCCTATGCCGACTCATTGCCCACAATAGGTTTTAGATGTTTTAGAAAAGTCTTTTATTATCACCATGTCAACTCTAAAAATGTTCATATTACTCTCTATCATAATCTCAACATTTGGATATGTGACCTTTTATTTCACCTACTTCAATGTTCTAACCCATACGCTTTTATGTACAAACGTACAGTTTTATGATCATATTGCTATGTTAACCTCATTGGAAACATGTTTTTGTATGTTTATATTACCTCAATAAAATTTTGTGAACAAAAAAAAAGAAAAAAAAAAAAGAAAGGTGCCTTATGGCAAATCCTCTGAGCTTATCCCTTTTATGGAAGCTAAAAAAAAAAAATGGGGGAGGCCCCATTAGGGATAAGAGGAGGACAGTCTTTGTTTGAGGAGTCCATATAGCAATGTCCTGGGATTTCAAAGCCTTCTGAAGAGTGGGCCGAGGACATTATAGGGAATGATTTGAACAGCAGAGTCATGTACACTGGTGGCATGGGGCAGTAGATATGAATGACTATCGGTGTATATAATTCTGTTCAAGATACAAAACTAGGAAGGCAGTATTAACTGCAGGCAAAGTCCTGATAGGATTTATGGGGCCATGGATAGATAGTTGGCTATAGGGGATTGATATGACGGACAGTCCCTAGAGCGGGTGGTTCAGGCATACAGCTATGACATGAGTTATACATGGGTGATGGGGTATGAGGAGTGGTACTGGGGTAATGGGTGGAACAAATAAAACATGTAGTAGTGTACTTATCTGGGTGCTGAGACCAACATCGAGCCTGATCAGCGATCCCAGCGGGCTCTTAGGGTTTGCGGAAATTGAGTAGGACTGGAGCCACGTTGCAGCCCTGGAGCAAGGTGGTGGAGCCGTACTTTGGAAGGTGATCACTGATGGCGGTATGTTTGTTCCTGGGCTTCCATGGGTTCAATTCTGGGTTGTGTAGGTCTTTCAGAGGGTGGGCGGAATTCTGCGTACCATTCTGGCACTTCCATCAGCGGGAAATCCAGGGTTTCACAGAAGTGATGCAGGTCTTCTGGGACCTTGAGAAATGCAGTGTAGCCTTGAGAGGAAGCAGACAGGCAGAAGTGGAATTTCTGCTAGTATTGGATTCCCCTCATGCATAGAACCTCTAGTAGTGGTCAGAGTTCTTTGTGCCTCTGGAGCATGATATGTAAGAGATCTTGAAATAATTGTATCTCACTGCCCTGGAAGGATAGCTGGATCTTGTTGCGAACCTTGAGGATTTCTTCCTTCAGTTTGTAGTCAATTATGCAGCAGACTACATCTCTGGGTGGATTGGATTCCCTGCCTTGTGGTCGGGAGGACGCGATGGATGCGTTCCATTCCAATTGGGGTGGCGGGCGTCTGTCTAAGAGACCATTAAACAGGCCTACCACTTTAGATTGTTGTTGATCTGCATCAACTGATTATGGGAGGCCCTGCACTCGCAGGTTCTGTTGCCTGCCACAATTGTCAAGATGTAGTGGTTAAGGTCTTGAAGTTGCAGGGTGTGTGTATCAATGGCATGATGCATACTGTGTATTACTGTGGATTGGTAAGCCGTCACTTTCTCTACTTCTTGAACTCTGTCTGCAATCACCTGTATATCAATCCAGAGGTCAGAGATTGCTGCCATCGGGGTCTCTTTTATGTCTGCTGTAACGGAGCAAAGGTTGTTCAGGCTGGGGTGTTGATGCAGTGTCAGGATAAATGCCCCGTCGTTGGGAGGAGAGCATGTGGAGGCTGCTTCCGTTGTGGAAGTGCCTTAAGAGAACGTTGCCATGTTGCCGCCTGTCTGTGTCCAGAACATTTCTGGGATGCTTTGGCTTCATCCTCCTCTTGGATCTTGGGGAGAGTGGGATGGGGAGGTGGAGGAGCTGCGAGATGATACCCCCATTGTTCTGGAGTGTTTAGGTGGGTATTTGTCCTCTGATCTAGTCAGATTAGAACCTCTGCAGGCAGGAGCTCACAAGTCAAGCTGCCATCATCCACCGAGGTCAAGCCATGCCCCATCGACAACATATATTGTTGTCGGACATACACTCAGCAGAGCTTTCGCCACTGGAAATTGGGTCGGATCACCTGCAGAAAAGGTATGTATACTGATTTTTTCTTTTCAGGGCTACAGAGGATAGTGTTAGAATGTTGGTGGCTATGGAAGTAGGGATTTTAGTTTTTCCATGGACTTCCACTTTAAGGTCCCTATAGGCTGAAATACGTTAGCAGAGATCACTGATAGATATTTTACCCTGTTTTTAATAAAGTAATTTGTACAGTTATGGGGTGGAGTTCCAGCTTTTATCTTACGTTTTATGCAGTGAAGGATTCAACCAACCAGTCTTTAAAGTGTATGTTTTAACAAGACATTACTTTTCCATTATCTTCTAATCATTATTATTGTTGGCTCACTAAGAGGGGGGGTACAATTTACATTGATCTTGTAATAGACAGCCGCTTTTCTCTGCTGATTGGATGCATAAAATCTACCAATATTGTACCCCCACCTTAGAATAAGTAGAGAGGGGGAAGGGTTCTATGTTAGCCTCAGTCTTCTTTGAAGAGAATTTCCCACCCTTGATGTTAACCACTTTAGCCCTGGAAGGCTATACCCACTTCCTGATCAAGGCAATTTTTGCGATATGGTGCTGTGTCGTTTTAACTGACAATTGCACGGTTGTGCGACACTGTACCCAAATAAAATTTACGTCCCTTTTTCCCACAAATAGAGCTTTCTTTTGGTGGTATTTGATAACCTCTGGGGTTTGTATTTTTATGCTATAAACATAAAAAGACCAACAATTTTGAAAAAAAGCAATATTTTTTACTTTTCGCTATAATTATCCCCAAAAAAAAAAAAAAAAAAAAAAAAAAAAATATATATATATATATATATATATATATATATATATATATAAATCCTTCCTCATTTTAGGCTGATACAGTTGTGCTCATAAGTTTACATACCCTGTCAGAATTAGATTCCTTTGTCATTTTACAGGGAATATGAATGATAACACGAAAACTTTTCTTTCACTCATGGTTACTGTTTGGCTGAAGCCATTTATTATCAGTCAACTGTGTTTACTCTTTTTAAATCATAATGGCAACAGAAACTACTGTACCCATATGAACCTGATCCAAAGTTTACATACCCCAGTTCTTAATACCATGTATTGCACCCTTTAACATCAATGACAGCTTGAAGGCTTTTGTGGTATTTGTGGATGAGGCTCTTTATCTTCTCAGATGGTAAAGCTGCCCATTCCTCTTGACAAAAAGCCTTCAATTCCTGTAAATTCTTGGCATGTCTTGCATGAACTGCACGTTTGAGATCTCCCCAGAGTGGATCAATGATACTGAGGTCAGGAGAATGAGATGGCCACTCCACAACCTTCACTTTATTCTGCTGTAGCAGATGACAGATCAACTTGGCCTTGTGTTTTGGATCATTGTCATATTGTAAAGTTCAAGTACGTCCCATGCGCAGCTTCCTAGCTGAATACAAATGCCCCTCCAGTATTTTTTGACAACATACTGCATTCATCTTGTCAACAAATTTCCAGTGCCTTTGTAGCTCACACATCCCAAAAACATCAGCGATCCTTCGTACCTTTCATCATAGGCCTTGTTGACTCACAAATGTAGTGTTTATGGTTGTGACCAAAAAGCTCAATTTTGGCCTCATCACTCCAAATGCCTTTGTGCCAGAAAGTTTGAGGCTTGTCTCTGTGCTGTTTGTGTCAGGGAACTCACCATGTGAATGCCGGTCCCCGTATAGCAGCGGTTCATCTTCGTTCTAGGCGCCATGCGCGGTGTCCCCGTCAGAGGCGTACGAGTTCCGGAACGAACGGACGCACGCTAATCCGAACACGTGGACGTACGCCAATCCGAACACGCGGACCCACCCGCGCAAACTGAACGTATGTACGTACTCACGCACGGACGGCCACTTCCACCAATCCTGGAACATTTCTCCCTATAGAAACGGGATCCTGGCCTGATACCAGTGCTGGATCGTCTTCAGCTATTCCTGAGACGCCTGATCGTTGTGACCTTGTTCCTGTGACCTTGTTCCTGATACCCATTCCTTTGGATACTCCTTCTTACGATTTCCTGGACTACCACTGACCTCGGCTTGGACTTACGACTTTGGCTTGCTTCCTGATTTTGTACCGCATTGCTAGCATGTTACCAGACCTTTGCTCATCCTTGACTACGCACCTGCCTCTCGTTCCTGTACCTCATTGCCTGCCAGTTGCCGACCTTTCTTGTTCCAGACGTGCAGTGTTTCCTTTACACCTGCTGGGCTTCCGCTGTCTACCTGCGTGATCAATCTACACCTCTTCCTCCGTGAGGACCCAGCGTCTCCAGGCCTTCAACTTCCACCTGCAGGCACCTGCACCCTTTCGCTGTCTTCACGCTCCCTGTTACCACCTCCAGGGGTGTGGAGACCTGAACCGTGCAAGAGGCCACCCTCAACAGTCTGACTCCGCTGTAAGGTACGTGACAGTATGATCCAGCCAGAAAAATGGAGTCCGACAGGGGGCCTCACCTTTGGAAGCCTTGTGCCAACAGATCTCCGCCCTTACCCAGGCAGTCCAGGGCCTGCAAGATGGTTATCATCAACTTGAGCAGAGAGTGGAGTCATTAACACCAAGCACCGCTGCTTCCCAAGGGGCCACAGCCTCCCGGTCCGCCAGTCTGGCAACTTCAGCATCTGTACCTGCAGTAGTGGTGCCACCCCTGAGCCTCGAGTTCCCACTCCAGAGAGGTTTTCCGGAGATCGCAGCAAATTCCATGCCTTCCGAAATGCATGCCAATTATATTTTCTGCTACAGCCTCGTACCTTCTCCTTGGAGAGCACAAAGGTGGGATTCATTGTCTCCTTACTTCAGGGGGAACCTCAAACCTGGGCCCACCGCCTATTAGAACAGGCCAGCCCTCTGCTTGATACTATGGACTCTTTCTTGAACGAGATGGCTAAATTATATGATGACCCTCAGCGTGCCACAACTGCTGAGGCCAGTCTCCATGCTCTGCAGCAGAGTCGCAGACCCGTGGAGGATTACGTAACAGACTTCAGGTGGTGGAGTTCTGATACTCAATGGAACGATGCCACCCTACGTTACCAGTTCCGCATTGGACTTTCTGAGCCACTAAAGGATGAGTTGGCCTGTATCGGAGTTCCCAGTTCTTTGGAGGACCTAATACAAGTATCAATTCAAATCGATCATCGTCTCAGGGAATGGAGATCTGAGAGAATCGGCCAGATCCGTCCCACATGGATGTTACCTAAGGTCCCGAATCATCCTCCCATTCCCACACTGGCTACCACTTCCGAAGCTCCAGAGCCAATGCAAATAGGATTGCTTTGTTCACCGTTATCTCCGGAAGAAAAGCAACGCTGACGCCAGAACAATCTCTGTCTCTATTGTGGGGAAGCTGGTCATTATGCAAATACATGTCCAAATAAGATCCGTAAGTTCAAAAACTCATCTCTTGAACACAATACATTACCTTTGACGAAATCAATTCACATTGCTGTTCCCCTTTCCTTACAGCTTCCAGAAGGAACACTCCAGGTTCAAGCTATAGTTGATTCTGGCGCCTGTAGCTGCTTCATTGATCATGCTCTCGTTCTGCAACACAATATTCCATTGATACCCAAACAACGTCAACTCTCCATACGGTTAGCGGATGGATCAAACATCAGATCTGGCCCCATTACCCATGAGACTCAACCGCTATCCGCCAACATCCTAACCGATCATCAAGAATTATTCCGCCTGGATGTCATTTCTTCACCACTATTACCAATCATTTTGGGAATGCCCTGGTTACAAGCCAATAATCCCCAAATAAACTGGGTGACTTATGAGGTGGTTTTTCAGTCCACTTACTGCCTTCAGAATTGCTTCAAGATCTCACACCATCTGGTCCCAGTCATTGCCTGTTCAGGCCCTACATCTGAGGCCCAGAGACTGGTCCCAACCACATATCATAGTTTCCTAGACGTTTTTGACAAACGAAAGGTGGACACTCTCCCTCCTCATCGGGTCTACGATTGCCCAATTGAATTATTGCCAGGAGCTGAAATTCCTTTTGGAAGGATATTTCCCTTATCGGAACCTGAACTTCTGGTCCTCAAAGAACATATCGATGAGAATCTCAAGAAAGGGTTTATCCGACATTCCTCTTCTCCAGGTGGTGCTGGAATATTCTTCGTTGAAAAGAAGAATCTTTCGCTCCTCCCGTGTGTCGATTACAGGGAATAAGGTGACGATTAAAAATCGTTATCCCCTTCCATTGATTCCGGAATTATTCCAGAGACTTAGGTTGGCGAAAATATTTACAAAGCTGGATTTATGAGGGGCCTATAATTTGATCAGAATCCGTGAAGGGGACAAATGGAAAACGGCTTTTCGGACACGCTTTGGCCACTTTGAGTACCGGGTCATGCCATTTGGACTCTGCAACGCACCAGCTACTTTTCATCATTTTGTTAATGATATTTTCAGGGACTTTTTGGATTTGTTCGTAATTGTTTATTTGGATGATATCTTGGTATTTTCAAACTCTCTAGAAACCCATCGTGACCATGTAAAACAGGTTCTTCTCAGACTAAGGCAAAACGGGCTCTATGCTAAAGCCGAGAAATGTGATTTTGAACGTCAGACCATTCACTTCCTCGGCCTTGTGATATCAACTGAGGGAGTAGAAATGGATCCTCAGAAGGTTTCAGCCATTTTGTCCTGGCCACCTCCAACTAACAAGAAAGGGGTGCAACGTTTCATTGGATTCTCCAATTTCTATAGGAAATTTATCAGAAACTTCTCCAGTGTTATAGCGCCTATCACACAACTCACCAGCAAACAAAACCGGTTTCAATGGACTGTTGCAGCTCAAGCTGCATTCGATAAACTGAAAGGACTATTCACATCTGCCCCAATACTTAAACATCCTGACCCTGCTCTACCTTACCCTCTGGAAGTGGATGCTTCAGAGAATGCTGTAGGAGCCATTCTGTCCCAACGCCAAGGGCCTAAATCATTAATGCACCCTGTAGCTTTCTTTTCCAAAAAACTAGGTGTGTCGGAAAGGAACTATGATGTGGGAGATTGGGAACTTATGGCAATCAAATCGGCCTTAGAAGAATGGCGGTATCTCCTGGAGGGGGCAACACATCCAATATTGATCTACACAGATCATAAAAATCTGGAATATCTCAGAACGGCCAAACGCCTCAGGCCCCGGCAAGTGAGATGGGCTCTTTTCTTCTCCCGCTTTAGTTTCCATATAGCTTACAGACCAGGATCCAAGAACAGTAAACCTGATGCGTTATCCCGTATGTTCACAGAAACTGAAGCCTCATCCCCTCCGGACACTATTCTGCAAGCTGGAAACTTTTTACTAACACAATCTAGTTTTCTATCTCAGGTTCGTCAGTCGTCCCGAGGAGCATCAGTCTCTCCAGATACTAACCTCCAAGAGAAAGATGGTCTCCTCTGGCAAGGAGACAAACTCTTCATCCCTCAAAAAATCCGCACCTCTGTTCTATAGGCTTGTCATGACTATCCCCTGGCAGGTCACTTTGGGGGTCACAAGACTATGAATTTAGTTCAAAGACACTTCTGGTGGTCAAATCTTGCAAAGGACTGTAGGAACTATGTCAGCTCTTGTCCAACCTGCCTCCGGAATAAAAGTAACAAAAATAAAGCCTGGGGATTGTTGAGACCATTACCCATCCCTGAAAGACCATGGGATAAAATCGCAATGGACTTTATTGTTGAGCTCCCTCCATCTGAAGGATTCTCCTCTATCTTTGTGGTGGTGGATCGTTTTTCCAAAATGGCACACTTCATTTCCACGAAGGGAACTCCATCTGCAACTGAGACAGCCAGAATATTCATTAAAGAAGTTGTTAGGCTCCATGGAATTCCCAGTGATATTGTCTCTGACCGTGGAGTCCAGTTCACGTCAAAATTCTGGAAGTCATTGTGTGAAGCTCTGGGTATCAAACAAAATTTTTCTTCAGCCTATCATCCCCAAACAAACGGGCAGACCGAACGTACTAATCAGACATTGGAGCAGTACTTACGTTGTTTCACTTCCTTTTCCCAGGAGGATTGGGCCTCATTATTACCCTTGGCAGAATTTGCATTCAATAATTCTACTCACTCTGCCACAAACCAGTCACCATTCTATTCTAATTATGGTTTTCATCCTTCTTTTCTGCCAACATCTATACTGGATTCTCCTGTACCAGCCGTCCAGGATAGGCTAAATTTCTTTGTTATCAACAACTTAAAGAAACCATTTCCAAGGCACAGGAAGATAATAAAATATTTTTCGACAAGAAAAGAAGGGGGGAGTTGGATTTAAAGGTCGGTGATCGTGCATGGCTTTCAACCGCAAACCTGAGACTGGCATGTCCCTCTAAAAAATTGGGACCCAGATATTTGGGACCTTTTCCAATTAAAAAGAAAATTAATCCAGTGGCCTATGAACTTGAACTTCCCGGCTCATTCAAAATTCATCCTGTATTCCATACTTCTCTGCTTAAGCCTGATGTACCCAATTCCTTTCCAGATCGGGAGTTAGGCCCTCCAGAAGCTGTATTGATAGATGGAGAGGAGGAGTTCGAGATCAAAGCCATTTTGGATTACAGGAAACGTCAAGGACAAAACCAATACTTGATCAAATGGAAAGGCTTTGGTCCTGAAGAGAATTCCTGCGAACCCGAAGCGAATCTTCATGCCCAGAGGCTCATATGGGCTTTTCATCGCTCTCAAAGTTTGCTTCAAAGGGGCACCCGGAGGCTGCCCTTAAGGGGGGGCACTGTCAGGGAACTCACCATGTGAATGCCCGTCCCCGTATAGCAGCGGTTCATCTTCGTTCTAGGCGCCATGCGCGATGTCCCCGTCAGAGGCGTACGAGTTCCGGAACGGACGCACGCACGCTAATCCGAACACGTGGACGTACGCCAATCCGAACACGCGGACGCACCCGCACAAACTGAACGTATGTACATACTCACGCACGGAAGGCCACTTCCACCAATCCTGGCACATTTCCCCCTATAGAAATGGGATCCTGGCCTGATACCAGTGCTGGATCGTCTTCAGCTTTTCCTGAGACACCTAATCGTTGTTCCTGTGACCTTGTTCCTGTGACCTTGTTCCTGATACCTTACTCCTTGTTGCGATCTCCTGGACTACCACTGACCTCGGCTTGGACTTACGACTTTGGCTTGCCTCCTGATTTTGTACCGCATTGCCAGCACTTTACCAGACCTTTGCTCGTCCTTGACTACGCAGCTGCCTCTCGTTCCTGTACCTCATTGCCTGCCAGTTGCCGACCTTGCTTGTTCCAGACGTGCAGTGTTTCCTTTACACCTACTGGGCTTCTGCTGACTACCTGCGTGATCAATCTTCACCTCTTCCTCCGTGAGTACCCAGCGTCTCCAGGCCTTCAACTTCCACCTGCAGGCACCTGCACCCTTTCGCTGTCTTCACGCTCCCTGTTACCACCTCCAGGTGTGTGGAGACTGGAACCGTGCAAGAGGCCACCCTCAACAGTCTGACTCCGCTGTAAGGTACGTGACAGTTTGGCATATTGCAAGCAGGATAGTTTGTGGCATTTGCGTAGTAATGGCTTTTTTCTGGCGACTCGATCATGCAGCCCATCTTTCTTCAAGTGATCCTTATTGTGCATCTTGAAACAGCTACACCACATGTTTTCAGAGTCTTGCATTTCACCTGAAGTTATTTGTGGGTTTTTCTTTGCATTCCAAACCATTCTCCTTGCAGTTGTGGCTGAAATTTTAGCTGGTCTACCTGACCATGGTTTGGTTTCAACAGAACCCCTCATTTTCCACTTCTTGATTAGAGTTTGAACACTGCTGAGTGACATTCTCAATTCCTTAGATATCTTTTTATATCCCTTTCCTGCTTTTACAGTCCAACTACCTTTTCCCGCAAATCATTTCACAATTATTTTGCTTTCCCTATGACTCAGAATCCAGAAAGTCAGTGCAGCACTGGATGAAAGATGCAAGGGTCTGTCAGGAGTCCAGAAACTCATTGACCTTTTATACACACATGAGGATGGTTACCTTTAATAGCCATTCAAACCCTTGTGTGTTATCAGGCCAAAATCACCAGGGTATGTAAACTTTTGATCTGGGTCATTTGGGTAGTCTTTATTGACATTACGATTTAAAAAGAGCAAACACAGGTGATGGTAATACATGGCTTCAGCCAAACACTAACCAACCAGAAAAGTTTTTGTGTTATTCATATTCTCTGAAAAATGGCCAAGAAATCATAAATTCTGCCAGGGTATGTAAACTTATGAGCAGAACTGTATGTATCCTTCTACATATTTTTGGTAAAAAAAAAAATCGCAATAAGAGTATATTGATTGGTTTGCGCAAAAGTTATAGCATCTATAAAAGATAGATTTATGGCATTTTTATTATAATTGTTTTTTTTTTTTTTACTAGTAATGGTGGGGATCTGCAATTTTTATCTGGGCTGCAACATTTCGGCGGACAGATTGGACACTTTTGACACTATTTTGCAACCATTGAAATTTATACAGTGATCAGAGCGAAAAATAACCACTAATTACAGTGTAAATGTAACTGGCAGGGAAGGGTTAACACTAGGGGCGATCAAGGGGTTAAATGTGTGTCCTAGGGAGTGTTTCTTACTGTGGGGGGAGGGGACTGCCTGGGGGAGGAGAATGATCATTGTTCCTAAGCAGTAGGAACAACAGATTAGTCTCCTCACCCCTGACAGAACGGGAACAATCGTGGGTAGCCAGCAATCGTTGATTCCTTTGATTCCTATATCACGCAGTGGGCCCCTTATACTCCTTAAAGCACCTACTGTACAGCTACAGCAATTTGCGCAAGCGTGCCATTCTGCCACTGTCAAACAACAGTGGGCTGCCGGAAAGTGGTTAAGGAGACCCTCTCTCATGTTATTACAATCTGTACAGTCTGATGACAAATACATTGTTGTCATGGTTCCTCCAGGAACACTTGTAAGACAAAGGCTGTTCTCCAAGTCTTCCATTATCTGAGCCAATATTTTGTGATTCTGTTGCCCTCATGTGCTTATCCAATGAAGGAATTTCAATTTGGAACCTCTCAAACATGCAACAGGGTCTTCTGCAGAGGAAAGGAGTCTTTCGAGTGATAAAGATCACAGCAAGAGTCACGAATGTGACAATATATGTCTTGTAAGCTCCTTTGTACTTTATGAAGTTGCAGGTCCAGTGCGGAAAAGAGACCTGGACAGAGGGCAGAAGGATACCCTTTGTCACAGCAGTGAGTTGTATTCATTGTTGGTGCAAGGAAGTCAATTAAGTATCATTTTATTGACCAAAGACAGCAGTGCCTATCCAAACTGTTGAAAGACTATGATGGAAGAACAAATGAGAATGAGGGACCAAAAGATATTATATTGAGGCCCAGATAGTAGTAAAAAACCAGAAGAGGTTCAAAACTAAAAAAAAAAAAAATGCATGGCATACTGTACATTATACTTGTAATAATTCTAATTGTTTATATTACATTTTTAAAGTATGACAAAGTTGTCTTTGGTACTGAAAATGTCTTAAATAGCAGTTTATGACACTAAACATTTCATTTGCAATTTTGCTTATGCCTATGAAAAAAATAAAGACCTTTATTCTAAGATGCTTCTGTCTGTGAATTATTTCCATTCGATCATGGATTACCCTACGGCAAAGTAACTAGTTCTTTCCCCAAAATATCTTCTATAAGTATTGCTTTTGCTTAAGAAAAATAGATTTATAATGCACCCTTTTAGGTGATAAGCATAGAAGTATTCTCGTTTGACATTTACTGCTGATGTATTTGAATTATTTTTTTTTCTTATTCATATTGCTGATAGACTCAAGAATATTCTTTTCAAGTACATATTGCTGACGAAAAGGAAAAACTGTCTTTTGATTTAACATTTTTTTTCTAAAACAGTATTTAAGATGGTGGTAATGCTATTTATATTTTCAGTGGTGTATTAGTAAAATTTGAATCCACCCAAAACTGATTGTGTGTACCATGTATCTCTAGGGATACATTGGTAAGGACTTATTATTTTTGCTGCATCTGTGTAATCTAAAATTACCATACCCGAGAGTTCAGGAGCAATGACTGTGGAAACATTTACAAAAAATAAAAAATAATAATTGATAGATACTGATAAAAATAAATTTAAAGTAAAAATAAATTATATCTGTATTCTCCAAATGTAATTCATATACAGTACTGTATATCCACTACTTAATGGCCCTGTAATCTTTTTTTATAAAATTATTTTTTACTGTGTTTTTCTGCCTCCTTGTAATGTCGTCAATTATTTCCTGTACCTTTCCTGTTTCCCTTCATTTCCATTTATTTACCACAAGTAGTGCATGTTAGTGTTGGTCATGTGCACTGCTCTATGCACATTGCAAATAACATAGTCCATAGTCCCTAGTTCATTTCAGGCACAGGCAAGAGAGCCTGGTTACATTCCTACATACAATGGGACTATGGGGAATGAATATAGCCACCCTCTACTGGAAGTCAGATCACAACATATAAAATAGTCATTTGGAGAAGGCTGAGAGCAATAAAAGGTACCTTTTTTGAGTTAAGAACATAAACTTTTTTTTATAAATTATTTTTGTTTTACAAAATATTTTAGTATTAGTTTAACTTTTGTAAATATGGGGTCAGGAATGAAGAGAATAGCTGGCAGTACTTTGCTGAGAAACCATCAGGGCCTGGAGCTTTGTTGTTTGGGAGGGTTCTTCTCAATTTTGGTGGCCATAAAAGGTTTGGTATGGTCCTGTAAATGGGTTCCTGACAGCTTCGGTAGATTTAGAGTTAAGAAAATTATAAATCAGAGCCCCGCAGTGCTGCTGAGAACAGTGAATGTTTTATTCAGATTTGTGAGTCCATTCAGGTCGGCTTCCGGCCACACCCCTAGTGTTACTCTAACTTTTAAGTGTATCTGGAATATTTCAAATTGCAACAAAGATGTTTCCTATGCCTATATCTACAATACTGATAGCTTACTCTCAATGTATGTGGCTACATGTATCCTAAAGCACAATCTTATTCAAACTTTACTTCCAAACATCAATTTTTTCATTAGATTCATGGTTACATTTTGTTGTTTGTAGGCTCGCTATATACTCCTTAACTGCTTTGGCGGAACTTTATTTGGTAGGAAAAGGTGAGTTTCTGAACCAATGGTAATCGTACCTCTGAGTGTACATCTAACATTTTCACAGAGTATTCATGGCTGTTACAGAAGTATAGCACATTTGCAGAGAGCACATACAGTATAAGTTAGTAGCAGTGTTTACTTCAAAGTATATTGTGATAGTCCTTTAATCTTTTAGCGAGTTTGCATTTCTATAAAATAGTATTTTTTTTTTTTAAATGGTTTTTATTGAAATTTTTTCAAGATAGACAGTACAGAATATAGCATTAACAAGCAGGTAAACACAGCATTGGTTACATAAATCAGTAGTTGTACACATCAGTACTTCGTTATCAAAATAGTCCCGGAGGACAACACGCTGAGTCTCTAACCAAGATCTAGCCGAGTGTGGTAGCTTACCGGCTCGGTTGACTTAAAGAAAGAGGAAGAAATAACAGTAAGAGAGAATAGAATGTAAGGAAGGAAATGGGGGGGGGGGGGGTCAGTCCGCAAGCCGATAGAGGGGAATCTGAAGGGTAAAGAAAACAGATCAAGGCACATATAGGGAGTGCGAGTTCAGTAGGAGGAGTTAGCCCACAGTACTAAGTGTAAATATATCATACATTATGTTTATACCAGGAAGACCACATTGCCCATTGTTTGTCGAATTTTTGTTTATTACCATTCTTAATAGCCAACAATGATTCAAAGATATAGTGTGTTTGGGTAGCACATAGTCTGTCTGAAACATTCAGTGATTTATCAGTTTTCCAATTCCTTGCGAACAGTGACCTTGCGGACAACAACATATGTGTTATTACTGTTCTGAAGTCAGGGGGGAAATTATCAATGCCAACATTTAATATGGCTAAGGAGGGGTTAGGACGGGTCAAAACACCAGTTAGATCTGAGATGTGGGGAAAAATGGAGTTCCAAAAACTGATTAGGTGTTTACATGACCACAACATGTGGACCAAATTACCTACCATTCCACAATTTCGCCAGCATAGTGGAGAGTTGTGGGGTCCGAATTTGGAAATTCTATATGGAGTGAGATACCATCAGAGAGCTATCTTCTGAGACAGCTCCCAGTGGTTGACACATCTGGAGGCCTTGAATATCGAGCGAAATGTGTGTTGCCACTGCGGAGGCGAGATAGTTGTTTCCCATTTCCTAAAGGGTTGAGACTTAACGAATGTCAATTTATGCTGGAAAAAGTTTGTAAAAAAGGGAGATGCCTTTCTGGGGGGTTGGAGAAGTGTTGTAAAAGCACCAGATTTCTGTAGGGAGGTAGATCTTTTGTGCACCTAGTGACCTGAGGAGGTGGGACACCTGGAGATATCTGTAGTATTCTGTGTGCGCCAATGAAAATTTGTTTTGAAGGGATGAGAATGAGAGAAGAGCCTCCCCTTGAAACAAATCCTCTATCAGTTTAATTCCTTTTGCTTGCCAAGATTGTGTACAAAGATTGGAAATCATCTGGGAAAGAATTGTGATGGGCACAGGAACTGATGTTTGGTTAGATGCTGAGACCTGAGGTCTCTCCAGACCAACAGAGGATCGCAGGTCAGGGACAGGAGATATGGATTGTTCAATCTCTCCCCATAGGGAAGGTGCTGCTGGGTTGAGCCAGCTTTTAAGTTGGGTCAAGAGTGAAGCTCTATAGTAGTCATGAATATCAATCAAACCCATTCCCCCTCCCACCCTGTGTTTGACCAGGAGGGTCTTGGAGCATCTAGGTTTCCGGAGTTTCCAGATAAATTGAGAAAGGAGGACATTTAGGCCTCTGAGATGTGTCCTGGCGAGGGGGATGGGGAGAGTTCTAAACACATACAGGATTTGTGGTAGAATCAGCATTTTAAATGCTGCTAGGCGTCCAGACCAAGATAACTCTATATTGGCTAATCGTTTCGTTTCTATGGTTATTTTACTAATCAACTCGGAGTAGTTGGTATCCACTAATAGAAGGGGATCATTCGTAATTTTGATGGTAGGTAATAGATGAGTTACTCCAGGAGTATGGAAAGATGCTTTGGAGGTGGCGTTTTGGAGGAAGAGGAATACCCAAGTCCAGGATGATCGATTTTGTAAAATTAATTTTGTAGTAGGAAATATCACTAAATTCTTTGAGAGTGTTGTGAGCATGTGGTAGAGAGGTGGAAGGGGAGGTTATGAACAGAATTATATCATAAGCAAAAAGATTAATATCATGTGAGCAGTCCCACGTGGGAAAACCATGGATATCTGGATGGAATCTAATCCTCTCAGCCAATGGCTCAATAAGGAGGTTGAAAATTGAAGGGGAAAGGGAACAACCCTGTCTGGTGCCATTGGAAATGGAGAAGGTGGAAGAAATCATGTTAGAGGTGTAGACTTGGGCACAAGGGGAAGAATATAAGGCGAGTATGGCCGAGAGGATGGGACCAGAGAAACCGAACCCCCGCAGAACATGCTCCATGTATCCCCAGTGAATCCGGTCGAACGCCTTCTCCGCGTCCAGAGATAGGAGCAGAGAAGGCGTCCGACAGGTCCTAGCACATTGCACTATCCCCAGCACACGTCTTGTAGCGTCCGACGTCTGTCTTCCCTGGGTGAAGTCAGATTGGTCAGGGCCAAATAACAGGGCCGCTGATAAGCCAGTACAGCCAGCCCTGTTGTACCGGGCCCGGCCAGCAGGGGGGGCCTGTGCAGCTTCAAAGACAGTTCAGTGGAGAAAACCCAAAAAACGCTTTCTAATTTACACCCCCAGGGGGGCCGTGGCTCCCTGCGCTCATTGTACACTACACACTGGATCTTTCTATTACAAAATCCTGGAAACAGAATCCAGGAATCTGTGTCTCCCAGGACCTCAGCTGAGCTCTGTAATCCAGTCCAGAGCTTCTAGATTGCCTTCTCCACAGACCCAAGACCACACCCTTTCGCTGCTCTCATTGGTTGGAGGAGAGAAGTCTAAGGCCGCGTACACACGGGCGGACTGTTCGGCCAACTTTGTTCGTCAAACAGTTTCGGCAAACAGTCCGCTCAAAATTAGCATGGACGGACATGGCCACACACGGCACTTTTTGAGCGGACTGTTTCAGCGAACTGTTTGCCAAACAGTTCGCTCAACTTTTGAAATGAACGGACTCGCCCACGTAAGGCGGAGGCAAATCCGCCCATTTCGAGCGCGTGTACAGGTAGGCGGGGCCCGCGAAGGAGACGTCGCGGGCTCCGCCGCCTGGAATGGACTTAAAGGGGAACCCCAACGCCGAAAAAAATTGGCGTGGGGTCCCCCCTAAAGTCCACAACAGACCCTTGTCCAAGCACGCTACCCGGCCAGGAAAGGGGGGCGAGCGAGCGCGCCCCCCCTCCTGAGCCGTACCAGGCCGCGTGCCCTCAACATGGGGGGTGCCTTGGGGAAGGGGGGGCCGTGCGGCCCCCCACCCCAAAGCACCTTGTCCCCATGTTGATGAGGACAAGGGCCTCTTCCCGACAACCCTGGCCGTTGGTTGTCGGGGTCTGCGGGCGGGGGGCTTATCGGAATCCGGGAGCCCCCCTTTAAGAAGGGGGCCCCCGGATACCGGCCCCCCACCCTATGTGAATGAGTATGGGGTACAATGTACCCCTACCCATTCACCTGTAAAATAAAAGTACCCAAAAAAAAAAACACAACACACGAGAAAAAATATTTTATTGCACAGCTCCGGGGGTCTTCCGTCTTCGGGGGTCTTCTCGCCGGACTCCTCCGCTATCTTCGTGTAGCTCTTTTGCTAGCGGAGGAGTCCGGCTTTCTTCCTCCCCGCCGCCGGCCTCTTCTCCCGACTTCGGGGGTCTTGTCCCCCTCTTCGGTTCTTCTGCCGGGCCACCGCGCCTTCTTGTAGCTCTTTTGCAGGCGGTGGCCCGGTCTTCTGTCGCCGCTGCCTTCCGTTCTTCTGTCGCCGCCTTCGGTTCTTCTGCCGGGCCACCGCGCCTTCTTGTAGCTCTTTTACAGGCGGTGGCCCGGTCTTCTGTCGCCGCTGTCGCTGTCGCCGTCGCCGCCTTCCGTTCTTCTTCTTCTTCTTGTTCTTCTTCTTCTTCCCCAGGAGATGTTGACACGCCGCTCTCTCCGGCCGGAATGCCAGAGCCGCGCTGTGCGGTCACTTATATAGTGACAATGGGGCGGTGTCACATGGTATATGTCACATGGGTTGGTCACATGGGTTGATGTCCCATGGGGACTATGACATCGTAAGGGGGCGGGGTCACCATGTGACCAACCCATGTGACATATACCATGTGACCCCGCCCCATTGTCACTATATAAGTGACCGCACAGCGTGGCTCTGGCATTCCGGCCGGAGAGAGCGACGTGTCAACATCTCCTGGAGAAGAAGAAGAAGAAGAACAAGAAGAAGAAGAAGAAGAACGGAAGGCGGCGACGGCGACAGCGGCGACAGAAGACCGGGCCACCGCCTGTAAAAGAGCTACAAGAAGGCGCGGTGGCCCGGCAGAAGAACCGAAGAGGGGGACAAGACCCCCGAAGTCGGGAAAAGAGGCCGGCGGCGGGGAGGAAGAAAGCCGGACTCCTCCGCTAGCAAAAGAGCTACACGAAGATAGCGGAGGAGTCCGGCGAGAAGACCCCCGAAGACGGAAGACCCCCGGAGCTGTGCAATAAAATATTTTTTCCCTGTGTTGTGTTTTTTTTTGTACTTTATTTCACAGGTGAATGGGTAGGGGTACATTGTACCCCATACTCATTCACATAGGGTGGGGGGCCGGTATCCGGGGGCCCCCTTCTTAAAGGGGGCTCCCGGATTCCGATAAGCCCCCCGCCCGCAGACCCCGACAACCAACGGCCAGGGTTGTCGGGAAGAGGCCCTTGTCCTCATCAACATGGGGACAAGGTGCTTTGGGGTGGGGGGGCCGCGCGGCCCCCCCTTCCCCAAGGCACCCCCCCATGTTGAGGGCACGCGGCCTGTTACGGCTCAGGAGGGGGGGCGCGCTCGCTCGCCCCCCTTTCCTGGCCGGCCGGGTAGCGTGCTCGGACAAGGGTCTGTTGTGGACTTTGGGGGAACCCCCACGCCGATTTTTTTCGGCGTTGGGGTTCCCCTTTAAGCCCATTCCAGGCGGCGGAGCCCGCGACGTCTCCTTCGCGGGCCCCGCCTACCTTCACACGCGCTCGAAATGAGCAGACTTTCCTCCGAGCGGGAACAGTTTGCTCATTTCGAAAGTAGCCTACACACGGGCAGACTGTTCGCTCAAACACAGTTTCAGCGGACAGTTTTTCGGTTTTTTCGAAAGACTTTGTCCGTCAAACTGTCCGCTGAAACTGTCCGCTGAAAGCCCACACACGAGCGGACTGTCCGCCCAAACACTGTTCAGCGGACAAGGTTGGGCGAACAGTCCGCCCGTGTGTACGCGGCCTAAGGATTAGCAGCCCGGGACAGGAGCTTCTTAGGTAAGAGACACGCTGCTGTGCAGGAGAGTTCTCTTATGTGGGCACAGATTAAAACAGGCCCACTGACACTGCATCTGGCCTGCCAGCACAGACACAACGTGAACAGTCAGAAATGTTTTGTAATGTAAACAATCCTAACACCTCCTGAGAGGCCCCCTCCCCCACCAACCTGAAATGGGGACTGATGTTGAGAGGTGCTCTGATGTGATATAGGGGGCTCTGCTATGATGGAGGGGGCTCTGCTGTGATGGAGGGGACTCTGCTGTGATGGAGGGGGCTCTGCTGTGATGGAGGGGGCTCTGCTGTGATGGAGGGGACTCTGCTGTGATGGAGGGGACTCTGATGTGATGGAGGGGGGTCTGCTGTGATGGAGGGGGCTCTGCTGTGATGGAGGGGACTCTGCTGTGATGGAGGGGACTCTGCTGTGATGGAGGGGGCTCTGATGTGAAATGGGGGACTCTGTCCGTTGTTCTACTGACCTACCCCCCGCATCTTCTGCCAGTTATACTGACTTTGCTGCATATTTTAATATAATGCACATAAATAAAAAAAGATTGTAAGTTTACAAAGTAAGACATGGGCACCTCTTGGCATCATTAACCCCTTCCCACCTATATCAGCCCTTTCGCTGGATGGATAGGTGGGGTTGAGGTTGGGGCAGAAGGGGGCCCCATCAGGTAGGCTGTACGGGGCCCCATGGTTTCTATCAGCAGCCATGCCAATTAACATAGGTAAAATAAGCAACAGTCTATGCGCTAACATTTTTGCATATAACTTGACATCTGAGTTAAGTATATAGAAGAAGATATCAGTCTAAAGTTCGCAGGGTTATTAGGTTCTTTACCTGGTTTAGGTATTGTGACAATGTACGCCTTAAGCATTTCAGCTGGAAAAGAGGCAGAGGACATTGCAGCATTAAACATTTCTTGGGAGGGGCGCTATCACATTACTTTGGAAAAATTTGTAATAACTGTTGGGAAGGCCGTCAGGGCCGGGTGATTTACCTAAGGGAAGCGAGTTAATAGCTCTCGTAATCTCTAGCTCAGTGATGGGGGAATTTAGGAAGAGAAGATGTGACTGTGAGAGAGAGGGAAGTTTAATTTTTGCTAGGAAGGCCTGGATACAGTCTTCAGTTGGTTGGGGGGTGTTGGGGTCATCTTTCAGATTATATAAGGCGGAATAGTATTCCGCGAAGGAATCGGCTATTTCCTGGGGGTTAATTATTTTGTGCCTTCCAGTCTGATGGTACAAAAATGGGATTCGTGCTTTGACTCAAGATTTAAGCCTCTGGGCCAGGAACTTACCTGCCCTGTTTCCCGAGGAATAGTAGGTTAACTTTAAGGATTGGACATGCTTATCATATTGTTCTAAAAGAAACAATCTAAGGTCAGAACGAAGTTGGGAAAGCTTTTGGTGAGTGACACCAGATGGGGTAGCTTTGTTCTGGGTCTCTAGCAATTTGATGTTGGTAAGAAGCTGATCTAGTTTCTGAGTCCTCTGCCTCTTTTCCCTTGCGCATATCTGTAAGATTATACCTCTAATAAACACCTTATGGGCACACCACAATGTTGCAGGGTTAAGAGACGGATCCCACATTATCATCAAAAAACTTAGATAAGTTATCCTTTATCGTATTAGCGTGAGAAGGCATCTGGAAAACACGAGAGTTAGTCCACCAGATGTAGGCAGGGCTGGGTGTGTGCCCCTCCACCACCACAATCGAAACAGGAGCATGGTCAGACCAAGTAATGTTGTGGATGGTGGAGGAGGACACCGCTTGTAACAACATTTTATCTACCAGAATTAGGTCTATCCGTGAATATGAGTTATGTCGGCCTGAGTGATAGGTGAAGTCTCTTTCCGTTGCGTGTTGGCATCTGATTGGAGCAGAGACTGAAGCTGCGGAGGGGGACGTTTAACAAATTGTGGTCTCCACAGATAATTAAAGAGCCTTTACTAATGGAGTTGATTTTGTTGTAAAGTCTTTTCAGAAATCTGAGTTGGTGGGAATTCGGAGCATATAGATTAGCAATGGCGAAAGGTTTGTTGTTAAGCATTCCTATCAATATGATATATCTTCCATCTGGATCAATGTGAGTAGCTGTCAATGTGAAGGCCACCCAGTCTCTAATGGCAATTAGGACTCCTTTTTTCATAGTGGTGGCAGAGGCTAAGAAAACATGAGGAAATTGCTTATGCTGAAAGCAAGGAGGGCTGTCTGCCTGAAAATGGGTCTCTTGAAGGCACAGTACATCGGCCTGTAGTTTGAGTGCTTCTCTCCAAACCGAGGATCTTTTAGCGGGGTGAATTAGGTAGTTAACATTAAAGGAAATCACTTTAAGAGCCATGGCGAAGGAAAATGTATAGATGCCAACAGTACCTTATCCTCGTCGTTGATAGGGGGTCGCTCTACATTGGAGCTGTAGGGTGAGCAGGTAAGGTCACCAATCTTCTTCTGGAAGGCAAGGGTTGGATATATCCGGCTCGGGACCGACCATGGGAAGACGAAGCAGGAGAAAGAGGTAGAGGTGGGGTAAATAAAATAAAGGAAAAAGAGAAAAAAGCATGAAGTATTGCGATATAAAAAAAGGTCTAACAAGACTACGAGGGAAGACTTGCTGCCCAACATCAGTTGGGGGGGGGGGGTATTACCACAGAGGGATCCAGTGAGCTGGGTACTCCAAAACACTACATTACAGGAACCAAATGAACGAGATGAGTGTTGAGATTTGAACACGGGAAGTTATATGGTTGCTTTTCTAGCCGCTTTTTTCCGCGACACAGCCTGCCAGTCAAACTGAGAGTCAAACTTTGATGGAAGGGGGGCCTCCGCCGAGACTTTGGCAGGGAAAATGTCCAGCGAACGAAGCAATGCGAGACCCTCTTCAATATCTGTAACTACAGAGGTTTTGCCCTCATGTGTGACTGTAAGCCTAACCGGGTATCCCCAGCGATAAGGGATATCGTGGTTGCGGAGTGCCTTGGTCACTGATAGTAAGGATTTGCGCTTTTGCATTGTGAACTGGGATAAGTCCGCGAACCGCTGGATATGGGCAAACTGTTCCGGGGGCTCTTGGTTCTTTCGGAATGCAATCATTAGTTGTTCCTTCACCTGGTAAAAGTGTATACGCATCAAGACATCCCTAGGAATATTGTCTGGGAGGTGGGACGGTTTTGGCAGTCTGTGGATGCGATCTATTTGCAATTCTGCGTCAGGTATTGAGGGTAGAAATTGCTTTAATAGGTCCCGGGCGTATTGTTGTAGTTGGGCTGGGAGAACAGTTTCGGGTACCCCCCTGAGTTTAACGTTGTTCCTCTGTGACCTACCTTCAAGGTCTGCGACTTTGCCCCTGAGCCAAGAAATATCATCCGCATGTTAGGCGTGAGAATCAATCAGGGTGTTGTGGGACAAAGCAAATTCTCCCATTTTCCCCTCAACATGGTCTACCCGATCACCCAGATTTCTTATGTCTGCTTTAAAGTTCCCCATGCATTGCATCACGTCAGGGTGCATAGAGCTGTGGAGAGAGACTAACATGTCCTTGAGTGTGGTGTCAGTTACAGGCTGACCAGATGTAGGGAAAGCAGTGAAAGGGTCAATTAGCTCCCTGGTATCCTCACTGGGGCTGGTTGCGGTTCTCACCTGTGGGGTGCCGTCCTCCAGGCGTGGCTTGGATTTTGCACTGCATTGACCCTGGGTAAGAGCTTGAGCTGTCCGTAGCAGAGCGCGAGCTGCGCGAGGAGGCAGGAGAGGTGGTTCCGGTGTCGACGCCATCTTGGAAGGCCTAGCGGCCTTTCGGCGGATAAAAGTCATCCAATTTCTTGGGATGTGTGGTCCTTACGTTTGCGGGCCATGCCGGGGGGTTCTAGGGGTCCTCAGGCGCGTTGTGAGGCAATTATAGCCGATTGTGTCACCCCCGTGTTCATCGGTTCCAGTGTCTTGGAGCGGAGCTGTGTGGTCACACGTCCATTCAGCTCGTGCGGTAGCCACGCCCTATATAAAATAGCATTGAAGCTCATGTCATTAAAGTTATTAAATTCATAAAGCTATTAAATAAATGAACATTATTTATTAAATAAAGCTAAACTGTGGGCTCCCTCTTTATCTTCATTCACTTCCTCTATTGAAGCACCCAACTACCCTTAAAAAAAATAAAATAAGATAAAAAAAAACTTTTGTGTGTATCAGCCTCTCCATGACCCCCCCCAATTACCTACCTGAGCTCCTTCTCTCTCCAACGATGTCCACGATCCCCTCAGCCATCCAGTACACTGCTCCTGGTTGGCTGAGACAGAGCAGTGGCACTATTTGCTCCCATAGCTGTCAAAGTCAGTCAGCCAATCAGGGGAGATAGGGGGCGGGACCAGGTCAGGACTCCTTGTCTGAATGGATACACAGAGCTCTGACTCGGTTTGGGTGCACCCCTGTAGAAAGCTGCTGGCTGAGGGTCACTCACAGGGGGGAGGAGCTAGGAGCAGAAAAAAGGAAGCCGAGAAGAGGAGGATTCGGGCTGCTCTGTGCAAAACCAACTGCTCAGAGCAGGTAAGTATAATATGTTTTTTTATTAAAAAAGAAAAAAAAGAGCCTTTACAATCACTTTAAGTCATTTTGGCTGCAACACCTACTTTTTTTTTATCCAGAGGTATTAGGCCAGGGTTGACGAGTGGGAGCAGCAGCCACAATAGATGTTTAGAACATTTTTTACACAATGCTATAGGGCCTGGTCACCACACCAAGCAGGAGCAAACTGAGCCCAGTAAACATGTACTTGAACAGAGCACAGCCAATAGGTATTTGCGGTAGGCAGAGTGGTTCAGTAATAGTCCAGGTACAAGGCAGACAAGGTTCAGAATAATTAGGGTCCAATAAGTAGTCAAAAGGCAGGAAAAGTACAGAGAATAGTCCCAGTTCCAATCTGAAATCTTAAACAGGGAAATCCAAACAGCACAGCAGACAAACAGGGAGGTTGAAGCATGTGTTACATACACTATCACAAGCATGATACTGTGGGCTTGACTGGCTTAAATTAGATTTGGTGTCCATGCAGAGACTGGTTACATTATTTACCTTGCAGGTGAACAGGCAGACAGTGAGAATGCATCACAGCCAAAACCAGGATGCTGGAATGAAACTAGCAGCTATCACAGTACAGGGGCATTTACACGCTCCTGACACAATAGCCATGAACTATGTACAGTCACGGAACTGTATGCAAGCAGGTTTATCAGGCTGCAATGTAAGATGGAGTGACAAAAAAAAAGTTTTATATTGAAACAAACATTAACCACATACAGTATATTGTACAGGTCCATTAATTGCACGGTTTACATACACAAAACTATAGCTGCCAACATGTAATTTAACAGAAAAATGCACCTTTCACTGTATCTGCTATAACAATTTTGACCTTTATGTATAAATATAAAGAATAGTGTTGGGCAAACTATTTTGGCCCGAGTTCTTTGTTTTGTTTTTTTAAATAGCCAGATGCCAGTAATTGCAACCATGCATCAATTTAAATGTGATTTGACTTTTTTTTCTTTAGAAATGTCATTTTTGGTGCAGCATGTTCTATGCATTGCGAAAGATGCACCACTTTACAGGCAGACTAAGGGGACCCCCCAATGCACTAAATTTAAAGGATTTTTTCATTTTTATTGTTGCGCTTTAAGCATCATTAAAATCCCTGCTCCTGAAAAACGATTGTTTTGAAAAACATTTTTTGCATTGATAGATGCCCACAGGGCATTACCCAGACCTCCGTGACCCCTTTATGGTCAATTACTTGCATATAAGCCTTAAAAATGGGGACTTCTTTCCTATTCTGTTCCCATAGACTTCACCTACACATACCAGGTATGAGAAGAAAGCTATGCTGAGAGTCTGCTTGAGCTGTATATTGCACCCATGATCTGCTGCTCTGTAGGCTCCTTAG
Organism: Lithobates pipiens; assembly: GCF_037356315.1. NCBI lineage: Eukaryota > Metazoa > Chordata > Amphibia > Anura > Ranidae > Lithobates > Lithobates pipiens. The sequence continues at coordinate 153,017,876 of NW_027507686.1, read as the reverse complement.
AAGAAAAAAAACTAAATGCACATTTTTCTACTTGCAAAAAGGTGAACTTATCCTTTAAATATGAAAAAATATATACAAAATTCACCTGTTCTTTGGTTCCAGCAGGGTCCAATCCTCTATCCATTCAAATGCATTAAGGTCATTGGCTTTTATTACCATTTTATAACCATTAGCAAGCTGGCATGTTTTCAATTGAAAAGCTTTCAGCTTTGTGGCACCTCTAGAGGGTGTCACTGAGCCAATCTTCACTAGGGGTGGTATGATAGTGTAGCACTGGCTCCTGACAAGCAAGCGCTATGGTTTTTTCTAAGGTTAATTTGCCTGAAACCAAAGTTGGGTTTTGGGGCTATTTCTTTAAATTTCTGTTTCAGTACCAGTCCAGCTGGGTTGCACTGGGTTCTCCTTGAGAGCAGGTGTCGCTGTCACCCCGGCAAGAGTAGAAACACAGTCTAGCTGGGTGTATTGAATGCCACTGTTCTCTCTGAACCAGCCCAGTTGGAGTGGGAGTGTTCTCCTGCTGTGCATTCTGGGGGGTGGTATGTAAGGTACCGACGCCACGTGGTTCAGGGTTCCATCTTTGGCCCAAGGCAACGCAATTGCAGGGACAGGCCTGAGTGGATTTCGGGGCCTATTGATCCGAGGGTGGTCCGGGGCCATCTCATCTGAAGAGAGAGGCCCAACAACTGAAGAACCCTAGGGGAGGACTCTTCAGGGGAAGGCCGTGGGCAAGGCTGGCTTCTCTGAAGGAGCCTGGAGGCTTAGTTGAAGGACGCAATCTGGATCCACACTCATACGGTATCGCCGGATCGGCTGAGAGAATCTGGTATCATAAGATAGTTCTTTAAATTTATCTATGTCCCTGAGTAACGCTCAAGTGTACATCACAAGTCTGTGCAGAGACTTTGTCGAGCACCCTACCGGCTGCTAGGCCTAGTGAGAGGAGGTCTGACCAGGAGCTGTTAAATCCAGTGGTGAAACGGTTGCTATTCTCTGGATTTTCCTATAAGAGACTTCCATTTTTTTGCAATACCAGCACCTGAACTCACTCCTAACCCTCTATCCTTTATTGAAAGACTCTGTTTCTGTTCTAAATAAATAAACCCAAAAGAAGATTTAGTGTCAGTTTCCACATTCTTTGGGCCATCTGCCATGGGAATCCCTAGACGGAGAAGCAAACAAGGAGGCATCGGTAAGCCCAAATAAAACCAGCAGCTCCTTCAGGGGGTCAGTGCTACAATAGTTTATGAAAGTTTATGATATTTCTGGGACACTCCCTATAATGCTACTTATAAAATTATCAGTATTTCCAGATAACCATGTTTTACAGTCCTACAATCAGTATGTCATTGCACAAAAGGAAATCATGATTTCATAAACATTAATTATGATGCTGATCTCATGTATGGCTTTCTCAGAAGAAGTAATGCATCGATAGCTTTCTAGGCCTCATAATATAGCAGTGCTTGATACATAACCAATTTTTACTTCCTTATACATTAGTGTCAATACTCGTTAATGTAGAACCTTCGTGGCATGATTTACCATATATGCTCGAGTATGAGCCAACCCGAATATAAACCGAGGCACCTCATTTGGGGGGACCCCCACGCATTTTTTTTTTTTTATCAATGACTTTCAATGACTGTTCTCTGTATTACCGGGAACCGACAATTTATTTTAGCCGCCAGTGCTTTTAAATTACTTTTTTTCCTTCAGAAATGACAGTTGTGCAGGGACAGTTCTAAGTATGGGAAACAAGTGCTACTTTACAGGCATACTATACACACCCCCAGGTACGAAATTTAAAGGAATTTAAATTAAAAGGAATATTTCACTTTTATTGTTTCACTTTAAGCATTATTAAAATCACTGCTCCCGAAAAAACTGCATTTTTTTAAAAATAAAAGCACTCTAGATTTCTCTCATAGACTGTTCCACGGCTTTTCCATGTAAGAATGAGGATTATGGTAAGCATCACGTGGACCCTCGTCCTGAAGAGGTGGAAACCGATTGTGAGTATGAGTAGGTGTTCTCTGAGAATAATCATTATTGTGATGATATTCATCTCAGTTGTTATGCCACCCCTCGTGGCGATCCCTCATACCTATTGTTATGATAATGATAATGAGGATTCCTAGAATTACCACTGTGTTGGCCTCTACCCCTAATTCTAGGTGCTCTGCCTCTATTGTTGAACTGTCTCCCTCTGTTAGAATCAACTGGGATATAAGCGTTAAGAGATCTAATCATAGGACCATGTGGGTTATCATAGCATCCAGACAGTCTAGGTCTCACAGGCTGAGCAGATTCATTGAATAGTCTCCTGTCTGTACTCGGTACTACAGGATCAGAGACCTCCATTGAAGGAGGCTCTCTTCCCATACAGTAGGCACAAGGTCTTTTTTTGCCAACTGTACACTAGATTTGTTTTATAATCATTTACATCTGTTATATTTCTTTTATTTTTTGATTCTCTGATCTTGTTCCTCTTTCTCCAAGTGATTTCTCAACTTGGTAGAAAGGAAAGTGTACTCAGATGTGGTTTTGAATGGTGTTAATTTGTCTTTGAAATCCTTGATCTCTTTATCAATGATGATCAAACCAAAGCCTTTATAGAAGAGTGGCGAGAAGAAAGCCATTGTTGAAAGAAAGCCATAAGAAGTCCTGATTGCAGTTTGCGAGAAACCATGTGGGGAACACTGCAAACATGTGGAAGAAGGTGCTCTGGTCAAATGAGACCAAAATTGAACTTTTTTCTCTAAAAGCAAAACTCTGTTTGCCGGAAAGCGAACACTGCACGTCACCCTGAACACACCATAACCACCATGAAACATAGTGGTGGCAGCATCATGTTGTGGGGATGCTTTTCTTCAGCGGGGACAAGGAAGCTGGTCAAAGTTGATGGGAAAATGGATGGAGCAAAATACAGGGCAATCTTAGAAGAAAAGCTGTGAGAGTCTGCAAAAGACTTGAGACTGGGGTGGAGGTTCACCCTCCAGTAGGACAGCGACCCTAAACATTCAGCCAGAGCTACAATGCAATGGTTTAGATCAAAGCATATTCATGTGTTAAAATGGCCCAGTATTCAGTTGCCCTGAATACAAATGCACATCACACTTGTCAGATATTTATTTATAAAAACAAAATTGAAAATATTATCATTTTTACCCTCAGCTTCTTTAGCAAGGCAGTGGTCATCTTGGAGGTGTGTTTGGGGTCGTTATCATATTGGAACACAGCCCTGCAGCCCAGTCTCCAAAGAGAGGGGATCATGCTCTGCTTCAGTATGTCACAGTACATGTTGGCATTTATGGTTCCCTCACAGAACTGTAGCTCCCCAGTGCCGGCAGAATTCATGTAACGCCAGACCATGACACTCCCATCATCATGCTTGACTGTAGGCAAGACACACTTGTCTTTGTACTCCTCATCTGGTTGCCGCCACACACAATCTCACCATCTGAACCAAATATGTTTATCTTGGTCTCATCGGACCACAGGACATGGTTCCAGTAATCCATGTCCTAAGTCTGCTTGTCTTCAGCAAACTGTTTGAGGGCTTTCTTGTGCATCATCTTCAGAAGAGGCTTCCTTCTGGGACAACAGCCATGCAGACCAATTTGATGCAATGTGAGGCGTATGATCTGAGCAATGACAGGTTAATCCCCCCTTCAACTTCTGCAGCAATGTTGGCAGCACTTATATGTCTATTTCCCAAAGACAAACTCTAGATATGACACTGAGCACGTGCACTCAACTTCTTTGGTCAACCATTGCAAGGCCTGTTCTGAGTGGAACCTGTCCTGTTAAACCGCTTTATGGTCTTGGCCACCATGCTGCAGCTCAGTTTCAGGGTCTTGGCAATCTTCTTATAACCTAGGCCATCTTTATGTAGAGCAACAATTCTTTTTTTCAGATCCTTCGAGTTCTTTGCCATGAGATGCCATGTTAAACTTCCAGTGACCAGTATGAGAGAGTGAGAGCAATAACAACAAATTTAACACACCTGCTCCCCATTCACACCTAAGACCTTGTAACACTAACAAGTCACATGACACCGGGGAGGTAAATGGCTAATTGGGCCCAATTTGGACATTTTCTCTTAGAGGTGTGCTCATTTTTGTTGTCAGCAATTTAGACATTAATGGCTGTGTTGAGTTATTTTGAGGGGACAGCACATTTACACTGTTATAAAAGCTGTACACTCACTACCTTACATTATAGCAAAGTGTCATTTCTTCAGTGTTGGCAAATGAAAAAATATAATAAAATATTTACAAAAATGTGAGGGGTGTACTCACTCACTTTTGTGAGATACTGTGTATGTGTGTGTGTGTGTGTGTGTGTGTGTATATGTGTATATATATATATATATATATATATATATATATATATATATATATATATATATATATATATATATATATATATTGTGATTTTATTGTCAGTTCTGGTGTTTTGTTGCTCCAACCACTTTCTCCACTTCTAGGAAATCTGCTTAATCAGGTTAGTGGCACAGTGATGTGGGCACTTTCATACCTGATGTCCTTGATGGAAAACTCTGCTGTCACTTTGAGGTTGCGTTCCATGGTGAAACACATTCCATGGTGAAGCATATTTACCGGGAGTGACTTTTTTCGTTTGTCACTTCCGGTATTACACAAGATGGCATGGCCATACCCCTGTCATTTCCGATTTGGTATACATCCCTGCCCCTTGCACAAGGGTACTATTTATCTCCAATAGCACAGATAATGGGCACACCTGGCCCTTTTTCCACCCAGGGCAAACTTTATTGGGGTGGATGAAAGAGTCATTCCACCGCAATCGGGTGGATTGGTCCCCAACTGGTGACTGTGGGCAGCCTCTGGAGATGATCCCTTTCCTGGATGGGGTATTAAAGTGATTGTAAATGCTGTTACACCATGGAGGTTATTTACTAAAGGAAAATCCACTTTGCACTGCAAGTACACTTGAAAGTGCACTGGATGTGCACTTGGAAGTAAAGTCGGTGTAGATCTGAGAGGGACATGTAAGGAAAATAAAAAACAGCATTTTAGCTTGCACATGATTGGATGATAAAATCAGAGCTTCCACTCATTTCAGATCTACCCCTTAGATTTAGAGAGGCTGCACTTTCAAGTGCACTTGCAGTGCAAACTGGATTTGCCTTTCATAAATAACTCCCCATGTATACCTACAGGCAAGCCTATAATATGGCTTACTTGTAGGTACTGTGAATATCTAATAAACTTGCACAGTTTAAGAGATCTGTCTTACAGTGCCGGGCCTTCAGAGCCCATGACGGAAACGTGTGCAGGAGTGATGGCATTGCACCCTGGCCGCTCATGAAGGCGGAGGCCATGAACCCGGAAGGAAGACCAGGTGAATATGTCAGCCATCTCAACGCATTGCGGTGCTGGAATGCTTTGTTCTAAGATAAGTCTCTCATAATGTGCTAGTATGTGATGCATACTAGCACATTATGACATTGTCTTGTAGTTTTTTTTTGTCTTGTTTTTTAACACCAGCGGTTTACAACCGCTTTAATACAGGAGTGCATGATGGCTCAGATTGGGCTTGTCTACCATACCATCGAACTGTGTGGACATTTATTTGTCTCTATGTAGGCAAGCAATTCATGCTGCATTTTGCGCTAGATTTCATTACCTGTTTGCTAGGGGTCACCCTAAGTGAACTCATTAGATGGAATTTATTTGTTTTTTCACAGTTTGATACAGATGCGTTCCCACCAGTCCGGGTTCTGTGTTTTTGGGTTTTTTTTGGATTTTGTTTTTTAGCCAAGCCAATGTTACATTATGGTTTCCTGCCTTTCAAACCACAGATTCATTATATATATATTAGGGGTATAAAGAGCTTACAAGCATCGATTTGTAAGCCTTAGATATCAATTACATGAAAGAATAAATTAAACTTGTAAGGTTTACATGATAAGTAATAAAATTACTACCTAGGCAATAGACATTCCAGCTTGTAACATGTAGGGGACAGAAATGATAGTTCGGGTGGATGATGGATATTCCACACTAAACGCATATATATATATATATATATATATATATATATATATATATATATATATATCTTATAATTTATAATATATAATTGATATCTAAGGCTTACAATTTAATGCTTGTAAGCTCTTTGTACCCCCATTCTCTCTCTCTCTCTCTCTCTCTCTCTCTCTCTCTATCTATATATATATATATATATATATATATATATATATATATATATATATATATATATAGAATAAATATCCACTTCAGCCCCAGACCATTTGGCGAGCCAAAGATCAGAGCACTTTTTGCGATTCAGCACTGTGTCGCTTTTCCTCACAAATAGAGCTTTCTTTTGGTGGTATTTGATTACCTTTGCGGTTTTTATTTTAAATTCAATATGTTTTATTTTCATGAAGAGAAAGAGATAACCATACAAACATCAGTAACAAAACAGTGTGGGCCTCCGGCCCTAAAAAAGACAGTTACAGTTGCTGGCGAAACAAATGTTTAGCAAACGAACTAAGCCAATACAGTGAAATATAATTACCCCAACCCGATGTTCAGAATGGTCAGTGGTGTAGGGCTGCAAGCGGGTTCTCGCAGCCCCTCAAACAAGAGTTATGTCCAGTAGAGGGGTATAGCGATAGAGGGAGAGAATCCCCGCCACCCAAAAAAGGGATCATGCTGTTGCAGAGTTCCTCACGCCCCAATACCCCCCTTCTGATAATAGTAAAAAAAGGAGTGGAAAACAAGCAAATGAGTATCTTAAAGAGTACCCTGACGTGAGGGTGACCAGGAAGGTTTCCAGATCAGTTGGGAATGCGCGAACCAGAATGGAAGAGGTATCTGACCTTAGTATTGGCTAGGTTAATTTCCTGTCTGGGCCTAGTTTTTAGAGGAAATAGAAATAGAGAAGGGGGAGAAAAAAAAGGAAATAAAAAGAAAAAGGAATGAGGAAAACAAGGGGGAAGGAGACGAAGAAAGAAGGAAGGATAGGATGAGAGAGAAGGGTAGAGGTAGAGGTAGAGATGCATGGAAGTCAACTGGGAGGGCACGGTCCTGCAGTAAGTGTACTTGAGGTCAATGGTGGAGAGTGACTCTGAAAAATGTCACCCAGGGCTCCCAAGTTTGTACAAATTTCTCAGAGCGGTCCAAGACCACACCCGCCATCTTCTCCTGATTCATTATCCAGGAGATCTTTTTTTTTTTTTTCCATAAAGATTTTATTGAGGATTGCAAAAAAATAACAGGAACAGATTGTCACAAATAAACAGGTACAGTGCACAAGACAATCAGCAAGAAAAGAACACGTCAAAGGAGGGGCCAAAAGGAACCTCCTAGGAGTACCAAGCAAAAGAATGGGTGGAGAAGTCTGTTCCAACAGCTATATCGGATTTACGCTAAGTCTTACTATGGTAGATTCTCAGTGGTGGGGGGGAGGCGACTCGGGTGGCTACCAGCGCTCTCCCAAGATGCCCTAGAGTAGAAATCCGGGCCAAAGGGTGGGGCAAAGAGAGGCGTCGGAAACCGGGCAACAGACACGTCAACAGGGGAGGGGAAGGGTAATGGGGAAAGGAGGGGGGGGGGGAACAGGGACGGGTGGGAGAAGGGGGAGGAAGGAAGAGAGGGAGGACAAGCGAAAGGAAAAGAGTAAGAAGGGAAAAGAAGAAGAAGAAGAAGAAGAAAAAGAAAAAAAAAGGGGGGGATGTGGCCCACCCGCCTCAAGACCCCAAGGGGCAAAAAGGATGAATAGCAGGGCTCTAGGTGAGAGTAAATGCTTAATCTGGGGGAACATGTTGTTTAAATTCAGGGGTGGTTGTAAAGTGAGACCAACAGGCTCACGTAAAGGAGTATTTCTCCATTCTCTCTTGGGAGATGTGAATCAACTCTTCCATGCCACCAATCCTGGAGATGGTCGCGGACCATTCGCCCAAAGTTGGGGCGCGGGTGGTCCGCCAATGTCTAGGAATACACAATCTTGCAGCGTTGACCATGTGCATGGCCAGGGATTTGAAATAGGCTCTCCGGGAAAGGGACGTGTGATGGAGGAGAAATTGTGCCGGTGTGAAGTCAAGATCAAAGGTGGTGACTGCTAGGATGAGTCTGTGAACTTCCCTCCAGAAAGGTTGGATGCCCGGACATGCCCACCATAGATGCAACATCATCCCAACATCGGTGTTACATCTCCAGCAAATATTCGGGATGGCAGGGGAAAATTTATGGAGGCGGGATGGAGTCCTATACCATCTAGTGAGAATTTTATATCCGTTCTCCTGAATGGCTACATTCAGTGAACCACCGTGAGCGTACTCATGGACTCTAGTCCATTCAGCCGGTGTTAAGGGGGTCGACAGATCTCTGTGCCAGGAGGATTGTGACGGGGATAGGGTCGAGGCGCCCGGGTCTGAGACGAGGGCATATAGGAGGGAGACGAGGTGCTTTTGGGGCGTCTTACGGTTGCACAAGTCCTCAAACGGGGTGAGTGGTCTTGTCCAGTCCTCCAGGGAGGCCTGGGTAGAGAGGAAGTGGCGAACCTGACGGTAAGTCCAGAACAAGAAGGAGGAGGATTTCGAGAGGCTACGAAGAGTATACAAAGAGGCGATCCTGCCCCCTGGGTAAAAGTGTGAGGCAAGGACATCCTCAAAGGGCCAGTCCTGCCGAAGAAAGTTGGGCGAATTTCCAGGGGGAAAGTCAGGGTTGCATCGCAGTGTGGTTAAGGGGCCTGGGGACGGCGCAATAGGTACGGAGGCGGAAGTTTTCTTGCATAACATCAAGGAAGTGTAGATAAATGGGTGTGTGGCCAGAGAATGTGGCCATTGTTTCGGGAGTAGCCAGGGAAGGAGGTGAATGGGGACAGGGGAGAAGGCGTTTTCCAAAGATACCCACAATTTTTCAAGCGGGTGGATATTCCAGTCTGCTATCCTGGTGAGATGGCAGGCTACATAGTACTTGTATAGGTCCGGGAGGGCAATACCTCCTTTAGGTTTGGGCAGTGTAAGTCTGGAGTATTTGATCCTCGGGGGGGGGATCTTTCCATAGAAAGGCCGAGCAGACCCTCCGATAGGAGGAGAAGAAGCTGCCGGGTAAGGCCATAGGGATGGTTTGGATCAGGTACAGGAAGCGAGGTAAGATAATCATTTTAAGAAGGGCTGCTCGGCCGAACCAGGATACATTAAGGTGATTCCACTCCTTAAGATAGGTTTGGGTGTGGGCCAGGGCCGCGTGAAAGTTGAGGGAAAAGAGGTCAGAGAGGTGATGTGGGATTTTAATACCTAGATATGAGATAGCGGTACGTTCCCAATAGAAGGGAAAGGCGGCTTGACAATGAGCTACTTCCTGGGAGGGCAGGGTGACATTTAGGGCCTGAGACTTGGAGTAGTTGATCCTGAGGTTGGAAATCTTTCCGAAAGCCTCCAAGTCACGAAGGAGCGATGGGAGAGAAGTGCGCGGTGCGGTCAGAGAGAGCAAAATGTCGTCTGCAAAGGCCGAGACCTTAAACTCCCTCCCCTTCACCAGGACCCCCCTGATGTCCGGGTTCGCTCTGAGTTTATTCAAGAGGGGCTCTAAAGTGAGAATGTATATCAGTGGAGAGAGGGGGCAACCCTGACGAGTGCCGTTGGTAATAGGGAAGGCGTCCGATAGGTGGCCATTGACTCTCACCGCCGCGGTGGGGCCGGCGTACAGGGCCATTATAGAGGCGAGCATGCGGTCACCCAAGCCCACCGCTGCTAAGACTGCTCGCATGTAGTCCCAGGCCACTCTATCGAACGCCTTCTCGGCGTCTAGAGAGAGAAAAAAGCCAGGAGTTTTAGAAGAAGTGAGCCAATGGTGTAGGTTCAAGGCACCACCTGGTCATTGAGAATTAGACTAGGGATCAGAGGTAGCAGTCTGTTGGCTAGGATTTTGGCATATATTTTAATGTCAACATTCAACAGTGATATTGGCCTATAGTTTGCTACCAGGAGCGGATCTTTACCCTCCTTGGGTATTACGGCGATGTGGGCCTTTAACATCTGATCTGGTCGTACTTGGGGGTCAGCTAAGGCATTGAACATGTGTAGGAGGTAAGGGGAGAGAGTGTCCAAGAAAGATTTGTAATATTGGAGGGAGAACCCATCAGGCCCCGGGCTTTTGCCGACCTTCATCTGCTTCAGCGCGGTGTCTAACTCAAGGGGGGAAAACCGTGCCTCCAGGGATTGAGCACACAGGGAGGAGATGGGCTTGGGACTGTGTAATGAGAGAAAGTCCGCGATAATAGCATCGTGGGCCGCTCGTGCGGATTGGGAGTGGCGGGGTGACTGAAGGTTATATAGTTTGGTGTAAAAATTCTCAAATTCTTTCGCAATGTCCCCATTTTTGGTAAGTAATGAGCCCGTGGGGCTGCGCAGGTTATGGACAGTGGGAGATAGTTTGGCTGATTGAACTGAGTGAGCCAGGAGGCGGCCACACTTGTTGCCATGCTCATAGAAGACCCTTTGGCCTAGAACATATCGCCTTTTAGTGCATTTGCCCAACTAGTCTGCGAGCAAAGCTCGGGTGTGGATCAGGTCTTGGAGAGTAGCCTGGGCTTGTGATTGTTTATGGGACAGTTCCAATGCCTTTAGCTTTGTCAAGAGGGTAGACACACGTTCCTGATGTAGTTTTTTGGCTTGTGAGGAAATAGCCATCAGTTCCCCTCTGATCACACACTTGTGGGCCTCCCAAAGAGAAACCCGGGGAGGCAACGAACCCCGAGTTCTCCTGGAAGAACAGCCGAATACTCGAGCGAATACGTTCCAGGGCGAGGGGGTCTTTGAGCAGAGATGGGTTAAAGCGCCATATTTTTGTTTTGGGGCAGGATTCGGGGAAAGAGAGTGTGAGGGTGATAGGGTGGTGATCAGAGAGGAACATGGGCTCAATGGAGGAGTGCTGAAGGAGGGGGAGGTCCTTCTGAGACAAAAAAAAGAAATCTATTCTGGAATATTTTTGGTGGGGGGCCGAGAAAAATGTATAATCTTTGGAGGAGGGGTAGAGAGTGCGCCAAGCGTCGTGAAGTGATAAGGCTTGGAGATGGGATTTGATCTGACGCAGGGCTTTGTAAGTCAGCGAGGACGTCCCAGTGGACGTATCCAGTAAAGGATTCAAGGGTACATTGAAGTCCCCAGCTAGGAGAAGCAGTCCGCTCTGGAAGGAGGATAGTAGGGCACAGGTTGTACGGAAGAAAGTTACCTGGTGTTCATTTGGGCAATAGATGTTGGCCAACGTAATCGGTGTAGACGCGTAGGTGCCCTTAAGGAAGACATACCTGCCCTCCGGGTCTATCAAGGAATCGGTCAGATGAAAGTTAGCGTGCTTGGAGACAAGGACGGACACACCCTTCGTTTTTGCTGCAGGATTGGTGGCATGGAAGGCCGTCTTGTAGACATGGTTCGAGAGTGCATGAATGGCATCAGAGCGAAAGTGCGTCTCCTGCAAGAAAATAAAATATGCTTTGAATTTGGTTAAAGAGGAGAGTATTTGAGACCTCTTTTCCGGCAGGTTGAGCCCCTTCACGTTAAGGGAAACACATTTCAGTTGCAGAGGAGCACTAGTCGGGGAGGTAGACTGCATCGTAAGGGACTGGGCAGGTATAGAGGTTATTCACCGGGATCTCAGATGCAAAAGCCTACACAGGGGAATGTGAAGCGGGGGGGCAACACCCCCAGGGGAGAGCAAGGAGGAGGGTAGAGAGCGGGGCGGAAATAGTAGAGGAGAAATAGGGGGAGAAGGGTATGGGGCAAATCAGGGGAGGAAAAAGGCAAGGGATCGGAAAAAGAGGAAGCGTATAGGGGAAGGAGGGGTGGGTGAGGGTAAGGGTAGGGAATCGGGGGAACAGAAAACCAGAGGTAGGACTAGTCCAGCTGTCTACCTAGAGGGACGGGTGGTGAAACCTGGTGTGTCAGCCTGGTCTCAAAGAGACTGCTGTGTGGGGACTATAGAACAGACGAGGACCACATGACGGCCGCGATCCGGGGGATCTAGATAAGTAAATGAGGGACCTCACCCATTTTGAGGAGGGACCAGGCGTATAGGGGAGCCTACCAAAGGAAAGGAACCTGGAAAAAAAGGCATGTTGTTAGATAATATTAGCTAAACTGTAAAACGATAGAGAACCGTGACTAATCATAGGAAAACGAGCCATGTGTCGCAGAGCCTATACAGTGAAACCAAAGTACACAAAGAACATTGCAACTGAACATGAACAAAGCATTCTCGACATCAGGAAATTGGCCTAGGGTGGGGAGGCCTGAGAGAAGTCTTGGTCGAGTACCTCACCCTCCTTGGAGAGGGATTGGGGGGGAGGAGGGAGGGGGGAAAGGGGAGGGGGGGAAGGAGGGAGGGGGGAAAGGGGAGGGGGGGAAGGGGGGAGAGGGGGGGAAGGTGGGAGGGGGGAGGGGAAGGAAGGGATATGGAAAGGGAAGAGGAGAGCAGCAGATGAGAATAAGGGCAGCCTCGGGGGCAAATGCACAACTTAGAAATTTCAGCCAGTGAGACAATGACATACAGTTACAGTTATATGAGAGAGCAAGAAGATCATAAATTTGTGTCTTCCCAACATCCATCCAAATAAGAAGGGGGCATATAGGTGGGCATTTCGGCTGCAGGAGGGAGGGGGGGAGAAGCCTTACCCCACGGGAAACGTGGGACAAGCCAAGTTCCAAAATCCCCCGGGGCAAAAAGGATGGCAGTCAACGGGGGTTTGCAGCATACATCCATAGAGAAGGCACTGGGGGAGAAAGAGGGAGATCCGGGTGTAGGGCTAGGATAGGATGAAGAAAACCTCATGAATATAGGTATCCTCCTGGAGTGCGAGGGTATTTCCACAGAAAAAGTTCGGTGAATTCTAGGCAATGCCGGTCATCGTCCGGACGACAGTGGGGCTGGAGAGACTCCCGTTAGTGTGGGCACCCCACATTCCGGGGGTGAGAAGGGCTGTCACTGTGTGTCGCGGGGCGACGAGAGGTAGCATATGGAAGTCTCAAAAGTCACAGGGGAGCGTGGTGGGTGGCGGCATAAAATGGACGGCCGCAGCCAGCGTTACAGGGAAGGGGGGGTAGCAGGACAAGCAAGGAAAGTCTCAAGGACGGGGACAGAAGGGAAGTGGGGAGAGGTACTCACACTCAGCGGGACTCCGACAGCTACTGCACCTCTCAGTCCTCCAGGGCCCCACCCCGTATTAGCGGGGGTGAGGGGCTTCGTTGGCGCAGGTCTCGGCGCAGTGAGCGGGCGTTAGGAGACATCGGGCCAGGTCGACGATGACGAGACCTCTGGCGAGCGGCTTTCGGCGATGGGTTGAGAGAGACAGGACGCCAGGGTTCCGTCGGAAAGAAGATTGCGTACCAGTCCGGGAGCTCGACGTGTGGAAGGTTGAGTTGGTCGCAGAAGGCTGGAAGATCCTCTGGGGTGCGGAGGAGGGCAGAGCGCCCCCTGGCGGAGGCAGATAGGCCGAAAGGAAACCTCCAGCGGTATTGAATATTTCTGGAACCTAGGGCCTCCAGCAACGGTCGGAGCGCCTTCCTATTCTGGAGAGTGATCTGCGATAGATCTTGGAAGAGTTTCACCTCTGCCCCATTAAACAAGATACGGCCCTTCATGCGCACTTTACGAAAGGATTTCTTCCTTGAGAGGAAAGTTCACAATCGCGAAAATAATGTCCCTGGGTGGTTCAGAGTCCCTGGGTGGGGGGCGGAGGGCGCGATGAGCTCTTTCCATGAGGTCATTGAATATGGCACACAGGGTGGATTGAATGGCATCCAGCTCAATGGTTTCAGGGACACCCCGCACCCTGATGTTGTGCCGCCGTCCGCGGTTGTCCAGGTCCTCGACGTGCCTGTGGAGCTCAAATACCTGGGAGAGCTGGGAGTCGTAGGCAGATTGCACCTGGCGAATGGCCGCGGCGTGGGTCTGGGTGGTCTGTTCCACGCTGTCCATACGGTGGGCCACAGCCAACAAGTCCGCCTTGAGGTCCGCGATTGCCGCGGTCACCGTGCACTTGATGTCTTGAGCGACTTTCTCCAGGTCGAAGAGGCTCGGGGGGTGGGCGCGGAAGCACCAGGCATGTGGACCGGTGGGGATCCGTCAGGCGAGGCCGGGGATTGGGCCTGCGGAGGATCGTGGGCCTGGTGTTTCTGTGACCGGAATATCTCCGGGATGTGCCTCCTCTGTAAGGTCCTGGACTCCTTGGGGGTGCGGGAGGTGGACGAGCTCCTGGTAGACCTGTGCATAGCAGGGAAAGGTGGTAGGCTCCCGTATGAGCAGGTAAAGTATCCCTGGAACACGGGAGCTCACCAGTTAGGCATCCATCATGGTCTCCGTCCAGGCCACGCCCCCAGGAGATCTTTTTTTTTAGCAAGAAGAGTTGAGACAGAGGGTTTTTTCCAGGCTGTAGCCAGAGTAAGCTTAGCTCCTAGGATGATAAAATAAATGAGGCATCGTGTGGTCTTGGAGGCTTCCATCACTGGGAAATTAAGGAGTGCAATGAGGGGAGACGGTAGAAAAGGCAAAGTGGTTATTTTGCGTAGCCATAAGAAGATTTTATGTCAGAAATGGCGTATCCTGGGGCAGAACCACCAGACATGAAGCATATCACCCCTCAGGTTGCAGCCTCGGAAGCAGATAGGAGAGGCCACTGGGAAGATGTTTGCCAATTTCGAGGGAACTAGGTACCATCTAATAAGCACTTTTATACTGGCTTCTATGAGGCCTTTGTAAGAGAGGGAGAAATTCCTGTGCCAGGTATCTATAGTCCAGTGTTGGGACAAGTCTTCCTCCCAGGCCAACATGTAGGGCATCTTGGACCGATTGGATGATAATGCCTTGTTTATCAACGAGATTCCCCCCCTCTGCTGAATGGCTTGTCCACACCATTGTTCATACGGAGTTATTTGTGGCCCCTCCGTAAGAGCTTTGCATAGTTTATGTAGAAAATCCGAGATCTGGGTGAATCTGAAGAATTCCGATTTAGGCATGTCTAGCTTACTTACACAGTAGGCTTTTGATAGCGGGCCAATGGGTCTGAGGAAGTGTCCTATTCTGTAAAGCCATTTGTCAAGCCACTACTTGAAGGCTTTTATGTCAAGGCCCGGATGGAACTCCGGGTTTTGGAAAAGGTGTTTCAATGGTGTCATGGGGGAGGACAGTTGGCTATTGTTTTTCAGCGTGTCCCAAAGGGCGTACGAGTGTGACAGTGTAGGGGATGGAATTGCAAGCCTAAGCTTCTTAGAGCTCCAGAGAAGGTAGTCCAGTGTGTAAAGGGGAACCGTCCTGTCTTTCAATGTGAACCCAGTCGGGTTGTTCTCAACGTGAGTAGACTGTCGATAGCTGTGCCAGATGAGCTGCTTGGAAGTACCAGAGCAGGTTGGGCAGACCTAGCCCCCCTTCCACCCTGGATCTAAATAAGACTGATTTTGAAAATCTATGTCCTCCCTTACCCCATATGAACTTGTTTATTCTGGCTTGAAAAAGTTTTAGTCTAGATTTGGCAACTTGGGATATGGGAATATTCGGGGAAGTAGGGTCATCTTGACCGTATTGATTTTGCCCAACCAGGATAGGGAGAGCCGAGACCACCAAGAGAGGTCTTCCTCTAGTTTGGGAGTCAGTTTTATCCCCAAATACGTAATCTAGAGAAAGCAAACAACCCTGCCTGAGAGTACCTTTGTCCCAATTAGAGTTGATGAGAGAGATTATGTCAATTGCGCGTCTGGTTTGATGTCTCCCCCTGTCCCTTTCTCCCCAGAATGAAGCCTACTTGGTCTTTTTAAATGTATAGGCTAATGATGGAGGCCAGGCGGTCTGCAATGATTTTTGTCAGAATTTTCAAATCGTTGTTTATGAGAGATATCGGTCTATAATTGCTAACTGAGCTGGCATCTTTGTCTGGCTTGGGTAAAACTGTGATATATGCTGTGTTGATTGCTGTATCTAAGCTACCTCCCTGCATTAAAGAAGTGGGCCATGTAGGGAGCTAGTGTGGAAGAGGATGATTCCTAGTAGGGTACAAAGAAGCCGTCTGGGCCAGGAGCTGAATGAGATTTCAAGTTTTTTTAAAACAGCACAAATTTCCTCTGCATCTAGGGGCATCTAGGAGCATCTAGTTTCAGGCGGTGAGAGTCTTCCAAGCTGGGACACTGGATAGAGTCCAGGAACCAATCAATTCCGGATTGAGACGGACCATTAGGGTTTCTATACAGTGATTTATAGAAGTCATGAAATTCCCTCATGATACATTGGAGATTCTGCGATAGGGTTCCTCCCTGAATTTTTTTGGGGAGTACGGTAGATCTGAACTTCGGAGTAAGTCTGCCTGCTAGCACAGAACCGATCCTATCTCCCTGATGATAAAACCAGGGGCTACTCCAGTGCAGCCAGTTTTCAGCCCTAGTAGTCAGGGCCAAGTTCAGGGCCGTACAGGCTGTATCTAGTTTAGCAGTGGGCGCCGATTTAGGGTTGGCCTTATGTGTTTTGGATAAGGTTGCGAACTCCTGTTCCAACCTTTCTGTGTATTTTGTGTGGACTTTGTTAATTTGTGAAGCCATTTGAATCAATTGACCTCTAATGACGGCTTTGTGAGCCGCCCAGAGGCTTGAGGGGTCTATTTCTGGCGTGTAAGGAAGGAATTACCGATTGCACTTTCAATTTCCGTCACTCTGATTGGATCCCTCAGTATGGACTCGTTAAGTCTCCAGTGCCTACTGGGTTTTTAGACCAGCAGGGCGCTGGAGAGACAGCACCACCATGGAGTGGTCCGACCAGACTACATCTTTGATGAATGCCCTGGTCGTCAGTGGAATGGAAGTAGGCGTGATGAGTATATGATCAATTCTCGCAAATGATTGATGGGGGTTAGAAAAGTGTGTAAAGTCACGAAGCGTGGGATTCATTTCTCTCCAGATGTCCACTAGACCATGCTAGGAAATCAATTTGGCTATGCAGAGGCTTTGTTTGGTGGGTCTAGTGAGGCGTTTACCAGGGGGTTGGGACTTGTCCAACCCCTGGTCAAAAGCTGTGTTGAAGTCTCCCTCAAAACAGTGCCTTCTAACAATGGTGTTAGGGTTTTCAGCAGGTGTTGAAAAAAGGGTAGTCGGCCTTTGTTGGGGGCATAATATGATATGAAAGAGTACAATCTGTCATCCACTTCCCCCACTACTAGAATATATCTGCCCTCTGGGTCTTTGTGTTCAGATTTGATAGTGAATTTACACCGTTTGGAAACATATGCCCACGCCCTTAGTTTTGTTATCAGCATTAGCTAGCGAAAAAAAGGGAATTTGGAGTGAATGAAGGATGATTTGAATCGTTTGGGAAAGTGAGTTTCCTGAAGGAGAGCTATATCCACTTTTTGAGTGTGAAGATATTGGAAGACGCTGCGTCTTTTAGCTGGGGAGTTCAGGCCTTGGGCATTATGAGACATCAATTTAAGGGGTACATTTACTGAGGGGCCGTTAGCCATTGAGCAGAGGTGGGAGGCAATCTAGGAGACCAGTGGCACTTACTGAAAGTAGTCCAGGGAGCTTGGTACGGTCCAAACGCAAGTCAGAGACCTCAATGCGCACTGGTAGAAGTTGGGGGATACCCCCCAGTCGACTCCTGAAAGAGATGGATAGTTAAAACCTTGTGGAAAATGGAAGAACGAAGGATAGAGTAGAAAAGAGGAAGACAAGGGAGCCTTCCTTAGAGTGGAGGAGAGTGATTCCTCCATCAGCTAGTGTAAGTCTCTCTGAGATTCCTTTCCAAACCAAAAAAAAACAAAAAACAAAGGAAAACGGGAAAAACAGAGAGCGGTCCTGTCTGGAGAAGGGTAAAGTACCTGTTCTACTAGACAGGAGGGGGTGCGTGAACACTGCCCCAGCAGAGAGGCCTCATGTAATGGATCTTGAGTAGTAAAGTGAGCGCCTGGTTATAAGGATATGTGATCGCCTCCTTCGCATTCCCTTTCCAAGGGCCTGGCAGATTGGGGGTGAAGATGTTGCATATAACCATTAACTAAGGATAAACAAAGCAACCCACAATGAGTGATGGTGGTAACCTGGAGATTGAAAGGTCAATGAGAACCGTATAGGCTGAGCAAGGAGGAGGGAGGGTGAAGGGCGAAGGGAGAGTGTGGAAAAGTGGGCCAATACTCAGGGGATGAGAAACTTTAGACCTGCAGGACTGTAATGATCTGTGCCCTTGTTGTACATAGGGGGAAATTCATCATACAATCCCCTCTCCCCATTAAAGGAATACAAAAAAAAAGGGGGGGGACTCAGTCAAACAAGGATTTTTCCCTGTGTGAGGTGTATGGCAAGACCGCCTCGACAGAGACGTGAGTGCACTTCAAAAGAAGTGCTCATCTTGCTGAACACCGAAAGGGAAGTTATGACCTCCCAAGTGCCAGATGGCAGATAAAAAAGGGGGAAAAAAGAAAGTTCAGCTGGTGGGTTTCAAGGGGGGATGGTTTCCTTGGACTTCTTCGATCTTGCCGATTCCCAGACCGGATTCAAAGGGCTGGTGGGGAGTTGTCTCTTTGCTGAGTTCAGTAGGAAGCCTTGCTGTGGGACATTCGGGTCTTGGGTGATGAAGCCAAGGTGCAGGAGGAGTTTTTCACCTTCCTTTAGGGATCTGAAGGTGTAAGCCTTGCCTTTGAAGAGCAATTTAAGTTGGAACAGGAATAGCCACCAATATTTAATTTCTCTGTCCATCAAGATTTGGAGGAGTGGTTTCAAGGCTCTCCTCTTTTGAATGGTGGACGGGGATAGATCAGCGAAAATTTACAGGTGGTGACCCTGACACACTTTTTTGGGCATGGCCCTCGATTTCCTCATTACATCCTCCTTAACAGAGAAGAAGTGTGGCTTTACCACAATTTCACGGGGAAGGCCGTCTGCCCAGGGGGGTCTGAGAGCTCTGTGAGCTCGGTCCAGCTCAAGTCTGTGTTATGGAGTGTCAGGGAGCAATTTTTTAATGAGAGCTCTTATTGCTTCAGGTATGTCTTTATATGACTCCAGGAGTCCCCGTACCCTGAAATTACACCTCCTGTTCCTGTTTTTGAGTTTGTCAATTTTAGCCGTGGCAGACTCCTATTGTTCCTGCAAAACTTGTATACAGGCAGTGTTTTGGTTAGTTCTGGAGATGGAGGCTTCCAGATTAGATTCAATGATTTCAATGCGGGTCCCAATGTTTTAAATATCCGCTTTGATGTCACTGGTGATTCTGTTGGCTGTATTGTGCAGGAGGTCAGCAAACTTGGTGAACAGGTCGACTACATTCACAGGCTGCATTAGGCCCAAATCCACAGACTATGTGTCACGTACCTGGTTGGAGGCCGAAATGCCGAGAGGGCTCCCCTTGCGGCTGAGTGCAGTACACCCCTGAAGTTGGGTACAGAGGGTGTAGTGCCCAGAGAAGCACAGGTTGCCAGATGGATTCCGGAGATAAGAGCTGGTGGGCACCTGAAGGACACCAGGTAATGCAGGAAGCACAGCAGAGTTAAAGTCTATAAGAATCCTCGGTAATACTTGGCAAGGTGTGCGTAAGGAGCAGTAGTGGAAGCCAGGCCAGGGGTCAAACACAGTAGATCCAGCAGGAGGATGAGGCAGGTTGCAGAAACGGGGACGAATCAAAGGTCTGGTATCAGGAAGCAGGCAGGAACAGGTAACTGTAGCGAAGTCCGTGATACTAGCCGGGATCAGGTATAGGAGAAGACAGCAAGTCGGTAAAGCAAGCCAGGGGGTCAAAACCAGAAGAGCAGATCAGACAGGTCAGGAACAAGCCGGGTCACAAAAGGAATCCAAATAGTACTTTCACAGAGGTTCAGGAACACAGGAAGACTGACAAACCAGCAACTGCAGACACCAGCAGACTTCCTTATATAAGCCCATGTGACCTGCTGGTAGAGATACTGGGTCCTAAAGTCCTTCTCCTGCCAGAGATTCTGGGTCCTAGAGCCCTTCTCCTGCTGATGGCTCTCTGATAACTGACACTATAGCCCGTTCTCCTACGGCCATTTCCCTGACAGTGCCCCCCCCCCCCCCCCAAGGGGCAGCCTCCGGATGCCCCAACGGGCCAATGCTTCGGGATGTCTTCTGTGAAAGTCTCGCACAAGTCTAGGAGCATGCACATTGTTTTCAGGCTCCCAGGAATTGTCTTTGGGAGGGTACCCCTTCCATTTGATTAGGTACTGAACCTGCCTACCCCTCCTCTGGCAATCCATAATGGCTTCGACCTCAAATTCTGTTTCCCCTTCTACCAAGACTGGAGGTGGAGGTGGCTCTTCTCTTCCAGGGAAGGGACTGAGTACAGCTGGTTTAAGCAGGGATATGTGGAACACTGGATGGATCTTGTAAGTACTGGGTAGTGCCAGCTCAAAAGCCACCGGGTTTATCTCTCTTTTGATTTCAAAGGGACCAATGAATTTGGGTCCGAGCTTCCGGGAGGGACATGAGAGTTTGAGGTTTACTGAAGAAAGCCATACCTTGTCCCCAATCTTAAAGACAGGATTCCTTCTTCTTCTTTTATCATGGAACTTTTTATAGTCCTCTTGGGCTTTTCGCATGGCCTCCTGTAGCAACTTATAGTTGGATTGAATGAACCTTAATCGATCCTGGACAGCGGGAGCAGAAGTTTCAGGTATAGTATTTGGAAGGAAGGAGGGATGGAATCCATAGTTTGCCCAGAAAGGGGACTGATTGATTGCTGCATGCAAAGAATTATTGTATGCAAACTCAGCACAGGGAAGAAGGGAGATCCAGTCATCCTGCGAGCAAGTACAGAAGCACCGAAGGTACTGTTCTAAGGTCTGGTTAGTCCTCTCTGTTTGACCATTGCTCTGAGGGTGGTAAGCTGTGGAAAGACACACTTCTATTGATAGAGATTTGCAGAGATCCCTCCAGAACCTGGAGGTGAACTGTATCCCTCTATCGGAGACAATACTATTGGGTAATCCATGTAATCTGACAATCTCTTTAATGAACTTGTTTGCTGTGTCTGAGGCGGAGGGTGTGCCACTCATCGGAAGGAAGTGTGCCATTTTGGAAAGGCGGTCTACCACCACCATGATGGTGGTGCATCCCCCAGAGGGGGGCAGGTCTACTATAAAGTCCATGGATATTTCTTTCCAAGGTTGTTCAGGAATGGGTAATGGCCTCAAAAGTCCCCATGGCTTGGTATTGCAACCCTTGCTGCGCTGGCATATGGTGCAAGAGTTCACATACTTTCTGCAGTCCTGTCTTAGGCTGGCCCACCAAAATGAGCGTTGAACGAGTTCAGTGGTTCTTCGTATCCCAAAATGCCCAGCAAGTTTATGGTCATGTGACATTTTTAGAACCTGGAGTCTGACTGGCTGGGGAACAAAAATTTTATCCTGGTGCCACAAAAATCCATCTTGATTTCTCAGTGAGGACACTTCTGATCCAGAGCACTGGGTTGAGGCTTGCTTGATTAAGGTCTTTAAGTCAGGTTGGATAAGCAAAAAATTCTGCGTAGATAGGATCTTACTTGGCTCTGTCATTTCAGGGGTGTCCGGAAACATTCGGGAGAGTGCATCTGCCTTCCCATTCTTGGAACCTGGCCTATATGTAATATGGAAATTGAACCTGGAGAAGAACAGAGCCCAGCGGGCTTGCTGAGGTCTTAAACGCTTGGCTGTCCTGAGGTACTCCAGGTTCTTATGGTCTGTAAAAATCATAATGGGATGAGCGGCGCCCTCCAATAAGTACCTCCATTCTTCTAGGGCAGATTTAATGGCCAGAAGTTCTCTATCTCCCACGTCATAATTTCTCTCTGGTGGGCTCATCTTTCGAGAGAAAAAGGCTACGGGGTGAAGAAGAGCCTTAGGTCCCTGCCGTTGGGACAGGATTGCCCCTGTAGCTACTTCAGAGGTGTCCACTTCCAATACATAAGGCAGGGTCGGATCTGGGTGCCGTAGGATTGGGGCGGAAGTGAACAGATTCTTTAATTTGTCAAAGGCTGTCTGGGCTTCTGGAGACCACTGGAACCGGACCTTCTGGTGGGTCAGCTGAGTGATGGGTGCTATGGTGGTGGAGAAATCCTTCACAAACCTCCTATAGAAGTTAGAGAACCCCACGAAGCGCTGAACACCTTTCTTGTCTGAAGGAGCTGGCCAGTCTAGTATTGCTTTCACTTTCTTTGGGTCCATTGAAATTCCTTCTGTGGAGATAATGAGACCCAGGAATTGAATAGATGTTTTTTCAAAATCACATTTGTCTGCCTTAACATATAGTCCATGTTTTCTCAAGGTTGAGAGCACCTTTTTTACATGGATTCGATGAAGCTCCAAAGAGGCAGAAAAAATGAGGATATCTTCGAGGTATACGATTACAAAGTAATCCAGGAATTCCCGAAAAATGTTGTTCACTAGATGCTGGAACGTGGCTGGGGCGTTGCATAACCCGAACGGCATCACAAGGTATTCAAAGTGGCCGAACCGTGTCCGAAATGCTGTTTTCCACTCATCACCCTGGTGTATGCGGACAAGGTTATAAGCACCCCTCAAATCCAATTTAGTGAAAATCCGAGCGGTTCGGAACCTTTGAAAGAGTTCAGGAATAAGAGGGAGTGGGTATCTGTTCTTTACAGTGATTTTATTGATTTCTCTGTAATCTACACACGGCCGTAATGTACCATCCTTCTTTTCCACAAAGAATATACCTGCCCCAGCAGGAGAAGAAGAGGGTCGGATAAACCCCTTTTCTAGGTTCTCGTGAATATATACTCGTAGGGTCTCCAGCTCGTTTTCAGATAGGGGGAAGATTCGTCCAAATGGGATCTCGGCCCCCGGGAGGAGTTCGATTGGACAGTCATAAGGTCGGTGAGGTGGGAGGACATCTGCCTTTTTCTTGTCGAAAATGTCTATAAATTCATGATAAGCTGGAGGAACATACTGGAGATTACTGAGAGCAGGTTGCACTGCCAGACAGCTAACAGGCTTACTTGAGCTGGGAGTAAAGCAATGCTGCAGGCAATATCCTGAAGAAAGAGAGATTTCCTTCTTGGCCCAATTGATCTGTGGGTTATGTGCCTGCAGCCATGGAATTCCCAAGATGATGGGAAACATGGGGGAACATAGGACATCAAATCGGACAAATTCTTGATGGCCGGTATCTGTGGTAGTGAAGATGGGCATGGTTTCCTTGGTGACAACTCCAGAACTGGGCAGGGAACCATCAGCCAACAGAACCTCAAGTCTTTGCTTTTTTTCATAGAGAGGCACACCAAGTTTCTTAGCCAGAGATAAGTCCATAAAACAGCTACATGCCCCAGAATCAATGATTGCTTGTAGCCGAATCTCCCTTTCTGCCACTTGTAAGGAGATGGGAAGAACAAGGTAAGAATGGCAGGATCCAGAAACTTGGAGATATGTGGAAGTTGGTGGGTAGACCTTACTGGGTCTTATGGGGCAGCTGCGCAAAAAATGTCCGGCCCCTCCGCAGTACAGGCAGAGATTGGCCTGCTGGCGGTGTTGTCTCTCCTCAAGAGTAAGGGAGGAACGGGCCAGGCCAACTTGCTTTGGTTCCCTTTCAGAAATTGCAGGGCAAACAGCTGTGGGTGCTACAGCAGGAGAAAACTTGGGTAGTATCTGTGTAGGCTGAAAGGATTGAGCACGTTCAGACCGCCGCTCCCGCAGGCGCCTGTCAAGCTGAATGGCTAGGCGAATAAGTCCATCAAGAGAGTCAGGAATAGCAACTCGAGCCAGTTCATCCTTAAGGATCTCAGACAGTCCTTGGCGGTACTGGAACCTGAGTGCTGCCTCATTCCAGTTAGTGTCAGTGGACCATCTGCAGAAATCCACGGTATAATCTTCCACTGGGCGTTTTCCTTGCCGTAGAGCAACTAAGGCAGATTCAGCGGAGGCCGCACGCTGGGGGTCATCGTACAACAGAGTCATGGCCTCAAAGAAAGTGTCCATAGTATTCAAAGCAGAATTTTTTTTGTTCCAGCAGGTTATGAGCCCAGGCTTGGGGTCCCTCAGATAATAAAGAAATGACAAATCCTACTTTCACAAACTCAGAAGCAAAAGTTCTAGGTTGGAGGGCCAGGTACAGTAGGCAGGCATTCTTGAAGGCCCTGAACTTTTTCCGATCACCGGAGAATCGTTCGGGTGTAGGTATCCGTGGTTCAGGAGGAGGCAAGGAAACTGGAACCGTATTAGAGGAGGAAGAACTAGAGTCCACCAAGGCTGGAGCAACAGGCAAATGCTGCAGCCGATACATCAACTGGAAGTAACCGTCCTGGAGCTTCTGTACAGCTTGTGTAAGGGTGGTGACTTGCTGACACATCATTTTTTTTTTAAATAAAATTTTTTATTGAACAAAGGCATACAACAAGTTGTACAAAAGTTGCAGGCTAATGCTTTTCTCATTGAAACAGAAAGAAAATAAAGAAAGAAAATGAATGAAAACAATCAGGCAGATTAGGGTTTGATAATATCTAAACAATTCGTATAGAACAAAAGGAGGATTCACCAATCCCCCAATAAGGGAGAAGGGGAAGCCTCCCCTGGATGGATCTGGTGGTTAGAGGATAACCAGGTGTGCAATATATAAACAATTTATAAGGTAACACAGAGTGAAGGTGCTATGCAGTACATAGGGGGGGGGGGGGAATGCTGCACACTTCCCGGCCGTCCATAAAAGGCGATGCATGAATGAGGCCCCATGTGAGGGGGAGAGAGATAGGAGCACAGAGACACACATGGTATGATTTCAGGTTGCAGCGATTGTCGCAGGTAATGCGTGTCCCTTATAGATAAAGGAGTGGTCCTCGAGGTGGGCTCGTTCCTTGGGGGTGAGTTTTGAAGACATATATAAGTCCCATCTATTGTGGAAGCGAAGTTTGGCTTTGGTGTGCAGAAAACTAGTGTTTAATTTGTCCCGAAAGAGGAGGTGCATGAGTTCTCTGTCCACTTGTGGGACAGATGGTTTGTTGGTGGAAGTCCAGTTGGCCAGGATGTTTCTTCTGGCGAGTAACAAACAAAGCAAGGCCCATTCCTTGCCCAAAGGTGTGGAGGTAGCTGACCATGGGAGCAGTTTGGGGTCCCAATGACCAAAGATAAGGAGTAGTGGATCCTTGGGGATTTTCAAGAGTGTTATCTTGAAGATAAACGCCAAAATTTCATCCCAGAATGAGGAGATCACCAGGCAGGACCAGTAACGATGGATAAGGGAAGGTCTCGGGTGCTGGCAGAGAGGACACAGAGAGACCGCCGGTTGACCTGAAGGTGAGGAGTATAGAAAAGGTATGTGCGCTCGATGCACAATTTTTAGTTGGGTTTCCCTCCAAGTTTCATTTGGGACCAACTTGTAGACCGATTGTAGTCCTTGTAGGATCTTGTCCACAGTATCAACACCTGGAAAGTCCTTAGCCCAGTTGGAGACCGAGGAAAATTCCAAAGAGGGTGTAGTATTCAGCAATAGAGGTTTGTAGATATCCGATATACCGTAAGAATCTTTATGGAGGAGTACATCAATGAACGAGGATTGGAATCTGGTATGTTCTGCTCTGCACGTTTTCTGCATGAAACTGAGGCATTGACCATAATGGAAAGCAGATGAGTCCGGCAAAGCGAACTTGACGGCTAACTGGCGGAAAGAAAGTGGTCGACCAGAGTCCGGGTCACACAACGAAAAAAAAGAGTCGAGGCCTTGTTGACGCCATGTATCAAAGGGTTGGCGGTCCAACCCCGGGGTGAAGTTCGGGTTGCCCTGTAACGGTAAATGTCTAGATATGTAGGGAGACAGCTTAAGGCTCTTCCGTATTTCTCTCCAGGCAATGGCCGTGTCCCGTAGTAAAAGGTTGTGTTGCATTGGCGGAGCCAGTTGTTTCCAATTGCAGTGGAGAAGTGCAGCTAGGGAGTATGGATGGGTCATTTCGGCTTCCAGTGAATAGTTGGAGCAGCGGGATTTTTGGGATATCCAATCCAAACCTACCCTTAAAAGACATGCTAAATTGTACATTCTGAGATTGGGAAGACTAATACCCCCTTCGCTCCTGGGAAGGTGCAGTTTAGAGAAGGCAATGCGGGGTCTCTTACCTCGCCACAAGAATTTAGAGATTGAGGAGTTTAAAAGTTTAACATCCTTATGCCTGAGAAGTAAAGGTATCGTCTGAAGGGGATACAGAAGGCGTGCAAAACTAACCATTTTTACCAGGTGGCACCTTCCCAAGAGCGAAAGAGGCAGATCCATCCAGTTATCCAATTCCTGCATAAGTTTAGTAAAGAGGGGGGGGTAGTTCAAGTGATAAAGAGATGAGGGGAGCTTCCCTATTTTAATGCCCAAGTACGTGATATGGGTGTTAGCTACCTTGAAAATAGAGTGATTCGCCCATGATGGAGGTGGAAGGGAACCCAAAGGGAGTATTTCGCTCTTGGAGTAATTTATACGCAATCCCGAGCACTGCCTGAATCGGTCAAATAAGGATTTGATCGTGGGCATGTCTGAGGAAGGGTCGGCAGAAAATATCAAAACGTCGTCAGCGAAAAGGGAGGTTCGTAGTTCATGTGACCCGACTCTGATTCCGTGTAGCGGTGCGTTATATGTCAAATGTCTGGATAACGGCTCTAAAGCTAGATTAAAGAGGAGTGGGGACAGGGGGCAGCCCTGTCGGGTCCCCTTGTGTAGCCGGAACTCGTCAGACAGAAGGCCGGTGGCCACCAGTCTGGCTGCAGGGGAGGTGTACATGGAGCTGATCAGGTGTAGAAAAGGTCCAGTGAAGCCCATATCTCCCAGTACCATGGAAAGCCATTCAAAATTAACATTATCGAATGCCTTTTCGGCGTCCAGAGTAATAATGGCTAAATCGCTGGTTGGATGACATCTAGCATATTCTAATGCCATCATCACCTTCCTGATATTGATAGTTGCCGTTCTGCCCTTGACAAAGCCTGATTGAGCGGAATGAATCAGGGAGGGGATGATGTCAGCCAGCCTATTAGCTACTATTTTAGAAAGAATTTTGACGTCAAGATTAAGGAGCGAGATGGGTCTATACGACCCAGGCTCCTGCGGGTCTTTACCCTTTTTTTCTAATAGCTTAATAATTGCTTGGTTACCTGACGGGAGATAGGGGCCACCAGACCATATATGTTGGTAGACAGCAGCCAGAGTTGGAGTCAGAAGAGTATTCAAGGATTTATAGAACTCGCCTGATAGACCATCCGGGCCTGGGGCTTTGGAGGAAGCTAACGCACGGATCGTGGCAGATATCTCTGAGTGGGAAATGGGGGCGTTTAACGAGTCAAGTTGAGAGGGAGATATTCTAGTCAGGCGCGTACCGTCAAGAAAATCGCGAGCAGTGGGTCGATCGATGGGGTCCGCCGCATACAGGGAGGTATAAAAGCGGAGCATTGCCGCATTAATGCCCTTTGGAGTAGACAGGACCGTGCCGTCGGGATCGCGCAGCGACGATATAACCGTGGGGCGGTAGGGTCCCTTACACAGTCTGGCAAGAAGCTTGCCAGCTTTGTTGCCAAATTTATGTAGCGTTGCATCGAAGTGGGCTCTTTTAGTATTTTCCAAGGTTTCAGCCCAAGAGTCGAATGACTGCTTGGCCGAGTGCCAAGCTGCACGATTTTCAGGGGAGTTTGAGTTAGAGAGTGCCCGCTGGGCCAGGTGCAGTCTGGAACTGGAAGCTTTGTATTGGGACTGAGCGTGTTTCTTGAAAGAGGAGGCATACGAGATAATGCGTCCCCTAAGGAACGCCTTACCTGCATCCCAGAACAGGTGTGGGTCGTCAACATGTATTGCGTTTGTTTGCGAGTATGATGCCCATTCTTTCAACATGTAAGCTTGAAAGTCTGCATTGTGCTGTAGGAAGGAGGGGAAGCGCCAAAGTTTGGGATTGGGATGTATGCCGGGGGTTTCTAGGGTCACTGATATCGGAGCATGGTCAGATATGGCTATGTCATGGATTTCCGCCGTCGGAAGGAAAGGGATTAAATCGTCAGATCCAAAAAAATAGTCAATCCTAGAGAAGACATTGTGTGGATAGGAATAAAAGGAAAATTCCCGGTCGGTCGGGTGGTGTAGTCGCCAGATGTCATGAAGGTGGAGGGATTCCATAGTCAGCGCCAGGTTCGTGGGAGTGGTGACAGTTGAGCAAAGTATGGGGCGGGGGGGGGGGGATTTGTCGTCTGCCGGGTGAGCAACAGAATTGAAGTCACCCCCTACCAGATGTGGGAGGTGTGGGAAGCGCAAAAGCCAACTGGTCAGCGTGCCATAGAAGGATTTTGTGGGACTATTAGGAGCATAGACATTTGTAATGGCAAGTTCCTTGGTCCCTATGAGGGCCCTAATAGTGAGGAGTCTGCCCTGTTGATCTGTATCTATAGATAGGATCTTACAAGGGAGATTCTTATTGATAAGAACAAGAACCCCTGCTTTCCGACCCACAGCTTCGGCGCCCGCCACCTCACCTACCCAGAGCTTCCTCATCCGGACAAAGTCCGATGAAGATAGGTGGGTTTCCTGTAGCAGTGCTACGTCAGTCTTGAGTCTCTTGAGGTGGCGCAGTACCTTCATGCGTTTGTTGGGGGAACGGAGCCCTTTAACATTCCACGATACTACTCGTAGCATGGTGAATCGTTAAGTGCAGTAGTGGCGGGGACAAATAATACCATGTGTTCGGGAGGACCCGGGGCATAAAACAGTAGGAGCTGCGCTCCAGAGAAGGCCAGGAGGAACCTTGGCAGAAATACATCAAGGGGGGATAAATTAGGTACAAGTGCAGCAGCATAAGAAGGTGGAAGGAAGGGACGGGATAGGGAGTGGCAAACAGGCCAAACAAAGTAACTCACTGAGAACTTCACTTTTTTCCGCATGGGGGTCACTGTGTAGATCAGCTCCCAGAACCAGGCCATCGAACTGATATAAGTACGGCTGCCCTAGAGAAGGAATATGACACGCCATCACCCCAGGCAGGGGTCAGAACGAAATGAGATGGTCGGCACAGAAGACCCCACACGGGGAACCAGTGATTGTAACCTTAAAAAAAAAACAACTGAGAGGATAAATACAAATATGCAAAGAGGAGGAATACAATAGAATAAATGCAGTTCTGATAATACAATAAACAAAACCATCTATAAGCCGAGGGCTCATGGGTTGTAGTGAAGACATATGAGCAGATAGTTCAGCGCCCAGTGCCAGTCACGGCCCTGGGCAGATAATACCTTATGAGTGCGCTCCGCGCGTGGACGGTCCAGGAAGGGAGTAGAACAAAACAGGAGCCACTTCTACCAGGCGAAAGCGGGTGGTAGGTAAGGCTGTGTCCCTAAAAAGAAGGGAAAACAAAA
Organism: Lithobates pipiens; assembly: GCF_037356315.1. Lineage (NCBI taxonomy): Eukaryota > Metazoa > Chordata > Amphibia > Anura > Ranidae > Lithobates > Lithobates pipiens. The sequence continues at coordinate 152,988,542 of NW_027507686.1, read as the reverse complement.
AGAGAAAACACGGTCCAAGTGTTCATCAACGTGCATTTAAAGCGTGAGGAGTAGGACCTGAGGCCCTGAAGCGCTTGGGGGAGTCCTTCCGTGGGCTCCTCTGGTCAAGAGCTCTATTGACAGGGGCTGCCTTGGGAGCCGGGCTCAGTGGAGGACCCGATCGTAGCGATTTCAGGAAACGCGATGCATCATCGGGGTCTTGAAAAGAGAGTTGTTCTCCGTTGGGTGCTTTGATCCGTAGGATTGCCGGAAATGCAAGAGTGAATTTCAACTGCCGTTGGAATAGTTCCGTACAGATATGTTGAAAGGCCTTCCTCTTCTTAGAGACATCTACTGAATAGTCAGCAAAAATCAGGACTTTGACTCCATCGATTTGAAGCGATCTGGACTGACGATATTGCTGTAAAATGGAGGCTTTGTCTGCGTAATTTAGATATTTAGCAATTATCGGGCGTGGGGACTTGCGGTCTGAGTTTGGCGCCCCCACACGATGTGCTCGTTCCACGACGAAGGGTCCCCCCAGGCCCAGAGCCTCCGGGATGCGGTTAGCGCACAAGTCCGATAAGGCAGAGTGATGAAGCGACTCTGGAATACCAACAAAACGCAGGTTGCTCCTCCTGGACCTATTTTCAAGGTCATCGAGTTTTTCCAGAATAAATTTGTTGGTTCTGTCCTGGGCTTGTTCTAGGGACTGCGTTTGATATAATTCCTCCTCCAATGTAGAGATGCGACTTTCTGCCTCATTAAGTCTGGATGCGTGTTCCCCAAGTTGGGCCTGAATTTTATGCATGCCCTGGGCGACAGCTTTCTCAACAGAGGCCGCTATCATAGGAGAGAGGAGAGCGGCAACAGCTTGCGCCAAAAGTTCAGTCTGTGGGTCTTGCAGCAGTGGGGATGGTAAAGCATGTTGCATGGCCACAGGTGCTACAGGCCCAGGTGCTTGCGTGGAGGCAGGTGGATGCATGAGAGGGGGTGCTTTGGAGGCCGTCTGGCCTTGTGCTGGGTCTCCTACCTCCATCGCTGGTGGCTGCTCCTCTGGGTAGGCCGCGCTGGCCGGAGTGGGGGCCGAATCGGCGTAGGCCGAAGCCGGGGCCTCGATTTGCGGCGTGGCCTGCCGCGCGGTGGCGGCCGCGTACGAACGCGGCCCGGTTTTCTCAACGAACCGGTCCATCGTGGAGCCGGTATCGTGGGGAGGATGGCTGGCCGGTGCAGCGGGCGAATACGCCTGATTTAAGGCAGATTTAACGGCCGGTCTGCGGGAGCTGTGTGACAGGACAGCTACTCCATACGGCGCCGGAACCGGAAGTTCCGACACATCATTTTGAGCGGGGAAGCACCTCCGTCGGCCTCAGTCATGGCTGGTTTGTACTGTCACGTACCTGGTTGGAGGCCGAAATGCCGAGAGGGCTCCCCTTGCGGCTGAGTGCAGTACACCCCTGAAGTTGGATACAGAGGGTGTAGTGCCCAGAGAAGCACAGGTTGCCAGATGGATTCCGGAGATAAGAGCTGGTGGGCACCTGAAGGACACCAGGTAATGCAGGAAGCACAGCAGAGTTAAAGTCTATAAGAATCCTCGGTAATACTTGGCAAGGTGTGCGTAAGGAGCAGTAGTGGAAGCCAGGCCAGGGGTCAAACACAGTAGATCCAGCAGGGGGATGAGGCAGGTTGCAGAAACGGGGACGAATCAAAGGTCTGGTATCAGGAAGCAGGCAGGAACAGGTAACTGTAGCGAAGTCCGTGATACTAGCCGGGATCAGGTATAGGAGAAGATAGCAAGTCGGTAAAGCAAGCCAGGGGGTCAAAACCAGAAGAGCAGATCAGACAGGTCAGGAACAAGCCGGGTCACAACAGGAATCCAAATAGTACTTTCACAGAGGTTCAGGAACACAGGAAGACTGACAAACCAGCAACTGCAGACACCAGCAGACTTCCTTATATAAGCCCATGTGACCTGCTGGTAGAGATACTGGGTCCTAAAGTCCTTCTCCTGCCAGAGATTCTGGGTCCTAGAGCCCTTCTCCTGCTGATGGCTCTCTGATAACTGACACTATAGCCCGTTCTCCTACGGCCATTTCCCTGACACTATGGTAGCTGGTGGGTCTGGGATAGGCCTGCTTCCATGGGGGGGGAGTCCATGTCAGATAGGGTCTGTTCAAGAAGGGATTTGGTGCAAGCAGGGGACACTGGGAGAAGCGTAGGGTTACCTGCTGTGAGTCCATGCTGCATCATATAGGGAGAGGCTGCTGGCTGCGCGCTGGAAAGGCAGGCCGGCTCTGCATTGTGAGGAGTGGCCGCCATTTTAGGTGTCCCGGTCCGATGGTGAGCAGCTTCAAATGTGGGTTTTAGGTTCCTTCTTACTGCTCCAGAATACATCGGGGTGTTCCCCGGGTCTTCCGCTGCTCCAGGGATGCCGATCCAGGCGGAGGGAGCTGGTAGTGGTGTTTTGGATCCCAGACAAATGTCTGGCCGAGTTATCTGCACCTGGTCTAATTCAAATGTCCATGCATGCATGTTTAGAAGGAGTACGTTGACACACACTGTTCAGTGAAAAGCTTACTTTATTGCTCTGGGCATATAGCCCCCTTTATAGTAAAAGATAACTCATTGTTTGTAAAAGCATCATCTCAGGTGTATTCTGTGCTGTCAAGCAGAGATTGGAGGACCCTTATCTAAGGGGTCCTGGCCAGTAGTAATGGCCAAACGGTTCGCCCGGCAGTCGTTTTGTGGCGAATTTCGGCTGTTCACGTTCCACCCGTTCGGCGGACTATTGGCGCCGTTCGCCCAGCGGACTTCCGTGTTTACTGTGTAAAAGAACTTTGACCTATGATGACACATCCATCATGGGGTACAGGACAGCCAATTGAGACATTACAGCACATGGACACTTGGACATTCCCCCTAACTTATAAATACACCCGATCCGGCGGCCATTTTACATTCTTTCTTCTGTCACTATAGGGAGAGGTTGCTGTGTGGAGCAGGGAGAGATTACAGTGACCCAAATCGCTAGCTATTTGGTACACAAAAGTTCTTTTCAGGACTGGTATAGGTGTTAGGTGTAGTTCAGGATAGGCAGTGCTGTGCTAGTGATTGTTGCAGCAGCCTGAGTGTCTTTTGTGAGTTTAGAGAAAGGGACAGGACGGTGTGTGCTGCAGGGACAGCCAGTTTAGTCATTAGCTGTTACTATCAGGTCCACAAAAGTGCTATTTCAATTATTGTTCCAGTAGCCTCTGTTTTGTCAGTTTATATAGGGACAGGCAGGAAGCAGTGTGTGAGGCAGTGAGGGTCAGTTTAATCAGTAGCTGTTACTATTAGTTCCACAAAGGTTCTTTTCAGGACTGGTATCAGTGGTATGGTAATAGGCTTGTACACGTATAATATTCTTTCTTCCAAATATAGAAAGAATATTATACTTGACTGCTGCCCTTCTGCTGCAGTCTGCTAATCATTCACAACCCACTTGTTCCACAAAGCTCCTTATAAGGACTGGTAACTTGGTCTGTCTAGGGTGCTACAGTACATAGGGTTGAGTGAGGTACAGTCTGCCATTCTATAAGGACTGGTATCGGTCCACAGTACATAGGGTTGAGGTGCACTACTGCTGACCGCTGCCCTATAGTGCAGCAGTCCTTCATCGGTATAGGGACTGAGAGTTTTGTCACAGGGTCATTTAAAAAATGACAGGCAGAGAAAGAGGCAGGCCCTTCCACAGGGGTGGTAGGGGTAGGGTAGGAGCAACAGGCTTGAGCCAAAGTGGGAAGTTGCAGAAGGTGCGTTCAATTACTTTAAAGGATGCACCAGACTTGGTTGAGTGGCTCGCTCAGCCTTACTCTTCTGCACCCTCCTCATCCTCTCGATCTGCACCCTCTTCTTCACTCTCTGCTATGTGCACCCCCAAAGACACTACCACCAACAACACCACCACCACCACCACCACCACATACCTTCCGCTTGAGTCACAGGAATCATTTTCCGATCCATATCAAGACATTTCTGATGTGCGGCCACTCTTGGTATTGGATCAGGAAGAGGAGGCAGCAACAACCACTACTCAGCAGTCTGACGACAGTACCCAGATCAGCCCAAGGAGGTGGTTTGTCCCCGGTGTTGCTACCTACTCCGAGATCTCTACTTATAGCGGTGGGGAAGGTGACGTTGATGATGACGTGTCTAGTGATGTCATGTGGGTGCCAACAAGAGAGGAAGAGGAGGGGAGTTCAGAGGGAGATATGGACCAGCAGATAGGGAGGAGAAGCAGGAATAACTTACATTGCACAGGAGGGACAAAGCAGACTGCAAATGTATCAGGAGCGAGTCATCGACCATGTACGGTCACATCTGGCACTCCCAGGACACCGGCACATGGCTCTGCAGTGTGGGCTTTTTTTAACGTGTCCGCTGCTGACAATAGTGTTGCCATCTGCAATCTTTGCAGTCAACGCATTAGTCGCGGTAAGCCCAACACTCACCTAGGGACGACCGCCTTAAGAAGGCACATGAGCAGCCATCACCGAGCCGAGTGGGAGCAACGGAACACACAAAGCCACACTGCAGGCTCTCATCGTCCAGCCTCGTCTTCTACTTCTCCTCTCTCCTCACAATTGTCCTCCACTCCACCTTCCATCACGCCAAGCTCACGTTTTTCTGCAAAAAGGCAGGCTTCCGTGGGCCTAATGTTCGAGCGTAAAAAAATGATGATGCCGGATAACCCTCTTGCCCAACGGTTGACGGCTGGCTTGTCAGAACTGATAGCCCGCCAACTACTGCCATATAAACTGGTGGACTCGGAGGCCTTTCGCAAATTTGTGGCCATTGGAACACCACAATGGAAGGTCCCAGGAAGGAAGTATTTCTCAGAGAAGGGCATCCCAGAGCTATATGGCCATGTTCAGCGGCAAGTGAATGTATCTCTGGCACACAGTGTCGGTGCCAAGATACATCTGACCACAGACACGTGGTCTAGCAAACACGGGCAGGGAAGGTATATCACTTTTACTGCCCACTGGGTGAACCTTGTGACGGCCGTCAAGCATGTAACCCGTGGCACCCGTGTAGATTTCGTTTTACCGCCACAGATTGCATGCAGGCCTGACTCTTCTTCTCCTTCTCCTCCTACTCCATCCTCCTCCCTCTCCTCCTCGGCTGACTCCTCCTTTTCTGCTGCTAGCGTCTCTTCCGCTGCGCCGCCCAAGCTCCCCAGAACCTATTCGACATGCCAGGTGAGACGTTGCCATGCCGTGCTGCATCTGTTGTGCCTGGAAGCCAAGAGCCACACTGGCCCGGCACTTCTTTCAGCTTTGCGTTCACAGGCAGATCAGTGGCTAACACCGCTCAATTTGACAGTTGGTAAAGTGGTGTGTGACAACGGTGCCAATCTGCTTAGCGCATTGAAACAGGGCAAAATCACACATGTGCCATGCATGGCACACGTCTTAAACTTGGTCGTGCAGCGATTTGTTGTCAAATACCCTGGGGTCCAGGACATCTTGCGGCAGGCAAGGAAAATCTCGGCCCATTTCAGAAGATCTTACACGGCCATGGCTCGCCTTGCTGACATTCAGCGGCGACACAATCTGCCGGTCAGACGTCTTATTTGCGATTGCCCGACGCGATGGAACTCAACCTTCTATATGCTTGATAGGCTGCTCCAGCAGAAACGTGCAGTTAACGTCTACCTGTATGAACTCTGCGGCAGAACCGGTTCTGGGGAGCGGGGGTTTTTTTCACTGCGCCAGTGGCTGCTCATGCGCGACGCATGCAGACTTCTGCACCCATTTGAGGAGATCACCAAACTGGTCAGTCGCAGCCATGGCGCCATCAGTGACATGGTACCTTATGCCTTCTTTATGGAGCGTGCATTGCGTCGTGTCATTGATCAAGCTGTGGAGGAGCAGGAGCGGGAAGATGAGGAAGTCGCAATGCTGGATGAATTCCCAGGGGGGGCTACTCTATCTGAGACATGTGAACAACAGGAGTCTGAAGAGGAGTCAGAGGAGGATGGTGCCGGGGCGGATGAGGAGGAGCAAGAAGAACATGCTTTAAACCTTTCTGGAATCCCTGTTGTGCGTGGATGGGGAGAGGAGAATGAAGAGGACGACATTATCCTGGATGATGAGTAGGAGCCAGGCCACCACACCGCTTCCACTTTAGTGCAAATGGGGGCCTTCATGCTCCAGTGTTTTAATAGGGACCCCCGTATAAAAAGCATAAGGGTCAAGGACCAGTACTGGGTGGCAATGTACTTAGACCCCGGTACAAACACAAAATGGCGGAAATGTTACCGCCGTCACAGAGGGCTGTCAGAATGCAGCACTTCCAGGCCTTGCTTCGAGAAATGCTACATTCTGATTTTGCGTGCGCTGGCAGAGGAGCAATTCCCACTCCCAGAGAAGGAGTTGCGGGTACCAATCCAACAGCGCCTGCAAGAAAAGGCCGGTTTGAAGATGTGTTGGTGACTTCGGATATGAGGTCATTCTTTCAGCCGACCCATCGACAGGTGTCATCCGGATCCAGCATCAGGGAACGCCTAGACGGTCAGGTGTCCGACTACATCGGGTTAACGGCCGATGTGGACGCTCTAAGGAGTGATGAACCCCTGGACTACTGGGTGGGCAGGCTTGACCTCTGGCCAGAGCTTGCCCAATTTGCAATCGAACTGTTGGCTTGCCCCTCATCCAGTGTCCTGTCCGAAAGGACGTTCAGCGCAGCAGGGGGGATCGTGACCGATAAGCGTACTCGCCTAGCTCACGACAGTGTTAACTACCTCATATTTCTAAAAATGAATGAGGCATGGATCTCGGAGGAATTCAACACATGTGACCAGTAGACCATGTATATGTCTATAAACAATTTTTTTAATCGAGCACAGAGACCTTCTTTCTTCATTTGGCTCACTTCCTTGTCCAAAAAGAGCACACCGTACTATATGCCCGTACCCTCCTCTTTGAAGAGGTTGAGCGGTGTCATATTTCTACTGGGGCTGCTTATGAGGGGCTCCTACCATCCCTGTGCTGTGCTGACATCCTCCTGGGGCTGTACCTCTGCTGTGCATATTATGAGGGGCTCCCCCCATCCCTGTGCTGTGCTGACTTCCTCCTGGGGCTGTACCTCGGCTGTGCATATTTTGAGGTGCTCCCACCATCCCTGTGCTATGCTCATTATGAGGGGCTCCCATCATCCCTGTGCTGTGCTGACCTACTCCTGGGGCTGCTTATTATGAGGGACTCCCACCATCCCTGTGCTATGCTGACATCATCCTGGGGCTGCTTATTATGAGGGGCTCCCACCATCCCTTTGCTATGCTGACATCCTCCTGGGGCTGCTTATTATGAGGGGCTCCCACCATCCCTGTGCTATGCTCATTATGAGGGGCTCCCACCATCCCTGTGCTATGCTGACTTCCTCCTGGGGCTGCTTACGGTGCAGGTGTCAGTGCTGTATATTACGGTGCTGATGTCAGTGCTCTCTGTCACGGTGCTGCTGTCAGTGCTGTATATCACGGTGCTGGTGTGAGTGCTTTATCTCATGCTGCTGATGTCAGTGCTCTCTATCACGGTGCTGCTGTCAGATCCCTCTATCACGGTGCAGGTGTCATTGCTGTATGTCACGCTGCTGATGTCAGTGCTCTCTATCACAGTGCTGCTGTCAGTGCTGTATATCACGGTGCTGGTGTGAGTGCTTTATGTCACGCTGCTGATGTCAGTGCTCTCTATCACGGTGCTGCTGTCAGTGCTGTATATCACGGTGCTGGTGTGAGTGCTTTATGTCACGCTGCTGATGTCAGTGCTCTCTATCACGGTGCTGCTGTCAGTGCTGTATATCACGGTGCTGGTGTGAGTGCTTTATGTCACGCTGCTGATGTCAGTGCTCTCTATCACGGTGCTGTTGTCAGATCACTCTATCACGGTGCAGGTGTCATTGCTGTATGTCACGCTGCTGATGTCAGTGCTCTCTATCACGGTGCTGTTGTCAGATGACTCTATCACGGTGCAGGTGTCATTTCTGTATGTCACGCTGCTGGTGATCATCTCCTGCACCCTCTTCTTTGCCTACCCTGGTCCCTGACCTTCCCTCTCCTCCATTGCCTTCATGCGCTCCACAGTCCTGAATTGTCACAACAATTTCCCATATAAAAAAAGAATGCTTGTAGTTGTCGATCCCAGATTCACCTCATACATGTGTTATGTCATTGGTCATGTGGTGGGACTATGTTTGCACAGCTATTAATTATTTTGTGGCTGCAAATTTGACCTGTAGGTTTGCGAAGTTTGCCTACCATTGAAGTCAATGGGGCCCGCCCCGAACGTTACGGTTCGCGAACTATCGGCCGCGTTCGCGAAACGTCCCGTCGGAAGTTCGTCCATCACTACTGGCCAGTTCCATCCAGGTTTTCTGCTGATGGCTTGTGGACTCCTGGACTCTCTCCAATGGGAGGGGGGTCTCTAGGTGAGGCATTTTGAGTAAGGAGATTCAGCATATATCTTGACATAATAGAAAATAGTCATTTAATCAAAGTATTAAACAATCCATAACAGTCCCCCCTTGAAATGTCTATTTCCTATTCTGTCCCTAGTAGGTGATCTAACTCATCTGTCCTCATGTGCCTTGGAACTTTTTTCTTGCTGTACGTTAGACGGGTGATGGCTAACCCATCACCCCCCTTGCCACAGTCTTTGCACATGTGGAAGTCAGATGCTATCCCTATGGTTGAATGATCTTATAATTTGTAGATATGGGGAGGGACTGTAATGGGGCATAGGGCTTTTCATAGTCCTCATCTTCTGCGTCCTGCTGCATCATCACTAGGGTCGCTTGGTCAACTGTTTTGCCTAGAAATTTCTTTACACATGGAATAACACAACATACTATAGTAGCTAGAAAGACCAGAATAACTAGTATAACAGTACCTATCCGAGCCAAGGTCTTCTGCCAACTACCCAAACCACTGGTCTCTTGGCTGATCTATACCCAAATTCTTCTTCAGCTCTACTGATAGGCTTTCCAATATTTTATGGCCAGGATGACCTTACCATTTGGACCGGTGTTGTCAGGTATGGATGTATAGCATGTCCATGTATCTTCTATCATTTTACAAACAACCCCCCTTCTCCGCTAAAATCATGTCCAAGGCCATCCTATTCTGAAATGTCATGTAAGATGTGGGTGCCATTTGGTCAGTAATCCCCTGTAGGGCGTCTCTAGCGTAATTTACAAATTGGTTGCAATATATGTAATTTACCCAGTCTACATTTTTGTTGACAGTGATTATGGGAATCGAAGACTCAAAACCTGCCTTAACTTGGTCTCGGGCTTTAAATTAATTGGGCCCTCACCAGATTTAACAGAAAAAGGATATACAATGTAGACACCATAGTGCAGTCAATGTCTTGTCCTCCGGACTTGGGACTTTCTTACAGTGGAAGGGGCGGATTCAAGTGTTTTTCCCAGCCAACTTTACAGATTTGCTTGTGGTCAGCAGCACCTGGAAGGGACCATCATATCTGGGTTCAAGAGAACTTTTTCTCACAAATGTCTTTACCAGCACCCAATCTCCAGGTAGTAGTTGGTGTGTTCCTGTATCTAATTCAGGATCTGGAATGGAAGAAAACACCTGGGCACGTATTCGAGTTAATTCTTGTGATAATGCGGTTACATAATTAGTCAACACATCATACTGCAGTTATAACTGTGGAAAATAACAACCAAGTCTAGGGGCTAAATCAAACAAAATCTCATAAGGGGGTAGGGGAGTGTTCTCCCCTTGGTGTGTATCTGATGCTGAACAGGGAAATGGGCAGGCTGTCTAGCCAATGCATACCAGTCTCTTGGGCCATTTTTAACATTCAAGTCTTTAATGTGTCATTTATTCTTTCTAGCTTACCGCTACTTTGGGGGTGGTAGGCTGTGTGAAACTACTAAGGTGTACTCAAATCATCCAATCATTGGCATTTGGATGTGGTCAATTTGTATCCGCTGGAAAGGGTACAAGTTCTTTGCCAGGTGTTTCTGTGGCATCTTCTCTGTGCATCCCAGGTTACACTTTGCACAAATAGTGCATGACTTACAGAAGTCAGTGGAGTGATTCCTGAAGCTACATTCATAAGAGTCTTTGACAGATGGGCAGCTCCATGTGCCCATTGTACCACACCCGAGTACATATTCCTGGGTAAGCAAGGCTTCTTGTTGCACTCGAATAGTCCATCCTTGAGGGTTGCTCCCCTCTGCTTCCAGCTTTCCTTCTCAGCCGGACTTGCTGCTTCTTGTAGTTCTTTCAGATAAACTCTGTCCACTGGAAGAGTCTGTAGGGTAAGCACAGGGTGGTCTTCTTTTTCCACTCTACTTTCCACTTCTCGTGGACCGCTGGCTGCCTGTTTGGCAGTTGAATCTGCTAGATGATTGCCTCTGGCTTCCTTCGAGTTCAGTTTGCCGTGTGCTTTTACTTTCAAAGTAGCCACTTGGGTTGGGAGAAGTAAGGCGTCCATCAGGTCATTGATAGCTGGACTGTGTTTCACAGGTGTTCCTGCAGCTGTCAGGAATCCTCTGGCCTTCCAGATAACACCAAAGTCATGGGCAAACGTTAAAAGCATATCTTGAGTATGTATGAATGTTGGCTCTTTTTCCCTCTGCCAGTTTATATGCTATAGTGAGTGCTTGCAGCTCTGTCTCCTGTGCAGACATCCCCGGTGGTAAGGCTTCAGCTTGTAGAACTGTGTTAGGTCTGAATTATGCAAGGGTATTTCACTCACGTTGGGAATATGTATGGTTTCCAGCCGCATTAATTGAAAACAGTCATGGGGTGGACTCGGCTCCTCCTCTATTCCCCCCTCGGGAAGTGGAAAAAGGGTTGACGGGTTCAGTGTTTGACAACGTAATAATGTTGTCCGATAGAAGGAGGGAACATTGGAGTCTCTAATGTCTGGCAGTGGACAGATTTTTGGGCTGGATCTGGTTGAGTATGGCAGCAATGTCCCAGATGTTCGGATACAAATAGCTTGAACGTTTTTTCGTAGTCCGGAGATGATAAAATGGCTTGTTTGAGGGCCTCGAAGTTGGATATTGCCTCTGAGGACATTTGGAAGGGCACAGACTTCAGGGCATCATAAAGGGGTTGCATCAGTAAGGAGGCTTCCGGACCGTAGCTTCATTATCTGCTCGGAGGTCCTGGACCATTCTGTGCATGTCTGGTTCTGCCTTGGGGGTTCTCTTCTTCACAGGGAACAGAAGTGTGTTGTATGGAAATGTACAAGGTATCAGGGCGCCATTTGACATGAGGGCTTTGACATGCTGTGAAATAGATTTGTAGATTGGGATAACTTTAGAGTGTTTCCAGGGCAGGGGAGCTCCAAGTTTCAACTGCACCATGACTGGCGGCACCTTTAAATGTCCTACATCCTCAGCTCCTGTGGACCACAGCAGAAGTGTCCTTAATGTCCAGTGGAGAAGAGACAGTAATAGATCCATCTTCAAAGAAGACAATAGAAGCCTGAAGTCTGGACAGTACATCTGCTCCCAAGAGATTGAGTGGACAGGTGGAAGAGACAAAAAAATCGAGTCAGAAGGTCTGGGTATTTTCCAACTTGTAGGGGGCGGGTCAATGGGTTAGTTGTGGGAGTTCCATCTATGCCCACACAAGATATGCCAATATCAGAAAGGTAGGAGTGGTCAGGTAAATCCTCTTCTCTAATCACGCTTCTGGCTGCACCTGTGTTGCTTAGGAAAGTGGTTGGATGTCCCTCAATGGGTAGGGTAACCCTCGCTAATGGGCCTTCTGAGTTCTTTGAAGAGGTTGCCCTGACATGGGTTAGTGACACAGGCTTGCCCAATTCCTAACATAGGAGATCCAGGTGTTCCAAGGTGGGATGTCCACAGTTTTGATATTGTTGCTGCTGCACACGGTACTCCGGTTGGGCCATGGTGAGGCCTTTTCGGATTGACTCTTTGAGGCCTGCCACAAAGGCTGAAGACAGCATCTGGCTGTGTGCCATATTATGAGTGATGAATCCCAAATCTGAAAAAAAACTTGTGACAGTCCGGTGTAAAACTTTTCTACAGACTCCGTTTTGTCTTGAGTAACATCTTGGATACCAGTAGCTTGATCAGACAGTGTACCACCGCCCACTCGCCCAGCTACTCACAGAATTCCACACCAGAATTAAAGTATTGTCATCGACAATCCTTGCATCACGGAGACTTTTCTCCATGATGGGCCAGTGAACGTCTCCAGCTTTAATTTCACATAACTGACTAGATTTCTTATTACTGCTAAGTAGGGTTTTTTCCACTGCCTATTACTCAGCAACTTTCATCAGGAGACTTGTTTTCCTGCGGAAAACTCTCCATTTCTTCTATTAATTGTTTCCTGTGAGTGGTCATTGCCACATTTAAAGTAATCAAAACATTCTCAGCCTTTTCTTTCATTAACATTTGCATATTTCTTCATAACATCCATTCTAAACATATTTTCTCTTTTGTACTGTTTCATTGTCTAACTACTGTTTTCTCAACTTGCAAAATGCCTTAAATATTCTAGCCTGCTAGAATAATAACTAAATCAACCCGGTCCTGTATATCCCACACATGTAAACATCACATGTTATACCAGTAATCTCACAGCCTGTCAACAGTTAACATCCCTACAGATAGTCTCTCACACAGGGATCTGAAGGGAGGGGTCACCTCACTCCTTGCAGTGAAGTGCAAAGGTGGAGGTGAGGAGCATAGCTGCAGAATGCTTCTGTCATGCTCAAAAAATGAGTCTTCAAGCTTATTTTTCTTTTAACTCAGCGATACTTTTCAAACATATGCATAGCCTGATATAATTCTATTTTGCTAGACCCATCAGTGATATGCATTATAAAAATGTTGACAGGCTCATAACTATAGTTTCATCATATTGCATACGTTCAAATAAATTCCAATATTGCACACATTATAGAAGGCTTCTGCAGTTTTCAGTAAACCATGATCAGATAACACCCCTCGTTTTTCCTTCAGTATTTTCCACCATTCCTCCAGCTGCAATCTACCCCCTGGAGGAATGGTGATGCTACAAATTTTCGCAATTTTTTTTGCTGTAACATAATTCCTCCCTCTCTCTCGAGTTTCCCTTTCTCTGGCTTAACCAATTTCTGCCCCATTATTTTCTGTCTTGATGACTGAGATATTTATGTATCTGCTCAGGATTTTAGACGGGTCACGAGGTTGCCTTGGATTCTGAAAGGGTCTGGCAATTCCTATATTCGTCACCTGGTACCGGTTCAGACTATATCCCAATCTCAAGTTAACGAGGAAAAAACAGATAGTACGACAGAGAGAGGTTTTGTCTACAATGCTCGACTGCCACCTGGGTCGCCCCTGATGCGTCTTCCCAAAACGTAGACTCAGTCCCGGTTCTGCCCGTCCTAGATGGCCACAGAATAGAGGTCGGGTAGTGCGTGACCACTCACTTCCCTCAACAAGACATTTAACAGACAGATAAGTACAGTAGTTAATATTCAACAATAGATCCTCAAATTTTCACTTCCCTCTGTTTCTTCTAAATCGCCCACTTGTTCAGGACACCTTATTGGGTTCCTGTCCACTCTTTCTACATTCACTTTCTATAGACCCAATTGACCCTCCAACCTCCTTCAAAAAATGCTGAACATCAATCCACAAACACAATTATAACATGACATTTGTACGAATTGTAATAGATGTGTATGCTTGAATTATAACAACCACACAGCCACGCTACCTGCGTCCCTGACGCCCCCTTCTGGGTGACGTCCTATACCACACCATCACCTTTACCAAAGGAGTTTATCCACGTCCCCGACGCCCCCTGTCCCTGACGCTCCCTTCTGGGTGAAGTGCTACACCGCACTAACACCTTTCCAAAGGAGTTTGTCCACGTCCCTGACGCCCCCTTCTGGGTAAAATGCTACACCGCTCTAACACCTTTCCAAAGGAGTTTGTCCTTGTCAGCTGGGACCCAGCTGTGTGTCAATCTCTTTCAACATCATACATCATTTATCACAGACCCATACAGCACAATCACAGACTCATACAACACAACAACACAGACTCGTACAATACAACACCGACCCATACAACACAACAACACAATGTTCTTACAGGCTGCAGATAATCGGAATACAGGTTCAAATAATGGACCTCGGGCAAGTATTACCTGTCTTTTGGTGACCTTCAGCAGCCGACACGGACACAGAGACGAACCCACATGGGAACGGGATATACTAGCAAGATATGAATGTGATATCTTACCATATTTTCAGAGTTGATCAGTCTCTGTCCCTCCTGTGGTGATTCCTCCTCAGTGGCCTCTTGGTCGGCTGTTCCTCCTGTTTCGCAACCCGAGAGCCCCACGTTGAGCTGCCAAGCTGTTTTGGATCCCAGACAAATGTCTGGCCGAGTTATCTGCACCTGGTCTAATTCAAATGTCCATGCATGCATGTTTAGAAGGAGTACGCTGACACACACTGTTCAGTGAAAAGCTTACTTTATTGCTCTGGGCATATAGCCCCCTTTATAGTAAGAGATGACTCATTGTTTGCAAAAGCATCATCTCAGGTGTATTCTGTGCTGTCAAGCAGAGATTGGAGGACCCTTATCTAAGGGGTCCTGGCCAGTTTCATCCAGGTTTTCTGCTGATGGCTTGTGGACTCCTGGACTCTCTCCAATGGGAGGGTGGTCTCTAGGTGAGGCATTTTGAGCAAGGAGATTCAGCATATATCTTGACATAATAGAAAATAGTCATTTAATGAAAGTATTAAACAATCCATAACAGTGGCACTGTAATGAGGCCTGTGCTGCCAGGGCGGAACGGAGCGTCCATCTCAGGTGCCTCCGCTGCAGTTTTTATTTTTTGCGCAATCCTACTCACGGAGCTTGCGGCGGGTGCGTGCGCATTTGGCGGTGCGCATGCCATTCTGTCGACATACATCATTGTGAGCCAGTGGGGAACCTGATAAATATCACTATTCTATGTAATATCCCAGGGCTGGTTATTCTCCCACAGGCCAGCGAGTCTATGTCACATGGATTTCCATCATCACATTATTATGTATTATTTGGCATAGCTGAAGTACACAGTGTATGGATGAAACTGTTTTCCGTAAAGGTATATTTTATATAATTCCTCTTTTCTTTCTTTCTTCTCTCCCACCCTTTTCGCTGTTTGGGGATAGCTTTTATATATTTTTTTTCAGAACTCAATGATCATTATGAAGAAATGTAATTATGTTGTTTTTCATATATTTTTTTTTTTTTTGCTTTTTAATATACATATGTTTTCTCTATTTTTAGAAGATTAGAAGTTATTCATCTGATCATTTGCACTTATATGAGAGATGGAAGGTCCTGAAGAAGCGGAGATCTCAGTAAAAGGCATTGACATTGACCTCATCTCTATAGCTCAACCAAAATGTATGCATGTTCGTAGCAGATGATGAATGTTGGTGGCATTATGAAAGCAATTATACACAATATGTGTTTTTACATGTTTTACTGGTAGAAATAAAGTTTTTTTTTTTTATATTACTGTATCTTCGTGATCACTTTACTGCTACATATTTGAAATAAGGATGATACCCTCCACTGACACTTGTTTCTAGCTTAAACCTCCCCCACACACATCCAACAAATCCTTGATAATACTTTACAAGGTGTTATCCACCAAAGTTTTCATGATTGGTGGGGAAGGTACAGTTTGATACTGTCAGCACTTTAAACACTGTGAAGAGTGAATACTAAGTGAAGTGTCTTTGTATTATAAGTGTTTATTCTACTGTCAAGAATATGACATAGTGTGGCACCGCATGACAAGATCACATGCAAAAAGTCAAATCTAAAACCATTGGAGAAAGCTTGGAAACAAATGAAATATCAGCCCTTTTTTTTCAAATTACGCAAATTATTGGACATAAGTCACAATTTTTCTGGCATAGCAACTACTTTCAATCTTATATTGATAACAAAGTAGTTCCTATTGGATTGAGATTCCAAATATTTCCTACCCTTAGAAATCCAACCGTATCCCTTTGCACAAAATGGGAGGACAACCTAACTACATGCTTATTGAACATGATGGAGATCCTCAAACAATATTATGTTTCTGAAAGTGTAAAACTGGATGAGGAAATTAAGGTTATACAGAATAAGTTAACCAAATATCAACAAACTGCGGTATACACGAAATCTGATGTGAAGCACAAAACTTTTATTGGTAACCACAACAGACAACTGGTACAAAACAAAGATAAAACATTTTCTAGGGACTCTGTGGTAATTAAACCAAGCCGCACATATAAAGTGTACTCGTCTCAGACCGGCAACCGTAGAGGCTCTGAAAGGGATCAGGCTAGAACACAAGATGTTGATGGTTTATATAAATACTTCTCCTTATTCATTTTACAGATCTTCAGTCATCACTAATAGATTCCAAAGGAACTCACACAGAGGTAACCCTTTTGTGTCAGGTGGTGGGAATTCAAGTGGCAAACAATCAAATTGATCATAATCAGGTAAGCGTAAGGACCCTCCCCCATCTGATGTGGAGGATCCTGGTGACATGTCTTGTGGTCATGGTGATAGTACCACTGAACCCCTAGCAAGAAACACTCAAGGAACAGCACACTCCAAAAACACTCAGAGCAATTTGGATCATCTGGTGTGGCCCAATTAAGCACTTCACACACTTTTGATGTCATCAATCTCATTCCTTTCACATTTTATGAAGATAAATTTGAAGTCCAAGGTTTAGGCTTAAATTGGGCATCACAGGAAAACACTGTTAGTGGCCCGCAGTGGTCACACCAGGATTATAAATCACTGCAAACCCTGGGGGAATTGGAAGAGGAGGGTGGGATTTGGAATAACCCAGAGGAAATGTTATAGGCCATAGAAGAATCAATCGTGGAAAACTACTTAGAGGAATTGCCCCATGAATATAAATACAAATCCTTGAAATATCCCTCTATTTCCAATTCAAATCTTAAATTGTTTATTGACTGAACTACAAGTGGTATT
This sequence comes from Lithobates pipiens, assembly GCF_037356315.1. NCBI lineage: Eukaryota > Metazoa > Chordata > Amphibia > Anura > Ranidae > Lithobates > Lithobates pipiens. The sequence continues at coordinate 152,971,514 of NW_027507686.1, read as the reverse complement.
CAGTCTATCAAACCTACCTACTATTATTCCAATCTGACCCCCAATGGGGTAATTTTGTGGACGTTTCCATTGTTCTGGTGCCCTAGGGCCTTGAAAAGTGTAATAGTTAGACAAGAAATTAGATGTGTAATTTATGCTCCTAGAACACCTGATGGCACGCCTTGCAAGTTGGGCCTTAGTATGTGGCCAGGCTGAGAATATGCCGTGTGAGAAAAATAACCTGTTAATATGACAATTTTGTAAAAATAAAAAATAAATCTTCATTTTGCAAAGAATTGTGGGAATAAATAAAACTTGAAATAACTAATAACAAAACCGAGGCAACAGTAATTGTAACCAAAGCATACAGAAAAACAATATAAGGTCACAAATGTACAAAAAAAAAAAAAACTTTGGCTCCACTGAGCTCTTACATATTTGATGTCCTGGATAAGTCCTTTGTTGCATTTAGTCCCTCCCAGTTAACCAGCAGCAGTTCAGCTACAGGTGCCTATAATATACCACTGGCAACCTTAGTTCAGCATTCTCCTGCTACACAACTCAGGCCACGTACACACGAGAGGACTGTCCGTCCAACTTAGTCCGCTGAAACACATTTCAGCGGACAGTCCACTCGTGTGTGGGCTTCAGCGGACTTTTTCAGCGGACAGTCTGGCGGACTACTAAGTCTTTCGGAATTTCCGTAATATTGTCCGTCCAACTTTGGTTTCAGCGGACAGTCCGCTTGTGAGTAGGCAAGTTGGACGGACTAAGTATGGCGCATGCTCAGAAAGGATTTACACGGCCGAAGGTTGCATTGCAGTGTATTGGACGTCGTATTTCTAGTCCCGTCGTACGTGCTGTACACGTCATCGCGCAAGCTTTCAACGGACTGTCTGTTCATCGTGTGTGGTCAAGTCCGTTCATTCAAAAGTAGGACGGACTGTCTGACGGACTTAGTTGGCCAGACAGTCCGCCCGTGTGTACGCGGCTTAAGTTAGACTCTTTATGTATGCACACCTACACTGACTGATAGCTTGTTCAGCTTAATCAGCAGGCCAGTCTTGAAGAAACAGGAACAACGTCTGTAGGCCTGTGAGACCACCCTAGCATGCTTTTGAGGATCCCCAGTGAAACTAGACAGGTTTTGAAAATATTGTCGCAAGACCTAGTTCTTACTCTGAAAATCAATATTTAGGGTATCGCGGTGAAGCCACATATTTCTCATTCTAAACTTTCCATGACAACCATACGTGTTTTGCGGTCACAATGTTACTACTGTAGTAACGGAAAAAAGCTGCGCTAACTTATATGTACGTGATATATATATATATATATATATATATATATATATATATATGTATATGTACATATATATATATATATATATATATGACCCCTATTTATCCATTCAATAAAGAGACAATCCAATATTATATACAATAGTGGCAAAATAAAGTCCAATAAAGTCCAATTAAGTAAGAGGTGAATGAAAATTATGAATGTACAGACACCACCAGCACGTGATCCACCACCACATAGATTTCACGCTTAACAGAGGCAAGCTTAATTGAAGTCTGTATATATCCAAACATCAAACCGGTAACGGCACTTCCACAGACCACCTTGATAGGATTCATGCAGGAAGGAACGTTTCGGATTCAAATCACTGGCATCACCCTTCCTTGATCAAAAGGTCAATAATAGACCAAGGATGGCAGTGATCATACGGAGCACACCTCTGTCATAGGTTCATAAAGATGAAGAAAAGACTGGCCATAGTGTGAATCCGTAGGATAATATTTAATAGGAAATAAAAATTGGACATACATGTATGTAGAAAAAACAAGCAACTTAAAAAATCTTTCGCCGGCCGGCAGCATACACCCCTTCACACACAGGTCGCGATGACGTCAATGCATCAACCTCCCTACGCACATTTAGTCTACAACTGATGTAGTCTGGGGAACAGGCGACGCACTGACTCACCGCCATTAAATACACACAGGAATATCCACGCCTCATTGTGAGTCCTCAATGGCAGAAACCCATAATGTCATTCTGTGCTAACATTCTAAAAAAACAATCAAAATAATAAACATATATGGACAGGAGCAATGTAAGGGATGTATAATTAAGTGTTAGTTAATCTATAACCCAAAAAGGATGTTTATGGCTATATCAATAGCATTATAAACCTGCAAATAAAAACAGTATTTGGTAATGCGGGTATAGTTCCCACTCCACCATCTAGTGGGGAAAAAAGGGGTTTGAACCACATATATTTCCCCACCAAGGGCCAACATGAAAGCCAATACGTGTGGAGCCCTAATGAGAGGCCAAATGTACATTTTATACTGGGCAAAATGGAAAAAAAAGGAAAAAAATTGAAAAAAAAATTGAAAAAAATAAGAAAAATTAAAAAAAATTTCAAAAAGGAGAGCAAAAGGAGAAGAATAGAAAAAGAGGAAATTAAAATAAAATAAATAAAAAATAAAAATAAATATAAATAATAAATATAAAAATAAAAATAAAATAAAAATAAATAATAATAAACATAAAAATTAAATAAATATAAGTAAGTAAAGGACCCTTCAGGGCTGCCAGTGCGGTCTCACAACAAGTGCACAAAGGTGGTCCAAATTATGAGTTATCTATAAATGCATTCAAATCAATGTCAACATTGAGCTCAAAGGGAGTATAGCATTTTATTTTATGTATCCATGCCATTTCCAATCTGGAAATACCACGAACCATGTAACCAACCCTCCATGGCGGGATATATTTATAAATTCCCAGGAAGATAGTTTTAGAAGGATCCTTATTATGGGCCTCTAAATAATGCCTGGGTGCTTAGAAAACCCACTTATGATATTTGTCACATGTTCAATCAATCTAACTCTGAGGGGGCGCTTAGTCCTGCCCACATACTGTAGCCCACAAGGGCATTGGAGCAGGTAAACCACCCCCTCAGTAGAACACGTGATAAATGGTCTAATTTCAAACTCAACCATGGTACTGGTTGATCAAAATTTGTGGGTTATCCTATGTTGGCAGTTAGATTTTCAAAGAACCCTTTCTTTATGGAAGGTGGATCTAAAATATTGGGGGCTATTCTACCCCAAGTGAGGAGGCCCCCCTATATATCATCTGAGGTTTACTAGGAAGAACCGTATTAAGGATGTGGTCATTTGTGAGGATGTGCCAGTGTTTTTTAATGAGTTGCCCCACATTTCTATGTTGGATTGAATATGTAGTAATGAAAGGGATGGCAATTTTTTTTGCATCTCTGGGTGGTCTTTCTTTGAGGAGATCATTCCTATTCATTGATATCACCTCATCTAAAGTGGTCCTCAGAGATGCCTCTGAGTATCCCTTTTCTGGGAAACGCTGGGTCAAAATTATAGCCTGGAGAGGAAACTCCCTGGGATCAGATCAGTTCCGCTTCAGGCATACACACTGGCTCTTAGGTACTGACTTGAGCCAGGCCTCATGATGGCAACTGCCAATAGGGATATAAGAATTGCGGTCAGTCCCTTTGAAGTAAGTAGCAGTGATAAACTGATCCTTATTAACCCTAATTCTTAAATCTAGAAAATTAATTTTGATCTGACTCATAATTTAAAAAGATGCCTCTGTTGTTGATATTTAGTTCTGCAAAGAAGATATCAAGGTTGGCCTTACTGCCATATCACAGGAGGAGGACGTCGTCTATATACCTGGCCCACAGGACCAACTCGGGTCTCTGTTGGGCATAGACAACATCCTCCTCCCAGAGGGCCATAAAGAGGTTCGCCAAACTAGGGGAATATTTAGCCCCCGTGGTGACACCTCTATCCTGTTTATAGAATTTACCTCCAAACCAAAAATAACTGCGTGATGCAGCGAATTGGAGTAATTCCATAATAAAGCAGATCTGCTCATCAAATAGATCAGAGTCACGCCTTAAAAAATATTCAACCGCAAAGAATCCCAAGTCATGAGGTATCACAGTGTATAAAGACATGACATCTGCCATCACCATCCATAAACCAGGTCTTGGGGTGTACTCAGCCAGCAAATTAATCACAGAACGTGAGTCCTTAATATAGGACGGCATTTTCTTAACTAGTGGTTGGAGATAAAAATCAATATATCTGCCCACCCAGGGGCAGGTAGGCTGCTTATGGATTTTTGGCAAATAATACATTACTGGTGTGTGCGGTGCCTTAAGCACCAGGTACAATCTCTCCTTTTTATTTAAAATGCCCCTATTAAACCCACTCTGTACCAAAACTTCCAATTTTTTTAGATAACAAGCCTTCGGATCTGACCGCATTGGAGTATAGGTATCAGCATCACCTATTATCCTATTCATTTCTGTAAGGTAATCCTTTTTGTATAAAATAATTATCCCTCCCCCCTTGTCTGCTGGCCTAATGACCAAACTCTTATTTTCACAAAGGGAATTCAAGCCATTGACCATCTCTCTATCAAATTTTACCCTTTTAATGGGCATCTGGTCCAGATCTTTTAATACTATCTCTCTTAAAACCTTCAGAGAGGGGGCCAAGGCCCCAGGTGGATTGAAAAGGGAAGCATTAGAAATAATGTTGCAAACCAGTAGAAGTATTATTCGTGAGGATGGGATTAGTAACCATATAGCGTTTAATACTGACTTTACGTATAAACTTGTATACGTCCATGTAGGTTTGAAACTTATTTAAACCCCATGGAGGCGCAAATTTTAGACCCTTACTCAACACAAGTTTTTCGGAGTCACTTAAAATGGCTGTACTCAAGTTAAATATCCCATCCCCTGTTAGAGCCTTTTTCTTTTTTGCTCGTAATTTCCTTCCACCTCTGGATCCCCTTTTTGATCCATAGGCCTTTTGGTGCACTGGTTTGGTCTGGGAAAACCCCAATGTTGATTAGATGGACCAGGACTAGCAGATCCTACAGGGTTAACAAGCATGGGATATTGAGGTGGATTGGATACACCCTTATCCCCTACATGGTCACAATCAGTTGATGGAACCTCCAAATATTGTAATGGATAGAAGCTATTATGTGTACTCACATTATAGCCAATATAATTTCTACCCTCCAACACTTCTGTAGTGTCAAAATGATAGAACTCAGATTGATTGGCACTAGGCCCATAATTGGAGCTATAGCCATATGAATAGTTTGGCATATATCCAAGGCCATAAGGAGGTGGGAAAACTCCACCCCTAGTAGGGTTGTAACTGTGATTGTACTGCCCTTGAGGGCCATTAGTCTGAGGAAAGGGACCATAGCCTGTCCCAACATTATTATGAGTATTTCCCCGACCCCGACCCCCACTGGAATTATTACTAGATCCACAAAAACGCTGTGGAGGTAAAGGTATATAATTTGGTTCAAACCCACCTCTACCAAACCCTCCCTGTCTATATGGAGACTGATGAGATCCCTGTTTACCTCATCGTGGGGGTCCAGGATGATTACCAGCAGGGCGTATAAGGCTACAAGGTGCTTGTCCTGAAGATGATGGAGCTAAATTTTCATTGACTACCGCCCCCACATCCAAAGCCACATTAGTACTATTAGTCTGTTTGGCTAACAACTTCCTTTGCCACTCAAGCACAATTCCCCCTTGGTAATCAGTCAAATCTCTATTATATTTCTTTTTTTTTCTTTAATTTTTGTTCTCTGTCCTCTTTCTCTAAAATCTTCAACAACGAGGATGATCTATCTTTGTATTCTCTGCTATCCTTGAGGGGATTAAGTTTCTCTTTAATAGTTTTAATCTTCTCATCTGATCGTGTAAGTTTAGTGGTCTTCCTTTCTATCAAAAATTTAAGGAAGTTTACACCTGCCTCGTTGAAGTACTTGAACCAATCTTCAAGCTCAATATCACCTTTTTAGGGACTGATCTCCCACCCAAGGCTTTTAGGCACCATGTTATTCCTAACATAGGTTTTCCAATAAGCAATGTCCCATTGTGTGTGCATCTCAGAAACTGTCAAATTCTTTAGCCTCGTGAAAAGGCCACTGAGATCACCTTCCTCTTCCTTGTACATTTCAAAGACACCCTCAGTGTTAACCACCCTAATGGCTCTGTAATCAAAAATATCCATAGATAAAGTGAATTATACCAAAATCTTGTGAAATAAATCTTAAATTAACAACAGCAGCGGTATGGGTATATCAATATAGACAATGAAACAAACAAGAAGATACCATGCTAAAAATAATGTGAAAAAATAAAAATAAAATAAAAATAAATGAAATGAAAAAATAAAAAATAAAAATGAAAATAGAATAAAAATTAAAAAAATTAAAAAGGAAAACAATACCCCCCCCCCATCAGCAGCAGCTCTAATTTGTGAGATATGCACAAGTCAAAATGTAGTAATGGAAAAAAGCTGTGCTAACTTATATACACGAGATATATATATGACCCCTATTTATGTGTTCAATAAAGAGACAATCCAATATTATATACAATAGTGGAAAAATAAAGTCCAATAAAGTTCAATTAAGTAAGAGATGAATGAAAATTATGAATGTACAGACGCCACCAACGCGTGATCCACCACCACATAGATTTCACGCTTACCAGAGGCAAGCTTAATTGAAGCCTGTATATATCCAAACATCAACGGCACTTCCACAGACCACCTTAATATTATTCATGCAGCAAGGAACGTTTCAGATTCAAATCACTGGAATTACCCTTCCTTAATCTAAAGGTCAATAATAGGCCAGGGGCGTCAGCGATCATACGGTGCACACCTCCATCATAGGTTCAAGCACAATTCCCCCTTGGTAATCAGTCAAATCTCTATTATATTTCTTTTTTTTTCTTTAATTTTTGTTCTCTGTCCTCTTTCTCTAAAATCTTCAACAACGAGGATGATCTATCTTTGTATTCTCTGCTATCCTTGAGGGGATTAAGTTTCTCTTTAATAGTTTTAATCTTCTCATCTGATCGTGTAAGTTTAGTGGTCTTCCTTTCTATCAAAAATTTAAGGAAGTTTACACCTGCCTCGTTGAAGTACTTGAACCAATCTTCAAGCTCAATATCACCTTTTTAGGGACTGATCTCCCACCCAAGGCTTTTAGGCACCATGTTATTCCTAACATAGGTTTTCCAATAAGCAATGTCCCATTGTGTGTGCATCTCAGAAACTGTCAAATTCTTTAGCCTCGTGAAAAGGCCACTGAGATCACCTTCCTCTTCCTTGTACATTTCAAAGACACCCTCAGTGTTAACCACCCTAATGGCTCTGTAATCAAAAATATCCATAGATAAAGTGAATTATACCAAAATCTTGTGAAATAAATCTTAAATTAACAACAGCAGCGGTATGGGTATATCAATATAGACAATGAAACAAACAAGAAGATACCATGCTAAAAATAATGTGAAAAAATAAAAATAAAATAAAAATAAATGAAATGAAAAAATAAAAAATAAAAATGAAAATAGAATAAAAATAAAAAAAATTAAAAAGGAAAACAATACCCCCCCCCCATCAGCAGCAGCTCTAATTTGTGAGATATGCACAAGTCAAAATGTAGTAATGGAAAAAAGCTGTGCTAACTTATATACACGAGATATATATATGACCCCTATTTATGTGTTCAATAAAGAGACAATCCAATATTATATACAATAGTGGAAAAATAAAGTCCAATAAAGTTCAATTAAGTAAGAGATGAATGAAAATTATGAATGTACAGACGCCACCAACGCGTGATCCACCACCACATAGATTTCACGCTTACCAGAGGCAAGCTTAATTGAAGCCTGTATATATCCAAACATCAACGGCACTTCCACAGACCACCTTAATATTATTCATGCAGCAAGGAACGTTTCAGATTCAAATCACTGGAATTACCCTTCCTTAATCTAAAGGTCAATAATAGGCCAGGGGCGTCAGCGATCATACGGTGCACACCTCCATCATAGGTTCATAAAGATGAAGAAAAGACTGGCCATAATGTGAATCCATAGAATAATATTTAATATTTCTTTTGCCCGGCCAGCAGCATACACCCGTTCACACAGGTCACGATGACGTCAGCACGTCAACCTCCCTACGCATGTTTCATCTACAACTGACATCGTCTGGGGAACGGGTGACGCACTGACTCATCGCCATTAAATACAGACAGGAATATCCACGCCTCATTGTGAGTCCTCAATGGCGGAAACCCATAATGTCATTCTGTGCTAATATTCTAAAAAAACAATCAAAATTATAAACATATATGGACAGGAGCAATGTAAGGGATGTATAATTAAGTGTTAGTGCTAGTGCTAAAGGTGCTATCACCTTTAACCTGGAACCTCCACATGCTTAGGTGGAGGTAGTCCTGGCCAAAGAGGCGAAAACTCCATTGTGGAGAAAATAATAGCAGAGCAGCTTTTTCATTACAAAATGACTTTTCATTGTGAAAAACAAATGATTGGTAAGACATATTTACAGAGAACTGGCTGTACACTCCTGTGGCCAGAATGGCCTTCTAGCTTAATTGTTGGTATGCTGACTTATCAGCATATGTAAACACAGACCATTATACATATAATGGAAGAGGTACAAACGACAAATATGACTTCAACATGGCTAAACTACTTTTCAAATATATATATATATCCCTTACAATTAAAGTAATTGAATCATAAAGTACCCTAGACTGTTATCGCACGCGGGACTAAATCAAACACAGAGATTTCTTTAATTTAGTCATATTTTGCAGTGTCTGGTGTGGATCCAGGTGACTTTTCCTGCAAAACTGTACATGAAATAGATGCTGTATTGAGTCTCCAAACATTTCCTTATATATAAATGTCTCTTAACAATCCACAAGTCACCTGGCTTTAGTTTTAGATCCTTCCAAACTTTTAGGATCTGGAATTGGGGAGAAAACACATAAATGAGTTTGTCAAAAACCTTAAAAGATCAGCAACATATTCTCTGTGAGATCCAAATGGAGGACTTCAGCTCCTGAGACAAAATATAAGCAAGTGAGTAACACACTCCCAAACCAAATCCCATAGGGAGTGAGTCCAACATCCCATTAGGGGCATGATAAAATTTAAGAAAACATTCAGGCAAAAGTTTTCTAGTTTCTTACTCTACTTTGTCCGCTACATTGTAGACAGTAGGGGATGTAAAAAATAAAACCTCAAAACTTCTAATAAGGACTCTCCTATAAAAATGATTTCCTCTGTTACTCTCTGTACTTACAAACAACTTCTGATAACACTTTTTACTGTGGCCTTTGCAGTAGCATTTGCCACTGGACATCCAGAAAACATGTCCATACAAAAAAAATGCATACTCCTAAGATCCTGACTTGGGCATCTGGATATATATTTTTGTTATCTCTGGAAGGGATGGTCAGCTTTTGGTAACACCTTTGGTAACAGGTAAAACAAGAAGTGGTGTGCTATAAAAACAACTGTAGTGAACCCTGGCTCTATCCCATGCTCATTTACTAAGGCAGCCATAACTGCTTGTGACTGATTACACAGTCCATGTGTCAAGCTGGAGGGAAAAGAGTGGCTGGCAGACATAAATGATCACCTTTTCCAAAGTCTTGTTGCTTAAGAAGTTGCCCTCTGTGGACCACTTGTTCTTCATGTTCTGGGGTCCTTAATGTTGATTTATTAATCTCAGCTTAACTGGGCCAGAACTAGGGTGGAATCTGTGAGTTGCACAGATCAGCAAGTGTCCAGACTGTAAATGCAGCATCCTTAGTAGCCTGGTCTGCTTCCATATGCGAGTTTTGAAGTTAGTATGGCTACCCTAGCAAGAACCTGGAAGGCTGAAAACAGCTGATCAAATTAACTTAGCATGCTTGATTGGTTTACCTGCTGAAGTAAAAACAAACTTCTGGCCCTTCAGATGGAACCAAAATCTCTCTCTATCTCGACTATCTGTATAAATATATACTTTTTTATAGCTCACAGGCTTTGCTAACACATGGAGCTCTGCTTCTTGAGCTGGGGAAAAATGATCCAATGACTCTGAATACAGAGTATCCTTCTGGGTGATAAACTGCATACTCAGTATGGGTATTGCCATCCTCAGTATAAAACCAGGAATAACACAAAAAAAAGTAAATACTCGGGTCTTCAGGGAGTGTATCCTGCACTGGGCTCACAGTAGCTGATTCCTACGTCATCAATTTAACACATACGTTTTTTCTTTGTCTCCAGCCTCCTCCAATAGAGGAAATAAGGTGGCTGGATTCAAATGTACACATTTTTCATTGTTAGATTTGTACATAAACAAACAAAACAAATTCATATTTTGAACCTTTTATTAGACAAACATTTAGTTAGCTATAAATTTGCTGCGCAGAATGTCAGACCATTAAAAATTAAATATTTGACTAAAATAATGTCTGTAACTTTGTCTAATAGCACCTTTGCATAAAAGCTACAGCTCTGATATATTGGGGTGAACCCTTCATTAGTGGGTAAAACTTGCATAAATATAACAATGGCTTGTTTTCTATCATGCTGTTTGTGTAAGAACTCCAGTTTCATGTTTCAAAAAGACAACTTTTTCCTGGCAATATTATAATAAATGATAACAATACCCTGCGGTCATGCAGAGATATCCATAAATCCAAAATATTCTTCTACTTATACCCACTGCACGTACAAGGAAAAGGGGCACATCATTTCACAATCTACACATTCTGCTTTTGATTTCAAAAATAAAAATACATAAAAACAAAAGGACCAGCAATATGTATGATGGACCAGAAAGCACTCGGCCATCAAAAACTATAAAACAACTGGCTGCAGGTGGCATCTATCCTAACAGGGTGTGTGATGGGTCTGTTATATTTAAATGTTATTTATTATTACTTTCACATCATGGACCGCACATCAAGTTAATATCAGACTTTAAGATTTCATTTCTGTAGAAAAACTTTTTATGTATCCCATCCATCTTGGCTTTGTTAAACATTATGGCAGTTGTATTCAAATTAACAACCTCATCTAAATCTTTTTTTTCTTTCCACTCAATAAATGTAAAATTACAAAATTGTTATCTTAATCTAAACTAATACCATTTTTACCAATTTCCCCATTAACCTGGATTTCATTTCCAACCAAAGGTTGTCTAAACCAGTTTCAATATATCCATATTTATTAATACAATTGTTTAACTCATATTAGAAATTAATACTCATATGATAATTTCAGTATCACACACTAACATATATGCACAGATAAATGTCCTTAAAGGGGGACATAATACTTCATTTTATGCAATTTCTCTTTTTTAAATGCACTGTTTCCACTATCCAAGGTATATTCAATTTGTGTAAGACACAGGTAAATGTAACCTTCATTTTACCATGTTTGGAAAACAGATTCAAAATAATTGTGTTTACATTGTTTATCATTAGATTCGTTAACCCGGCACATTTTGTTATAAATGTTTTGTCTAAAAAACTGAAATTGGCATGGTGTCCTTCCAGCTTATCACCAACCTCTCATCCCAGCCACATTCTTTCAGGAGAGCACAAAGGAGGGGGTCACATCTGCGTACATGACACACACAAGCGATAGAACTAAAAGTTCCAGCGTTCACAAACATACACGAATATCTCTCTAAAATTGGTTAAATTTTTCCCATTTGTACACAACACATGCATATCATTCTCCCCAAATTCATCCCACAAACTTAACATCAAAATGTCCCTTTCTGTCTAGTGTTAATTGTCACCCTTGATCCATCCTGCTCACATAGATAGCTGTTTATTCTGCATGATTCTTAGTCCCTGTGGACTTTGGTAACCCAGCTACCCATTGTGGATCCCTGTCCACTTTAACCATTAATCTAGGGGCTCAGTATAGGCGGAACCGCACCTTCGGTTCATATATAGTGCTCCTCTTGCGCTGGCATTTTTGAGGGTCTCTTACTCTTCATTCCCTTACTTAATTTAATGTCCATAATGACTGGCCAGTCTTCTTTACGTGTGCCTATACCCTCTTGCCTCTAAACGACTTTATCTAGCAGATGTACTACATATACCTGTGAACAGCACTATTCTTCCCTTTATTATCTCTAACACTCCAATGGACAGTAGACAGTGACAACATAACATATAACCAGATCGTCTCAAGCTCCTCGTTTCGGATACTCAGGGTCACCTGGGAACCCCTCCTCGGCAAAGCTCACCACCTGAAATAGATATTTTATAGATAGGCAACTCCTATCCTCATATTGATTAGTGGTTCCAAATTAATAATAACTACTGCTTCCCTTTTCAATCCACTTGGGGCCTTGGCACCTTCTCTGAAGGTTTTAAGAGACATAGTATTAAAAGATCTGGACCAGATGCCCATTAAAAGGGTAACATTTAATAGAGAGATGGTCAATGGCTTGAATTCCCTTTGTAAAAATAATGGTTTGGTCATTAGGCCAGCAGACAAGGGGGGAGGGATCATTATTTTGAACAAAAAGGATTACCTTACAGCAATGAATAGGATAATAGGTGATGCTGATACCTATACTCCAATGTGGTCAGATCCGAAGGCTTGTTATCTAAAAGAATTGGAAGTTTTGGTACAGAGTGGGTTTGATAGGGGCATTTTAAATAAAAAGGAGAGATTGTACCTGGTGCCTAAGGCACCACATACACCAGTAATGTATTATTTGCAGAAAATCCATAAGCACCCTACCTGCCCCCTGGGAAGTCCCATAGTGAGTGGGATTGATTTCATCACATCCCAGGTGGGCAGGTATATTGATTTTTATCTCCAACCACTAGTTAAGAAAATGCCGTCCTATATTAACCACTTAAGGACCGCCGTATTGCCATTGTACGTCATCACAATGGCACAGGCAGGCACAAGCACGTACATGTACGTGCCTGCCTTCCAGCGGGTGGGGGGTCCGATCGGACCCCCTCCCGCTGGATACGGCGGTCCGGTTCGCTGCAGAAGCGAACCGTGATGAGGGGATGGCCGTTGGTTTCTTGCCACCCCCTCTGGATCGCTCCTGGCCAATGACGAACTTCCTCCCACTGTGTATTGTTTACACAGGAAGGAGGAAGTGATGTCATTCTCCTCGGGGCGGTCTTTTTGACCGGACTACGAGGAGAAGACTAAAAGTAAGTGTGCACCAACACTACACTGACATGTAAGTACACACAGGCACACAAACCCCCCCCGACCCCCCACGATCCCCCCCCGATCGCCCCCCGATCCCCCCGCCCCCCCCAGTCACAGTGTCACTGATTGCATTGACCATTTCTTTACTGATCAATGCATTCAGTGTCAGTTGTAACAGTTAAAACTGTCAGGGCAGATAGTGTTAGGTCCAGGGTAGCCCCCTATCGCCCCCCAATAAAGATTTAACCCCCTGATTGCCCCTAGAGTTAACCCTTTCACCCCCTTTTGCCAGTGTCACTAAGCGATCATTTTTCTGACCGCTGCATCAGTGTCGCTAGTGTCGCTAGGTAGCTAGTTATTTTTTTAGGTTCACCGCCAGGTTTTTATATCGCTAGGTACCCCGATATACTACCCAATAATGGTTTTAACCCCCTGATTGCCCCTAGTTAACCCTTTCACCCCCTTTTGCCACTGTCACTAAGCGATCATTTTTCTGATCGCTGCATCAGTGTCGCTACTGTCGCTAGGTAGCTAGTTATTTTATTAGGTTCACCGCCAGGTTTTTATATCGCTAGGTACCCCGATATACTACCCAATAATGGTTTTAACCCCCTGATTGCCCCTAGTTAACCCTTTCACCCCCTTTTGCCACTGTCACTAAGCGATCATTTTTCTGATCGCTGCATCAGTGTCGCTACTGTCGCTAGGTAGCTAGTTATTTTTTTAGGTTCACCGCCAGGTTTTTATATCACTAGGTACCCCGATATACTACCCAATAATGGTTTTAACCCCCTGATTGCCCCTAGTTAACCCTTTCACCCCCTTTTGCCACTGTCACTAAGCGATCATTTTTCTGATCGCTGCATTAGTGTCACTAGTGTCGCTAGGTAGCTAGTTATTTTTTTAGGTTCACCGCCAGGTTTTTATAGCGCTAGGTACCCCGATATACTACCCAATAATGGTTTTAACCCCCTGATTGCCCCTAGTTAACCCTTTCACTCCCTTTTGCCAGTGTCACTAAGCTATCATTTTTCTGATCGCTGCATCAGTGTCGCTAGTGTCGCTAGGTAGCTAGTTTTTTTTTTAGGTTCACCGCCAGGTTTTTATAGCGCTAGGTACCCCGATATACTACCCAATAATGGTTTTAACCCCCTGATTGCCCCTAGTTAACCCTTTCACCCCCTTTTGCCACTGTCACTAAGCGATAATTTTTCTGATCGCTGCATTAGTGTCGCTAGTGTCGCTAGGTAGCTAGTTATTTTTTTAGGTTCACCGCCAGGATTTTATAGCATTAGGTACCCCCATATACTACCCAATAATGGTTTTAACCCCCTGATTGACCCTAGTTAACCCTTTCACCAGCGATCACAGTATAAGTGTCACTGGTGACGCTGGTTAGCCAGTTCGTTATTTAGGTTCCCCATCAGGTTTTTATATAGCGCCAGGGACCCCCATATACTACCTAATAAAAATTTGAACCCCCTGATTGGCCCTAGTTAACCCTTTCACCACTGATCACTGTATAAGTGTTACGGGTGACTCTGGTTAGTTTGCTTTTTATAGCATCAGGGCACCCACCATTTATTACCCAATAAAGGTTTAACCCCCTGATCACCCGGCAGGTGATATCAATTAGGTTTTAGGGTCAGGGTCTGCGTCGCCCCAGGCAGCGCTAGGTTAGTGCCAGTACCGCTAACACCCACACGCAAAGCATAAACCTCCTGTAGTGGTATAGAATCTGAACAGATCAATATCTGATCTGATCAGATCTATACTAGCGTCCCCAGCAGTTCAGGTTTTCCTAAAAACTCATTGTTAGCGGGATCAGCCCAGATACCTGCTGGCACCTGCGTTTTGCCCCTCTGCCCAGCCCACCCAAGTGCAGTATCGATCGATCACTGTCACTTACAAAACACTAAACACATAACTGCAGCGATCGCAGAGTCAGGCCCGATCCCTGCGATCGCTAACAGTTTTTTTGGTAGCATTTTATATTTAAATCCTGAAGGCAGTGCTTGGTTTTCGGGGTCCCGTACGTGGCTAGGCTCCCAAAAAGTCCCCCACATGTGGTATCCCCGTACTCGGGAGAAGCAGCAGAATGTATTTTGGGGTGTCATTTCACATATGCCCATAGCATGTGTGAGCAATATATCATTTAGTGACAACTTTGTGCAAAAAAAAAAGTTTGTAATATTCCATGGACTCAACATGCCTCTCAGTAAATAGCTTGGGGTGTCTACTTTCCAAAATGGGGTCATTTTGGGGGGTTTTGTGCTATTTTGGCATTTTATGGCCTTCGAAACTGTGATAGGTAGTGAGGAGTGAAATCAAAAATTTGCACCCTTAGAAATCCTGAAGGTGGTGATTGGTTTTCGGGGTGCCGTGCGCGACTAGACTCCCAAAAAGTCCCACACATGTGGTATCCCCATACTCGGGAGAAGTAGCGGAATATATTTTGGGGTGCAATTCCACATATAACCATGGCATGTGTGAGCAATATATCATTTAGTGACAACTTTTTGTAAATTTTTTATTTTTTTTTGTCATTATTCAATCCCTTAGGACAAAAAAAAAATATTCAATGGGCTCAACATACCCATCAGCAATTTCCTTGGGGTGTCTACTTTCCAAAATGGGGTCATTTGGGGGGGGGGTTGTACTGCCCTGCCATTTTAGCACCTCAAGAAATGAGATAGGCAGTCATAAATTAAAAGCTGTGTAAATTCCAGAAAATGTACTCTAGTTTGTAGACGCTATAACTTTTGCGCAAACCAAAAAATATACGCTTATTGACATTTTTTTTACTAAAGACATGTGGCTGAATAAATTTTGCCCTCAATGTATGACTAAAATGTAGTTTATTCGATTTTTCTTATAACAAAAAGAAGAAAATATCTTTTTTTTCAAAATTTCGCTCTTTTTCCATTTATATCGCAAAAAATAAAAATCGCAGAGGCAATCAAATACCATCAAAAGAAAGCTCTATTTGTGGGAAGAAAAGGACGCAAATTTTGTTTGGGTGCAATATTGCATGACCGCGCAATTACCAGTTAAAGCAGCACAGTGCGAAATTGGAAAAAGACCTCTGGTCCTTAAGGTGTTTATTGGTCCGGGGCTGTAGTGGTTAAGGACTCACGTTCTGTGATTAATTTGCTGGCTGAGTACACCCCAAGACCCGGTTTATGGATGGTGACGGCAGATGTCACGTCTTTATACACTGTGATACCTCATGACTAGGGATTCTTTGCGGTTGAATATTTTTTAAGACGTGACTCTGATCTATTTGATGAGCAGATCTGCTTTATTATGGAATTACTCCAATTCGCTGCATCAAGCAGTTATTTTGGTTTGGAGGTAAATTCTAAAAACAGGATAGAGGTATCGCCATGGGGGCTAAATATGCCCCTAGTTTGGCGAACCTCTTTATGACCCTCTGGGAGGAGGATGTCGTCTATGCTCAACAGAGACCCGAGTTGGTCCTGTGGGCCAGGTATATAGACGACATCCTCCTCCTGTGGGATGGCAGTAAGGCTGACCTTTGCAGAACTAAATGTCAACAACAGAGGCATCTTCTTAAATTATGAGGCCAGTCAGGTCGAAATTAATTTTCTAGATTTAAGAATTAGGGTTAATAAGGATCAGTTTATCACTGCTACTTACTTCAAAGGGACTGATCACAATTCTTATATCCCTATTGGCAGTTGCCATCATGAGGCCTGGCTCAAGTCAGTACCTAAGAGCCAGTATGTATGCCTGAAGCGTAACTGCTCTGATCCCAGGGAGTTTCCTCTCCAGGCTATAATTTTGACCCAGCGTTTCCTAGAAAAGGGATACTCAGAGGCATCTCTGAGGACCACTTTAGATGAGTAGGAATGATCTCCTCAAAGAAAGACCACCCAGAGATGCTAAAAAATTTGCTGTCCCTTTCATTACTACATATTCAATCCAACATAGAAATGTCGGGCAACTCATTAAAAACCACTGGCACATCCTTACAAATGACCACATTCTTAATACGGTTCTTCCTAGTAAACCTCAAATGGTATATAGGGGGGCCTCCTCACTTGGGGGTAGAATAGCCCCCAATATTTCAGATCCACCTTCCATAAAGAAAGGGTTCTTTGAAAATTGAACAGTGCAGAAAATGTAGGATATGTTCATTTAGTGGATGCCAACATAGAATAACCCACAAATTTTGATCAACCAGTACCATGGTTGAGTTTGAAATTAGACCATTTATCACGTGTTCTACTAAGGGGGTGGTTTACCTGCTCCAATGCCCTTGTGGGCTACAGTATGTGGGCAGGACTAAGCGCCCCCTCAGAGTTAGATTGAACGAACATGTGACAAATATCATAAGTGGGTTTCCTAAGCACCCAGTATCCAGGCATTATTTAGAGGCCCCTAATAAAGATCCTTCTAAAACGATCTTCCTGGGAATTGATAAACATATCCCGCCATGGAGGGTTGGGTCCATGGTTCGTGGTATTTCCAGATTAGAAATGGCATGGATACATAAAATCAAATGCTATACTCCCTTTGGGCTCAATGTTGACATTGATTTGAATGCATTTATAGATAACTCATGATTTGAGCCACCTTTGTGCACTTCTTGTGAGACCTCACTGGCATCCCTGGAGGGTCCTTTACTTATTTTATTTTTATGTTTATTTTTATTTATATTTATTTTTATTTATTTTTATTTTATTTTTATTTGTATTTTTATTTTTATATTTATTTATATTTATTTTTACTTTTATTTTTTATTTATTTTATTTTTTCTTTTCCTTTTTTTTCTATTCTTCTCCTTTTTTTCTCCTTTTTTAAATTTTAATATTTTTTTTTCCATTTTGCACAGTATAAAATGTACATTTGGCCTCTCATTAGGGCTCCACACTTATTGGCTTTCATGTTGGCCCGTGGCGGGGAAATATATGTGGTTCAATCCCCCTTTTTCCCCACTAGATGGTGGAGTGGGAACTATACACGCATTATCAAATACTGTTTTTATTTGCAGGTTTATGATTCTATTGATATAGCCATAAACATCCTTTTTGGGTTATAGATTAACTAACACTTAATTATACATCCCTTACATTGCTCCTGTCCATATATGTTTATTATTTTGATAGTTTTTTTAGAATTTTAGCACAGAATGACATTATGGGTTTCTGCCATTGAGGACTCACAATGAGGCATGGATATTCCTGTGTGTATTTAATGGCGATGAGTCAGTGTGTCGCCCCTTCCCCAGACGAAGTCAGTTGTAGATGAAACCTGCGTAGGGAGGTTGACGCGCTGATGTCATCGTGACCTGTGTATGAATGGGTGTATGCTGCTGGCCGGTGAAAGATTTTTTAAGTTGCTTGTTTTTACTACATACATGTAAGTGCAATTTTTATTTCCTATTAAATATTATCCTATGGATTCACACTATGGCCAGTCTTTTCTTCAACTTTATGAACCTATGATAGAGGTGTGCTCCATATGATCGCTGCCGTTACTGGTCTATTGTTGACTTTTTGATCAAGGAAGGGTGATGCCAGTGATTTGAATCCGAAACGTTCCTTGCTGCATGAATAATATCAAGGTGGTCTGTGGAAGTGCCGTTACCGGGTTGATGTTTGGATATATACAGGCTTCAATTAAGCTTGCCTCTGGTAAGAGTGAAATCTATGTGGTGGTGGATCACACGTTGGTGGTGTCTGTACATTCATAATTTTCATTCCCCTCTTACTTAATTGGACTTTATTGGACTTTATTGTTCCACTATTGTATATAATATTGGATTGTCTCTTTATTGAACACATAAATAGGGGTCATATATATATCACGTATATATAAGTTAGCGCAGCTTTTTTCCGTTATTACATTTTGACTTGTGCATATCTCACAAATTAGAGCTGCTGCTGATGGGGGGTATTGTTTTCCATTTTTATTTTTTTATTTTTATTCTATTTTCATTTTTTTTTTTCACGTTATTTTTAGCGCAGTATCTTCTTGCTTGTTTCACAATGTTACTACTGCTGCTATTTGAATTATACTTCTTCTTATATAAGACATATTATAATCCAAATAAAGGCAGTTACTACTTAAGGCTATCTATCCACTATGTTATAATGAAATAATAGGTACCATCAATATAAAGTAAGCAAACAAGAGAAATCTGGTTAGCAAGGACAGAAAGTGGAGCCATGTTCTTTAAATATATATATTTATATATATTATATATATATATGATTTGCAACAAATAACTGTAAATTTTAGCGCAGGTCCTTGTTTGATGGATTACCAGTGCAACAAATACTTATTTACTTACTTATCAGTATTAATAGTACTGTAACATGGCACAATCAGTTCAGCCTCGAAATGGTGAGACAATACATTTGGCTCTCTACTCTAGTATATGAGTATGAGTTTTGACAAACAAAAGGGACAAGACAGTTTTGTCAACGTATATAAATAAGTAGATGCAAATTTATGACTGCTTTAATATTTTCATGCTAAAAACAGTTTAATTAATTTGCCCTGTAGAAAACCAATTTGCTGAACCATGACTGTTAAAATTTTGATTCAGTTATATTACCACAACTTATAACATCCTGTCTCAGAATTTAATAATGAGGGAAAAAAGCCACACATCAACTACAGTTGTGACAGGCTGAGTCTCTGACCTGCAATTAGTTGGTCAAGAGCAGCATGTAATACAATGTTAGGTTAAAACTTGTGAGAGTGTAAAGTAGGAACTCTCATTAATGAATACATTCTGCAATAACTGTTAAGCATTCCTGCACAGTGGGTCTGCATCGGTTCAATATATTCCATAACTCACAATAGAATAGAGAATACAAAGTTCTATATTACAAACTTCAAAGGTTTTTGTCTCAATTTTTTTGAATGTTTTCAGCATTTTTGGATATCAAAGAAAAATAATCATCTAGGTTCACATTTTACACAAGCTTGTAATAATAAATGCAGTGACATTTATACAAGTATAAAGTATGTAAGTATAAAAAATACTGTTCTAATGCAAAGGTATAAGAAAATAACAATTGCATCTGGAAAATTTGTTGATAGGAAACCAGCTGTAATATATACAGCATGTTGGCTGCCATTGCTGAACACTAAAAATGCTTGTTGCATTACTATCACATACTTTCAAAGTTACAGCTCCAAAAGAAAGCATGAGGACCCATGCTAAGGGAAACATTAATTGTCATTCACTTTTTGAAATGGGAGCTCACAGTAATGTAAGCTCTTTGACTAACCATCGGGGACCACTCTGATTGGTTTCAGATCATGTGATCAGTCTGACAGGCAATCAACATAATCATATTGGTTTATTTACAAAACAATTATGCTGGCTCAACTGTCATTCTGCCCTGTACACAGGAGTGTACAGTGATAGTCAATTGGGGCTGTTAATGTTAAAGTCAGACCAAAAAGTTATAAATAGTTAAGTGTAACAAGCATAGACATGTCTATCTAAAAAATTACAATGCAATAAAAAATACTCAAAACAAGAAGCCTTGCAATGCAACAATGATTTGGGTTGAGAAATCAGTTATATATTTTTTATATCCATATTTTTATTAAAGTGGAAGTAAACCATCCTATTGTTTTCAGCTAAGGAAGCTGCCATCTTGGCCTCCCTTTAATCTTTAACTGCCATGAAGCTGCACATGTGATCAGTTATAACACCAGCCATTGGATGGTTTGACAGTTTGGTTGAGAGCACAACCAATGTGACAGTTAACATTTCCGGCATGCCATGTTTTTTCAAACTGTTAGATCGATGGGTTTACTTCCGCTTTAACCACTTCCCACCCGGCCAATGTATATATACGGCCGGGTGGGAGCCGCCTGCTCCTGATAGGACGTTCAGGAACGTCCTTCAGGAGTAGCGGGATCGCGCGCACGTGCGCCCGCGCAGCGGCGCGATCCCGATGTGCTCGTGTCACCCGGACACGGCACATCTCAGATCGGCAGGAGGGCTCTGTGATTGGCCCTCCTGATCACATGACGGCCGTGTCCAATCACGGCCGTCATGTGATGTAAACAAACAGCCGGTTGCTAGGCAATCGGCTCTCCTCTCCTCACACGGAAGTCATCGCAGAGGAGAGGAGAGCGGATCGCTGCAGCCGGCTGATGATCAGTGAGTATGGGCTGCTTTTCACAGCTTTTTACTCACTGATCATCAGTGTAGTGTCAACACACAACACACCACACAGTACAAACACAGTCCCCACATATGTCCCCAAAACACACATGTCCCAAAACATACATGTCCCCAAATAATAAAAACACATGTCCCTAATAATAAAAACATGTCCCCCACATATGTCCCACTAAAATCACATGTCCCAATGATTATCTGCACACATATGTACGTGATCACCTGCACACATATGTACATGATCATTTGCGTACATATGTCCGTGATCACACAAACCAATTATTATACACTTAACGGAATTTTTTTTACCAAAAACATGTAGCAGAATACATTTTGGCTTAAATTTATGACAAAATTTGATTTTATTGGATTTCTTTTCAAATAGAAAAAAGAAAATATTGTTTTTTTCCCAAATTTCCGCTTTTTTTGCGCTTATATCGCAAAAAAAAAAAAACGGAGTCGTGAATAAATACCACCAAAATAAAGCTCTATTTGTGCGAACAAAATGATAACAATTTCATTTGGGTACAGTGTAGCATGACCGCGCAATTGTCACTGAAAGCGCTAGAGCGCTGAAAGCTGAAAATTGGGCTGGGAAGGAAGGGGGTGAAAGTGCCCTGTATTGAAGTGGTTAAGAAAAAAAAATTATTTTTCCTTGCACAAAAACAAGAGAAATTACACAGTATATGCCAAATTGTAAAGAGAACAAACATAAATAATTTCATCAAGTGTAGAATGTAGCATCTATATTATACAAGTAGCAAGCTCTTCAGGGTAAATTATAGCTGACACCATAAAACACGATGTCTTAGAGAAAAATAAAGTGAAATATGCAGAGAGAAGCAAAAATCTATAAGTAGGTAGACCGATTTAGTAGTACCATAGTACTAGTATCAGTGAGTATCAGCGTGGTACAAAAGAGGTATACTCTTTATGTTAGCAAGGCTGACACACAAACTAGAGTACCTATCAATATGGCTGTAAGGAGAAGTTAGAACGGGAGAGTTTATGCTGGTTCAAGTGGAACATCGGGACACATTGTGCATAATCCTGTACAGAAACACAGGTTGGGGGATAAACTATGTGCATGTTGGATCTCCTTAAAAAGAGATCTAGTTAGCTGGTAAGCGGCAGTGATTTCATTGGTGGAGGACTTTCCCTTGGTGTACCCTGTCACTTCTTTGAGGGTGTTGTGTGCGGTGTCACTATTGAGGACTGAAGATTTACCTCTCCATTTTTGTTGAGGACTATTTTTTATTTATTTATTTAGTTCCAAGTTATCTATCACATTTTTTTTTTTTCTTTCTTTCACTGTTAGTGTGTTAATTCACAACTATATCTATGTGATTAAGATTGTTATTTTAATTTTTTATTGCACATTGAGATCAATATTTTGCAGTTGAACATGTAGCACACATATATCCATACAAGGGTATATAGTCTTCTATACATTTTTTAAAATTCAGCGCAGCTTTGGTTTATAGATCTGGATTGTATTGTGTGTATCTCACATTAAGTTGCTGCAGGATTTTTTCTTTTTATTTATTTATTTTTTCCAATTCTTATCACTATCACAGGGAGGATTATTAGTGCCGGTTCACACTACCGCGACTTGTCAGGCGACTTAGCCGCCTGACAAGTCGCGCTCCGTTCTGTACTACGGAACCGTTCTAATAGGAGCGACTCAAGTCGCTCCGACTTAGAAAAAGGTTCCTGTAGTATTTTCGGGGCGACTTCAGGCGACTTGCATTGACTTCTATACAGAAGTCATTTTGCAAGTCGCCGCTGAAATCGTGTGCAGGTCGCGTCTGTGAGACGCGCTGCAAGTCACGTCGCCCCTGTGTGAACGGGCACTTAGACAGCGCTGTTTTTCACACGATTTTACTGTTTATGTTAAACTAGGAAACAATGGTAAGACAATTTGGCAAAACTAGAATCAATGATTGAGCATGCATGTGAAAGGGGAGGGGGGAGGATAGGGAACCAGTATCCCAGGTCACCATCCGTAAATCAAGCACCATCTTTACAGTAGCCAAAATAGGTAAAATCTCAGGGGAATGATAGAGATGTCCAGGGGGTCTTCCACCATATATTACAGTCTCCACACATTATTGTATTTATCAACAGAATTATTGGTAGGAGCTGTTAGGTATTCCATCTATTTTACATCTGAGATCCTGGCGTGAAGTTCCATTAGAGAGGGAGGTATATATCAAATAAAGGACAATTAAATATCTCACAGTGGTGACCAAGAAGGACAAAAGTTTTAAAAAACAGCCGAGTTTTTGTGAGCAGTGATTTTAATAATGTGTAACAATAAAAGTGACTATGGCTATCATTACTCCACATTTCTTTTTGTCATTATTGGAGAAGAAATAATGGGAATATTTTTTATGCACACAGTTTGGTGGTATGGAATTTGTAAACGTGTCTCTTGCACACACAGTGTATCCGCCTCTTGCGCACATGCCTCTTTCCAGAGGAGATTTCTTTTGAATGGGGAGTTGAGCCCTTTGGCATTGAAGGATACTATTTTGAGCGGCATAATGTTAGATGACCCAGGACAGTGCACAGGCATCGAACGCGATCACAATATGTACACAGTTGAGTATTACAAAGATCAAATATTAAGTAACCTTACTTGTTAACATATATGATAGACAGTCTGTTAGTTCTTGTTTGCTAGGTAGAGAAGAGGAAATCTGTACTGTTTAGT
This sequence comes from Lithobates pipiens, assembly GCF_037356315.1. Taxonomy (NCBI): domain Eukaryota; kingdom Metazoa; phylum Chordata; class Amphibia; order Anura; family Ranidae; genus Lithobates; species Lithobates pipiens. The sequence goes on along the minus strand of NW_027507686.1, from coordinate 152,947,526 downwards.
GTATATTTAGCCTAAAGTACGAACAATCGTTGAAATCTAGTAGTTTGTTCTAATAATAATAGATACCAGAAAGTGAACGCTATGCGAAGAAGAACAACAAGAGAAAAAAAAAGGAGAAAACAAAACAAAACTGTGGTACACCTAAGTTAGAGGTGAGTACTTACGGGAGCATGCTTAGCACACTCTGGTTTGGTGGGGAGGTGGAAACAGGTAGGTCGCCCAAGCAGGCTGTTTCACGCTTGGGAAAATTAACCTTAAAGGGGATGTCAGGTTTTGTTGGTCTTATTAGGATGATGCCGAGGAGGAAGAGGCGGCGAGGCAGGTTGATTACCGGATCTGCGAGAAGTTGCGTGGGTAGGAAGTAGACCCCAATTAGTCAATTTTTTGTATCCATCCTTGGGGGAGAGAATCAGCACAATTTTTTGCTGGTAGGTGACCAGGAGCTTTGTGGGGTATCCCCAACGATCGCCACCGACATACACAAAGCTGAGTATACTCGGCTAGGCTTGGCTCCTCTCAGGCTCCTCTCGGCTCCTCTCACAGTCCCGCCCCTATGAAGGACATAACACAGGTCCAATGGCAGGACTGGGCGTGACTGAGAGAGAAGCCAAGCCTAGCCGAGAACACTCGGCTATGTGTATATCAACAGAGATCGGTGGGATTTGGCGCATAACACTCATCCACGATTTTCCCCTGATTTTAAAAGGAAAAAGTGCGTGTTATATGCCGATAAATATGGTACTTTTCTGGTGCTTTCATGGTGCGTATGCTGCCATGGATAGGCACCAGGAAAGAAATTACAGAGAGGTAAGTATTCAAGTTTCCATTTTAGCACAGTGGTTCTCAGCCTCAGTTCTCAAGTACCCTTGCCAGGACATGTTTTGGGAATTTTATCTTGGCTAAAATAGCTGTCCAAAATACCAAGCCATTGACTAATTTACCTGTGCAAGATGAAGGAAAACCTGCAAACATGGCCTATTGGGGGTACTTGAGGACGGAATTGCAAAGCACCAATTTAGAACACTGAGCTAAAATCTAGCTCCAGACAATCTTATTCTAGTTTTGGGCATTTGAGGGAAACAAAGTGAGTGTTAGAACCCCTTTTTGTCTTTTTTATGTTGGGCTTTGTGTCCCTTTTCTTAAAATTGGCTTCACTTCCTGCCACATAGCCAAACAGGAAGTGACGGTGAAACCCTACCAATGCCATTCCTTGGGGACACACAGGTCAATCTAACTAGTGTCCCCATTAGGCAAATTGTACTCTAGCACTTTGTTGTGTACGCACCAAATTCTTAGCTACGGTATTTTGGGGTTTATTAAAGGTAAATTCATGTTGCAATATGAGTGTATTCGCTGTAAATCTGAGGGGAAGCACTAGTGATTTTATCATCCAATCATGTAGAAGCAAAAATGGTCTTTTTATTTTCCTTGCATGTCCCCTCGGATTTCCACCAACTGCACTTGTAGTGCAAACTGGATTTGCCTTTAGTAAATAAACCCCAAAGACTTTCCCTGTTTTTTGTTATCTTGGGTTTACATTGAGGGGGAGTTTACATGCCACAGATTGTACATGAAGACCCCTTTCACACCGGGGCATTTTTCAGGTTCTTTTGGGCTAAAATAGCTCCTGTAAAGTGCTGAAAAACAGCTCCCCTGCAGTCTCAGTGTGAGAGCCTAAGCTCTTTCACACTGAGGTGCTAAAGTGCGAAAAATAGCACCTGCAAAGCGCCCTGAAAGAGACGCTCAATTCACTTCAATGTGAAAGCCCCGAGGCCCTTCGCAATGGAGCGGTGCGCTTTCAGGACGGTCAAAAAAGTATGCACCGCTCCTAAAGCGCCCGTTCCCTTTGAAAAAAATGGGGTAGCGCTGAAAACCCGCCACTACAGTGGCGGTTTTAACCCTTTTACATCCACTAGCGGGGGTTAAAACTACCCAGCTAGCAGCAGAATAGCGCCGCTAAAACTACGGTAAAGCTTCAGTGTGAAAGCAGCCTAAGGTCAATGAGCTTGCAGGACATTAGAAAAAACTCCTCCAAGCAGCATCTGCTTTCACATAAAAGTGGTCCCAGTGGTGTATTCACCACAGGCTCACTTTTATGGGCAGCAGGAGAGGTGCCACCCCTTCCGCCTGTTCTCGGTCATTTTTCCCACTTACAAGAGAGATCATCAGCAGCAGAAATGATCTGATCTGTTGTAGTGATGGGCAGCAAGATGGCCCCCACCACTCAACTCTATGACCTTGGAGCAACATCAAAGATTTTTATTTATTTAATTTTTTTCATTGCTTTCAAGTGTAAATGTGAGATCTTTTTGACATTAAAGAGGCCCTGTCCTGCTTATTTCTATTACAAGGGATGTTTAGATTCCTTGTAATAGGAATAAAAGGGTTTCCCAAAAATAAAAACAATTAAAGGCACAGTGTAAAAATAAAAAGTAAAATAAATAATTTTTTATTTTTATTTTTTTAAGTGACGCTTTACCATCATTTTTTCAGGTATTCGGCAGCTAGCAGGGCACTATTATATATATATATATATATATATATATATAATTTGTGTGTGTGTGTGTGTATATATATATATATATATATATATATATATATATATATATATATATATATATATATTTGTGTGTGTGTGTGTGTGTATATATATATATTTTTTGTTATTATTATTATTATTTTTATTAAAAAGGGCAAATCTGGCCCCTTTTCCAGTAACTAAGATGACTGTCGCATTGCCGAGTGGCCGCGCATGCGCCCACGCATGTGCAGAAGCGTCAAACGGCGAAAATAGAAAAAAAGGCAAGCCGACCTCCCCAAGCCCCAGAATGCGCATGTGCAACACGGCGGTGAGAACGCCAGCCAGCACAACTCATTCTGCCGGGCTTTTTAGGATGGGAGAAGCCCAGGCACCTGCTGCCCCCCGCTGTACAGAAAAGCAAGGGACAAACAATGGGAAAACATATATGGCGAATACCGGGTAAACATATATGTAAAAACTTTTTTTAAAGGAAAAAAAAAAAAAAAAAAGGGAAGTGAGAGAATACCAGAGGGAAAAAGAAAAGAAAACTATATCACAAGCCTGGGAAAAGAAAGGGAGAGCTGATCCTTTTGTGACTCCTCTGCATTCATCATAGGTTATGGTAGCAGATTGCGTTCCTGTGAGGAAACTCTGTGAAAGACCCCAGCAGATCCACAGAGGGGTTCCCAGTCTTATCAGCGCTGTGAGTGGCCCAAGAACAGGGACTGCATATGGGAAAGGCTAAACCCGGCGGACGCTGCCAACTGCAGAGTTATAGACATACTGCTACTCTTCACCAGCACAAAAAGTATGAGGAAAAAAAGGAGAATGTTGGGGGAGAGACTATGCCTTTAATTTATGCTATTCACTAGTCCTGAGGGAGGAGTCGAGGCGGAGCTCTATCACCAGTATGGTGCCATGGATAGGCACCAGGAAAAGGGGTTACAACATTACTACTTTTGGTTTCTTTAAAGCCCCAGGTCATTTGGCTGGCCAAAGACCAGACCACTTTTTGTGATTCGGCACTGCACCACCAGACACAAGCTGCTTTCACCAATGATTATAGATTATCACCATAAAATGCACACAATTACATTTTGACAATTATGACATTTCACATCCAAGTCAAGGAAAGATCTGCACAGTTGTTGATAGGAGGATCTCTAGAATGAATATTGAGTTGTTTCAAAAAGAAACTAATGAATGGAAAAAAACTGGAAGCAATATTCTCCATGTGATAAGGAAAAGCTCATTAACATGATCAGCATTACAATGAGCAAGTGCCTAATGTCTGTTCTGTATTTAAGAATGTGTCTGCGCCAATGTGCACAATGATTCCGCTCATCCGGCACAAGTCACCAGCTGGTTTCTATTCATTTATGTATGCACGATGTCGCAATAATTATTCCTGCATGCACTAATGTGCCAACATGTTCATAGATCAGCCCTTAAAGTGTCAAAAATGTCTGGATATTGCCTTCATCAGATAGGGTGATGTCACCCCTGTAAAAGCCAAATTTTGAAGATGCACACAATTTGGGAGTCAACATTGGTCTTTCCCACCTGATCCCATGCCTAATATCAACATGTGCTATCATGGGGGGATCAATAGATGTGTTTTGTGGGTGCAACCCCTTCCCCTCACTTACTAGAGTTACTAGGAAATGGTTGCACAAAACGCGTACATTGATATCCCCTGATGGCAGATAGCACATGTTGACACACTGGAGGTTATTTAGTAAAGGCAAATCCACTTTGCACTACAAGTGCAAACTAAGTGCAGAGTTCTACCCAACACATCAATCATGTTCTTCATTTGTTGTTCCATAACATTGAGTTTCTTCCTTATGCTGTCAAATTCCCCATTCCACCCCATAATGTCATTGATTAGCCTTTGTGCACTTGCACTTGTGAAATGTTCAGCTTGCTCTTCAACAACCATCACATCACCAAAAAATTTGAGTAAAAACATGTATTTAGAAATATGCAGGCATCCCTGAAGCCGGGGTGTCAGACACTCACCTGTTGTGGTGACAATCTCACTGACTTCCTCCAGATCCTCGGGGTGTGTTTTTTTTTTTTTTTTGGAGTCCCCCTTCTTTCTCAATTTGGGGGTTCCTGATGTCCTCTGAGTGGTGTCCTCCGAGTCTTTTCTTCCCCCTATGAGAATCAAATACAAGGTATACTTAGCACACAGATATAGAGTCCTGAAATAGGAATATGAAACATTGCTGGGAAGTGGGGTACAATTGTCTGTTTTGAGCAGAGTTCCAAGCTGAAGACCTGATTTTATTCCTTTCTCAAGCTGGAATACTTACCTTTTTCTGTCAATTTTCACAGATGGAGACACCCCAAGTATCCACTGGAGCACCTGTGTGGGACTCCAGTCCATATGTGTAAACAGCTGTTGAGTGTCCTCTCCTTACATTACACTTAATCAAGCTTGCATTTCATTCTAGTTACAAACACATCTAGACATCAAGGTCCCAAACTTATTTTTAGACAAATATGTATGACCAAATGTATTTAACCTGTATCTTTCCCAAATATCGTATTTAATGAGTGGACAATGTTTCCTACGACCGATTAATGTGTCCAAGAACATGAAAGTCGCCATTTTAAACTGTGCAAAAGTAATGAAAATAACATGGCACAGCATGCAAGTAATAATAATAATCGGAATACATGACAACTACTTAGTTTTTAGAAGAATTTTCTTGATCCTTCTATGCTGATCCTGCTCCCTCAGTTTCAGGTCTGACCAGCATTTCCTTATTTGCTCCTTTGATCATCCTACCCCAAAATTTGTGTGCAGACTCTTCACAACTTTCGTCATGATTTTGTCCTTTATCACATTTGGGTTGGTGTACGGTCCATTCTTGTCATCATAGTCATTGCTCCTCAAGATGTCTACCATCTCCACCATCTCAAGAAAGGCCATATTTGAAGCCTTAAATCTTTGCCTACGGGATCAGGGTGTTTCAGCCTCTGGGATTTCTTCCTCCTCATTCTGACTCCAACCACACACCTGCCATGTCGCTCCTGCTGTGCACCGAAGAGAAGGAGTGGGGAATATTCTCATCAGGGGCAGGCGAGGCAGGCAGAGTTTCAAGCATGCGCAGTGTATATGTGCGGAGTAAGGAGGATGAACGTTCTAACGAAGGTAACATTTTAACTTGGGCCATCAGTGGCTTATACCGATTCAAGATTGAGCCTATATTGGGATAAGATTATGAGAGTTTAGGCTGACATTAGTGTTTTGGTCTTGTGTATTGTCTTACAGAAAATATGAATCACTTTAAGGACCCAGAATTCATGGCCAGTTTCATAGAAAAATACAGGAGGATGAGGAATTTGTGGGAGGTGAAACACAGCTTATATTATAATAAACAAGCTAGGAGGTCAACCCTGGAGAAACTTCTGGAATTTGTGAAGACCCAGGTCCCCGATGCAACCATCGTGTTCTTGGAAAAGAAAATTTGGATCTTGAGGAACATGTATAAGAACGAGCATAATAAGATCCAGAAATTACTCTGATCAGTACCATCAGCATCACAAGTGTATGTACCCAGGCTGTGGTACTTCAACAAACTGCGGTTTCTGGATGACCAGACTGAAGACAGGGAAATGCTTTCTACCCTTTCCTGCAGCCTTCCCTCCACCCTTCCCTCAACCCCAGCAGAGGCTGACGAGGAACAACCTGGGCCTTCCATCCTGGAAGAAGTGGATGTGCCCAGCTGGAGCCAGGTATATTATTTTTAGACATATTTATTGTCCTAATATTAATGATGATAAGTTGATGTTATAATTGATAACAAATGAATGATTTAAAGCAAAGAGATTTACATATCAATAGACCGTAGTGGTAAAAAATGTTTAGGACAAGAATGAAAAATGCTGGGGTCAGAATGATAGTCTTTTCTATTTATTAACATTCAATTTGCAAGTCATGAGCTGAAAATTGTGTGTGATTTATGAAGCAAAAACTTAACCTTTTTTATACACAGAATAAGCTCAGCCAGGAGGAGGGTCTGGAAATCGGTAACCAGGAGGAGTCTATGCCCAGTGTCAGCCAGGAGGAGGCCGGGCCCACTGTCAGCCAGGAGGAGGCCAGAGGTGGGTGGGCCCAGTAGGCACCTCACCCAATCCCAGGTGCCTTCCCTCCGCCTTACAACAAAAAGGCTCTGGAAGGGGACGATGATGGAGGAGGCAGCACTGGGACTCATTAGGGAAGCATTGCTGCTATCTAGCCACAAGATTGCTGAAATTGGAGGAGGGCCAATGCCTCCTCTGTGAGGGAATTATTGGTGAGGCCCTTCAGAAGGGGTTGAGGGGCCAGCTGACTGAGAACAGCCACATATATGAGCTCACCCATCCTCCTCCTCCTCCTGCCATAAGTCCACCACCAGAGGCACAGCCTCCAAGGAAGGGTGCAGGGAAGGCTGCAGGGAAGCATGGAGGGAAGGCTGCAGCGAAGAGAAGAAAGTGATGACCTGGCTTCAGTCTGGTCTGACAGAAGACGAAGGCTGGTGTAGTACCACAGCCTGGGGACAGATATGTCATCTGCTGCTGGTCCTGGGATTCCTGGACCAGATTGTGCTCCAAATTATATGGACTCCTCAAGCTAACAATTTTATTTTCCACAGACTTGATGTGTGCCCTGGGGGCCAAAAGACTTTGCAAATTCCAAAAGTTTCTCCAGCGTTGCTTTCCTCTTTATTTTGTTATCAGCCAGAATAAATGGAGATTTTATTTTCTGAAAATACTTGCCTATGTGTTTTTCTACAAAAAGGACAGTTTGTGAGTAGGCAGGCAAATTTCTAAAAGACAATGTTAAATTAGCAAGGGACACCAACCTCCTTGAGGTTAATAAAAAATACAAGATAATAATGTTATTGTGGTAATTTGACACACAAAAAATAAAATTATATATGAAGATCACTAGAAAATAATTATCCAATTATCCAAAACAAAAAGGAGATCTTGATGAAATAAAAATAAAAAAGATATACTATAAAAATTAATTATAAACATGTTATAAACATTATTATGGAGATCAGGCTTTTAAAAGTTAAGATTATTCATGAGATCAGGAGAAATAATCAAGAAATAAGTTTGTCAGAACTCTGTGTGAATATGAGCAGCAAAACAACTTTATTATTCTAGCATTAAAAGAAGAAAAGAATGCACTGCATTAAAAGATCACAGAATTTGTTGCTTGAGAAATGTGCTAGCTCCATTATGAAAGCTAGTTTTACCACACCGATCGCTTCCATCTTATACTTGCTTCAGAGCATATGTCGTTTTTGGTACATTGGAACAGCATACAGACAAACGGTTTTCCCGATTAGGAATTGGTTCAGTCGGAAATATTTAGAACATGTTTTATTTCTAGGCCTGTCAGAATTTTCGATGTAAAAAGTCAGATAGGGCATACACACAATCGGAATATATGATGAAAAGCTCGTGTCTGACTTTTTCTGTCGGACATTCTGCTCGTGTGTACACGGCATTACTCTCCCTGAAACTGAAAAGTTTCATACTTACACTGGGATCACCTTTGAGATATTTGTATTTTACAATCATATCGCCTCTCAAGCGTCTCTTCTCCAGGGAGAATACATTTAGCGCTTGTAGTCTTTCCTCATAATTGAGGTCTTCCAGTCTCCTTATTAACCACTTCAGCCCTGGAAGGATTTACCCCCTTAATGACCAGGCCATTTTTTGAGATATGGCACTGCAACGCTTTAAATGACAATTGCGTGGTCTGGCGATGTTATATACAAACAAAATGTATGTCCTTTTTTCCCATAAATAGAGCTTTCTTTTGGTGTCTTTGGTGCTATTTGATCACTTCTGTGGTTTTTATTGTTTGCGCTCTGAACAAAAAAAGAGAGACAATTTTGAAAAAAAAACAATATTTTTTTTTTTTACTTTTGCTATAATAAATATAAAAAAATACATATAAAAAATACATAAAAAAAATAAAAAATGTCTTCATCACTTTAGGCCAATATGTATTCTTCTACATATTTTTGGTAAAATCGCAATAAGTGCATATCGAGTTGTTTGCACAAAAGTTATAGGGGGTTATTTAACTTTAACTTAGAAGTGCAGTCGCTCTAAATCTAAGGGGTAGATCTGAAATGAGTGGAAGCTCTGCTGATTTTATCATCCAATCATGTGCAAGATAAAACACAATTTTTTTTATTTTCCTTGCATATCCCCCTTGGATCTACAGTGACTTTACTTTCAAGTGCACTTGCAGAGCAAAGTGGATTTGCCTTTAGTAAATAAACCCAATAGTGTCTATAAAATAGGCAAAATAGTTGACATTTTTATTATTATTATTATTATTATTATTATTATACTAGTAATGGCAGAGATCTGCAATTTTTAGCATGACTGCAACATTGCTGCGCACAGATCTGAAACTTTTGACACTTTTTTTTGTTTTCCATTTAAACTTTATTAATGATAATGGTAATACAGCGCACATATATGAATATACATTAGTTGACAGGCATATGGCTATGAGTAAGTTTGTTCAATTGGTAACAGAGAAAATAAAGCATGTATTAGCAAAACTTTAGATTCAAACGGTCAGTGGCATATATTCAAATTAAGCAAATATTAAGAATATTCGTGATATGAACTAGAAAAATAGATTTAGGATAGACATGGAGTAAGTTGGTATTGAACAGAGGGATATGGTAGTTGGGGTGGGAGGGAGAGGTAGGGGAAGGGTAGGAGTGGAGTTAGGAGGGAAGGGGGGATAAGAGAAGTAGTTGTAGTCAAGTAAGGTTATTTGGTTTGTTCGTGATACACTTTAATAGGTAAAAAATATTCTGAGAGGTAATAGTGTGGCCATTACTGTCTTGTTCAAGATACTTGTTAGCAAATGCTCAGGGGTCAATGTCATGTATAATTGTGACTTAAACTGATATGTTTGCCTTCAAATCCTCATAGTCCTGCGAATATCTAAAGGTGAACCAGGGAGACCAGGTTTTGTGGTAATGTTCAATTGAGTCGTTGGACTGTGCTATTGTTTCCTCCATGTCACACAAGTCTGTGATTCTGTGCAGCCAATCTCTAATGGATGGAGTGTTGGGGGATTTCCAATATAATGATATAAGAGATTTGGCTGTGTTTAGTAAATGTTTAGACAATTAATTTTTGTATTTTTGGAAGGAAAAATTAGTGACACTGAGTAGGCTACACGCTGCATCCAGCCTCAAGGTGGTTTCTGTGATGCGGCGAATAATTGTTTTTACCTGTGCCTTGTCTTTCTGGCACCGCCAGCATAGGCAGAGGTTTGTTGGTACCACAATTATTAATATTTAATTTGACAGGTGTGTCATACCATTAAGTGAGTAATTTGAAGGCCGTTTCTTGCGTTCTGGTGCTGAGTGAGCATTTGTGTGCTAGTATACATACTCTCTGCCATTGTCTATAAGTAAGCTCTATACCAAGATCTTTTGACCAGCTTTTTCTGAATCTGTCAGTAGATGATTTTATTTGTTTTTTGCAACCAGGCATATGATAAGGAGGTGGCTCTTGGAATATGATCTCCCTTCAGGCACACTGATTCCAATTCTGTTGGGTGTCTAATAAAGTGACCTCTATGGCAAGTATTATTGACAAAGCTTCAGATCTGAAAGTAGGTCCATAGTGGTAGGTGTGGCGTTTGGGTGTCTGTTTTAAGCATAAGAAAATCCTTCATCTGTGTATCATAGAAGCAGTGTTTTGTAAGGATGGCGATGCTCGGGTCTGATGATTGTAGTAGACGGTTCCTAACACCTGGGGGGTGGTCAGGGTTATTCTGGAGTGGAGTAAGCAGACTTAGTGGGATGGAGAGATCAGGATTTTTAGTTGACAAATGGAAAATTGAAAGATTGGTGTTTATTAGGGGATGTTGTTTTAAGTCCGGTGGATAATTTGTCCTGGATACCCAGGGAGAGAATTTCAGGGGTTAGGGACTTAGGTCATTTTCTAGTGAGACCCAATCTTTAAGGTCAGAATGGCAGTGCCAGACAATAACCCTAGTGATATGCAACACATAATAATATTTTCTATAGTCGGGTAGGCCTATCCCTCCTTGTTTCTTTTGTCTTGTCAATAGGGTGAATTTAATTCTTAGATGTTTATGGGCCCAAACGAAGTTAAGGTGAATCGATTGTAGAGTTTTGAAAAAGCTTGGGGGGATCTTTATCGATAAGGTTCTGAACAAATAAAGAATTCTGGGAAGGATAGTAATTTTACAGATGGCTGCCCTACCGAACCATGAGAAGTTTTTTTCGGATGGCACGTTCAGATCTTTCGCTATAGCCTTAAGAAGAGGTGGAAAATGTTTCTCAAAGACTTGAGAGAGTTGGGGGGTTAGCCATATCCCCAAATATTGGAAAGCTGAGGTTTCCCATTTGAAGGGACAGTTGTTTTGTAAGACTTTTAACGCTGTGAATGAGATATTGATATTCATTGCCTCAGATTTTATGTAATTTTTTTTTTTTTAATTAGATATGTAACCAAAATGAGAGAATTCTTTCATCAAGTTTGGTAGTGATGTGTTATTTTGTCATGAAAAACAGGAGGTCATCCGCATATGCTGCTATTTTGTACTCCTTATTTGCTTATTGGAATCCCTGTATGTTTTGATTTAACATCAGTCTCCTGAGGAATGGTTCAAGTGTTAATATGAAGAGAATTGGCGAGAGAGGGCATCCCTGCCTTGTACCAATAGTAATGAGTACCGTATCAGGTAAGGAGCCGTTCATTTTTAACTTTGCCAAAGGGTTCTTATCAAGCGCAGAAATCCACAATAGCATATGGGTACCCAAGCATGAAGTACCAGGCTACTCGATCGAAGGCCTTCTCTGTGTCTGTGGTGAGGAGAAGGCCCTCCATTTTTCGCTTTTGGGCAGCATAAATTAGGTTGAGCGATTTTGTGACATTGTCTTTCGCCTCTCTACCTGACATGAATCCTAGCATGAATCCTGCCTGTTCAGGACCAGTCAACTTGTGCAATAAAGGCTTTAGTCTGTTAGTAATGATTTTTGTCATTAATTTGACATCTAGATTGAGCAATGAGATTGGTCGGTAGCTAGTACAGTGTGTTGGATCTTGGGTATAACTGCTATATGGGCTACCAGAAAAGTAGTGGGGACATCTCTAGGTGCTGAGAAGGAATTAAGTAACTTTGTGAGGGGGTTTGTTAGGATAATGTAGTTCATTTCTTGGGACGGCTGGCGAGAGTTTAGGCTGGTCACTCCTTGCACAAAGTGCCACACCGGAAATAAGTGTTTGGCACTTGTACCCAGGCACTATTTCTTCTAACAAGACCACCTGTCATCTTCACCATCTCCTCACCATGCCTTCTCTGCTCTACTTTTTCAGGTAACTGCACTGATCTTCCCTGCAACACAAAAAGTCACTCTACCTGTCTGCAATTTCCCACCTGACTCTTCATACCCTCTGGTAACTGCACTGATCTTCCCTGCAACAAAAAAGTTGCTCTACCTGTCTGAGATTTCCTACCTGACTCTTTATACCCTCTGATAACTGCACTGATCTTCTCTGCAACACAAAAAGTCGCTCTACCTGTCTGCAATTTCCCACCTAACTCTTCATACCCTCTGGTAACTGCAAAGACCCTTCTCTTCTCTTAAACACTGAACTACATTGTCTAACTGAACTTTAATTCTGCCTTACTAAGAATTTGAAACTACGGTCTATACTTGTTTTGTTTTTGAAAGTATCACTTATTTTGTATTATGCTACCCTTAACAACATCAAACATTTAACCTTATTCTGTTGCCCCCTCTTGCACTGCAATCTGTCCAGGCCAGTTGTAACCCCCCCCCCCCCCCACAAGCCTGGTTTTATCAAATTCTAATTGATTCATTTTGAATCTTCCCCCCACACCTTCCCAGTATAAATGTAGTTCATTTCTTGGGATGGCTGGCGAGGGTTTAGGCTGGTCACTCCTTGCATAAAGTGTCACACCGTTTGGCACTTGTACACGGGCACTTTGACTAAGGCACTTCTTTTTTTAAAATCAACAGGTTTTATTTAGTTTACAGTGCATACATGTTGTAGTGTACAGTTTCAGGCACGGTACATATCATACATGACTTCAAGTAACAGTTGTGTCTACAGCTCAGGTCTTTATCATCACATCATAACATATCCAGGGAATGTATGGGATAAATAAGAACATGGACCTTCGGTATATTGGGACTCGCTTTGTCACCCATGGGCTTGGTAATCCATGAGTCATCTACTTTCCCGTGCGCAGTGCAAAGGTCAGTTTATAAGCAAGTGTTGGACTCCCGCAGCCACCTGTCCCAGATTTTATACTATTTCACAGGACATCCTCTATTAATGTATATACATTTTTTATATGGGAGGGTATTGTTTATTTCTGCCTTCCAGTCGGCTATGTTCGGGGGGCAAGTCCTCATCCATTTCCTAGCTATTACCTTATGCGCGATGAATAGCGTCTCATGCAGAAATACCTTTGTGTACCTGTCGGTCGACTCTGGCATGAGTCCTAGGAGGCACATTTTTGGGTCAAGCGTGACCGGAGAGCCCATATCGTCATGAAGGAATCTCACTATCTGTGTCCAAAGTCCCTGTATTTTGGGGCATGACCATAACAGGTGGATAAACGTGCCCGTCTCCCTCTCACACATTGGGCACAAAGTGGACTGAGAGTTTCTGTATCTGGCTACCCTAATGGGGTGAGGTACGCCTGATGGATTATATAGGTTTGGGTCAGTCTTTCCGAGAGCCTTGGGGAAACCGTTTTACAAAGTTCCAAGGCTTCCCCCATTCCTCATCCTCTATGGGTCCCACAGCCCTTTCCCAGCGAGGCTTAAGGCCATATGCTAGTTTATTTGTGACAGGAGTGGAGAGCATGTTATAGAATGCCGATATAAGCTTTTGAGGATCCGTATTTTTGACTATCGCCATGATTACATTCGGAGTGGGTTGAGGAGGGGACGATAGAAATTGATTTTGGGTTGCGTGTTTGACTTGTAAGTATCTGAAGAACATGTGATCAGGAAGGTTGTATTCTTCTTTGAGTGCGTGAAAAGTTTTTAGGGTCCCATGCGCAACTAAATGATGTAGGTAGAAAATTCCATAAGCGGACCAGCAATCCACATTCGCCAGAACTCAAGTAGGGTCCTGTTGTGCCATAATGGGGTAAATCATTATATTGGGGAATCCCCAGCTTGGCAGAAGCGATGTCCCATACACGCCTGTATTGTTGCAATAGGGCCTTCTCCCCGCTCTGCAAGCCAGCATTTCCGGGGCCTGTTATCACATACAATGAATCTTCCGTGCATCTGGCCCACTTGGGGCACATCAGCTGGAGGAACCGCTCTCTGTCTGTCTTGTGTGGTGTGTGGTACAATTGGGACAATTGGGACGCAATATAAGTGAAGATCAGGCAACGCCATACCTCCCAGGTCTGTAGGGTTTTTGAGTACCTGCCATGCCAGTTTATATCTGTTAGGAGCCCAGACAAACAGTTTAACCACTTAAGGACTGCCGTATTGCCAATGTACGTCATTACAATGGCACAGGCAGGCACAAGCACGTACATGTACGTGCCTGCCTTCCAGCGGGTGGGGGGTCCGATCGGACCCCCTCCCGCTGGATACGGCGGTCCGTTTCCCTCCAGCAGCGATCCGTGATGAGGGGATGGCCGTTGGTTTCTGGCCACCCCCTCTCGATCGCTCCTGGCCAATGACGAACTTCCTCCCACTGTGTATTGTTTACACAGGAAGGAGGAAGTGATGTCATTCTCCTCGGGGCGGTCTTTTTGACCGGACTACGAGGAGAAGACTAAAAGTAAGTGCACCAAAACACTACACTGACACATAGGTACACATAGGTACACAAACCCCCCCGATCCCCCCCCCATTGCCCCCCCCCCCCCAGTCACAGTGTCACTGATTGCATTGATCATTTCTTTACTGATCAATGCATTCAGTGTCAGTTGTAAAAGTAAAAACTGTCAGGGCAGTTAGTGTTAGGTCCAGGGTAGCCCCCTATCACCCCCCAATAAAGATTTAACCCCCTGATTGCCCCTAGAGTTAACCCTTTCACCCCCCTTTTGCCAGTGTCACTAAGCGATAATTTTTCTGATCGCTGCATCAGTGTCGCTAGTGTCGCTAGGTAGCTAGTTATTTTTTTAGGTTCACCGCCAGGTTTTTATATCGCTAGGTACCCCGATATACAACCCAATAATGGTTTTAACATCCTGATTGCCCCTAGTTAACCCTTTCACCCCCTTTTGCCACTGTCACTAAGCGATCATTTTTCTGATCGCTGCATTAGTGTCGCTACTGTCGCTAGGTAGCTAGTTATTTTTTTAGGTTCACCGCCAGGTTTTTATATCGCTAGGTACCCCGATATACTACCCAATAATGGTTTTAACATCCTGATTGCCCCTAGTTAACCCTTTAACCCCCTTTTGCCAGTGTCACTAAGTGATCATTTTTCTGATCGCTGCATCAGTGTCGCCACTGTCGCTAGGTAGCTAGTTATTTTTTTAGGTGCACCGCCAGGTTTTTATAGTGCTAGGTACCCCGATATACTACCCAATAATGGTTTTAACATCCTGATTGCCCCTAGTTAACCCTTTCACCCCCTTTTGGCAGTGTCACTAAGCGATCTTTTTTCTGATCGCTGCATCAGTGTCGCTACTGTCGCTAGGTAGCTAGTTATTTTTTTAGGTTCACCGCCAAGTTTTTATATCGCTAGGTACCCCGATATACTACCCAATAATGGTTTTAACCCCCTGATTGCCCCTAGTTAACCCTTTCACCCCCTTTTGCCACTGTCACTAAGCGATCATTTTTCTGATCGCTGCATCAGTGCCGCTACTGTCGCTAGGTAGCTAGTTATTTTTTTAGGTTCACCGCCAGGTTTTTATATCGCTAGGTACCCCGATATACTACCCAATAATGGTTTTAACATCCTGATTGCCCCTAGTTAACCCTTTCACCCCCTTTTGCCACTGTCACTAAGCGATCATTTTTCTGATCGCTGCATTAGTGTCGCTACTGTCGCTAGGTAGCTAGTTATTTTTTTAGGTTCACCGCCAGGTTTTTATATCGCTAGGTACCCCGATATACTACCCAATAATGGTTTTAACATCCTGATTGCCCCTAGTTAACCCTTTCACCCCCTTTTGCCAGTGTCACTAAGCGATCATTTTTCTGATCGCTGCATCAGTGTCGCTACTGTCGCTAGGTAGCTAGTTATTTTTTTAGGTTCACCGCCGGGTTTTTATAGCGCTAGGTACCCCGATATACTACCCAATAATGGTTTTAACATCCTGATTGCCCCTAGTTAACCCTTTCACCCCCTTTTGCCACTGTCACTAAGCGATCATTTTTCTGATCGCTGCATCAGTGTCGCTACTGTCGCTAGGTAGCTAGTTATTTTTTTAGGTTCACCGCCAGGTTTTTATATCACTAGGTACCCCGATATACTACCCAATAATGGTTTTAACATCCTGATTGCCCCTAGTTAACCCTTTCACCCCCTTTTGCCAGTGTCACTAAGCGATCATTTTTCTGATCGCTGCATCAGTGTCGCTAGTGTCGCTAGGTAGCTAGTTATTTTTTTAGGTTCACCGCCAGGTTTTTATATCGCTAGGTACCCCGATATACAACCCAATAATGGTTTTAACATCCTGATTGCCCCTAGTTAACCCTTTCACCCCCTTTTGCCACTGTCACTAAGCGATCATTTTTCTGATCGCTGCATTAGTGTCGCTACTGTCGCTAGGTAGCTAGTTATTTTTTTAGGTTCACCGCCAGGTTTTTATATCGCTAGGTACCCCGATATACTACCCAATAATGGTTTTAACATCCTGATTGCCCCTAGTTAACCCTTTAACCCCCTTTTGCCAGTGTCACTAAGTGATCATTTTTCTGATCGCTGCATCAGTGTCGCCACTGTCGCTAGGTAGCTAGTTATTTTTTTAGGTGCACCGCCAGGTTTTTATAGTGCTAGGTACCCCGATATACTACCCAATAATGGTTTTAACATCCTGATTGC
Source organism: Lithobates pipiens (assembly GCF_037356315.1). NCBI lineage: Eukaryota > Metazoa > Chordata > Amphibia > Anura > Ranidae > Lithobates > Lithobates pipiens. The sequence continues at coordinate 152,930,929 of NW_027507686.1, read as the reverse complement.
CCCTAGTTAACCCTTTCACCCCCTTTTGGCAGTGTCACTAAGCGATCTTTTTTCTGATCGCTGCATCAGTGTCGCTACTGTCGCTAGGTAGCTAGTTATTTTTTTAGGTTCACCGCCAAGTTTTTATATCGCTAGGTACCCCGATATACTACCCAATAATGGTTTTAACCCCCTGATTGCCCCTAGTTAACCCTTTCACCCCCTTTTGCCACTGTCACTAAGCGATAATTTTTCTGATCGCTTCATCAGTGTCGCTACTGTCGCTAGGTAGCTAGTTATTTTTTTAGGTTCACCGCCAGGTTTTTATAGCACTAGGTACCCCGATATGCTACCCAATAATGGTTTTAACCCCCTGATTTCCCCTAGTTAACCCTTTCACCAGCGATCACAGTATAAGTGTCACTGGTGACGCTGGTTAGCCAGTTAGTTATTTAGGTTCCCCGTCAGGTTTTTATATAGCGCCAGGGACCCCCATATACTACCTAATAAAAATGTGAACCCCCTGATTGCCCCTAGTTAACCCTTTCACCACTGATCACCGTATAAGTGTTACGGGTGACTCTGGTTAGTTTGCTTTTTATAGCATCAGGGCACCCACCATTTATTACCCAATAAAGTTTTAACCCCCTGATCACCCGGCGGGTGATATCAATTAGGTTTTAGGGTCAGGGTCTGCGTCGCCCCAGGCAGCACTAGGTTAGTGCCAGTACCGCTAACACCCACGCGCAAAGCATACACCTCCCGTAGTGGTATAGAATCTGAACAGATCAATATCTGATCTGATCAGATCTATACTAGCGTCCCCAGCAGTTCAGGGTTCCAAAAAAACGCATTGTTAGTGGGATCAGCCCAGATACCTGCTAGCACCTACGTTTTGCCCCTCTGCCCAGCCCACCTAAGTGCAGTATCGATCGATCACTGTCACTTACAAAACACTAAACACATAACTGCAGCGATCGCAGAGTCAGGCCTGATCCCTGCGATCGCTAACAGTTTTTTTGGTAGCATTTTATATTAAAATCCTGAAGGCAGTGCTTGGTTTTCGGGGTCCCGTACGTGGCTAGGCTCCCAAAAAGTCCCCCACATGTGGTATCCCCGTACTCGGGAAAAGCAGCATAATTTATTTTGGGGTGTAATTTGACTTCTGCCCATAGCATGTGTGAGCAATATATCATTTAGTGACAACTTTGTGCAAAAAAAAAAAGTTTGTAATATTCCCGCAACTTTTGGCAAAATATAAAATATTCCATGGACTCAACATGCCTCTCAGTAAATAGCTTGGGGTGTCTACTTTCCAAAATGGGGTCATTTTGGGGGGTTTTGTGCTATTTTGGCATTTTATGGCCTTCGAAACTGTGATAGGTAGTGAGGAGTTAAATCAAAAATTTGCACCCTTAGAAATCCTGAAGGTGGTGATTGGTTTTCGGGGTGCCGTGCGCGACTAGACTCCCAAAAAGTCCCACACATGTGGTATCCCCATACTCGGGAGAAGTAGCGGAATATATTTTGGGATGCAATTCCACATATAACCATGGCATGTGTGAGCAATATATCATTTAGTGACAACTTTTTGCAAAATTTTATTTATTTATTTTTGTCATTATTCAATCCCTTGGGACAAAAAAAATATATTCAATGGTCTCAACATGGCCCTCAGCAAATAGCTTGGGGTGTCTACTTTCCAAAATGGGGTCATTTGGGGGGGGGGTTTGTGCCATCTTGGCATTTTATGGCCTTCAAAACTGTGATAGGTAGTGATAGGTAGTGAGGAGTAAAATAAAAAATGTATGCCCTTAGAAATCCTGAAGGCGGTGCTTGGATTTCGGGGTCCCGTACGCGGCTAGACTCCCAAAAAGTCCCACACATGTGGTATCTCCGTACTCAGGAGAAGCAGCAGAATGTATTTTGGGGTGTCATTTCACATATGCCCATAGCATGTGTGAGCAATATATCATTTAGTGACAACTTTGTGCAAAAAAAAAAAAGTTTGTAATATTCCGCAACTTTTGGCAAAATATAAAATATTCCATGGACTCAACATGCCTCTCAGTAAATAGCTTGGGGTGTCTTCTTTCCAAAATGGGGTCATTTTGGGGGGTTTTGTGCTATTTTGGCATTTTATGGCCTTCGAAACTGTGATAGGTAGTGAGGAGTTAAATCAAAAATTTGCACCCTTAGAAATCCTGAAGGTGGTGATTGGTTTGCGGGGTGCCGTGCGCGACTAGACTCCCAAAAAGTCCCACACATGTGGTATCCTCATACTCGGGAGAAGTAGCGGAATATATTTTGGGGTGCAATTCCACATATAACCATGGCATGTGTGAGCAATATATCATTTAGTGACAACTTTTTGTAAAATTTTTATTTATTTTTTTGTCATTATTTAATCCCTTAGGACAAAAAATAAATATTCAATGGGCTCAACATACCCATCAGCAATTTCCTTGGGGTGTCTACTTTCCAAAATGGGGTCATTTGGGGGGGGGTTGTGCAAACCAAAAAATATACGCTTATTGACATTTATTTTACTAAAGACATGTGGCTGAATAAATTTTGCCCTCAATGTATGACTAAAATTTAGTTTATTCGATTTTTCTTATAACAAAAAGAAGACAATATCATTTTTTTTCAAAATTTTCGCTCTTTTTCCATTTATATCGCAAAAAAAATCGCAGAGGCAATCAAATACAATCAAAAGAAAGCTCTATTTGTGGGAAGAAAAGGACGCAAATTTCGTTTGGGTGCAATATTGCATGACCGCGCAATTACCAGTTAAAGCAGCGCAGTGCGAAATTGGAAAAAGACCTCTGGTCCTTAAGGTGTTTATTGGTCCGGGGCTGAAGTGGTTAAGGAGGGCTTCTAGAGTCTTAAAATATTTCAAAGGTAGGTATGTTGGGGAGTGCCATATCACATATAAAATTTTGGGAAGTAGAATCATCTTAATTAAGTTTATTCTCCCCCATACTTCCAGTGGCAGACGAGCCCAAATCCTGAGCTTAGTTTTCACGTATGATATAAGGGGTTCAATATTTAGATGTATCTAGTCTGCCGATATTCTGGACACCTGTACCCCAAGGTATTTAATGGTACTAACTCTTTGAAGAGGTAACATGGCTTGTGACTCGGTTGGTGGGAAACTGTCGATCAGTAGAATCTGAGATTTCTCCCAATTAATTTTTAACCCAGAAAAGGTCCCAAATTGCTCAATTGTGTGTAATGCCACGCGCAAGGAGGGGCCTGGGTCAGCCAGGTACAGCAAGGTGTCGTCCGCATACATACTGATTTTCTCAATCAGAGTACCGGAGCCTAGTCCCTTAATTTCTGGATTGTCCCGGATGGATATGGCTAAGGGCTCAGCTGCCAGGGCGTACAGCAATGGCGAAAGGGGGCAGCCCTGCCTTGTGCCTCTGCTGAGGTCAAACTGCTCGGAGGGCCATCCGTTCGCCGACACCCTGGCTGTGGGTGATTGGTATAGAAGTTGCACCCATTTAATAAATTTGGGGCTGAAGCCATACCCCCTGAGACATTTCCATAAGTACCCCCACTCCACGGAGTCAAATGCTTTCGCCATGTCCAAGGTTACTACTACCCGCGATCCTGCCTCCCTATGCACGGCTTGCAGGTTAATAAACAACTTGCATAAGTTGAAGGATGTATTACTTCATAAATCCCGCCTGGTCAACATGTATTAGAGAAAGGATAATTTTATTCAATCTCAGTGACAGTACTTTAGCAAGGATTTTAATGTCAGTTTGGAGTAGGGGTATGGGGCGATATGATTCCGGATATCCCGGATCTTTCCCTGGTTTGGGAATGAGTACTATTACTGCCTCTCTCATGGATGGTGGTAAAGAAAAGGTCTCAAAAAGGTGGTTAAATAGCATGAGTAACTTTGGAGTAAGAAATTCACTGAACTGGGAGTAAAACTCAATTGGGAGGCCGTCTGAGCCAGGGGATTTGGATCTGGCAAAACTGGCAATAGCCGTGGCTATTTCCTCTGTGGTGAGGGGAGCCTCAAGAAGGTCAATCTGGTCAGTCGTCAGTTGGGGAAGGGTGATACCATAAAGGAAGGCCATTCCCTGGTCAGTGGAGTCTGTTGTAGTTGTGCGGTACAGATCTGTAAAGAAATCTCTAAATCTAGCTGTTACACTACGCAGATCCGTGATCTGTTGCCCCCCCGGTCCATGCAGGGTGATAACCACTGGGGGTCTATCTTCACTGTGGACCATATATGCCAGCAGCTTACCCGCCTTTTCCCTATGCTCAAAGAATTTTTGCTTAGTGAAAAACAGCTTTTGCCTGGCCTTTGTAAACTGAAGTTAGGTAGCCACTCTAGATTGCAATTTGAGTCGGGCTGCTAGCTCCAGGGTAGGGTTGGTGGCATATTCCCGTTCTGTGGAGGTGAGTTCCACTACTGCCCTATCAAAGACATCTGCAGACTTCGCCTTAATCGCATTTATGTGGGAGGAGAGGGTCATGCGCGCGTATATTTTGAAAGAGTCCCAAACCACTGAAATAGAGGCCGTTTGTTCGTTTTCTGCAAAGTATAGCTTCCATAGGTTCAGGAGCTCATCATCGTCCGGGAATAGGGACAGCCAGAATGGGTTTAAGCGCCAAGGCTTTGGGGGCCTACCGACTGGAATACTCAATGAGATCCAATATGGGCTGTGATCAGATAACAGCCTTGGGCAAAAGGCCGCTTCTAATAGCCACTGCGTTAGGGTTTTGGATACAAGAATAAAATCAATGGGGGACATGGAGTTGTGGGAAGGTGAGAAGCAAGAGTAAGTCCTTGTAAGAGGGAATTTGTAGCGCCAAGTGTCTATTAAGTGGAGAGTGGAGATCAGTTTAGAAAACTTTGTCTCCTTGCTATCCGTGGCCGTCCCCTGTGAAGTCTGTAATCTATCTAGTGCCGGCCGTAGGGTGGTGTTAAAGTCTCCCATCCAGATCGCTGGTATTTTGGGATGGCGGGTCATAAGGGCAAGTCCCTCCATAATCACAGACAAACTAAATGGGGGGGGGGGGTATGTAGAAGGCCAGGAGGAGAAACTGTTCACCATATAGTTTGGCATGGTAATTACTTCACACAGCTCAAAGTGTACCGATTTGGCTATTAAAAGTGAAACACCTCTGGCGTGAGTAGTATAAGTGGAATGATATGCCCACCCCACCCACGGGCGCCGGAGGGCCATCTGAAGCCTCCCTTCTATATGCGTCTCCACCAGAGCCACTACATCTGCCCTCTGCCTCTTTAGGAATGAAAGGACAGCCGGGCGTTTAATTTGCTCACTCAGGCCCCTCACATTCCACGTCAGGAACTTTATAGATGTCATCGTATAGCATATGAAAAATAACCCCTCACCAGGATGTACTCCTGAGGATCACCCGCTATAAGGTCATGCAGTACCAAGAACATGAGCAGTATGAAAACTTGCCATTTAGCTAAACATAGAAAGGGTAAACAGTTAAGACATGTACCTGTTACAATCTCCTCTTGTAATAACACTTGTGCACTGAAATTTTGAGTAAATACCTGTAAAACATTCCCCTCCCCCCTCCCCACCCCGCACCCAACCCCACAATGTGCGGGCATCATCCCTCAACAGTTGTGAACTACCGCCCCAGAGTCCCAGCTCTGGACAACGTGAAAAAAGAGCAACAAAAAGGTGTAAAAACAGGAAGGATAAAAAAGGGAAGAAAAAAAGATAAAGTCCGCAAAAATGCAGCTCCTGTGTATAGCCAATGCCTCTGGTCGGGCATATTCTTGCTGAGTGGTCAATAGTCACATAGCCATGTAAGTTGGGAAGAAGAGCGAGTGCCAGGTCCCAGTTCCTTCTGTAGTTTTGCCAAGGCTGGTTTCCAAGGATTAGTGGAGCCAGGCATCGCTGCGATTCGAGATCAAGTGGTAAATACAATGTGCAGTAGAACTGAGGTGCGTTGACCACCTTGTGAGGCACCTCTTCAGCCAATGCCCATCTTCCCATACTCGGTTCAGGGGGCACAATGTGCACAATGAAAAATTGCAAAAACAACTGTTGGACAACCCCCTCCCCCCTCCCCGCCTTGCACCCACCCCAACTTGTGCAGGCATAGTCCCTAAACAACTCTGAACTTCCATCTGGGAAAGAAGGAGACTGCATGTAAAAGGAGTAGATGAGGAACAGTTTTAGCCACTGGGTCACATAGTGGTTCCGTACCAGCCGCCATGTAGGGTAATAAGAATGGGGTCTAACTGAGCACCCCTGCAAGTTGGTTTGAAGAATAGGCAGCACAATACAATTCCTCCGTTCGTCTACATAGCGGTTCCCGGTGGTTGGTGGGGTGTAAATTCGCTATGCATGCAGCTTGTAGGACCAGCACACTTCCACAGCTCCGTGTGATGGATAAATGTAGGAGTAGTAAAAAAGAAGAAAGGCTCTCATACAGGGAGCAATAATGTAAATGAAGTCCACTCTGAGTATCCAAACGAATGAAGAGAAGAGAATTTGCGGTGGCGGGATCGACAGAGGTGTAGGGTTTCACCTATCTCTCCTAGCTGATGAGACATACTGAGGTGAAGTCACAAAGGTGAGATATAGATCAAGACGGTAATGAGGTAGAAGTAATGAGGACAGGCCGAGTATTGGCGGAACCATGAGGTAAGAGGATCTCGCCACGTGGCACACCCAGAGTGCGGTCAGTCGCCCCTGCCGTGAGCAGGCCCATGTTCTAGCCAGGAGATGACCTTGCGAGGGTCCTCAAAAAACAACACCCGGCCATCATGTTCCACCCACAGGTGCGCAGGGAAGAGCATAGAATACTTCAGGTGACGGTCACGAAGTCTGCGCTTGATCTCCATAAAGCTCTGTCGACGTTTCTGTATTTCGGCCGAGAAGTCAGGAAATATGGCCACCTTGACGTTTCCTACTGGGATCTTGCCCCTCTCTCTCGCCAGCCTCAGCACAGCGTCTCTGTCCCTGTAATTTAAAAGTTTTGCAATAAAGGTACGGGGGGGCCCCTGAGGAGGAGGTCTAGCGGGCATCCTGTGAGCCCTCTCCACCGCCAGCATGGGAGAGAAGGCCTCCCGACCATATGTGGACACCAGTAGCTGCTCCAGGAACACCGTCGGGTCCTTACCCTCCGCCCCCTCTGGGAGGCCGATGAAACGGAGGTTACACCTCCGCAGGCGATTTTCCATGTTGTCCTGCTTGGCGAGCAGCTGGTTAATCTGCCTCTGCATGTGTTCAGATCCAGACTGTAATGGCGGCAGGATATCTTCCATCGTACTGATGTCGGTTTCCGTTTCCGTGACACGTTCGCGGATTTTATGGAAGTCCTGTCTAATCAAAGACATATCCATCTTGACCCCCTGGATCTGAGCAGTGAGGGATGTCCTGCAGAGCATAATGGCCTCCAACAGTTTATCCATGTCTCCCTGTCAACGCTCCCCTGCCGTCCGCTCAGCACCGCCATCCTCCCCCGCCTCCTCTCCCCCAGTCCGGTGAAATTGTGCCAGCATGGTAGCATGCACAGGCACAGCACCCAGAACCCGGCAGGGTAGATTGTGCAGAATGTATAGGAGTTCACAGGCACAGGTACACGGCCTGCTGCTGGCTCGGGGGTGTACCAAGATGGCCGCCAGCCTCCGTGTATAGGCTGGAGCCACGGACCCTCCTGAAGGCAAAGCTTCTAGCCCAGGCTCACCTCTCTGCTCAGCCTGTGGAGGAACAGGATGAAAACAGCGTCCACCGGCCCAGCACTACTCCGAGGGAGGGTGTCCCAAGATGGCCGCGGACCTCCGCAGGTAGGCCGAAGCCAGAGGCTCGCCTAAACATGGCCGCCGGGCGGGACGATCGCGGCCGAATGGGACCGCCGGGAGACCGGGAAGCAGGCGAGGCGGAAGGAGGGTCCCCAGAGGAGCCGGCCACCCGCACGGTGTGTCTCTCAGAGTGGAGGATTTTGCTTAATCAGGATCAATGGACAGAGCCCTGGGCATGTAGGTCCTACTCCATGCTCCGTCAAGCCATGCTCCCCGACTAAGGCACTTCTACAAAAAAAGTAAGTACATACATTATTGTTCCATTGCTATATTGCAGGAAGTTCCTCTTCATTCTCTAACTTTCCTCAGCCTTCCTTCTATTCCCCTCTCCCTGCCCTCCAACATGCTCACACTAATCTTTGTTATAACGTCCTTTCTCCTCAAACTCTCATGTCTTTACCCCCCTCTCCAGCCCCGACCTGTACATATCTCCCTCTCTTCTGCCCACTCAATATTACTCCACCTACCACCTCCTGCTCATTCTAAGCCCACACAGTATCACCACTTCTATTCCACCACAGTATCTGCCCTCCTATGAATCCCACTCCCGCCTTACCACCCTCACCCTCCTGCTACTCCTAATGTCTGGGGATATCACACCAAACCCTGGCCCTCCCACACCCGATTCCCAATGCCAAAATTGGCCATCTACCTCCTCCAACAGTAGTCGTAACTTCAACCTTTTCATCCCAATTCCCCTGATTCCACAAGTCGGCCCCCCTCTTTCGTGTGCCCTTTGGAATGCCCACTCAGTCTACAACAAACTAGCTTCTGTCAATGACATTTTTTCACCAAATGCCTTGATCTATTTGTTATAACTGAAACCTGGCTCCAGGAATTCAACACTAACTCTCCAGCTGCCCTTTGCCACAATGGCCCCCTCTGGACTCACTTCACCAGACCCACTGGACAAAAAGGAGGTACTTCCCAAACCTCCCTCTTCCCCCCTGCTCTTTCGTAATGCACTGCATTCGTCTTTTCTCTCCAGCTTGTCTGAGGGTCGCAGTCATTTATCGGCCTCCTGGATCAGTGTCACACTTTCTGGATGACTTCTATGCATGGCTACCCTTACTTTCTCTCATCTGAAGTGCCTGCCATCATCCTAGGTAACTTTAACATTCCAATCAATGTTGATACAGCTACCACTTCTAAACTACTCAACATAACCTCCTCTTTTCACCTAACACAATGGACACAAACCACTACTCCCTCCAACAGCAACACTCTTGACCTCGTATTCTCCCATCGCTGCACTTCCTATAATCTCTTTAACATACCCTTTCCTCCTACAGGAAATATGGCCATATGCATCAGCTCTGGCGTCATGCCACGGGCACTCGTGTATGCCCCCTACAGCTCTAAAAGCGGCCGAAGTACACTTATGGCGGTTTGTGCATCTGTGCCAACCTGCCGCATTATAATGACAGAGGCTGGTCGGCAAGCAGTTAACTTAGTTGCCCTCCTCTGGACTTTCTCCAGCTCCAGTACATCCTTTCTGAGGATTAGTGACCAGAACTGGACACAATACTCTAGGTGCGGCTGAACCAGGGTTTTATAAAGTGTCAGAATAATAATCTTATCTCTGGAGTAAATTCCCTTTTTAATCCATGCTAATATTCTGCTAATCTTGGTAGCCGCAGCTTGACACTGCATGCTATTGCTTAGTCTGTCTTCTACTAGGACCCCTTGATAGTTCTCCATCCTGGAATCCCCAAGGGATTCTCCCCTAAAGAGTAACTGGCATTTATATTTTTATTTATATTTAAGTGCATTACCTTACATTTTTCAATGTTAAACATAATTTGTCATCCAGTAGCCTACGCCATTAATTTATTCAGGGCCTCTTGTAAAGTTTTCTGTCAAATTTGTTTATTGAATTTTAACAAGTAGCATACATAAGTACATATGGTGGTAGCAAAAGAAAAGCTCACGTACTGTATGTTGTAATAATATTGAGTTGTAGTTCCAACATAAATTAAAAGTAATTTAACTAAAACTATTTTAGCATGGATCTAACTACTCAAAAGATTACCTTATACATTGTATAAGAGAGGATAAAACCAACTTAGACCAGGTTAATATATAAGACATCAGATAAAAAAAAAAAACAGGTCTGAATTATCAAGAGTATAGTTTTTAAATAAAAAAAAAAGAAAAAGAATAATTTATTATAGAATCTAAAATCTTATATTACATATTAGAACTATGTACAATTGGTATAATGATAACTAGGGATGAGCCGAACACCCCCCGGTTCGGTTTGCACCAGAACTTTCAAACGTGCCGAAAATTCATGCGAACTTTAGAACCCCATTGAAGTCTATGGGACTCGAACATTCGAAATAAAAAGTGCTAATTTTAATGGCCTAAATTAATTGTCCTAAAAAGGGTTTGGAGACCCGACTCCTGCCCCAAGGGACATGGGTCAATGCCAATTTTTTTTTTTTAATTGAGGTTTTTTCGGGCGCACTGATTTTAATGACGATTAAAGTGAAAAAAATAAGTGAAATATTCCTTTAAATATCGTGCCTGGGGGGCATCTATAGTATGCCTGTGAAGTGGCACGTGTTTTCCGTGTTTAGAACAGTCCCTGCACAAAATGACATTTAATGCAAAAAAAGTAATTTAAAGCTGCATGTCTGGTTCCGGCAATACAGATGAAAATCATTGAGAACAAAATGGCATAGGTAGCCCCCCCCCTGCCCATTGCCAGCTCCTTTGGGTCTTGTATGGATATTAAGGGGAACCCCGTACCTAAATTAAAAAAAAGGAAAGGTGTGGGGCCCCCAAGCCCTATATACTCTGAACAGCAGTATACAGGCAGTGCAAGCAAGACAGGGACTGTGTAGGTTTATTGTGTTAAGTAGAATCTGTTTGTAATTTTGAACTGGTACATTTTTAAAGTGTAGCTCCAGTCAAAAAATCTATTTTTAAGCTTTTTGGAAAACATAGAGAAGGGTTATCACCCCTGTATAATTTTTTGGGCCGTCCATATTTTTTCATCTCACTTCGGTTTGTCTCCTTCCATTTGCAAGTAGGAGATGTTTGTAAGTTGGATGTTTGAAAGTAGGGGCCTGCCCTATATGCTCTGCAGAAATGGGGGCCTAAGGTGTTGGGGTTGCCACAAAACTGTAAGCCCCCAAAGTGACTCTTGAGTGCTCTGCTGTGAACGATTATATGAAGAATTGTAATTACATGCCATTGTTGAACAGTGGTAGAAAAATTGGGCCTTTGGTGGTTGTGGTGGTGGGGCTGGTGCCACAACACTATAAGTCCTCACATTTACTCTTGGTGGGCGCAGGAATGGGCCTTGCTGTGAAATATTATATCAAGAATTGTAATTACATGCCCCTGTTAAACAAGGGCTGAAAAATTGGGCCTTAGGCACATTGCTTGCTGGTGCCACGACACTGCAACCTCTCCCAGATACTCTAGTTGGAGTGCAGGAATGAACCCTACTGCAAAGCATTGCATCAAAAATTGTAATTACATGCCCCTGTTAAACAGGGGCTGGAAAATTGGGCCTTAGGCACTGGTGCTGGTGCCACGACACTGCAACCTCTCCCATAAACTCTAGTTGGAATTGCAGGAATGAGCTCTGCTGCAAATCATTGCATCCAAAATTGTAATTACATGCCCCTGTTAAACAGGGGCTGAAAAATTGGGCTGGTGGCTTCACCCAGAATCAAAAATGTTCTTCCAAGCTATCAGCAGGATCATTGAGGAGGAAGAGGATAGTCAGTCAACATAACAGGACAGTCACTCAGCATCAGCATAGGCAGCCTTGAAGGGATGTGACATAAAAAAAAAAATATTCGGTTACATCAGCTTCAGGTGCTTGGTACCTGGTGGTGATCCAAGACTTATTCATCTTTATGAAGGCCAGTCGATCAACCGAGTCGGTGGACAGGTGCACCCTGTGATCGGTTACAAAGCCTCCAGCAGCACTGAAGATGCGTTCCGAAAGAACGCTGGATGCAGGACAGGCCAGTAGCTCAATTGCATAATGTGCAAGCTCTGGCCAGTTATCCATCCTCAAGACCCGGTAAGCCAGAGGATTTTCGGTGGGAAAGGTGTCCAAGTCTGACCTTGCCCCTAGGTATTCCTGCACCATGTAAATCAGACGCTGGCGATGGGTGCTGGAACCGATCATACCTTGGGGCTGCGGACTAAAAAATTGTCTGAACACATCAGTCAGATGGCCACCTTTTCCACAGCTCCTTCTGTGACTGACAGAAGCCTCAGCAACACATTGTCCAGGACCAGGAGTTGGAGGAGGAGCTGCAGCATGGCCAACGTTGAGTTCCACCTGGTGGGCATGTCACATATAAGGCGGTTCTTGGGCAGGTTCAACTCCTTTTGGAGCTCAGCCAGCCGAGCACTGGCATTAAATGATTGGCGGAAATGCACGCAGACTTTCCTGGCCAAGCCCGAGTACCTGCCCAAGAACTGCTGCACCACCAGGTTAAGGACATGAGCCAAACAGGGCACATGGGTCAATTGTCCCTGTCGGAGGGTGGAGAGGAGGTTGGTGCCATTGTCACAAACCACCATTCCTGGCTTAAGCTGGCATGGTGTCAACCACCTCTCGGCCTGCCCCTGCAGAGCTGACAAAATATTTGCCCCAGTGTGGCTCCTGTCACCCAAACAAACCAGCGCAAGCATGGCATGGCATCGTTTTGCCTTCATACTTGCTTAGCCCCTTGAACGCCTACGGAACACCGCTGGTTCTGAGGACAAAGCACTGGAAGAGGCCATGGAGGAAGAAGAGGAGGAGTGGAGGAGAGAGGTGTGTCACAACCAGTAGTAGCATTTTGGAGGCGTAGTGGGGAACAACCTCCAACACTACTGCACCTTGTCCTGCATCCTTCCCAGCTGGCAGAAGAGTGACCCAATGGGCCGTGAAGGATAGGTAACATCCATGTCCATGCCTGCTGGACCATGAGTCAGCGGTAATATGCACCTTACCGCTGACCGCCCTGTCCAGCGAGGCATAGACATTGCCTTCCACATGCCAGTAGAGAGCCGGAATTGCCTTCCGTGAGAAAAAGTGACGTTTGGGGACATGCCACTGAGGAACTGGACATTGCACAAGCTCACGAAAGGGAGCCGAGTCTACCAACTGAAAAGGCAGCAGTTGAAGTGCTAGTAATTTAGCCAAGCTAGCATTCAACTGTTGGGCATGTGGATGGCTAGGAGTGAACTTCTTTCGATGGTCCAGCAGCTTGGGCAGGGAAATTTTCCTGCTACAATCGGACATGGGTGTACTGCTAGCAGAGTGCCCGCAAGTACTTGGCTGTGACATACCTAATTCTACACCTTCATTCCCGTCAGTGTAGGTTTCAGAGAGGACTGAAGGTCTAGTGGGGTTGGAGATTCCAGCTGATGAGCAGCAAGGAGAGGTCCTCTTTGTTCTTTGGTGTGGGTCTTTAAGGTGCGCTTGCGAACGAGCTGCATGGCAGGTCAACATATGTCTAGTCAAGCATGTGGTGCCCAAGCGGCTGATGTTTTGGCCACGTGAGATACGCTTGAGACGTATGTTGCTAATAGCAGCGGTGCGATCTGATGCACTCGTCTCAAAAAAGGCCCACACCAAAGAACTTTTGGTATAATGCGCAGAGGCACCGCCCTGCACAGACGGAGCGCCCTGCACAGACGGAGCTCTGCGGTGTGATTCAGTCTGTGTGCTGCCCCTAAGCTGCCCCCCGGAGGGCATCCTGCCTCGTTGGAGATGTGCCTCCTCCTCCTCTCTCCTATCAGGCACCCACGTGAAGTCAGTGACCCCATCATCCCCTCCCTCTTCATCACTGGAGCAAACCTGGCAGTATGCTGCAGCTGGTGGAACATGACTGCCAGTTTTCTGTCCTTCTTGAGCATCCCCTCTTTCTGCTCTCATGCTACTGCCTTCCTCTAGCTGGGTATCATCATCAGAGCCTTCAAAACGCTGGGCATCCTCCTGGAGCATGTACCCAACACTGTGCTCAAACATTTCGGGGGACTCTTCAGGAGGACATGGTGGGTCTAGAGAAGGAGTGACTGATGAAATTGAGACGAGGGAAGAGGACGCGTTGGCAGCTGCTTTTCTAGAAACCTGAGCCTGGGTGAGAGAGGATGAGGAGGATGAGGCAGATGAGGAGGGCTTGGTCATCCACTCTACCAAGTCTTCGGCATGATGCGGCTCAACACGTCCAGCTGCCGAAATGTCCCATGGCCACATGCTGACGACGATGCACCGCGTCCACAACCAGCACTGTTGTCTCTAGACACAGAGCCTGCCTGCCCTCTTTTATTGGCTTGTGACTGTCTGCCTCTTCTTGTTGGCCTTCCAGACATAGTAATGGCCTGCAGGAGATGGGAAAACCAGCAATTGGGTAGTGAATACTGTGCAGGAGGCACACAACACACACTTTAACTCCTGCAGATGCCTGTATTTCAGAACACCAGTAATAAAGGGTAGCTTCAGGTGTATATTGTGCTGAAGGCACACAACACCCACTGTAAATGCCGCAGGTGCCTGTATTAGAGAACACCAGCAATAAAGGGTAGCTACAGGTGTATACTGTGCTGGAGGCACACAACACCCACTTTAACTCCTGCAGATGCCTGTATTAGAGAACACCAGCAATAAAGGGTAGATACAGGTGTATACTGTGCTGGAGGCACATAACACCCACTTTAACTCCTGCAGATGCCTGTAGTAGAGAACACCAGCAATAAAGGGTAGCTACAGGTGTATACTGTGCTGGAGGCGCACAGCACTCACTTTCACTCCTGCAGATGCCTGTAGTAGAGAAAACCAGCAATAAAGGGTAGCTACAGGTGTATACTGTGCTGGAGGCACACAACACCCAATTTAACTCCTGCAGATGCCTGTATTAGAGAAAATCAGCAATAAATGGTAGATAGAGGTGTATGCTGTGCTGGAGGCACACAACACCCACTTTAAAAGAACACCCACTTGAAAAGAACACACTGTCCCTGCCTATCCTTCTCTCCCTGCATGCCAGAACACACTACACAAGGCCGCCACGCTGGAGGCCTTATATAGTGTGGGGCATGTACTAAACCGCCTGAGCTATAATTGCCCACAGGCATCCTGTGGCAAATTATGGCTCTCCTCGCTGCCGGCACTGTGATTGGCCAAGCATGCGGGGTTACAGTGCATGCTTGGCCAATCATGAGCCAGCAATGCACTGCGATAGCACAGTGCATTGTAGGCCGTGAGCGCCAGATGAATTTGGCGCGAACGGCCCATAACGTTCGGTATTCGCCAAACGGGCAAACAGCATGTTCGACTCGAACACCAAGCTCATCCCTAATGATAACCAAGGAAATAAAAGTTCTGCTACCAGAACTATATAAAGAGTAAATTGAAAGAGGAGAGAGAGAATAGGGGGAAAAAGTAGAAGAGAGAAAGAAGATAAAAGAAAAAGTAATGAGAAGGTAGGAGGTAGGGGAAAAAATAGATAGGAAAGAAAGAAATGAGGTAGTAGGGGTCCCCGGGGTATTACACGGTAATATACACATACCGTGAAGGCAGGGAATGGAAGTATAAATCGAGATTACCAAGGTCTTAGTAGGGAAGCATCAAAATTGGAAGGCAAAAAGTCACTCAGGGATTCCATATATTCTCAACATGGATATTTTATATTGAGTTATCTACAGATGTCAAATAGGTTTGATTTATATCCAGCATATTTAACATAAGCTTTGGGATTTTTGTATAATGAGGAGACCCAGCTAAGAAAATGTGGACCAAATCCCCAACGCTACAGGACGAAATGTAGGTAAGGCCACAAAACTGTATCAATTGCTTTTTTGATATTTAACCACTTCAGCCCCGGACCAATAAACACCTTAAGGACCAGAGGTCTTTTTCCAATTTCGCACTGCGCTGCTTTAACTGGTAATTGCGCGGTCATGCAATATTGCACCCAAACGAAATTTGCGTCCTTTTCTTCCCACAAATAGAGCTTTCTTTTGATGGTATTTGATTGCCTCTGCGATTTTTTTTTTTGCGATATAAATGGAAAAAGAGCGAAAATTTTGAAAAAAAAAGATATTTCTTCTTTTTGTTATAAGAAAAATCGAATAAACTAAATTTTAGTCATACATTGAGGGCAAAATTTATTCAGCCACATGTCTTTAGTAAAAAAAATGTCAATAAGCGTATATTTTTTGGTTTGCGCAAAAGTTATAGCGTCTACAAACTAGAGTACATTTTCTGGAATTTACACAGCTTTTAATTTATGACTGCCTATCTCATTTCTTGAGGTGCTAAAATGGCAGGGCAGTACAAACCCCCCCAAATGACCCCATTTTGGAAAGTAGACACCCCAAGGAAATTGCTGATGAGTATGTTGAGCCCATTGAATATTTATTTTTTTTGTCCTAAGGGATTGAATAATGACAAAAAAATAAAAAATAAATTTTTTTACAAAAAGTTGTCACTAAATGATATATTGCTCACACATGCCATGGTTATATGTGGAATTGCACCCCAAAATATATTCCGCTACTTCCCCCGAGTATGGGGATACCACATGTGTGGGACTTTTTGGGAGTCTAGTCGCGCACGGCACCCCGAAAACCAATCACCACCTTCAGGATTTCTAAGGGTGCAAATTTTTGATTTAACTCCTCACTACCTATCACAGTTTCGAAGGCCATAAAATGCCAAAATAGCACAAAACCCCCCAAAATGACCCTATTTTGGAAAGAAGACACCCCAAGCTATTTACTGAGAGGCATGTTGAGTCCATGGAATATTTTATATTTTGCCACAAGTTGCGGGAATATTACAAACTTTTTTTTTTTTGCACAAAGTTGTCACTAAATGATATATTGCTCACACATGCTATGGTCATATGTGAAATGACACCCCAAAATACATTCTGCTGCTTCTCCTGAGTACGGGAATACCACATGTGTGGGACTTTTTGGGAGCCTAGCCGCGTACGGGACCCCGAAATCCAAGCACCGCCTTCAGGATTTCTAAGGGCATACATTTTTTATTTTACTCCTCACTACCTATCACTACCTATCACAGTTTTGAAGGCCATAAAATGCCAAGATGGCACAAACCCCCCCCCAAATGACCCCATTTTGGAAAGTAGACACCCCAAGCTATTTGCTGAGGGCCATGTTGAGACCATTGAATATTTTTTTTTTGTCCCAAGGGATTGAATAATGACAAAAAAAAAAAACCAAGCACTGCCTTCCGGATTTAAATATAAAATGCTACCAAAAAAACTGTTAGCGATCGCAGGGATCAGGCCTGACTCTGCGATCGCTGCAGTTATGTGTTTAGTGTTTTGTAAGTGACAGTGATCGATCGATACTGCACTTGGGTGGGCTGGGCAGAGGGGCAAAACGCAGGTAGTAGCAGGTATCTGGGCTGATCCCGCTAACAATGCGTTTTTTTGGAACCCTGAACTGCTGGGGACGCTAGTATAGATCTGATCAGATCAGATATTGATCTGTTCAGATTCTATACCACTACGGGAGGTGTATGCTTTGCGCGTGGGTGTTTGCGGTACTGGCACTAACCTAGCGCTGCCTGGGGCGACGCAGACCCTGACCCTAAAACCTAATTGATATCACCCGCCGGGTGATCAGGGGGTTAAACCTTTATTGGGTAATAAATGGTGGGTGCCCTGATGCTATAAAAAGCAAACTAACCAGAGTCACCCATAACACTTATACGGTGATCAGTGGTGAAAGGGTTAACTAGGGGCAATCAGGGGGTTCAAATTTTTATTAGGTAGTATATGGGGGTCCCTGGCGCTATATAAAAACCTGACGGGGAACCTAAATAACTAACTGGTTAACCAGCGTCACCAGTGACACTTATACTGTGATCGCTGGTGAAAGGGTTAACTAGGGGCAATCAGGATGTTAAAACCATTATTGGGTAGTATATCGGGGTACCTAGCGATATAAAAACCTGGCGGTGAACCTAAAAAAATAACTAGCTACCTAGCGACAGCGATCAGAAAAATGATCGCTTAGTGACACTGGCAAAAGGGGGTGAAAGGGTTAACTAGGGGCAATCAGGATGTTAAAACCATTATTGGGTAGTATATCGGGGTACCTAGCGCTATAAAAACCTGGCGGTGAACCTAAAAAAATAACTAGCTACCTAGCGACAGTAGTGACACTAATGCAGCGATCAGAAAAATGATCGCTTAGTGACAGTGGCAAAAGGGGGTGAAAGGGTTAACTAGGGGCAATCAGGATGTTAAAACCATTATTGGGTAGTATATCGGGGTACCTAGCGCTATAAAAACCTGGCGGTGAACCTAAAAAAATAACTAGCTACCTAGCGACAGTAGCGACACTGATGCAGCGATCAGAAAAATGATCGCTTAGTGACAGTGGCAAAAGGGGGTGAAAGGGTTAACTAGGGGCAATCAGGATGTTAAAACCATTATTGGGTAGTATATCGGGGCACCTAGCGATATAAAAACCTGGCGGTGAACCTAAAAAAATAACTAGCTACCTAGCGACACTAGCGACACTGATGCAGCGATCAGAAAAATTATCGCTTAGTGACACTGGCAAAAGGGGGTGAAAGGGTTAACTCTAGGGGCAATCAGGGGGTTAAATCTTTATTGGGGGGTGATAGGGGGCTTCCCTGGACCTAACACTAACTGCCCTGACAGTTTTTACTTTTACAACTGACACTGAATGCATTGATCAGTAAAGAAATGATCAATGCAATCAGTGACACTGTGACTGGGGGGGGGGGGGGGCGGGGGGGATCGGGGGCGATGGGGGGGGGGATCAGGGGGGGGTATGTGTACCTATGTGTACCTATGTGTCAGTGTAGTGTTTCGGTGCACTTACTTTTTGTCTTCTCCTCGTAGTCCGGTCAAAAAGACCGCCCCGAGGAGAATGACATCACTTCCTCCTTCCTGTGTAAACAATACACAGTGGGAGGAAGTTCGTCATTGGCCAGGAGCGATCGAGAGGGGGTGGCCAGAAACCAATGGCCATCCCCTCATCACGGATCGCTCCTGGAGGGAAACGGACCGCCGTATCCAGCGGGAGGGGGTCCGATCGGACCCCCCACCCACTGGAAGGCAGGCACGTACATGTACGTGCTTGTGCCTGCCTGTGCCATTGTAATGACGTACATTGGCAATACGGCGGTCCTTAAGTGGTTAAAGATAAGAGACAGATGGGTATTTGTCGTGATTTAGCTGTTTGAATTAGTAAAGTAGTCCTGCTTACATTATCTGCTGCTTGGCGCTGTGGAATAGAGCCGACCTGGTCTTTATTTATTAAAGAACCCATTACACTATTTAAGCGGGTCGCTAAGACTTACGCTAGTAACTTAATGTCAAGGTTGAGTAATGATATGGGTCTATAGCTAGAACAAAATGTATCATCTGACTGAGGTTTGGGGATCATTGAAATTATAGCTATTAATGTTTCGAGGCAAAAGGATTTATTGTTATGGAGAGAATTAAATGTGTCTGTTAACATTGGAGCAAGGATATGAGAGAATTTCTTATAGTATAGGGCAAATAAGGCATCTGGGTCTGGACCTTTATTTGGTTTAAGAGAGTTAATTGCTAATTTAATGGGACTTTCAAGACAATTACGTTGGGCTAAAGGAATAGTAGGAAGTTTGATTTGTGAAAAAAAGATTCTGCTAAAGTTTGATCAAAAGATCCTTCCTTTTTTATATAAGTAAGTAAGATCTTTTTGAAAGGTGTGGAGGATCTTTACTGGATTACTAGTAAATGTATCATGAAATAATTTCAGTCAAATTGGTTTAAAGGGGCAATTTAGGGGGGACGTGGCTACCTCGCGGCTAGATGGACACTTGAGATTGTAGCTCCTCCAAGCAGCCGGGGGTATATGGAACACAGAGGCGGCAGATCTCCACAAAAAAATCATCCCCCAACTCCTCAGGAGACCGGGACTCATCCGCTATGGGCAGGAAGAAAAAAGAACCAGCCGGTATGGGAAAACTCCCGCACTTCTTTCCCCCCAAGCGTCACACATGTGGCCAAGATGGCACCGGCGGCTCATCGCCGAACACGTCCAGTGGCTCTTCTCCCACTACACACAGCCCTGGCTCAGAAGGGAACACTAAATCCTCACAGCCCAGGTCACCGGAGCTCTCCACTCCACTGATGCAAAGCCCTGCAAAGAGCAAACCCAGGCTATCGGTCAGCTCCTCATCCATTGAGGTAAGCCCTATAACTCTGCTAATACTACTGCTGAACTGCCTGACACATTCAATTCCTTCCCTGCCTCTAACCAACCGGTCTCAGAGACTGTATTGAAGGACATGTTAGTATCACTCTGAGCCTTCCTAAACGCTGACATCCTGCAATGTGTGGCTAAAGTTAAGGCTGATGTGAGCGAGATAGGCAGCAGGGTTGATCATATTGAAAATAAAATAGGGGAATTTGCTTCCTCCCACAACATGCTCATAGATGCTCATAATGAACGAGATGACCAAATGGAGTCGCTCAGAGCTAAAATTGCAGACCTCGTGGACTGCTCCAGGCATAACAACTTAAAGATCAGAGGCGTCCCTGAATCTGTCCAAGTAAATCAATTGAATCAATATGCATTTGATTCACACAGCCATTCCAAATGTACCAGCTTCTGAAGTAATAATTGACAGAATTCACAGATTGCCAAAGCACTCTTTCATACACGACGATGTTCCTAGAGACGTGATAATGAGGGTTCATTTCTTTCACATAAAGGAACAGCTTATGACATGCTTTCGCAAAAAAGAGCAATTGCCTGAGTGATTTTCTCGCCTCCAACTCTATGCAGACCTTTCCCTGTACACCCTACAGAAAAGGAGATTGCTTCTATCAATCACAAAAGCTCTGAGGAACCATGATGTCACATACCGTTGGGGCTATCCCACAAAAGTGATCATTACCAGGAACAACGCCTCATCAGTGATCACTACTTTGGAAAAAGGGCTTACACTTCTCCGTAAGTGGGACATTCTCCCCTAGCAAGAACCAGCTACCTGTCAACCACCCTCTAAAAGGCCTGACCAAGAGGAGTGGCAAATCATCTCCCATAAGGAAACACCACAAACACCACAAACCGCATGACAACGTCGCCTCTGGATCACCACCATGATCACGTTTCTACAGTTTACCCCAGCTCATTGGAGCTCTTCCATGTGAATTCCCCTCACGAGTTTTGTGCAGCGATACTGCAATCAGATCCCCCTTGGGATCGCTTTCCTCTTTTTACCTAACAGTTATGGTTATGTTTCTATGCTTTCTTTCTTTTTTCACTATGATTTTTCTCGCCAGATGTACGGTCTCTTGATCCTCAGACCCTCCGACACTTTTCCGGGAACCAGAGGATGCAACAACACCAACAGCATTATTAGACCACACGGACCCCGGAACTGTGAACCTCCAAATTTGAAAAGCAACATCTATAAGGTACCTTTCTCTTTCCTATGCCATTTACAATAACATCATTCAACGTACGTGGTCTTAACCACCCAGCTAAACGTGCCTCTTTGTGGAAAGCGGCCCTTAAACTGGGAAGTGACCTAATTTTCATCCAGGAAATACATTTCCAAGCCTCAGCTTCTCCCATGTTTGCTCACAAAAAGTTTCCGCACATATTTACCGCCTCATCCTCTCGCAAACAGAAAGGGGTACTCATAGAGGTAAAAAACACAGTGGCCTTCAGACTCCACAACTCTATACAGGACTCAGAAGGCAGATTTCTGATCCTTTTATGCATTATTAACGGCAGACCATATACTATAGTAAACGCTTACGCACCAAATAAACACCAGCTTTGGTTTGCCAAAAAACTATTTTCCAAAATTGCTAAGTCCAGGAAAGGATCCTTGATTTCTTGTGTAGATTTCAACTTGACAGCTAACCCAGAAATGGACCTGACAGCTAAGCCCTTACACTCTCACATAGTGCTTCAACCTTTATTCCATGTAGAAGATGTTTATGATGTCTAGCGGTGCCAACACTCTGAAGAGAGAGATTTCACTTTCCACTCAGCGCGACATAACTCATACTCAAAGTTAGATATGGTGTTGGTGGACAAAGTCCTGCTACAGACAGTGTCCTTCTCTTATATACATGACATCACATGGTCAGACCATGCTCCTGTCTCAATATCTATACTAGAGGAGTACACACCTAATCCCGCATATATATGGAGAGTTAACTCACAAGTGTTTAATTCCACACAAAATGTTGCTGATTTCGAAAGACAACTCCTGGAGTTTTTTCATATCAACTCCCAATCTGTTTCTGATCCATTTATGACCTGGTGTGCCCATAAAGCCTATATCAGAGGTATTTTTATTCAAATGTGTTCACGCATTAGGAGGCAGAGGCTTCAGCTCCTTGATGAGAAGCTGAGAGAGATTTGCTCTGTAGAAGCTAGTAACAAAACAAACCCAATTATTAGCTACCAAATTGTCTAAGCTCTGAGCAACAAATTCATGGCCAACAGGTTGAAAGCTAGAAAGCTGCAATCCAAAATTGAACATCTTATAGACCCCCGTACTAAAGTTAAGATAATGGACCCGAAAGGCATCGCAGCTGCCTTTGCGGCTTATTATAGTGGCCTATACAATTTGAAAGATGACCCTGATACAATACAACCAAAGAAATAAGAGGTTGCATCCTTTTTAGCATCTGTTCAATTACCTACTTTATCAACAGATCAGCTTCCCGATCTTAACTCACCAATAACCCCTCAAGAAATTTGTAGAGCTATTAGATCACTACCCTTAGGTAAATCTCCATGACAAGATGGTCTATCTAATGACTACTGTAAACAGTTTCATGATACAATCAGTCTGAATCTCAATCTGGTGCTTGCGGCAGCGGCAGCCTAGGCCTCTTTCCTACCAGAGATGCTGCAGGCTTATATAGTAACAATTAGCAAGCCCGAAAAAGATCCAATCTGCCCAGCTAACTACGGGCCTATATCATTGCTGAATACAGACCTTAAACTGTATGCTAAAATCATTGCCCATAGGCTAACTCATATATTACCTACCCTTATAAAATTGGATCAAACTGGCTTTATAACAGGACGCCAGGCATCCGATGCGACTAGGCGTGTCATAGACCTAATGCAATATGCTGGGGCCGGTCGGGTGCCTTGTCTGCTCCTTTCTTTGGACGCGGAGAAGGAATTTGACCGTATCCACTGGCAATACATGCAAGCTGCTCTGGAAAAGTTTGGGTTCAACGGGCCCATATTGGCAGCTATACTAGCACTATATTCTGCTCATTCAGCAAAGGTATATACATCTAATACGCTATCCTCCTCTATTTTAATCACAAATGGAACCCGCCAGTGTTGCCCTCTGTACCCAAGTATCTTTAACCTACTGATCGAACCTCTGGCAGAAGCAATAAGAACCTCACCCATGATCACAGTTTTCAATCTAGACTCTGATTCCCATGTCACAAACTTGTTTGCAGACAACATAATTATTTTTCTGACAAACCCAGAGACCTCCCTGGCAGCTACACACAAAGTCCTTAAAGCCTTTAGCGCAATATCTTACTACAAAGTAAATTTTACTAAGTCGCTAATTTTAAACTTAGGAGTTGACCCAAAACTTTGCAAGAAATTACAAACATCCTATACCTACACATGGAGTACAGGAGAGATCCCTTATTTAGGAATACGACTAGTAGCAGACGTGACACAATTAGTAGACATTAACTACTCCCTTCTTATTAGCAAAATAATAAAAGAGGCCCAAAACATGACTATGTGTGAGCTGTCCTGGATGGGACATCTAGCTGCCTTCAAAATGTTTGTGCTACAAATATTGTATCTGTTTAGGACGCTCCCCATCTTACCCAAACGAGTACATGTCACAATGCTTACTAAGTTAATGAGAGCATGGATTTGGAAAGATATGAAACCCCGAAGCCCCCACGCCCAACTTCTGAAGCATAAATTTGCAGGTGGTATGGGCATGGTTGACCTAAGGGATTATTGGGTAGCAACACAAATGGCTCAATTACGCTGCTGGTTTCACCCAGATACAGATAACAGGTGGATCAAGATTGAACTATCCTCTATCCCCACTCTGGCGCTCAAGAACTTATTAATAGCAGACACCTGGCTTACTGAAACGACCACCTCTCACCATTCAGGCCTCTTTAGAAGCCTGGAGGCGATACCAATCGACAGACTTCCCCCTATTGCAGAAGTCTTCCATCCCAATACCGTTAGAGGCCCTAGAAATTACACTCTCAAACTTACCTCTCCAAAAATGGAAAGACGGGGTATCTGTGTTTTGGGCCAATTGCTCCAGGGCAGATCCCTTAAGTCCTTCAAAACACTCCAAGCTGAATTCAGTTTACTAAACACAGAAAATTATACATATGTTCGGATCCTGCATTTTATGAACTCTCTTAGCTCCCCAGATATACAGGTACATACACCAAGCTGGCAATACTTCACGAGTAAGGAATGTGAAAAAAAGGAACCTCGCTTTTACAATCTCTTACAAAATAAACGTATTTTTCACAAATCTGCGCTGCATATGAAGTGGGAATCAGATCTAAGGTCCACATTTACCTCTGTTCAATGGGTAGCAGCCTTTACATCTGTATATCAAGCCTCTAAGTGTGTTAACCACTGGAAATTATCACACAAAATCACTTTAAGATGGTACCTCACACCATATAGAATTTCTAAGTTTCTCCTAGCTCAGTCCCCATTATGTTGGAGGGACTGTGGAGGAGTTGGACAAATTATGCATATCTTCTGGACTTGTAAGCACTTGACGAGTTTTTGGAATAAACTGTTTCATATTATTTTGGCAATAACTAACATACTCACTCCTCCCACGGCAGCCTTAGCCATACTTAATATTGGCATAGAGTTATACCCACCTGACTGCTGTAGAATAGTCACCCATGTTCTTCTAGCGGCTAGAATGTTCATTACAAGAAAATGGAGGACAAACCAGGCCCCCAGTGTGTCCGAAGTGATCAACATGGTGCAATATAACTTCACATTTGAGAATATTCTAGCATGTAGACAAGGCACCAAATGCACCTTTGACTACCACTGGAGGCTATGGATGTCTTGGACAAAACATAGTCACAATATCAGGACATAACTGATATGCATGTTTGGATTATAGCTTTATTATCGCATTTTATATAGAGATGCTGACTCACCTAGTGCTGGAAGTGAACAATCTTTCACTCATTGCACAATTTACAGCTCTACACCGTACTGTCAAAGCAAGCTTATCTTTCACACGACTTTCTTCTCTCTCTTATTTTCTTCCCTCCCTACAATCCTGACTTTTCTATTGAGGTTTGCCCAAGCAAGACTTTGAAGTTTATACTTTTTGCTTATTGGAATTATTAACACTATGTTTTGATAATGTGTATTGAAAACTTGACAATGTAATCTCTATACAGAACCTCTCTGTTTTTGTATTTGTTGTTCTATCTCAGTGTATGTTCTTTATATTCTAAAAATGTTTCAATAAAAACGAATAAAAAAATAAATAAAAAAAAGGGGGGGCAATTTAGTTTTGTAAGTGCTCGGGCTAAAAGTGTCTGGTTTATTCGCTTTAAGATAAAATGTATGTTTAGACTTACATAACATTTTTTCTTGATCATACATCACGGGACACAGGAGCTTCATTACATAGTGGGTTATATAGGCACCTCTGGTGATTGGACACTGGTTGACCCCGATTAAGGAGAATTCCTCCCCTATATAACCCCTCCCATCTGGGAGGCACCTCAGTTTTTTCGCCAGTGTCTATGGTGATGGTCACGTAAAACTTTAGCTCTATGCAGGTCCCTGCGAGGGCCTAAGGGCTACAACAAACCGGATCCATACCTCGGGCCGATATTTGACTCCCAAGATGGTATGGTACCCGGGCCTCGTCAGCCGAAGAAGCGAGGTTTTGCCTGTAAGTCCTCTCCATTGGAAGACTGGGCTCTGGGAAAACCAGACTTGGTGTACTGTTTATACAGAGCGCACAAAAGTTTCTGGCAGAGCTTTCTACATGGCCCAGGTAGGAGGTTCTTCCGAGAAAGAGCCCCAGATAAACCTGAAGGTTGGCTAACAATACCCGCCGTGATGGGTGAAGGCTGGAATTTGTCTGGTTCAGCAATTCCTGCGGCGAGGACAGGTAAGGGAAGTTAATCCTGTATATATAAATATATGAATGGATTTCTTCATTATGAGTAGTTGTATGTCTTACCTGGTTTCCACCACTAGAGGGAGTAAGAGCAGCCTGATGCATACTTACATGCCTTTCAATACACACGCTCAGTGAAGCCTGGTTCTCCAGCTGACTCACGTCTCCATTGCAGTCCCTGCCACAACAAGGTAAACAGGGGTCCCACGTAGTTCAGGGGTCCCACACAGCTCCGTTTTGGGTTCTCCCCCCCCCCCCTGGATCCAGCGGTCCTCGTGCACGCACGCGGGCGCGTGCACGCGCGCCGGGCGCGTTCCCGGCCTAATGGAGGAGGGGGGGTGTGGTTGCGAGCCGTGCACGTCAGTGTGCACGGCGCTGTACTGCGCAGGCGCTAGGCGGCAATTTTTAAAAGCCCAGAGCGTCAGGGGGCTGTAATTGGAGACACAGGAGCTGTGGGCAGTAAGCATCCGTGGGGATTGGATCCAGGCAAACCTAGACACCTACTCAGCATCAGGTTGTGCAGTTTAAGCATATATATTATTGTGAGACTTTAAGCACAACAGTGATTGCACTTGTACTAGTACCTCTGCTTTGTAGCCTAGTACTATGTCTCCTTGTAAGAGGGTCTCAGGGGGAGGTAGCAAAGGCACTGGTAAATCACCGCCTAGGTCCAGGGGTTCCAAAAGTGCCTGTAAATTACCATCCCCCCCGCAAGGCTGGAGCCAGCCTCTCAAGACGAGTCAGTGCCCCTGTCAGGTTTTGCAGCCTCTCCTAATGTCGCAGCCCCGGTTTATGTCACTGAGGACTCCCTTAGGGCTACATTGGAAGGTTATGAAGGGAGAATCATGAATTTTATTTCTGCTTCCCTGAAAGATAGCAGGAAAAGGGGTAGATCCCCTCCCTCTGCTGAAATCCCTCTCTCAGATGATTCTTCTGAAAATGAGGAGGGATCCCTATCTTTGGATAGGGATCATGAGCAGTCGGATGAGTCAGAGGAAGAGGAGATAGTCCCCTCCTCCCAGGCGCTCAGAAAACAGGTGCAGTATTATACTGAATTGGTGCGTACCACATTCAGAATGCCTGCTGCTGAAGTCGCTACATCCTCTGTCTCTTCCCTGGGAGTCAGGAAAGCCCCACAGACTGCCTATTCCTTCCCAATTCATCCCTTAATGGATAAATTGATGTATGAGGATTGGGGACATCCCGATAAACTGTTTGCTCCTCCTAAAAGGTTTTCTATGCATTATCCTGTGGAGGAAAGTTTCACCAAGAAGTGGGGGGTCCCATCTGTCGATGCGGCTGTTTCTTGTGTGAATAAAAGCCTGACTTGTCCATTGGATAATGTGCAGGTATTCAAGGATCCAACTGATAAAAAGCTGGAAACCTTATTAAAAGCCTCCTTTTCCATGGCTGGCACTGTGGTGCAACCTACAGTCGCAGCCATGGGGTTGTGTCAGTTCCTCAAGGAACAGGTTAAGCAGATGCTTGGGCTCCTTCCCAGTGAGGAAGTAGAAAATTATGCAGAATTGCCTCACATTCTGTGTTTCATAATTGATGCGATTTTGGATTCCGTCCAACAAGCATCACGTTTGTCTCTCATGTTGGTTCACATGCGAAGGGCCCTATGGCTAAAGAATTGGACAGCTGAGCTGTCATGCAAGAAGCATTTGATTGGGTTCCCGTTTAAAGGGGAACGTTTGTTTGGAGAAGAATTAGATAAATTCGTCCAAAATATTTCAGGGGGTAAATCTACACTCCTTCCAGTCAAAAAGAGCAAGCGTCCTTCATTCAGGCGTGCTCTCTCTCCCGAAGCATCAAGCTCTAAGCAGTGGCGATGGCCTTCTCAGTCCTCCTCTACTAGAAAGGCTCAAGGCCGAGCCCAGGGGCAGAAAAAGACTTGGGGGCGAAAGCCTGCCAAGCAGAGCCCAAAAGCTTCCTTGTGAAGGGGCGCCCCCGCTCGGCAGAGTGGGGGGAAGGCTCCTGCAGTTTGCAGGAGCCTGGTGGGAAGAGATCCAGGACAAGTGGGTGATCTCTTCAGTATCTCTGGGCTACAAGCTAGAGTTTCAGGAGATTCCACCTTCTCGTTTCCTAAGGTCAAGGATCCCCAGGGATCCAGTAAAGCAAAAACCGCTATTTCTGGCCTTAGATCAGTTACTATCCCAGGGGGTGATAGTAGAAGTGAACCCGAAAGATCAGGGTTCGGGGTTTTACTCAAATCTCTTTACCGTTCCAAAACCAAATGGAAGTGTCAGACCTATCCTGGATCTGAAGGATCTGAACCGGTTTTTACACATCCGGTCCTTCCGAATGCAGTCAATCCGCACTGTGGTCTCCTCCCTGCAAGGGGGAGAATTCATGGCATCAATAGATATCAAGGATGCATATCTCCATGTGCCAATTTTTTCAGCACACCAAAAATTTCTAAGGTTCGCGGTAGAGCGGCGCCATTTTCAATTTGTGGCCTTGCCGTTCGGGCTTGCTACAGCCCCTCGAGTCTTCACAAAGATTCTGGACCCTCTCTTAGCAATCTTAAGAGCTCAGGGCATAGCCGTCATGGCTTATCTAGACGACTTGCTTCTCATGGAGAAAACAGCAGCGTTCCTAAGTCACAGCGTCACCAAAACGCTAGAACACCTAGAACGCCTAGGTTGGATCATAAACCTAGAAAAGTCGTCCCTACAACCGACCACCAGGTTGGAATACCTAGGTATGATCATCGACACCGCTCAGTGCAGGGTGTTTCTTCCAAGGCTAAAAGCCTTGGCCATTGGGGATCTGGTGCGCCTGATTCTGGGCAGAAGATCTTCCTCCATTCGGTTGTGCATGAGACTGTTAGGGAAGATGGTCGCCTCCTTCGAGGCCGTTCCATTCGCCCAGTTCCACTCAAGGCCTCTGCAAGGATGCATCCTTGCGGCTTGGAACAGGAAGCCCCAATCTCTGGATCTTCCTATGCGTCTATCCCCAGGGACACGCAAGAGTCTTGTCTGGTGGTTACAAACCAAGAATTTGCTGAAGGGCAAAACTTTTCTTCCTCTCTCATGGAAGATTATCACAACAGATGCCAGCCTGACGGGCTGGGGAGCTGTATTGGAGGAAACATGCTCGCAGGGGAAATGGTCTGCGACCGAGAAATTACTGCCCATAAATATCTTGGAGATCCGGGCAGTTTACATGGCGCTCATAGAGTGGTCTTACAGACTGCGAGGTTTCCCGGTTCGGGTTCAGTCCGACAATGCCACAGCAGTGGCTTATATCAATCACCAGGGCAGTACCAGAAGTCTGGTGGCCCAAAAAGAGGTGAATCGCATACTTGTCTGGGCAGAAAAGCATGTTCCGTGTCTTTCTGCGGTCTTCATCCCAGGAGTGGAAAATTGGCAGGCGGATTTTCTCAGCCGCCAGCAGTTGTGCCCAGGAGAATGGGCTCTGCACCCCGACGTGTTTCAGAACATATGTCACAAGTGGGGTACTCCGGACGTAGATCTGTTTGCATCCAGGTTCAACAGGAAGCTGGACAAGGGATGCACTTGCTCAGGGGTCAGATGCTCTGACAGTTCCCTGGGATCAGTACAATCTGATCTATGCCTTCCCCCCGAGCCCGCTTCTGTCACGGTTCCTGGGAAGGGTCAAGAGGGAGACAAAGTCGGTCCTTTTGGTGGCCTCGGCTTGGCCCAGGCGACCATGGTACGCGGAAATCATGAAGTTGGCAGTAGGCAGGCCATGGACCCTCCCTCTCCGGCCAGATCTGCTCTCACAGGGTCCAATCTACCATCCTGCTTTACGCAGTCTGAATTTGATGGTTTGGCTGCTGAGACCCACATTCTGAGAGACCGTGGCCTTTCGGGGCCAGTCCTTTCTACTCTGGTCAATGCCAGAAAGCCGGCCTCCAGGCTTATTTATTACAAGGTCTGGAGGACATATGTTTCCTGGTGTGAACTCAGGAAATGGCATCCTAGAAAGTATGTCATTAACAGAATCTTGGCCTTTCTCCAGTCAGGCCTAGAAATGAATTTGGCCATAAGCACTATCAAGGTGCAGATTTCGGCCCTGTCAGTATTTTTTCAAAAGCCGCTTGCATCACATTCCCTAGTACGGGCTTTTATCCAGGGGGCCATGCGGACAAAACTGCCAGTTAAACCTCCGGTATGCCCATGGGATCTGAATTTGGTTCTCTCGGCCTTACAGGGGCATCCATTTGAACCTTTGCATCTGGCTTCTTTAGTTCTCCTGACTAAAAAGCTGGTCTTCTTAGTAGCCATATCTACGGCTAGAAGAGTATCAGAGTTGGCAGCTCTTTCCAGTAAGGAGCCGTATTTAATTATCCATAAGGACCGGGTGGTCATGCGTCCTAACAGGTCCTTTTACCTAAGGTGGTTTCGGGTTTCCATTTGAATCAGGATGTAATCCTACCATCCTTTTTTCCGGACCCTCAGGCCTTCGGGTGCAGTGTACTGCAGGCTGCAGTTTAGGTCCTCCGGTCCCTGGCGGTCTATATTTATGATCTGTGTCTCCCTCCCCTCAATCTGAGCATTGCTATGGGACATCCCACTATGTAATGAAGCTCCTGTGTCCCGTGATGTATGATCAAGAAAATGGGATTTTTATATACAGCTTACCTGTAAAATCCTTTTCTTGAGAGTACATCACGGGACACATGGCTCCCGCCCCTCTTGGGTTTTACGTGATTTCTTATTGCTTTGCTACAAAACTGAGGTGCCTCCCAGATGGGAGGGGTTATATAGGGGAGGAATTCTCCTTAATTGGGGTCAACCAGTGTCCAATCACCAGAGGTGCCTATATAACCCACTATGTAATGAAGCTCCTGTGTCCCGTGATGTACTCTCAAGAAAAGGATTTTACAGGTAAGCTGTATATAAAAATCCCATTATCTACAGATTCTGATAAAAAAAAGGTCAAGGTTTAAATGTACTTTATAAAGCTGTAATTTAGTCCCAGGGCTTGGATTGGATTGACATATGTATTCCACACTATATCAAAGAAGATACAGTAGATCTCCTTTGAAAAAAGCATTAAACAAAGTAGTTAAACTAAATAGAAAAAACATTATCCATTCAAAAAGATCCCCAGTTGTTGACCAATCGGTTTGAATCATTACTCAATTTTCTCAACAACATACTCAGATGAAAGGCATTCTAACCAAATATTGGCCATTGCTCAATGCAGACAGCACTATTAACCACTTGCTTACTGGGCACTTAAACCCCCCTCCTGCCCAGACCAATTTTCAGCTTCCAGCGCTGATGCACTTTGAATGCCAATTGCGCGGGCATACAACACTGTACCCAAATGAAATTTTTATAATTTTTTTCGCACAAATAGAGCTTTCTTTTGGTGGTATTTAATTACAGCTGGGAGTTTTATTTTTTGCTAAACAAACAAAAAAAGATGCAAAAAAAAAAAATCATGTTTAATAGTTTGTTATAAAATTTTGCAAACAGGTCATTTTTCTCCTTCATTGAAGTGCGCTGATAGGCTGCATTGGTGGGCACTGATAGGCTGCATTGGTGGGCACTGATAGGCTGCACTGGTGGGCACTGATAGGCATAGTTAAGGCGGCACTAATAGGCACAGATAAGGTGGCACTGATAGGCACAGATAAGGCAGTACTGATGAGCACAGATAAGGCGGCACTGATGGGCAAAGATGGGCACAGATAAGATGGCACGGATGGGTGGCACAGATGGGTGGCACTGATGGGTGGCACTAAGGGGCACTGATAGGTACCACTGATAGATGGGACTGATGGGCACTGATAGGTGGCACTGATAGGTGGCTCTGATAGGTGGCACTGCTGGGCACTGATGGGTGGCACTGATGGGCACTGGTAGATGACACTGATGGGCACAGATATGTGGCACTGGGGTGCAGCACCGTTGTTGAGGCAGATTGTGGGCACTGATGGGTGGCACTGTGGGCACTGCTGGGTGGCAATGTGGGCACTGCTGGGTGGCACTGACTGGGGGCACTTATTTTTTAATGAGGTGGCACTGGCAGGGGGCAGGTGGGCACTGGCAGGGGGCAGGTGGGCACTGGCAGGGCTGGCCGTGATCGGGACTGATGTCCCGATCACGGCCGCCGGTGATCGGCTCTTTTTTTTTCTCCTTGAGCTGTCAGCGCGAGGAGGAATAATAGCCGTCTCATAGACTCGCCGATCACAGAGTGCGCCTCAGGGGGCGCGCAGGCCGCTCGTGCACGGGACGACGTCAATAGAAAGGAGGTCCGCGCTGTAGCTGTCATTCGGCTATAGCGCGGGTCTCTAGTGGTTAAGAAATACATTAAACCCTACCCTGAGGTTGCATATTGACAGGCTCATTCCACAAGAACCGCCTGGTAGCTAGCCATCATATGCCCAGAAATATTTATAATTCCATATCTCCAGGTACATTCCCATGTGGGAGATGTGACATATGTTCCTTTATCTCTAACTCCAAGATGTCATCCTTCCCAACGGTCATATTTACACAGTTAAACACAGAGTTATATAGTCAAATATTAGAAAGTAAATTGTGTGAATAAGAAAAGTTAAAAGGTGGTGTACTGAATGTGTAAAAAAAATGCTAAGATGATAAAGGAAGATAGCTGAACAGCTGCACTCTGAATATATACCTTTATTGTGGCAAAAACGATATTTAAAAATCCAAAGCTGTCACATCATGGTAAGGTACAGAAAATGTCCATTTTAATTACAGTTTTTTCCAAAATAAAGGTGTATATTCAGAGTGCGGCTGGTTTTGAAATTTATGGAGGTAAAAGGTAAATTGTTTTGCTGATAGATTGGTTGTGCGCCATGCACCAAATAAAGCATGTTTTCTAGTCAATTAACTAAAAGGTAAGGAGATGAGGTGCAGGAGTAGAGTCAGGAACAGTAAATTAATCCATACAGGAAGTGTAGGGCACAATAAAGTCTTCCTCGACTACCGTTTATAAGGAAAGCTAACTAATTTATAGACCTTTTGATACATTTAACTTCAATTGGGAGAGTACAAGCTACAGAGAGTGAAATCAGTGCCCTTCCAAGTGCCTGTGGGGATAAGGTGAATGGAGAATACTTTTTGAAAAGTATCACAACTCCAGCCTTTTTTTTGTGGCAGAGGCAAGTTAGGTCTGGGGGGATTATTTATGGGAACATATCAGTGTCAGTTTTGTTGTAGTGCATTTCTTGAACAAAGAATTGCCTAAATCCTCATAAACCCTGGTGTATCTTGTAGTTAGAATTAAGGCCATTAGCATTAAGAGATACAATTATGATCATGGTGGATGCAGATCAGAAAGAATTGCTATACTTACCTTAGGTGGTTAGTAGGTTCAGTGGTGCTTTGGTATACAAAGTTGCACCAATGTCAGTCATCAGGGAAAGGGTGGGCATCAGACATGAGTCATGAGAGGACACCAGGTGGAAGTGATTCTGGAAGGGGATGTAGATGGGAACAAAAGCATAAATTAATGGATGACATGAATTGATGATGACATGAACACCTTATAGGTTAAAGATCCTACCGAAATAACACAAACAGGAAGGGAATTCTCAGTTAACAAAGTTAGGCAGGGTAACACAATCAATGTACCTGTCAATGTGAAGGAAACAAAGGGGTAGAGGATAAATAGGTGACTAGGGGTTCCCAAAGAGGGAAGATAGAAACAAACCAATGATTCAATGGTATCACCTTGCCTGATTAACAATGGAATTTGATTCCACTACAATCACCTAAAACACGTAAAGGAAAGGTAAGTCATTATATAATTCAGTTAAGATAGCGCATTTGCTTAAAAAAAAATCAATAGTCTAGTAAGCACATCATTTGGGCTTGAAGGACTCATCTAATGTCTGCTCACAAGAGCTTGACGATATAATTTAAATAAAAAGGGGCACAAGGGGGACTAAAGTTTGGCCATCGGGATGGAGGCAAGTGGGATGAAATCACCCAATTCCCAATAATATGAGATGTAAATTAAGGCGGAGCATGAAAGTGGGCTAAAGCTGAGAGGTGAGCCATGGACTTGTGTAAGAAAGAGCTAAGAAGCAAGAAAGAACAAGGACTTTCTAAGCCCTTGTACACACGGTCTGATATTCTGATCACCAAATCCGTCTGATAATTTCTGACAGATTTAGTCTGGAACTGGTGTTGCATACACATGGTCGGACAAAGTTGTCTAAATTTCCGGTCGACAAGAACGGGGTGACGTAAACCGTGTACGACGGGACTATAAAAGGGAAGTTCAGCACCACGTGCGGCACCCTTTGTGCTCCTTCTGCTGATCTCGTGTTTATCGCATGCTAGTAGAAGTTTGGTTAGAGACGATTCGCGCTTTTCAGATTTGTGCTTCAGATTGTTACTGCTCTTCAGTTTGTGTTTGTGGGTGCGTATTAGGGATGAGCTTTGAGTTCGAGTCAAACTCATGTTTGACTCGAACATTGCCTGTTCGCCTATTCGACGAACAGTGAACAATTTGGGGTGTTTGCGGCAAATTCGAAAAGCCACGGAACACCCTGTACAAGTCTATGGGAGAAATCTAAAGTGCTAATTTTAAAGGCTAATATGCAAGTTACTGTCCTAAAAAGTGTTTGGGGACCTGGGTCCTGCCCCAGGGGACATGGATCAATGCAAAAAAAAGTTTTTTCAGGAGCAGTGATTTTAATAATGATTAAAGTGAAACAATAAAAGTGTAATATTCCTTTAAATTTTGTACCTGGGGGGTGTCTATAGTATGCCTGTGAAGGGGCACATGTTTCCCGTGCTTAGAACTGTCCCTGCACAAAGTGTCATTTCTGGCGAAAAAAAGTCATTTAAAATCACTTGCGCTATAATGAATTGTCGGCTCCCGTAATACAGAGAACACTTATTAAAAGTCATTGATAAAAAAAAAGCGTGGGGTTTAGGTCTTCAGGTCTGGTTTGGATATTAAGGGGGACCCCGTGTCAAATTTAAAAAAAATTGACGTTGGGTTCCCCCTAAATATCCATACCAGGCCCTTTATCCGTGCATACAACCTGGCAGGAAAAGATGTAACGGAAACCTGCGTTACATCAGAGGGGGGGCGGGGTCACCCATACGTCATTGGGGAAGCCCGACTTCCCCCACTAGTGTCAGAGGGGGCCGGGTCAGGTGACGGGTGGCTCGCCCTCCTCATATAAGAAACGTCAGGCCGCCGGGATCCCGCAGTGTCTCCGACAGTGGAGACAGAGGATGCATGGATGGACTGCGCTGGAGGGAGAGATCACCCGTCGCTGGATCAGATCAGCCATTGCTGGACCCCGGAGAGATGATCATCCTTCGCTGAATAGCAAGAGTGGATTACCACCGCTGGAATCTTTTTTTTTTTTTTAATAAAGGAATTTTTCAAAAGTGTGTTTGTCTTATTTAACTATTTTTTACACTTTCTTTGTGAAATGGTAAGGGTACTTTTGTACCTCCTTACCATTTCAAACAGGGGGGGCAGGATCTGGGGGTCCCCTTGTTAAAGGGGGCTTCCAGATTCTGATAAGCCTCCCCGCCCGCAGACCCCCACAACCACCGGCCAGGGTTGTGGGGATGAGGCACTTGTCCCCATCAACATGGGGACATGGTGCTTTGGGGGGGGACCCCAAAGCATCCTCGTAATGTTGAGAGCATGTGGCCTGGTATGGTTCAGGAGGGGGGGAGCTCTCTTGTCCCCCCCTATTTTTCTGCGGCCTGCCAGGTTGCTTGCTCGGATAAAGGGTCTGGTATGGATTTTTAGGGGGATCCCACGTCAATTTTTTTTTTCAATTTGACATGGGGTTCCCCTTAATATCCATACCAGACTTGAAGGGCCTGGTAATTGAATTTGGGGGACCCCCACACTTTTTTTTTTTTTTTTTTATCAATGACTTTCAATGAGTGTTTTCTGTATTACGGGAGCCAACAATTCATTGTAGCTGCAAGTGATTTTAAATGACTTTTTTTTCTGCAGAAATGACACTTTGTACAGGGACAGTTCTAAGCACGGGAAACATGTGCCCGTTCACAGGCATACTATAGACACCCCCCAGGTACAAAATTTAAAGGAATCTTACACTTTTATTGTTTCACTTTAATCATTATTAAAATCACTGCTCCCGAAAAAAGGCAATTTTTAAAACTTTTTTTTGCATTGATCCATGTCCCCTGGGGCAGGACCCAGGTCCCCAAACACTTTTTAGGACAGTAACTTGCATATTAGCCTTTAAAATTAGCACTTTTGATTTTGAACATTTGAGTCCCATAGACTTTAATAGGGTTCTAAAGTTCACACAAAGTTTAGGTCTGTTCGCAGGTTCTGGTGCGAACCGAACCGGGGGGGTGTTCTGCTCATCCTTAGTGCATATCTGCTTATCAATCCGTGTAGTTAGTTTGCATTTGTTGGTCATTGCGGACTATATCTTGGTATAGTACACTTTGATTTTCAGTGCTTATTGTCTGCTCGTTTCTGGTTTTCAGTTCGTTCTTTCAGGCCTTGCTGTTTATTGGTGCTTTCTGTTGTCTGTTCGACCGACCGTTTTGAAGCCATGTTTTGTGTGCGTACTCGTCGTAGAGTTCATGCTGTGCAGGGGCTTGGTGTTGGACTTTTAGCTTTGACACAAGCCCAGTCCATGAACAGGGTGAGGAGCAGTTCATGGAGCAAGAATTGGTTGCTCCAGCGTGACCAATTCTCGCACATGCCTTTGCTTCGTGAGATCCGGGAGAATAATTCTAATGATTTCAGGAATTATCTCCGGATGACTGACGCCATTTTTCACCGTCTGCTGGCTTTGCTGTCCCCTTATATCAGCAGGCAGGATACCTGCATGCGGCAAGCCATCACTCCGGAGGAGAGGCTCATCACCACGTTGCGGTACTTGACGACAGGGAGAAGTCTTCAGGACCTGAAGTTCTCGACAGGCATCTCCCCCCAGGCTCTGCGAATCATTATTCCAGAGACCTGTTCTGCCATAATACAGGTCCCGCAGAAGGACTATATTAAGGTAAGTTTTCTCCTTTAACATCACATTCTATGTATTTAATGTTTGCTAATGTATTGTATTTCTTTCCTCATTCCCTAATTACCATGATTGTAATATGCTCTAATTGATATGCTCTGCCCCTTTGTCCTCATGCATGCTGAAAGCTTTTCAAGTTCCTTTTTTGTCCATCATGCATATTTGCCTTCACTAACTTCCCCACCATGCTCTTCTGGGCCTATAAACCTATAGTCTAGTCACTTAGCAATGTATTTTGTCAGCTCCATAGTATTACTTTCCCCTAAACACAACCTTAAAATGTGTATAAATGTTATGTGTGTGCTTAAATTCATGCAGAGTGCCAGAGGTTTTTTTTGGTGTGCCAAACTCATTAGGAACCCCCCTCCCTCCAACTGCTAGGTCAGCTGATAGCAATCCTCTATCTGCTGACTATGCCAAACCCAATACACACTATACCTACCTCTTTTGTTGTCAGATTTATGGATAAATTCACCAAAGCATGTAGTGCAAGGGCCTGCCTCAATACTTTCAAATGCTACTGTTTAAAGTTTTTTTTCTCCTATTATTATCTTGATAGGTAATAGCAGAATGTAAAAATGTGCTTCCATTTGTTAATTTTTTTTGTATTAAGACTCTTCTTACCTGTCCAGCTCTCAATGAAGTGGAGAGGGTACCTGTCCAAAATATCCCCCCCCCCCCTAATTTTTTCCAATAGGCCATCAGATGGGGGGTGAGGAATCTGATAAGGGGACCTTATACTTTTAGCTTTAAATACTCATTTCCAAAAATGTTATACTGATCTTGGGCAAAAAAGTTTATGTCTAATCTGCTTGCAATGTTGATGTGCAAAATGACTATTTTTTTTTCTTGTTTGACTTCACAGTTTCCTTCAATGCCACAGGAATGTCAGACTGTGGCCTCCCACTTTGCCACCCGTTGGGACTTTCCCAATTGTGGAGGTGCAATTGATGGGGAACACGTCTACATTGTCCCACCCCCCAACTCGGGGTCCTACGATTATAATTACAAGGGGTATAATAGTATCGTGATGTTGGCGGTGGTGTCAGTGACATATGACTTCCTGTATGTGGACATGGGGAAAAATGTCCCGATGTCAGATGGTGGAGTGTTCGCAGATGGAGTTCTACTGGCGTCTTCAGAGTGGCAGTCTGGGCTTGCCACCTCCAGAGGAGAATGTGGGGAGTCCTTCCACATTCTCCTCTGGAGGTGGCAAGCCCAGACTGCCACTCTGGAGATGCCAGTAGAACTCCGTCTGTGAACACTCATTCATTTTCATTGTGGATGAGGCGTTTGCTCTGGCAAACCATCTGATGCTGCCTTTCCCAATGAGGACCCTCACCCCGGACCAGAGGCTCTTCAATTTCCAGCTGGCCAGAGCCAGAAGAGTAGTGGAGAACACTTTCGGGATAATGGCCAGCCGGTTCTGCCTATTTTTGACTCCAATCCACATGGCGGAATATAAATTCAATCATATTGTGCTTTCGTGCTGCATTCTGCACAATTTTTTGAAGAAACACTCAGCAAACTATGTGGCCTCAGTTGGGCCTGATGCAAACTTGCCTGAAAATTCCAACCTGACGGCCCTTGAAACTGGCCTTCCTGGCTTGCCCCCCAAAATGCCCGCGAGGTCAGAACAAGATATGTGGAGTACTTTGTGGGTAGGGGGGCCATTGATATGCCAGACAATGTCTGAGAGGGATTTTTTAAATAAAATTTTCTTTCAAACTGCACTAATCTTTGTTTTCATTTACTGCTTGGCTTTGTTTTAGGTGACTCCTAGTTTTTTTTGTGTTTTTTTTGGCCTTTTTCTACAAAAGTGCAAACCCAATTTCTGTGCGAGATGAGGTGACAGTCTCTTCTTCAGATATGTTGTGGGTCTGCTACACACACACACCTTGTTTTTGTTGTTAATGTATGTAGTGCATTACTGACAAAAATATTGCTAATTTTCAGCACCATGGCAGAAATATGTGAGGTCATGGAAATGGCGTGATTGAGGAAATGTAAAAAGCACCGTGGGTGTTTTTTACTAAAGGGAAATCCAATATGCACTACAAGTGCACTGCAAAATGGCACCTGAAACTGCACTTGGAGTGCAAAGTGGATTTGCCTTTAATAAATAACACCCATTGTCACAGAAAAAAACAACTTTACTCCAAATACTGCTTTTGCGCATTGAAAAAAGAAGCCACACATTGTTGATAATTGTTGATAATTTCACTTTTTAATCAAAGCACGTTCACATATGCGTTTACAAAAGGGTTTTACAACAAACCAACATATTGGGTGTATCGAAAACGTTATTTTCGGTTACTTTTTTTGTAACTTGGCGTTTTTGTGTAAACAGGCATGTATCAAAGCATAACCTACAGAACACAGGAACTTACAAAGTTCAACTTGGAAAAGTGAAGACAATATCAGACATGAGTATGTAAAACTGGGCTGATATTGCCTTCATCAGATGGGGTGTCACCCCTGGAAAAGCCAAATTTGGAAGATGCACACAGTGTGTCAACATGTGCTATCTCCCATCATGGGGGATCAATGTACATGTTTTGGGGGTGCAACCCCTTCATCTCAGCCACTTTCCACAAAACACGTACATTGATCCCTCATGATGGGAGATAGCAGATGTTGACACACTGTGTGCATCTTCCAAATCTGGCTTTTAGTAAAATACAAAAGTTGTTTGTTTGCAAAAAAAATCTCGAGCTAGTTTGGGGTGTTTCAAACTCTCCCCAAAACATCAAGGATGTTCTTCATTTTATGTTGAACATCATTGATGTTTTTCTGTATAATTTCTAAATCGCGATTGCACCCCATTATCTCCCCAATCCGGATCTGGGCACTTTCACTGGTAAAATGTGATTCTTCTTCCACATCACCTAAAAAAACTAAAATAAACACACCATGTATTATAAATATGCCGACATACATTGATTAGCTTACCGTAAGCTGTGGTCTCTGACACTCACCTGTTGTGGTGACAATTTGTCCAACTTCAACAATCTCTCCTTCCTCCTCCTGCTCCTCTGCTTCTGGTGTTTTAATTTTGCCTTCTTTGGGAGGTGTGGGGTCCCTGGTGTCCTCAGACTTCCCGAGTCTTCTCTCCCCTATGAGAATGTAAAAAAGTAATACTTAGCACACAGAGGGCAGAACTAGGAATATGAAACATCACTTGGAAGTGTTGTACAATTGGGTTTTTTGGCCGAGTTCAAAGGTGAGAACATTATTTTGGACACTTTCTAAAGCTGGAATACTTACCTGCAGTGTGAACAAATGTAGTGAAGTGTAATTTGGGAAAACATTGTTTTGGGAGTGGGCTAACGAAAGATGTTTAGTACGAACAATTGAACCCATGACTAGGGATGAGCTTCGTGTTCGAGTCGAACATACGTTCGGCTCGAACATCGGCTGTTCGCCCGTTCGGCGAATTCCGAACGTTATGGGCCATTTGCAACAAATTTGTGTGGCGCTCACGGCCCACAATGCACTGCGTCATCGCAGTGCATTGCTGGCTCATGATTGGCCAAGCATGCACTGTGACCCCGCATGCTTGGCCAATCACAGCGCCAGCAGCGAGGAGAGCCATGATTGGCCACAGGCAGGATGCCTGTGGCCAATCATAGCTCAGGCTGTGTAGTACACGCCCCACACTATATAAGGCCGCCAGCGCGGCGGCCTAGTGTAGTGTGTTGGCGTCTGAAGCAGTTAGTGGGTGTTCTGTGTACCTTCAACACAGTACACACCGATCGTTATCGGCCGATTTTCGATCTTGGTCTTCTGTAGTGGTTGTTGTCTGCTTGCCCTGACCGCAGTATACACCGCTATATTCACCTCACCTATATAGCTAGTGATCTATCTTTTATAATAGAGCTTGCAGTCAGTAGTGTTAGGAGCTTGTGCGTGCTGTCTGCGTGCTCTGTACCCAGTACACACCGCTATATCCACCTACATAGCTCTTCTCTATTTGAGCCCACTTGCCATCTGCAGGAGTTATTGGAAGTTGTGTGTGCCTCCAGCACAGCACAGTAAACATCTGTATATACCCCTTTATCTCTGGTGTTCTATAATAAAGGCATCTGCAGGAGTTAGTGGTTTTTTTGTGCCTCCAGCACAATATACACCTGTATCTACCCTTTATTGCTATTCTCTAATAGAGCCATCTGCAGGGCTTAGTGGGTGTTGTGTGACTCCATTACACTGCTGTTTTACCCAACTCCCTTCAGGCCATTACCATGTCTGGAAGGCCAGCAAGGAGAGGCAGACAGGCACGAGCCGATAAAAGAGGGCAAGCAGGCTCTGTGTCTAGAGACAACAGTGCTGGTCGTGGACGCGGTGCATTGTCATCAGCACGTGGCCATGGGACACGCTTGTCCTTCTTTTCAGCAGCTGGACATGTTGAACCGCAACATGCCAACGACTTGGTAGAGTGGATGACCAAGCCCTCTTTATCCTCCTCATCCTCTCTCACCCAGTCTCAGGGTACTAGCAAAGCAGCTGCCAACGCATCGTCTTCCCTCCTCTCAATGTCATCATCAGTGACTCCTTCCCTAGACCCACCACGTCCTCCTGAGGAGTCTCCTGAACTCTTTGAGCACAGTGTTGAGTACATGCTCCAGGAGGATGCCCAGTGTTTTGTAGGCTCTGATGATGACACTCAGCTAGAGGAAGGCAGTAGCGTGAGCGCAGAGAGAGGGGATGCTCAAGAAGGACAGCAATCTGACAGTCATGTTCCACAAGCTGCAGCATACTGCCAGGTTTGCTCCAGCGATTAAGAGGGAGGGGATGAGGGCACTGACTCCACGTGGGTGCCTGGTAGGAGAGAGGAGGAGGAGGAGGAGGAGGCACATGTCCAACGAGGCAGGATGCCCTCCGGGGGCCAGCTTAGGGGCAGCACACCGACTGAATCACACCGCAGAGCTCCGCCTGTGCAGGGCGCTGCCTCTGCGCGTTATTCTAAAAGTTCTTTGGTGTGGGCCTTTTTTGAGACGAGTGCATCAGATCGCACCGCTGCTATTTGCAACATATGTCTCAAGCGTATCTCGCGTGGCCAAAACATCAGCCGCTTGGGCACCACATGCTTGACCAGACCTATGTTGACCTGCCATGCAGCTCGTTGGCAAGCGTACCTCAAAGACCCACACCAAAGAACAAAGCGGACCTCTCCTTGCTCCTCATCAGCTGGCATCTCCAACCCCACTAGACCTTCAGTCCTCTCTGAAACCTGCTCTGAGAGGAATGAAGGTGTAGAATTAGGTGTGTCACAGCCAAGTGCTTCCGGGCACTCTGCTAGCAGTACACCCACATCCGATTATAGCAGGCAAATGTCCCTGCCCCAGCTGCTGGACCAGCGAAAGAAGTTCACTCCCAGCCATCCACATGCCCAGCGGTTGAATGCTAGCTTGGCTAAATTGCTAGCACTTCAACTGCTGCCTTTTCAGTTGGTAGACTCGGCCCCCTTCCGTGAGTTTGTACAAAGTGCGGTTCCTCAGTGGCAGGTCCCCAAACACCACTTTTTCTCACAGAAGGCGATTCCGGCACTCTACCGGCATGTGGAAGGCAATGTCCTTGCCTCGCTGGACAGGGCGGTCAGTGGTAAGGTGCATATTACCGCTGACTCATGGTCCAGCAGGCATGGACAGGGACGTTACCTGTCTTTCACGGCCCATTGGGTCACTCTTCTGGCAGCTGGGAAGGATGAAGGACAAGGTGCAGTAGTGTTGGAGGTTGTTCCGCCACCACGCCTCCAAAATGCTACTATTGGTTGTGACACACCTCTCTCCTCCACCCCCTCCTCTTCTTCTTCCTCCATGGCCTCTTCCAGTGCTCTGTCCTCAGAACCAGCGGTGCTCCGTAGGCGTTCCAGGGGCTACACAAGTACGCAGGCAAAACGATGCCATGCCGTGCTTGCGCTGGTTTGTTTGGGGGACAGGAGTCACACTGGGACGGATGTTTTGTCAGCTCTGCAGGGGCAGGCCAAGAGGTGGTTGACGCCACGCCAGCTTAAGCCAGGCATGGTGGTTTGTGACAATGGCACCAACCTCCTCTCCGCCCTCCGACAGGGACAACTGACCCATGTGCCCTGTGTAGCTCACGTCCTTAACCTGGTGGCAGCGGTTCTTGGGCAGGTACCCCGGCTTACAGGATGTCCTGAAGCAGGCCAGGAAAGTCTGTGTGCATTTCTGCCGATCATTTAATGCCTGTGCTTGGCTGGCTGAGCTCCAAAAGGAGTTGAACCTGCCCAAGAACCGCCTTATATGTGACATGCCCACCAGGTGGAACTCAACGTTGGCCATGCTGCAGCGGCTGCACACGCAGCAGAGGGCCATCAATGAGTACCTGTGCGACTACGGCACCAGGACAGGGTCAGGGGAGCTCGGTTTTTTCTCACCACGCCAGTGGGGCATGATCAGGGATGCATGCACTGTCCTGTCACCGTTTGAGGAGGCCACAAGGATGGTGAG
Source organism: Lithobates pipiens (assembly GCF_037356315.1). Lineage (NCBI taxonomy): Eukaryota > Metazoa > Chordata > Amphibia > Anura > Ranidae > Lithobates > Lithobates pipiens. The sequence goes on along the minus strand of NW_027507686.1, from coordinate 152,887,496 downwards.
CATTGACAGTGCATGCATCAGCGGATCATGTTGCCCTTAGTGACCCAGAGGACTCCGGACCGAATGCCTCAGCTTACCTACGCTGCATGGCCTCCCTGATCCTGAAAAGCCTGCGGAAGGATCCTCGTATTCTTCGGATCAAGGAGAGGGACCATTACTGGCTGGCCACTCTCCTTGATCCACGGTACAAGAGTAAGGTTGCCTACCTTATTTTGCCATCGCAGAGGGAGCAGAGGATGAGACATCTCCGGGAGGCCTTGCAGAAAGGTTATGTGCAACGCGTTCCCAGAGACTGGGAGGTTACAAACTCCTGGTCCTGGACAACGTGTTGCTGAGGCATCGGTCAGAAGGAGCGGTGGAGAAGGTGGCTGTCTGACTGATGCTTTCAGACAATTTTTTAGTCCGCAGCCCCAAGGTATGATCGGTTCCAGCAACCATCGCCAGCGTCTGATTTACATGGTGCAGGAATACCTAGGGGCAAGGTCAGACTTGGACACCTTTCCCACCGAAAATCCTCTGGCTTACTGGGTCTTGAGGATGGATCACTGGCCAGAGCTTGCACAGTATGCAATTGAGCTACTGGCCTGTCCTGCATCCAGCGTTCTTTCGGAACGCACCTTCAGTGCTGCTGGTGGCTTTGTTACTGATCACAGGGTGCGCCTATCCACCGAATCAGTTGATCGACTGACCTTCATTAAGATGAATCAGTCTTGGATCACCCACAGCTACCAAGCACCTGAAGCTGATGTAACCGAATAATTTTTTTTGAAATATCACATCCCTTCAAGACTGCCTATGCTGATGCTTAGTGACTGTCCTGTTATGTTGATTGTCTATCCTCTTCCTCCTCCGCTGATATGTTGGAAGAACATTTCTGGTTCTGGGTGATGCCATCAGCCCAATTTTTCTGCCCCTGTTTAACAGGGGCGTTTAAGTACAATTTTTGATGAAATGCTTTGCAGCAGGGCTAATTCCTGCAATAAAACTAGAGTATATGGGAGAGGTTGCAGTGTGGTGGCACCAGCACCAGTGCCTAAGGCCCAATTTTTCTGCCCCTGTTTAACAGGGGCGTTTAAGTACAATTTTTGATAAAAAAATGCTTTGCAGCAGGGCTAATTCCTGCAATAAAACTAGAGTATATGGGAGAGGTTGCAGTGTGGTGGCACCAGCACCAGTGCCTAAGGCCCAATTTTTCTGCCCCTGTTTAACAGGGGCGTTTAATTACAATTTTTGATGCAATGCTTTGCAGCAGGGCTAATTCCTGCAATAAAACTAGAGTATATGGGAGAGGTTGCAGTGTCGTGGCACCAGCACCAGTGCCTAAGGCCCAATTTTTCTGCCCCTGTTTAACAGGGACATGTAATTACAATTCTTGATATAATATTTCACAGGAGGGCCCATTCCTGTGCCCACCCAGAGTAACTGTGAGGACTTATAGTGTTGTGGCACCAGCACCACAACCACCAAAGGTCAATTTTTCTACCACTGTTCAACAATGGCATGTAATTACAATTCTTGATATAATCGTTCACAGCAGGGCGCTCCAGCGCCCAGTAAGAGTCACTTTGAGGGCTTACAATGTTGTGGCAAAACCAATATCTTGTTCCGCCATTTCTGCAGAGCATATAGGGCAGACCCCTACTTTCAAACATCCAACTTACAAACATCTCCTACTTGCAAACAGAAGGAGACAACAGCAAGTGAGCTGAAAAAAGATGTACGACAAAGCAAATTATACAGGGGTGATAACCCTTCCCTATGTATTCCAAAAAGCTTAAAAATAGTTTTTTTGACTGGAGCTACACTTTAAAAATGTACCAGTTGAAAATTACAAACAGATTCAACTTAACACAATAAACCTACACAGTCCCTGTCTTGTTTGCACCGCCTGTATACTGCTGTTCTGAGTATATAGGGCCTGGGGGCCACACGCATTTCCTTTTTTTAATATGGGTACAGGGTTCCCCTTGATATGCGTACAAGACCCAAAGGGGCTGGTAATGGGCAGGGAGGGCTACCCATGCCATTTTTCTCAATGGTTTTCAACCATATTGCAGGAACCAGATATAACATTAAAACCGCAAGCAGTTTTCAATGATGTTATTTCTGTTTAATGTCATTTTGTGCAGGGACTGTTCTAAACACGGGAAATACGTAGCACTTCACAGGCATACTACAGACACCCCCCAGGCACCATATTTAAAGGAATATTTCACTTTTTTTCACTTTAATCATCATTAAAATCAGTGCTCCCGCCAAAACGGCCATTTTTAAAAACATTTTAGGCATTGACCCATGTCCCCTGCTGCAGGAGCCAGGTCCCCAAACCCTTTTTAGGACAGTATCTTGCATATTAGCCGTTAAAATTAGCACTTTTAATTTCGAACTTTCGAGTCCCATAGACTTCAATGGGGTTCTAAAGTTCGTTCGAATTTGGGGTCCGTTCGAAAAGTTCTGGTGCGAACCGAACCGGGGGGTGTTCGGCTCATCCCTACCCATGACCATGAAAGTGGCCATTTTAAACTGTACTACATTAAATCAAAGCACATGGATCAGTATGCTAGCAATAATAATAATATGAACACACGACAACTACTTACTTTTTTGAAGAACACGCTTGATCCTTCTGTACTGATCGCGCTCCCTCAGTTTCAGATCTGACCAGTGTTTTCTCAGTTGATCCTTGGATCGTCGTACCCCAAAATTCTTCGAAAGACTCTTCACAACTTTAGTCATGATCTTGGCCTTTCTGATATTTGGGTTTGGGTAAGGTCCATATTTCCCATCATAGTCGATCCTCTTCAGTATGTCCACTATCTCCAACATCTCTCCAAAAGACATATTTGAGGCCTTAAAGTGGTTGTAAACCCTTACAAACCACTTTGACCTACAGGTAAGCCTAGATTAAGGCTTACCTGTAGGTCCAAGCAATATCTCCTAAACCTATATGGTTTAGGAGATATTTGCCCGAAAATAGGCACCGCTGTCTACGGCGCATGCACCGTAGACAGCGGCGCGTAGGTGCACTGAGCGCGGCATTCTCAGCGACGGAGCTGCCGCGCGTGTCGGCTCCTGTGCGCATGCGCGGGAGTGACGTCATCGCGGCTTCACCGAATGACAGCGGCGGAGCTGGGAGACCCCACCGACAAGATGGATGCGGCGGACTACAGGGGACAGCGGCGACTTCGCTGGCTCCTGTGTCAGGTAAGCGACACATAATGGGCTACTATGCGATGCATAGTAGTCCATTATGCTTTGCCTTTGCAGGGAATGAAAGAGGAAGTAAACTCATCAGGGTTTACTTCCTCTTTAAATCTTCTCCTCCAGGATTGGGACGTTTCAGGCTCCAGGCTTTCCTCGCCCTCCTCCTCATTAGTGGAACTCTGATTGCGCAATTGTCTAGAAAGAACGTCAGGGGTGGGTGGAGTTTCACGCATGCGCACTGTATATAAAACGCAACACGTGTGTGTCATATGTACGATCTGTGAACAGAGGGAGAAGCTGACGCGCCGATCGTGCAAACGAAGGTACGATTTTTAACTTGGTACATCACTAGCCTGTACTGCTTCTAGATTGAGGCTTGCATTAGTGGAGTTTAACCTGACATTAGGGTTTGTCTTGTGTTGTGTCTTGCAGAGATTATGGACAGTTTCAATGACCACAGTTTCCTCCCTCTGTTCATCAATAAATACAGGGAGCTGCCCTGCCTGTGGCAAGCTATGCACCCACATTACAGTAACAAACTAAAGAGGCAGGCAGCAATGGAGAAACCGGTTGATTTTGTGAATCAACTATTTAAAAGTGAAAATTTATGGCCTCAGGAGTACATATCTGAGGGAGCGGAAGAAGGTGCTGGACTCCATGCAATCTGGAGCTGCAGCAGATGAAGTTTATGTCCCCAGGCTGTGGTATTATGACAGGATGCAGTTTCTGTTAGACCAGGCTGAGGTCAGGGAATCCCACCCTCTCTACCCTTCCTTCCACGCGCCCTTCTATGCTACATTCCACACCCGCTGAGTCTTCTGACGCCCAGCCTGTGCCTTTCACTCAGGAAGAACTGAGGGAGCCCAGCTTGAGCCAGGTATAGTATTGTTGTACATATTTGGGAGTAAAAATGAATGATGTTAAATTGTTTTTTGCTCTCTAATTGCTGATTTTAGAAAGTGTTTCACATATCAATAGACAGTAGGGGTCAAAACCTGTGGGCCAAGAATGAAAAATGCTGGGCTCAGAATGATAGTCTTTTCTATTTAAAATAGTATATATATAAAAAAACAGATAAAACTTCAAAACAGAAAGTCCACTAATTAAATATATATATATAGCAGCGCTCAATATGCAAAATCTTGTTCAGATGTTGTTCATATGTGCTCTTGAAAAAATGGTGATAGAGTCCAACACGTGAAAAAAGAAGAAGAAAGATCGGAACCACCTTCCACCTGACGTTTTCCACCTTATGTGCTCTCAAAATACAAGCCCCCCTTGGGGATGCACTCACCAGAAAATCAAGGATATAAGAGCCTTCTAACCATTATATTCTTTGGTCGCTAGATGTCACCATAATAGGGTGGTCCAAAGCTCATAAAGGAAACAAGATCATACTGACATAGCGTAATACTGTTTAAAAAACCTTTATTAGAGACCCCCCATACAAAATAAGCGTACCAAATATAATAAAACAAATCGCATTAGATAAGTGTACTGTGCCTTGTTTCTCGTGGTGAGCCCCTTAGGTAACCGCGAACGACCGCTCTGTCCGTTCGATTCACTTTCTGGTACCTTGGTTAGTTCACAATCGAGTAACTGGAACGCACACGTCATTTCCGGTGTGTGTTACGCCCTGACGCGTTTCGTCATTTCGGACTTCATTTGAGGGCGTAACACACCACACCGGAAGATAGTAGATATACACGATGGGAGCCAATGATAGCGGATACTCGCTGGGAGTGACAAGAGCGAAATCCCGCCCAAATCAACATATTGTAATCCGGATCCTTCGCCACTCTACATCCGCCGCAAATACAATCAATGGACCCAATGTGCAACTAAATAGCATGAACTCAATGTAATCTTACGGGTGTGCATATACACGAAAATCACTTTACACATACATCCACATCTCGTGTGCACAGTGAAAAGATTAACGGGACCATGCCTATCAGCATAAAAACTAACAGATACGTGCGCATGCGCGAGAGTTCCAAGATGGCCGCGTAAGCCGGGAGCTCCGCGCCACGCCGTATCTTCAGCACTGCTAGCGGGCCACCCAGCCAAGCTACCGCTTCCACGCGCTGTGCATCGGACCCTACATACCTTGGGGATCACCCGGAGACCGAATCGACGATCCGGAACGAGTGTAAGCTGTGTGGAGGCCGAATCCCGTTCCCGTGGGGTGTACCAAGATGGCCGCCGGACTGTAAGCGCTGGTGCTGTGAAGTTCTCCCCGCACCAAAGAGTCCAGAAACTGCATCCGACGGTAATCCTCAATCCCCTCCACCACACCTTGTATGCTTAAAACGAGAGCCAGGAGGAATTTACACGGGGAGTTTAACTCCACCACACCGTCAGGGAGTCACAAGATGGCCACCAAGGTGACCACCGCCATTCAGCCCTCACCTCAACACCTAGAACTGACTCCAGACCACAGATCAGTCATAGCTCCGGCTATCCTTCACTTCACAACAGGACCTCACAGCATGGGGACCCCCTCACCCGCCTCTACAGAATCGCTACTCAATCAAGCTTTTGGTGACCAGGCCCTTTCCCCGGCGGCCCCCCCTGCTTCACCCAACCCCGGCCCTCAGGGCCCAGTTACACATATGACTCAGTCATCCATGGAAGAACTATTTCTCAAGTTCTCAACACTCCTAGATAGGGGTCTGGCGGCTAACGCTGCAGCCATCACGGGCGAAATCAGGGCGGATTTGCAAAACATAGGATCCAGGATGGATGCTATGGAAGACAAAATTGAGCAAACAGTAGCCATCTCCCATCAAAACACCGGGCTTATTCAAACTCTGCAAGATCAATTAGAGACAGCATTCTCACGCATCGACGACCTGGAAAATAGATCCAGGAGACTGAACTTTAGAATTAGAGGCTTACCAGAATCCATTACAGATGTTTCCACGGCAACACAAGACTTGATCCAAGCTCTAGTCCCCAATATACCAACAGCCCGCCTGGAACTAGACAGAGTCCACAGAGCTATGGGACCCCCCAGGAAGGATGGGTCTCCCAGAGACGTCATTGCTAAACCTCTATACTATGCTGTAAAGGAAGAGGTGATGAAACAAGCCAGAACCCTACCGCAGATCTCATGTCAAGGACACCCTGTGCAAATATTTGCGGACATCTCCCCGGCTACCATCCAGAAGAGAAGAGCCCTGAAGCCGCTCCTGACAGCCATGACCCAAAAGGACATCAAATATAAATGGGCCTTCCCATTTGCGGTTCGATTTTCACTTAAAGACCGGTCTTATTCCTTCTCTACCTTCGACGCAGGTGAAAAATTACTCCTGAAATTAAACATCATAGCCCAGGAAATGGAAATGGAGACTGCAGCTCCGACCTCCACTTCCAACAAACGCCCTCCACCTACCGGATCTCCCAATCCACTCTGGAGCAAAACCAAATCCCGAAGATCTTCCAATCACGGTCCCCCCTGACTCATCCAAGACTTTCCAAGAGGTTCTCAGAAAGGATTCCACTCCAGGAAGAAAATTTTCCCTGAAATGTTAGGACTGAAAAGTCCACCAGTCCTCCCTCAATGGAGGCACTGACGTCTCCTGTGGTCCCCTTCAACCCCCTGTTTTTCTTTATTTCTTTCCCCCCCCCCCCCCCCTTTTTTTTTTTTTTTTTTTTTATTTTATTCTCCTTTCTCCTTTTTTGTACGCTATTGTGGTGCACCAGACTATAGTAATTGAGGCTTAAAGCCTCTCGGGTGGCGCTTTACATGTTATTTTATGCATACCCGCTGACAAGCGCATTGTTGTTTTTTCACTTGGTTTTTTCCAGCGGGTTAAGAAGTGCTGGGGCGCGGCGTGAGCCACATGCGCCTCCTCCTACCTTTTCGACCATATCAATGGTCGGTGAGGTTGGAAGACCAACCCCAGGGTTGGCATTATTTCTTTTTTCTACGTATCTCACACTGGTCTGTGAGATGTTCGTGGTTCTCCTACCTCCCCTCCTGCTCTTCAGTACATCAGGGGGGGATGTTTCCTCTTCCTTTTCTTCTCTCTTCTTATATACAACTCCCTCTCTTTCCTCACCCTTTCCAGAGCGTCACTCACTTGTATTCTCTTTTTCAGACATGAAGGAAGTTGGCAACATCACAATGGTTCTCACATTACACCAACGTACTCAATTTGTCCGGCTACGGTGCCCGAGTTGGCACCTTGGGAGGGTGAGTGATATGCTGACAGGTAGTTCCCCCCACTGCGAGACCCATGGCTGACCACACACAACATACCTGGAGGGTAGCTTCGCACAATGTTCAAGGTATAAACTCTCCCCTTAAACGCAAGAAAATCTTTAACTCATATAAATCGTCCAAACTAGACGTCCTTTTGATTCAGGAAACCCACTTTCCCAGTTCGTATAACCCCTCTTTCTTACACTCCCACTACAACAAATTCTACCTAGCAAATGCAACTAACAAGACCAAGGGGGTAGCAATAGTGTTTGCTAAATCCTGCAATTTCCAATTAATTTCCGAAACTAAAGATCCTGACGGCAGATATCTGCTAGTGAAAGGCACTCTAGATGGCCACCTTTATTCATTTATTTCCTACTACTCCCCTAATAAGGGTCAAACAGCCTTTTTCAGAAGACTCATCCTTCACCTTACCCCCCTGTTAGAGGGAACAGTTATACTCGGGGGAGACTCCAACGTGGCCTTTGATCAGGGGTTAGATAAAACTAGACCCCTAGGTTCCCAACTTACCCGCCCCTCTAATGAGAGCCTTAAACTGGCGAAATTAATACACGACCAGGGCCTGGCTGATGTCTGGAGAGAACTAAACCCTACCAAACGCGACTATACTCACTTCTCACACCCCCATCACTCGTACGCCAGAATTGACCATCTGTTAGTGAAATCTTCAATTATCCCGGCCATAACTCATTCAAAAATTATTGACTCCTCCCTTTCGGACCACTCTTTAGTTGTCATGAACATCCGGTCACAATACAATAGAGCGGGCCAGAAGCAATGGAGGCTGAACGAGTCCATACTATCAGACCCTGTCCGAGTCTCTGCGCTCTCTGACTCCCTAAAGGAATACTTTAAATTTAACAACGGAAGTGATGTTTCAGCGGAGACGCTTTGGGCGGCTCATAAAGCCTTTATAAGGGGAGAACTAATCAGATTGTCAGCAGCCATTAAAAAGGAGAGAGAGGCAGCAATCAAAAAACTAGAGAACGACTACGTATCCCTGAAAACCAGGCACAAACTAGACCCGTCCCTTAATTTACTCCCTCAATTGGACAGGTCCAGGCTCGAACTGAACCTAGCTCTAACAGCTAAAGCCGAAAAACAAATAAGATGGTCTCAAAATAGATTCTATACACAAGGTGATAAGATGGACTCTATGTTGGCCAATAAATTATCCCCCAGACTCAAAACACAGGCTATGCCAAAGATTGTAATCCCTGGACATGGTCCCTCAGCAAACCCTACAAAGATACTGGGGGAATTCGCAGAATTTTACAATAAACTTTACGCTCCATCCCCAGCCCCTGCTGATCACTCTATAGATGCTTTCCTAAATAACCTTCCTATCCCACAACTATCCTCGAGCCATAGAGACAGCCTAGAAGCCCCTTTTACTACGGCAGAAGTTTTAGCAGCAATTAAAACCTTAAAACCGGGATCAGCCCCTGGACCGGATGGCCTGTCCAACCCTTACTACAAAAAGTTTGCCGAAACCTTAGCACCTTACCTCTCTAAATTCTTCAACTACGCCTCGAAGGGAAACCCACTTGATCCCCACCTAAATGCAGCACTTATAACTGTCATTCCAAAACCTGATAAAAACCCAGAAGAGGTTGGCAATTACCGCCCTATCTCTTTAATTAACTGTGACATCAAAATACTAACCAAAATCCTCTCCTCCAGGTTGGCAGAATTCATTAGTGTGTATGTACACAAGGATCAGGTGGGTTTCATTCCTGGTAGACAAGGCCCAGACCAGATAAGAAGAACCATAGATATTATGTCCATTCTCCAAACAAACTGGGCGGGCGGTCCCCAACAATCGGGTATGCTTCTCTCGCTTGACCTACAGAAGGCCTTTGACTCGGTCTCCTGGCCTTACATATTCGCTATCCTCCGCAAATGGGGCTTTGGGCAACGCTTTACTGGCTTAATACAGGCCCTATACTCAACCCCTTCAGCGAGAATCCGCATACAGGGCTTCTACTCCAAACCCATTCCCATAAGACAAGGAACTAGGCAAGGTTGCCCATTGTCCCCTTTAATTTTTGCGATGGCAATCGAGACCCTCGCTATAGCTATTAGACAAAACCAAGACATAAAAGGGGTGGTATGCGGTTCTCGTGTCCACAAGTGTGCCCTATTTGCAGACGATATCATGCTCTACATCACTTCTCCCATAACTTCCTTACCCAATTTAAATGCTACTCTAGAATCCTTCTCCAAAGTGTCGGGTCTTCAAGTGAACTACAGTAAGTCCCAGGCTCTCAACGTCTCTCTAACTCCCCCCACTGTCGAACTGTTAAAGCAGAACTTCAATTTCCAATGGAGCGAATCCTCCATCAGATACCTAGGTATAAACCTCACAGCTAAGGTGGAGACTTTATACAGTCATAATTACCCCCGGATGTATAGTACTTTAGAAGCAGATTTACAAAAGTGGTCCCATCTGCCCATATCATGGCTAGGTAGGATACACGCTATCAAAATGACTCTATTACCCAGATTACTTTATTTGTTTAGATCTCTTCCAATCCCCATTCGTAGGGATCATCTCTCCAACTTCCAAAACAAAATCCTAAAATTCATTTGGGGTAAGAAAGGCTATAGACTAACCCGCAATACTCTCTTCGCGCACAGGAAGAAGGGTGGTTTAGGCCTTCCACATCTGTTCCGCTATTACCAAGCAGCTAGGCTAACACAGTTATCCGTAATTTACTCAAAATACGAGAAGCCAGACTGGATCCATATTGAGAATCAGGCTGTCCCCACTTTTACCCTCGACTTTTTACTATGGACCTCTCAGAAAAATAGACCCGCTATCTTGTCCCCTACTCTCTCCCACTCATTTAAACTATGGGATTCCCTGCGCTACTCTACCTCCTTGGTCTCAGCAATTAAACCTTTAACCCATATTTTCAATAACCCTCGCTTCCCTCCAGGTTTCAATGTACTTGCCTTCAAATGGTGGGTTGATAAGGGTCTCTACAGGATAGGACACTTTTTCACAGCCACAGGACCTATTACCTTGCAATTTTGTATCAAGAAATTAAGCCTGCCTAAGACCGAAATTTTTCGGTTCCATCAAATTCAACATTTTCTACACTCCCTTTGCAAAGGAGAATCAAACCCCCCGCTCTTTACAGAATACGAACTTTGGTGTGGTCAAGCCATGGACCAGAAGGGGGGGATTTCCTTAGTATACACGTCTCTCACCACCCCCAAAACAAAGGCGCCCTATATGGTCGCCTGGGAAACTGATTTTTCATTCCAATGGTCCTTGGATAAATGGCACTCAATAGGAGCTAGATCCTTTCGGGGTCTGCTCAATACGAACCTTATGGAAGCAGGGACCAAAGTACTAACCAGATGGTACTATACGCCAGCAAGAGTTGCTCACATGTTCCCAACAGCCAGTCCACTCTGCTTCCGGGGCTGCATGCTTACGGGGACGATGTCACACATTTGGTGGGAATGCCCAAGAATCCGCCCCTTTTGGAAGAAAATTTTTAACCTGATTGAAAGATTGATTGGTGCCAAAGTCCCCAGGGTTCCCACGGTGGCTCTCCTAAACGATCCAATTCCCCACCTCTCTAAACCCGCCTGCAGGTTGACCCAATTTGTGCTGCTGGGAGCCAAAATCTCCATAGCCAAGAATTGGAAGAAAACAGGGGTCTCTCTCACACTAGTCAAGAATAAGATCTCCTGGATCATGTCTCAGGAGAGGATTGCTAGTTTGTTGGAGGACACATCTGATAGGTTTGTAGCCACCTGGGAACCCTGGGCCCGAATAATGGGCCTGACCAACTTCCCATATGTATGAACTGATCTTAATGATCTTGATGCAAGTAGTGACGCTCTCTTCACCCCTTTCCCCCCTCTATCTCCCTCCTCTTTCTTTCTCTTTACCTTTCCCTTTTCTTTCCTCTTGTTCGCATACGTTCTTTTGGTTTCCATACTATGGACTTAAGCTAGTCCGGAGAGGTACAAAAGTTTGTATAAATGTTGCCTAGGCACTGTTTATTGACTGAAATAAAGAATCTGATGCAATGTGCTCTGATTTACCACTCCCAACAGAGGACCCTCAGTTAGTCCTAGAGGCTGACCGTCTGGTATAACAGGAGTTTTCTGATATTGGATTGACAACTCCCTTTCATTTCTCCCCTCTTAAGTTCATAGTTTATGGGCGCCTATTGCCCTCGACACAGCGTGCTCCCAATTGGGGTGTCGGGGGCACTGGGTGGTATCTGGTCCATATTGCCTAGGTTTCCCTCAATTGTCATGTCATTCCGTTCCAGACAAAAAGAACTCCTCTCACTTTCATCTCATTTGTTGTTAATATTTCTAATGTCTTCCAATCCGCAATGTATATTCTCCGGCTTATGCTGCTAGATTGTACTTTCTTATTTGTTTTCCATGTTCTTCATGTTTATGTGAGTCGACAGGTTGTCGTGCTCTATTGTATGGATTATATTTTTCCTTTGAAAAAAATAAAAAATTTTGAAAGTAAAAAACTAACAGATAAAAACATAATATATTATATGCAAATTTCATAACATATAAAATAAATTAAGTAAACCAAGAATTATTAAAACATCCAGCAATGCTTAATGAATGTATAAAAATGTATATATACATACATATATATATATATATATGCCAATTATTGTCCCTATATCTAACTACTGGGACAATCTCATTGATCTTATATGAATCTTATTGTGTATGGGGCATATTCAATCTTAACATTTAAATTGTGTTTAAATATAAATGTGAAATAAAACCGAAAAAATTAAATAAAGGACGGAAATGAAAATTAATTAATTAATAAAAATAAAAATAAAAATAAAAAAAAATAAAAAATAAAAATAAAGATAAAAATAAAAATAAAAATAAAAATAAAATAAAAATAAAAAATAAAAAAATAAAAATAAAGGTTAATAAATAAATAACTAATAAAAGTGATACTTAACCTTCTTACTGTAGGACTCTTTTAGATATTGATATATATTTAACATGTTTTGTATTTTTCTCCCTGTGAAGTTCCATCTCTCTCTCCTTTTTCCTTTTCTCGCATATTTTATCTATTTTTCATTTTTTTTTTTTATGTTTATTTAATCTTTATTTTAATTTTTTTATTTTTTATTTTAATTTTATTTTTATTTTTTTTTTTTATTATTTTTTTTTTTTTTTTTATTAATTAATTAATTTTCATTTCCGTCCTTTATTTAATTTTTTCGGTTTTATTTCACATTTATATTTAAACACAATTTAAATGTTAAGATTGAATATGCCCCATACACAATAAGATTCATATAAGATCAATGAGATTGTCCCAGTAGTTAGAAATAGGGACAATAATTGGCATATATATATATATATATATATATATGTATGTATATATACATTTTTATACATTCATTAAGCATTGCTGGATGTTTTAATAATTCTTGGTTTACTTAATTTATTTTATATGTTATGAAATTTGCATATAATATATTATGTTTTTATCTGTTAGTTTTTATGCTGATAGGCATGGTCCCGTTAATCTTTTCACTGTGCACACGAGATGTGGATGTATGTGTAAAGTGATTTTCGTGTATATGCACACCCGTAAGATTACATTGAGTTCATGCTATTTAGTTGCACATTGGGTCCATTGATTGTATTTGCGGCGGCTGTAGAGTGGCGAAGGATCCGGATTACAATATGTTGATTTGGGCGGGATTTCGCTCTTGTCACTCCCAGCGAGTATCCGCTATCATTGGCTCCCATCGTGTATATCTACTATCTTCCGGTGTGGTGTGTTACGCCCTCAGATGAAGTCCGAAATGACGAAACGCGTCAGGGCGTAACACACACCGGAAATGACGTGTGCGTTCCAGTTACTCGATTGTGAACTAACCAAGGTACCAGGAAGTGAATCGAACGGACAGAGCGGTCATTCGCAGTTACCTAAGGGGCTCACCACGAGAAACAAGGCACAGTACACTTATCTAATGCGATTTGTTTTATTATATTTGGTACGCTTATTTTGTATGGGGGGTCTCTAATAAAGGTTTTTTAAACAGTATTACGCTATGTCAGTATGATCTTGTTTCCTTTATGAGCTTTGGACCACCCTATTATGGTGACATCTAGCGACCAAAGAATATAATGGTTAGAAGGCTCTTATATCCTTGATTTTCCACGACCAAAGAACATAGTGGTTTGGTATATTGAAGGCTCTTATATCCTTGATTTTCTGGTGAGTGCATCCCCAAGGGGGGCTTGTATTTTGAGAGTACATAAGGTGGAAAACGTCAGGTGGAAGGTGGTTCCGATCTTTCTTCTTCTTTTTTCACGTGTTGGACTCTATCACCATTTTTTCAAGAGCACATATGAACAACATCTGAACAAGATTTTGCATATTGAGCGCTGCTATATATATATATATATTTAATTAGTGGACTTTCTGTTTTGAAGTTTTATCTGTTTTTTTATATATATACTATTTTGTATGATGTATGTTTTAAATAAGCAGCAGCTATTACTATCATTCTTCTGATTTAATTGAATTTCTTAGTGATCACAAGTATTGGTCCAAAGATTATTATTATTTTTCTTTTGAATCGGAATCCTGAAGCGCTGGGCAGTGTGCTATTGCAGTTAGGGACGATAAATTTTCAGCACGCAGGCTTGGAGTCTTTTCTATTTGTTAACAATTTGCAACAGTCTTGAGCTGAAAATTGTGTGTGTTTGATGAACCAAAGACTAAAACGATGTCCCTTTTTCATACACAGGAAGACATCAGCCAGGAGGAGGGTGTGGAATGCAGCAGCCAGGAGGTGGCTGTGGAAAGTGGCAGCCAGGAGGAAGCAGGGGTAAGCGGAAGCCAAGCGGTGGGTGGGCGGAGGAGCCTGACTGAATCCCAGGTCCCTCCCCTCCGCCTTCCACGCAAAAGGGCGAGAAAGGGGGGGAATGTGGAGGAGTCAGCTCTGAAGCTGATCGGGGAGGCTTCAGCGGCCCTCAAAGCCACTCCTACCTATCAAAAGGCATTTGCCGCCTTGGCTGCCTGAAAACTCCAGTAAATGGAGGAGGGGCAACAGATCTTGTGTGAGGAGCTAATTATCCACACCCTCAACAAGGGGCTGTTGGGCCAAATCCCACAAACAACACACTTGTGTGATTTGGCCCATGCCTCTCCTCCTCCTCCTCCTGCCACACCTCCAGCACCACAGCCACAGCCTGGAAGGAAGCATGGAAGGAAGACCAGAGTGTGATAACCTGGGTTCACTCTGGTCTGACAGAAGATGCAGCCTCTTGTAGTACCACAGCCTGGGAACAAAGATGTCATCTGCTGCTGTTCGGTTTCTTGGACCTCAGGACCAGACTACTCTCCCTCAGACATGTACTCCTCAGGCCACCAATTTTTGCGTTTAAATAGTTAATGTGTGCCCTGGGGGCCAAAGGCTTCGCTAATCTTCCCAGTTTCTCCAGTGCTGCCTCCCTCTTTATTTGTTACTGACACCTAAATAAAGGTTTTTTTTGGTTGAAGAAATACTTGCGCATGTGTTTTACTTCAAAAAGGACAGTTTATTTGTGAGTAGGCAGGTACATTTCAAAAATACAAAGTGAAATGAATAACAAGGGGCACCAACACAAAACAACCTCCTGTAGATTAAAAAAGAAAAACAAAATTAAAAAGATAATAATGGTGTTGTGGTAAGTTGACACACAAAACACACCAAAAAAAATGCAAAGATGAGCAAACTGTCAAAAAAGGAGATGTGGATTAAATAAACCAACCACAAAATAAAAAAAAAAAAAGAAAAAGATTTTGTAGATGTGATGATTTAAAATATTGTATTGCTGAAATGAGTAAAAAGAATAAAGAAATACGTTTGGTAGAAGTGTGTGTGAATATGAGCATCAAAACAACTTCATTCTAGCAGCATTGTAAAGAACAAGAGAATGGGCTGCATGAAAGAATTTTTAACTTTGCAGCGTGACGAATGTGCTATATCAATTACGAGCGGTAGTTTTACCTGAGCGAGCGATTCCGTGTCCGAATTTGATTGTGAGCATGCGTGGCACCTTGTCCATCAGAGTAGGCTACACATGATCGGACTATGTCCGATTGGAGCATGTTGTCGGAAAATTTTATAGCCAAGTTGGAAAACTTGGTCCGTCGGATACTCCAATGGAAACAGTCCGATGGAGCCCACACACGGTCGGATTATCTGTCAACACGGTCCTATCGGACATTGTCCATCGGAATATCCGACCATGTGTACAAGGGCTTAGAGGGGTACTGGTCTTACATGTTTCTTCCTGGTGACTGTGGCCCAGGGCTCTGTACAAGGAAGAAGAGTTTGCAAGTGATCTCAACCAGGTAGAGAAGGAACTAGAATACTCATAACACTGCAGAAGGAGGCCAGATCGTCTGGATGTTACATCTTAGCTGATCTGCTAAGTGTTGTCAGAAGAGGTTGCAGGAATCTTCAGTGCTGGAGCGTTATCCAAGAAAGGTCTGGGTACAGTTGTATGGTTGCTCCATTAAAGTCAATCGTGTGCATATTGTGTGTTGTCTGCACAATTTATTTTTTGAGGGCAAAGTCATGTACTTTACAGATCAAGCAGCAAGAAATCCTAAAGCACTTGGATGCACAATGTTGTCTCAAAAAAGCATATCGTCAATGATAAAACCAATACTTATGTGAACCACACATAGTCATTGTGTAAGCGTAATGTTTATTAACCACTTGCCGACCAGCCGCCTTCATTATACTGCGGCAGGTTGGCTCTATTGCGTGATTCTTCTTAGCTGAAGGGTGTTCCCGTGATGTGGCGCCAGAGCTGATGCACGTGACTGGCCACCACGATGTCTGCCGGCCACCCGCAATTGCTCTACAGAGAGCCAGAATGGAGATCTGTCAACGTAAACAAACAGATTCCTGTTCTGACAGGGGAGTAGAGAGATTGTCTGTTTCTAGTGACCAGGAACAGCAATCTCTCTACTCCTCCAGTTAGTACACTTCCCCCACAGTTAGGAACACCCCCCGGGAACACATTTACCTCTTGATCACCACTAGTGTTAACACCTTCCCTGCCAGTGTCATTTATACAGTAATCAGTGCATTTTTTTTAGTACCGATCACTGTATAAATGTCACTGGTCTTAAAAAAGTGTGAAAAAGTGTCTGTCTGTCCGTCGCAATATCACAGTCTCGCTAAAAATCACTGATCACCACCATTACTAGTAAAAAAAAAATTATAATAAAAATACCATAAATATATCCCCTATTTTGTAGACCCTATAACTTTTGTGAAAACCAATCAATATATGCTTATTACGTTTTTTTTTACAAATTGTCAGTTAAAGCGACGCAGTGCCGCATCTCAAAAATTGCCTGGTCATTAAGGAGAAAATCTTCCGGTCCTTAAATGGGTAAATATGGTGACAGCATTAGTTTTATTTTATTTTTTTACCTGGTGATGCTGTCAGTAATACACATCATTCTGGCTGTATTCACTCTGGACTGAGGAGAAAATGAATAAGACCTGACCATTGCAGGTAGCCCTGTCAGTGTTAAATAGTTTGTCTCAAATCTCTAATTGCCACTTTTGCTAGAGAGGTTGGTCTGTTAAAAGACATTGAAAAATAACAGACTTACTGGTTTGATTACCAGAGAAAAATAAAGAAAGGTGGAGCAGCCAGAACAGCTAAGAATTGGTAACCCATGATAATACATTTTTGTTTTTGAGTTTGATGCCACTCTAAAATCAGCTTCCTATAATCAGTTTTCTCAGTACTCTCTTACTCTCCTCTTTAATTCTAGCTCTGTGAACATAGTTACAAGTGCAGAGAGCACAGGGATCAGTGGGTTGCAATTGCATTATCTACAATATAATCTGATAGGAAAAACATGACCTGACTATACTTTCTGGCAAGGATGTCTGGATCACAAGACTGGCTGAACAGAATTGCAGAACCGTTCACAGTTAAAACAACAGAGTACACATGTGCACAAAAAAGTATTGGGGTGCCTACATTTACACGCACGTGAACTTTAATGGCATCCCAGTCTTAGTCCGTAGGGTTCAATATTGAGTTGGCCCACCCTTTGCAGCTATAACAGCTTCATTTCTTCTGAGAAGGCTGTCCACAAGATTTAGGAGTGTGGCTATATGAATGTTTGACCATTCTTCTAGAAGTGCATTTGTGGAGTGAGGCACTGATGTGGACAAAAAGGCCTGGCTCACAGTCTCATCCCAAAGGTCTTCTATTGGGTTGAGGTCCAGACTGTGTGCAGGCCAGTCAAGTTCTTTCACCGCAAACTCGCTCATCTAGGTCTTTATCGACCTTGCTCTGTGCACTGGTCCAAATCATTTGATGGAGGGGGGATTATGGTGTGGGGTTGTTTTCATGGGTTGGGCTTGGTCCCTTAGTTCCAGTGAAGGGAACACTTAAGGCATCAGCATACCAAGACATTTTGGACAATTTCATGCTCCCAACGTTGTGGGAACAGTTTGGGGAGGGCCCCTGCCTGTTCCAACATGACTGCACACCAGTGCATAAAGCAAGGTCCATAAAGACATGGATGAGCGAGTTTGGGGTGGAGGAACTTGACTGGCTTGAACAGAATCCGGACCTCAAATCGATAGAACACCTTTGGGATGAATTAGAGCTGAGACTGCAAGGCTCGTTCACATCAGTGCCTGACCTCACAAATGTGCTTTTGGAAGAATGGTCATTCCCATAGACACACTCCTAAACCTTGTGAACAACCTTCCCAGAAGAGCTGCATCTGTTATACCTGCAAAGGGTAGGCCAACTCACAGCCTATTAGAGCCTATGGCTCTAATCAGGTGTTTAAAAAAAAAAACACTGCCGCTGTAATTGAAAAGGGGGTGGCCGTGGCGGCCAATGAATAGATTCATGCTATGCATAATTCTATCCATGAACCTTATAGGGGGTGGTGTGGATAGAGGGGGCTGTGGATTGTGAATATTGTCAAATACATCCAGATTCAAGCTATTATACACATAGGTATGTACATACATACATACATAATACACAATTCACAAAAGTGAATAGCAGTCTTTAAAGAAGAATATAATTTGTGAGCAATTTTAATTTCGAAACATTGATTGCAACTGTCATGTGAAATATTCCCTCTTTTCAAGATGTTTAATGACTGTAATTTTTCTGTGACATTGATCTGTGCTCAGCAGTCAAAATGCTTTTAGCAATTGTCTAAAATATTTTCCCCTTTTTGTTTCAGTTTAAGGGTAGAATTTGATAGAAACTATTTTATATAAAATACATTTCCATTTTTACAAAATATTTCATAGATCAAATGAACATCCTAACTGTGAAATCTATTTTAAGCAGTTTTTTTTTTTTCAAGTTTTCCTCATGCATAACTGAGTATTTAAAGTGAATGGAATATTCAATATCAATCAAAGTTGATGTACACTTGGCAAAGTGAACATTCACTTTGCCAGGTGAACAAATTATATATATATTTGTAAATTATCCTCAATGCATTTATAAAAATACATGATCATCCCCACAGCTCTAGAGGGCTGCTGTTATGGGAGGTGGACCTCACATGAAGAACGTAGATACTACAACACTACAACATTAAACATAGGCCACAGGTTTGGGATATGTGTTCATCCACATCCATCGTTTCCAATCCTGCATTGGTAGAGGGGGCAGTTAAAAATGAAGTCAGGTTAGAGGCGTGACCAGCTGCTGTTGGAAATGTCCACACATTTCAGAGCCTCTGTGTGGCGGCTCCAGATCTGCACTTTACAATGAAGAAGAGGGGCTTTTTCTCATCCTTCTATGCTGCTTTGCTCCTGGGCATCCAGAGAGTAACATGTAGAAGCGCAAAAAGCAGAGAAGGACCTTGTAAACTCACCAAGCTCTCACAGACTTAAGACACAAGATGGTAGTGATGGCTCGGTGGCTTCATCTCACTCATATGCAGGCTCACTTCTGGGCAGAACCAATATGCAGCCAGTGAGGAATGCCTTCTGTCACACAGTCTCCACTTCTCCACAGATTACTATTACTTTTCAAATGAAAAATTCTGAAGGGACAAATGGCAAGATTTTCCTCAAACGTGAACAGAACTTATGATTCTTGTTAAATGTGTACTGTTTTTAGAAATATTCAGAGAAATATTCAGATATGAAAGACTGTGCATGATCAGAAGCTGTTTATGACCCAGAAGAACCTGAAGAAAATAAACACAATGAAATAATCATTTGGATAACAGCCATAAAAAATACATTATTATCAGTAAACCACTCAAAAAGCCATTATATATCTCTATTTATCTATCTATCTATCTATCTATCTATCTATCTATCTATCTATCTATCTATCTATCTATCTATCTATCTATCTATCTATCTATCTATCTATCTATCTATCTATCTATCTATCTATCTATCTATCTATCTATCTAACTTTCTATCTATCTATCTATCTATCTATCTATCTATCTATCTATCTATCTATCTATCTATCTATCTATCTATCTATCTATCTATCTATCTAGACATAGATAGATAAAGATAACAGAAATTGGTTCCCTAGAAACTCAAAACAAAGCAAACCCCACCCTTAGCCGTGATAATTCTACTCTTCAACCAACTCTCATTAATATAGAAAATTTTCTAGCAGACATTAAACTATTCCAACCTTCATCCACCCAACTTCATGACTTAAACTCACCCTTTTCTCTACCTGAAATTCTAAAAGTAATAGGTACTCTACCCACTAACAAATCCCCTGGACCAGATGGATTAACCAGGGAAATATTATAAGAATTTCAAACTGACTCTGGGACCACACTTTCATAGAGTATTTGATATTGCAGCTGCCTCTGAATCCTTCCCCTCTGAAATGTTGGAAGCATTAATTGTAACTACCTAAACCAGGTAAGACACCGGTTATACCCTAAAACTTCAGGCCTATTTTTTTACTGATCTTTATCTTAAGATCTATGCCAAGATGTTAGCACTGAGATTGACAGACATTCTGCCTACATTAATTGACCCAAATCAGTCTGGCTTTACTAAAGGCAGGCAAACGTCAGATGCCACCAGGCGACTTATTGACATAGTTCATCTAGCTACAAAACAGAGGGGGCCTTCCCTGCTTCTGGCTCTAGATGCCGAAAAGGCGTTCGATAGAGTGCATTGGCAGTACTTAGCAAAAGTACTGGAGAGGTTTGGCTTTTCCGGACATATGCTTTCTGCCATGCTTGCCCTTTATATCTCTCCATCTGCTGTGTGTAAATCTGGCATGTTATCCAGAACTTTCGGGATCACAAATGGCACTTGCCAGGGTTGCCCATTATCGCCCCTAATATTTAACTTATTAATGGAACCTCTTGCTACCAGCATTAGAAGAAAACCTCATATTCAAGGCTTCTTAATAAAAGGTTGTAAACATGTCATAAGCCTTTTTGCAGATGATGTGATACTAGTGCTTACGAATACAGTGTCTTCCCTAGAACATGTATATCGCCTACTGCAATGATATAGTTTAACATCATACTATAAGGTTGATACTAAGTCCTTTATTCTTGACTTAGAAATAACCCAGCAAGACAATTGTTATCTACAAACCAGACACCCATACATATGGAATGATTCTGGAATCACATATTGAGGGATAACTCTTACCTGCTACCCTGAGCAATTTAAAGTTAGTTATTTTCCATTGGAAAACAAATTACAAACAGAACTACAAATTATAAGCAAACACATACTGTCATGGTCAGGAAGGTTAGCAGCTTTTAAAATGCAACTATTACCCCAATTCCTTTACATATATATCGCTCTGCACCCATACCTGTACATAAAAAAAAACAATAATAACCCTGGAAACATGTTATCTAGATTCCTCTGGGAGGGCAAAAAAGCAAGAAGCACCTTTGCTAAACTTAGCAAAACAAAAAAGGCTGGAGGAACAGGTCTACCAGTTTTAGCTGATTTCCAAACTGCAGCAATATTCGACACAAATTAGAGGATGGATACATGATCCACCTACTAATCTATGGGGAGAGATTAACCACCTCAATACAGGGCACGTATTACACCCCCTTCCTGACCAGACCAATTTTCAGCTTTCAGCGCTCTCACAGTTTGAATGACAATTACTCAGTCATGCAACACTGTACCTATATGAAACTTGGGTCCTTTTTTCCACACAAATAGAGCCTTCTTTTAGTGGTATTTAATCACTAGTGGGTTTTTTATTTTTTGTGCTATAAATAAAAAAAAACTTAAATGTTGTGAAAGAAATGCCTTTTTCTTTGTTTCTGTCATAACATTTTGCTAATTAGTAATTTTTCTTCATAAATTTTGACCAAAATTTATACTGCTACATATCTTTGGTAAAAATAACCCTCATTAGTGTATATTATTTGGTCTTTGTGAAAGTTATAGAGGCTACAAACTATGGTGCCAATCACTGAAAATTGATCACATCTGATCAGGCCTTCAGTACATCAGGTATATCTCATTTCTTGAGACACTAACAAGTCGGGAAAGTACAAATACCCCCCAAATGACCCCTTTTTAGAAAGTAGACATTCCAAGGTATTAAGTAAGTAGCATGGTGAGTTTTTTTAAGTTGTAATTTTTTCCCACAATTCTTTGTAAAATGAAGATTTTTTTTTTATTATTATTATTTTTTACAAAATTGTCATATTATCAGATTATTTCTCACACACAGCATATGCATACAACAAATTACACCCCAAAATACATTCTGCTACTCTTCCCAAGTATGACGATACCACATGTGTGAGACTTTTACACAGCATGGCCACATACAGAGCACAAACATTGAAGTGGCACTTTCAGACGTTCTACGAGTAAAAATGACACATCTCATTTCACAGCCATCTATTATACTTTTGAAGGCCCTGGAGTACCAGGACAATGGAATTGCCCATAAAATGACCCCTTTTTGGAAAGCTAACACCCTAACGTATAATCTGTGAGGCATAATGAGTCTTTTGAATGGTTCATTTTTTTCCAGAAGTTTTTGGAAAATGTGGAAAAGAATTAAAACGCTTTTTTTTTACACAAAGTTGTCAACTTATAAGATATTTCTTTCTTTTTCTTAACATATATTCTATGAGGCATGGGCTGTAAATAGGTACTCGGGTCCTCTGATGGGCTGCAGATAGGTACTCTGGTACTCTGATGACCTGGTGACAGGTACTCGGGTACTCTGATGGCCTGGTGACAGGTACTCTGGTACTCTGATGGCCTGGTGACAGGTACTCTCATGGCCTGGTGACAGGTACTCGGGTACTCTGATGGCGTGCTGACATTTACTCGGGTACTCTGATGGCCTGGAGACAGGTTCTCTGATGGGCTGGTGACAGGTACTTGAGTACTCTGATGGCCTGGTGACAGGTACTGGGGTACTCTGATGGCCTGGTGACAGGTACTGGGGTACTCTGATGGCCTGGTGACAGGTACTCGGGTACTCTGATGACCTGGTGACAGGTTCTCTGATGGCCTGGTGACTGTTATTTGGGTACTCTGAAGGGTGGTGATAGGTACTCAGGTACTCATATGGACTTTGACAGGTACTCGGGTACTCGGATGGACTGTGACAGGTTCTCAGGTACTCTGATGACCTGGTGACAGGTACTCGGGTACTCTGATGGCCTGGTGACAGGTACTTGGGTACTCTGATGGGCTGTGACAGGTACTCGGGTGGACTGTGACAGGTACTTGGGTACTCTGATGGGCTGTGACAGGTACTCGGGTACTCTGATGGGCTGTGACAGGTACTCGGGTACTCTGATGGGCTGTGACAGGTACTCGGGTACTTTGATGGGCTGTGACAGGTACTCGGGTACTCAGATGGACTGTAACGGGTACTTGGATAGACTGTGACAGGTTCTCAGGTACTCTGATGACCTGGTGACAGGTACTCGGGTACTCTGATGGCCCGGTGACAGGTACTTGGGTACTCTGATGGGCTGTGACAGGTACTCGGGTGGACTGTGACGGGTACTTGGGTACTCTGATGGGCTGTGACAGGTACTTGGGTACTCTGATGGGCTGTGACAGTTACTCGGGTACTCTGATGGGCTGTGACAGGTACTCGGGTACTTTGATGGGCTGTGACAGGTACTCGGGTACTCAGATGGACTGTGACAGGTACTTGGGTACTCTGATGGGCTGTAACAGGTACTCGGGTACTCAGATGGACTGTAACGGGTACTTGGATGGACTGTGACAGGTACTTGGGTACTTGGATGGACTGTGACAGGTACTCAGGTACTCTGATGGGCTGTGACAGGTTCTCTGGTACTTTGATGGGCTGTGACAGGTACTTGGGTACTCAGATGGACTGTGACAGGTACTCGGGTACTCAGATGGACTGTGACAGGTACTCGGGTACTCTGATTGGACTGTGACAGGTACTTGGTTACTCTGATGGACTGTGAGTGACAGGTACTATGATGGGTGGTGACAGGTCCTCTTTATTGGGGGGGGGCAATCAGTGTGTGTTGGTGTACACTGCAAGCGGTAATGAGATGTTACCGCAATGTCCTTCTCACACACGATTGGTGTGTGAGGAGGAGAACCCGGTAACATCTCGTTACCGCGGTTTGTTTACATTTAGTGATCCTTTCACAGCTGATCACATGGGTAAACAGCCAGCCAATGGCTGTTTACCAGCGTCGGTGATGAGCAGTGTTCCCGGGAACACGCCACCACCGACGTGCACGCGCAGCGTGATCGTGCGCACGCACCGTGCACAGTGGGGGTATGACCATCTGTGATTGGCCGTAACTTCATCATGGCCGATCACGTGGTAAACAGCCATGCCCAATGGCTGTTCACCCCCCTTGGTGGCGAGCGGTGTCTCCGTGACACGCTCGCCACCGAAGGAACAGGGATGCGCACGCATCTAGTTAAACAATCATTCATTCCGGGTGGTAGTCTATATGAATACGTATTGGCTTTCCTGCATATCAAATCTATACCCAAAGATCTCCCTCTTCCAGTCTTAGCAACATTCTTGGAAATATTTAATAACACACCAAACTCAATCCTCTCCTTGTATTACCCTCTCTATTCCTTTAACCACTCTTACACGATTAATTCCCGAATTAAATGTAGACCAGTGGACAAAAAGAGGAATTATATATAACAGACCTATACTTAGGTCCCAATATAAAACCCTTTACTTCCTTGCTAGAGCAACATGGACTATCTAACTTTGAATATTTAACCTATGCCGTATAACATTTCTCAAAAGCAAATGTGTTATAACATATGACTTATTTTGGAAAATTAAAACTTATCTTACATCCACCAAGATTCGTAGAGGGGGTATTTCTTTATTTTATAACTTCCTCCATGATAAATCCATCTTTCAGAAAAACAAACCTATGCTAGATTGGGAAAGGGATCTCGGAGTTTCCTTTTTGGACACACAGTTGAGTAAAGCACTACAATATTCATATTCCGCAACAAAATGTGCCAATCTTTAGGAGTTTTCCTATAAAATTACGCAAAGATGGTATCTAACACCATAAAGAATTGCTAAGTTTAACTCTTCCATATCTCCACTTTCTGAGGACAACCCAAAATGTGGTTTATTTATTTTACTTTCACTATCAATAATAATGGTAAACATGACAAAATGAGAGCTGCTGAATCTCCTTAATGGGGGCACAGACCGCAATAAAAACTGACAGGGGTTCTAATCCCTCTTCACTCTATCCAAAACTAAACAAGACTGCCAGATGATAGGCATACATTTAAGCATATACCTCATGATAATATTAATGGATCACCTCCATAGTTGCCAACTGTCCCGAATTTCCTGGGACATTCCTGGGATTAGGACATTTGTCCCGAATTAATTTTGTCCCGGGAAATGTCCCGGGAAATTCGGTTTGTCCCGGGAAATCAATTTCCCGTTTTTTTGCCGCCGGCCGCTAGAGGTCGGCAGCCGGCGAAGACAATGTCTCCGCCGGTCGCCATTTTTAAGAAGACCAGAAGTTGGTCTACACCTGTGGCGCCGCCCACTCCCGCTGCCAGTGTGTGTTTGTGTCAGTGTAAAGTGCGGTGGGCGGCGCCACAGTTAAATGTCTCCGCGCGGCAACGGCGGCATGTCGGGGGCCAGTCTGAGTCTGTCAATGTGGATGTCGGGGCTGGGGCCAGTCGGATGTCGGGGGCCAGTCATGGTATGTGGATGTCGGGGGCCAGTCTGTGAATGTATGTGGGGGCCAGTGGTATGTCAAGGGCCAGTCTGTGAATGTGGGGGCCAGTGGTATGTCGGGGGCCAGTCTGTGGATGTCGGGGGCCAGTCTGTGAATGTGGGGGCCAGTCTGTGGATGTGGGGGCCAGTCTGTGAATGTGGGGGCCAGTCTGTGGATGTCGGGGGCCAGTCTGTGGATGTCAGGGGCCAGTCTGTGAATGTGGGGGCCAGTCTGTGAATGTCGGGGGCCAGTCTGTGTATGTCAGGGGCCAGTCTGTGGATGTCGGGCCAGTGGTATGTCGGGGGCCAGTCTGTGGATGTGGGGGGCCAGTCTGTGGATGTGGGGGCCAGTCTGTGGATGTCGGGGGCCAGTTGTATGTCGGGGGCCAGTCTGTGGATGTTGGGGGCAAGTGGTATGTCGGAGGCCAGTCTGGAGATGTGGGGACCGGTCTGTGGAGTATGTGGGGGCAGGTCTGTGCACGATGTGGGTGGGCGGTCTGTGGATGTGGGGGGGTTGGTCTGTGGATGTCAGAGGGGCACCAGATGTAAGGAGGGGCTCCGCTTGGGACACCTGATGGCATCTGGTGGCAGGCAATGTGGCTAGTGACGCACTCATGGCTCCCACTGATTATGCATTGTGGTGAGTTGAATGATTTCATTTTATATTACAATGTAATAATAGAAATAATGCGCTTCAATCATCCTGACACCATAACAATCATGGCGCTGGGATGATTGAAGCGCCAACACCAGGTATTTGGAGTATCTTTATCTACTGATTGTCAAACTCTGGAAAACACATATTGCTATTGTGGTGTAGGATCGGGGGGCTGCTGTCCCTACTTTCCCTCTCCCCCCCTTTCCCTCTCTCCATCCCCCTCCTTTCCCTCTTCATCCCGCATTCATCTCAAACTCTAACCACACCCTTTGAGCCACGTCCATGTAAGCCACGCCCACTATTTTACGTAAACCACACCCATTAATCGCCGCGGTCAGCATTTTTACCTTTTCCTATGCCACACCTATAAACGCATGCCCCACCCCTAATTATACCACGACTCCGCCTACTGCCAAAAAAGTGTCCTGCATTTTTTTTTTACAATGTTGGCAATTATGCACCTCTGGTCAGGCAATGTAAACTTGTCTACCATGGCTTCTGCAAAATAAAACATACATATAATACATTATCAGTATGATTTGACATCAACCATTATGAACAATATATTGATTTGAGGCCCAAAAAAGCAATTTCAGATCTTTCCTTCTTTTGTGGTAAGAAAAATCCTTGGATTGTAACTCTCGTGATCCCAAATTTTTGGAAATCTCTAAGGCCGCGTACACATGCGGGGACTGTTCGCCCAACTTTGTCCGTCAAACAGTTTCGGCAAACAGTCCGCTCAAAATTAGCATGGACGGACATGGCCACACACGACGGACGAACAGTTTGCTGAAACCGTGCGCGATGACGTGAACGGCACGTACGACGGGACGAAAAATACGACGTCCTATACACTGCATTATAACTTTCGGCGTGTAAAGCCTTTCTGAGCATGCGCGGAACTTAGTTTGTCGAACAAGCCTACACACGAGGGAACTGTTCGCTGAAACAAGGTTTCAGTGGACAGTTTTTCGGAAATTCCGAAAAACCTTGTTCAGCGGACTGTTCGCTGAAACTGTCCGCTGAAAGCCCACACACGAGCGGACTGTTTGCCGAAACACTGTTCAGCGGACAAAGTTGGGCGAACAGTCCCCGCGTGTGTACGCGGCCTAAAAGATCTTGCCAGATTTGTAATTTTGTAATAATGGATGAAAAGTACCACTGAACGATCCTTCGATATGGAAGATAGTGAGTGTGCTTCGTGAGCTCCGCACCGTCAGATCTTTGATGCACAGTGTGTACATGACCAGGATCCACTGTCTGCGATTTTGAGGCCTACGACACCTTCCAAGGAGCATGGAGGAGACACCTGCCAGGAAAGATCCCAGCAAGTAGGTGGATGAAAAATGAGCAGAGGAGTAATGGTGGAGCTTGTGTACCTACTGGAAAGAAATGACTATTATGGCAAGCTGAAAAACTACAGCAAGCCAAATACAAGGAAGGATAAAATTCTGAATAAAGTGATAGAAACTTTCCAGAAGAAATATGGCATTCTATGCTCAAAAGATCAACTCAAGAAAAGATGGTCAGATCTTAAATCCACGAAACAGTTTTTATTTACACTATAATGGTTAATTTCACCTATTATCACCTGAATAATCAATTCAACATTAAGGATGGGCCCAAACGACCCTCTGTTCGGTTCGCACCAGAACTTTCGAACATCCTGAAAGTTCGGACCTAGGGATGAGCTTTGAGTTCGAGTTGACTCGAACATTGTCTGTTCAGCCGTTCACCAAATTCCGAACGCTATGGGCCGTTCGCGTCAAATTCGATTGGTGCGTCACGGCCCATAATTCATTGCGGCATCGCAGTGCATTGCTGGCTGCTGATTGGCCAAGCATGCACTATGACCCGCATGCTTTGGCCATTCACAGTGCAGAAAAAACGGAGAGCCATAATTGGCAAAAGCCAGGGTGGCTTTGGCCAATTATGTCTCAGGGGGTTTAGTACACGCCCCACACTATATAAGGCCACCTGCGTGTCGGCCTTGTGTAGTGTGTTGTGGAGGTGGTTAAAGACAGAGAGAGAGAGACAGTGTAATTTAATTTGAGTTAGAGTAGGCAGGCGAGTCAGTTAGCTTCAGTTGCAGTGTGTGGATGATATATATGCATCCCAGGTGTTGCAAATATATTTATACACTGTATTCAGTTTAGCTAGATCCGTTCCTGTTATTCTCTTCATAATATACTGACAAGCAGGGAGCTGCAGTATTTTCACTTAGTGTACTGTGTCCTTTGCACAGTGTGCACCTAACGCTTACCTGAATACAATTGCCGGTGTTCTCATACAAATTCAGGCAGGAAGCTGCAGTATTTTGTTTTAGTGTCCTTCGCACAGTGTGCACCTAAAGCTTACCTGAATACAATTGCCGATGTTCTCATACAAATACAGGCAGGGAGCTGCAGTATTTTGCTTTAGTATCCTTCGCACAGTGTGCACCTAAAGCTTACCTGAATACAATTGCCGGTGTTCTCATACAAATACAGGCAGGACGCTGCAGTATTTTGCTTTAGTATCCTTTGCACAGTGTTCACCTAAAGCTTACCTGAATACAATTACCGGTGTTCTCATACAAATACAAGCAGGGAGCTGCAGTATTTTGTTTTAGTGTCCTTTGCACAGTGTGCACCTAACGCTTACCTGAATACAATTGCCGGTGTTCTCATACAAATGCAGGCAGGAAGCTGCAGTATTTTGTTTTAGTGACCTTCGCACAGTGTGCACCTAAAGCTTACCTGAATACAATTGCCGGTGTTCTCATACAAATACAGGCAGGGAGCTGCAGTATTTTGCTTTAGTATCCTTTGCACAGTGTGCACCTAACGCTTACCTGAATACAATTGCCGGTGTTCTCATACAAATACAGGCAGGAAGCTGCAGTATTTTGCATTTTGTATCCTTTGCACAGTGCGAACCTAAAGCTTACCTGAATACAATTACCGGTGTTCTCCTACAAATACAAGCAGGGAGCTGCAATATTTTGTTTTAGTGTCCTTTGCACAGTGTGCACCTAAAGCTTACCTGAATACAATTTCCGGTGTTTTCATACAAATACAGGCAGGGAGCTGCAGTATTTTGATTTAGTGTCCTTTGCACGGTGTGCACCTAAAGCTTACCTGAATAAAATTGTTGGTGTTCTCATAGAAATACAGGCAGGGAGCTGCAGTATTTTTTTTTAGTGTCCTTTGCACAGTGAGCACCTAAAGCTTGACTGAATATAATTGCCGGTGTTCTCATACAAATACAGGCAGGGAGTTGCAGTATTTTGTTTTAGTGTCCTTTGCACATTGTGCACCTAAAGCTTACCTGAATACAATTGCCGGTGTTCTCATACAAATACAAGCAGGGAGCTGCAGTATTTTGTTTTAGTGTCCTTTGCACAGTGTGCACCTAAAGCTTACCTGAATACAATTGCCGGTGTTCTCATACAAATACAGGCAGGAAGCTGCAGTATTTTGTTTTAGTGTCCTTTGCACGGTGTGCACCTAAAGCTTACCTGAATAAAATTGTTGGTGTTCTCATAGAAATACAGGCAGGGAGCTGCAGTATTTTTTTTAGTGTCCTTTGCACAGTGTGCACCTAAAGCTTACCTGAATACAATTGCCGGTGTTCTCATACAAATACAGGCAGGGAGTTGCAGTATTTTGTTTTAGTGTCCTTTGCACAGTGTGCACCTAAAGCTTACCTGAATACAATTGCCGGTGTTTTCATACAAATACAGGCAGGGAGCTGCAGTATTTTGTTTTAGTGTCCTTTGCACAGTGTACACCTAAAGCTTACCTGAATACAATTGCTGGTGTTCTCATACAAATACAGGCAGGAAGCTGCAGTATTTTGTTTTAGTGTCCTTTGCACAGTGTGCACCTAAAGCTTACCTGAATACAATTGCCGGTGTTCTCATACAAATACAGGCAGGAAGCTGCAGTATTTTGTTTTAGTGTCCTTTGCATGGTGTGCACCTAAAGCTTACCTGAATAAAATTGTTGGTGTTCTCATAGAAATACAGGCAGGGAGCTGCAGTATTTTTTTTAGTGTCCTTTGCACAGTGTGCACCTAAAGCTTACCTGAATACAATTGCCGGTGTTCTCATAGAAATACAGGCAGGGAGCTGCAGTATTTTGTTTTAGTGTCCTTTGCACAGTGTGCACCTAAAGCTTACCTGAATACAATTGCCGGTATTTTCATACAAATACAGGCAGGGAGCTGCATTATTTTGTTTTAGTGTCCTTTGCACAGTGTGCACATAAAGCTTACCTGAATACAATTGCTGGTGTTCTCATACAAATACAGGCAGGAACCTGCAGTATTTTGTTTTAGTGTCCTTTGCACAGTGTGCACCTAAAGCTTACCTGAATAAAATTGTTGGTGTTCTCATACAAATACAGGCAGGAAGCTGCAGTATTTTTTTTAGTGTCCTTTGCACAGTGTGCACCTAAAGCTTACCTGAATACAATTGCCGGTGTTCTCATACAAATACAAGCAGGGAGCTTCAGTATTTTGTTTTAGTGTCCTTTGC
The DNA here is from genome assembly GCF_037356315.1 of Lithobates pipiens. Lineage (NCBI taxonomy): Eukaryota > Metazoa > Chordata > Amphibia > Anura > Ranidae > Lithobates > Lithobates pipiens. The sequence goes on along the minus strand of NW_027507686.1, from coordinate 152,856,638 downwards.
GCAGCGTGCACCTAAAGCTTACCTGAATACAATTGCTGGTGTTTTCATACAAATACAGGCAGGGAACTGCAGTATTTTCAGTTAGTGTACTGTGTCCTCTGCACAGTGTGCTACTAAAGCTAACTGAAGACAATTGCTGGTGTTCTCATACTAATAGAACTACAGGCAGGCAGTTGATTCTGCTAGTTGCAGTGTAATCAGTATATATATATATATATATATATATATATATATATATATACATCCCAACTTTGTGCAGCTACATCTCCCTGCAGGCCATTAGTATGTCTGGAAGGCCAACAAGGAGAGGCAGACAGTCACGAGCCAATAAAAGAGGGCAAGCAGGCTCTGTGCCTAGGGACAACAGTGCTGGTCGTGGACACGTTGCATCCTCATCAGCAGGTGGCCGTGGGACATGCTTGTCCTTTTTTTCAGCAGCTGGCCGTGTTGAGCCACAACATGCCAAAGACTTGCTAGAGTGGATGACCAAGCTGTCCTCATTCTCTCTCACCCAGGCTCAGGGTACTTTGTCTGGCAAAGCATCTGCCAATGCAGCCTTTTCCTTCGGCTCAATGGCATCAAGTCACTTCTTCTCTAGCCCCACCATGTCCTCCTGAGGAGTCCCCCAAATTATTTGACCACAGTGTTGGTTACATGCTCCAAGAGGATGCCCAGCGTTTTGAAGGCACTGATTATGGTACACAGCTGGAGGAAGGCAGCAACGTGAACCCAGAGAGAGGGGGTTCCCAAGAAGGACAGCAATCTGGCAGTCATGTTATCCCAGCTGCAGCATACTGCCAGGTTTGCTCCAGTGATGAGGAGAGAGGGGATGAGGTCACTGACTCCACATAGGGGCCTGATAGGAGAGAGGAAGAGGAGGAGGCACATCTTCAATGAGGCAGGATGCCCTCCAGGGGCCAGCTTAAGGGCAGCACACCGACTGCATCACACCGCAGAGTCCACATGTGCTCTTTGTGTGTTATTCCAAAAGTTCTTTGGTGTGGGCCTTTTTTGAGATGAGTGCATCAGATCGCACTGCTGCTATTTGCAACATATGTCTCAAGCGTATCTCACGTGGCCAAAACATCAGCCGCTTGGGTGCCACATGCTTGACCAGACAGAGCAGACCTCTCATTGCTCATCATCAGCTGGGATCTCCAACCCCACTATACCTTCAGTACTCTCTGAAACCTGCACTGAGAGGAATGAAGGTGTAGAATTAAGTGTGTCACAGCCAAGTACTTGTGGGCAATCTGCTATCGGTACACCAACATCAGATTGTACCAGGCAAATTTCCCTGCCCCAGCTGCTGCACCGAAAGAAGTTCACTCGCAGCTATCCACATGCCCAGCGGTTGAATGCTAGCTTGGCTAAATTACTAACACTTCAACTGCTGCCTTTTCAGTTGGTAGACTCTGCCCTCTTCCGTGAGTTTGTGGAATATGCGGTTCCTCAGTAGCAGGTTCCCAAATGCCACTTTTTTTCATGGAAAGTGATTCAGTCTCTCTACCGGCATGTGGAAGGCAATGTCTTGGCCTCGCTGGACAGGACAATCAGTGTTAAAGAGGAAGTAAACTCTCCCACTCTGATGCTTCTTTTCATTTAGTCCATTATAATAAGTAATTATCAGACTATAGCCAACGTAATCCAGCCCAAATCGCATATTACTTACTGTTTAAAGAAACTTTATAAAACTTGTTTCCAGGGGTTAGGCAGCGCCATCTTAAGTATTGTTTTCTGAGTCCACAGTGGAGTGTATTTCTGCCCTTACATTGAGCACTTCCTGTACTGTTAACCAAGCCTCCTTCTCAATCCAACGTTTCTATGGCAACCCTGCTTCCCTGTTCATAGCTGACTTGTTTCATAGTATTTACTTGTGCGGATGTCTAATGTTTCCCTTTGTCAGTATTATCAGCTTCAGGTGATAAGACTGCAGTAATGGCCAGGTTTACATTGTATGTCATGTCACATGGTCACATGGTGTGTAGGAGGAAGCTTTGAATGAGTCTAAAGTCTCCTGGGAGTTCAGTGTTGTGCCGTAGGAAGTCCTGATAACAGATAGATAAGACATAGAGAGTGTGCCCTAAATCAGGGGATATCTGGGCATGCTTAGTACAACAATACTAAGCAAGTAAGGAGATATCTACAAGTAGTGTTCATTAGGGTTTTTTATGCTGATTTACAAGGGACAAAGTTGTGGGGGAGGGTTTACAACCACTTTAAGGTGCATATTACCGCTGATTCATGGTCCAGCAGGCATGGACAGAGGCGTTAACTATCTTTCACGGCGCATTGGGTGACTCTGCTGGCAGCTGGGAAGGATGCAGGACAATGTGCAGTAGTGTTGGAGATTGTTCCACCACCACACCTCCAAAATGCTACTACTGGTGATTCTGACACACCTGTCTCCTCCATCCCCTCCTCTTCTTCTTCCTTCATGGCCTCTTCATGTGCTTTGTCCTCAGAATCAGCGGTGATGCATAGGCGTTCAAGGGGCTACGCAAGTACGCAGGCAAAAAGATGCCACACGGTGCTTGTGCTGGTGCGCTTGGGGGACAGGAGCCACACTGGGGCAGAGATTGTGTCAGCTCTGCAGGGGCAGCTTAAGCCAGGAATGGTGGTTTGCGACAATGGCACCAACCTCCTCTCCGCCCTCCAACAGGGACAACTGACCCATGTGCCCTGTTTGGCTCACATCCTTAACTTGGTGGCGCTGCTTGGAATAATGGACAGGGCACTTGAGGCAGAACAGAGGTAGGAAGAGGAGGACTTCCTTACCTCTCAAGCCCCCCTTTATCCAGACAGTGTTCCTGCTGGCCTGCCGATCACACAGGCAGAGGACAAGGAGGAGGAGGAGGATTGAGTCAGCATGGAGGTGGAGCCTAGCACTCAGAATTAGCAGCAGTCTTTAAGGGATCATTTACAGTACCGAGAAACCCATGGACTTGTACGTGGCTGGGAGGAGGTGGCTGCAGATCATGTTGTCCTTAGTGACACAGAGGACTCCGAACCGAATGCCTCAGCTAAGCTATGCTGCATGGCCTTCCTGATCCTGCAAAGCCTGCGGAAGGATCCTCGTATTTGTCGGATCAAGGAGAGGGATCATTACTGGCTGGCAACCCTCCTTGATCCACGTTACAAGGGTAAGGTTGCGGACCTTATCTTGCTGTTGCAGAGGGAGCAGAGGATGAAACATCTTCGGGAGGCCTTGAAGAAAGGTCTGTGCAACGCGTTCTCAGAGACTAGGAGGTTACAAATTCCTTGTCCTGGACAACGTGTTGCTGAGGCTTCGGTCAAAAAAGGAGCGGTGGAGAAGGTGGCCATCTGACCGATGCGTTCAGAATTTTTTTTAGTCCGCAGCCCCAAGGTATGATCGGTTCCAGCAACCATCGCCAGCATCTGATTTACATGGTGCAGGAATACCTAGGGGCAAGATCAGACTTGGACACCTTTCACCACCAAAAATCCTCTGGGTTACTGGGTCTTGAGGATGGATCACTGGCCAGAGCTTGTACAGTATGCAATTGAGCTACTGGCCTGTCCTGCATCCAGCGTTCTTTCGGAACACACATTCAGTGCTACTGGAGGCTTTGTAACCGATCACAGGGTGCGCCTGTCCACCGACTGACTGAGTTGTTCGACTGACCTTCATAAAAATGAATCAGTCTTGGATCACCACCAGCTACCAAGCACCTGATGCTGATGTAACCGAATATTTTTTTTTGAAATGTCAGATCCCTTCAAGACTGCCTATGCTGAAGCTGAGTGATTATCCTCTTCCTGCTCACTGATCATGCTGATAGCTTGTAAGAACATGTTTGGTTCTGGGCGCTGCCACCAGTGGCTAAAGCCAAATTTTTCAGCCCCTGTTTAACAGGGGCGTGTAATTACAATTTTTTTATGCAATATTTTGCAGGAGGGTTCGTTGCTGTGCTCAACTACAATATCGATGAGTGGTTGCAGTGTTGTGGCACCAGGACCAGTGGCTAAGGCCCAGTTTTTCAGCCCCTGTTTAACAGGGGCGAGTAATTACAATTCGTGATGCAATACTTTGCAGCAGGGCTCATTCCTGTGCTCCAACTAGAGTATCTGTGAGGGATCTCAGTGTTGTGGCACCAGCACCAGTGCCTAAGGCCCAATTTTTCAGCCCCTGTTTAATAGGGGTGTGTAATTACAATTTTTGCTGCAATACTTTGCAGCAGGGGTCATTCCTGTACTCCAACTAGCATTTCTGTGAGGTGTTGCAGTGTTGTGGCACCAGTTGCTAAGGCCCAATTTTTCTGCCCCTGTTAAACAGGGACATGTAATTACAATTCTTGATCTAATATTTCACAGCAGGGCCCATTCCTGTGCCCACCAAAAGTAACCATGAGGGCTTACAGTGTTGTGGCAACACCACCACCACCACTGCCACCAAAGCCCTAATTTTTCTGCCCCTATTCAACAGGTGCATTTAATTACAATTCTTGATATAATATTTCACAGAAGGGCCCATTGCAGCGCCCACCAAGAGTAACTGTGAGGACTTAGGCCACGTACACACGGGCGGATTGTCTGCCCAACTAAGTTCGTCAGACAATCCGACAGACAGTCCATTCAAAATTTGCATGAACGGACTTGACCACACACGATGAGCAGACAGTCCGCTGAAAGCGTGCGCGATGACGTGTACAGCACGTACGACGGGACTAGAAAAACGACGTCCTATACACTGCAATGCAACCTTCGGCCGTGTAAATCCTTTCTGAGCATGCGCCATACTTAGTTCGTCCAACTTACCTACACACGAGCGGACTGTCCGCTGAAACCAAGTTTGGACGGACAAAACCAAGTTTGAACGGACAAAATTTCGGAAATTCCGTAAGACTTTGTTCGTCAGACAGTCCGCTGAAAAAGTCCGCTGAAGCCCACACACGAGCGGATTGTCCGCTGAAACACGGTTCAGCGGACTAAGTTGGACAGACAATCCGCCCGTGTGTACGCGGCCTTAGGCCGTGTACACACGGGCGGATTGTCTGCCCAACTAAGTTCGTCAGACAATCCGACAGACAGTCCGTTCAAAATTTGCATGAACAGACTTGACCACACACGATGAGCAGACAGTCCGCTGAAAGCGTGCGCGATGACGTGTACAGCACGTACGACGGGACTAGAAAAACGATGTCCTATACACTGCAATGCAACCTTTGGCCGTGTAAATCCTTTCTGAGCATGTGCCATACTTAGTTCGTCCAACTTGCCTACTCACAAGCGGACTGTCCGCTGAAACCAAAGTTGGACGGACAATATTACGGAAATTCCGAAAGACTTAGTAGTCCGCCAGACTGTCCACTGAAAAAGTCCGCTGAAGCCCACACACGAGTGGACTGTCCGCTGAAATGTGTTTCAGCGGACTAAGTTGGACGGACAGTCCTCTCGTGTGTACGTGGCCTGAGTTGTGTAGCAGGAGACAAAACCAAGTTTGAACGGACAAAATTTCGGAAATTCCGTAAGACTTTGTTCGTCAGACAGTCCGCTGAAAAAGTCCGCTGAAGCCCACACACGAGCGGATTGTCCACTGAAACACGGTTCAGCGGACTAAGTTGGACAGACAATCCGCCCGTGTGTACGCGGCCTTACAGTGTCACCAGCACCACCACCACCAAAGGCCCGCTTTTTCTACCACTGTTCAACAATGGCATGTAATTACAATTTTTGATATAATAGTTCACCACAGGGCATTCCAGTGCCCACCAAGAGTAACTGTGAGGGCTTACAGTGTTGTGGCAACACCAACACCTTAGGCCCAAGTTTCTGCAGAGAATATGGGGCAGGCCCCTACTTTAAAACATCCAACTTACAAACGACTCCTACTTGCAAACGGAAGGAGACAACAGAAAGTGAGATGAAATCTACCCCTAGGAAAGGAAATACTCTCCTGTAAGAGTTGATACGGGAAAAACGTGTCTCCTCTCCACTGATGCTTTATCACCAATCCTTGTTTCATTGAAAAACCCACATTTTCTTTGTCATTGGGACAGAAAGTGAGGTGAAATCTTCTGAAGAGGTGCACAGACAGCAAAACAAATGTTACTGGGGTGATAACCCTTCCCTATGTTTTCCAAAAAGCTTAAAAATAGATTTTTTGGCTGGAGCTTCACTTTAAAAATGTACCAGATCAAAATTACAAACAGATTCTACTTAACAATAAACCTATAGTCCATGTCTTGTTTGCACTGCCTGTATACTGTGGTTCAGAGTATATAGGGCCTGGGGGCCCCTTGCCTTTCCTTTTTTTAATTTAGTTGCGGGGTTCCTCTTAATATCCATACAAGACCCAAAGGGGCTGGTAATGGGCTGGGGGGTACCCATGCCTTTTTTATCAATGATTTTCATCCATATTGCCGGGACCAGACATTACATTAAAGCTGCAAGCAGTTTTAAATGACTTTTATTCCTTTAGAAATGTCATTTTGTGCAGGGACAGTGCAGGGACAGTTCTAAACACGGGAAACACGTACCACTTTACAGGCATACTATAGACACCCCCCAGGCATGATATTTAAAGGAATATTTCACTTTAAGCATCATTAAAATCACTGCTCCTGAAAAAAATTGCATTAATACATGTACCCTGGGGCAGGACCCGGGTCCCCAAACCCTTTTTAGGACAATAACTTGCATATTAGCCTTTAAAATTCACACTTTTGATTTCTCACATTTGAGTCCCATAGACTTTAACAGGGTTCAAAAGTTTGCGCAAACTATCTGTCTGTTCTGGTGCAAACCGAACCAGGGGGTGTTTGGCTCATCCCTACTTTTGAGGTTCCATCTCAGTTCAGAAATGATATGTAGAAATGATCCAACTCAGGAACTGAATACTTTGCTGCTCAAACCCACACTTCTCAGATTTGGCATAGAATCCATGTTGGCGGAGATGGCAGAGGACACTCTTGACATATCTCCGGTGGATTTCAAGATAAGTTGAGAATATAAGAATGTCATCTAAGTAGACAATGACAAAGATGTCCAGGTAGTCTTTAAAGATGTTGTTGATGAAATGTTGAAATGTGGCTGGCACATTATACAGACCAAAAGGCATGACAAGGTATTCATAATGGCCAAACTGTTTACGGAAAGCAGTCTTCCACTCATCCCCTTCCCGTATGCAGATAAGCATTGCTTTTTGGACAGTGGGAAGATCTGATCAAATGGAATTTCAGCCTCTGAAAAAAGCTCAATGGGGCAGTTGTAAGCTCTGTGTGGGGGAAGTGTGTTTGCTCTCCGTTTACTGAAAACGTCCAGATATTCATGATAGGCCCCAGGCATCTTTTGTCAGAGTTAAGCATCAATGTCCACACATAGCAGAGTAGAGGGTGACACAGTGGGTTTGAGTAGGCAGTGCTCCTGACAGTATGATGACTGGTACTTTATACTACCGGATTTCCAATCAATCTGTGGATTATGGGGCTGTAGCCATGGTAGGCCCAAAATAACAGGAAACAGGGGTAAAGCGATTGCATCTAGGCATAAAAGTTCCTTATGATTTGTAGGAGTAATAGTCAGCAAAGGTTGTTTCCCTTGTCACTAGTCCAGACTTCACACAAGAGCCGTCAGCCAGGAATACAGTAAGTCCCTGTTTCTTTGGCTGGAGAGAAATACATTGTTGAGCTGCAGACACCAGAAGGATGAAGCAACTGTAAGCCCCTGAATCAAGAATTGCAGTAAATGAAACATTTCTTCCTGGAAGCTGGAAGGAGACAGGAAGTGCAATATGAGCTGAATTGGCTGACAGGGGTGCCTGGCTTGCTGAGGAGATGGAGCGACATCTATGTAGTTTAGCTAGGCAATGCTGCACATTGTGACTGGCTTCTCCACAGTAGAGGCAGAGATTGCCCAGACAACGCCATGAATGTTCTTCTGGGGAAAGCGATGGACATATCACACTAAGTTGCATAGGTTTTACTGCTTCTGGTGCAGGGCGAACCAACTTGACAGGTGTTGGATGGGCAGGAACTGGAACTTTAGGCATCATCCATACAGGGTGGGGAGGTAATGATCTTTCCCCTCTGCGTTCTCGTAGGCATGGATCGATCTGGATCGATAATGTAATTAAATATCCAGAGAATATCCAGAGAACTTGGCACACCTGCACGAGCCAATTCATCCTTCAGGCTTTCTGATAACCCCAGGCGGAATTGATGTTGCAGAGCTGCATTGTTCCAGTTGGTGTCTGCACTGCAGTGTCTGAAGTCTGTAACATAGTCATCAACTGCTCTGCAGCCTTGCTGGAGTTCATGGAGAGAGGACTCATCCTGGAGCAAGGATATGATGAATCCCATCTTTGTAGTTTTTTATTGCAAAAGTATGTGATTGAAGTGAAAAATAGACCTGACAGGCATTGATGAATGCTCTAAACTTAGTCCCGCCCTCGTGGTTACTCGTGGCTCAGTAAATGTTGTTACCGTTGCAAGACTAGCACTGGTCATTGTTTGAGCAGTCACAGAATTGGAAGCAGAATCAGCAGGGGTAGCAGATGAAGGCAGGACTTGCACACGTTCCTCTAGCTGAGTGTATCTCTCCTACTGGGTCTTGACTGCTCGTGTAAGGCCTGCAAGACTCTGGCAAACTTTGTGTAAGAGACAGGTTCCTCTTGCAGGCTCAGCCATGGTTGCTTGGTACTGTCACGTACCTGGTTGGTGAGGAAGACCTCTCGTACAGCTTCAGCTCAAGGACCACTGATGGTGAGACAGCAGCCACTGGAGCACGGCGGGGTAAGAGTGCCTAGGATCAGTCCAGACGTCTGTGCAGATAGTAGCCAGGAACCTATGGGCAGGAAGCCAGACTTGGCTTGTAGCAAGCAAGTGAGACAGCAAATAGGCTGGCAGACTTGGCTGATGACAGACTGTGGATGCACAAACAGGAAGCAGGAACCCGAGAGGTGCTGAGCTGGACTTGAAGGGGCTGTAGCAGGCTGGGGGAACTAGAAGCAGGGTCAGGTGAGCCGGGTCAGTAACTGTCGGGCAGATCAGACATAAACAGCAGACAGAAGTGTACTCAGGTCACAGACAAGGTTTGGCAACAGATGTAGGATAACAGGAGCAGCAGGCAGAGATTGAGTCTGGGAAAAAGCCAGAGGTCGGAGCAGGTAGCAGACAAGGATAGCCCGGAGCAAGCTGCATCAGGATCAGAAGTCAACACAGGAATCAGAACATATTCAAACACTGTAAATCAAGCAGCAATTAGACAGCACCCAAAGCTCTGTTTAAATAGGTCGCTTGGTGCCAGTCTTGGTGACAGGTGCGCATGCGTGAATGTGATCACGTGTGTTTGCATATGTGCTCGTTCCTTGTTGGCACCTGCACACATTTGTATGCCTGGAAACAGTAGCTGTACTATGCAGACACCGTTCTTGACAGGATTCCCTAGCAAAAGGTCCCTGTGAAGCAGAGGAGGAAAATAGCAGAGGGAGGGAACAGGAGGCAGGGGTGAGGAAGAGGAGGGAGTCTATGGAGAATAATGCAGAGCATGAGGAACAGTTGAATGCTTTCCCTACTGCCGGCCAATTGGTGCTAGACACCACTCTTAAGGATTTTTTTCCTATCTTTAAGAGGGGAGCTGTAACATGACATGGCTGTCTTCATGCCCTCTACCCAAAATAAATAAGAGGCTGTGGGGCATTGAGTGGACTATATGGAGAGTAAAATGGGAACATTTACCCAGGCTCATAAGGAGCTGGTAGATTGTTGGGAAAGGTTTCACCGGCTGGTGGCACAGTCTGATCTTTGGGCCGCAGTACTGGTGTCCACCAGCAGGTGTCTCCTAGCTGTCTGGAGTTGTCAGGAAAGGTTTCATCTGCTGGTGGCACTGTCTGATCTTTGGGCCACAGTACTGGTGTCCACCAGCGGGTGTCTCCTAGACATCTAGAGCCGACATCATCTTCTGCAGTCAGGCATCACCTGAGACTGATTGCAAGAGATGTGTACTTATACCCAGCAAGCACTCACACACTTGCCTTGATATTGTCCTTGAGCCCTGACCTGTACCTATGAATTTATGATCCTGAACCTGAACTTGTTCCTGTTCCTGTCCCTCCTGTGATCCTGTTATCCTTTTATCCTGTACCCCTGCCCTGCTATACTATTTTAGATTGTTGTTCTTTGTTGGTCACTGGTTGTTTGATTCATTTTACACCGTTTGGTATTGGAGGTGCGTTTATATCTGTGTTCACCTTTTTTCACCTTACATACATTTTGGTTCACTCTGTTGCAGTCCACATAGTTTTGGTCACACCTGTTTATGACAGAATAACAAGGCCATTCCTGACCAGAAGTAGCTGCGCAGAGGAGCCACTGTGGTTCTGTTGCTTTTGCTAAAATGCATTCAGAAACAGCTGTTTATCTTGCTTCACTGGTAATGGAGGATAAGGCCGCGTACACACGGGCGGACTGTTCGCCCAACTTTGTCCGCTGAACAGTGTTTGGGCGGACAGTCCGCTCGTGTGTGGGCTTTCAGCGGACAGTTTCAGCGGACAGTTTGACGGACAAGGTTTTTCGGAATTTCCGAAAAACTGTCCGCTGAAACCTTGTTTCAGCGAACAGTCCGCTCGTGTGTAGGCTTGTTCGTCAAACAAAGTTGCGCGCATGCTCAGAAAGGATTTTCACGCCGAAAGCTATAATGCAGTGTATAGGACGTCGTATTTTTCGTCCCGTCGTACGTGCCGTTCACGTCATCGCGCACGGTTTCAGCAAACTGTTCGTCCGTCGTGTGTGGCCATGTCCGTCCATGCTAAGTTTGAGCGGACTGTTTGCCGAAACTGTTTGACGGACAAAGTTGGGCGAACAGTCCGCGCGTGTGTACGCGGCCTTATAGTTATTGCCATCTGGTATTGAAGGAGTGGGCAAGGGATCAACTTTTAGAATGTATCCATCAGGCCCAATCTCTGGTTGATATGTGCGGTATGTTGTTTGAATGTTCAGCTTCTGATTCAGGTGTGTGCAGAGCTAGCCTTGTCTAGTCCTCTAAAGGGCAATGATGATTTTTCTCCTCCCTTCATTGTTGATCAGGTTGAGTCTCTAGTGTGGCTTTTGGAGGATGACTCTACATATTTCTTTAAGCACTATTCGGCATGTTCCCAACAGGTGCTAGTGGAGTGTGTTAACCACTTAAGCCCCAGACTATTTGGCTGGCAAAAGACCAGAGCGTTTTTTGCAATTTGCACTGCACTTTAAGTGTCAATTGCACATTTGTACGACTCCCAAGCACAATTGATGTCCTTTTTTTCCCCACAAATAGAGCTTTCTTTTGGTCATATTTGATCACCTCTGTGGTTTTAATTTTTTGCGCTATAAACAAAAAAAAATTTAAATTTTGAAAAGAATAAAACACATTTTTTTTTACTTTTTGCCATACTAAAGATCCCCAAATATATATATATATATATATATATATATATATATATATATATATATATAAACATATTTTTTTCCTCAGTTTAGGCTGATACGTATTCTTCTACACATTTTGGGTAAAAAAAAACACAATAAGCGTTTATTGATAGGTTTGTGCAAAAGTTATAGCATCTACAAAATAGGGGATAGTTTTATGGCATTTTTATTAATAATTTATTTTTTACTAGAAATGGCAGCGATCAGCGATTTTTATTGTAACTGTGACATTATGGTTACCATCAGTGCGATTAAAAATGCATTGATTACTGTGTAAATGTGACTGAAAGTGAAAGGGTTAAGCAATAGGTGGCACTGTAGGGGTTACGTGCATCCTAGGGAGTGAGTCTAACTGTGGGGGAGGGGCTATGTGTGATATGACACTGATCACAGCTCCAGATTACAGGGAGCTGTGATCAGTGTCCTGTCACTAGGCAGAATGGAAAATGCTTTTTACAACAGTATTTCCCCATTCTTCCTCTCCGTGGGACAATAGTGGGTATACCCAGGGAACCACAATCACACTCACGGAGGTCGCGGCGGGCGCGCGTGCCTACAAACGGCTTCTTAAAGAGCAACGTACAGGTAAGTTAATCTGCCTATACGTGCCCTTCTGCTGACTTAAATCGTCATGAGCGCAGTCCCTTATCAGATAGGCAGCATGTAAACCAGATTTTGTGCAGCCATTATTCCAAGCATGGTCTGATATATTGCACTCAGCCTCAGTCAGCTCACAACAACCCATTCCTGCTACCAGACACCTGCCTACCCAAATGTCTCTCTCCCCAACATGCCACTGGCCCGGTGGATGTGGGGAAATGGGGAGGGGACTTATCAGAATCTGGAAGCTTCCTTTAACAAATGGGCCCTGAGATCCCACCCCTCCATGTGAATGAGTATGGAGTACACAATACCCCTACTCATTCACCAAAAAAGTGTAAAAAGTTAATAAAAATACAACGGTTTTTGACTATTCTTTTATTAAAAAAATCAAAACCAAATGTCCACCAAAGTAGATCCAATGTCAATCATGATGTCTGCCACTACTGCTGACCCCAAAAAAAATAGTTCTGCATCCGATGAAGGCCCCCACCTTCTGACAGCTCTTAAATAACTAAGGGGGGAGTGGCTAGAATGTGTTTCTTTGGAGCTCCACTGAATCCTTCTTCATTCGGATCCATCGCAGGGAAATTCACTGCTCTTGTGGACTTATATTGCTGTATAAGCAGAGGGGGAACACTCAGGTTTAATGTCTGCCAGTCGGTTTCAGCTCCCCAGCTACCCAGTCTCAAAAGGCACAGCAGCAGCACGGCGTGTGCGGGGCCGCCGTCATTGTGCCATCACACAAGGCTTTGTCTCACTCTCCTGGTAAGGCTGCAGTGCACATGGAGAAGGCAGAAAAGTGCTCCAGTGGGGGTCCCTGCACAGTGCCTGGTACACCATCTTCCCTGGAGGGTGTGCATCTGCAGCCGGAGGGGGATCTCCCAGAGGCAGACATTTTTACTACGATCCTATCAGCCATTAATAGCAGCAAGGCAGCTCTCATGCTCAAAATCGACCATCTGGTTTCTGAATTCTCCCTAATCAGATAGGATCTGGATAAAATCAGGGGGTGTTTGATGGGAGCAGAGGAACGCATTTCAGAGGAGGAGGACACAGCTGCTACCAATTCCACACACCTAGCTGGGGTGCAGGCCCAGATGAACATTATAGAAAACAAACTGGAGGATGCAGAAAATAGACCAACATCGCAACAGCATCAGAGTGGTGGGCCTTTTGGGAAAAGGCTGAGGGGGACCATCCTACTACTTTTGCTGAGCAATTCTTTCAAGATCTTCAACTGATGAATGCGTCACCCACTTATGTAGTGGAAAGGGCTCACCATGTGCCGACAGGTACAAGGCCATCTGCCCCACTGCAACAATTCCTGGTTTGTTTTATGAATTTTCTGGACAGTGGCAGGATCCTGATGGAGGCTCGCAAGAAAGAGGAGCTACAATATGCTAATGCCAAGATAATGTTGTTTCCTGATTTTTCTGTAGAAAGGCTGAAGAAACACTGGTTGAAGTTCGTATGCGTTTGAGGGCAAAAGGCTTGAAGTATGGTATGCTCTATCCTAGCAATCTGTGTGTAGAATACGAAGGTACTGTAAAGTTTCTTGAGTCTCCAGGGGATGCTACAGACTGTCTTGACTCCATTTAAACCTTACATTTGCATATCTACAAGTGTATTCTAAGCTTTTAGATCCCCAGAGGCTGGAGATTGGGCCGGTTGAGTTTCTGCAGCAGTGCCTGAGCAAGAATGCTTGATGACTTCTACTATGGTTATTTGGGGGGATTTTTTACATACTTCTCCCCTGTTTACTAAAGGGTGCGGTGACTACATGCTTGGCCTAAAGATGGAGTGTGGGATGACTGCCCCATTTTGGAGCACACACATGCTCCTGCTCCTGGACTGTTCTACTGTTTTTGTAACTTTGTTTTTCTCTTATTTTTGAAGAAGCTTGTTGGATGGTTTTTACTTTTTCTTTGCGAAGAACAATTTTTCATATGACTGAACTCTGCTACAGTTCTAGCTGTTTCCAGTAAATATTGATATGGGGTTTGGTGCTAAATGCCTGATTTTTTTGTTCTTGTGTATGCACAGCAGGGTCAGTTTTTTCAGGCTTCAGGTGCCACCATGTGGAGATATTCTGCAATTATGTTTTCCTAATCATGTTTTCCTTTGCAGCCTCTTTGGAGCACAGAGGCAGGGCTGTTGGCCTACTTCTGTCTTCCTGGTTATGTTTCTATATACTTTGAAAAGCTATTATGGCTCTGTCAGTTAAAGTACTGTCTTGGAATATATGGGGCCTTAATGACAAAGTGAACAGGGTAGCAATATTTAGCTACTTGAAGGTGGTCAGACCAGAAATTGTCCTCTTACAAGAGACGAATTTGGATGGGAGCAAGGTATTATCATTGCGGAAATCATGGTTACAGTGTATATTTCATGCCTCTTATTCCTCTTATGCAAGAGGAGTGACAATTTTGCTCAGCAAGAGTATACCCTGCTCAATTCAGAAGGTGATCTCTGACCCAGGGGAGAGATATGTTATCTTAATGGTGGATATATATCAAACAACCATGGTGATTGTGAGCATTTATATACCACACCTTTTTAAACTGCAATTGTTATGATTTATCGGTGACACTGGCTCCCTATATGCACTTTCCTCTTCTCCTGGCTGGTGACTTGACTATTGCTATTCTTGACTGTGTCTTAGATACTTCAAACCTGATAAGAGTGGCTTCTAATGATTTCCTCTCCTGGGTATCTGCTGCCACAACTCAATGAGTTGTGGCAGTGGAAGGACCCGGCTGTCCGGAGTTACTCCTGTTTCTCCTGGACGCAAAAAAAGGGCATCCAGTGGGGCGCATGCGCGGCGCGGAACGAGGCAGCAGCTAAGTCTCGGAGCTCCCGGGGCAGAGGAGAATAAACAACACTCCCCGTCTACCGGCCCATAAATAACATCAATCTCCTGCGGGACCACTTGTGCATGCCGACATCTAATAAAGGCAAGCGGAAAACTGCTCAACGCTCTCTTACGGCCTACCTTCTGCGGACCACGGACAGACAAGACATGTCCCAAGATGGCGCCCAATCCCCCAAGGCCGATGCAGCCTCGCGGCCGGCGGGCTCGCTCAAAGGTATGGGCGACACTCACCTCACTAAAGCTGACCTGGAGGACAGCCTGTTTTCCATGTATGACAAGCTGGCGAAGAAATTCCAAGCGGAGCTGCACAAATCCACGAGCATGCTATCGCAAGAAATGGCGGCCCTTGGTAATAGGACTGACCTCCTGGAAGTTAAGCACGACGAACTACACCTTGCCTATTCAGACTTACGAAGGGATCATGAGCTGCTCGGAGACACGGTCGTTTAACTTCAAAACCACTTGGAGGACCTCGACAACCGCAACAGGAGGAATAACGTTCGTGTGCGCGGTATCCCCGAGTCGGTGACGGACCTCCCAGCCACGATCGTCCGCCTGTTTCAATTACTGCTTCCGAACCAACCTAACGAAGCCTTTACATGCGATCGTTTACATCGCGCTCTGAGACCTAAACCTCCTCCCGAGAAGCCGCCCAGAGATATCGTATTGTGTCTCAAGGACTACCTTATAAAGGAGGAAATCCTTCGTGCCTCACGAAACACGCCTCGTATCCAACTAGACGGGGCTTCTGTCCAGATCTACCCGGATATTTCACCGGCAACGCTAGAGAAACGAAGGAAAATGAAGGAGATTACCTCCTCCTTGCAGACGGCCCACATACGGTACCGTTGGGGTTTCCCATTTAAACTGATCGTGCCTCACAACGGTTCCACTTACATCGCCTCTACGGTATCCGAGGGCAAAGACATTTTGGTGAAGCTGGGTCTCCTGGAACGACAACGTTCACCCCGTCACCCACCGACCCCACGACCATCCCCCATCTGGGCTACGCCGTCGCCTCAAAGAGACAGAAGGTCTCGCAGACTTCAGCCATTACCAGACGTTTGATGTCTTGTTCTCCTGACCGTAACCTCTTAAGAAGTCCTCCCTTCGTCTGTTCTTGAACCTTCCGGAGTCCCCATTTCCTAACGCCCAGCACGTACTCGGCTACTCTATCTGCTGTTTTCTCCATGTCCCGGGAGGCCGAGGGAGGTGACTCTGTTTTTGCGTTATTTCTCCTGAGTCTCTTCCTCTCTGACATTCGGAGCTGCGCTCCCCCCCTTCCATACCTGCACACCATTCCCCACGTATCCTCAGTCCCAGAGACCTGGGTACCAGGTTGTTTCAATAAGCTCATCACCGATTAGTCTCTCAGATGGCTAACGATCTTCACCCACTGTGGGACATGTGTGGAGCAGGTGGCAGTTGGGCCGCAAGGCCTGGTATTTACACAATTTTCTTGATCTGGCTGGATTTTCCACCCAGACCCCATAGAGTGTTAAGTTTCCTTTTCACGTTTTTGTTTATTTGTTTTGCTGACTTCGTGACGGAATGTGTTTTCTGTGAATGTAACCCTGGGGCTGATGGATCTCCGATTCATATCGGACCTCCTGAATTCCTTATATGTACTGGATTTGGCCTGATGTTGGCCGCCGCGAGCTCCTCTGGTTCTGGTCCCAGTTATAGTGATCTCAGCCCTTCCTGCGGATCATACGTACATCTGCGGTTAAACACTGGCTGGTATGGGTCTCCATGTTATCTCACATAATGTGAGGGGCTTTAACTCCCCCCACAAACGGAGGAAGGCCTTTCGATACTATAAGCGGATTGGGGCGGATATCATTTTGCTACAGGAGACGCACTTCTCCTCGGGGGCCTGCCCCACATTTTTTGATAAGTCATATAAATTACATTACACTACTACGTTTGGGTCCAGGACCAGAGGAGTGGCAATCTATATTCGTAATACTGTTCCATTTGAACCCTCACATGTGTTTAAAGACCTGGATAGCAGATTCTTAATTGTTCAGGGTAAATTACAGGGCAAGGAGGTGACGATTGCTAATCTGTATGCCCCGAATACTGCACAGAGTATCACCTTTTCCTGCGTACTCTTGACAGATACATCTCCCCTCACCTGATAGTGGGAGGAGATTTTAATTTAGTGGCTAATCCCGTGGAGGATAGGAGCAGAACATCACATAGCGCTAGGGTATTCCCTAAATTCCTCTCTAAATCATTTGATAGTTTGCAGCTCATCAACACCTGGAGGGCCCTTAACATTGGAGTTCGGGAATATACACACTACTCTCATCCTCATGATAGTTACGCTGGATTAGATTATATCTTTGCTTCTCCGGTTCTATTGGCCAATTCCACACACACCACTATACACCCGTGCCCATGGTCTGACCATCAGGTTGTGGCCTTCCATACCTCTCACGTAGGCCTTTCCCCCTCTCTCGCCTCCTGGCGATTGAATGATTCCCTACTCTCTGACCCCACTACCTATACTCAGATTGAGGGCCACCTGACAGACTACTTCACTATTAATGACACCCCTGACATCTCACCCCAGGTTCTTTGGACAGCTCATAAAGCGGTTCTTCGTGGCCGCTTAATTGAAATAGCAGTCACTAGGAAGAAACAAAGTAATGCTAGGATTCAGGTCCTCACACGGGATCTACGTGTCCTCTACCAGTCCCATGCACAGACACATTCCCCAGATACCCTCCTCTTGATTAATCAAAAACGGACCGAACTAGACACTATCCTCTCGGAACCCACGGAGAAATCGCTTCGGTGGTCAAAAGCTAGATTTTTGCTACACAGTAACACAGCTTCTAGGATGTTCTCCCGCAAATTACACCAATCCCTACAACCTACTCATGTTTACAAATTGAAAAATGACAAGGGTAATCTGGTTTCACACCCTAACGAAGTACTGAAAATGTTCTCCTCCTTTTACCGAGACCTATTATCCCCTCCCTCACAACCCCTGCCGAACACTGTAGGTCAGTGGTTGGACTCTATCCCTCTTCCATCCCTTTCCGATTCACAGCGGACCGCACTTAACGCCCCCTGCACTGACCAAGAGGTGTTGGACACTATTAAGACACTCAAATCCTCTACAGCCCCCAGCCCGGATGGCTACACCTCTTCATATTACAAGAAATTTTCACAGATCCTGGCCCCTAAATTGTCCAGACTTATTAACCAGACGCTACAAGGAAAGACTCTCCCCGATGAGATGTTGCGTGCTAATATGACCCTGATCCCCAAACCCCATAAGGACCACTCCCTGCCCCAGAACTTTAGGCCCATCTCGGTGTTAAATAACGATATTAAAATCCTAGGAAAGATATTGGCGAACAGATTGGCCCCTATTGTTGGTACCCTGGTGGGCCCGGAGCAGACTGGTTTTATCCCCAATAGGCAGATCACTGATAACATCCGGTTGGCAATGAATATCATTCAAGATGCGAACCTTTTTTCACGTAGAGTCCTGATTTTGGGGTTGGATATCCAAAAAGCATTCGACAGTGTCCTCTGGCCCTATTTGGATCGGGTTTTGGCTAGGTTCGGGTTCGGGGGCGAATTTCTAAATGGTTTTAAGGCACTGTATCATAGACCCCAAACTAGGATCAAACTCCCCGGTAGTTCCTCAGAATTTTTTCCTATAGGTCGGGGGGCACCCACCAGGGCTGCCCCCTACCCCAGCTAATATTTGCCTTGGCCCTGGAGCCCCTTGCCAGGGCCATTATTACTAATCCAAACATAGGGGGGTACTTGAAAGGGGAAGGGGAGTACAAGCTTAGCCTTTACGCGGACGATGTCCTTTTGTTTTTACTCAATCCTTTGATAGCTCTTCCTAATCTTCTCGAGCTCTTGGGCACTTTCCACAAGCTTTCGGGCCTGGGGGTAAATCTGGCTAAGTGTACTGCCCTTCCTATCAACTTTACCCCCGCAGACATGTCTAATATTCGCTCCTTTTTTGGACTCTCTCTTTCTAAAAGCACCATATTATACCTGGGGGTCCATCTAGCTCCTTCCTTACCAGAAATCTATAGTGCCAACTATCCGCCGGCCTTTACAATGGTTCGGAGGTGGCTGCGTTTGTGGTCGACCTACCGCATCCCCTTGATAGGGAGGGTTGTAGCTATTAAAATGTCAATTTTGCCGAAACGACTGTATTATTTCAGGGCTCTCCCTATTTATGTGTCGCGCCAAGCCCTCACCGCTTTACAACGAGATATTAACACTTTTCTCTGGCAGGGTAAGAGGCCCAGGCTAGGGAGACATCTAATACATCGACCACTTCTACAGGGCGGCTTAGGACTCCCAGATGTATGGCTATATTACTTAGCAGCCAGGTTGGCCCAGACGGATCAATGGCATGCCCCTACGGTTGGTATACCGTGGTTGCAATTTGAAACTCAGTCATTGCGGCCTTATTTCCTCCTGGGCGTCCTGTGGCAGGAGAGTCTACGTCCAAGGGACTTAGCCCCTCTTAATAATATAGTGAGTAGCTCCTTCTACCTCTGGTCACTGTATAGTACTAAATTTAAACTGCTGCCTAATAGACCCACTATGGCATCATTTTTGGGCGATAGGAGATTCCCTCTGGCGTTTGGGTCTCCTGCTGCCTTTAGATGGTGGATCCGAAAGTCCTTGGTCACTCTGCGGGCCCTATCTGTTAGACGAGGTGTCTTCACCTCCTTCTCACAACTCCAATCACAGCATGAGGTACCTAGGGCGGAATTTTACAAATATCTTCAGATTCGCCACTTTTTTCAAACACATTATAGCTCCTTACACACCACCTCTAACACTCAATTTGAATCTTTATGCTATGGACACTCCAGAGACAGGGGTATTATCTCTACAGTATACAAACATCTTCTGGAATCCCAGATGCCAGAGAAGACTAGGGCGATGGACCTCTGGGAAACTGATCTAGACACAGAGTTCTCGCCTGATGAGTGGCGTAAGATGCTCGTGAATATGCATAGGTGTGCCAGATCAATGGCGATGAAGGACACGGTGGTGAAGCTTCACACTCGTTGGTACCTCACCCCGGATAGGATCCACAGGTTTTACCCCACGGTTCCTGATCACTGTTTTAGGGGTTGCCCGGAAACGGGCTCTCTGGTCCATATTTTCTGGAGCTGTCCCCGGCTCCAGGAGGTGTGGGATCGAGTACGCACCATGGTATCCTCGATTGTTGGATCCGTGATCAACTTATCACCTGAACACTGTTTATTGTTCGCTCCTATAACAGGGGTTTCCCGCCCCACCCAAAGGTTGATCAACACACTGTTCTGCGCTGTTCACTGGACGATTGCGCTACATTGGCGCTCGCAGTTCACCCCCTGGTCACAGGTCCTTAGTAGGATGGACGCTATCCGTCTAATGGAACGGGTACACCACACCATTATGGACACCATGCATGTTCATACCGCTAAATGGTCCGATTGGCCGGTGGGGTCCGGTCCCATGGGGGGCCTTCCCCCCAACACCCCCAGTAGGTGATGCAGCAGAGTTCAGACGGTTCTGCTGAATCCTTCTATTTTTGTGATTGATGGTTTATTCTCCCATCTCTTTGACCCAGGCCTAGGGCTAGCACCAGCTTGGAGTCAGAACTATGTTATATTCGCTGTTTGTTCGTGAAGTCAGCTGTAATAATTATTACACGGTTACATTTTTATTTGTGTTTAGTTTATTTTCTCTTGTTTTACTAGCCTTCTATTATATACATACTTGAACTTGATAAGCATCATCTGGTGCATACGGTCTAGGCTTTGTAAGTTAATCACTTCTGTAAATGTTCTCTTTTGTGCCTGGTCCGCTGCTGTGCCAGCAATATTTGTATGTTGTGTATTTCTTTTATGCTTTCCCTTGATGCAGTCATGTACTTGTGTCTGTTGATCTACTTATTTTTCTTTTACCCCCAATAAAAACGTTTGTATACAAAAAAAGGGCATCCAGAATCAATCTAGCTTTTGCCAATGACACTTGTCTCACATTTGTACATGAAGCCTCCTATTTGATGGCTGATCTATCTGAACATGATCCTCTATTACTAACTCCCTCACTGACAGCCAGGAGGGGAGGAAATGCATGGCTGCTCTCACCTGGTTGGCTACAAACGGAGCAGGTGGCACAGCAGGTACAACCGGCCATTTCAAACATTTGGGAGGAAAATGTGTACTCTGCTACAAATACAATGGTTTGGGATAAATTTAAGGCTGCTCTGAGAGGACAATACATAATTGCAATTAAGGCAGCTCTCAAGGAACACAGTGTAGAGAGGGAGGCACTACAAACTGAGGAATGTAGGTAGGAGAGGGAGTATGCAGCTACTCCAGGGGATATGACCTTTTTAGCGCTGCAGGGAGCCAAACGACAACTTGCCTTGTTTGACACTAACTTAGCCCATACTACCTTGCTTCATATGGTGGAGCTAATTTTTGAAAAGATTTACAAGAATGGCAAATTATTGGCACTGCTTGCGGTGGATCAGAGGGTACCAGTTAGTGTGCAATGAATCCACTTTTGGGCGGGGGAGTAATTTTGTTGAATACTACTCTGGGGTATATTCTCTAATTCCTGTATATGATATGGCGGAGTTGGTTAATCTTCTTTTGGGTCTTCCCATACCTGTTTTAGAAGAGGATGATAGTACCTGGCTGGAGAGAATATCACTATTAAAGAAATAGAGGCGGCTATCCTCTTGTTTCCCCCACACAAATCCCCAGGCCTGGATGGATTCCCGGTGGAATGGTATAGACAGTATTCTGACACACTTGCCCCTATGCTGCAATCACTATATTCATATTGCTTTGAACACAAAGTGTGGCCATCATCTATGTTGGAAGCATATGTGGTGCTCTTGCCCAAACTGGGCAAAGATCATACATGTTGCTCCTCTTTAAGACCAATAGCACACCTTAATGCAGATTTAAATATCCTTACAAAGGTCTTGGCCACTAGGTTGGCAGTGGTGCTACCAGGTGAACAAAATGAGCTGCGCTAAAAACAATGAAACTAAAAAATAATCAAACACCAAAAAACCTAATCAACCTATACCAATAGACGTAAAAACAATATTAAATTGACAGAAAAATGTGATTAGTGAATAGTATACATGAATACTAACGTATCGTCATAAAGTGAATAAAATGTATACTAGACCTAAAATGACATTAATGTGAATATTACAAAGAAAACCCCCACAATAATTAATGTAGATTGACACAAAAAAAGGGTTGTAATGTGTGCTAGATTTAAACGAATAGTATTAACTAAAATAATATTCAAAAAACCATAAAAAGTTCATATGTGATGAAAAAAATATTTTTATATAGTCCCAAGATTAATATTGATATTGGTTCTTCAAACTTGACATAAAGGTGCAAAAATATCCACAAATGCGTGTATATAAAAACAAAAAATTTTTTTTCAAAACAATCCTCCACCAGTGAGAAGAGGGGCCGCTTACCAGAGCTTTAGATCCCAGTGTTAGTGAGATCAGTAAGGCAACAGCACAGAGGTTTCTGGGTGAACCGTCACAGGCATCCCACCATCTCCATCTCCAATATGAAGCCTCCAATCAAGAAACGAAGGTGTCGTAGATTGCTGACACCACGCTGTCTCTATCTCCAATACGAAGCCTCCAGTCCGGGAACGAAGGTATCGTGGATCATATAAAAAATCAAAGACACTCGCATAGCGTAAAACCACTTGGTTTAATAAAGTAAAATTTAAAAGATTTACACTCACATGCGTAAAGAAAAAACGATCATATAAAAACGAGCCGGCCGGACTCGTGTGCCGCCCGCACTTCCTGGTTGGGCGTAGAACGCGGAGACGTCAGAACGCCTATCTCCCTACGCGCGTTTCGTCACGAACGGACGTGTTCACGGGATGCGGGACGGCGTTCTGACGCACCGCCTATATACAAATTCTTAAACGGACAGCCTCGGTCTGAGCTCCATGCTGTCCTCTCAATCCACCATGTTGGATGAGGGAAAGAGGACTGGAATGCCCATATTAACCCCCAGTCCACCATTTTACATAAGAAAAAAAGGGGTAAAGATTTTTGCCCTACCATTACGCAGAGGCAAACCCATAATAATAACCCTCCCGATTCTTTTAGGAACCATAAATTAAAAATACAAAATTGTTATAGAAGTACATAAAAAGAAATTAAAAAAATTTCTTTCAAATACCAATTGAAAAATATATTTATCAAAAGGTATCCAATAAAATAATAAAACAATATTAAACACAAACAAAACAATCCAAACGGATAAACAAGACAGCTTCTGTAGTAAAGATATATACTGTCTCGTATGTCCAGATACTAATACGTTCTTAATTGAAAGAATTATATACCAGTGGAAATTGGAAACTCTTTATGGTAGTAAAACCACTGATATGGCATGTCAAAAAATGATAAGGGCAAAAAACCTCATTGGGGACTCATGGAACTCACACCAAGTTTACAGTTGAAAAAGCAACAGCTACCACAGGAAGCTTAAGCTATGTAAATTATTCCAACCAATCATATACTATTCAAGAATTGTCAATAAACGCATTTACGTCTACTTCAATATTAAGACCATGAGGAACATAACTTTTTAATCTGTGTATCCACATCATTTCAAGCTTGGAAATGCTTCTTACCAAATGGGTTCCCCTCCAATGGGGGTTGAACTTGTCAATTCCCATAAATATTGTGTTGGTAGGGTCTCTATTGTGTGCCAGCAGGTAGTGTTTGGAGACCGAATGCTGGGTATATCCTCTACGAATATTCCCAATATGCTCGTTCAAACGTACATGTAAAGCACGTTTGGTCCGCCCTACATACTGGAGGCCACAAGGGCACTCCAGCATGTAGACCACTGCCTCTGAACAGCAGGTAATAAAGGGTTCTATGGTATAAGACCTAGATGTGACCGTAGATCTAAAGGTAGTACTTCTCCTAGACCGACAGCCATTTAAGCTACATACCGTGCACTTCCTGCATTGATAGTACCCAGTAAGGTTCGAGAAAAAATGCGGACGATTCATGGGTGGGTCCAAAACGTTAGGGGCCACCCTATCCCTCAAAGATGTTACGCCTCTATAAACTACTTGGGGTCTGTCAGGCAAAATGGTTCCCAATACCGAGTCGTTCCTAAGTACATGCCAATGTTTTTTAAGTATATGTTTGATCCTAGTGTGTTGGCAGGAATAATTGGTGATGAAGGGGTAACGAAAATTGTTTTGACGGTCTCCTTCTCGTTCCTTTAGTAAATCGGATCTTTCTACTTGACTAATCTCATCTATCAGACGTGTCAAGGGTTCAGGTGGATAACCTTTATCAATGAACCTCTGAGTGAGAACGCGGGCCTGTTGTATAAAAACATCCTGTTCTGTACAGTTACGTCTCAATCTTAAGAGCTGACTTCTAGGTACTGATTTGAGCCAAGATGGATGATGGCAACTAGTAGTAGGTATAAAGGAGTTCCTATCGGTGGTTTTAAAGAAAGTTGATGTAATAAAACGTTCTCCTTTAATAGTGATAGTAAGGTCTAAAAAATTTATTTTGGTAAGACTGGCTTCATAAGTAAGGTGTATACCCCTGGTGTTGGCGTTAAGCTCACTCATAAACAAGGAGAGATCCGATTCACTCCCATCCCATAGGAGGAGGATGTCGTCTATGTACCTGGCCCAAAAGGTCAGCTGTGGCCTGACACGGGCATAGACGACATCCTCCTCCCATTTCCCCATAAACAAATTCGCCAAACTAGGGGCATATTTGGCCCCCATTGCGACCCCTTTAATCTGGCGAAAAAAATCCCCTCCAAACCAAAAAAAGTTATGCGTAGCCGCATAATCTAAAAGTTTCATAATAAAGATTATTTGTTCTGAGGGGAGGTCAGAAAACCTTTCTAGGGAATCTGAAACGGCCTCTAGGCCCATATTTTGGGGTATGCTTGTATAAAGTGACGCAACATCTGCAGTCACCAGCAGAGTCCCTGGTTTAGGATGGTATCCCTCGAGAAGGTTAATTATATGCCTAGTGTCTTTAATAAATGATGGCATTCGACGCACTAGAGGTTGTAAAAAGAAATCTATATACCTGCCCACCCGGGAAGTGATGGAATCGATCCCACTAATAATGGGTCGTCCCGGGGGGCAGGTTAGACTCTTATGGACCTTAGGTAGGTAGTAGATTACAGGGATTCTAGGAGTTTTTGGGACAAGAAAGGCCTTTTCTTTCTTATTTAAGATTCCCTGATCGAATCCCTCGGCAACAAGGGACTCCAAAGTTCTTTTGTATTGTACATTTGGATTAGAGGGTAGGGAGATGTAAGTAGCCCTATCTCCCAAAATCCGATTCATCTCGCCTATATAGTCATCCTTATTAAGGATGACTATGCCCCCCCCTTTGTCCGCTGGGCGGATGACCACATTTTTATTGTTGCAAAGGGATTCAATGCCAGCATCAATCACCTCTTTATTTCTAACTTTTTTTATACGCAATTCTTCAAGGTCTTTGAGGGCCAGATCGCGAAAGACTTTTAAAGAGGGACACAAATGCCCAGGTGGGTTGAAAAGTGATGGATTAGAAAGCCCCGAGTGACAATAGTCGCCAGAGGTATTTCTAAGAAAGTTGGTAGGATTTGAAGCTACATATCTTTGAATATTGAGTTTTCTAACATACCTATGAATATCCATGTATGTTTGAAACTTGTTCATGTTTTTGGCTGGGGCAAACTTGAGGCCCTTATCCAGGACACTCAGTTCACAATTACTAAGAGTGGCCGAGCTAAGGTTAAAAATACCTGCACCAGTTATGTTCTTGGTCTTTTTGGGCTGAGTACGCCTCCCCCCTCTAGTTCCTCTCTTAGCTCGACCACTCTTTTGATGCCTTGGTTTGGCCTGGGAAAACCCCAATTGCTGTGGCTTGGGTTCATACCCAAGTTGCCATTACCAGAGCTTCCCTGAATGTCATTAAAGGGACCCATATTGTTAGGCCTCAGATTAGTCATACCCTCCATAGGTGGAAACCCCGAATCTTGTAAAGGCAAAAAACTGTTTTGTGTAGGAATATTAAATTGAGATTGATAGTCCACATCATAATGTACCACTTGACTGTTATTATAAGCAGTTGATGGGTTAGATTTTGGATATTGAGAAGGGAGGGGTAATTGACTATAAGTAGGAGATGGAAAATAACCCTGTTTTGAAGCAAAGTTTCCCATCCATCCAGGGGGAGGTACAAACGGTCTCTCCTGTCCCCAGTTTGGAGGGGGGGCAGCCTGACCATAATAGGGAGAGGGGGCTTGGGCATATATGTGGGGGAGAGGGGGGGCATTCTGACGTTGCCCACCCCGTCCCCTTCCTCTATTGTCATGCCCCTGAGGGGGTCCTCGCTTTCCACCTCTCGTTTGACTGTAGTTTCTCTTTCCCTCACCAGGGGAGCGGAAACGGGAATTTACAGAATTTGCAGATGGTACTGTCTGGTTTTGTATATTTTGGGGTGGTATCCCACCCTGAGACATAACCACCGGGGTAGTATCCATAGCTGGACCGGAGACATCGATTTGTTCTATCAGTAATCTCTTTTGCCATTCAAAAACAGTCAGAGATTGATAGTCCAAGATATCTCGGTTATATTTCTTTTTCTTTTTTAGTTTTTGTTCCCTATCCTCTTTCTCCAACAGTTTGAGAAGACCTTTGGATCTATCTAAATATTCCTCATTATTTTTGAAGGGCGATATTTTATCTTTTAAGTTTTTGATCTCAATATCTAAACGGTTAAGTTTCAAATTTTTCCTCTCCACCAGGAACCGTAGAAAGGCAACGCCAGCTTCATTAAAATATTTATACCATCCATCCAGATCTACTTCACCTTTCTGGGGGCAAACCTCCCACCTTAAACTGCGTGGGACCATCTGTAATTTTATATATGTTTCCAGAAACGCAATGTCCCATTGAGTGTGGATCTCAGATATTATAAGGTTTTTTAGCCTTGTAAAGAGACCACCCAAATCCCCATCGCCTTCAGCAAAGGGTTCAAAAACCCCTTCTGTGTTTACCACTCTGGAGGCACGAAAATCAAAAATATCCATAAATAGAGTAGCTGCAGTAAATGTATAAGAATCACAAACACGGTACAAAAGGTAAACCGCGCTACTCAAACAACAAAAGAAAGCAACCTATAAGCAGCAACCCTAATCGTAATACTCCGATATCAAACTAAATAGGTGAACAAAATGAGCTGCGCTAAAAACAATGAAACTAAAAAATAATCAAACACCAAAAAACCTAATCAACCTATACCAATAGACGTAAAAACAATATTAAATTGACAGAAAAATGTGATTAGTGAATAGTATACATGAATACTAACGTATCGTCATAAAGTGAATAAAATGTATACTAGACCTAAAATGACATTAATGTGAATATTACAAAGAAAACCCCCACAATAATTAATGTAGATTGACACAAAAAAAGGGTTGTAATGTGTGCTAGATTTAAACGAATAGTATTAACTAAAATAATATTCAAAAAACCATAAAAAGTTCATATGTGATGAAAAAAATATTTTTATATAGTCCCAAGATTAATATTGATATTGGTTCTTCAAACTTGACATAAAGGTGCAAAAATATCCACAAATGCGTGTATATAAAAACAAAAAATTTTTTTTCAAAACAATCCTCCACCAGTGAGAAGAGGGGCCGCTTACCAGAGCTTTAGATCCCAGTGTTAGTGAGATCAGTAAGGCAACAGCACAGAGGTTTCTGGGTGAACCGTCACAGGCATCCCACCATCTCCATCTCCAATATGAAGCCTCCAATCAAGAAACGAAGGTGTCGTAGATTGCTGACACCACGCTGTCTCTATCTCCAATACGAAGCCTCCAGTCCGGGAACGAAGGTATCGTGGATCATATAAAAAATCAAAGACACTCGCATAGCGTAAAACCACTTGGTTTAATAAAGTAAAATTTAAAAGATTTACACTCACATGCGTAAAGAAAAAACGATCATATAAAAACGAGCCGGCCGGACTCGTGTGCCGCCCGCACTTCCTGGTTGGGCGTAGAACGCGGAGACGTCAGAACGCCTATCTCCCTACGCGCGTTTCGTCACGAACGGACGTGTTCACGGGATGCGGGACGGCGTTCTGACGCACCGCCTATATACAAATTCTTAAACGGACAGCCTCGGTCTGAGCTCCATGCTGTCCTCTCAATCCACCATGTTGGATGAGGGAAAGAGGACTGGAATGCCCATATTAACCCCCAGTCCACCATTTTACATAAGAAAAAAAGGGGTAAAGATTTTTGCCCTACCATTACGCAGAGGCAAACCCATAATAATAACCCTCCCGATTCTTTTAGGAACCATAAATTAAAAATACAAAATTGTTATAGAAGTACATAAAAAGAAATTAAAAAAATTTCTTTCAAATACCAATTGAAAAATATATTTATCAAAAGGTATCCAATAAAATAATAAAACAATATTAAACACAAACAAAACAATCCAAACGGATAAACAAGACAGCTTCTGTAGTAAAGATATATACTGTCTCGTATGTCCAGATACTAATACGTTCTTAATTGAAAGAATTATATACCAGTGGAAATTGGAAACTCTTTATGGTAGTAAAACCACTGATATGGCATGTCAAAAAATGATAAGGGCAAAAAACCTCATTGGGGACTCATGGAACTCACACCAAGTTTACAGTTGAAAAAGCAACAGCTACCACAGGAAGCTTAAGCTATGTAAATTATTCCAACCAATCATATACTATTCAAGAATTGTCAATAAACGCATTTACGTCTACTTCAATATTAAGACCATGAGGAACATAACTTTTTAATCTGTGTATCCACATCATTTCAAGCTTGGAAATGCTTCTTACCAAATGGGTTCCCCTCCAATGGGGGTTGAACTTGTCAATTCCCATAAATATTGTGTTGGTAGGGTCTCTATTGTGTGCCAGCAGGTAGTGTTTGGAGACCGAATGCTGGGTATATCCTCTACGAATATTCCCAATATGCTCGTTCAAACGTACATGTAAAGCACGTTTGGTCCGCCCTACATACTGGAGGCCACAAGGGCACTCCAGCATGTAGACCACTGCCTCTGAACAGCAGGTAATAAAGGGTTCTATGGTATAAGACCTAGATGTGACCGTAGATCTAAAGGTAGTACTTCTCCTAGACCGACAGCCATTTAAGCTACATACCGTGCACTTCCTGCATTGATAGTACCCAGTAAGGTTCGAGAAAAAATGCGGACGATTCATGGGTGGGTCCAAAACGTTAGGGGCCACCCTATCCCTCAAAGATGTTACGCCTCTATAAACTACTTGGGGTCTGTCAGGCAAAATGGTTCCCAATACCGAGTCGTTCCTAAGTACATGCCAATGTTTTTTAAGTATATGTTTGATCCTAGTGTGTTGGCAGGAATAATTGGTGATGAAGGGGTAACGAAAATTGTTTTGACGGTCTCCTTCTCGTTCCTTTAGTAAATCGGATCTTTCTACTTGACTAATCTCATCTATCAGACGTGTCAAGGGTTCAGGTGGATAACCTTTATCAATGAACCTCTGAGTGAGAACGCGGGCCTGTTGTATAAAAACATCCTGTTCTGTACAGTTACGTCTCAATCTTAAGAGCTGACTTCTAGGTACTGATTTGAGCCAAGATGGATGATGGCAACTAGTAGTAGGTATAAAGGAGTTCCTATCGGTGGTTTTAAAGAAAGTTGATGTAATAAAACGTTCTCCTTTAATAGTGATAGTAAGGTCTAAAAAATTTATTTTGGTAAGACTGGCTTCATAAGTAAGGTGTATACCCCTGGTGTTGGCGTTAAGCTCACTCATAAACAAGGAGAGATCCGATTCACTCCCATCCCATAGGAGGAGGATGTCGTCTATGTACCTGGCCCAAAAGGTCAGCTGTGGCCTGACACGGGCATAGACGACATCCTCCTCCCATTTCCCCATAAACAAATTCGCCAAACTAGGGGCATATTTGGCCCCCATTGCGACCCCTTTAATCTGGCGAAAAAAATCCCCTCCAAACCAAAAAAAGTTATGCGTAGCCGCATAATCTAAAAGTTTCATAATAAAGATTATTTGTTCTGAGGGGAGGTCAGAAAACCTTTCTAGGGAATCTGAAACGGCCTCTAGGCCCATATTTTGGGGTATGCTTGTATAAAGTGACGCAACATCTGCAGTCACCAGCAGAGTCCCTGGTTTAGGATGGTATCCCTCGAGAAGGTTAATTATATGCCTAGTGTCTTTAATAAATGATGGCATTCGACGCACTAGAGGTTGTAAAAAGAAATCTATATACCTGCCCACCCGGGAAGTGATGGAATCGATCCCACTAATAATGGGTCGTCCCGGGGGGCAGGTTAGACTCTTATGGACCTTAGGTAGGTAGTAGATTACAGGGATTCTAGGAGTTTTTGGGACAAGAAAGGCCTTTTCTTTCTTATTTAAGATTCCCTGATCGAATCCCTCGGCAACAAGGGACTCCAAAGTTCTTTTGTATTGTACATTTGGATTAGAGGGTAGGGAGATGTAAGTAGCCCTATCTCCCAAAATCCGATTCATCTCGCCTATATAGTCATCCTTATTAATGGCTGTCGGTCTAGGAGAAGTACTACCTTTAGATCTACGGTCACATCTAGGTCTTATACCATAGAACCCTTTATTACCTGCTGTTCAGAGGCAGTGGTCTACATGCTGGAGTGCCCTTGTGGCCTCCAGTATGTAGGGCGGACCAAACGTGCTTTACATGTACGTTTGAACGAGCATATTGGGAATATTCGTAGAGGATATACCCAGCATTCGGTCTCCAAACACTACCTGCTGGCACACAATAGAGACCCTACCAACACAATATTTATGGGAATTGACAAGTTCAACCCCCATTGGAGGGGAACCCATTTGGTAAGAAGCATTTCCAAGCTTGAAATGATGTGGATACACAGATTAAAAAGTTATGTTCCTCATGGTCTTAATATTGAAGTAGACGTAAATGCGTTTATTGACAATTCTTGAATAGTATATGATTGGTTGGAATAATTTACATAGCTTAAGCTTCCTGTGGTAGCTGTTGCTTTTTCAACTGTAAACTTGGTGTGAGTTCCATGAGTCCCCAATGAGGTTTTTTGCCCTTATCATTTTTTGACATGCCATATCAGTGGTTTTACTACCATAAAGAGTTTCCAATTTCCACTGGTATATAATTCTTTCAATTAAGAACGTATTAGTATCTGGACATACGAGACAGTATATATCTTTACTACAGAAGCTGTCTTGTTTATCCGTTTGGATTGTTTTGTTTGTGTTTAATATTGTTTTATTATTTTATTGGATACCTTTTGATAAATATATTTTTCAATTGGTATTTGAAAGAAATTTTTTTAATTTCTTTTTATGTACTTCTATAACAATTTTGTATTTTTAATTTATGGTTCCTAAAAGAATCGGGAGGGTTATTATTATGGGTTTGCCTCTGCGTAATGGTAGGGCAAAAATCTTTACCCCTTTTTTTCTTATGTAAAATGGTGGACTGGGGGTTAATATGGGCATTCCAGTCCTCTTTCCCTCATCCAACATGGTGGATTGAGAGGACAGCATGGAGCTCAGACCGAGGCTGTCCGTTTAAGAATTTGTATATAGGCGGTGCGTCAGAACGCCGTCCCGCATCCCGTGAACACGTCCGTTCGTGACGAAACGCGCGTAGGGAGATAGGCGTTCTGACGTCTCCGCGTTCTACGCCCAACCAGGAAGTGCGGGCGGCACACGAGTCCGGCCGGCTCGTTTTTATATGATCGTTTTTTCTTTACGCATGTGAGTGTAAATCTTTTAAATTTTACTTTATTAAACCAAGTGGTTTTACGCTATGCGAGTGTCTTTGATTTTTTATATGATCCACGATACCTTCGTTCCCGGACTGGAGGCTTCGTATTGGAGATAGAGACAGCGTGGTGTCAGCAATCTACGACACCTTCGTTTCTTGATTGGAGGCTTCATATTGGAGATGGAGATGGTGGGATGCCTGTGACGGTTCACCCAGAAACCTCTGTGCTGTTGCCTTACTGATCTCACTAACACTGGGATCTAAAGCTCTGGTAAGCGGCCCCTCTTCTCACTGGTGGAGGATTGTTTTGAAAAAAAATTTTTTGTTTTTATATACACGCATTTGTGGATATTTTTGCACCTTTATGTCAAGTTTGAAGAACCAATATCAATATTAATCTTGGGACTATATAAAAATATTTTTTTCATCACATATGAACTTTTTATGGTTTTTTGAATATTATTTTAGTTAATACTATTCGTTTAAATCTAGCACACATTACAACCCTTTTTTTGTGTCAATCTACATTAATTATTGTGGGGGTTTTCTTTGTAATATTCACATTAATGTCATTTTAGGTCTAGTATACATTTTATTCACTTTATGACGATACGTTAGTATTCATGTATACTATTCACTAATCACATTTTTCTGTCAATTTAATATTGTTTTTACGTCTATTGGTATAGGTTGATTAGGTTTTTTGGTGTTTGATTATTTTTTAGTTTCATTGTTTTTAGCGCAGCTCATTTTGTTCACCTATTTAGTTTGATATCGGAGTATTACGATTAGGGTTGCTGCTTATAGGTTGCTTTCTTTTGTTGTTTGAGTAGCGCGGTTTACCTTTTGTACCGTGTTTGTGATTCTTATACATTTACTGCAGCTACTCTATTTATGGATATTTTTGATTTTCGTGCCTCCAGAGTGGTAAACACAGAAGGGGTTTTTGAACCCTTTGCTGAAGGCGATGGGGATTTGGGTGGTCTCTTTACAAGGCTAAAAAACCTTATAATATCTGAGATCCACACTCAATGGGACATTGCGTTTCTGGAAACATATATAAAATTACAGATGGTCCCACGCAGTTTAAGGTGGGAGGTTTGCCCCCAGAAAGGTGAAGTAGATCTGGATGGATGGTATAAATATTTTAATGAAGCTGGCGTTGCCTTTCTACGGTTCCTGGTGGAGAGGAAAAATTTGAAACTTAACCGTTTAGATATTGAGATCAAAAACTTAAAAGATAAAATATCGCCCTTCAAAAATAATGAGGAATATTTAGATAGATCCAAAGGTCTTCTCAAACTGTTGGAGAAAGAGGATAGGGAACAAAAACTAAAAAAGAAAAAGAAATATAACCGAGATATCTTGGACTATCAATCTCTGACTGTTTTTGAATGGCAAAAGAGATTACTGATAGAACAAATCGATGTCTCCGGTCCAGCTATGGATACTACCCCGGTGGTTATGTCTCAGGGTGGGATACCACCCCAAAATATACAAAACCAGACAGTACCATCTGCAAATTCTGTAAATTCCCGTTTCCGCTCCCCTGGTGAGGGAAAGAGAAACTACAGTCAAACGAGAGGTGGAAAGCGAGGACCCCCTCAGGGGCATGACAATAGAGGAAGGGGACGGGGTGGGCAACGTCAGAATGCCCCCCCTCTCCCCCACATATATGCCCAAGCCCCCTCTCCCTATTATGGTCAGGCTGCCCCCCCTCCAAACTGGGGACAGGAGAGACCGTTTGTACCTCCCCCTGGATGGATGGGAAACTTTGCTTCAAAACAGGGTTATTTTCCATCTCCTACTTATAGTCAATTACCCCTCCCTTCTCAATATCCAAAATCTAACCCATCAACTGCTTATAATAACAGTCAAGTGGTACATTATGATGTGGACTATCAATCTCAATTTAATATTCCTACACAAAACAGTTTTTTGCCTTTACAAGATTCGGGGTTTCCACCTATGGAGGGTATGACTAATCTGAGGCCTAACAATATGGGTCCCTTTAATGACATTCAGGGAAGCTCTGGTAATGACAACTTGGGTATGAACCCAAGCCACAGCAATTGGGGTTTTCCCAGGCCAAACCAAGGCATCAAAAGAGTGGTCGAGCTAAGAGAGGAACTAGAGGGGGGAGGCGTACTCAGCCCAAAAAGACCAAGAACATAACTGGTGCAGGTATTTTTAACCTTAGCTCGGCCACTCTTAGTAATTGTGAACTGAGTGTCCTGGATAAGGGCCTCAAGTTTGCCCCAGCCAAAAACATGAACAAGTTTCAAACATACATGGATATTCATAGGTATGTTAGAAAACTCAATATTCAAAGATATGTAGCTTCAAATCCTACCAACTTTCTTAGAAATACCTCTGGCGACTATTGTCACTCGGGGCTTTCTAATCCATCACTTTTCAACCCACCTGGGCATTTGTGTCCCTCTTTAAAAGTCTTTCGCGATCTGGCCCTCAAAGACCTTGAAGAATTGCGTATAAAAAAAGTTAGAAATAAAGAGGTGATTGATGCTGGCATTGAATCCCTTTGCAACAATAAAAATGTGGTCATCCGCCCAGCGGACAAAGGGGGGGGCATAGTCATCCTTAATAAGGATGACTATATAGGCGAGATGAATCGGATTTTGGGAGATAGGGCTACTTACATCTCCCTACCCTCTAATCCAAATGTACAATACAAAAGAACTTTGGAGTCCCTTGTTGCCGAGGGATTCGATCAGGGAATCTTAAATAAGAAAGAAAAGGCCTTTCTTGTCCCAAAAACTCCTAGAATCCCTGTAATCTACTACCTACCTAAGGTCCATAAGAGTCTAACCTGCCCCCCGGGACGACCCATTATTAGTGGGATCGATTCCATCACTTCCCGGGTGGGCAGGTATATAGATTTCTTTTTACAACCTCTAGTGCGTCGAATGCCATCATTTATTAAAGACACTAGGCATATAATTAACCTTCTCGAGGGATACCATCCTAAACCAGGGACTCTGCTGGTGACTGCAGATGTTGCGTCACTTTATACAAGCATACCCCAAAATATGGGCCTAGAGGCCGTTTCAGATTCCCTAGAAAGGTTTTCTGACCTCCCCTCAGAACAAATAATCTTTATTATGAAACTTTTAGATTATGCGGCTACGCATAACTTTTTTTGGTTTGGAGGGGATTTTTTTCGCCAGATTAAAGGGGTCGCAATGGGGGCCAAATATGCCCCTAGTTTGGCGAATTTGTTTATGGGGAAATGGGAGGAGGATGTCGTCTATGCCCGTGTCAGGCCACAGCTGACCTTTTGGGCCAGGTACATAGACGACATCCTCCTCCTATGGGATGGGAGTGAATCGGATCTCTCCTTGTTTATGAGTGAGCTTAACGCCAACACCAGGGGTATACACCTTACTTATGAAGCCAGTCTTACCAAAATAAATTTTTTAGACCTTACTATCACTATTAAAGGAGAACGTTTTATTACATCAACTTTCTTTAAAACCACCGATAGGAACTCCTTTATACCTACTACTAGTTGCCATCATCCATCTTGGCTCAAATCAGTACCTAGAAGTCAGCTCTTAAGATTGAGACGTAACTGTACAGAACAGGATGTTTTTATACAACAGGCCCGCGTTCTCACTCAGAGGTTCATTGATAAAGGTTATCCACCTGAACCCTTGACACGTCTGATAGATGAGATTAGTCAAGTAGAAAGATCCGATTTACTAAAGGAACGAGAAGGAGACCGTCAAAACAATTTTCGTTACCCCTTCATCACCAATTATTCCTGCCAACACACTAGGATCAAACATATACTTAAAAAACATTGGCATGTACTTAGGAACGACTCGGTATTGGGAACCATTTTGCCTGACAGACCCCAAGTAGTTTATAGAGGCGTAACATCTTTGAGGGATAGGGTGGCCCCTAACGTTTTGGACCCACCCATGAATCGTCCGCATTTTTTCTCGAACCTTACTGGGTACTATCAATGCAGGAAGTGCACGGTATGTAGCTTAAATGGCTGTCGGTCTAGGAGAAGTACTACCTTTAGATCTACGGTCACATCTAGGTCTTATACCATAGAACCCTTTATTACCTGCTGTTCAGAGGCAGTGGTCTACATGCTGGAGTGCCCTTGTGGCCTCCAGTATGTAGGGCGGACCAAACGTGCTTTACATGTACGTTTGAACGAGCATATTGGGAATATTCGTAGAGGATATACCCAGCATTCGGTCTCCAAACACTACCTGCTGGCACACAATAGAGACCCTACCAACACAATATTTATGGGAATTGACAAGTTCAACCCCCATTGGAGGGGAACCCATTTGGTAAGAAGCATTTCCAAGCTTGAAATGATGTGGATACACAGATTAAAAAGTTATGTTCCTCATGGTCTTAATATTGAAGTAGACGTAAATGCGTTTATTGACAATTCTTGAATAGTATATGATTGGTTGGAATAATTTACATAGCTTAAGCTTCCTGTGGTAGCTGTTGCTTTTTCAACTGTAAACTTGGTGTGAGTTCCATGAGTCCCCAATGAGGTTTTTTGCCCTTATCATTTTTTGACATGCCATATCAGTGGTTTTACTACCATAAAGAGTTTCCAATTTCCACTGGTATATAATTCTTTCAATTAAGAACGTATTAGTATCTGGACATACGAGACAGTATATATCTTTACTACAGAAGCTGTCTTGTTTATCCGTTTGGATTGTTTTGTTTGTGTTTAATATTGTTTTATTATTTTATTGGATACCTTTTGATAAATATATTTTTCAATTGGTATTTGAAAGAAATTTTTTTAATTTCTTTTTATGTACTTCTATAACAATTTTGTATTTTTAATTTATGGTTCCTAAAAGAATCGGGAGGGTTATTATTATGGGTTTGCCTCTGCGTAATGGTAGGGCAAAAATCTTTACCCCTTTTTTTCTTATGTAAAATGGTGGACTGGGGGTTAATATGGGCATTCCAGTCCTCTTTCCCTCATCCAACATGGTGGATTGAGAGGACAGCATGGAGCTCAGACCGAGGCTGTCCGTTTAAGAATTTGTATATAGGCGGTGCGTCAGAACGCCGTCCCGCATCCCGTGAACACGTCCGTTCGTGACGAAACGCGCGTAGGGAGATAGGCGTTCTGACGTCTCCGCGTTCTACGCCCAACCAGGAAGTGCGGGCGGCACACGAGTCCGGCCGGCTCGTTTTTATATGATCGTTTTTTCTTTACGCATGTGAGTGTAAATCTTTTAAATTTTACTTTATTAAACCAAGTGGTTTTACGCTATGCGAGTGTCTTTGATTTTTTATATGATCCACGATACCTTCGTTCCCGGACTGGAGGCTTCGTATTGGAGATAGAGACAGCGTGGTGTCAGCAATCTACGACACCTTCGTTTCTTGATTGGAGGCTTCATATTGGAGATGGAGATGGTGGGATGCCTGTGACGGTTCACCCAGAAACCTCTGTGCTGTTGCCTTACTGATCTCACTAACACTGGGATCTAAAGCTCTGGTAAGCGGCCCCTCTTCTCACTGGTGGAGGATTGTTTTGAAAAAAAATTTTTTGTTTTTATATACACGCATTTGTGGATATTTTTGCACCTTTATGTCAAGTTTGAAGAACCAATATCAATATTAATCTTGGGACTATATAAAAATATTTTTTTCATCACATATGAACTTTTTATGGTTTTTTGAATATTATTTTAGTTAATACTATTCGTTTAAATCTAGCACACATTACAACCCTTTTTTTGTGTCAATCTACATTAATTATTGTGGGGGTTTTCTTTGTAATATTCACATTAATGTCATTTTAGGTCTAGTATACATTTTATTCACTTTATGACGATACGTTAGTATTCATGTATACTATTCACTAATCACATTTTTCTGTCAATTTAATATTGTTTTTACGTCTATTGGTATAGGTTGATTAGGTTTTTTGGTGTTTGATTATTTTTTAGTTTCATTGTTTTTAGCGCAGCTCATTTTGTTCACCTATTTAGTTTGATATCGGAGTATTACGATTAGGGTTGCTGCTTATAGGTTGCTTTCTTTTGTTGTTTGAGTAGCGCGGTTTACCTTTTGTACAGTGGTGCTACCAGCCCTGTTAGATATTGATCAAATGGGTTCCATGCCCAGGAAGTAAATGGATACAAATGTCTGTCTGTTTACCCACTTGCAAATTTCTCATAAGATACTGGGGACCAGGGCGGTGGTATCACTGGACATGGCCAAGGCCTTTGACTCAGTGAATTGGGGGTATATGAGGGCAGTGTTGAAGCATATGAGCTTTGGTCTACAATACTGTAAGTAGGTGTCTCTACTATATAGTGCACCTAGGATGGAGTTAAAAATAGGGGCTTCAATATCCCCCTTTTTTTCTGTGGGCAGGGGAACCAGGCAGGGTTGTCCATTGTCACCTTTCCTGTTTTCCCTTATGACTGAACCCATTGGCGGTAGCATTGTGCTTCTCTCCTGAGGTGGGTGCACTGAAGGTTGGCTCTATCAGAGAGTGCCTGACACTGTATGCGCATGACATGTTGCTGTTTTAGAAGGATTGAGGTCCATCTCTGCGTGCAGTTTTAGTTTTTTTAGCTAATTTTGCAAAATTTTCTGGTCTTAGAGAGAACTGGGGCAAGTCAACCATTTTGCCATTTGACCAGGACACTGAGGTTGCGGCAGACCCGAGGCTACCATTGAAATGGGTCACCTGTTTCACGTATTTGGGGGGTTTCATCTCTGCAAGGGCTGCGAACTATCTTAGCTTAATTTTGATCCCTCTGCTGGACACTCTTTAAAAGGAAAGCTGAATTATGGAAGAACCTCCTCTTATCAGTTCTGGGACGTATAAATCTTCTCAAAACGTAGATCCTTCTGGTCTTTTTATTTTTATTTTTTTGCGCAATTCTCCAGTATGGATCTCGCGTTCCTTTTTTTGTCAGGTGCATGGCATTTTTGGCTCATTTACAGTATCCCACAAAGTGAGTACTCCCTTCACATT
The DNA here is from genome assembly GCF_037356315.1 of Lithobates pipiens. Classification (NCBI taxonomy): domain Eukaryota; kingdom Metazoa; phylum Chordata; class Amphibia; order Anura; family Ranidae; genus Lithobates; species Lithobates pipiens. Next base: position 152,817,831 of record NW_027507686.1, on the reverse strand, counting down.
CTTGTAAATATTTTATTTATTTTTCCATGTGACAAATTACACTTTGCTAAAATTTAAAGTAGTGAGTGTACAGCTTGTATAACAGAGTACATTTGCTGTCCCCTCAAAATAACTCAACATGCAGCTATTAATGTCAAAATGGCTGGCCACAAAAGTGAGTACATCCCTAAGTAAAAATGTCCAAACTGGGCCCAATTAGCCATCCCCCCGGGTCATGTGACTGGTTAGTTTTACAAGGTCTCAGGTGAGAATGGGAAGCAGGTGTGTTAAATTTGGTGTTATCACTCTCAATCTCTCATACTGGTCACTGGACATTCAACATTGCATCTCATGGCAAATAACTCTCTGAGGATCTGAAAAAAGAATTGTTTCTCTACATAAAGATGGCCTAGACTATAAGAAAATTGGCAAGACCCTGAACTTGAGCTACAGCACAGTGGCCAAGACCATACAGTGGTTTAACAGGACAGGTTCCACTTAGAACAGGCCTCGCCATGGTTAACCAAACAAGTTGAGTGCACATAGTCAGCGTCATATCCAGAGGTTATCTTTGAGAAATAGATGTTCGAGTGCTTCCAGCATTGCTGCAGAGGTTGAAGCAGTGGAGGGTCAACCTGGCAGTGCTCAGACCATATGCTGCACACTGCGTCCGTATGGCTGTCATGTCAGAAGGAAGACTCTTCTAAAGATGATGCACAAAAAATCCTGCAAACAGCTTGCTGAAGGCAAGCAGACTAAGGACATGGATTACTGGAACCAAGTCCTGTGGTCTGATGAGACCAAGATAAACCTATTCAGTTCAGTTGGTGTCAAGTGTGTGCGGCTGCAACCAGGTGAGGAGTACAAAGACAAGTGTGTCTTGCCTACAGGCAAGCATGGTGGTGCGAGTGTCATGGTGTGGGGCTGCATGAGTGCTGCTGGCACTGGGGAGCTACAGTTCATTGAGGGAACCATGAATGCCAACATGCACTGTGACATATTGAAGCCGAGCATGATCCCCTCTCTTCGGAGATTGGGTCACAGGGCAATATTCCAACATAACGACCCCAAACACACCTTTTAGCCCTTGTACACACGGTGGGACATTCCGACATCAAAATCCATCAGATTTTGTCTGATGGATTTTGTCCAAAACTGGTGTTGCATACACACGGTTGGACAAAGTTTCCGGAAAATCTGATCGTTTGTAACGTGATGACGTTATTTAGTTACGACGGGACTACGTTCAGGCTAGTAGCCAACAGCTTTGGTCTAGGAATTTGATCTGAGCATGCGTGGCACTTTGTCCGATCGGAATTCTTTACAAACGATCGGACAAAGTCCGATCGGATCAAGTTGTTGGAAAAATTTTATATACAGCTCTCAAACTTTGTTGGTCGGACATTCCGACGGAAAAAGTCCAGTGAAGCCCACACATGGTCGGATTATCCGACAACACGGTCCGATCTGACATTTTCCGTCGGAATGTCCGACCGTGTGTACAAGGGCTAAGACAACCACTGCCTTGCTAAAGAAGCTGAAGGTGGGATGGCCAAACATGTCTCCAGACATGCATCTGTGGGGCATCCTCAAAGGGAAGGTAGAGGAGCGCAAGGTTTCAAACATCCACCAGCTTTGTGATGTCATCATGAAGGAGTGGAAGAGGAATTCAGTGACAACCTGTGAAAATCTGGTTAACTCTATGTCCAAGAGGGTTAAGGCAGTGCTGGAAAATAATGGTGGTCACACAAAATATTGTCACTTTGGGCCCAATTTGGAAATGTTCACTTAGAGGTGTACTAACTTTTGTTGCCAGCAGTTTAGACATTAATGACTGTGTATTGAGTAATTTTGAGGGGGGAGAAAATGTACACTGTTATACAAGCTGTATACCCACTACTTCACATTGCTGCAAAGTGTAATTTCTTCAGTGTTTTTAACACATGAAAAGATATAATCAAATATTTGCAAAAATGTGAGGGGTGTACTGGTCTCAGGGCTTTTCAGGAGCCTTGGGGGCAGGGGGGTCTTGCCTTGCCTGATCTATACAAGTATTTATTGGCTGGCCAGGGATTTTTTGCACGCAGGTGGCTTCTTGGGGATGATGGGGATTCTGCCATGGTATTGGAGGCAGCGATGCTGGGTTCATATGAGAGTCTACGACTCCTGGTCCATTGTAGTCCTGGAGTCAAATTCCCTTTAACAGGAACTATGAGAGCTACCATTAAGGCCTGGGACAACACACACAACTTTCTGGCACCTGCATCTGAGTCTGTCACCAGCTTCTCCTTTATGATTGAATCCCCATTTTTCCCACTTTCTTTCCATACCAGACCCAGTCATATGGGGGTCAAAGGGGGTTAAGACCTTGGGTGACATTGTTGGGGGGGAGGGGATATCCCACGTTGATGATCTAAAACAGAAAGTTGACCTGCCAAACTCATATCCATCCGGTTAACTTTAATTAAGGCATGCTTTTGTATCTCAATTTGGCTCTGGGTAGTGGTGAGGCCCTGCACATTGGAATCTGTCCTGTTGGACGAGTCCATGAAAAAAACCCTATTGGAACTATACAAGGAGTTCTTTCCTATTCCTCCTTCCTCAGAGGTCAGGTGTATGGAGCAGTGGTTCCAGACTTGGGAGGTGAAGACATGTTTCGCCCATATTCCAGGCTTCTTCAGAGGATGCTGTCCATTTGAGGTACAAGGCTTCTGGAGATGTATTCCTATTTGTGTGGCATTTAAATTAATTCTATTACACTTTATGTTATTGTATCTGGCCCTTGAATGTTTCCTATGGTCACCTATAGCTCTTGATCTCCTTGATGCTGGCAGACATCTTGACCCATATAGTTGCTTAATCATAGTGTACCATATTTGACGAGACCAGGGTGAGTAAGAATGTTGTTTAATTAAATGTGCACATGTATGTAAATATATATATATGTATTGGAAAATGAATTTCCAAAAGGAGGGAATAAACAAGTGTATCTATACTATATATTTTACTATTTTTATACTATTTTTTTTTTATATCATGATTTTTTATGTGATTATCATATGTATATTCTCTTTCAATAGAAGGCTTGTACCTCAAATGGACAGCTTTCCCTGAAGAAGCCCAGAATGTGTCGGTGAAACCTGCTGGAAATTCCATTCAAAGTGCTGTATCCATAAAATTGTGTCTCACATACTTACCGTAATTGTTTTTAAACTTTTTTTATTTGTTTTTAAATAAAACTTTTTACATTATCTCTTGAGATTACTGCACCTTATTTTGGACCTTAAAAATCCCATAATATTCCTCTATATCTATATAATTGAACATGAGTATTTTAATCAATATACAAGACAATGACATATAAAAAGGAGAATTTGTATATCTATATATGCACGCATCAGAAATCGCATGCTATCTCGTAAGAGTAACTGGTATAAATAGCCAAATACTTTTTTTTAGTAATGAACAAAAATGGGTATAGGATACAGATGAATCACAGTTGAGGTCAAGCTATGTGTTAAGAACATGACATTGAATAGGCTCAATTTCGTGGTCAGTCGCTACTCATCAGGAGAAAATGCATAGCATGTCTGATTTTTTTTTTAAAAAGCTACCAAATCTGATTTAATGTTTTCCCCAGATGGTAAGAAAAAAAAAGGTTGGCGCAAGGGGAAAAAAAGAAGGGTATTCTCCTGGAATATTTGCATATAAATTGTTCTACATAATCAGTGTTGCAAGTCAGGATATGCAAAGCAAGTCTATCCTGGGAGCAGAGGGAATGAACCCAAGGAAGAAGCAAGCGCATGACACACCCCAGAAGCACCCTCCAAGTGTAATGGGCAAAGGTGAAAAAATCCAAATATGTCTGTGGAGTAAATGATATAGGACCAATATGTGTGAATAGTATCAGTTTATATATACATATAGTTTAAAACAAGGCCAAGGATAAATCCAAGGACAAAATCAAGCTAAACTTACTGACCAGCCCACAGACAACCAAGTAAACCTGTCTAATGCCTCGTACACACGATCAACCAATCCAGTGGAAAAGTCCAGCGGACTCAAGTCCGCCGGACAATCCCGCCGTGTGTGGGCTCCGGCGGACTTTTTTTACCCCAAAGTCCGGCGGACTAAGAAAGTATTTTTGCACTCCAATCTGTCTGCCGGACTCGCATTTTGGCGGACAATCCAGGCGTGTGTGTGCCAGTCCGCCGTACTTTTGAAATGAACGGACTTTTCCCGCCCGGAGATTTTTGAGCGCGTCTCCAGGTAGCCGGGGCCAGCGAAGGAGGCGTCGCTGGCCCCGTCACCTGGTATGGACTTAAAGGGGAAGCCCTATGCCGAAAAATCAGGGTGGGCCCCCCCAGTCCATATCAGACCCTTTAATAAGGGGGCCCCTGGATACCGGCCCCCCACCCTATGTGAATGAGTATGGGGTACAATGTACCTACCCTACCCATTCACCTGTGAAAAAAAGTAAAAAAAAAAACACAACACACAAGGGTTAAAATAGTTTATTGCACAGCTCCGGGGGTCTTCTTCCGTCTTCGGGGGTCTTCTCGCCGGACTCCTCCGCTATCTTCTGCTAGCTCTTTTACTAGCGGAGGAGCCCGGCTTTCTTCTTCGCCCCCACCTTCTTCTTCCGACTTCGGGGGTCTCGTCCCCCTCTTCGAGGGTCTTGTCCCCCCTCTTCGGTTCTTCTTGCCGGGCCACCGCGCCTTCTTCTAGCTCTTTTACAAGCGGTGGCCCAGTCTTCTGTCGCCGCTATCTTCTGTTCTTCTCTTCTGTTCTTCTCTTCTGGAGATGTTGCCTCGTCGCTCTCTCCGGTCACAATGACAGAGAAGCGGCGTGCGGCGACTTATATAGGGACATCACCGGATGATGTCCCCGCCCATTATGATATCACAGTCCCAGCATCCTCTGGGACTGTGACATCATAATGGGCAGGGACATCATCCGGGATGTCCCTATATAAGTCGCCACACGCCGCGTCCCTGTCATTGTGACCAGAGAGAGCGACGAGGCAACATCTCCATGTTGAGGGCACGCCACCTGGTACGGCTCAGGAAGGGGGGCGCTCGCTCATCCCCACCCCCTTTCCTGGCCGGCTGGGTAGCGTGCTCGGATAAGGGTCTGATTTGGACCTGGGGGGACCCCCACGCCGATTTTTCAGCGTAGGGCTTCCCCTTTAAGTCCATACCAGGTGACGGGGCCAGTGATGCCTCCTTCGCTGGCCCCGGCTACCTGGAGACGCGTTTAAAATGAGCGGACTTTCCTCCGCCTGTGTAGGCGAGTCCGTTCATTTCAAAAGTACGGCGGATAGTCCGGCGGACTTAGTACACCGTATTAGTCCGCTGAAAAAGCCATGTGTGGGCAAGAAGCTCGTTCGGAAAGTCTGGTGGACAGTCCGGCGGAAAGTCCGCCGGATAGTCTGCTACGTGTGTACGCGACATTACAGTATACGGTAAAAATAGGGGTTTAGTCTGCACACATTTGCAAATGCATATGTAAGCCACAGAGCCTTGCCAAGGCACCCTGGTTTCTGTGGTACCTAACACTAACTTATAAGTGTCCCCACAGTGGAAGCACATGCATTCTGATGGACAGGTGAGAGCAGGTGGACTGAGGGAGCCACCCCTTCTTATAGGTACCGGGGCACACTGAACACCCAGCATATAGCACAATGGCTGCAAAAGTGTCAGTGCTTTGCCTAACCATAAAACACAACAGTGATACAAAAGGGTATGCCACTTGCGCCATCTATAGCTGGCTATCATGGTAAGAATCATTGGAAGGCTAACAACAGTTATAAACAAGGCCAAGGAGAAATCAAAGGAAAAAAAACAAGCTTAACTTACCGACCAGCCCCCAGACAACCAAGTAAACCTGTCTAACAGTATGCGTTAAAAGCAGGGGTTTAGTCTGCACACATTTGCAAATGCATGCGTAAGCCACAGAGTCTCGTCAAGGCACCCTGGTATCTGTTGTACCTAACACTAACTTATAAGTGTCCCCATAGTGGAGGCACATGTATGTATGTATGTATATATATATATATATACAGGTATGTATATTCAAAAGTTAAAACATGATTGATACAGAGTGAAGAGAATCATAAACCACATAAAGAGAAAAGAGAAGAAAAGGTGAAAAATCACATGAAAATCATGCAATTCCCCAGAGTGGGAAGTGGTGAAGAAAAGCAGAAAAATATGTAGTCTTGGTGATACATAAGGATGAGCCGAACACCCCCTGGTTTGGTTTGCACCAGAACTTGTGAACAGGCAAAAAATTGGGATGAACACATGAACACTGTTAAAGTCTACGAACATGAAAAATCAAAAGTGCTAATTTTAAAGGCTTATATGTAAGTTATTGCCATAAAAAGTGTTTGGGGACTTGGGTCCTGCCCCATGTATAAATGCAAAAAAAAAGTTATAAAAACTGAAGTTTTTTTCGGAAGCACTGATTTTAATAATGCTTAATGTGAAACAATAAAAGTGAAATATTCCTTTAAATATCATGCCGGGTGGTCTATAGTATGCCTGTTAAGTGGCACAGTTTTCCAGTGTTTAGAACAACACCACAGCAAAATTACATTTCTAAAGGAAAAAAGTAATTTAAAACTGATGTAATAATTGTTGGGTCTCAGTAATATAGATTAAACTCATTGAAAAATGGCATGAGTCCCCCCAGTCCATTACCAGGCACTTTGGGTCTGGTATGACTATTAAGGGGAACCCTGAACCAAAATTTAAACAAAAAAATTGCGTGGGGGTCCTGCCAAAGGCCTTACCAGGCCCTTCAGGTCTGGTATGAATATTAAGGGGAACCCTGCACCAAATTTTAAAAAGTAGGGCCCCCCAAAAATTCATACCAGACCCTTATCTGAGCACACAACCTGGCAGGCCATGGGAAAAGAGGGGGGACAAGAGACCACCCCCTTCTGAATCATACCAGGCCACATGCTCTCAACATGGGGGTTGCTTTGGAGTCACCCCAAAGCACCTTGTCCCCATGTTGATGGGGACAATGGCCTCATACCCACAACCATTACCCGATGGTTGTGGGGATCTGCTGCGGGAGAGGAGCTTATCAGAATCTAGAAGCCACTTTAACAAGAGGACTCCCAAATCCAGGCACCCCCCCCCCCCCCCCCGGTGTGAATTGGTAATGGGTACATTGTACCCCTACCAATTCACAAAAAAAATTTCAAAAATAGTAAAAATGACCAGAGACACTTTGAGACAAGTCCTTTATTAAAAAATAATAAAATAAAAATGTCACACTATTTAAATCCATCTCACGCTGCCCAACGCCATGGGAAGCTCACGCCGAGTTGCGCTTCTTCACGACGACAGCTGTTATAAAGCTGAGGGTGGGGACACCCGATGATGTAAACGGATGACCCCACCCTCCTCTGATGCCACATGACATCAGAGGAAGGTGGGGTCACCGGTTTTCATCACCGAGTGGCCCCGTCCTTAGCTATATAACAGCTGTCATCGAGTAGAAGCATCACTGGCAGTTTGCCTCCCATGGATCTTTTTTTTATTTTTTCGGTCTGTCAGGCAGCGCAAGATGGATTTACATTGCGGGACATTTTTATTTTTTTACATTTTTTATTAAAGGACTTGTCCCAAAGTGTCTCTTGTAATTTTTACAATTTTTTACACATTTTTTGTGAATTGGTAGGGGTACAATGTACCCTTTAACCAATTTACATAGGGGGGCTGGGATATGGGAGTCCCCTTGTTAAAGGGGGCTTTCAGATTTCCAGAAGCCCCCCACCCAGAGACCCCCACAACCACTGGGCAAGGGTTGTGGGGATGAGGCCCTTGTCCCCATCAACATTGGGACAAAGTGCTTTAGGGGTGACACTGCTGAACTTATTTGAACCACATGCAAGTGAACATATATGTTTGTGTATCAATTAAACCTGATCTATCCTGACCTGGTGGTGCTTCTCTCTGTTTGTCTTTATATGTTTTTGGAGCTGGCTTCTGGCTTCCCCTGGAAAAGCTTGCCCTGGAGCATAGATTGTTGGTTCGCTTACACAAAAGTTTTTCTCACTTTTACCCCCTAAATATTGTTTCCAATTAATATAGCTTATAGACTGATCTAAAGTGGACATTTTCTGAGTTTTTAATCTCATCCAGCAACAGCGCTACTAACCTCTGTTTTTTTGTGTGCTTGGATAAGGTATGGATTTTGGAGGGACCCCCACTCAATTTTTTTTTTATTTTGGTTCGGGGTTCCCCTTGATATTCATACCAGACAAAGGGCCTGGTGATGGACTGGGGGGGACCCAAGCCTTTTTTTAATGACTTTTATCTATATTGCCAAGACCCAACAATTCATTACAGCCGCAATCAGTTTTAAATGACTTTTTTTCCTTTAGAAATGTAATTTTGCTGTGGTACTGTTCTAAACACAAGAAAAATGTGCCACTTTACAGGCATACTATATACACCCCCCAGGCATGATATTTAAAGGAATATTTTTTATTTTTATTGTATCACTTTAAACCTTAATAAAATCACTGCTCCTGAAAAAAACGGTTGTTTTTAAAACTTTTTGTTTGCATCGATACATGTCCCCTGGGGCAGGACCCGGGTCCCCAAACATTTTTTATGACAATAACTTGCATGTAGGCCTTTAAAATTAGCACTTTTTGTTTTTCATGTTAGTGTCCCATAGACTTTAACGGTGTTCCGCGGCTTTTGAATTTGCTGCGAACACCGCATAATGTTCGCTGTTCGAGAATTTTTTTTTTTTTAAAGTGAAAAATCGCATTAAGATTATGGAATTCCCCAAAAGGGGAAGAAGGGGTGAGGAAAAACAGAAAAGTGTGCGGCCTTAGTGATAAAAAGGATATCATGGGAACAGTTACTTGGTGACTTTGCACAGAGACATGATGTGTATGTGTGAGGAGAAAAGCCAGAGTGTGAACAAGACTCCCAGTGGGGGTATAAGTAACGCCCTACTCTCCCAGGGCTACTCCCACATAGACCAACACCCATTGTTGCCTGAAAATGTGAAAAAAGGTGATGGATACGAAGTGGAAGGAATCATATACCACATAAAGAGAAAAGAGAAGAAAAGGTGAAAAATTGCATGAAAATCATTAAATTCCCCAGAGGGGGAAGGGGTGAAGAAAAGCAGAAAAATGTGCAGTCTTGGGGATTCAGAGGAAATCACAGGGATAGTTGACTGGTGACATTGCACAGAGACATGTTCCAACATATGATGTACATGTGTGAGGAGAAAAACCAAAGTGTGAACAAGATTCCCAGTGGGGGTATAAGTGACGCCTGACACTCCTGGGCTCCTCCCAGTGACATGCTAAGCATGGAGGATCAAGGGGCGACAGCCTTACCACAGCAGTAACCGCTGATGGCGCCCACTGCTCCCCTCATGTACCAGCTAGATGATTAGCATGCTGGCGTCCACAAGGTCGCACAACACACAGCGTCAATTAAACAATTTACGTAATTTCTCCTACCACTTGCCTTGTGCCTCACTCAAAGTCCCGAAAATCCCCTCTTTTATTTCCTAGATAGGTAAATGGGTATCCATTTGCTTTACTATTCAAGAGGTTGCATATTGGAATCATGTATGTCTAAGGTTTTGGTTATTTTCTTCCCTTGAGGGGATCCTAATATCCTGGATGGTGGAGTTGCCTGCAGGGTGGTGAGCCAGGAGGGGGAGAGAATGGGAAGGGATTTTTTTTACTCTGTATTTCCACCCTGCATGGTGAGGTGTTTTGTGTTGCTAAGCTTTACATAAAAAATAAAAACAAATGTCCCGATGTCACTGAGCGACTGTTCCAATTGTGACATCATTAACCCAGCATGCCCTGATCAATGATGTCACAATTGGGCAGGATCACCTGATGACATCATCAGGTGGCCCCAACCTTTAGTTATTTAAGAACTGTCAGGTGGCGGATCTGTCAGACGGTGGGAGCCCCCCCGGCCACAAAGCACCCCCCATGTTGAGGGCATGTGGCCTGGTATAGTTCGGGGGAATAAGGGAGCTCCAGGCTGCATGCTCAGATAAAGTTTGGCATTCTTTTCTTTACATTTCAGCTGTCAGCGGGGAAGCCCGCTGACAGCTGATGCGTCTTCTGCTTGTTAAGGACATGGCAGCCAGCTTCCCAGCCTGCTCCTTACCAACCAGTTATTCTTCACATTGAATTCAAATCAGTAGATAATTTTTCAACCGATCCGAATTTTAACTGGTCTGAAAATTTGAAATTCATTAGAAAATATATCAACAAAACTAAATGAAACTAAACTAGGCAAATTTCAAAATGAATCAACAACACAAAAATTAGTACCATAATGAATCTACCTGAAACTAAACAAATGTTTCCGCTCTGCACATGTCTAGGGTCTCGGCCCCATCTGCTTTAGAGAAGACTTTTATGACCTCTGCCGTTGCATTCACACCACAGGGAAGGATTTTAGTTTCTATTCTGTGGTGCACAACATTTACTCTAGGATAGGTTTCTTCTTAAAGAGGAAGTAAACCCTGATGGGTTTTACTTCCTCTTTTTTCTCCTGCAAAGTAAAAGCATAATGGGCTAGTATGCATTACATGCTAGCCCATTATGTTGCACTCACCTGCAAACGAAGCCCCTCGCGGTCCCCACTGGTGGCCACATCCATCTTCAGCCTTCTTCCTTTCCTTTCTAAAGGGCTGGAGCTGCCGGTCATGGCACGAGCCCTTTAGAAAGGGCATGATCGTGGCCTTTCTTCAGTGCGCATGCACCGATTATGTCAGTGCAAACGTATGTTTTAAATATCTCCTATACCCTGCAGGTTTAAGAGATATTTCAAGTACCTACTGGTAAGCATTATTATAGGCTTACCAATAGGTAAAAGTGGTGAAACTAGGTTTACAACAACTTTAATAGATAAGCATTTATTGCAGCTTGTATCCAAGGCATGTGTCCACAACATCACAAGGTCAGACCCTGTGACCTTTAGATATTGTGGTTACACACAATCATTCACAGAATGGTCTTTAGAGTAATAATACCTATATATTGAAAATAAGAATTACAAAACCTTGCTTGAAACTAAAATTACAGTCCACCAACAATGTGCATACAGTACATCTGTGGTTCTCAACCCTGTCCTCAAGTACCCCCAACAGGCCATGTTTGCAGGTTTTCTTTTATCTTGCACAGGTGCTTTAAATCATAGTCAATGTCTTGGCATTTTGGACATCTATTTTATCTAAGAGAAATTCCCAAAACATAGCCTATTAGAGATACTTGAAGTACATAACCAAACTTCAAAAACGTATGAATAAATAAAATCCCACAGTGATCCTTTGAATTGTTTCAGTGCTCTGTTCCACTCATGCTCATAGTGCCAGTATGGTCTAATGCACGTTGTTGGGCTTTCTCCACTGGTCACTGACACTTGCGATTTGTGAAGATCACCTCCACTGTTCCTCTGGTAGTTACTCAGAGGGAAGGATGACAGCGAAAGAGCTCACTGAGTAAAACCGTTTAAAAATACACTCACATATAAAAGTGCCTGTTGTACCTGGCACCCAGTGTAAACAGCATTTGTGAGTGGTGGATCCTGGCTGGTGTTTGCTCCACTCCCAGAAGTGCAGCGCGGCTCGGTGCCCAGAGGTGACCTCAGCGGAAGTTGCTTCACGGTTATGCCTTTCAACCATAAAAGATCCTCATCAGGAAGCTTTGCTTTTTATTGTTGAAACACGTCAAGGCTAGTTTTCTTTCTGTATTTTCCAAGAGCGTGTGGAAAAAAAATAAACTCTTCAAAAGACTCACTATGCCTCTTAAAAGCACCTTGGGGTGTTTGCTTTCCAAAATGTGGTCAATTTGTTGGTGTTTCCACTGTCCTGGTGCTCCAGGACCTCCAAATACTGCATGTGATAGGAAGTCAGGAAATTAAATGCATAATTTATCCCCCTAGAACACCTGAAGATGCTCCATTTGATTTTGGGCCCCTCAATGTAGCTAGGCTGTGAAAAAGTCTCACATGGGAGGAGTAGTAGAATGTGTTTTGGGGTGTATTTATATGTATGTCTATGCTGTGTGTTAGAAATATCTTATTAATTGACAACTTTGTATAAAAAATACATTCTCATTTTCTTTCCTAAATTTTCCAAAAACTTTTTGCAAAAACAGACATTTTCAAAAGACTTGCTATGTCGTTCAGAAAATACCATGGAGTGTTTCCTTTCAAAAATGGCGTAATTTTGTAGGTGTTTCTACTATCCTGGTGCTCCAGGGCCTCAAAAAATGTGTTAGGCAGTCAGGAAATTAGATGAGTAATTTATGATCCTTGAGAACCCAAAGGTGCTCCTTGAATTTTAGGTCCCACAAAATTTTTGAATGAAAATTAGGAGAAAATGTATTCAAATTGTTCATAATTTTTTCAATATAGCAAAAAATAAATAAATAAATAACCCAGTGGTGATTAAATAATGGCAAAAGAAAGCTCCATCTGTCTCAAAAAAATGATAAAAATGTATTTTGGGTACAGTGTTGCATGACTAAGCAATTATCATTCTTCACCATTCACCAAAGGTGACTTCACCATTAATATCAACAACACAACCATTGGTCCCTCCACACATGCCAGGGTCCTAGGTGTAATCATCGACTCTGACCTCTCCTTCAGCTCCCATATCCAAACACTGGCTAAATCCTGCCGTCTTCACCTCTGCAATATCTCCAAAATTCGACCCTTCCTGACTAATGACACCACAAAGCAACTTGTTCACTCCTTGATTATTTCCCGCCTTGACTAATGCAACTCTCTCCTTAATGGCCTACCCTTAAGCAGGCTATCCCCCCTTCAGTCTATTATGAATGCTGCTGCTAGACTAATACACCTCACTAATCGATCCATGACTGCTGCCCCCTCTCTGCCAATCCCTTGACTGGCTTCCCCTACCCCACCGTGTAAAATTCAAAATGCTAACCATAACATGCAAAGCCATCCACAACATCGCCCCCATCTACATCACCAACCTCATCCGCAGATATCGCCCAAATCGTCCCCTCTGCTCCTCCCAGGACCTCCTGCCCTAGTCTGTACAATCAGCCCTTACCCTGTCCACCTTTAGGAGATCCCTGAAAACCCATGTATTCAGAAAAGCCGATTCCACACCCACCTAACAACTGTCCCCGAGCCACCCCCATCAAATCATTCTCTGCAGCTATTACCTTTTGTACCACCACCCCCTCCCTTTAGAATGTAAGCTCTACGAGCAGGGCCCTCCTGTACCTTTTGTATTGTACTGTAATTGTGTTGTTCCCCCCTATACATTGTTAATCACTGCGTAAACTGTTGGCGCTATATAAATCGTGTATAATAATAATAATAATCATTCAAAGTGTGATAAGACTAAAATCTGAAAATTGGCCTGGGCAGGAAGGGGGTAGACATATCCAGTATTGAAGTGGATCACGTAAAAAAAAAACTGGTAATCAATGTCCTTTGTTTAGTCTATTATGAATACTTCTGTTAGACTAACCAGTCCATGTCTGCTGCCCCTGTCTGCCAATCTCTTCACTGGCTTCCACTAGCCCATCACCCCCAGATTCATCACCAACCTCATCTTCAGATATCGCCCCAAATCATCCTCTCTGCTCCTCCCAAGACATCTAGCTCCCTTGTTACCTCCTCCCATGCTCATCTTCAGGAATTTTCCAGAACCGCTTCCATCCTCTGGCACTCCTACCCTGTCCAACTTTAGGCAATCCTTGAAAAGTAATTTATTCAGGGAAGCCTACCCCACCTCCACCTAGGAACTATACTTTACTCACCTCCATCAGATTATTCCCTGCAGCTATTACCTTATGTAACTCCTCCCCCTCCCTTTAGATTGTAATATCCATTAGCAGGGCCCTCATAATCCTTCTATATTGAACTGTGTTGTTTTTGTACTGTGCCCCTTTATTTTGTAAAGCACTGAGTAAACTGTTGGTGCTATATAAATCCTGTATTATAATAATAATAGCCACCACTAATATCTTCCCACTTTTCCAGGTTTATCTTCTTCACTCCCCAATTTTATATTCGCATAAAATACAGAACTATTGATAAAATCGCTGTAAGGCAAAGGAGACAAATTTTGCAAGTCAGCAGCTTTAAATATTCTTATGTGTGATCCTTGATTCTGCTTATAAAATCTGTCAGCTACACTTTCTATAAAACAATCTGTTTTTAGTCACATTACTTTGTGACCAAAAAACATCCATGATTGATTGTATAGTGCCTGCAATCGATTGATATCTGTAAAACAATGACAGACTGTGAGACTGACTACACAGCAGCAGATAGATGTGATCAATCATGTCTAGCTGAGCTCATAAAATCATACATTCAATGCTCTTTCAGAGGTCAGGCAATTCACATTTTCAAGTACCCCACACACTAATAGAAGATAAAGATTTACAATTCCCAGTACACCTAATACAACAAATGTGCATACTAGGAAAATGTGCTGTGTGTGTGTTTTTTTTTTTTGTTCATTTTTTTAACAACCCAATGTCAGTTTTCACCTGTCCCTTGTTTGTTTACATATGATCAAATGGAGAGCAGTTTCAAATCTAATAGTTGACAGAGCAAGCACCTGCTGCTTGGAAAAAAAAAAGTCATGAGAAGTCCTCTTGTTTATTTTACTAGCACTAGTACCCAAGGGCATAATTATATAACTGCACCCAAGCTAACAATAATGTTGATGATTAAGTGAGCCCTTTCACATGAATATTCACTTTTGCAGATGTACTAAAGAATACTGTATCACTAAAGTACCACTCCAAATCGTTTGCTTGACTAAAACACCTTTATGTTGCTTCTTGGCTTGCCTCCAAGTTCACTGCTTGCTTGAAAAGAATTCTGTAGCTGGAGGCTAAAGTAGAAACCGCAATGATTTAAAAGAGAATTGGCTACAGTACTAGTGATAATGTAGTGTATCGTTAAAATGCAACTGGCATTGTGGGCTTTCTTACAGCTTAAAGTAAAAAAAAGTGATTAACTATTTAATCAGTGAGACAGACGTGGGACCTAACTTAACTGCAGAAAGAAGCTAAAGAAAATATGTTTCAGCTGATTTTATATGTTTATCTAAGCTTTAGGCAACAGCTGCATGTTTTTAATGTAATTATGTACAATCAGCTCTGTGGGCTCATTTTGTGAGTTGCAGAATCCCTTACACTTGAGATTCTCTCATTTAAAACGTGATGCTTTTAGGCCACAAAAAATCTAATGAATTTTGCTTATAACAAAAGTTTTTGCAATAAAGACTGTTTAAAAAAGAAAAAAAACTGTTGATAGGGAAATGGTTCTATTAAAAAAAAAAGAAAGAAAAAAAGGTCAATGTCCAGTTACTCCCTTTACGAGAAATAAGTAAATAATTTGAGCACATGAGTAATTGAAATCAATCATTTGCTTTTGGGGGTTTTCACGATGTTTAGCTACTTTTGAGCTCCACTATGTGGACATACATACAGTCATGAAGAGTTCTTAAGAAATATCCTAATATAAAAACTGCAAAAATGTTATTCTGTGGATGAAGCATGCCATTTATGGCAGTAGTTTGAAAACAAGGGCAAACGGTGGGCATGGCGTTTGATGCAGTTCCACATAAGCATCTAGTAAAAAGGTTGTAGAAGCTAAGACTTAACCCTTGGGTGGCTCAGTGGATATGCAGTTGGCTAAGGGATAGATACCAGAGTGTGGCTGTAAATGAGGTTCATTCAGAACAAAGATCAGTCATTGCTGGTGTACCAAAAGGCTCTTTACTAGATCCTGCTCTATTTAATCTGTTTGTAAATGATATACAGTATCTCACAAAAGTGAGTACACCCTTCACATTTTTGTAAATATTTTATTTTATCTTTTCATGTGACAACACTGAAGAAATGACACTTTGCTACAATGTAGTAGTGAGTGTACAGCTTGTATAACCATGTAAATATGCTGCCCCCTCAAAATAACTCAACACACAGCCATTAGTGTCTAAACCACTGGCAACAAAAGTGAGTACACCCTTAAGTGAAAATGTCCAAACTGGGCCCAAAGTGTCAATATTTTTTGTGGCCACCATTATTTTCCAGCACTGCCTTAACCCTCTTAGGCATGGAGTTCACCAGAGCTTCTCAGTTTGCCACTGGAATCATCTTCCACTCCTCCATGACGACATTACTGAGCTGGCGAATGTTAGAGACTTTGCACTCCTCCACCTTCCATTTGAGGATGCCCCACAGATGTTCAATAGGGTTTAGGTATGGAGACATGCTTGGCCAGTCCATCACCTTTATCCTCAGCTTCTTTAGCAAGGCAGTGGTTGTCTTGGAGGTGTTTTTGGGGTCGTTATCATGTTAGATTACTGGCCTGTGGTCCAGTCTCCGAAGAGAGGGGATCATGCTCTGCTTCAGTATGTCACAGTACATGTTAGCTTTCATGGTTCCCTTAATGAACTGTAACTCCCTAGTGCCGGCAGCACTCATGCAACCCCAGACCATGACACTCCACCACCATGCTTGTTAGTGGGATCAGCCCAGATACCTGCTAGGACCTGAATTTTGCCCCTCCGCCCAGCCCAGCCCACCCAAGTGCAGTATGGATCCATCACTGTCACTTATAAAACACAACACACATTAACTGCAGCGTTCGCAGAGTCAGGCCTGATCCCTGCGATTGCTAACAGTTTTTTTTGGTAGCGTTTTAATCAGTCACTAACAGTCAGGAGCTTTTTTACCTTTGAGTCTCACTAGTGTACCACTAAATTTAGTCCCAAAATAGCAAATCGAAGGTACACTAGTGAAGAGGCCTACACGTTTCTGAGCATGACAGGTAGTGAAGAGGAAGTCACTCATCTGTCAGATTCAGGTCAGAATATGATCCTGTAGACGATGAAAGATAGCTCTGACAATGAAGTTGTGGTCCCTGCCAAGGTCAGGTGTACCAGACCCCAATCTTCTTCTGCTGTTGAGGTGCAAGAACTGCAGGGCTCTAATATAGAGCAGAGAAGTATTAGTGCCTAGTGCCTCTATTCTTTCTGGTGAACTGGCAAGCACCAGCGGCCTAGTACACCCTGGTCATAGCCAAACCAGCACTGCAGTAATACATGGTGACGTGGCACGTCCCATAAGTGCAGTTCAAGCTGGTGAGGTGGCAAGCACAAGTGTCCCACTGCCACCAAGAAGAAGACAAACACAGGCCCGTCGAGCCCATAGTGCCCTTCCTGCTGCATTCGCCAATCCTAATTGGGAACCCACCACTTCTGCAGCACCCATACTTCCCCCAATCACTGGCCAACCCGGCATTCAGGTGGAAACATTGATTTTACGTCACTTGATTTTTATTCACTGTTCTTCACCGAAGATCTCTATAGATCTATTGTGGACCAAAGCAATTTGTATGCTGGTCAATACATCGCCGATATTGCCCAGTCCTCCCTTTCCAGAAATTGGAAACCAATTACAGTTTCCGAATTTAAGATTTTTCTGGGCCTATCCCTCCTCATGGGCATAACTAAAAAGAGTGAGTTGTGGTCAAATTGGTCCACTGACCCAATTTACCATATGCCCGTGTTCTCTGCCTCCATGACCAGGGCATGATACAAGCAGATCTTGCATTTCAACAACAATGAACTCTGTGGTCCTCGTGGAGACCCTGGATAAGATCGGTTCTACAAAATTTGGCCCCTCGTAAACCACTTCAACCGACATTTTGCAGACTTGTTTACTCACCATCAAGTTGTCTGCATTGATGAGTCCCTGATTACATTTTATGGCCTCTTGTCTTTCAAATAGTATCTTCCCAGCAAGCATGCCAGATACAGGGTCAAGATGTATAAGCTTTGTGACAGGGCCACAGGCTATACATGTAGTTTTATGGTTTATGAGGGAAAGATAGCCAAGTAGAGCTGCCGAACTGCCTAGATTACATAGGGAGCACTGGCAAGATTGTGTGGGACTTGGTGTCACTCTTATTTGGAAAGAGGTACCACTTGTACGTGGACAATTATTACAGGAGTGTGACACTTTTTAGTCACTTGTTTGATCATCAGATTGGAATATGTGGTACCATGCAACCTAATCACCGGGGCTTTCCCCAGTGGCTTGTCGATTCCTGTCTTATGCTGGGGGAGAGAGCCTGCTTCAAGTGTAATAATTTGCTGGCTGTGAAGTGGAGAGATAGTAAGAATGTTTTCGTTCTTACCTCCCTTCATGCAGACATGACGGTCCAAATTCCTACAGCAACTGGTGTTGTGGAGAAACCCCTCTGTGTCCACGAATATAACCTTAATATGGGAGGGGTGGACCTCAACGACCAGTTGTTGGCACCATACCTAGTTGCCCATAAGGCCATATGCTAGTACAAAAATGTGTCTGTTTATTTATTTCAATTGGCTTTACTGAACACTCATGTGCTATACAGAGCATCAGGATGGACTGAATCCTTCCTTAAATTCCAGGAAGAGATCGTCAGAGCCCTTCTGTTTCCAGACGGTGCTCCACCTCCCCTTCCCAATCCAATGCCAGATGCATGAGAGGCATTTTACGTATGTCCTACCCAACCCAGTACCCCTACCCAACGAGCCCACCAAAGAAGATGTTGTGTCTGCAGCAAGCGCAGATATAGGCGTGACACCTGCTATTATTGTCCCTCCTGTACTGACAATCCTGGTCTTGGCATTGGTGAATTTTTTGAATGGTACCATACACTAGTTGAGTATTAGAGTAGGGTACAGCACTGCACAGACTAGGCACACTTTCACAGGGTCTCCCAAGATTCCATTGCATTTTGATCATGTTTGCTTTTCAGGTATGTAATTTTTTTATACTTTACTGTTTACTGTTGTAGCAATGACGCTTTGGACAAAGTGTCTGTCATGTACAAATTTAGTTTTTTGCCTCAGAACAGTAAAGGGGTTCTGAGGGTTAATTGTGTAGGTGTAATTGTGTAGGTTTAACTTTGACATCAGTTGGCTGGGCTGTGTTAGAGTTCTGCCTGGTCATGTGTACAGTTAAGTGCACATGACAGGCTCAGAACAAGGCTTGGTTGGACGTTTTGGGTATCAGCTTCCCCGGAGCCAATCAGTGGGTGTGCCGGGCCCCGCTGAAGAGTCTGGGGAAGGGTACTTAAGATGTTGAAGTCAGGTTCCAGGTTCGTTCGTGAGGCCTTAGCGGTCTGTTCCTGATTCTGGACCGGGGTAGCCCCGCGAGGGGTCCCGGTCACGGGAGCGTTCGTCGCTCCGCAACATGCTTCAGTTGGCTAACCCCAATAGACCAACCTGGTCTGGGGCAGGGATCCGTCTGTTCCCGAGTCTCAGAACCGGCTAGTCTGAGGCGCTGTAACTGAGGGAGGATTCAAGGCCTCTGGGTGTGCGCTCGGCTTGGAGGGGCACCGCAGCTCGTGTAAGCGACCGGGGGAGGACTCTTCAGAGGAGGGCCAACAAGCTGGCATCCTGAGAAGTACCTGGTTGCTGAGTTGTGAAGGGCACTGACAAATTCATGCTTTTTTCAGTACTGTCAAGGAGGCAGAGAACGTTCCAGGTACTGAGGAAAAAGGTTCCTGTTCACTTCTGTTACCAGTTACTTAAGGTCAAAGATTTCACAAGTTCTGGATCAAAGTGCTGACTGCCATAATCTCTGGCTAGAGATTTGTTCAGCTTTGAAGCGCCTAGCTGCGAGTGGCTACTCTCTGGGTGGTATTAGAGACTTTCTGATATTAGCAGTTCAAGGTGCCTGAGCTTCTTCACCCTTGTCCTCTGTTCCCATACGAGACTGTGTTGTTGGATGTTACCCCTGCAAATAAAAAACCTTTTCTGAAGGACTTTTATGGTGTCAGCGTCCAAAGTTGTTGGGTACTAACTCTGGGAACCCCTAGACGTGTAAGAACAAGCCAAGCGGAGTCAACCGGTAAGCCCAAAAGTTAAGGCCTCCCTGCCTAGGGTTATGACCGCTACACGTGGGGGCTTGCAGTCCGGGATTTACAGTTACCTAGCAGAGCCTTGGAACAAAGGGTGAAGAATATTTTTTTGAACTGTGCCATAAAGATCAGCACCATTTTGGAGAGACTTTCACTGAGGTAAGTAAGCATTGGAGGAACCTGTACTGAAAGCCTGCAAAATTACACAGGAGCCAGCGCCCAGTGGGAGGAGTCTAGGCTGATCTTTTCTCCGCACAAGGCACTGCGTGAGAGTGTGTTGCGGAAAGAAGAAGCAAGTTTGTTTTGTCAGAGTCCGGAGAAAACGTTTTGAAAATGCACCGACCTTCGCACGTGCAGCCGCCACCTGGACCCAGGATGTGCACAATTATTTCCCCGCAGGAGATTCTTTGCCTGACTCAACAGTTGAGACCGGCTCCGATGAGGGAGACGACTGGTATTTTGAACCAAAGTTGCCGAGAGTAAAAGTTTTACATTTTTAAAAGCTTTTAGATTGAACTCTAATTGTTGCCTGTGCATGGACACTACCCGAGCATGACGGGGTTGTTATGCCCCTGAGACTTTTGTAGGCGGGTGGCAACAGAGTATGGACTTGAACTTCCTTTTTGTGCTTGATTAAGTCATGGACATTGTGGGAGAAGTGACATGTGGAAGATATCTTTCACCCAAGAAATGTTTAACCAATTCCCTGGATATCTGTGGCATTGGGACTATGGTCGGCAGGTCTGTTGTGACAAGTTGTGCCCTGCAAACCAGATAAGGACAGTGCTGTTCACTTCATCACCATCTCTGATGTCTAAAAGGATGGGGATGTTGTTGTGCCCGATCCGAGATTTTATTGGTGAACTGTCCCTGGAGTCAAGTCTTTAGATTTTGTGAAAAAAAAAAAAGAGAGAACTTCTCTGTGTCTTCAGTTTCCCAGTGTTTTTCCTGCAAAGTTACAAGGACTGTGGGGTAATTAGGTAAGTGGTTACTACAAGAAAATACACATCGGGGGCGTGGCTTGCGCGCGCACAGCGATGGAAGCCTGAGCAGAGAGCTCCGCTATCCAGACCGGACAAACAGCGACTAACGGGTGCTCGTTCCGCCACTAACTGCTCTACAGAGCCCCGTTCGCTCTTCCCGACTCTCCGCCACAGCGATGTTCCGCAAGCGGTTCCAGGAAAGAGGCCCGAATAGACTGGAGTCTTTCTCCTTCCAGCCCCGCCGCAAGGCTCAAGATGGCACCCCCGGCACAGCGCGGACCTCACTGAGCTACACGGATCTCCCCGATGCTCATTCTCGCGACATACAGTACAAGCAGATGTGTGGGCATCTTACCCCTCTGACACATCTCCTTCAACTCGGGCCTCCCAGAGCCCAGTGAAATCGAAGATGAGGATGGATCCTAACAACCAAGTCTCAGACGCAGTGAGTACAGGCCTCCATAACGAATCTGCTATATCTGATTTGCAATCATCAATAGCACAATTCCTGTACTTGACACAACGATGAAGGATATGCTTTTGTCCATGCAATCGTCACTTATGACCAATTTATCGTCCCTGATCAATAGATTCTCCTTGGAAATGAAACACATGGACAATAGAATGCAGTTCATGGAGAACAAAATGGGAGAATGTACTAACACGGTCAATGAATTAGATGAATTAGTAGACGCATATTCTGAACAAAGAGATGAATCTCTTTGGATCAAATCTAAACTCGCGGACCTCGAGGACCGCTCCAGAAGAAATAACGTCAAAATCCGTCCATTCAGCCCACAGAGCTGCATAACTTTGCGACTACTATGTTTTCCAGCATGCTTCCTGAATTTACCCCTATTGAGCTCACTATTGACCGAATACACAGGTTACCAAAACCCTGCCATCTTGAGGCGGATATACCCCGGGACGTGCTTCTACAGGTCCACTTCTTTCAGGCGAAAGAACAAATACTTCAGAAGGCTAGAGAGCTCTCTCCACTACCTGCACCTTACTCCAATATCGAACTGTACGCAGATCTATCTCAGTATACACTGCAAATGCGGAGGCAATTAAGAACCATAACTAAGGCCTTGAACAATCACAAGATTAGTTACAAATGGCGCCACCCAGCTACCATCTTGACCAACCAAAATGGTATACCGCACACCATCTCCACTTTGGAGGGGGGATTGAAGCTCCTCCATGCATGGGGAATTCTACCAGATCCCCCGAAACCTCAACTGGGCTCTGACGGGAAGCAAAATCCGTTCATCTTTGCTCCTAACCGGGAGAAACCCAAAAACACCCACCGATGAACGTTCAGCCCGTATTACAATGCTAAGCGAATATTTTAGTCTGGTCTGGAGCTGCGACTACACACCTGACTGTTGAACTTTTCCCCATAACTTAGTCAGTTGCTCACAAGAGCGGTTAAATACTGACATAATTGTGTTTTTTTTTTCTTTTTTTTTTTTCTCTCGTATTTTGTTGTATTTTCTGGTTCGATATTCTCAGCTCATAGCTGCCGCTATACTGAGACTTCCAAAGTGTCAGACACACACAGTCCAACTCTACAGAAAATTGTCTTCCACGAATCTTGACTGGTCTTCTCATTATATCTGTAGCACCGTTTTCTTCCCTCTCGTCTCACCTGGACTTCCGAATTCTGCTCTCACCCGATTCACCTGTACCAGCTGGTATCCTGAGATCTGATTTGGTGCACTCATCCACTATAAGTACTCACTCTACTACTACACACCCTCCCAGCATAACATGGGAATTACCATCCTTTCCCTTAATGCAAAAGGGCTCAACCACCCTGTGAAGCGTAACTCACTTTGGAAATCAGCATTGGCACATAATTGTGATGTTCTATGTGTTCAGGAAACCCATTTTGCCGCAGATGCAACACCTAATTGCCAGCATAGAATGTTCCTACATGTCTTCCACTCCTCTTCCCCTCAGAAGAAGCGTGGAGTACTAATAGCCAAAAAGAACACCGTACTGTTCACGTTGCAGGATTATATTGCTGACACGGAAGGTCGATATATTATTTTAAACTGTACAATCAACAATGTGCCATACACCCTTGTTACCGTTTATGCTCCTAACCAAGGCCAAATGAACTTCCTTAGGAAAACACTGAGAAGAGTGAGAAGAGTCCAAAAGGGTCTTTTACTGCTTTGCAGAGACTTTAATCTAGTTCCAAATAATACAATGGACTCCACAGCAGGATCTAAAAGATATGCATCTCCTTTAGAGTCTTTTATTGCTTCTAACAATTTGTATGATGTATGGAGGTGTTGTCATGCGAGCGAGCGGGACTTTACGTTCCTTTCATCGCGTCACAACACCTACTCACGTATTGATTTGTTTTTGGCCGACAAACGAATACTTCAGAGAACTTTGGGTTCCAGCATCCACACCACCACCTGGTCGGACCATGCCCCCATCAGTATCACTATCTTTGATGATTCGCATCCCCCAGATTCCTTTATATGGAGAGTAAACAATTATCTCCTTACCACACCACAATTCTCCATCCCTATCAAACAACAATTGGAAGAATACTTCTTAATTAATCAATCCTCAGTATCCGACCAGGGGGTGGTGTGGAATGCCCACAAGGCAGTTATGAGAGGTGTGTTCCTCCAAATGGGTGCTGAAGCCAAAAAACAAAGAACCCAGAGACTGGACAAACTCACGACTGACATTGCCACTGCTGAATCCCTAAATAAAACAAATCCCTCCCAGTCCCTTTAAGCTAAAATATTCACGCTACGAAACGAACTGCGGTCACTTCTCCTAGAGAGACATGAAAAATTTTACAAATTACTCAAGGCCACGTCATACACCACAGGCAACAAAGCAGGTAAAGCAATGTCACTAAAAGTCAAAGGACACAGGAGCAAAACAAAAATCCCGTTTCTACACCACCCACACACCAACAAAAAACTCCTTAAACCTCAATCCATAGCCGACGCCTTTAGCACATACTATCGAGACCTTTACAACCTTAAAGAAGATCCGAACATCACCCAACCTTCCCCTGAGTTGATCCAAGCATTCCTAAATGACCTGTCCCTCCCGTCTATATCTCAGGAACAACTCTCAGACTTAAATTCACCTTTTACGGTCACCGAGATTATATCAGTAATAAATAAGCTTCCTTGCTCCAAATCCCCAGGCCCAGACAGCTTCACTGGAGAATATTACAAACAATTCAAGGACATCCTAGCCCCTACTCTGTCCCAAACATTCAACCTAGCAGCCAAATCCACCTCCTTCCCAAAAGAAATGCTTACTGCCATGGTTGTGACCCTACCCAAACCTGGTAAAGAACCTACATCTCCTAAAAACTTCCACCCCATTTCACTACTGAACCTTGACTTGAAAATATACGCGAAATTGATAGCCAACAGACTAGAGGACATTATACCTTCCCTAATTTCCCTGGACCAGTCGGGGTTTACCAAAGGGCGCCAAACCTCGGACGCCACTAGACGACTATTGAATATCATCCATCATGCAGAATTGACTAAACTCCCCTCGATTCTCCTGTCCCTAGATGCCGAAAAGGCATTTTTTTTTTTTTTTTAAATTAGTTTTTATTAAAGAGAAGGAGCACATACAAGTCATCACTGGTATAAGATATAAAATCAGAGGAGCAATACAACCAGTAGGCAACATTCACCCAACAAGCTGCTTAGACTCCAATATGGATAGCTCAAAAAATGTACATGACTCCCCTCTATTTGTAACCAGAAGAGGAGAAAGAAGAAAGGAAAGTCTGACTAGAGGGAAGAAAGCAGGGGGGGGGGGGGGGGCCCAACCGCCAGACTGAAATTTCAGAGGCTAAAGCATGATATACATAGTTCATTGAAATACATCAAAAACAAGGACCATACATGGCTACAGTATATTATATTACACAGGACTGGATACCATAGCTGCATACGGGGGCGTGTACTTAAAGGCGACCCAACAGGCCCAAATCTTTTTTGCAAGGTCTGACTTGCCTCTCAGGGAGAGTGTCATATCTTCCATGTAGTATATTTGATCAACCTTGAGCAGCCAGCAACGGAGCGTGGGAATCTTCCTCTGTTTCCAATATCTCGGGATAAGAGTCTTTGCCGCATTGAGAAGATGGGGCGTAATAGAGCGTTTATATGAGCCTGCCGGCTTTTCCGAACAGTGGAATAACACATGCCATGGATCATTCGGAACCTCCTGACCCTGAATCTGCTGGATCCAATGCAGAACTGCGAGCCAAAACGGGCGTATACGTGGGCAGTACCACCAGATGTGGGCGTGGGAGGCTCGCTCCCCGCATTCTCTCCAGCAGAGCGGTGAGGTCTGGGGGAAAAACCGGTGTAGCGTTATAGGCGTATAGTGCCATCTGGTCAGAAGCTTGTAGGACATCTCAGCTGTTTTGGCCGACCCCGAGGTGGCGTGTGCCCTGTGAAGAATAGTAGACACTTGGGCAGGAGTGAGTGTCTCGTCCAAATCCAGTTCCCAATTGCGGATAAAAGTAGGTGTCCTGTGAGATTCTAGGGATAGTAACAGGTGGTAAAAATAGGAGACAGGTCTCTCCACAGGTAGGTCACCTGAGAAAGCAGACTCCAGTGGTGTAAGCTCGGATATGGAACGTAGTGGTTTAGGAAGAGATCGAACAAATGCCGACAGTTGGTAGTATTTCCACTGATCCATAGGTGAAATAGGCGATTTCCCCAAAATGGTGGGGAGAGGGAGAACCCCGGATGGTCCGGTGAGCTGGTGAAGGAAAGTCTTGTCCCCAAGGCTCCAAGGGGCACGTGAGTTGGGTCCCACATTACCGGGCGGAAAATAGTTGTGGCCTGACAAAGATAGTAAAGGTGAGTTATAGAGCCCGGAGCTTTTTTTGTACAAAGAGTCCCACACTGCCAAAGAAGAGGTCGTTAGAGGTGAAGGGTCAGCAGACAGAGTCCTATGATGCTTTGGAAGCCACATAAGATTAGAAAGGTCAGTCCCACCCAGCAGCGTTTCCAGCTCGACCCACAGTTTAGTATTCATACCATATTTCCAGTCCGAGAGCCTGGCTAGCACAATAGCCCGGAAATAGAGTCGAAAATCCGGCACCGCCAGTCCCCCCGCGCTCCGCGGGCGCATAAGCAGGGACCGTGGCAGTCGGGGTTTCCTCCTATTCCAGATATACCTGTAAACCATTGAATGTAATATAGTGAAGAACCCCACCGGTACCCCAAAGGGGATCATTTGCAGCAAGAAGAGCACCCTGGGCAGCAGGTTCATCTTCACCACCCCAATCCTACCCATCCAAGAGTGACCCACCTGGGACCATCTCTGTATGTCTGACCTTAGCGTATTAAGAAGCGGGAGGAAATTGGCGCGGAAAAGAGCAAGTGGGTTGGGCGTCAGATAAATACCTAAATATTTTAGGCGCCGTGTCTGCCAAGCAAAGGGAAAAGATTGCCTGAGAGACGTGGCTACAAGGGGAGGGACCGTGAGATTCAGAATTTCGGATTTAGACATATTTATTTTAAAATTCGAAACCCTGCCAAAAGCTGTAAATTCGGCTACGAGGTTAGGGAGAGAAATCAGTGGCTGTTGCACGTAAAATAAAATATCATCGGCATAGGCCGCATATTTGTGTTCCGTCCCACCCACTTCAACTCCGTGTATGTTCGGGTTACTACGGATAATAGACAGGAAAGGTTCCAGCGATATTGCGAAAAGTATGGGCGAAAGCGGGCAACCCTGGCGCGTACCGTTATATAGAGTAAAGGGGTCACTGAGAGTACCGTTAACCCTCAACTGGGCCGTGGGATGATGGTAAAGAGCTAAAATTTGCGATCTAAGGGAAGGGCCGACCCCGAGACGAGACAGCGTCGCCATAAGGAACTCCCAGTCCACCCTGTCAAAAGCCTTCTCAGCATCCGTGGAAAGCAGCAGGGTGGGCTGGGACCGACGCCGTACAAGCGACATCAGTGTAATGGTGCGTAGAGAATTGTCGCGAGCCTCTCTCCCTGGTATAAAACCGGTTTGATCCCGCGTAATCCATTGTGGGACCAGAGGCAACAATCTATTCGCAATAGCCTTGGCGTAAATTTTGGCGTCGATGTTGAGCAGCGAGATAGGGCGATAGCTTGCACAATCGGCCGGGTCCTTCCCGTCCTTCGGTATGACCGTAACATGGGCATGAATAGTCTCCGGGCGGAGAACCTCCCCGGACAAGGTCACGTTAGCGTAATTAGAAAGGTGGGGTAGTAATTTGTCCGCATATAAGCGATAATATGCTACTGAAAGGCCGTCCGGGCCGGGTGCTTTGCCCTTCGCCATAGCTCGGAGTGCTCGCAATAATTCCGTCGACGAAAATTCCCCTTCCAGGGCAGCCAGGGCCTCAGCGGGAAGCTGAGGGAGGGCCGCCCGGTCCAGGTATTCCCGAATGAGCTGCCGCCGAGCTTCCCCGTCTGAGTCTACATGCCGAACATGATATAGCTGCTGGTAGAAATCCTGGAATTCCTTAGCAATCCGAGGAGTTTCGTAGGCCATGGACCCCCCCGAGGTTCTAATTTTAGGTATAAACGCAGCGGCTCTCCGTCGCCTAATGGAAGCCGCTAACAACCTACTAGGTCTATCCCCCCATTCGTAGAAGTGCTGGGCTACCAGCCTCGATCTAGACTTCTGGTCCAAATGCATGAGGGACTTCAAGGTTTCTCGCTTCGCTGTAAGGGTGTGCAGAACGGGGATTGAGAGGCTCCGTTTATGAATCTTCTCTAGGCTCCTAATCTCCGCAACTAACTGAAGCTGCTGTGCCACCCGTTCCCTCTTTTTCCTGGCCCCCAGTTCAATAAGTTTACCCCTAATAAAGGCCTTGTGTGCTTCCCATAGCACGCCCGGAGAGATCTCTGTACACATGTTAGTCTGAAAGTAGAAATCTAGTTCCTCACTCAAAACTTTCCTGTCCGCCTCCTCGGTTAAAAGGGTCTCGTTCAGCCGCCAAGTAGCGGCCTTGGGCGGCAAAGATTCAACCTTAAGGGTAAACGAAGTCGGAGCGTGGTCCGACAGGGGAGATGTTTCAATGGCCGATTTAACTAAGAGTGGCAGGTGTTGGTGATCGAGAAAACAGAGGTCAATTTTCGAGTAGGTATGATGCACCGGGGAAAAAAAGGTAAAGTCACGTTCACGGGGGTGTGCGATCCTCCAGGTGTCCATCAACTGCAGCTCATGCAGTTTTGTACGTATGCATTTCAGCTGTTTATAGGACAAAGGCGAACTCCCCCTGGAAGTGTCCAGAGAAGGTTCCAGGGCCGCGTTGAAGTCACCCGCCAGGACCACACAACCCCTCGCGAAGTCTCCTAGTTTAGAGAGTGTCGAGGCGACAAAGGAAGCCTGTTGTCTATTGGGGGAGTAAAGAGTAGCTAAGGTGCATGGCATGCTGCCCAGAGTGCCCCGGAGAAACAAATAACGGCCAGCCGGATCACATAACATATCATCCAACTTAAACGCGGTACCCCTCCGAAAACCGATGGCTACGCCCTTGGCCTTAGTAATATCCGAGAGACCATAGTACCAGGTAGGGTATTTGGGAGAATACAATTTGACGGAAGTGGTATGGGTGAGATGGGTCTTCTGCAGAAAGACCACATCCCCCCGGAGACGGTTCAGTTCCCGGAACAATTGATGTCTCTTCCCAGGGGCATGAAGGCCTCTAACATTAAATGAGATAAATTTCACCGCAGCCATCGGGTCTCAGAAAGGGGGCACCCACCTCCCACACCCCCCAGCAGCAATACACCCAAGGCAGATAGGGCCCCCCACACCAGGGGGAAAGGGTTGGGCAGGGGAGGGACGGGGACAAGAAGGATAACCAAAGGAGAGAAAGGAGAGTAGAAAGAGCGACAGGGAAAGAAGCAGAATAGTAGCAACAAAGACAGCAGCATAGTAGCAGAACTAACCGCACGCAGAAAACTGCGGTGCAGCGGCGGGTCACGCACCCAGCCCGCGGACCCCGCACCCCCCCCGCAAAGCGGGGCAAGGGCACCGGGACCCCGGGCAAGGCGGCACCCACCAAGAGGGGGGGCGGCGGAAACCCGGCCACCGAGGACAAACCACGCCATCGAGGGCCAGGGTCACGCCACGGTAGTCCGGCATCGGCGCCGCAGTTAAACTCACTACATATACATAAACATTTCCAATAAAAAACAGTTAATAAGGAGGACAACGGCAAAATGTAAATTACAGTGATCCAAACAGGGTCGGAAAACAGGGTTCAAGTCCAATCAGGAACTGAGTACGGCGCCAAGAGGCAAACAATCAGTTTCAGGGCCAGAGACCACAGGGGGTCACATATATGTCGCACAGCCCGGCAAAAGCTCAGACAGCTGGCGGGGTAGAACCGGGGGAAGGTCCCAGAGATAAAGCATTGATAGGTATCCGGGACTGCAAAAACAAGCAAAAAGGAACCAGCAAGAACTTGGGAAAACAAAAAAGAGCAGCGTCCCGCTGTGGCAAATCCCGGGCAGCAAGGAAGGTAATCCAGAGGCCAATAAAGTGAAACCAAGTCAGTGGCAAATACTAGAGAATCAGCTTCCCGCTTGCAGGATCCAAGGTGTCTGTGAGGGCCGGAGGGAGAAGGGACACAGGAATAACCCCACATTACGCCGGTCAGGGGTGCCCCTGGGAAGCCAGATCCTCAGCCAGAGGCCTCCGGCCTGCTCTGTGCCATTGACGGTCAGGGAGCTTCGGTGGTGGCGGGAGGACATCAGTCCAACCCGGTAGCTCAGGTACTTCAAGGTTCAGGTCAGCACAGAAGCGTGGTAAGTCTTCAGGAAACCTTAGGACAGAGGTCTTGCCGTTGACCGAGGCGATTAAAGCAGCAGGGAAGCCCCATCGGTACCTGATAGAGGCAGACTGTAGAAGCTCCGTGAGGGGGCGCAAGGCTCTACGCCTATCCAAAGTCTCTTTGGCCAGGTCCGGATATAAGGTGAGGGAGGCGCCATGGAAATCAAATGGCGTGGCATCCCGGGCCTTCTTCATAATTAGTTCTTTATCCGGGTAGTGATGAAGTCTGCATATGATATCTCGTGGAACCTCCGTGGTCATGGAGCGAGGTCGGAGGGCCCTATGGACCCGATCAATCTTCAACGGCGCGTCAGGCGCCTTGCCGAGAAGGCTGTTAAAAATGCCCCTGACTGATGGCAAGAGGTCGTCGTCTCCGGTCGCCTCCGGAAGGCCACGGATCCGAACGTTGTTGCGTCGGTTTCTGTTTTCCTGGTCCTCGATTTTATATAGCGCCGTACGGTGGGCGATCGTAAGTTGACGGGTAGTCGTCTGAAGCGATCGAATAGCAGACGCGTGTCTATCCAGTCGTTGTTCCGTCTCTTCCACACGTACCAGTACCTGTGCTAAGTCCGAACGGACCGCCGACACTTCCTTCCGAATCGCTCGTTCAAGGTTCAACAGCATCGAGGCGAGGTCGGCCTTAGTCGGGAGATCACTCACCCTGGTAGCTATCTCGGCAGGGCCGGCCAATTCTCTCTCATCTTCCGATTCGGCCGAGGTATCAGGCGAGCGGGATCTGCTCTCCGGTCTGGCTGAAGAGGCGGGGGTGAGTATCGGCAGCGTGCTGTGCGGCGTGCGGCCTAGGCCGTCATGGTCCGGGACCTCCTCGGACTCCGCGGCCAAAAAACGTTTAATGTTGCCCGAAGCTGAGCCCTTCTTGGGCAGGGACTTGCCCGTTTTCCTCCCCATGCCTGGGGCAAGTAGTAGTGAGGGTGATCTAGTCAAATAAGATCAATTATCGGCGCCGATGCCGGAGCTCCCGCGAAGCACGTCTGCTCTAGTGCATCGCTAGGCCACGCCCCCCCCCCCCCGAAAAGGCATTTGACAGGGTCCATTGGGTATACCTGTCAGCGGTACTGAACAAATTTGGAATCATTGGCCCAATACAGGATGCTATAATGGCCTTATATTCTTCTACCTCGGCCCGAGTGTTCTCAGCAGACGCTCTTTCCTCACCCTTTCAAATTTCTAATGGTACAAGACAGGGCTGTCCACTATCGCCTATAATTTTTAATCTAGTCATGGAACCCCTTGCTGAAAGAATAAGATCCAATACCGAAATCACTGGCATTCCCCTCGCTGATCTAGACCACAAAATTAGCCTGTTCGCGGATGACGTGATCCTTATGATCACTGACCCTGAACGTTCCCTCCCCGCAATCCAGAAGACGCTCGCCTGGTTTAGTGCTGCTTCATATTACAAGATAAACAAATCCAAATCGTATGTATTGGACTTAGGCCTAGACACGACCACTAGCGCTTGACTCAAAGAACACTTCCCTTTCTCGTGGGCAGAGAATAGCATAACATATCTAGGCATTCAACTAACTAAATCTACAAAATCTCTGTATGCAGCTAACTACTTACCGAATCGCACAAAAATACAAACCGACCTCACCAGACTAGCGATCTTCGAATTCTCTTGGACGGGACGTTTAGCAGCGTTCAAAATGTTACACCTTCCCCAAATACTATACCTATTCTGAACCTTACCCATCCCACTCCCCCTTAGCTACTTCAAATCACTCCAATCGCTACTATCTAAATTTGTTTGGCAAGGTAAAAAAGCTAGATGCGGACACGCCCAACTAATTAAACAACGAATGGCTGGCGGCACAGGCTATGTAGACTTCCAAGACTACTACATGGCTTCTATCCTCACACAAACCAAGGAATGGTCCCCACTCTCTCCTAGTTCCACCCTATGGGGGAAAATGGAAGCCTCTCTAATTCCAGGGGGAACTTATCCTCCTGGCTATTCGCAACAATCCTAGGAGCAAAACTCCCTAGTAAACTTTCTCCGACCATAGTGGTAACTATTAAAACATGGACACGGTTTATCCATTCAGTAACCTCCCAATCTAAAGGGGCGACAGTTCCTATACCCATAGAGACCCTACATATACTGATGCAGTCAACATCTTATAAGTGTTGGAAATCAAAGGGCATAACCTCACTATCGGATCTAATTGATAACAATGCCATAAAATCGTTTCCAACACTACAAAAAGAATACTTACTCCCAAACTCTGATATTTTTTTATATTTATGCACCAAACACTGCCTCGCTTCCCTTAACACATGGAAGTGCACACTCCCCCACGAAGCATGGCTCTTCTTCAAATCCACCATGGTATGACAAAAAGGTATCTCTCTCTTCTACAAACTACTCCACCATAAATCTACATTTACTAGTTCAGCAGCAATTCTACACTGGGAAACAGTTCTAGACCACAAATTTACATTGGAACAATGGGAAAAAGCCTGCCAATCCACTTATAAAGCTACATGCTGCGCTTCCCTATGGGAATTTGCATATAAACTGACTTACCGTTGGTATTTGACCCCTGACAAAATATCCAAATTTGACCCGACTAATGATGGTACATGTTGGCGGAATTGTGGTCATCATGGGAACTTACTACACACTTTTTGGAACTGCCCCAAACTCACAGGTTACTGGCACTCAGTATTCAGTCTAATCTGTGATGTTACCAAACAATCAGTCACAGAATCTCCCTACCTAGCCCTCCTATCCTTGACTATTGAACAATTCCCTAACCCCGGCAAGAAATATCATAATTCACATACTTCTTGCAGCACGTCTAACTATAGCATGGAAATGGAAGAACATTGACCCACCTACCCTACTAGAAGTAGTTCAAACTACCCACACACATTACTTACATGAAACAGTACTAGCACTCAGACAAGGTTCCAAAACCCGACTCCTTTCCAGATGGCAACAATGGAAGGACTGGGTCAGCTCCCCTAGACTAACCCCACTATTCAACTCCTAATCTTTGAAATGAGTCTCAAAGACAACCCTAGGAAAAGAGGTGGATGGCTCTGCTCGGGCACAGAATAGATCCCTCAGGGGGTGCTCGGGTGGAACATCCCCCCTCTCTGATGCAGAAGATGAGCTTAGCAGATTTAACTGACCCAGTCTTCCATCTTACCTGTATACCAGTTGGACCCATAAAACTACCTTACTTCACAGAGGTGATGTCTACCCCAATGTGTGTGTTCCTCATCCTAACAGTTTTCCTAGTTAACATAGCGGACGATACATGTCCGACTTACCAACGTTCTATTACATGTGGAATACGTTTCTTGTTTTCTTTTCTGTTTGATGTTCCTTTTCTTCATGCAAGGCATACACATACTTCCTTAAATGTATGAATACATGTTTTCCTGATATAAGTTGCCTTAGAGATAATACTTCTGTTAACTTGGATTACCATCTGTATCACATACATAAGTTACCTGCAGCTGTATATCCACTGTCGATTACTTATTGTATATTGAAAAGTTGAATAAAAATTATTAAGGAAAAAAAAAAAATACACATCAAGTTCTACAGGCTTTTAGCCCACAGCGCTCTGGTTACTGAGAGATTTGTAGTTACAGCGGCTCTGACCACTAGGTGGTGTGAGTCGGCAGGAAAGGAGCAGTAATAGGCAAGAACTTCCTTTTCACAGCCGTTAGAAAATGTTAGAGAGAAATTTCATGTGTCTTTGAAGAAGGAAGTACCATTGAATTAACGGTGGAATTTCCTTCTTCAAGATGAAATGTATAGTGTACAGTGTTGTCTTGTGTATTGTGTTTCTCTTTCAGGATGCACCGAGATCGACTATCAAGCTCATCGGAGATTGAGTGGGTTAGTCAGTTTAGCTGGGTGGTATATGTACAGCATTGAATGTGTTGTTTAACCACTTCAGGACCGCCATATTGCCAATGTACGTCAACACAATGGCACAGGCAGGCACAATCACGTAGATCTACGTGATTGCCTTCCAGCGGGTGGGGGGTCCGATCGGACCCCCTCCCGCTGGTTACGGCGGTCCGGTTCGCTCCAGGAGCGCTCCGTGATGAGGGGATGGCCGTTGGTTTTCGGCCACCCCCTCTGGATCGCTCCTGGCCAATGAGAAGCTTCCTCCCACTGTGTATTGTTTACACAGGAAGGAGGAAGTGATGTCATTCTCCTCGGGGCGGTCTTTTTGACCGGACTACGAGGAGAAGACTAATAGTAAGTGTGCACCAACACTACACTGACATGTAGGTACACACAGGCACACAAACCCCCCCCGATCCCCCCCGCCCCCCCTCCCCCCCCAGTCACAGTGTCACTGATTGCATTGATCATTTCTTTACTGATCAATGCATTCAGTGTCAGTTGTGACAGTAAAAACTGTCAGGACAGTTAGTGTTAGGTCCAGGGTAGCCCCCTATCACCCCCCAATAAAGATTTAACCCCCTGATTGCCCCTAGAGTTAACCCTTTCACCCCCTTTTGCCAGTGTCACTAAGCGATCATTTTTCTGATCGCTGCATGTGTCGCTAGGTAGCTAGTTATTTTTTTAGGTTCACCGCCAGGTTTTTATATCGCTAGGTACCCCGATATACTACCCAATAATGGTTTTAACCCCCTGATTGCCGCTAGTTAACCCTTTCACCCCCTTTTGCCAGTGTCACTAAGCGATCGTTTTTCTGATCGCTGCATTAGTGTCGCTACAGTCGCTAGGTAGCTAGTTATTTTTTTAGGTTCACCGCCAGGTTTTTATAGCGCTAGGTACCCGATATACTACCCAATAATGGTTTTAACCCCCTGATTGCCGCTAGTTAACCCTTTTACCCCCTTTTGCCAGTGTCACTAAGCGATCATTTTTCTGATCGCTGCATGTGTCGCTAGGTAGCTAGTTATTTTTTTAGGTTCACCGCCAGGTTTTTATATCGCTAGGTACCCCGATATACTACCCAATAATGGTTTTAACCCCCTGATTGCCGCTAGTTAACCCTTTCACCCCCTTTTGCCAGTGTCACTAAGCGATCGTTTTTCTGATCGCTGCATTAGTGTCGCTACAGTCGCTAGGTAGCTAGTTATTTTTTTAGGTTCACCGCCAGGTTTTTATAGCGCTAGGTACCCCGATATACTACCCAATAATGGTTTTAACCCCCTGATTTCTGCTAGTTAACCCTTTCACCCCCTTTTGCCAGTGTCACTAAGCGATAATTTTTCTGAACGCTGCATCAGTGTCGCTAGTGTCGCTAGGTAGCTAGTTATTTTTTTAGGTTCACCGCCAGGTTTTTATAGCGCTAGGTACCCCGATATACTACCCAATAATGGTTTTAACCCCCTGATTGCTGCTAGTTAACCCTTTCACCCCCTTTCACCAGCGATCACAGTATAAGTGTCACTGGTGACGCTGGTTAGCCAGTTAGTTATTTAGGTTCCCCGTCAGGTTTTTATATAGCGCCAGAGACCCCCATATACTACCTAATAAAAATTTGAACCCCCTGATTGCCCCTAGTTAACCCTTTCACCACTGATCATCGTATAAGTGTTACGGGTGTATCGTTATGATCGTTACGATTATGATCGGCAGTCATAAATTAAAAGCTGTGTAAATTCCAGAAAATGTACTCTAGTTTGTAGACGCTATAACTTTTGCGCAAACCAAAAAATATACGCTTATTGACATTTTTTTTACTAAAGACATGTGGCTGAATAAATTTTGCCCTCAATGTATGACTAAAATTTAGTTTATTCGATTTTTCTTATAACAAAAAGGAGAAAATATCTTTTTTTTTCAAAATTTTCGCTCTTTTTCCATTTATATTGCAAAAAAAAAAAATCGCAGAGGCAATCAAATACCATCAAAAGAAAGCTCTATTTGTGGGAAGAAAAGGACGCAAATTTCGTTTGGGTGCAATATTGCATGACCGCGCAATTACCAGTTAAAGCAGCGCAGTGCGAAATTGCAAAAAGACCTCTGGTCCTTAAGGTGTTTATTGGTCCGGAGCTGAAGTGGTTAAAAAATGCTATTGTTTAAACGTGTTTTCTTTCTTTTCCCTCCCCAATACCCATATAAAAAAAAACTCAGGCACCACATAGTTTTTTTTTAGGATAGGATTTTTACCCTGGTTGTTGCCTAGACGATGGGGACTTTGTCTATATAACTGGGGGGATGTGTAGCGATGACACTTTGGACAAAGTGTCTGTCATGTACAAATTTAGTTTTTTGCCTCAGAACAGTAAAGGGGTTCTGAGGGTTAATTGTGTAGGTTTAACTTTAACATCAGTTGGCTGGGCTGTGTTAGAGTTCTGCCTGGTCATGTGTATAGTTAGGTGCACATGACAGGCTCAGAACCAGGCCTGGTTGGACGTTTTGGGTATCAGTTTCCCTGGAGCCAATCAGTGGGTGCGCGGGGCCCCACTGAGGAGTCTGGGGAAGGGTACTTAAGATGTTGAAGTAACGTGTCCCAGGTTCGTTCGTGAGGCCTTAGCGGTCTGTTTCTGATTCTGGACCGGGGTAGCCCCGCGAGGGGTCCCGGTCACGGGAGCGTTCGTTGCTCCGCAACATGCTTCAGTTGGCTAACCCCAATAGACCCGCCTGGTCTGGAGTAGGGATCCGTCTGTTCCTGAGTCTCGGAACCGGCTGGTCTGAGGCACAGTAATTGAGGGAGGATTCAAGGCGTCCGGGTTTGCTCTCGGCTTGGAGGGGCTCTTGTAAGCAACCGGGGAAGGACTCTTCAGAGGAGGGCCAACAAGCTGGCATCCTGAGAAGTGCCTGGTTGCTGAGTTGTGAAGGACACTGACAAATTCACGCTTTTTCCAGTACTGTCAAGGAGACAGAGAATGTTCCAGGTACTGAGAAAAAAGGTTCCTGTTCACTTCTGTTACCAGTTACATAAGGTCAAAGATTTCACAAGTTCTGGATCAAAGTTCTGACTGCCATAATCTCTGGCTAAAGATTTGTTTAGCCTTGAAGCACCCAGCTGCAAGTGGCTAATCTCTGGGCGGTATTAGAGACTTTCTGATATTAGCAGTTCAAGGTGCCTTAGCTTCTTCACCCTTGCCCTCTGTTTCCATATGAGACTGTATTGTTGGATGTTACCCCTGCAAATAAAAAACCTTTTCTAAAGGACTTTTATGGTGGCAGTGTCCAAAGTTGTTGGGTCCTAACTCTGGGAACACCTAGACATGGAAGAACAAGCCAAGCGGAGTTAACCAGTAAGCCCAAAAGTTAAAGCCGCTCTTCCAAGGGTTATGTCCGCTACACTGTGTTTTATTATTAACCATTTTTTTTTCAGGTACGCCATTCAGCTGAAGCGCGGATTTATTTATCTTGACAGAAACAGCGTTTGCTCCCACGATACATAAAGCCATAACTCTGGTGCTGTAGGAGGTGATTTCACCACCACAGTTAAAAAAAAGAGCATATACTGTATGCCGAAGCATTTGCAGGTAGATGCCCCATGCTTCAGCATATATATATATATATTTTAGGCACAGTTTGAGTTAAAAAATTTTTATTTTTTACTATGTTTTTTTTGTATTTGCTTTGCAGGTATGGTATGTCTAATGCCACGTACACATGACCCGACTTTCTGGAAGATTGTCCGTCGGACAATCCGATCGTGTGTGGGCTAAACTGATCGTTTTTCATTTAAAAAAATCAGACAGACCTAGAAATAGAACATGTTTCAAATCTGTCCGACGGACTCAATTCCTATTGGGAAAACCGTTGGACCAAATACAATGCAAGGGAAGCTATTGACTACTGGCTATTGAACTTCCTTTTTAGTCCCGTCTTACGTCATCACGTTCAAAACGAACTGATTTTCGAACTGACTTAATCTGTTCGTGGGTGGCCAAGTCCGTTCGTTTGGAAGTCTGTCAGAACTCTGCTGAAAAGTCAGTTGGGAAGACCGCCAGACCTAGTCTGCCAGAAAGTCCGGTCATGTGTATGCAGCATTACTGTTATACTGTAATGTTATTTTGTTTTATTTTTAACCATCATTTGCTTAGCAGGTACACCATTCAATTGCAGCACAGATTAATTTATCTTGACGGCAACAGCGTTTGCTCCCACGATACATAAAGCCGTTACTCCAGCGCTGTAGTAGGTGATTTCACCACACAGTTAAAAAAAGAGCATAGATGCCAAAGCATGGGGGCAGCAGGGGTGGAGGAGTAAATTGCTCCTAACTTTTGCGGACAGATGCCCACATGCTTAGGCATATATAAATTTTAGGCACAGATTGCGTTAAAAAATGTTTTATTGTTTACAATTTTTTTGTATTTGCTTTGCAGGTATGGTATGTCTTACTGTTATACTGTAATGTTACTTTGTTTTATTGTTAACCATCATTTGCTTAGAAGGTACGCCATTCAGTTGCAGCACAGATTTATTTATCTTGACAGCAGCAGCGTTTGCTCCCACGATACATAAAGCCGTGACTCCAGCACTGTAGGAGGTGATTTCACCACCACAGTTAAAAACAAAATGGTGTATGTATGCCCATCATTAGAAGTGGGTGGATAAAGGGAGGTATTCTAATGGTGGGCATACCCACCGATCAATCTCTTTTTTTCATGCAGCCCACAATATATACCCAACAAGGACAAGCAACGTACTGGTATGTTGCTGGACTTTGAGTGGTTATACCAGAATGATGCATGGGGGTTTAGGCATCATCTTGGTATCATTCTTTTCATCCGGCAGTCGGCTTTCATGCAAAAGCAATCCTAGTGGCTAATTAGCCTCTAGACTTCTTTTACAAGCAATGGGAGGGAATGAGCCCCCCTCCCACCATCTTCCATGGTTTTCTCTGGCTCTCCTGTCCCAACAGGGAACCTGAGAATGCAGCCGGTGGTTCTGCCAGCTGACCATAGAGCTGATCAGAGACAAAAATGGCTTCAATCATCTCTATTGCCTAAGAAACCAGAAGCTATGAGCATTTCATGACTTAGATTTCACTGGATGTAAACAGCGCCATTGGGAAGTTTGGAAAGCATTTTATCACACAGATCTTAGTGTGGTCAGACGCTTTGAGGGCAGAGGAGAGATCTAGGGTCTAATAGACCCCAATATTTTTCAAAAAGTACCTGTCACTAACTATTGCAATCATAGGGGATATTTACATTCCCTAAGATAACAATAAAAATGATTAAAAAAAATAATTGAAAGGAACAGTTTAAAAAGAAGATAAAAACGAAATAAAAAAAAAAAAAAAGAAGCACACCTGTCGCCCCCCCCCCCCCCACTTTGTCTTCAAGTGGTTAGAAATGTGGGTGATGTGTGACATAAGCTTCAAACATGCCATGGGATATGTGAAATTACACCTCAAAATACATTCTGTTGCTTCTCCCGAGTATGGGGATACCACATGCGTGAGACTTTTTGGGAGCCTAGCTGCATACTGGACCCTGAAATCCAAGCACTGCCTTCAGGATTGCTAAGGGTGTAAATTTTTTAACTCACTCACTGCCTATCACAGTTTCGGAAGCCATAAAATGCCCAGATAGCACAACCCCCCCCCCCCCAAATGACCAAATTACCCTATTTTGGAAAGTAGACACCCAAAGATATTTGCTGAGAGGTATGGTGCAGATACATTGATATATTGTCACAAAGTTTTGAAAATTGAAAAAATAAAAAATAAAATGTTTTCCTTTGTCAATTGGGTTTTAGTCAGGTTACATAGGAACACCCATTAGAATTTGCACCACATCCCAGTTATGAATGAAATAATGAACGAGTTTGAGGAGGGGTTTTTAGCAGTGCAAAAAATAACAGTATGAAAGAAAATTTGTTGATACATAAAGTTTTATTACAATCAAGGTTAAGAATTATATACATAGTACAAGTGAAATAATACAGGTGACTTTATGGTGGTTTACAAGGATGATCTTTGGATGGATGCAAGGAACTAACTATTGCACACTAGCCCAACATGTTTCACTATTTTCTTTATTTTCTTCCATACTGATATTTTTTGCTCCGCTAAAATCCCTTCCTCAAACATTTTTCCTTTCTTTCTTAATTTTCAAAAACAAATTACAGCTGCAAAATACTCACCATGCCTCTCAACAAATAGCTTGGGGTGTCTACTTTCCAAAATGGGATCATTTGGGGGGGGGGGGGGGGGTTGTGCTATCTTGGCATTTTATGGCCTTCGAACCTGTAATAGGTAGTGAGGAGTGAAATCAAAAATTTGCACCATTAGAAATCCCGAAAGTGGTGATTGGTTTTCGGGGCCCCGTACACAGCTAGGCTCCCAAAAAGTCCCAC
This sequence comes from Lithobates pipiens, assembly GCF_037356315.1. NCBI lineage: Eukaryota > Metazoa > Chordata > Amphibia > Anura > Ranidae > Lithobates > Lithobates pipiens. The sequence goes on along the minus strand of NW_027507686.1, from coordinate 152,777,794 downwards.
ATATGTGATATCCCCATACTCAAGAGAAGCAGCACAATTCATTTTGGGGTGTAATTCCACATATGCCTATGGCATGTGTGAGCATTATATCATTTAGTGACAACTTTATGCAAGAAAAAAAAAGTTTGTCATTTTCCCCCAACTTGTGGCAAAATATAAAATATTCCATGGACTCAACATGCCTCTCAGCAAATAGCTTTGGGTGTCTACTTTCCAAAATGGGGTCATTTGGGGGGTTTTGTGCCATCTTGGCATTTTATGGCCTTCAAAACTGTGATAGGCAGTGAGGCGTGAAATCAAAAATTTCCTTGGGGTGTTTACTTTCCAAAATGGGGTCATTGGGGGGGGGGGGGGGTGGGGGTTGTACTGCCCTGCCATTTTATCACCTCAAGAAATTAGATGGGCAGTCATAAACGAAAAGCTGTGTAAATTCCAGGAAATGTACCTTAGTTTGTAGACGCTACAACTTTTGCATAAACCGATAAATATAGACTTATTGAAATTTTTTTACCACGGACATGTGGCTGAATACATTTTGGCCTAAATGTATGACTACAATTGAGTTTATTGGATTTTTCTTATAACAAAAATAGAAAATATCATTTTTTTCTTTTTCCATTTATATTGCAAAAAATAAAAATGGCAGAGGCAATCAAATACTATCAAAAGAAAGCTCTATTTGTGGGGAAAAAAGGACAAAAATTGTGGTTGGGTACAACATTGCATGACCACACAATTACCAGTTAAAGCAATGCAGTACCAAATTATAAAAAGTGCTCTGGTCAGTAAGGGGGTAAAGCCTTCCAGGCTGAAGTGGTAAAATACATCAATGAGGTGATTGAGGAGGGCGGTACAACCAATATGATTAAGCCATGATTAAGAAAACAGGGACATGACCTCAAACTAGCAGGAGGGAAGTTCAAAACCAATCTTAGAAAGTATTATTTTAGTGAAAGAGTAGTTGATGCTTGGAACAGACTTCCAGCAGAGATAGTGAGTCAGTCAACAATAAGTGGATTGAAACATGATTGGGACAGTCATAGATCTACACTCAGATGAAAAAGTAAAAAAATAATATATGGAACAGACTTGATGGACCACTTGGTCTTTTTTTCTGCCCTCACGCTTCTATGTTTATGTGGCCAAAATGCAGTATGATTGTTACAACCCCCACCTCCAATTTATATATACTATATATGTTAAATCATGGATGCCATGGGAACTTGATTTGTTACACCCCACATCCAATTTATATAAACTATATATGTAAAATAGTGGATTGAAAATATGAGGTCATTTATACACTGAGAAAAATTGTATCTGCTTGGTCTTATCTAAATAAAATAATTATGTCCATTTTCCCAGTTCAAAAAGTTTTTTTTCTAAAAGCCCCGGGTATAGAAAGACCTTACAGCAATGATGTATGCAATGTGCCTAAAGAAAGTGACCATACAAATTATATATATATATATATATATATATATATATATATATATATATATATATATATATATATATATATATATATATATATATATATAGCTCAAATTTCAAGTCCAGAGCTACTAGCCATGTCTCCATGCTTATTCCCCCACTCCCAGACAGCCCAGCTCCTCGCAAGTCCTCATTTTCCACTTGCAAAATGCGAGTAGGCAAGTGGAAAATTTGAGGGCTATATATATATCTATATCGATATCTATATCGATATAGATACTGTTTTAATAGATTGTTATTTAATATATAGATTAGAGTAGAGTAAAATTAGTAAAGCAAAGCTGGTAAATATCAGTACAATATTTATACATACATAACATAAATGATAGTAATGCTATTGAAACATGCCTGTAAAGTAGCACGTTTCCCATGTTTAGAAAAGTACTGCATCAAAATGACATTTCTAAAGAAAAACATGTCATTTAAAATTGCTCATAGCTGTAATGTATTGCCAGATCCTGGCAATATACATTAAAAATCATTTAAAAAAACAGCATTGCCCCCCCCCCCCCCAGTCCATACCAGGCCTTTCGGGTTTGGTATGGATATTAATGTGAACCCCAACAGGCCAACGTTTTTTTCAACCACTTGATTACTGGGCACTAACCCCCGCCCAGACCAATTTTCAGCGCTCTCACACTTTGAATAAAAATTACTCAGTCATGCAACACTGTACTCAAATGATTTCGGTGTCCTTTTTTCATACAAATAGAGATTTATTTTGGTGTTATTTGATCACCTCTGGGTTTTTTATTCTTTGTGCTATAAATGAAAAAAGACCGAAAATTTTGAAAAATAAAAACACATTTTCTTTGTTTCTGTGATATACCGTATATACTCGAGTATAGGCCGACCCGAATATAAGCCGAGGCCCCCAATTTACCCCCAAAAAACTGGAAAACTTATTGACTCGTGTATAAGCCGAGGGTGAGACATGGCTGTCCATCCCTGTGTGTGTGTCCGTCCATCCCTGTGTGTCCATCCATCCCTGTGTGTGTGTCCGTCCATCCATCCCTGTGTGTGTATCCATCCATCCATCCATCCATCCCTGTGTGTGTGTGTGTGTGTGTATTCATCCATCCATCCATCCCTGTGTGTGTGTGTGTGTGTGTGTGTGTATCCATCCATCCATCCATCCCTGTGTGTGTGTGTGTGTATCCATCCATCCATCCATCCCTGTGTGTGTGTGTGTGTGTGTGTGTGTGTGTGTGTGTGTGTGTGTGTCCGTGCAGCCTTGTGTGTGTGTGTGTGTGTGTGTGTGTGTGTGTGTGTGTGTGTGTGTGTGTGTGTCCGTGCAGCCTTGTGTGTGTGTCCAGCCTACCTGTGTCCCAAGCCTCCGTCCCGAGCTGCCGTCGTCCCGAGCCTCCTCCGACCCGTGCCGTGCCTCCTCCGTCCCGTGCCTCCTCCGTCCCGTGCCGTGCCTCCTCCTTCCCGTGCCTCCTCCGTCCCGTGCCGTGCCTCCTCCGTCCCGTGCCTCCTCCGTCCCGTGCCGTGCCGATGGATCGCCGCTCTTCTCGGCGGCCATTCTACAATTCAAAATTCCGCCTCCGCCTGTGATAGGCGGAACACTCAATTTCCCAGCAGCCTGTGTTCCGCCTATCACGGACATCCTCTCATACTCGTCCGTAGTATGAGAATGAGCGGATGTCCGTGATAGGTGGAACACTGACTGCTGGGAAATTCAGTGTTCCGCCTATCACAGGCGGAGGCGGAGAAGGAGGCGCGGCTTTTAAATTTTAATGTCCGCCGTCTGTCTGCTCGATACGCTGATCGAGCAGTCAGACAGCGGTGACTCGAGTATAAGCCGAGGGGGCACTTTCAGCCTCAAAAAAGAGGCTGAAAATCTCGGCTTATACTCGAGTATATACGGTAAGTTTGCAAATCAGTAATTTTTGCCCACAATTTGTACTGCTATATATCTTTGGTAAAAATAGCCAGGAAAGTACAAATGCCCCCCAAATGACCCCTTTTTGGAAAGTAGACATTCCAATGTATTTAGTAACAGGTATGGTGAGATTTTTGAAAGTTGTAATTTTTTTTCTCACATCTCTTTTCAAAATTAAGATTTTTTGCACAAAATTGTCACTGTAATAGCTTATTTCTCTCACATTGCATGTGCATACCACAAATGACACCCCAAAATACATCCTGATACTCCTCCTGAGTATTACGATACCACATGTGTGGGACTTTTTTACTGCCTGGCCACATATGGAGGCTCAACATGCAGGAAGCACCATCATGTGTTCTAGGAGCATAAATTACACATCTAATTTGTTGACTACCTATTACAATTTTGCTTTCAATAATTTTTATTTGACGGAAATATGCAAATTACAGTATAAGAAGGTTACATTCACAGAGTATCCGTAACAATACAACATATGGTATCAAAAATTACAAATTGCCATAAATCATGTAATAAACAGAGTACGATGTCATTAAAATCGTAGGATCAACATGACAGACCAGAGATATTAAGGGAGGGGTCAACACCTTGCTCCGTGTACCCCAAATGGGAACTCCCTGTACACAGGAGCAAGAGAATACTCCCATGTAAAGGGTAGCAATGATGTCGAACATAGTAACATCTCCAGTATATTCAATAGGTGCGATGAGAAAGGCAAATCGCTTTATGGAAATAAAACATGAAATAGTAACAGTAAAACCTGAGGGTTAATGGCGGGGAAGAAATGTCCGGATGTGAAGAACCGGTAATGCCCAGGATATATATTTAAGAGGAAGGGGGAGGGGGAGGGGTGGAGAATGGCGAGAGAGAAAAAAAAATATGGGAAAGGTACATGAGGCCGCGTGTGACATGCTTCTCTCACTAAACGGTATGAATGTTTAAGGGATTACAGGCATGGTCGATTCGTACCATTCTAGCCAGGGTTTCCAGCGATTGATTGATTTAGGCAATAGTCCTTCCGCGGAGGCGTACATACGTTCATACATGCCATGTAAGTGCGTTGCTCTTATGGCTTCAGTGTGTGAAGGGAGGTCAGGGGATTTCCAATTACGTGCAATGGTCAACCTACCTATTACAATTTTGAAGGCCTTGGAGCACCAGGACAATGAAAAGGCCCACAAAATGACCCCATTTTGAAAAGTTCATTTTTTTCAAGAAGTTTTTGGAAAATGTGGAAAAAAACGAAAACGCATTTTTTACACAAGGTTGTCTGTTTATAAGATATTTCCAACACATAGCAAAAATGACACCCCATAATATATTCTGCTTTAAACAATACAAAGTAGCTGCATACGCGGACAACATCCTATTATTCTTCTCAGATCCCATAACCACTATTCCAAACCTCCTTAAAGACTTTACCCTGTTTAAACAACTCTCCAACCTGCAGACCAATTTTAACAAATCAAAAGCCCTCAATATCACACTCCTGAATACATTAGTATCCCAATGTAAACATAACTTCCCCTTTAGATGGGAACCACATGCACTAACATACTCGAGTATTAAGCTTCCTACCAAGATGTCTGAACTATACGCCATAAACTTCTTGCCAACCTTGCAGAAGATTCAGGGAGATCTGCATAACTGGCATAACAGCCACTTTTCGTGGTTTCGCAGAGCTGCTATCTTGAAGATGAACGTCCTCCCTAGATTACTCTACCTCATACAAGCCATTCCCATAAACCCCTGCCCTCTCTTTTTATACCTCATACACGAACATGTGCAGAACCTTCATATGGTCCTCCAACACCCCTAGATTGAGTTGGGACGGAATGAAACTCCATAAACGGAAAGATGGGATAGGCCTCCCAGATGTTCACAAATACTACTGGGCATGCCAGCTCACAAGAATAGTTGACTGGCATGTGCACTCACACACCAAAGACTGGATCCAAATTAAAAATGCCTTTGCTCAGACACCAGTCTCCCACCTTCCCTGGATCACCCAGATGTCTATACCTAAAGAATACTTTGCCCAGCCGCTAATAGGTCCCATGCTGCTGAACTTCAAACTAGCATGCAAACCACTCAATATGACCCCCTCCCTGGGGCCTATGACCCCGCTAACTCTAAACCCTGATTTCCAGCCTGGTCTTACTGCACATAGCCCACAGTACTCCCTCTAAGCTCCACCGTTTAGAGCCCAACAACTCTTTCAAGATGGGACAATCCTCTCATACTCAGAAATCCCAGCAGTGCTCCCAGAACTCCACATCCCTTTCTTTAAATACCTTCAGACCAGACACTTTTTTCAAAACACACAACCACTCACCCAATGGTGTAGGGATCTTGCTCCCTTCAAACACATATGCAACAGCTCAGAACCCTAGAAACACCTAATCTCAGAGATTTACGCATTACTTTTTTCTGACGAAAACTCAAACACAAAGATAAAACAACAATGGGAGATTGAACTAGTAATCGATTTATCTGGAGAAGACTGGGAACGCATTAGGGATGAGGCGAACACCCCCCGGTTCGGTTCGCACCAGAACTTTCGAACGGACCCCAAATTCGAACGAACTTTAGAACCCCATTGAAGTCTATGGGACTCGAACGTTCGAAATGAAAAGTGCTAATTTTAACGGCTAATATGCAAGATACTGTCCTAAAAAGGGTTTGGGGACCTGGCTCCTGCCCCAGGGGACATGGGTCAATGCCTAAAATGTTTTTAAAAATGGCCGTTTTGGCGGGAGCACTGATTTTAATGACGATTAAAGTGAAAAAAAAAAGTGAAATATTCCTTTAAATATGGTGCCTGGGGGGTGTCTGTAGTATGCCTGTGAAGTGCCACGTGTTTCCCGTGTTTAGAACAGTCCCTGCACAAAATGACATTAAACGGAAATAACACCATTTAAAACTGCTTGCAGTTTTAATGTTATATCTGGTTCCTGCAATATGGTTGAAAATCATTGAGAAAAATGGCATGGGTAGCCCTCCCTGCCCATTACCAGCCTATTTGGGTCTTGTACGCATATTAAGGGGAACCCTGTACCCATATTAAAAAAAGGAAATGCGTGTGGCCCCCAGGCCCTATATACTCAGAACAGCAGTATACAGGCGGTGCAAACAAGACAGGGACTGTGTAGGTTTGTTGTGTTAAGTTGAATCTGTTTGTAATTTTCAACTGGTACATTTTTAAAGTGTAGCTCCAGTCAAAAAAACTATTTTTAAGCTTTTTGGAAAATATAGGGAAGGGTTATCACCCCTGTATAATTTGTTTTGTCGTCCATCTTTTTTCATCTCACTTGCTGTTGTCTCCTTCCGTTTGCAAGTAGGAGATGTTTGTAAATTGGATGTTTGAAAGTAGGGGCCTGCCCTATATGCTCTGCAGAAATGGCGGAACAAGGTGTTGGTTTTGCCACAACATTGTAAGCCCTCAAAGTGACTCTTGGTGGGCGCTGGAGCGCCCTGCTGTGAACGATTATATCAAGAATTGTAATTACATGCCATTGTTGAACAGTGGTAGAAAAATTGACCTTTGGTGGTTGTGGTGCTGGTGCCACAACACTATAAGTCCTCAGAGTTACTCTGGGTGGGCACAGGAAGGGGCCCTCCTGTGAAATATTATATCAAGAATTGTAATTACATGTCCCTGTTAAACAGGGGCAGAAAAATTTGGCCTTAGGCACTGCTGCTGGTGCCACCACACTGCAACCTCTTCCATATACTCTAGTTTTATTGCAGGAATTAGCCCTGCTGCAAAGCATTGCATCAAAAATTGTACTTAAACGCCCCTGTTAAACAGGGGCAGAAAAATGTGGCCTTAGGCACTGCTGCTGGTGCCACCATACTGCAACCTCTTCCATATACTCTAGTTTTATTGCAGGAATCAGCCCTGCTGCAAAGTTATGTTATATTCATGTTTCTGTTATTGTAAAAATTTAATAAAATCTTTTGGAAAAAGAAAATACATTCTGCTACTCCTCCTGATTATAATGATACCACATGTGTGAGACTTTTACACAGTCTGGTCACATACAGAGGCCCAACATTGAAGTAGCACCTTCAAGCATTCTAGGAGCATAAATTGCACATTTCATTTCTCAACAACCTATTACAGTTTTGAAGGCCCTGGGGCACCAGGACAATGGAAACCCCCACAAAAATGACTCCATTTTGGAAAGCTAACACCCCAACATATAATCTATGAGGCATAATGAGTCTTTTGAACAATTCTTTTTTTCCAGAAGTTTTTGTAAAATGGGGAAAAAAATTAAAACACTTTTTTTTTTACACCAAGTTGTCAGTTTATAAGATATTTCCAACACATAGCATTTACATAGCAAAAATTACACCCAAAATATATTCCGACACTCCTTCTGAGCATGGCGATACCAAATGTGTGAGACTTTTACACAGCCTGGTCACATACAGAGATTCAACATGCAAGGAACACCGTCAGGTTTTCCATGGACACATAGCAGGCACAGACCAAGAATTACATCCCAAAATACATTATACTGAGCAAAGGGTAAACAAAAGATTACATGTGGTTTTAGTAGCACAGTTCTCCACAGGAGGATAGCACTGGTCCAGGCAGCAGGCAGGGACCTAGTCAGCAATGGCAAACAAAATTGTTCAGGCATATACAGTCCAGGGTCAGTGCAGGTAGAGATATTGTCAGCAGTGTCAAAAATATTGGTCCTGGTAGTAGGCACGAACATGGTCCATGTGGTGTGGCCAGTGTAACAGGCAGAGGCATGATGGCAGTAAGTCCTACAGGCAGCAGGCAGAAGTAGGGCCTTGTTCAGGACAGAATGGGGACAGGGGTAGAGGCTTCTCCCACCCAAATATCTTTGAAGCCTCTGAGTCTCCAGACCTTAATCTAGGAATGAGAAAAAAAAATCTTATCTTCATCCAGAAAAACTATTCTGGAGACCCTCACATATGTGAGATGCCTGTGTTGAATCCCACTAGTCCAGTAGCAGGGTACAAGATCAGTCCAAGAGGCAGGCAAAAAACAAAGTCAAACAGTCCAAGGTCAGTTCCAGATCAGGCAGAGGTATTTACAGAATCGTTAAGCAGAAGCGAGGTCAAACAACAGTCCAGGGTCAGTTGCAGATCAGGCAGAGGTATGTGCAGAATCTGTAGGCAGAATCATGGTCAAATAACAGTCCAGGGTCAGTTCCAGGACACTGGGGACAGTAATAAGATGTGTCTTTTTTGACTCCTCCACTGGTACAAATCTTACTTTTTTTACATGTTTGGCCTGTTGGTTTGGGAGGCATTTTATTTGGAAAGTGGCATTCGGAGAGCTGACTAAGAACATCTTGTTGGCTTTTTGCTGGTGGGCAGTTCAGGAATATAAGGGCGGTGGAAATTTCCACCTGGTAGCCAAGGAAGGGTAGGGGGTTTTGGGTGGATTTGCTTTAAATTATATAGGAGTTGTATATGGCCAAATTAAAAAAATTAATTGCTACTTTTTTATACCAATGATATGTCCGTCTTGTGGCAAGGTAGGGTTTGAGCATTTGGTCATTGAAGTTGACTTCCCTCATGAACAAATTGTATTTGTGGACGCATGTTGGCTTTTGGATGGGGCCATTCCTTCTGGGGATTTCCAGGAAGGTATTATTGTGGATTGAAGACAGCATGTAGACATCCCTTCTGTCCCTCCATTTCACTGCGAGAATCCCCTTGTTTTGCAGACTTGCTGTCTCTCAGCTTCATATTGACATGTCTTTGAGTAAAGCCTTTCCGATTCTTTCTTACGGTGGAACATGTTGGCGTCTTCTTCAGGTGAAGGTTGTGGAACAGGGGCAGACTTGTGTAGAAGTTGTCTACATACAAGTGGTAGCAATCCTCCAGTAAGGAGTATATGAGGTCCCAAACAACTTTCCCACTTGATCCCAAGTAATCTGGGGGATGCAGCTGGGTGTCCTTCCCTTCACACACTATGAAGGCATACAGTACCTGACCGCGAGATTGTGTTTACAGTGAAATCTCATCATGCTGGTTCTCAGCGACAGGGCACTGTATATCTCACACTGGCACATTTTCCTATTGCAGCCAGTGTGAGAGAGAAGCGGCAATGTTGTCTCTCTAATAGAGCTGGCATGGCTACCCCTCCAGGGTCATACCAGGCCCTTAGGTACCTTAGATAACCTACACCAAAAAAACAGCGTGGGGATCCCCCATAATCCATACTGGACCCCTATCCGAGCACGCAGCCCTGCCGGTCAGGAAAGGGGGTGGGGACGAGTGAGCAGAAGAGAAGAGGGAAGAAGGTCGCAGAAGATCAGGCCACCGCTTGCAAAAGAGCTGGAAAAAGATAGAGGAGGAGTCGGCAGAAGAACCGGAGGGCATGAGAAGACACCGGATAGTGGGAGAAGAGGTCGGAGAGTGCAGAGAAGAATCAGAGAGTGTGAAGAAGTCGGAAGAAGACCCCCAAAGTCAGAAGAAGACCCCCGGAGCTACCTAATAAACTACTTTGAAAGTCTGTGTTGTGTGTTTTTTTTATTGACACTTTTTTCCCCAGGTAATTGGGTAGGGGTACGGTGTACCCCAATGCTCATTCTCATAGGGTGAGAGGCTGGGATCCTTATTAAAGTGGACTCCCGAATTCCGATAAGTCCCCACCCGCAGACCCTGGCAACCAACGACCAGGGTTGCTGGGAAGAAGCCCTTATCCTCATCAACATGGGGACAAGGTGCTTTGGGGTGGCAGGGCCGCAGGGCACCCCATTCCCAAAGCACCCACTCCCCATGTTGAGGGCATGCAGCCTGGTACAGTTCAGGTGGGGGGGGGGCGCTCGCTAGTCCCCACCCCCTTTCCTGACAGGCCGGGCTGCGTGCTCGGATAGGGGTCGGTATGGTTTCTGGGGGGTGCCCCATGGCGTTCCCCTTAAAATCCATACCAGACCTTAGGGCCTGGTATGCTCCTGGAGGGGAACCCATGCCTTTTTTTATTTAAAGTTTGTCATGGAGTTCTCCCTCAAGATTCATACCAAACACAGTGCCTGCTATTGGCAGGAATACAAGTCGGATCCCCGCACCAGTGTGAACCCAGCCTCAATGTCAGCAATGTTTGTCGCTCATTGGGAAAGGAAAATAAACATTTTTCCTTTCCCGATGCGAGCCGGCTCGGCGCTGGCACCCGCGACGGGAGGGTGTTAATCTTGCCGATAAAAGCATGGTCACCTACTGTATTTGTACACTCTGGCTCAGTCACATAATTTGTACACCTTCACCCCATAGCAGGCCCTTTTAGGATAAATTGCTTGATTTTAACCACTTGCCGACCGCCGCACGACGATGTACGTCGACAGAATGGCACGGGCAGGCATATGGGCGTACCTGTACGTCCCTGCCTTCCCGCGGGTGAGGGGCCCGATCGGGCCCCCCCCTGTGCCAGCGGTGGTCGGAATCCATTCAGGAGCGATCCGGGATGAGGGGGCGGCCATTCGTTCATGGTCACCCCCTCGCGATCGCTCCTGACGAATGGAAGTGAGGCGTGACATCACTTCCTCTCCTGTAATGTAAACACAGGCAGAGGAAGTGATGTAATCTCTCCTCCGTGTCGGTATTTTTCGTTCCGGCACCGAGGAGAGAGGATCGGTGAGTTGCACCAACACGACACTACACAGTAGAACATGCCAGGCACACTCTCACCCCCCTTCACCCCCCGATCACCCCCCCAATCACCCCTGCCCCCCAGTCACAGTTTTTTTTTTTTTTGCATTGGTGTCATTTGTGACTGTAATAACTGTTAGGGCAGTTAGGGTTAGCCCCCTTTAGTTCTAAGGGACCCCCCTAACCCCCCCAATAAAGGCTGGGTTCACATTGCAGCGGTTTATGAGAACGGATGTGATTCGCTCCGCACTGCAGTGCAAATCACATTGGATCTCTGTGCGATTCGAGTTCAGCCATACAGATAGTATGGCTGAATTCGCGTTGCACCCGCCGCACCCGCCGCAAACTCGCACGGGACCCTTTTTTTTGGTCCGCAGCAGAATCGGATCGCATGGGTGTTCACACCATGCAATCCGAGTTTGCAGATCGCACTGCATATGCGAACTGATCTGGGGGTGTCATTAACATTTCACTGACACTCCCAGCAGTTCGCATAGGGCAGTGTGAACTGCCGCCGGGAGGCATGCGATGCGGGAACCCGCCGCGGATTCGTGGCGTTCCCGCATCGCTCCAGTGTGAACCCAGCCTAATAAGCGATCGTTTTTCTGATCGCTGTATTAGTGTCACAGGTGACGCTAGTTAGGCAGGTAGGTATTTAGGTTCGCCGCAGCTTTTTATAGCGCCAGGGACCCCCATATACTACCGCATAAAGCCCCCTGATTGCCCCCTAGTTAACCCTTTCACCAGTGATCACCATATAACTGTTACAGGTGACGCTGGTTGGTTAGTTATTTTTTTATAGTTTCAGGGCACCCGCCATTTATTACCTAATAAAGGTTTAACCCCCTGATCACCCGGCGGGTGATATAAGTTTGAGGGTCAGATAAGGTCTGCGTCGCCCCAGGCAGCGTCAGGTTAGTGCCAGTACCGCTAACACCCACGCACAAAGCATACACCTCCCTTAGTAATATAGTATCTGATCAGATCTATATTAGCATCGCCAGCAGTTTAGGTTTCCCAAAACGCATTGTTAGCGGGATCAGCCCAGATACCTGCTAGCACCTGCGTTTAGCCCCTCTGCCAAGCCCAGACCAGCCCACCCAAGTGCAGTATCGATCGATCACTGTCACTTACAAAACACAACACACATAACTGCAGTGTTTGCAGAGTCAGGCCTGATCCCTGCGATCGCTAACAGTTTTTCTTGTAGCGTTTTGATACAGTCGCTGACAGCCTAGGTGCTTTTTTACCTGTGAGTCTCACTAGTGTACCCCTACATTTAGGGGTGTCTACTTTCCAAAATGGGGTCATTTGGGGGGGGGGGGGGTTGTGCCATCTTGGCATTTTATGGCCTTCAAAACTGTAATAGGTAGTGAGGAGTGAAGTCAAAAATTTACGCCCTTAGAAAGCCTGAAGGCTGTGCTTGGTTTTCGGGCCCCGTACGCGGCTAGGCTCCCAAAAAGTCCCACATATGTGGTATCCCCGTACTCAGGAGAAGCAGCAGAACTTATTTTGGGGTGTCATTTCACATATGCCCATAGCATGTGTGAGTAATATATCATTTAGTGACAACTTTGTGAAAAAAAAAAAAAAGTTTGTAATTTTCCCGCAACTTGTGCCAAATATAAAATATTCCATGGACTCAACATGCCTCTCAGCAAATAGCTTGGGGTGTCTACTTTCTAAAATGGGGTCATTTGTGGGGGTTTTGTGCCATCTTGGCATTTTATGGCCTTCAAAACTGTAATAGGTAGTGAGGAGTGAAGTCAAAAATTTACGCCCTTAGAAAACCTGAAGGCGGTTCTTGGCTTTCAGGGCCCCGTACGCGGCTAGGCTCCCAAAAAATCCCACACATGTGGTATCCCCATACTCAGGAGAAGCATCAGAATTTATTTTGGGGTGTCATTTCACATATGCCCATGGCATGCGTGAGCAATATATAATTTAGTGACAACTTTGTGAAAAAAATAAATAAAATAAAAAAGTTTGTAATTTTCCCGCAACTTGTGGCAAAATATAAAATATTCCATGGACTCAACATGCCTCTCAGCAAATAGCTTGGGGTGTCTACTTTCTAAAATGGGGTCATTTGTGGGGGTTTTGTGCCATCTTGGCATTTTATGGCCTTCAAAACTGTAATAGGTAGTGAGGAGTGAAGTCAAAAATGTACGCCCTTAGAAAGCATGAAGGCGGTTCTTGGCTTTCGGGGCCCCATACGCGGCTAGGCTCCCAAAAAGTCCCACATATGTGGTATCCCCATACTCAGGAGAAGCAGCAGAACTTATTTTGAGGTGTCATTTCACATATGCCCATAGCATGTGTGAGCAATATATCATTTAGTGACAACTTTGTGAAAAAAAAATAAAAAAAAATAAAAGTTTGTAATTTTCCCGCAACTTGTGCCAAATATAAAATATTCCATGGACTCAACATGCCTCTCAGCAAATAGCTTGGGGTGTCTACTTTCTAAAATTGGGTCATTTGTGGGGGTTTTGTGCCATCTTGGCATTTTATGGCCTTCAAAACTGTGATAGGTAGTGAGGAGTGAAATTACAAATGTATGCCCTTAGAAATCCTGAAGGCGGTGCTTGGCTTTTCGGGGCCCCGTACGCGGCTAGGCTTCCAAAAAGTCGACCACATGTGGTATCCCCGTACTCAGGAGAAGCAGCAGAATGTATTTTGGGGTACAATTCCACATATAACCATGGCATGTGTGAGCAATATATCATTTAGTGACAACTTTGTGTAAAAAAAAAATTATAATTTTTTTTTTGTCATTATTCAATCGCTTGAGGCAAAAAAATAAAATATTCAATGGGCTCAACATGCCTCTTATCAATTTCCTTAGGGTATCTACTTTCCAAAATGGGGTCATTTGGGGGGTTTTGTACTGCCCTGCCATTTTAGCACCTCAAGAAATGAGATAGGCAGTCATAAACTAAAAGCTGCGTAAATTCCAGAAAACGTACCATAGTTTGTAGATGTGACAACTTTTGCGCAAACCAATAAATATACAGTTATTGACTTTTTTTTTACCAAAGACATGTGGCTGAATACATTTTGGCCTAAATGTATGACTAAAATTGAGTTTATTGGATTTTTCTAATAACAAAAAGTAGAAAATATAATTTTTTTTCAAAATTTGCAGTCTTTTTACGTTTATATCGCAAAAAATAAAAATCGCAGAGTCAGTCAAATACCTTTAAAAGAAAGCTCTATTTGTGGGAAAAAAGGACGCAAATTTTGTTTGGGTAAAACATTGCATGACCGCACAATTACCAGTTAAAGCAGCGCAGTGCCAAATTGTAAAAAGATCTCTGGTCATTGACCAGCAAAATGGTCCAGTCTGAAAGTGGTTAAATGTATTATTTGATCCATAGACCATTTCTCCTGAAGAAGTGTTTTTTGACATGAAACCGGTTGAGGAAACAACATACACTCCACTTCAACAGAAACCTTTTTTTTCCAGTCTTTTTTTATTTGTTGTGCAAAAAATAAAAACTCCAGCAGTGTTCAAATATGACCAAAAGAAAGCTCTATTTATGTGAACAAAATGATAAAAAAAAATCTTTGGGTACAGTGTAGCATGACCGCGCAATTGTCATTCAAAGTGCGACAGAGCTGAAAGCTGAAAATTGGCTTGGGCAGGAAGGGGGTATAAGTGCCTGTTATTGAAGTGGTTAAACAATATACCGCATATTTCTGTACCATTTAGGAAATTATATCATGCTCTAGACATTATTTCCATGTGCACTACTCCAGGTTTTAGCAGAGCAAGGGTTTTGGCGCTATTTGTTTTCAGGGAGCTATAGTAAATTCGGTTTTGTAAGTATTTTTTCACCAGCGATATAGCGAATACCGTTTTAGCGCTAATTAGCATGATTAGCACTAATTTCCACTGTGGCGCTATAGTAAACTACCCCCACTGTATCTGTTATGGGAATACCTGTAGTGAGTGGCGACCAGTGGCTGAAAACGTCAGGCTAAGCACAGTTTTCAATTCTTAAGAGGCTAAATTGTCTGAACCGCTAGACCAATGATCAGTTTCAAAGTCCCAAGCCAAAGTCGGTGGAGAAGAATTTTGTAGTCGGGGGGCCACAAGCCAAGGTCAGTGCAGGAGAAGAGTTTTGTAGTTGGAGTCATAAGCCAAGGTTGATTCCAAGTTGCAATAGAAGTAGCTTGTGGCAGCCAGCAGGAGTGTAGAGCACAATAATCTGGCAATAATCTGGCAAACAGGAAGTGCAGAGACATGGCTTAAATCCGGAATTTCATGGGAGTAGCAAACAGTTCAAGGTTCAGCAGAAGTCAAGGCACAATGTCGGCGGCACCTACTGTAACTGCTTTATGCTTGTATTCACCAAATTTCTTTGGTGAATACAAGAAGAATCAAGGTGAAGGTCCATACTGCTGAAGAAAAAAAGAGTTATTCTCATCAACAGTATGTTTTCAAATGCTAACAGGATAACAATGTTGTCCTCAAGGCTACATGCCCACAGACATTTTTAAAAACAAGCTGTAGAGCTAGTAACGATGCCCTGGAAAAAGCAGTATTAAAAAACACATTTTACATTAGCGTTAATGCGCGTTTATGTGCGTTATTACACGTTAGTGTCAAGTAGTGTTTTTAAAAAAATATACACCTCTCGGCTATATTACACTCCCAAATTATCCACAATACCACAGAAACCAAATAAAATATGTTAGAGAGCTTTTGTCGGTGCCATTTTGGCAGGAGAGAGAGAGGAGAGAGTCTTTTTGTGTTTAGGTGATTTTTTTGAGTTTTTCGTATGGATCCTGTCATCCAGAAGATAGATGAAGCAATCCTTCTGATTGTCTTGCGGAGTCTGCGGAGAAGGAGAGAAGCAGCAAACGTTGTCAGTTTTGGGTGCATTCAATGGTATCCCATTGGGTGTCTACAGGGTACTTTACAAATATGTATTCCCAACCGCGCTCATATACAGCAAAATGCCTCAACTTCACAAGGATGTCTATGCCTCTCTTTGATGAGCTGTTGGAGTGGCTCAGGCCAAGGCTGACGAGGATGGACATCATAATGTGGAGCTCTATGTCACGGGAGGAATGGCTTCTAGTGACACCCAGGTAAGTGCAATTTACACATATGGGTTTGGGTTAGTGGACAGGGTTTGGGGTAGGGGATAGGGTTAGGGGTAGGGGATAGGGTTAGTGGATAGGGTTGGGGTAGGGGGATAGGGGTATGAGTTAGGGTTAGGGGATAGGGTTAGAGGATAGGGTTAGGGGTAGGGGATAGGGTTAGAGGATAGGAATAGGTGTAGGGGATAGGCTTTAATGGATTGGGCTAGGGGTAGGGGATAGGGTTATGGGTAGGGGATAGGGTTAGTGGATAGGGTTAGAGGTAGGGGATAGGGTTAGTGGATAAGGGTTAGGTTTAGGGGTAGGGGTTAGGGGTTATGGTTAAGGGTAGGGTTAGAACTTCTTATTTTTATGCAATTTTTTAAAAATATGTTACATTTTTATGTTATCTTAGGTTCCTTGTCACTGGACAAAGTTATGTCTTTTTGCATCACTATTTCCTCCTTGGCCTCACAATGGTGTCCAGAGTTACAAAGGAAAAATGTGTGGCAATATGGGGGGAGTTTCATGCATTTTTAATGCCAGAGCCCACAGAAGACATCTGGGAATCAGTTGTTGACACTTTTTGGGAGAAAACTCAAAATTCTATCGGTGCCCTTGATGGGAAACACATCAGGGTGAAGAAGCCTCCCCACTCTGGATCATCCTATTTTAACTATAAAAAATATTTTTCAGTGGTTCTCCTGGCATTGGCTGATGCACATCTTAAATTCCTTGTTGTGGATGTGTGAGCATAGGGAAGTCAAGGTGACGCCCGCATATTTTGTGAGTTGGGCTTCGGACATCGTCTACATGAAGGACGACTCAATATTCCTACCAGCAGGCCTCTACCCTGCACTCAGGAACCCAGCTTGCCATTGGTCATGGTGGCAGATGAGGCCTTTGGACTGGGTGAAAATCTTATGAGGCCATACAGTGGCTATGGTCTCAGCCATCAACAAAAAATATATAATTATAGGCTCAGCTGTGCGCGCCATGTTGTCTAATGTGCTTTTGGGGTGTGCACGGCCAACTGGCAAGTTTTGCTAACCTGTATGCAACTTGATGTTGAGAACACCATTAAAGTTGTTCTGGCATGCTGTGTTCTGCACAATTGTCTGTGTGACAATGACAGAACCAATGTTGAACCAGAGCCCAGTAACCATGTTCAGAGAGTCCAATTTATGGGACGGCACATGTATTGAGCATCGGAAACCAATTTGCTGATTTTTTTGTATCCCCTGATGGTGTCATGGCAGAATGATCATGTGTAAAAAAAAAAAAATGGAATACATCTAGCTTTACTTTCTTGTATTTTTTTAAATCTGCCTTTGGACAAGCGTATGCTAGCCCTTTTTGGGCTTAGCATACGTCTGTCTGAAGACAGAGTGTAAACTAATCCTTTGGACGCTGCCTTTGGACGTATGCTAGCCACTTTTGGGCTTAGCATATATTTGTCCAAAGGCAAGTGCAAAGGAGTCCTTTGTACTCTGCCTTTGGACGAGTGTGTGCTAACCCTTTTTGGGCTTAGCATACGTTTGTCCGAAGGCAGAGTGCAGAATGAATGAATGAATGAAATACTTGTATAGCGCACAATGCGAACTGAATCGCCTCTAGGCGCTGTCTCTAGGCAAGTGCAGAGGAGTCCTTTGCACTCTGCCTTTGGACAAGAGTATTCTAACCCTTTTTGGGCTTAGTATATGTCTGGCTGAAGGCAGAGTGCAAAGGAGTGCTGTTGTGCATCATATAAAACACAAATAAAACAAATGTATTTTCAGACAAAAATTATATTTATTTATCAAAAATAAAAGGGTTGGTTGATCACAACTGATGATAGGTGGAAGTGGATGCTTGCTCACCATGGGGATGTGGGGATTCGGGATGGGGTAATGATTGGGGCTGGGGTTAAGGCCAAAAATCACGCTGGTAGCGGGGTACAGGATATGGAGGAGCTGTTCTCTCATGATGAAAATGGGAGGTGGAAGGTGCAAATTCACCGTAGGAGTGTGGGGTGTAAAATGAGGTCTTGGACGAGATAAGTGGTGGCTGGCATTGAGGAGGGGGCTGATATTGAGACAGGCAGACATAACAGACGGGCAGTTACCTCATCTCCACACTCAACACTTGCCACACTCATTGCATATGGTAATGCAGTGCTAGT
The DNA here is from genome assembly GCF_037356315.1 of Lithobates pipiens. Lineage (NCBI taxonomy): Eukaryota > Metazoa > Chordata > Amphibia > Anura > Ranidae > Lithobates > Lithobates pipiens. Next base: position 152,759,501 of record NW_027507686.1, on the reverse strand, counting down.
GCTCTCCATGGGACTGGTGGGTCTGTCAACCTGGGACTCTTACACAGCCACCTTTTTTTGCAAAGTAATGTTAGAAGTTGTCCTGCAGACAATAAAAAATGTATAAAGTTAAACAATATCCATGGAAAATACCACTTGAAAAGCAATGTACATAAGGAAATATATGATGATAAAATAACGAAAAAAAAATAAAAAGTACTGTCTGCTGGTATTTATCATATTTTGGCGTACCAAAGCCAAATTATTATGATAGATATGAGGTTTTTTGACAGGGGCTGGTGCTACACTTCATGCTGCCTTCCATACAGGAATATCCTGCTTTTACAGATATTACAGTGTCCAATAAAACGATTACAGCTGAAAAATGCCAGAGCTCAAAAACGCAGAAAAACTGTGATGCGGTGTGTATGTGCGTTTTTGCACTTTTTTTGCATCTGGTGTTTTTACAGCTCTATTATTGGAGCTTCAGAATGCCCTGGTCCTGGGTTTTTTTTGGATCTTACTGCCACTTACAGCTCAAAAATGCCATGGTGGGCATGAGGCCATAGGCTAACATGGAGAAGCTGCAAAAAACGATTAAAAATGCAGCTGTAAAAACATCCCAGGGCATGAGGCCTAAATGATGACACCATCTCTCTTGTCTGTCTAATCTGGAACTTCAAAGGGTGACAATGAAAACTGAAAAATATGAATATCTAGTCAAAGGAATGAATTTGATTGGTTATGGTGGTTACAGGTCAAATGTCAAAATGTTTTATGTAGTTCACAAGTAAGACAGTTCTACACACTTTTGCGCATTAATAGCATACTGTTGCTAATTTTTGTTTAATTGCTCTCAGTGTTAATTTGATAGGAGGGCCCTGATAATTTCAAGTTAAAGTGGTTATTATCCTGTTAATAATCCATTCTGTGATTGTTGATCACAAGCTCACTCTTCAGAATATTTGTACAAAAGGCAAAAATGTATTGACGTCAACCTTCCTTCCTTATCATGGTGTATTTGTCAGCTTCTCTGTAATAATAATTCCATGAATAAAAGATAGTGAAATTTAATTAAAACTCAATATAATGAAATACGCTTGATGTATCCCCTGCCTGTGTAGCTCATATAATAAGCACATTATGTTTGAATAGTGAACTGCAAGCCATTAAGCATTGCTTTTAATTAAACAATAAAGAATACAACCGTTTTTCTGTTAATGTGTTAGTATATGCTACCGTGATGTGCTTCTTTAAAAATGAATTGTCTTGGAGTGTACTTAAGTATTATTGATCTTCCTGATATGCAATGTTTAACCTAACATTTAAAATAGATTTTATTCCATTATACGTTTGTGATGCAAGAATAAAAACAAAGTAGGAAACAAATGGGCACTTGGATTCTAATAGCAATAAGCAATAAATGTCAGCCATCGAAAAATGATGGGCCCAATTTCATCTAGGCACACTTTGTTCTTCTATTATGCCTGCATGAATTTTGCTACAGGCAAAATCTATTACAGATAACAGTTAAGAAGCATTCTAATCTACACAGATAGTCATGGCAAAATGCTAGGGAGAGAATGGTTAGAAAATGTAATATTGTAGTGCAAAATTGACACTTGTGGAAGCCAATGTGTTTTCTTCACTTTTACAACCTTATTTAGCCTTGCATGGGCTCAGATATTAGTGAAGAAATGCATCATTACACCTCAGATAGGTTCTCATGACCTAGCCCAAGGGCAAAGAAATTTTGATAGGTATTGTTAGCTATTGTGTTTTTGTAGACTGCATATATTTTATGGTTACGTTTCAATGCCTTAAACATTAATTAGTACATTTTCCAATGTATTCTTAGTTAATTAAATTTTAACTTAGAATAAAGGATATATAAATAAAGTAATAGAAACAAATAAAAAAAAAAAGTTCTTACTTTTCTATCAAAATGATTTTCATGCCCAATATACAGTATATTCCTCCACATTTTTGGAGCTGTAAGTTTTCTAAACCATTCTGGCAATGGGTCACCACACAAGCAGCTCAAATAACTGAGGTCCAACTTTACCAAAGTGCTTATTCTTTGCAATACTACCAGATGTCCCACCCCATGGCAAAGATTGTTTTTTTTTAGTGCTGTTAGGTGGATGATAGCTCTAAATTGGCGCTCTGCTATTGTCCTCTGGTCCCAAGTATTACAAAAACTAGAGGCTATAAACTAATGGAAATAATTCTCCATACTGTTATGGACACCATGAACATTTTTGAACATAAATGAGAAAATTGGTCCTTTTTTTAGAGGTCTTAGGTATACTGGGTCTAACTGTGATACGATTGGTTATGGATTCATTTAACCTGTGTAATCTGTGAACAAAAGTAGCAGTGTGTGATGTTTCACTATGCTGCTCGCTCTTTTCTGTATGCATTTCCATACCCCCTTTGGGATATAAAAAGTTTGTTTCTTACATTGTTTGTACTGTACATGTGGAGAACTATGATTATATGTGACATCTTGGTCTCCGGCATTCCATTTTTTTGCTGAATTTCTATCGCTGTGTATTACAAGCTGTAATAAAAATTGTTGGTCACTAAAAAAAAAAAAAAAAAAAAAAAACATTTTCAACTCCTTTAGTAAAATAGCCTCAATTTGTTAGCTATGTGTAGGCTGGAGGCTTCATTAAAAAAAAATAAAGCCGGGGGGCGTGTCCAAGATGGCGGAGTGAGAAGACGTGTGCCAGAGAGCTCTGCTGCCCTTTTTATCCTGTAACCTGCTAAACCGTTTGGATTGCTGTATTTTTTGGTGGTTGGGGTCGGTGAATGCCTTCCAGACTCCCAGGGCGCGGAAAAGGGGGTAAGAGACTGAAATTTCCCCCTGATATTCCTCTGGAGACCGGACCGGTTCCCTCTGGGCCTAACGACCGGCCGCCTCGCTGTAACATGGCGTCTCAGACAGACGCGCGAGGGGACGCTGCTGCATCAGCCCCGGGTATCCCTGAAGTTATGGCTGCGATAGCTGCGTGTCAGACGGCCGTTACGTCCTGCCAGGCGGCCCTGACTAATAAGATTGAGGAGGTACAGATGGACGTGGGCCTTCTCCGGCAGGACCTGGATAAAGTCCGCTCCCGAGTGTCGGAGGCTGAGCACAGAGTGGGACTGGTGGAAGATGCGGCGGGGCAGAATACCATCGCCATCCGTTCCCTGCACGCTAGAGTTAAACTGCTGGAGCACCGAGCCGAGGATTCTGAGAACAGATGCCGCCGGAATAATGTGCGCATTGTGGGTCTGGCGGAAGGCGCGGAGGGCCCGAATCCGGCTGTATTTGCGGAGGAGATGCTCCGTTCCCTGCTCCCTGCGGCTCGGTTGTCTCCTTACTTTACGGTGGAGAGGGCCCACAGGCTGCCGCCGCAGCCCGGTCCGCAGGGGTCCCCTCCCCGTACGTTCATCCTACGCCTGCTAAATTTCCGGGACCGAGATGAGCTGCTTCGGGCGGCTAGGGCGGCGGGGGAGCTGACCTACCACAATAACCGGCTGATGCTGTTCCCGGATTTCTCCCTGGAGACGCAGAAGCTCCGCCGCTCCTTTGATGCTGTGAAGGCAGCTCTTCGGGCGAAGGGCATCAAGTACAGCGTACTCTTCCCTGCCAAGCTCCGGGTGATTGATGGGGAAACTACCAGGTTTTTCCTGTCCCCTAAGGAGGCGGCCGCGTGGATTGAAACTATCCCCCCACGGGGATGAAGATGTACCGAACACCTGCACCAAGTTACCTTGTCTATTAGGCTGCTGGACTGTGAGTACTGGTCGGATTGACCCGTGTAGTGGGGTGGTTAGGTGCTTTTGGACTTGTGGGGGGGACTCTAGTGGGACTTGCTTTGGACGCCTGGCATGTGGGAGGGGGGAATTGTGGGGCTCGCGCTGGCTCCGTTGCAGATGCTGTTTTTCCCCCCTAGATTATCACTTGGGGAGCTACATCTTGTCCAGCACCTGGGGAAGCTTGGTTGTCCCAAGCGAGCACTGCAGCCCAGGGAGACCCAGCTTTATATCAAGCCGTTGGAGATGACGAATCCCCTGACCTTCAAAGGAACCTTTCAGGCTACAGTTCCATAAGCTGAGGGTTGTTTCATCTGCCTCCCCTGCACTTTCGGTCCGTTTATGCCCGCTGCTTTCCAGGACAGTGATGGTTCTCCAGTACATTTCTGCGAAGCACAAGGTACTTTAAGTTTGCACCCCTGGCCTCGGTCGGGTGATCTTCTTGACACGGTTTGAAATTTCAGGCAGCATCTCTTGGAATTGATGCTGTTTTACACAGACATGAGGGCAGCACAGATTGAGTGACTCTAACTGTTGCAGCTGATGAGGCGTTGCACGTTGCTGCCTCTTGAGAACACACACGCCTCCTGCTATTAGTTGCCTTCGGGACGGTTTTTAGGGAAACATGCAGACTTACCTTGGGTGGGCTCTGCGGAGTGGGGGAGGGGGGGGGAAGTTGGTCGTTGCTGACTGGGGTTTGCCCACTCTGTGGGTGTTGGTTTGTTATGTTCTGATTTATTTTCTTATGTTTTGTTGTTCTGTTCCTTTAAGGCATGCTCAAATATCCAATATGGGTGACTGTGGGACGGGGGGGGAGGCGGTGGGGGTGGCTCAGTGCTGCTTGGTTGGAGGGGGCGCTGGCACTGTCTGCCGCTGCACCTGTCCGGTCCTGTGTGCCTCATTCTATTTTACTGGTACAATGGTCAAGGTTTCTATGATCTCCTGGAATGTACGGGGGCTGAACTCTGCCCAAAAGAGGACGCTGGTTTTTAACTACCTTAAAAAATACTCCCCACAAGTCTGTGTATTACAGGAGACTCATCTGTTGGGTTCTCGGATTCTGGGTTTAAAAAGGGCCTGGGTTGGCTCGCACTACCACTCCACGCACTCTACTTACTCTAGGGGGGTCAGTATACTGATACACAAGCAGCTGCCTTTCCAGCTCTTGGATATCAAGACTGACCCTGCCGGAAGATATGTGATCCTTCATGCCTTGCTAGCTGACAGCCCTTGCATTTTAGTGGGGTTATATCTCCCCCCCCCCGGCGGATGTGGCCCTGCTTCATGAGTTGATGCAGCGAGTGGTCTCCTATGGGGTGGAAGATGTTTTGATAATGGGGGACTTTAATTTGACTTCAACCCCTGATGTGGATAGGATGGGTGCGACGTCTAGGTGGACGCCTGGTTTGGCTGCCTGGGCTGACAGTTTCGCCCTGACAGACGTCTGGCGCCGGTTTAACCCGGACTCCAGGCGGTTCACGTGCCACTCTAATACTTACCGTACCCTGTCCCGCATTGATATGGTGTACGCCTCCGGCTCCATGCTTCGGCGGGTATTGGAGGTGGACATCCTGTCCAGGGGAATTTCGGACCATGCTCCGCTGCTCCTTAGGTTGTCGTATGGGCAGCCGGGGGAGCGGATATGGAGGCTGTCCAGGTACTGGGTGGAGGATGAGGGGGTGCGGGAGGCAGTACAGGAGGGGATGTGCCACTTCTGGCTGGAGAATGAGGCTGGCTTGTCCCCCCTGGTAACGTGGGATGCCTTTAAAGCTTGGACTAGGGGGGAATATATTGCTAGGATTTCGGCCGCTCGCAGGCAGGCCTCCCACTCTCTGGATGAACTAGAGCGGGTTGCTAAGGAAAAGGAGGAAGGGTATGTGGCTAATCCTGATCAGCTGGCCTATGGGGAATGGCAATTTGCATTGCACCGGTTGTCCCTGAATCGGGTGGAGGGGATGCAGAAGTCACGGCTAGTTACAGCCCAAAAAATTTTTGAGTACGGGGACAAGACTGGACGTCTGATGGCATGGCTGGCTAAGGGACAGTTTGCGGTCAACCACATTCCTGGGGTACGGGCCTTGGACGGGACATTACTGCGGTCCTCAGAGGAGGTGAATCTACGATTTGCCCAGTACTATCGACACCTATACTCGACCAGGGTGGACTATAGCTCTCAGGAGCTGTCTGGATACCTGGAGGGTGTCCCCCTTCCGTCCCTTAGTGTTCAGGCATGTTCGGCACTGGAGAAGGATATTACCTTGGAGGAGGTCCAGGCTGCCCTGTCGCAATTGCAGGCAGGGAGGACCCCTGGGGCAGATGGCCTGCCTAGGGAATTTTACTCACAGTATTTAGATCTACTGGCCCCCCGGCTGGTGTCCCTGTATGCTCAGTGCTTCCGTCTGGAGGCACTACCGGCATCTATGTATGAGGCGGTGGTGGTGTTGGTGCCCAAACCGGGTAAGGATCCTGAAGACTGCTCCTCTTACCGTCCGATATCGCTCTTGAATGTAGATGTCAAGGTGCTGGCGAAAATCCTGGCGAACAGGTTGTCTGCGGTATTAGAGGAGGTGGTCCACTCAGACCAAACTGGGTTTGTACCCGGGAAGGGCACCGACATCAACCTCCGGCGCCTTTTTATTAACTTATCCATAGCGCATAGTAACTGCGGGAAACGGGTCATCGCCTCCCTGGACGCCGAAAAGGCGTTCGACTCGGTGGAATGGGTCTTTTTATGGGAACTCTTGGGTCGCTTCGGGTTTGGGCCTAGGTTTCTCCGTTGGCTGCGGATACTGTATCGGGAACCTCGGGCCCGGGTTCGGACCAATAATAGCCTCTCGACATCCTTCCCACTACAGCGGGGTACGAGGCAGGGCTGCCCCCTTTCCCCAGCCCTGTTTGCATTGGCGATTGAGCCTCTGGCGGTGCTGGTTAGGGCCTCGGAGAGGGTGCGGGGGCTGCGGCTGGGATCGCTGGAGGAGAAAATTTCGTTATACGCGGATGATGCCCTTCTGTATCTCCAGGATGCGGATGACTCCCTGTCAGCGGCTCTTGAGATCTTTAACACCTTTGGTAGATTTTCCGGTATCCGCATCAATTGGTCCAAATCCATTTTATTTCCAATTGACCCGCAAGCTCAGGACCGCACTGTAGATGTGCCTCTCCGCTGGGTCGATCAATTTAAATACTTGGGCATCCGGGTTGGAAGGGAGCTGTCAAGCTTTGGGGAGCTTAATCTGCAGCCGGTCCTGTCCCAGCTTCGGACTAGGTGTGCGGCTTGGGCCACCCTCCCTCTGAACCTTATGGGCCGCATCAATCTGCTGAAGATGATTTTCCTCCCCAAATTCTTGTATGTTTTTCGCCAAAGTCCTACCTGGGTGCCCAAGTCCTTTTTTGCGGAGGTGGACAAATGCGTGGGCTCCTTTATTTGGAGGGGGGGGGACCCCCCGGCTGGCTCGTGCTACCCTGATGCTCCCTGCCCGCTGTGGGGGGTTGGCGTTACCGGATTATCGGGCGTACTTTTGGGCGGCGGTGTTGGTCTCGGTTCGGTGGTGGCTCGCGCTCCCTAGAGGGAATGCTGCTGTGTGCTTAGAAGCGGAGGTCGTGGGGTCATTCACTGAGCTGAGCGCCTTGGTATATAAGGGGGGGCGGGCACGCAGCAAGCTCCCGGCACCTACAAAAACTACCCTCAGGGCATGGATGGTGGCCAGACGAGGGCTTGTTGGCCCGCGGGACTGGTCCCCTCGCTGCCCTCTTTGGGGCAACCCTGGTCTTTCCCATGTACAGAGAGTGCCGGATCCGCGGATTTGGGTTCGATATGGGATTAGCACGTTGGGGAACATATAAGAGGATGGTGTCTTGCTCTCCTACTCAGCCCTCCGGGAGAAGTACCGCTTGCCGGGTTGGATGCTGTTCCGCTACCTCCAGTTACGCCATGCCATCGGGGCACAGTTCCCCTCCCCGATTAGACTGCAGATGGACCCTATTGAGGGGATACTAGTGCAGGAGAGGGTGGATAGGCCCCTGTCGGATCTGTACCTTGGCCTGTTACGGATGGACTCTGCTAAGATGCATAAATTGTGGGACCTGTGGAAGGCAGACTTACCTGGCCTGGATAGGTCTGACTGGGAGGACTGTCTGTCGGATAGCACCGCTATCCTGATATCCTCCAGGGAAAAGCTGATTCAGGTTAAATTCCTGCACAGGGTCTACTACACTCCCCAAAGGCTTCATAAACTGTATCCCCAGCGATCGCGGGACTGCCCCAGATGCAAACAGGCTGTGGGCACGTATTTCCATATGTTCTGGAGTTGTCCCAAAGTTGCTGAATACTGGGCCCAGGTAGTTGACACTATTAATGGTCGCCTCCAGCTGGAACTCCCCCTGTCGCCGGAGTTGGCTTTGCTAGGGATTCAAGACGATGATCAGAGGCCCAGATATACCAAACTGCTGTTGACTTACCTCCTGTTCTATGCCAAAAGGGAAATTATACTGAGGTGGCACACCTCTTCTCCCCCTACGGTTGGTATGTGGGAAAAGTCCATCAATGCGGTGCTCCCGTTATATAAACTCACTTACATGAACAGACACTGTCCCCAAAAATTCTCCAAGGTATGGATGGCATGGACAGGCTGAGGGTGGGGCTGTTGGGTGGGAGAGTGGGGGTCCCACGTCCTTCTAATTACCCTTTTTTCCCTTCTCTTTGTCTTATTCCCTGTAACTTTCCCGTTTTCCCTTTTTTTGGATATGTATTTTCATTTCATGTCTGCTTCCGGTACATGTACTATATGTTGTTTTTCTTTGCTTGGATTTGGTCCATGTTGGGCTTATTTGATGTAACGTGTCTTCATTGTTTGCAATAAAGGAACATTCTGGTTTGTTAAAAAAAAATAAAAAAAAATAAAATAAAGCCTTTAGTCTGTGCATGAAAACTCCCACTTTCAGACTACTGTGTTTATCTACAATATTATCTTTTTGAAGCTGTAATTAGATTACATTTTGCATATTACACTAAAATTAATGAAAATAATTGTATTTTTGTCAATCTATAATTAAAACAAATATTAAAACAGCATTACATGTGTATCCTTATATACACCCAGCCCCCCCCCCCCCCCCCACACACACACACCAAACAAAAACAAAGACTTAAAACAATGATTTAGACATACAAATTAGTTATATAGTTGTCAAACTAAGTTATACATGCTACGTTTGACCCAGGTTTCTAAGCAATAATGACCTCTAAGCTATTTCAGTTAATTTGGACCCAATTGTGCCATCTTGCAAGTAAGCAGTGTTTCCATCAGAGCCTATATAAAAAAAGCTGCACATGCACAGAAGTGCATGGTATCCTCATAAATGGATTAGAGCACCACTCACCTAGGCTTAAAGAGGAACATCAGCCTTATCATAAAAAAACTACAACAAAGGAACCTTCAGAAATGCTTAAGGTGGTTCCATATACCCAGTGAACTGGCTGGCCTCAGGTGACACAGAGAGGTGAAACAAATCCTCTTACATAAGTTGTACCGGTTTATGTGCAGCTTTTTCTTTTCTACATCCAATGAAAGTCTAGAAGCTTGTCTGACTGTTCAGAAAAAAGGGGGCAGTGAGCTGCAGTTAAAATCTGCAGAGCTCAGTGAGCAAAAGTGCTGACTGTAAGAAAGTGACACCCCCCACCCCCACCCCCTCCACACAGCCCACAGTAACAGAGCTGAGGCTGTCTATTGGCTGGAGCTCCTCCCGTCACCTTTATTATTTTGGTGTCAGGAAAACTTTTCACAAGTGACTCATGTTGATAGCAGAGGAATGAAGCAGCAGACAGAAATGACACTTAGTACTTTTAATTGCTTTGTTCATATTTCATGTCTGAGGTTTACAACCACTTTTCTAATGGCAAACAGATACTTATAGATAAAAACAGGCATTGTATTCATTGCATTATTTTTTTTCTCACTGTAGCTTTTCCTTTCCCTCGCCATTTCTCATAATGCCCATTTTCATTAAGGGCAGAGGAATCCATCTCCCTTTAATTCTGCCTTCTGGAACACATGCCAGGAATTTCTCAGGATGCCACTATAAGGTCAGGATTACATCACCTGTGTCTTACCCAACCAGGATGTGTAAAAACAGTAATTGTTAGTAATAGCAAAGAACGTAAGGTTAACTAATGAAAGTAAGAGCTGCATGCTGGTGTGATTTTATATGAAACTGGGGAAAGGTCTGAATTGAGTTGTTTGTCTGCCAACCTGAGTAAGAACAGGTATAGCTAGAACAGGAAGCAGGAATGGAGACAGCTAGGATTCTCAGTACTGTAAAAGTGATTGGGTGGCTGTAGAGCTGCCTGGATCACTTTTACTGAACAGCTGATCAAAGCTGAAATAAAAATTACATCAAGCTTGTGGCTACAGCTGCAGCCTTGAGTTTTTTTTACCACAGAGTCCAAGCCATCAAGGATCTGAAGTGATTAAAAGTGTCTTTAAAATTTAACCTAATGTGTGCATTGCATATCCTATTTTGTGTTTTAGTTTCAAACATTAAATAAACATTTCACATATGACATCATAAAATAGCATTTATAGCGTAGTACTGTACACATGACAGCGTATATTTTATATATATATATATATACATATATATATATATATATATATATATATATATATATATATATATATATAGTACAGGACGCCAAGGTTGGGTCCTGGACGGGTGCTATGTAGCACCAGTATTTGGATTGTGGTCCCTTTAAAGGAGTCACGGTAGACTTCAGGGGGTCACCCAGAATGGGTGAGGAACTCCGGGTGTAGTCATCAGGAGAGGACTGACTCACAGTCCTCTCTATATTAAGAGAGAGTTCCTTGGGACCCGGAATTTGGGGGGGCTCTGAAGTGATGATTGGGTGGGAAAGAGCCTCCCTCCCTGACCACAAGGATTCAGCACACAGGGGGTTAAAGGTCTCCAGCAAAACAGCTCATAAAAGACAGGAAGTAGTGAAAAGGTGGTGGTGAGGAGGAGTAGGTGATTTACACCTGTCTGATGAGCTGTGTTGCTGTTTTGAAGGCTGCAAAAGATTCAATAAGGACTCTCAAAACTTTGGGGCAAAGACCCGGCTACAGAACTGTATGTGTTTTCTTTAACCACTTGCCGACCGCCGCACGCCGATGTACGTCGGCAGAATGGCACGGGCAGGCATAAGCACGTACATGTACGTGATTTGCCTCCCGCGGGTCGGGGGCCCGATCGGGCCCCCGCCCGGTGCCTGCGGCGGTCGGTTTTCGTTCGGGAGCGATCCCGGACGAGGGGACGGCCATTCATTCATGGCCACCCCCTCGCGATCGCTCCCGACGAATGGAAATCCCCGGTGACATCACTTCCTCTCCTGTAATGTAAACACAGGAGAGGAAGTGATGTATTCTCTCCTCCGTGTCGGTATTTTTCGTTCCGACACGGAGGAGAGCGGATCAGTGAGTTGCACCAACACATCCCACACACAGTAGAACATGCCAGGCACACTCACACCCCCCCTTTACCCCCCGATCACCCCCCCAATTACCCCTGCCCCCCAGTCACAGTGACACCAATGTCATTTTTTTTTTTTTTTTTTTTGTTTTGCATTGGTGTCATTTGTGACTGTAATAACTGTTAGGGCAGTTAGGGTTAGCCCCCTTTAGTTCTAATGTACCCCCCTAACCCCCCCAATAAAGGTTTAACCCCGTGATCACCCCCCGTCGCCAGTGTCACTAAGGCTGGGTTCACATTGCAGCGGTTTATGAGAACGAATGTGATTCGCACCGCACTGCAGTGCAAATCACATCCGATCTCTGTGCGATTCGAGTTCAGCCATTCGCCGCACCCGCCGCACCCGCCACACCCGCCGCACCCGCCGCAAATTCGCACGGGACCCTTTTTTTGGCCCGCAGCAGAATCGGATCGCATGGGTGTTCACACCATGCGATCCGAGTTTGCAGATCGCACTGCGATATGCGAACTGATCTGGGGGTGTCAGTAACATTTCACTGACACTCCCAGCAGTTCGCATAGGGCAGTGTGAACTGCCGCCGGGAGGCATGCGATGCGGGAACCCGCCGCGGATTCGCGGCGTTTCCGCATCGCTCCAGTGTGAACCCAGCCTAATAAGCGATCATTTTTCTGATCGCCGTATTAGTGTCACAGGTGACGCTAGTTAGGCAGGTAGGTATTTAGGTTCGCCGCAGCTTTTTATAGCGCTAGGGACCCCCATATACTACCGCATAAAGCCCCCTGATTGCCCCCTAGTTAACCCTTTCACCAGTGATCACCATATAACTGTTACAGGTGACGCTGGTTGGTTAGTTATTTTTTTATAGTTTCAGGGCACCCGCCATTTATTACCTAATAAAGGTTTAACCCCCTGATCACCCGGCAGGTGTCATTTGTGACTAATAACTGTTAGGGCAGTTAGGGTTAGCCCCCTTTAGTTCTAAGGTACCCCCCTAACCCCCCCAATAAAGGTTTAACCCCGTGATCACCCCCCGTCGCCAGTGTCACTAAGGCTGGGTTCACATTGCAGCGGTTTATGAGAACGGATGTGATTCGCACCGCACTGCAGTGCAAATCACATCCGATCTCTGTGCGATTCGAGTTCAGCTATACAGATAGTATGGCTGAATTCGTGTCGCACCCGCCGCACCCGCCGCAAACTCGCACGGGACCCTTTTTTTGGTCCGCAGCAGAATCGGATCGCATGGGTGTTCACACCATGCGATCCAAGTTTGCAGATCGCACTGCGATATGCGAACTGATCTGGGGGTGTCATTAACATTTCACTGACACTCCCAGCAGTTCGCATAGGGCAGTGTGAACTGCCGCCGGGAGGCATGCGATGCGGGAACCCGCCGCGCATTCGTGGCGTTCCCGCATCGCTCCAGTGTGAACCCAGCCTAATAAGCGATCGTTTTTCTGATCGCTGTATTAGTGTCACAGGTGACGCTAGTTAGGCAGGTAGGTATTTAGGTTCGCCGCAGCTTTTTATAGCGCCAGGGACCCCCATATACTACCGCATAAAGCCCCCTGATTGCCCCCTAGTTAACCCTTTCACCAGTGATCACCATATAACTGTTACAGGTGACGCTGGTTGGTTAGTTATTTTTTTATAGTTTCAGGGCACCCGCCATTTATTACCTAGTCTCACTAGTGTACCCCTAAATTTAGGGGTGTCTACTTTCTAAAATGGGGTCATTTGGGGGGGGGGGTTTGTGCCATCTTGGCATTTTATGGCCTTCAAAACTGTAACGCCCTTAGAAAGCCTGAAGGCGGTGCTTGGTTTTTGGGGCCCCGTACGCGGCTAGGCTCCCAAAAAGTCCCACATATGTGGTATCCCCGTACTCAGGAGAAGCAGCAGAATTTATTTTGGGGTGTCATTTCACATATGCCCATGGCATGCGTGAGCAATATATCATTTAGTGACAACTTTGTGAAAAAAAAAAAAAGTTTGTAATTTTCCCGCAACTTGTGGCAAAATATAAAATATTCCATGGACTCAACATGCCTCTCAGCAAATAGCTTGGGGTGTCTACTTTCTAAAATGGGGTCATTTGTGGGGGTTTTGTGCCATCTTGGCATTTTATGGCCTTCAAAACTGTAATAGGTAGTGAGAAGTGAACTCAAAAAATTACGCCCTTAGAAAGCCTGAAGGCGGTGCTTGGTTTTCGGGGCCCCGTACGCGGCTAGGCTCCCAAAAAGTCCCACATATGTGGTATCCCCGTACTCAGGAGAAGCAGCAGAATTTATTTTGGGGTGTCATTTCACATATGCCCATGGCATGCATGAGCAATATATCATTTAGTGACAACTTTGTGAAAAAAAAAAAAAAAAAAAAAAGTTTGTAATTTTCCCGCAACTTGTGGCAAAATATAAAATATTCCATGGACTCAACATGCCTCTCAGCAAATAGCTTGGGGTGTCTACTTTCTAAAATGGGGTCATTTGTGGGGGTTTTGTGCCATCTTGGCATTTTATGGCCTTCAAAACTGTAATAGGTAGTGAGGCGTGAAATCAAAAATTTACGCCCTTAGAAAGCCTGAAGGCGGTGCTTGGTTTTCGGGGCCCTGTACGCGGCTAGGCTCCCAAAAAGTCCCACATATGTGGTATCCCCGTACTCAGGAGAAGCAGCAGAATTTATTTTGGGGTGTCATTTCACATACGCCCATAGCATGTGTGAGCAATATATCATTTAGTGACAACTTTGTGTAAAAAAAAAAAAAAAATATTTTTTTTGTCATTATTCAATCGCTTGAGGCAAAAAAATAAAATATTCAATGGGCTCAACATGCCTCTTATCAATTTCCTTAGGGGGTCTACTTTCCAAAATGGGGTCATTTGGGGGGGTTTTGTACTGCCCTGTCATTTTAGCACCTCAAGAAATGAGATAGGCAGTCGTAAACTAAAAGCTGCGTAAATTCCAGAAAACGTACCTTAGTTTGTAGATGTGACAACTTTTGCGCAAACCAATAAATATACAATTATTGACTTTTTTTTTACCAAAGACATGTGGCTGAATACATTTTGTCCTAAATGTATGACTAAAATTGAGTTTATTGGATTTTTCTAATAACAAAAAGTAGAAAATATCATTTTTTTTCAAAATTTGCGGTCTTTTTACGTTTATATCGCAAAAAATAAAAATCGCAGAGGCAATCAAATACCATCAAAAGAAAGCTCTATTTGTGGGAAGAAAAGGACGCAAATTTTGTTTGGGTACAACATTGCATGACCGCGCAATTACCAGTTAAAGCAGCGCAGTGCCAAAGTGTAAAAAGACCTCTGGTCATTTACCAGCAAAATGGTCCGGTCTGAAAGTGGTTAATTGTTGCTTTTGTGCTGAATATAAGCGGACTTTGGTTTATATTTTGATCTGTGTGCTGAAGCGGAGCTATTATCCCCAAAATTTACAACTGTTGTCTTGGATGCTGGCAAAAGTGCATTTGCAGCTGCAAAAACCATTTAAAAACGAAAAACTGAAATTTAAAAGAGACTGTGTACAAATGGCATGTCTTGGGTGAAGTCAGCTCAGACCCTGCAAGCAGCAGGTAAAGACATGGAGGAAATCATCAGGGCTTTGGCACAAGCCACCGTGACCCAGAAGTAGGGATGAGCCGAACACCCCCCCGTTTGGTTCGCACCAGAACTTTCGAACGGACCCCAAATTCGTACGAACTTTAGAACCCCATTGAAGTCTATGGGACTCGAACGTTCAAAATTAAAAGTGCTAATTTTAACGGCTAATATGCAAGATACTGTCCTAAAAAGGGTTTGGGGACCTGCCTCCTGCCCCAGGGGACATGGGTCAATGCAAAAAAAAGTTTTAAAAACGGCCGTTTTGGCGGGAGCACTGATTTTAATGACGATTAAAGTGAAAAAAAAGTGAAATATTTCTTTAAATATGGTGCCTGGGGGGTGTCTGTAGTATGCCTGTGAAGTGCCACGTGTTTCCCGTGTTTAGAACAGTCCCTGCACAAAATGACATTAAACGGAAATAACACCATTTAAAACTGCTTGCGGTTTTAATGTTATATCTGGTTCCTGCAATATGGTTGAAAATCATTGAGAAAAATGGCATGGGTAGCCCTCCCTGCCCATTACCAGCCTATTTGGGTCTTGTACGCATATTAAGGGGAACCCTGTACCCATATTAAAAAAAGGAAATGCGTGTGGCCCCCAGGCCCTATATACTCAGAACAGCAGTATACAGGCGGTGCAAACAAGACAGGGACTGTGTAGGTTTGTTGTGTTAAGTTGAATCTGTTTGTAATTTTCAACTGGTACATTTTTAAAGTGTAGCTCCAGTCAAAAAAACTATTTTTAAGCTTTTTGGAAAACATAGGGAAGGGTTATCATCCCTGTATAATTTGTTTTGTCGTCCATCTTTTTTCATCTCACTTGCTGTTGTCTCCTTCCGTTTGCAAGTAGGAGATGTTTGTAAATTGGATGTTTGAAAGTAGGGGCCTGCCCTATATGCTCTGCAGAAATGGCGGAACAAGGTGTTGGTTTTGCCACAACATTGTAAGCCCTCAAAGTGACTCTTGGTGGGCGCTGGAGCGCCCTGCTGTGAACGATTATATCAAGAATTGTAATTACATGCCATTGTTGAACAGTGGTAGAAAAATTGACCTTTGGTGGTTGTGGTGCTGGTGCCACAACACTATAAGTCCTCACCGTTACTCTGGGTGGGCACAGGAAGGGGCCCTCCTGTGAAATATTATATCAAGAATTGTAATTACATGTCCCTGTTAAACAGGGGCATAAAAATTGGGCCTTAGGCACTGGTGCTGGTGCCACCACACTGCAACCTCTGCCATATACTCTTGTTTTATTGCAGGAATTAGCCCTGCTGCAAAGCATTGCATCAAAAATTGTAATTAAACACCCCTGTTAAACAGGGGCAGAAAAATTGGGCCTTAGGCACTGGTGCTGGTGCCACCACACTGCAACCTCTCCCATATACTCTTGTTTGATTGCAGGAATTAGCCCTGCTGCAAAGCATTGCATCAAAAATTGTACTTAAACGCCCCTGTTAAACAGGGGCAGAAAAATTGGGCCTTAGGCATCACCCAGAACCAGAAATGTTCTTCCAACATATCAGCGGAGGAGGAAGAGGATAGACAATCAACATAACAGGACAGTCACTCAGCATCAGCATAGGCAGTCTTGAAGGCATGTGATATTTCAAAAATTATTCTGTTACATCAGCTTCAGGTGCTTGGTAGCTGTGGGTGATCCAAGACTGATTCATCTTGATGAAGGTCAGTCGATCAACTGATTCGGTGGACAGGCGCACCCTGTGATCGGTAACAAAGCCACCAGCAGCACTGAAGGTGCGTTCCGAAAGAATGCTGGATGCAGGACAGGCCAGTAGCTCAATTGCATACTGTGCAAGCTCTGGCCAGTGATCCATCCTCAAGACCCAGTAAGCCAGAGGATTTTCGGTGGGAAAGGTGTCCAAGTCTGACCTTGCCCCTAGGTATTCCTGCACCATGTAAATCAGACGCTGGCGATGGGTGCTGGAACCGATCATACCTTGGGGCTGCGGACTAAAAAATTGTCTGAAAGCATCAGTCAGACGGCCACCTTCTCCACCGCTCCTTCTGACCGATGCCTCAGCAACACGTTGTCCAGGACCAGGAGTTTGTAACCTCCCAGTCTCTGGGAACGCGTTGCACAGAGCTTTCTGCAAGGCCTCCCGGAGATGTCTCATCCTCTGCTCCCTCTGCGATGGCAAGATAAGGTCGGCAACCTTACCCTTGTACCGTGGATCAAGGAGAGTGGCCAGCCAGTAATGGTCCCTCTCCTTGATCCGAAGAATACGAGGATCCTTCCGCAGGCTTTGCAGGATCAGGGAGGCCATGCAGCGTAGGTTAGCTGAGGCATTCGGTCCGGAGTCCCCTGGGTCACTAAGGACAACATGATCAGCAGCTACCTCCTCCCAGCCACGTACAAGTCCACGTGTTTCTTGGGACTGTAAATCATCCCTAGAAGACTGCTGCTGCTGCTGCTGCTGCTGCTGCTGAGTGCCAGCCTCCACCTCCATGCTGACACAATCATCCTCCTCCTCCTCTTCCTCCTCCTCATCCTCTTCCTGTGTGATGGGTGGCACAGCAGGGACACTGCCTCGATAAAGGGGGCCTTGAGAGGCAAGGAAGTCCTCCTCTTCCTGCCTCTGTTCTGCCTCAAGTGCCCTGTCCATTATTCCACGCAGCGTATGCTCCAAGAGGTGGACAAGAGGTACAGTGTCACTGATGCATGCACTGTCACTGCTCACCATCCTTGTGGCCTCCTCAAATGGTGACAGGACAGTGCATGCATCCCTGATCATGCCCCACTGGCGTGGTGAGAAAAAACCGAGCTCCCCTGACCCTGTCCTGGTGCCGTAGTCTCACAGGTACTCATTTATGGCCCTCTGCTGCATGTGCAGCCGCTGCAGCATGACCAACGTTGAGTTCCACCTGGTGGGCATGTCACATATAAGGCGGTTCTTGGGCAGGTTCAACTCCTTTTTGAGCTCAGCCAGCCGAGCACAGGCATTAAATGATCGTCGGAAATGCACTCAGAATTTCCTGGCCTGCTTCAGGACATCCTGTAAGCCGGGGTACCTGCCCAAGAACCGCTGCACCACCAGGTTAAGGACGTGAGCTACACAGGGCACATGGGTCAGTTGTCCCTGTCGGAGGGCGGAGAGGAGGTTGGTGCCATTGTCACAAACCACCATTCCTGGCTTAAGCTGGCGTGGCGTCAACCACCTCTCGGCCTGCCCCTGCAGAGCTGACAAAAAATCCGCCCCAGTGTGGCTCCTGTCCCCCAAACAAACCAGCGCAAGCACGGCATGGCATCGTTTTGCCTGCGTACTTGCGTAGCCCCTGGAACGCCTACGAAGCACCGCTGGTTCTGAGGACAGAGCACTGGAAGAGGCCATGGAGGAAGAAGAAGAGGAGGGGGTGGAGGAGAGAGGTGTGTCACAACCAATAGTAGCATTTTGGAGGCGTGGTGGCGGAACAACCTCCAACACTACTGCACCTTGTCCTGCATCCTTCCCAGCTGCCAGAAGAGTGACCCAATGGGCCGTGAAAGACAGGTAACGTCCCTGTCCATGCCTGCTGGACCAGGAGTCAGCGGTAATATGCACCTTACCGCTGACCGCCCTGTCCAGCGAGGCAAGGACATTGCCTTCCACATGCCGGTAGAGAGCCGGAATCGCCTTCCATGAGAAAAAGTGGCGTTTGGGGACCTGCCACTGAGGAACCGCACATTGTACAAACTCACGGAAGGGGGCCGAGTCTACCAACTGAAAAGGCAGCAGTTGAAGTGCTAGCAATTTAGCCAAGCTAGCATTCAACCGCTGGGCATGTGGATGGCTGGGAGTGAACTTCTTTCGCCGGTCCAGCAGCTGGGGCAGGGACATTTGCCTGCTCTAATCGGACGTGGGTGTACCGCTAGCAGAGTTCCCGGAAGCACTTGGCTGTGACACACCTAATTCTACACCTTCATTCCTCTCAGAGCAGGTTTCAGAGAGGACTGAAGGTCTAGTGGGGTTGGAGATGCCAGCTGATGAGGAGCAAGGAGATGTCCGCTTTGTTCTTTGGGTGGGTCTTTGAGGTACGCTTGCCAACGAGCTGCATGGCAGGTCAACATATGTCTGGTCAAGCATGTGGTGCCCAAGCGGCTGATGTTTTGGCCACGCGAGATACGCTTGAGACATATGTTGCAAATAGCAGCGGTGCGATCTGATGCACTCGTCTCAAAAAAGGCCCACACCAAAGAACTTTTAGAATAACGCGCAGAGGCAGCGCCCTGCACAGGCGGAGCTCTGCGGTGTGATTCAGTCGGTGTGCTGCCCCTAAGCTGGCCCCCGGAGGGCATCCTGCCTCGTTGGACATGTGCCTCCTCCTCCTCCTCTCTCCTTCCAGGCACCCACGTGGAGTCAGTGCCCTCATCATCCCCTCCCTCTTCATCGCTGTAGCAAACCTGGCAGTATGCTGCAGCTTGTGGAACATGACTGCTAGATTGCTGTCCTTCTTGAGCATCCCCTCTCTCTGCGCTCACGCTACTGCCTTTCTCTAGCTGAGTGTCATCATCAGAGCCCACAAAACACTGGGCATCCTCCTGGAGCATGTACCCAACACTGTGCTCAAAGAGTTCAGGAGACTCCTCAGGAGGACGTGGTGGGTCTAGGGAAGGAGTCACTGATGATGACATTGAGAGGAGGGAAGACGATGCGTTGGCAGCTGCTTTGCTAGTACCCTGAGACTGGGTGAGAGACAATGAGGAGGATAAAGAGGGCTTGGTCATCCACTCTACCAAGTCGTTGGCATGTTGCGGTTCAACATGTCCAGCTGCCGAAAAGAAGGACAAGCGTGTCCCATGGCCACGTGCTGATGACAATGCACCGCGTCCACGACCAGCACTGTTGTCTCTAGACACAGAGCCTGCTTGCCCTCTTTTATCGGCTCGCGCCTGTCTGCCTCTCCTTGCTGGCCTTCCAGACATGGTAATGGCCTGAAGGGAGTTGGGTAAAACAGCAGTGTAATGGAGTCACACAACACCCACTAAGCCCTGCAGATGGCTCTATTAGAGAACAGCAATAAACGGTAGATACAGGTGTATATTGTGCTGGAGTCACACAACACCCACTAACTCCTGCAGATGCCTTTATTATAGAACACCAGAGATAAAGGGGTATACTGTAATTGAGTCACACAACACCCACTAAGCCCTGCAGATGGCTCTATTAGAGAACAGCAATAAAGGGTAGATACAGGTGTATATTGTGCTGGAGGCACAAAAAACCCACTAACTCCTGCAGATGCCTTTTTTATAGCACACCAGAGATAAAGGGGTATATACAGATGTATACTGTGCTGTGCTGGAGGCACACACAACTTCCAATAACTCCTGCAGATGGCAAGTGGGCTCAAATAGAGAAGAGCTATGTAGGTGGATATAGCGGTGTGTACTGGGTACAGAGCACACAGACAGCACGCACAAGCTCCTAACATTACTGACTGCAAGCTCTATTATAAAGATAGATCACTAGCTATATAGGTGAGGTGAATATAGCGGTGTATACTGCGGTCAGGGCACACAGACAACAACCACTACACAACAGCAAGATCGAAAATCGTCCGAAAACGATCGGTGTGTACTGTGTTGAAGGTACACAGAACACCCACTAACTGCTTCAGACGCCAACACACTACACTAGGCCGCCGCGCTGGCGGCCTTATATAGTGTGGGGTGTGTACTACACAGCCTGAGCTATGATTGGCCACAGGCATCCTGCCTGTGGCCAATCATGGCTCTCCTCGCTGCTGGCGCTGTGATTGGCCAAGCATGTGGGGTCACAGTGCATGATTGGCCAATCATGAGCCAGCAATGCACTGCGATGATGCAGTGCATTGTGGGCCGTGAGCGCCACACGAATTTGGCGCGAACGGCCCATAACGTTTGGAATTCGCCGAACGGGCGAACAGCCGATGTTCGAGTCGAACGTATGTTCGACTCGAACACGAAGCTCATCCCTACCCAGCAGAAAGCTTCAGCAGATGCAAACTGTCACCATGAGGAAGCGATGGCTCAACAGCAGCAGTCCCTGGCACAGGCTATAGCTGTACAGCAGGAAAGCACTCGGTTGTTAGCCACTCAGTTTACTGCTCAGCAGGAGTCCACTCAAGCACAGGTGGCTGCCTTGCAGGAGGCAGTACAGCGGCTGGCTCAGGGATGAGAACAAGTGGTTGTCACCGCTGGCAACCAAGTGTCTGTGAGGGCCAGCCATTTTTTTACAAAAACTGATACCCAGCAATGACGTAGAGGCCTTTCTCACCACCTTTGAGAGGATAGCGGAGAGAGAGGGGTGGCCCCATGACCAATGGGCCTGCATTATCTCCCCTTTCCTCACCGGTGACCCACAAAAGGCCTATTTTGACCTCCCAATGAAACACATCAGCGACTATGAGCATCTGAAGGCAGAGATCCTGGCCCGCCACCCAGGCTCAGAGGGTGCATCGCTGGCGGGACAGACCTGATCGACCACCCAGGTCCCAAATGCATGAACTGGTACAGCTGGTTAAAAAATGGCTGCAGCCAGAAAAACTGTCAGGCCCACAGATGGTGGAACGAGTAATGATGGACTGGTACCTGCAGTCCCTGCCAGATGACCTACAGCGCTGGGTAAGCAATGGAGACCCTGCAACCGCTGACCAACTGGTTGAGTTAGTTGAAAGGTACACCGTGCTTGGGCCTGCCAAGCGTCGGGAACCCACACCAAGGGCAACCAGACCAGCCACAGCACCTAGGAGAGAAGCCCTGCCAGACGTTGGAACCCACAATCCTGCATCGTCTGTTGCAGAACCTTGAAGGGTGGTTCCTGTCCCAAGAATGGGAGAACTACAGTGTCGGCGACATCGGTCCTGGGGACATACCCGGGCACAATGCCCATTTCAGGAGGAGCCTATGGATTGCGGGAGTGGTCGGAGAAGCTCCTTCTATGTGCAAAGAGTGTGTGCCACTCATCTGGATCCGATCGCAGGATGGTTCGAGTGTGAAGTGTGGGTGAACCACCTTCCTGCCAGGGCACTACTGGACTCCGCTACCATGGTAACACTTGTACATGCCAGGGTGATTGGAAGACTTGGCCCCATAAGAAAAACCCTACACGTAGTGTGCATCCATGAAGTCACCAAGGAGTACCCCTTGGTTTCGGTGACTGTGTCCTATGGCCATACCTCTGTGACACAAGAGGTGGGGGTAGTGAGAAGCTTAACACATGATATTATAGTGGGGCAGGACTGTCCACTATTTCTTGAACTGTGGAACCAGGTACAGATGGAGATGCCAGGACAGCCAGGAGAACTGGGCCTGGAAGAGAAAGAGTCTGAGAGGCCTGGGCCTGAAACCCCCACAAATCACCCCTCTGATACGGGGACACCGGTCACTGATAATGATATTGCAGAGAATTTTAAGTTGAAGGATGATGTTTCCGTTTCAGGTTTCAAAACTGAGTTGACCTCTGAGGGAGGGAAGTCTTCCCATTACAGGTTATGCTGGGGGAGGATGACGAGGAGCTCTCCCCGTTGCAGTTCCTGATTGAGGAGGGTGAAGGGGAAACATCCTCAAGGCCAGTGTACCCAGACCTGGATGTACCCAGGGGTGCATTTGGCACCGCCCATTTGCAGGATCCTACCTTGGTCAATGCTCGAGAGCAGGTTTCTGTTGTTGATGGGGGTCTCACAAATACCAGGGGCAAATCAGAGGTTTCCTCATTTTGCATTGAAGGGGGACTTGGTTTATCGTGTGGCTGAAATCTGAAGGGAAACTGTAGAGCAGTTGCTGGTTCCCCAACCGTATAGGTGGATGCTACTTGATCTAGCCCAAAACGACGCACTGGGAGGACACTTGGGGGCAGAGAAAACAGAGGCCAGGATAACCGACCGGTTTTACTGGCCAGGGGTGAAGGCCGAAGTTAAAAAATATTGTGCATCTTGTCCCATTTGCCAGTTAACTGCCCCAGTGCCTCACTATAGAAGACCTCTGGTACCCTTGCCAATTATTGAAGTTACAATCGAGGGGATCACTATGGATCTCGTGGGACTCCTGGTAAAGTCATCAAGGGGGCACGATATATATTAGTCATCCTAGAATACGCAACCAGATATCCAGAAGCAGTTCCTTTGAGGAAAACTTCCTCTAAGGCCATTGGCCGGGAATTATTTCAAATGTTTTCATGAACTGGATTTCCCAAAGAGATACTAACGGACCAGGGCACCCCTTTTATGTCAAAGGTGACTTGTGCAAACTTTTTCAGATTAAACAGTTGCGGACGTCCATCTATCACCCACAGACTGATGGACTAGTTGAGAGGTTTAATAAAACTCTAAAGTCCATGTTAAAAAGAGTGGTCCAGAAAGACAAGGATTGGGATATGTTACTCCCTGCCCTCTTGTTTGCCATCCGGGAGGGTCCACAAGAGGGTCCACAAGCTTGATCTGGTAAAGGAAATGTGGGAAAGTGAGTCCTCACCACACAAAACCGTGGTAGAGCATATCTCTCAAATGCGAGGGAGGGCGGCTAAGGTGATGCCGCTGGTGAGGGAGCACATGCAGAAGGCTCAGGATGCCCAAAGAAGGGTGTATAACCGATTGGCAAAAATCAGACAGTTTCAAGTAGGAGCCCGGGTGGCTGTCCTAATACCCACAGTGGAGAGCAAAGTTCTTAGCCAAGTGACAAGGTCCGTTTGAGGTAGTAGATAAAGTGGGGGAGGTAAACTACAAGGTACACCAGCCAGGGAAAAGAAAACCATACCAGATCTATCATGTAAATTTGATGAAACCCTGGAGAGACAGAGAACAGGTATCCGCGGTGGTAGCGGTACAATCAGGGGACCATGCAGGGATCGACCTGGTGCAGGTGGCTGTTACCTTAACTAGGTCCCAAACCCAGCAAGTAAAATACTTTCTTCAAAGAAATAGGGACATGTTTTCAGGGTTGCCGGGTCTCACCAATGTCATCGAGCATGACATTGTAACTGAACCTAATGTAAAAATTTTGTTAAAGCTGTACCGTATCCCAGGAGCTCATAGAGTGGCAGTGTCTGAAGAGGTCAAAAGAATGCTCGAGCTTGATGTCATTGAGGAGTCGCAGAGTGAGTGGTCGAGTCCAATTGTGTTGGTACCCAAACCCAACGGCACTCTCCGCTTCTGCGATGACTTTATAAATGTAATGAAATCTCCAAGTTTGATGCTTATCCCATGCCACAGGTAGATGAGCTAATTGAGAGGTTGGGTCCTGCCAGGTATATCCCCACTCTGGACCTCACGAAAGGGTACTGGCAGATTCCCCTGATCAAGGAAACTAGGGAGAAAACAGCCTTCTCTACTCCGGAAGGCCACTTCCAATACAAAAGAATGCCATTTGGTCTACACTCTGTCCCCGCTACGTTCCAAAGGGCCATGGACAAAACTTTGCTTCCACATCAAAGATACACTTCTGTTTATTTAGATGACATAGTCATCTTCAGCACTGATTGAGAGTCCCATCTTCCCCGAGTTTAGGCAGTCGTAGACTCCTTGAGAAGAGCAGGATTCACCATCAATCCGGAGAAATGTGCAATTGGGGTGGAGGAAGCCAAGTACCTAGGGTACATTATGGGTAGATCGCTGGTGAAGCCCCAAATGAGTAAAGTAAACGCCATACAGGACTGGCCCCATCCCCTAACCAGAGGTCAGAGAGTTTTTGGGCATAGTTGGCTACTACCGGAGGTTTGTTCCCAACTTTGCCACCATTGCTGCACCATTGACTGACCTGAACAAAGGCAGAAAGTCTGTGATGGTAAAGTGGAATGACAATGCCGAAAAAGCTTTTCAGAAGCTTAAGAGGGCATTGTGCCAGGATCTGGTGCTCGTAGCTCCGGATTTTACTAAGGATTTTGTAGTACAGACAGATGCTTCAAGTGAAGGTTTAGGAGCAGTCCTGTCTCAAGTGATCAATGGGGAAGAGCACCCCGTAGTTTTTCTAAGTAGTGGGTTGATGGCAGCGGAGAAAAACTATGCGGTGGTGGAGCGGGGGGTGTCTTCCCATTAGATGGGCTTTGGACTCTTTATGGTATTTCCTCATAGGTAGAAGTTTTCGCCTGGTATCCAACTACGCCCCACTGACTTGGATGAGGCAAAATAAGCACACCAATGCCAGGGTGACAAGGTGGTTCCTTTCTCTCCAGGAGTTTAATTTCGTGGTAGAACACAGATCCGGGAGACAACATCAGAACACCGATGCCCTCTCCCGGGTCCATTGTAAGATGTCAAGTGGTGCCTCCAACACCTCCGCGTTGAGGCAGAGACAGGGGGGATATGTACAGGATGCCAAGGTTGGGTCCTGGATGGGTGCTTTGTAGCACCAGTATTCGGATTGTGATCCCTTTAAGGGAGTCAAGGTAGACTGCAGGGGGTCACCCAGAATAAGTGAGGAATTCCGGGTGTAGTCATCAGGAGAGGACATACTCACGGTCCTCTCTATATTAAGAGAGAGTTAGTTGGGACCCAGAATTTGGGGGGCTCTAAAGTGATATTCGGGTGGGAAAGAGCCTCCCTCCCTGACCACAGGGATTCAGCACACAGGGGGTTAAAGGCCTCCAGGAAAACAGCTCATAAAAAACAGGAAGTAGTGAAGAGGTGGTGGTGAGGAGGAGTAGGTGATTTACACCTGTCTGATGAGCTGTGTTGCTGTTTTGGAGGCTGCAAAAGATTAGATAAGGACTCTCAAAACTTTGGGGCGAAGACCCGGCTACAGAACTGTATGTGTTTTCTTTCATTTTTGGTTTTGTGTGGAAGATAAGCGGACTTTGGTTTATATTTTTTTTTTTTTTTTTTTAAATAAAATTTTTTATTGAACAAAGGCATACAACAAGTTGTACAAAAGTTGCAGGCTAATGCTTTTCTCATTGAAACAGAAAGAAAATAAAGAAAGAAAATGAATGAAAACAATCAGGCAGATTAGGGTTTGATAATATCTAAACAATTCGTATAGAACAAAAAGGAGGATTCACCAATCCCCCAATAAGGGAGAAGGGGAAGCCTCCCCTGGATGGATCTGGTGGTTAGAGGATAACCAGGTGTGCAATATATAAACAATTTATAAGGTAACACAGAGTGAAGGTGCTATGCAGTACATAGGGGGGGGGGGGGGGGGGGGGGGAATGCTGCACAGTTCCCGGCCGTCCATAAAAGGCGATGCATGAATGAGGCCCCATGTGAGGGGGAGAGAGATAGGAGCACAGAGACACACATGGTATGATTTCAGGTTGCAGCGATTGTCGCAGGTAATGCGTGTCCCTTATAGATAAAGGAGTGGTCCTCGAGGTGGGCTCGTTCCTTGGGGGTGAGTTTTGAAGACATATATAAGTCCCATCTATTGTGGAAGCGAAGTTTGGCTTTGGTGTGCAGAAAACTAGTGTTTAATTTGTCCCGAAAGAGGAGGTGCATGAGTTCTCTGTCCACTTGTGGGACAGATGGTTTGTTGGTGGAAGTCCAGTTGGCCAGGATGTTTCTTCTGGCGAGTAACAAACAAAGCAAGGCCCATTCCTTGCCCAAAGGTGTGGAGGTAGCTGACCATGGGAGCAGTTTGGGGTCCCAATGACCAAAGATAAGGAGTAGTGGATCCTTGGGGATTTTCAAGAGTGTTATCTTGAAGATAAACGCCAAAATTTCATCCCAGAATGAGGAGATCACCAGGCAGGACCAGTAACGATGGATAAGGGAAGGTCTCGGGTGCTGGCAGAGAGGACACAGAGAGACCGCCGGTTGACCTGAAGGTGAGGAGTATAGAAAAGGTATGTGCGCTCGATGCACAATTTTTAGTTGGGTTTCCCTCCAAGTTTCATTTGGGACCAACTTGTAGACCGATTGTAGTCCTTGTAGGATCTTGTCCACAGTATCAACACCTGGAAAGTCCTTAGCCCAGTTGGAGACCGAGGAAAATTCCAAAGAGGGTGTAGTATTCAGCAATAGAGGTTTGTAGATATCCGATATACCGTAAGAATCTTTATGGAGGAGTACATCAATGAACGAGGATTGGAATCTGGTATGTTCTGCTCTGCACGTTTTCTGCATGAAACTGAGGCATTGACCATAATGGAAAGCAGATGAGTCCGGCAAAGAGAACTTGACGGCTAACTGGCGGAAAGAAAGTGGTCGACCAGAGTCCGGGTCACACAACGAAAAAAAAGAGTCAAGGCCTTGTTGACGCCATGTATCAAAGGGTTGGCGGTCCAACCCCGGGGTGAAGTTCGGGTTGCCCTGTAACGGTAAATGTCTAGATATGTAGGGAGACAGCTTAAGGCTCTTCCGTATTTCTCTCCAGGCAATGGCCGTGTCCCGTAGTAAAAGGTTGTGTTGCATTGGCGGAGCCAGTTGTTTCCAATTGCAGTGGAGAAGTGCAGCTAGGGAGTATGGATGGGTCATTTCGGCTTCCAGTGAATAGTTGGAGCAGCGGGATTTTTGGGATATCCAATCCAAACCTACCCTTAAAAGACATGCTAAATTGTACATTCTGAGATTGGGAAGACTAATACCCCCTTCGCTCCTGGGAAGGTGCAGTTTAGAGAAGGCAATGCGGGGTCTCTTACCTCGCCACAAGAATTTAGAGATTGAGGAGTTTAAAAGTTTAACATCCTTATGCCTGAGAAGTAAAGGTATCGTCTGAAGGGGATACAGAAGGCGTGCAAAACTAACCATTTTTACCAGGTGGCACCTTCCCAAGAGCGAAAGAGGCAGATCCATCCAGTTATCCAATTCCTGCATAAGTTTAGTAAAGAGGGGGGGGGTAGTTCAAGTGATAAAGAGATGAGGGGAGCTTCCCTATTTTAATGCCCAAGTACGTGATATGGGTGTTAGCTACCTTGAAAATAGAGTGATTCGCCCATGATGGAGGTGGAAGGGAACCCAAAGGGAGTATTTCGCTCTTGGAGTAATTTATACGCAATCCCGAGCACTGCCTGAATCGGTCAAATAAGGATTTGATCGTGGCCATGTCTGAGGAAGGGTCGGCAGAAAATATCAAAACGTCGTCAGCGAAAAGGGAGGTTCGTAGTTCATGTGACCCGACTCTGATTCCGTGTAGCGGTGCGTTATATGTCAAATGTCTGGATAACGGCTCTAAAGCTAGATTAAAGAGGAGTGGGGACAGGGGGCAGCCCTGTCGGGTCCCCTTGTGTAGCCGGAACTCGTCAGACAGAAGGCCGGCGGCCACCAGTCTGGCTGCAGGGGAGGTGTACATGGAGCTGATCAGGTGTAGAAAAGGTCCAGTGAAGCCCATATCTCCCAGTACCATGGAAAGCCATTCAAAATTAACATTATCGAATGCCTTTTCGGCGTCCAGAGTAATAATGGCTAAATCGCTGGTTGGATGACATCTAGCATATTCTAATGCCATCATCACCTTCCTGATATTGATAGTTGCCGTTCTGCCCTTGACAAAGCCTGATTGAGCGGAATGAATCAGGGAGGGGATGATGTCAGCCAGCCTATTAGCTACTATTTTAGAAAGAATTTTGACGTCAAGATTAAGGAGCGAGATGGGTCTATACGACCCAGGCTCCTGCGGGTCTTTACCCTTTTTTTCTAATAGCTTAATAATTGCTTGGTTACCTGACGGGAGATAGGGGCCACCAGACCATATATGTTGGTAGACAGCGGCCAGAGTTGGAGTCAGAAGAGTATTCAAGGATTTATAGAACTCGCCTGATAGACCATCCGGGCCTGGGGCTTTGGAGGAAGCTAACGCACGGATCGTGGCAGATATCTCTGAGTGGGAAATTGGGGCGTTTAACGAGTCAAGTTGAGAGGGAGATATTCTAGTCAGGCGCGTACCGTCAAGAAAATCGCGAGCAGTGGGTCGATCGATGGGGTCCGCCGCATACAGGGAGGTATAAAAGCGGAGCATTGCCGCATTAATGCCCTTTGGAGTAGACAGGACCGTGCCGTCGGGATCGCGCAGCGACGATATAACCATGGGGCGGTAGGGTCCCTTACACAGTCTGGCAAGGAGCTTGCCAGCTTTGTTGCCAAATTTATGTAGCGTTGCATCGAAGTGGGCTCTTTTAGTATTTTCCAAGGTTTCAGCCCAAGAGTCGAATGACTGCTTGGCCGAGTGCCAAGCTGCACGATTTTCAGGGGAGTTTGAGTTAGAGAGTGCCCGCTGGGCCAGGTGCAGTCTGGAACTGGAAGCTTTGTATTGGGACTGAGCGTGTTTCTTGAAAGAGGAGGCATACGAGATAATGCGTCCCCTAAGGAACGCCTTACCTGCATCCCAGAACAGGTGTGGGTCGTCAACATGTATTGCGTTTGTTTGCGAGTATGATGCCCATTCTTTCAACATGTAAGCTTGAAAGTCTGCATTGTGCTGTAGGAAGGAGGGGAAGCGCCAAAGTTTGGGATTGGGATGTATGCCGGGGGTTTCTAGGGTCACTGATATCGGAGCATGGTCAGATATGGCTATGTCATGGATTTCCGCCGTCGGAAGGAAAGGGATTAAATCGTCAGATCCAAAAAAATAGTCAATCCTAGAGAAGACATTGTGTGGATAGGAATAAAAGGAAAATTCCCGGTCGGTCGGGTGGTGTAGTCGCCAGATGTCATGAAGGTGGAGGGATTCCATAGTCGGCGCCAGGTTCGTGGGAGTGGTGACAGTTGAGCAAAGTATGGGGCGGGGGGGGGGGGATTTGTCGTCTGCCGGGTGAGCAACAGAATTGAAGTCACCCCCTACCAGATGTGGGAGGTGTGGGAAGCGCAAAAGCCAACTGGTCAGCGTGCCATAGAAGGATTTTGTGGGACTATTAGGAGCATAGACATTTGTAATGGCAAGTTCCTTGGTCCCTATGAGGGCCCTAATAGTGAGGAGTCTGCCCTGTTGATCTGTATCTATAGATAGGATCTTACAAGGGAGATTCTTATTGATAAGAACAAGAACCCCTGCTTTCCGACCCACAGCTTCGGCGCCCGCCACCTCACCTACCCAGAGCTTCCTCATCCGGACAAAGTCCGATGAAGATAGGTGGGTTTCCTGTAGCAGTGCTACGTCAGTCTTGAGTCTCTTGAGGTGGCGCAGTACCTTCATGCGTTTGTTGGGGGAACGGAGCCCTTTAACATTCCACGATACTACTCGTAGCATGGTGAATCGTTAAGTGCAGTAGTGGCAGGGACAAATAATACCATGTGTTCGGGAGGACCCGGGGCATAAAACAGTAGGAGCTGCGCTCCAGAGAAGGCCAGGAGGAACCTTGGCAGAAATACATCAAGGGGGGATAAATTAGGTACAAGTGCAGCTGCATAAGAAGGTGGAAGGAAGGGACGGGATAGGGAGTGGCAAACAGGCCAAACAAAGTAACTCACTGAGAACTTCACTTTTTTCCGCATGGGGGTCACTGTGTAGATCAGCTCCCAGAACCAGGCCATCGAACTGATATAAGTACGGCTGCCCTAGAGAAGGAATATGACACGCCATCACCCCAGGCAGGGGTCAGAACGAAATGAGATGGTCCGCACAGAAGACCCCACACGGGGAACCAGTGATTGTAACCTTAAAAAAAAAACAACTGAGAGGATAAATACAAATATGCAAAGAGGAGGAATACAATAGAATAAATGCAGTTCTGATAATACAATAAACAAAACCATCTATAAGCCGAGGGCTCATGGGTTGTAGTGAAGACATATGAGCAGATAGTTCAGCGCCCAGTGCCAGTCACGGCCCTGGGCAGATAATACCTTATGAGTGCGCTCCGCGCGTGGACGGTCCAGGAAGGGAGTAGAACAAAACAGGAGCCACTTCTACCAGGCGAAAGCGGGTGGTAGGTAAGGCTGTGTCCCTAAAAAGAAGGGAAAACAAAAAGAGAAAACACGGTCCAAGTGTTCATCAACGTGCATTTAAAGCGTGAGGAGTAGGACCTGAGGCCCTGAAGCGCTTGGGGGAGTCCTTCCGTGGGCTCCTCTGGTCAAGAGCTCTATTGACAGGGGCTGCCTTGGGAGCCGGGCTCAGTGGAGGACCCGATCGTAGCGATTTCAGGAAACGCGATGCATCATCGGGGTCTTGAAAAGAGAGTTGTTCTCCGTTGGGTGCTTTGATCCGTAGGATTGCCGGAAATGCAAGAGTGAATTTCAACTGCCGTTGGAATAGTTCCGTACAGATATGTTGAAAGGCCTTCCTCTTCTTAGAGACATCTACTGAATAGTCAGCAAAAATCAGGACTTTGACTCCATCGATTTGAAGCGATCTGGACTGACGATATTGCTGTAAAATGGAGGCTTTGTCTGCGTAATTTAGATATTTAGCAATTATCGGGCGTGGGGACTTGCGGTCTGAGTTTGGCGCCCCCACACGATGTGCTCGTTCCACGACGAAGGGTCCCCCCAGGCCCAGAGCCTCCGGGATGCGGTTAGCGCACAAGTCCGATAAGGCAGAGTGATGAAGCGACTCTGGAATACCAACAAAACGCAGGTTGCTCCTCCTGGACCTATTTTCAAGGTCATCGAGTTTTTCCAGAATAAATTTGTTGGTTCTGTCCTGGGCTTGTTCTAGGGACTGCGTTTGATATAATTCCTCCTCCAATGTAGAGATGCGACTTTCTGCCTCATTAAGTCTGGATGCGTGTTCCCCAAGTTGGGCCTGAATTTTATGCATGCCCTGGGCGACAGCTTTCTCAACAGAGGCCGCTATCATAGGGGAGAGGAGAGCGGCAACAGCTTGCGCCAGAAGTTCAGTCTGTGGGTCTTGCAGCAGTGGGGATGGTAAAGCATGTTGCATGGCCACAGGTGCTACAGGCCCAGGTGCTTGCGTGGAGGCAGGTGGATGCATGGGAGGGGGTGCTTTGGAGGCCGTCTGGCCTTGTGCTGGGTCTCCTACCTCCATCGCTGGTGGCTGCTCCTCTGGGTAGGCCGCGCTGGCCGGAGTGGGGGCCGAATCGGCGTAGGCCGAAGCCGGGGCCTCGATTTGCGGCGTGGCCTGCCGCGCGGTGGCGGCCGCGTACGAACGCGGCCCGGTTTTCTCAACGAACCGGTCCATCGTGGAGCCGGTATCGTGGGGAGGATGGCTGGCCGGTGCAGCGGGCGAATACGCCTGATTTAAGGCAGATTTAACGGCCGGTCTGCGGGAGCTGTGTGACAGGACAGCTACTCCATACGGCGCCGGAACCGGAAGTTGGTTTATATTTTGATCTGTGTGTTGAAGAAAGCCTTGTTTTTGATTTACTTATAAATAAAAGTCTTTTGGTTTCACCTTTGAACGGTTTATGTACTTAGTCCCGCTGAGCTATTATCCCCAAAGTTTACTATATATATATATATATATATATATATATATATATATATATATATATATATATATATATATATATATATATATATATATATATAACCGCTTCCCACCCGCCCTATAGCCGAATGACGGCCTTAGAGCGGGCGGCTTCCTTCGCCTGGCCGTCCCTGGACGGCCTGGTGTTTACTACCGCAATGCGCGCCGCCGCGGGCGCGCATCGCGGAAGTTCTGTGTTTGCCGTGTCCCCCGGGGACAGGCAAACACAGATCGCTGTAAACGGCCAATCACAGCGGCCGTTTACAGCGTGATCGGCGTGTCCAATGGGAGATGATCTCATATGTAAACATATGAGATCATCTCTCAGCGCCGCTCTCCCTCCTCACACAGACAGCGTGTGAGAGGGGAGAGAAGAACGGCTGCAGCAGCCGTCAGTGTACAGAAGCAAAAAAAAAAAAAAAAGTGTAAAAAAAAAAAGTTTAAAAAAAAGTGCCATCCTCCCCCAGAGCCATCCTCCCTCAGTGCCATGCCCCCCCCAGTGCCATCCTGCCCCAGTGCCATCCTGCCCCAGTGCCATCCTGCCCCAGTGCCATCCTGCCCCAGTGCCATCCACCCCAGTGCAATCCACCCCACCCCAGTGCCACCTGCCCGCAGTGCTATCTGTCCCCAGTGCCACCTGTTGTCAGTGCCACGTATAAGTGGCATCTGTCATCAGTGCCACGTGTTATTAGTGCCACATAGTGCCATCTGTCATCAGTGACACGTATTAGTGCCATCTGTCATCAGTGCCACGTATCAGTGCCATTTGTCATCAGTGCCACCTGTCAGTGTCACGTGCCATCTGTTGTCAGTGTCACGTGTCATCAATGCCACTTATCAGTGCCATCTGTCATCAGTGTCACGCGTCATTGGTGCCACATATTAGTGCCATCTGTCACCGGTGGCACGTATTAGTGCCACGTATTAGTGCCACGTGTCATCAGTGCCACGTATTAGTGCCACGTGTCATCAGTGCCACATATTAGTGTCATCTCTCATCAGTGCCACATATTAGTGCCATCTGTCATCAGTGCCACGTGTCATCAGTGCCACGTATCAGTGCCATCTGTCATCAGTGTCACGTGTCATTGTCCTGGTATTTCAAAAGTGTAATAAGTAGTCAACAAGTTAGATGTGTAATTTATGCTTCTAGAACACGTGATGGCGCTCCCTGCATGTTGGGCCTCTCTATGTGGCCAGGCTGTGAAAAAGTCCCACACATGTGGTATTGTAATACTCAGGAGGAGTAGCAGAATTTTTTGGGGGGTGTCATTTGTGGTATACACATGCCACGTGAGAGAAATAACCTATTACAATGACAATTTTGTGGAGAAAAATAAAAAAAATGAAAAATCTTCATTTTGCAAAGAATTGTGGGAAAAAAATGACAACATCAAAAAGCTCACTATGCCTCTTACTAAATACCTTGGAATGTCTACTTTCCAAAAAGGGGTCATTTGGGGGGGTATTTGTACTTTCCTGACTTGTTCGGGTCACAAGAAGCGAGATCGGCCACCAGTACATCAGAAGTGATCAATTTTGTGCGATTCGCACCACAGCTTGTAGACTCTATAACTTTCACAAAGACCAAATAATATCCACTAATTTGGGTTATTTTTACCAAAGATATGTAGCAGTATAAATTGTGGCCAAAATTTATGAAGAAAAAATTAATAATTTGCATAATTCTGTCACAGAAACAAAGAAATATGCGTTTTTTTTCAAAATTTTCGGTCTTTTTTCATTTATAGCGCAAAAAATAAAAACCCCAGAGGTGATCAAATACCACCAAAAGAAAGCTCTATTTGTGGGAAAAAAAGGACACAAAATTCATTTGGGTACAGTGTTGCATGACTGAGTAATTGTCATTCAAATTGTGAGAGCACCGAAAGCTGAAAATTGGTCTGGGCAGGAAGGTGTTTAAGTGCCCAGTAAGCAAGTGGATATATATATATATATATTTTTTTTTTTTTTTTTTGTTACATGTAAATAATATGGTATGTTATCAGCTGGGTGCTACTGTGATTTTCTAAATGTTTATAACTTTATTGAGCTAAACTAAAACTGAGTGTAATGAGAAAGCATAGGTATGCTCTGAACCGGCTTAACTAGAAAATAAATGCAAATGTAAAGGAGAATAAAAAGGAAATAGTATTATTACACAGTCTAACTATTTCAAAATGTTTTGTGGTCATTATCATTTTATTGTGAGGTTTTGCATTGTACTTACAATTTATGATGAGAGTTGAGTGTTGGCAGGGTTGTGAGCTCATTTATAGGAGAAATCTATTATGAGCTTCCATTGCATGGAGTTTCCTTGTAAAAAGAGACAAGGGGTGTCCCTTAACAGTGATAGGTAAAGAAATACCTGAATGCAGATTTTGCTGCTCAAGTTAGGTGAGGGGTGAGTTCAAGCCCATAGGCCCTCCCGGATTTCCTTCCAGGGATTAAAGTGTGCTTCGGTTCCCATCCGGGTTTAGTTGTGTGATTTGTTATTTTTATTTGTAACCTTTTTCCAGTTGGCATTCTTCCAGAAGAGAAAGGCCTTTCTCCAGGGATTCTACAATGTGTGTGTGCGTCCTTCCTTTACAAGGGAGAGTTTGGTAGGATAGCCCCATCTGTAGATAATTTTATGGTTTCTGAGTACTTTTTTAATAGTATTAAAATGTTTCCTCTTTTACAAGGTATATTGGGACAGGACGGCGTAGAACTGCAGATTTTGATATTGCATGGGGATTTGTTCCCGCTTGCGCATTGTCATCATAAGCTGCTCCTTAGCATGATAGAAATGGAGACGTAGAATCACGTGCCTGGGTACTTGTTTAGGTAGATGAGCTGGTTTTGGTAAACAGTGGATTCTGTCAATGGTGGCATCTAAATCAGAGAGCAATTTAAACAGAGAAGAGGCATAGGTGCGCAGGTCAGGTTGTTGGATAGACTCAGGGATCCCCCTTATTTTTAGATTGTTCCTCCTGGACCTGTCCTTGATATCTGCTAACTTAGCCTTTATCCATTCAGTATCCCTCTCTCTTTCTTCGTTATAATCTTCTAATTTATTGATGGTGGAAGCATATTCCTCCATTTTGTGTTCAATGTGATCCACTCTGGATTCCACTGCTTGTATGTCACTGTTAAATCTATGCATGCATTTTATCATGTCAGCCTGGAGTGAGCTCCTGAGAGACAAAAGCATGCCTTTAAGGACAGTGTCCATCACAGGTTGATGTGAGGTAGGGAAGGATTCAGTAGAATCTGGCAGCTCCCTTGTGTCAACCCCTGATTCAGTGACAGGGCTTGCTTCTGGATTGTATCCCTCTCCATCCAGCCAAAATTTGGCTGGGCTGCTACAGGCTGGAGATGGAGGGTAGGACCGTGGGCTGTCAGGGGAGCTGATATTTTGAGCCATTCTGCCTGATTTATGTGATTTGGCCTGTGTTTTGGGTGCAGAGGTGGGTGATGATCTGGCCCCATTTTGCCTACCTCCATGCGGTTTAAGGATGAAGATGTCAGTTAGGTGCTGCGGCTTCCTTTCCTCCTTTCTTTTTCTGGGCATGATCCCAGGGTGTCCTGGAACCAGATCACCTGAAAAAGCTAAAATATTAAAATGTGTCCCGGTGGGTTGTTTTGTGCCGATGTATCCTCGTTTTTAACGGATCTCCTGTATTAGGCTGCCATCCAGCTCCATAGCAATCCACATGTGTGCAATGCACTAGGGATCCATGTAAAACTGAAAGTGTATTTAAACCTAAGACTTTTCAAAAAATTTGGAGAGAGTAGAGAAAGATAAAAACCCCTTCAAGGTGTTTATTGCTGCCCGTATAAGCACTAGGGAGAATCACACTCTCACTATTGTCACTGGAACCAAAAGTGAGGGAGAATTCACAATTTCAAGTTGTTACCAGAATAGGGACAGAAGGAAAATCTTCCAATGGGGATACGTGTACCAGTGATAAGGGTATTCCCTTCACTTTGGATAGAGTTTCTTCTTTCTGTATATACAGGACAGAAATTGAGGAGAAGTCTCGCCAGTGGAACACAAATGGTATAAAAAAAAAAACTGATAGGGTTTTACCATCCCATGCTCTATCCAAATTAAAAATACATCTATTTAATCCCAATAATATCCAAACTGAAAAAAGATTAGTGTAAATGCATAATATACAAATAATGTGCAATTAAGGAGATCTAATACACACAAAAAATTAATCTCAAACATGTAACATGTGAGCATAGACAGTGCTATGTCAGCAATATAAATGCAAATTAATATATAACGTCACTATTAGTGATTAAAAGTCCATACAATGGGTGTAATCATAGGTTGTGCAAGCTTAAGTCCATATATTTAGAAAAAATCTATATAACAAATCCTCCAAACAGTGAACTATGCACCCAGTCAAAGAGTGAAAGTGTCAAAATAGTATGGTAATTGGAAGAAGTTGAAATTAGGTGGCTTGGCGTGCAGCGGAGATGGCAGCTTAGAGAAGGAGCTCCTTTGGTTCAGCAGCCTTACACCCATCTCTCTGCATCCCATCACAGCAGAATGCACAAAAAGAAACACTGCACACTCCACAAGATCCCACCATTCATTGGCTGTCTACAGAGGGAGAGATATCTGACAACTGCCTGGAGGCAAGATGGCACCGCCACACATGGAGGAAGACTTCAGTGAGGACTCCCAGTCAGCTACAGAGAGGAACACTGTAGGGGATCCTCCCGTCCATACCCCCCCCCCCTTACTTTTTCTGACATGTCCGGTTTTGCAGCGGACATCAAGTCCACATTTTCAGCAGGCATAACGGATCTTAAATCGCAGAGGCAGAAGGGAAATATAGAGAGAAGGCAATACACAGACTAGAAAAGGTGTCCACTTCTCATTCACAACACTTTATTAAAATAAACAGACACCTGAAAGACCTGGACAATAGGGGCAGAAGGAACAATATCAGGGTCTGTTGAACCTGAGCAGATTACACTGGCCCTACAGAGAGTTTTCAATAGCCTGCTGGAAAGGCCCGAAGACACAGCAATTGAGTTTGTCAGTGCACGTAGATACTCAGGGCTCAGGGCCCAGATACTATGCTACCACGTGACATTATATGCTGCCTGCAAAGTTTCTCACTAAAGGAGGACATCATGCGGAAGGCCTGCAGGAATGAACAAATCATTTTTAACGGAGAGACGATCGTTATTTTCCAAGACCTCTCTCAGATAACCTTGAAAAACCACAGAGCACTGCAGCCACTCCTGGATAAACTCAGAGAGAAGGACCTGAGATAATGATGGCATTTCCCCTTCCCCCTGCTAGTGAACCATAATGGCAGGCAATACATTCTCCGCTCACCAGAAGACCTCCCGGAGTTTTGCAATGCACTACAGCTTGGTACAATTGATTTCCCGGAATGGTACCAGGAATTCATGCTCCCATCCCTGGAATGGAGCCTGTCGAGATCCCCTTTGCCTTTCCAGAAAAACGAAAATCTAGGAAAAGAAAAAAAAGATGAAATCTTACTGCCAAGACGGCTCTCAAGCTGGATCACAAACTGGAACACCAAGCAACAAGGTCCACTCCTCCAGGGCAGTAGATGAATATTGAAATTGTTTACCATCTGCTACTTCTGCTGTTATACAATATACAGACTCTACTATAGGTAATAGTTTTTGTTTCATAGGTATCTTGCGCTCCTATTTCTCCCCTGGCTGGTACTGGTAAGCATAACAGTTATATTCCAAAAAACCCAAAGTTTGGTTTACCAACAGTTACCATACACCACTTGGGGAGAGGGAACTTGTCATAGCCACTCCCTACAAGGCTCAAAGGAACTTCCCAGGAACATTTCAGCCTCCACAGGACTGCCACTCTCTCTGGTATGTTAAAGGAGTAACCACGAACACCCATTAATTCCTGTCCATTTCAGTGTGATCATGGCTCCTCACAACCAATAGGAAGATTAACACACACTTCTCCCACCCTTGTTACACATCCAGCAGCCACTAGGATGACCTGTATATCCATTAAGACACAGCCTGTTCCTTGCACCAGGCTGTCACCCTGGGAACATAGGATAACCATTCTTTTGGCTGTTGATACCTAAATACCTATCTCTGTTTAGAGGTTGAATAAGTTAATTAGCAGTATATGTCTTAGTATAGATTAGAAAAGGCTTCTAGTTTGTAGTCCACAGTTATGTTTGACATCTAACAACCACAATTATTTGGGACAAAGGGAAGTGGATTACCCCCGCTTTTCTGTTCCTGATTAAGTGCAGTGGTTTCTCATTTCTTTTCAAGTTTTAATTTTCATTGTTTCCTGTTTTTGTGTCTGCCTCTATACCCAGGTCTACAGTAACAATAGAAATATGTCCTGATAGAAGATGCTCAGATCGGTTGACTCCATCCATACCCCACAAAGTGTCTCCTGAAGGTGCCCTCAAAACCCTGTTAGGGAGCACTACTTAAAATCCTTTGGGGTCGTACCCAAACCCAGAGGAAGCCTAAGTTATCTCTCAGTATTTTCCTCCATCCTTCTCTTTCCTCTGCTACTATCTCTACCCTTTACCCCTCTCTATCCTACACCCTCTTCTGTATATTACCTGACTGGTAAGACCTATATTGAGTGTGTGCAAATACCCTAATGCCGATGATCAGAATTCTCATCGGAAAAAGCTCTGATGTCTTGCCTACACACGGTCACACCAAATTCCGATTGTTGAGAACGCGGTGACGTACAACACATACGACCAGACTAGAAAAAAGAAGTTCAATAGCCAGTAGCCAGTAGCTTCCGTCTTGTAGTTGAATCTGAGCATGTGTGATTTTTGACATGTCGGAATTACATACACACGATCGGAATTTCTGATAGAAAGTTTTTCTGTCGGGAAAATTGAGAACATGCTATCAATTTTTGGCTGGCGGAAATTCGGACAGCTAAATTCCAATGGAGCATACACACGGTCACATTTTCCAATGAAAAGCTCTCATCTGTCTTTTTCTGGCCAGAATTCCGATCATGTGTACGTGGCATAACAGTATTGACAGGTTTTTTTTGCAGGTCACAGCACACCAACTCTCTCTGAATCCATGCAATGGCATACTCATCCTTAGCCACAGTAATATGCCACAATGCCAAGGGACTGAATGTTCCCAAAAAATGTTCTATCCCCCTGAGAGAACTCAAAAGAGGTAAGCCCCACTTTGCTTTCCTGCAGGAAACCCATTTTAAAACTAATCACGTACCCAGGCTCACTGATTCCTGCTTTACTGAAGCGCACCACGCCACAAATGACTTGGCCAAGTCAAAATCTATCAGAAAAAATGCCTCCTTCAAACTCACAGACAGACCCAGGGGAAACATATATCTAGCTAAAAAGGAACTGTTGAGAATTTCCCATTACATTAGCAAATGTTTATTTTCCAAACGCCTCTCACCTAACGTTCTGCCAACATATGCTCTCTAAACTTAAAGGCTCCGGCTGTGTGAATTTAGGAGGTGATTTCAATATCCCCCTGAACCCCCTGACCAATACATCCTCTGGCAAAACTTACATCACCTATAGGATCCTTAAAAAGATTAAAGCTCTTCTGAACTCTATGCAATTGGTTGACACATAGCGTTTCTTCGACCTAGAAGATCTTTTACTCTATTTCCCATGATTGCTACTCCAGGATCGATTAAATTTTCACTTCCCAAAGAGACCTAAACTTGACTACTGAAGCAAACGTAGGGATTCAATCCATTTCATACCATGCTCCCTTATCCCTGACTATGAACCTGTCAAGACCCCCACCCAAACCCAATACCTGGAGACTAAACCCCACGCTATTGACTGACCCCCAGCTGCTCCCCAAGATTTCCACGCTCATAAAATATTACTTTGAACACAGCATCACCCCAGATGCTGACCCCATGATTGTCTGGGAGGCACATAATTGCTCCATTAGCGGGGAACTAATTAAAATGGGGGCACACTGTAAAAAGAGAGAAGGCAATCAAACAGTTAACAGACAAAATACACACCCTTGAAACACAACATAAACAGTCCTTTACCGAACAATCCGCTCAGACCTTTTTTATATAATTTTTTCAATCCTTTTTATTCAATTTTGTCAATATAGAAAAGGTGAACAACATTTGTCATGCATCAATATGTATTGCAGACGGTGACACAGATGATCACAGCTAACAAAGTTTTACATCTGCATAACATTGGTGTGGTTTTTAAGTGATATGTATAGGTCGAGAGGTGCTGTCTCTCTCCACCAGCCACCCCATTGGGAGCTTACTGTGACAGCCCCTGCAAGCCCATACTTTATTATTACTCTATTATAACAATATGTAATAGGTTCAACAAGACTATTGCTGTTAGCAATTATTCACCAGGAGCATAGGGCTCATAACTAAAAGGAAATAAATGAACAGGGATCAACTTAGAGACAAAAGGGAAAAAAAGAACTCAAGCCTTAAATAGAGTACAATTACTCAGAGCTGAGAATAGAAATCGTTTACAGGATCAGCACCTATTGGGTTTTTCTTATTCAAATTATGTTTTGTGTACGTTGTACCAATTTATACATGATTGCCAGTCTAGAAGGAATTTTGTGCATTTTCCCTCAATGGATGCCAGCATGCTTTCATAAGTGTAGTGTATGGACAGTTTGCGTATAGCCTCTTTTACTTCTGGGGGGGGGTTCGGTGACCTCCACAGTCTAAGTATTACTAACTTAGCTGCTAGGAATAGGTGGGTGGTAAACTTCCTATGGAGTGGTGGTATGTCTTTGATGCCTACATTCAAGAGAGCTAGTGAAGGAGAATATTGGATCGGTAGACCTGTCACTTGGTGTAGGATTGTGAATATGTTGGACCAAAATTTGGCTAGTCTCCCAAAGTTCCATAGAACATGAAAGATGGTGTCTGACTCCTCACAATTTCTCCAACACAGAGGAAATGTGGAGGGATCAAATTTAGTTGTCATGTATGGTGTCAGGTACCATTTTGTATGACCTTGTGGGAGAGTTCCCAAAGATTGGTGCATTTAGTGGCTGAGTGGGTGTATTGTAGGGCTTTGTGTCATTGTTTGTCCGAAAAATAATCGTTAAGGTCTTTATCCCACGCTAGCATGGAGAACAGCGAGATACCTCCTTTATGATATTCCTTAGCAGTGAGGTGGATTTGAATCTGCCAGAATAAATTGTATTGAAGGGTATTGTTGCTTTTCAGATAGGATGCTACACAATTGTGATTAAATTGCTCTGAAGCAGGTAAACCACACTCCAATTGTAAATCAGCAAATGGTTTTATATTTTTGCCCAAATATAAATCTGATACCCATTTTATTCCCCATTTTGTCCATCTATTCAGATTTAATTCCAGGACAATCAAGGCTAGGATGGATATGGGTATTGATAGAGGAATAGTAGAGAATGACAGAGACTTGTAAGTCACCATGGTCTTCCAGGAATTCAGGGTTGCTAAGACTGGTAGAGGAAGATCAGTGGACTTGGATTTAAGGTGAGCATAAGCTAGGACATATTCATATAAGCTACCTCCTGGTATCAGAGCTTGTTCAATGTTCCCCCATAGTGGGGTAGATTGGTTAGGAAACCATCCTCTAATCTGTGCTAACATTGCAGCTAAATGGTAGTCAGCTAAGACTGGTAATCCTATTCCTCCTGCTCTTTTTGCCTTACAAAGCTTGGAAAACACACTTCTGTCTTTCTTGCCTTCCCAAAGGTGTCTATAAAGTATTGTTTGTAAAGCTTGAAAGGATTTTCGGGGAACTGGAATGGGTACCGTAAGGTATATATAAAGTAATTGTGGTAGGAGTTGCATTTTGAAGGCTAACAGCCTTCCTGACCATGATAATGTATGTTTGCTTAAGATTTGTAGCCCCACTTGTAATTTTAGTGGAAGGTAGTTAGCGTTAAATAGTTGCTCAGGTTGGGAGGTGAGTTTAATCATAGGTAGATAATTTCATGGGAATTCCATATATATGGGAATCTAGTTTGCAGGTCCAATTTGTCACATAGGTTTTCTCCCAGATCCAAGATATAAAATTTGGCGTGATTTTACTTTGTAGTATGACACCATACCATACTTTTGCAATAGATGAGACACATGTTCCAGGGAAGACACTAAATTTGTGAGCATTAAGATCACGTCATCTGCGAATAGGCTTATGATGTGTTTACGGTTATTGATCATAAAACCATGTATGTCAGGGTTTTGTGTAATGCTGGCGGTTAATGGTTCCATTAACAAATTAAAAATAAGGGGAGACAGTGGACATCTCCAGCGAGTTCTGTTTGTGATCTTAAAGGGCTTAGACAGCATGCCCAATGTATACACCCGAACCGATGGAGAAGTCCTCAAAATTTCTAAAATGGTGACAGGACAGTGCATGCATCCTTGATCAGTAGCCACTGGTGTGGTGAAAAAAAACAAGCTCCCCTGACCCTGTCCTGGTACCATACTCACACAGGTACTCATTGATGGCCCTCTGCTGCATGTGCAGCCGCTGCAGCATTGCCAATGTTCCAGTTCCATCTGGTGGGCATGTCACAAAGGTCACAAATGAGGCGGTTCTTGGGCAGGTTGTATTCCTTTTGAAGGTCAGCCAGCTGAGCACTGGCATTATATGACTGGCGGAAAAGCCCACAGACTTCCCTGGCCCGCCTCAGGAGATCATTTAAGCCCGGGTAATTAAGGATGTGAGATAAACAGGGAACATGGGTCAAGTGTCCCTGTCGGATGGCACAGAGTAGGTTGATGCCATTGTCGCAAACCACAATTCCTGGCTGAAGCTGGCATGGTATCAACCACCTCTGCCTCTGCCTCTGCAGAGCTGACAGAATCTCTGCCTCAGTATGGCTCCTGTCCCCAAGCAGACCAACTCAAGCACCGCAGGGCATCTTTTTTCCTGAGTTTTTGCGTAGCCCCTTGAATGCCTATGGAGCACAGCTAGTACCGGGGACAAACCTGCAGAGGAAGAGGCCATAGAGGAAGAGGTAGGGGTGGAGGAGAGAGGTGTGGCAGAATCACCACTGCTAGCATTTGGGAGGTGTGGGGGTATAACAAGCTCCAACAATACTGCACCATGTCCTGCATCCTTCCCAGCTGCCAGCAGAGTTACCCAGTGTGCCATGAAAGAAAGGTAATGTCCTTGTCCATGCCTGCTGGACCATGAGTCAGTGGTAATATGCACCTTACCACTGACTGCCCTGTCCAACGAGGCCAAGACATTGCCTTCCACATGCTGGTAGAAAGCCGGAATGGCCTTCTGTGAAAAGAAATGGCATTTGGGAACCTGCAACTGAGGTGCCGCACATTCCATAAATTCATGAAAGGGGGCAGAGTCTACCAGCTGAAAAGGTAGAAGTTGGAGTGCTAGCAATTTAGCCAAGCTAGCATTCAGCTACTGAGCATGTGAATGGCTGGGACCAAATTTCTTTTGACGGTTTAGCAACTGAGGTAGGGAAATTTGCCTGCTACAATCGGATGTTGGTGCAGTAATAGCAGATTGCCTGCAAGTACTTGGCACACATAATTCTACACCTTTATTCCTCTCAGCGCAGGTTTCTGAGAGGACTGAAGGTATAGTGGGGTTGGAGATCCTTGTTCTTTGGTGTGGATCTTTTGCCGTGTACACACGACCTCACTTTCCGGCAGACTAGGTCCAACGGTCTTTCCGATGGACTTTCGGCGGAGTTCTAATGGACTTTACGAACAAACGGACTTGGCCACACACGAACGGACTAAATGGGACTAAACAAGGAAGTTCAATAGCCAGTAGGCAATAGCTTCCCTTATGTCGTATTTGGTCCATCGGACCAGCACACAGATGAACGGTTTTCCCGATTTTAGTCCGCCAAAGTTGAGTCCGTCGGATAGATTTGAAACATGTTCTATTTCCAAGTCTGTCAGATTTTTTTTTTGAAAAACGATTGGAACTAGCCCACACACGATCAGATTGTCCGACGGACTAATCCCTTTGGACCTAGTCTGCCAGAAAGTCCAGTCGTGTGTACGCAGCATTTTAAGTACTGTTGCCAACAGACTGCATGGGAGGTCGACATATGTCTGGTCAAGCATGTGGTGCCCAAGCAGCTGCTGTTTTGGCCACGCTGGATATACTTCAGACATATATTGCAAACAGCAACGGTGCAATCTGCTGCACACATATCAAAAAAGGTCCACACCAAAGAACTTTTCAAAATACTCGGGGAGTCAGCAGCACCTGGCACATGCGGAGCTCTGCGGTGTGATGCAGTCAGGTGGCTGCCCTTAAGCTGGCCCCTGGAGGTCATCCTGCCTCATTAGAGATGTGCCTCCTCCTCCTCAGGCACCCATGTAGAGTCAGTGACCTCATCATCCCCTCCCTCCTCATCACTGGAGCAAACCTGGCAGTATGCTGTAGCTGGGAGAACATGACTGACAGTTTCTTGTCCTTCTTGGGCAGGCAGATGATGGGGGGCTCACGTTACTGCTTTCCTAAACCTGGGTACCATCATCAGAGCCTTCAAAACGCTGAAATCCTCCTGCAGAATGTACCCGACACTGTGGTCAAACAGTTTGGGGTGTCCCTCTGTGCATGATGGTGGGGCTATGGAAGGAGTGACTTATGACATGAGCCTATGGAATAGGCCACTTTGGAAGCTGCATAGGCAGGCAAACTACTCTGAGCCTGGGTGACAGAGGATGAGAAGCATGAGGAGGGCTTTGTTATCCATTCCACCAACTCTTCTGCATGTTGTGGCTCAATAACATGGCCAGTTGCAGGAAAAAAGGACAAGCATGCCCCACGGTCACATGATGAGGATGC
The DNA here is from genome assembly GCF_037356315.1 of Lithobates pipiens. Lineage (NCBI taxonomy): Eukaryota > Metazoa > Chordata > Amphibia > Anura > Ranidae > Lithobates > Lithobates pipiens. The sequence goes on along the minus strand of NW_027507686.1, from coordinate 152,714,532 downwards.
ACCATGTCCATGACCAGCACTGTTGGCTGTAGACACAGAGCCTGCTTGCCCTCTTTTAGTGGCCTGTGAGGGTCTGCCTCTCCTTGGTGGCCTTCCAGACATGCTGTAAAATTTTATTAGCAAAACACCGCCTGAAGTTTACTAGAAAAAGTACACCAGGAATGGCTTGCAGTCAGATATAGGCTTGGCTAGACTAGAATGCAGTGGATATATATATGTAGTAAACTGTATATATATTTTATGCACTGGTGATAACTGAATCACCTACCTGCCTGCCTGAAAGTGTATTTGAAAACTTACACCAGGAATGGCCTGCAGTCAGATATAGGCTTGGCTAGACTAGAATGCAGTGGATATATATATATGTAGTAAACTGTATATATATTTAATGCACTGCAGATCACTGAATCACCTGCTTGCCTGCCTGAAAATGTATTTAAAAACGTACACCAGGAATGGCCTGTAGTCAGACATAGGCTTGGCTAGACTAGAATGCAGTGGATATATATATATATATATATATATATATATATATATATATATATATATATATATATATATATATATATGTATATGTGTGTGTAGGAGACGGTATATATATTTTTGCACTGCAGATCACTGAATCACCTTCCTGCCTGATAGTGTATTTGAAAACGTACACCAGGAATGGCCTGCAGTCAAATATAGGCTTGGCTAGACTAGAATGCAGTGGATATATATATATATATATATATATATATATATATATATGTAGGAGACTGTGTGTGTATATATATATATATATATATATATATATATATATATATATATATATATATATATATATATGTAATGCACTGCAGATCACTGAATCACATGCCTGCCTGAAAGTATATTTGAAATCATACACCAGGAATGTTTTGAAAACATGTATCTCACACAGAGTGGTACTGTGGATACATAAAAATACAACAAGTGTCACGTCCCAATTTAGCATGAAAAAAAAGGAACAAAGAGGGGCTTCTGGACTTTTTAGGCACCATAGACAAGACAATAACCATAAGGTAAAATCTCAATTTTATTTATTTAAAACAATTTTTCCATTGTAACATACAACAGAATTTAAAACCATCTATCTCAACAATACTAGTAGACTCTGTTTACAATATACAGTACAATCCGCGACTATACATTTTCAAACTTTTTTTGAAAATAGACATTTATTTAATAATCTTATAGGTAGAATCTCTACTCGCGGTATAAGGTGTGCTGTTTAGAAAAAAGGAGGCTCTACATGTTTTGCGTGAATTAACACGCTTCTTCTGGAGCTTGGTATTAATGTGACTGGTGAAGCAATAGAAATAAAAACAAAAATTAATCATAAACATTGATAACATACATATTTAGCAAATTATACAAGGATATGACTCCAAAATATAGATCAACTTATAATGTGTCAAGGATTTTACAAAAACGTCAGGGGTCAACCAGCCAAACAGGAAAGCACAGAGTATAAAGGTCACCATGGGGACATATATAGCATAGTACCTATGATGCCAAACATATAGAACAATTAAAATAAAAAACTTACTCAGAAAAATGCTTTCAATGGGGACTATGAGGAGCTGAACTAACCCACGTAGAGGACTGCATATCCAAATTATTATGGCAGAAAAAAAATGTTATTTGATAGTTTTTATCAAGGGCCATAACCCCAAAAAAGTGGGTATGAATCCCCCAAAAAACCTACAAACAGAAAGTTCAACAATTATACATCAGAGAAACATTCTCCCTGCCACTCAATTACAATCTTGCACACGACAGAGCACGTTGGATGCACATATTGCTCCATCTACTTCTATTTAAAATTTTCACGTGTCTCCCAACTAGGGATGAGTTTCGAGTTCGAGTCAAACTCATGTTCCACTCGAACATTGCCTGTTCGCCTGTTCAGCGAACAGTGAACAATTTGGGCTGTTCGCGGCAAATTCCAAAAGCTGGAACACCCTATACAAGTCTATGGGAGAAATCTAAAGTGCTAATTTTAAAGGCTAATATGCAAGTTACTGTCCTAAAAATTTTTTGGGGACCCAGGTCCTGCCCCAGGGGACATGGATCAATGCAAAAAAAAGTTCTAAAAATGGCAGTTTTTTTCAGGAGCAGTGATTTTAATAATGATTAACGTGAAATAATAAAAGTGTAATATTCCTTTAAAATTTCGTACCGGGGGGGTGTCTATAGTATGCCTGTGAAGGGGCGCATGTTTCCGATGCTTAGAACTGTCCCTGCACAAAGTGTCATTTCGCAAGGAAAAAAAGTCTTTTAAAATCACTTTCCATTGTCGGCTCCCATAATACAGAGAACACTCAATGAGTGCTCTCTCTATTAGCCGACAATTCATTCATTGATAAAAAAATAATTACAAAAAAAAAATTATTTAAAAAAAAAAAAAAAAGCGTGGGGGTTCCCCTAAATTCATTTACCAATCCCTTCAGGTCTGGTATGGATATTAAGGGGAACCCCGCATCAAATTAAAAAAAACATTTGACGTGGGGGCCCCCCTAAAAATCCATACCAGACCCTTTATCCGAGCACCCAACCTGGCAGGCCACAGGAAAAGGGGGGGGGGGTGAGAGAGCGCCCCCCCTCCTGAACCATACCAGGCCACATGCCCTCAACATTGGGAGGATGCTTTGGAGGTCTGTGACCCCTCAAAGCACCATGTCCTCATGTTGATGTGGAGAAGGGCCTCATCCCCACAACCCTGGCCAGTGGTTGTGGGGGTCTGCGGGTGGGGGGCTTATCAGAATCTGGAAGCCCCCTTTAACAAGGGGACCCCCAGATCCCGCCTCCCCTATTTGAAATGGTAAGGGGCCTACCATTTCACAAAGAAAGTGTAAAAATGGTTAAATAAGACAAACACACTTTTGAAAAATTCCTTTATTAAAAATAAAAAAAAGATTCCAGCGGTGGTAATCCACTCTTGCTATCCAGCGACGGATGATCATCTCTCCAGGGTCTAGCGATATCTGATCCAGCGACGGATGGGGGGCGGGGTCACCCATACGTCACTGGGGAACCCCGTGGCTTCCCTCATCAGTGTCAGAGGGGGCGGGGTCAGGTGACGGGTGGCCCCGCCCTCCTAATATAAGAAACGTCAGTGCTGGGAAACACACAGTGTCTCCGCAGTGGAGACAGAAGACGGATGTATGGACAGCGCTGGACTGAAAATCACCTGTCGCTGGATCAGATCAGCCTTCGCTGGACCCCGGAGAGATGATCATCCGTCGCTGGATAGCAAGAGTGGATTACCATCGCTGGAATCTTTTTTTTTTATTTTTTTTTATTTTTAATAAAGGAATTTTTCAAAAGTGTGTTTGTCTTATTTAACCATTTTTACACTTTCTTTGTGAAATGGTAGGGTACCCCCTTACCATTTCAATCAGGGGGGGCTGGGATTTGGGGGTCCCCTTGTTAAAGGGGGCTTCCAGATTCTGATAAGCCCCCCCGCAGACCCCCACAACCACGGGCCAGGGTTGTGGGGATGAGGCCCTTCTCCACATCAACATGGGGACATGGTGCTTTGAGGGGTCACAGACCCCCAAAGCATCCTCCCAATGTTGAGGGCATGTGGCCTGGTATGGTTCAGGAGGGAGGGGGCGCTCTCTCTCCTCCCCTCTTTACCTGCAGCCTGCCAGGTTGCGTGCTCGGATAAAGGGTCTGGTATGGATATTTAGGGGGACCCCCACGTCAATTTTTTTTTTAATTTGACACTGGGTTCCCCTTACTATCCTTACCAGACCTGAAGGGCCTGGTAATTGAATTTAGGGGAACCCCCACGCTTTTTTTTTTTTATCAATGAATGAATTGTCGGCTAATACAGAGAACACTCATTGAGTGTTCTCTGTATTACGGGAGCCGAAAATGGAAAGGGATTTTAAAAGACTTTTTTTCCTTGCGAAATTACACTTTGTGCAGGGACAGTTCTAAGCACTGGAAACATGCGCCCCTTCACAGGCATACTATAGACATCCCCCAGGTATGAAATTTAAAGGAATATTACACTTTTAGTGTTTCACTTTAATCATTATTAAAATCACTGCTCCTGAAAAAACGTCAGTTTTTAAAACTTTTTTTGCATTGATCTATGTCCCCTGGGGCAGGACCTGGGTCCCCAAACACTTTTTAGGACAGTAACTTGCATATTAGCCTTTAAAATTAGCACTTTAGATTGTGAACGTTCGACTCCCATAGACTTTAATAGGGTTCTAAAGTTCACACGAAGTTTAGGTCTGTTCGCAGGCTCTGGTGCGAACCGAACAGGGGGGTGTTCGGCTCATCCTTACTCCCAACACGCTACCCCCAACATAACATCCAATTTGGACGTAATTAACCTTACACCCTATACCCTTACAAAGGATGAAATTGATGTTCTCCGTTTAGGTCTTAGTTTTTGCCCTTCAATGGACATGGACAAATACGAAGCCATAAAAGATCTCTATCTTTTTTCTCGTAATTTGACTTACAAATTTCTCTTTGACAAAGACCGTCAGCGGTCTTTACAAGATAAAAGCATCTCCGAGCAAGTAAAAAATTATACCATGGAGGACTTTCGAGCCCTCCGAGAATTAATGTTGTTGCTGGAAGAAAACAAGTCCACTACTGAGTCCTCTGGACAATCAGCTGTGGCTGGTTGTGTGATGGAACAGAGTAACCATACATCAAAACAATTTAAACCTAAGTCACAAAGCTTTCCAGATCTAATGACCAATCCTAACATCTGGGCCTTCTTGATGGGTACTGTCAATGAGATTAAGAATCTCAACCTTATTCCTAAACCCAATAATCTGTCACCTGCCCAAATGCGAGCAATTCAAACTCTTAAGAAATACCCTGATTTAGAAATTAAGGCTGCGGATAAAGGCGGCAACATTGTCTTAATGACTAAGAGCTTCTATGAAATGATGGTGATGAACATCCTGCGGAACCATGATTGGTACGCACGCATAAATGTGACCAATATTGAGAGCTATAGGAAAGAATATCTAGAAATTATTGTCAGCGCCTTTCAACACGGCCTTATCAATCAAGATCTCTATAACTATTTTAATGTCAAAAACCCGCATTTGGCGACCTTCTACGCTTTACCAAAAATACATAAACATCCGACAAAACCACCTGGCAGACCGATAGTGTCAGGGATTGGATCCCTTACAGAAAAGGCTAGTCGTCTGATAGACTCTATCCTTATGCCACATGTAATGGCTTTGCCATCATATATAAGGGATACATTAGATTTACTCAAACACATTGAGGGAATGGTTGTACCTTCTGATGCCCTGCTTGTGACTTTGGATGTAGAAGCTTTGTATTCAAGCATCCCTCACGAGCAGGGCATCAGAACTGTACGTACCTTCCTTCGTGAACAGGATCATCATAAATTGGAGTTTGCAAATTTATCCTTGACCTCCTACAATTTGTTCTAACCCGTAATTGCTTTGTCTTTAAGGACACCCACTTCCTCCAGGTGCAGGGTGTGGCTATGGGCACATGTTGTGCACCAGCCTATGCCAACCTGTACCTGGGGGGGTGGGAACGTGTCATATTTTCAGATGACAAACTGGCTATATTTACTGACCAGGTGCTCTGTTGGTTACGATTTATCGATGATATTTTTATCATCTGGTTAGGGACCCCAACCCTACTGAACACGTTTATTGATATCCTTAACAACAACTCCTTCAATCTCAAATTTACAGTTTCTAGCGATACATCCAGTATCAACTTTCTAGATCTTACGATCAACAGGGATGATACTGGTTGTATCTCTTCTACACTTTTTAGGAAGGACACAGCAGGTAACACGTTATTACATGCTGATAGCGCCCATCCAGCTCCTCTGATTCGAAGCATTCCGTATGCGCAATATTTAAGACTGAGGCGCAATTGTACCCTTACTGATGATTTTAAACTACAGGCTAATCTTCTCCGTGATCGATTAAAAGCTAGAGGTTATAGTAAAACTATCTTGCGGAGTGCTTTCAACAAAGCTCTCCACCAACCACGGAATTCTTTGCTGTATAAAACTAAAACCGTGAACTGTAAGGAAACAGTCAGGTATATCACGAGATATTCAAAACAACATCAGGAAATACAAAACAATCTTACCAATCACTGGGCCCTACTCTATAGGGACCCTATTCTTGTTAAATATCTGAGTCCATATCTGGATATGACTTATAGATGCTCACATTCGTTACGTGATAAACTTACATCCAGTCACTACTCCACTAATGCGGGATTGGGCCATAGACCATGGGGCATAACCAGATGTGGCAGGTGCGCCTTCTGCCCGTGGCTAAATATTGGTACACGATTTAATCCCCCTAATGGTGAAATCTTTATTCCCAAATTCCATGCAGATTGTAATATACAAGGGGTAGTATACTTGATGCTTTGCCAATGCAAAGCATTCTATGTTGGAAAGACCATTAGACACTTCCACTCACGGATAAAGGATCACGTATACTACTCCTCTGAAAGCAAAATGGTTACATCAGTGAGTAGGCATTTGGACCTATACCATAAATTCGATACGTCAGTCATTTCGTTCATTGCCTTGGCAGTGATCCCTTTGGGACCCACGGGGAGGTGACTGGGACAAACAAATCCTACGTAAGGAGACCACATGGATAGAGTGTTTAAATGCACCACAGGCCCCAGGTATTAATGAAGCTCAGTCTTATAAACCTTTTTTATAATTGATGTTGTCTCATTAAGTGAAAAAATGTATTTGATTTACTAATAACCCTTTGGGTTATATTGATCAGTGGACTAGTGGCTTTCTGGCCGATCTAATAATTGATCTTGCTATCTTAGTCCTTTCCAAGTAGCCTGCATTCTCTGTTACCACTTTCTAATACAATTGAAACCAGGCTAGTTTCTCTATATGTCTATATACAGGTACTTGTGCATTTGTAATAAAAGTACTTTTTTTTTCTTCTGATGATTGAATGTATTTATATTTATATAATATATTATACCTGAAGTTATAATTTAAATGTGTTATCATCAAATGATATTTCTTTGAAATGACGTCCTGGATTTTCAATAACAGGGGCTACTACTTACCAATATGGGAGGCACTGGGGTTGGCACCATGCGGCCGCTCAGCGCCATAGCCGGCTGGGAAGCTATTTTCCATTGTGGCTATGGCGCATTGATTGTCTGAGTGGGAGCACTAGTGGTTTCTCCCCTGCAGGTGTTTCACAACGCTGTGTGGGTTGAGCCCTCTGGTGTGCTGTGTGTATGCCAGGGGGCGTGCGCTCATACAAGCATTGTGTTGCCAGCTGTTAGGGTGGATATATGCGCTCCCTCTGGCCAATCTGTGGCCACTTTGCTGCCTCCCATCTGTTTGCTGCGGCGCCTGCAATGCACATGAGCACGGAATTGGCGGGGCGCACGCGCAGTGTCTACACGGCCGACTCAGATGACGTCTCTTCGGCATATCAGCCGATTGGTGACTGCGAGGGGGGGGGGCGTGTATTCAAAACAGCACACGCGCAAGCTCTGCACAGAAGAAGTGTGTTAATTCACGCGAAACATGTATAGCCTCCTTTTTTCTAAACAGCATACCTTATACCGCGAGTAGAGATTCTACCTATAAGATTATTAAATAAATGTATATTGTCTATTTTCAAATTTTTTTTGAAAATGTATAGTTGCGGATTGTACTGTATATTATAAACAGAGTCTACTAGTATTGTTGTGATAGATGGTTTTAAATTCTGTTGTATGTTACAATGGACATTTTTTTTTTTTATAAATAAAATTAGATTTTACCTTATGGTTATTGTCTTGTCTATGGTGCCTAAAAAGTCCAGAAGCCCCTCTTTGTTCTTTTTTTTTTTTCATACACCAGGAATGGCCTGCAGTCAGATATAGCTAAACTGGATACAGTGGAGATATATACACAAGCCTGGATGTATATATATATATATATATATATATATATATACTAAATACACTGCAGCTAACTGAATCACCTGCCTTCTCAATCTAAATGAAATGACACTCTCACTCGGTCAACACCAGTAATACAATACACAGGGCCGACATGCAGACAGCCTTATATAGTGTGGGGTGTGAACTTAACCCCTTGAGCCATAATTGGCCAAAGGCACCCTGCTTTCTCTTTGCTGACGGCGCTGTGATTGGCCAAAGCCTGTGGGTCATAGTGCATGCTTGGCCAATCAGCAGACAGCAATGTACTGCAATGTCGCAGTGAATTATGGGGAGTGACGCGCTGCTCGAAATGTTTGTATCTCAACAAACGATCAAACAGCCAATGTTCAAGTCGAACTCATGTTCGACCCGTACATAAAGCTCATCCCTAATTACAACGGAAAAAATAGCTCGCCATTTCCATAACTATTATACAGATCTCTATAACCTCCTGAGTCCACACAAATCCACACATGCCCAAGGTGATAGAATGCAAATATTCCACTTACATAAAAGACTCTAAACTTCTCAGCTTGCCAGGAGACAACACTCTACACTTAGAAAGACCCATTGAGGCATCAGAACTTAGACAGGTTGTGAAAGATCTAAAATCAGGGAAAAGCCCAGGACCTGATGGTTTCACATCTATTTACTACAAGACACACTCTTCGACCCACTACTGCATACATTTAACTTACTGTCAGCCCCACAAGAAGTTCCACCAGCATTCCTATCAGCTCACATAACGGTAATCCCCAAGCCAAACAAAGACCCTCCCCAGTGTTCCAGTTACAGACCAATCTCTCTGCTCAATATTGATGTCAAGCTCTTGGCAAAATGAATTGCCAACAGACTAAGGCTACTGCTACATGATTTGATTGGTCTGAAACAGGCAGGCTTCATTCCCGGCAGAGAGTCCAAAGACAATGTGACTAAAGCACTTAATTTGATATATGCCACATGATGGCATATATGTATATATGCGGAGAAGGCGTTTGATCGAGTAGCATGGGACTTCATGCTGGAAACATGTAGGTTTGTAGGCTTGGGTACCCATATGATGACCTGGATTACATCACTTTATAAGAATCCATCTGCTCAACTTAAGATAAATGGATCCTTATGAATGAATGAATGAAATACTTGTATAGCGCACAATGCGAACTGAATCGCCTCTAGGCTTATCAGACAAAATACACATCAACAATGGAACAAAGCAGGGATGCCCCCTCTCAGCCCTCCTCTTCATTCTTCCACTTGAACCTTTCATCAGAAGGGTGATAGCTTAGAGAACAATACAGGGTGTCTGATAGCGGACAGGGAGTTCCAGGTTGCGGCTCATGCAGATGACCTGCTTTCCTTTCTGTCCAGCCCACACACCTCTTTGTCTGCCTGATGAAAGAATTCTCCCTAAAACTAACTGCCCCTTTAAAAAATGGGAGTCTTCAGCACTCAAATATCTAGGAATCAGGCTAACACCAAATTTTCCCAAGCCTATGAAAGCCATTTCTCACCCCTCTTCAAAACAACTGAGAAGGATCTCCAGACATGGCTTCCACAAAACTTCTCTAGGTTTGGTCCAGCAGCCATCTGCAAAATGTCTATCTTGCCAAGGATTCTATACTTATTTAGGAATCTACCAGTTAAAATATCCCACAGCTTCTTTAAAGCAATCTCCTCAATTCAATTGAAATTCATCTAGGCACACAAACTCCCTAGAATAAAATTTAGCCTGCTGGACATATTCAAGACGGAAGGAGGGTTGTGCATACCAGACTTCCGAAACGACTATTTTGCCTCCCACATCACAAGAATTATGTCATGTTTATGCAGTGATCTTTCTGTGTTTGCTTACCTCCCCTCATGTCTTCAGACTAAGAGGCCAGCTACTTCCACCTGGTGGTTTTTATAACCTCTCCTCTAAGCATGGCTCCGCCCCAGGCCCTATCAGGGAGCCCTATATTAACCTGTGCACTGCAGGCCATCAGGGCTGATCAACCATTGTGTATTCCTTTGTGTGTTAGTTTCCTGGTTCCTGCCGTATGCTCTTCTACTGTTTTCCGTTACCGACTTTGGCGTGTTTTGACTATCCCTGTTTGCCTGTGATCCTGACCTTTTGGCGTGTTTCCGACTATTCTTGTCTGCTTGTGGCCCCGACCTTGGCTTTGTCCCTCACCATCCCTATCCTCCTGTTGCCTACTGTGGGTGTGAGCTGGGGGACCCTGGGGGTCGCAACCTGGAGCCAGTTGCAGCCAAGGCCATCCTCACCACCAGAGGCGCTGGTGAACACCTGTTGGCTCTTAGACTCCGCGCCCCAGGGAATCTTATGCTCTAACCCCAGTGGGATCTGTCCCCCATCTGCAGCAGTCAGCCGTAGGGTCCACAACCTTGCGGTGCACTCCTGATCATACGGTGTGCACCTGTCACCTCGCCTCAAGGTGACCTGACAAATTATCGATTGGCACTGCCATCACAATCTCAAGGACTTGAGCTCCTTAGAAGACGAACTGAGCCCCATCCCCCTACCATTTTCACCCTGGATCCCCTGGTCAAGTTATCCCCTGTCTCTAAAAAGGCACCCTTTAATAGGCACCACATTAGCAATCTTTCACCAACTGGTCAAACAATCTGACATATCTACCCCATTAAGTCCTCTTACACCCTTGCAGAACAACCCTAATTTCAGACCTGGGATGGGGAACTATTTCCTACACCCCATAAAGTCAACTAGGACCCTTTTAGCCATGGATTGCTTCTGCAACAGCCTGTTCAAAGAGCTCAGAGAGCTCAAAGCAGATAACACCCCTGATTTACCAATGTGGACCTACTTTCAGGTCCGCAGCTATATTAATCACCCCTCTAGAAGAGGCAAATTTAGCAGATAACTAACCAAGCTGGAGTCAGTGTGCCTGGAGGGTGAACCTCTCAAGAAAGCTACCTCTCTCTCATACACATGGATCCATTGTGGACCCAGCGACAACAGATTCAGAGAGAGCTGGTCAAAGGCTCTAGACAGGCAAATTTGGGATAAGCAATGGCAATGGGCATGTATATTCACCCACAAATGTTCTCTCATTACCAGAACACAGGAAAAGGCCTGTAAGCTACTCACCTATTGGTACGCCAAGCCAGTAAAACTCCAGTGTTCCCAGAGACCCCTGACACCTGCTGGCTCTGCCAAAAAGTCAGGGGTAACATTTTCCACATTTGGTGACAATGCCCTTTAATATTACCATTATGGGCTAAAGTAAAAGAGGTGATATATACTGTATGATCACAGAAACAAAGTTGCAACGATGCAGCATGCTGCCTGCTCCATATCCCAGATGTCTCATTTCAAAGATCTAAAAATTCACTTTCCAAAAATCTATTGAATGCAGGTAAAACACTCATACTGCTTTTATGGAAATCCTCTCGAGTCCCATCCATCCAGTACTGGCTATATTAGTGAGCTGATGTCTGTGATATGGAGGAGTCAACCTTCTATTCAATAAAAAAAGTAAATTACTGTAATTTCAAGGAAGTCTTGTTGCTATGAACGATTTGATGCTGATATTGAATGAATCTGACAAAGTGAACAATGGCATGCTCTTATATGGTACGATCTATACAAGAAAATAAGCTTCCTTACAGCTGACCCCCACTTTATTCTATACCTACTTCTTCTTCCCCACTTCTCACTGCTACCATTTTCTATTCCCAAAATATGCTCCACCCTAAAACTTTTATCTTTCAATATGAGTACTTCTCCATTGATAGAATACACACAAACCGGCTCTAACCTCTGGCTACCACTCTTCCGAACACATTCAAACACCATTTACTTTATAAGCTAAGAATGTTTATATTATAATGTGTATTACTTTATTGTATACTCATTGTATGTTAATTTGGAGCTGTAACTCCCCACTTGTGTCTTTATTTATTTTCTTACATCAGGGGACACAGAGCCATAGTAGTAACTATGTGGGTTATATCAGCATATCAGGTGCTAGACACTGGCATGCCTCTTAAGGCGTGAACTTCCCCCATATAACCCCTCCCATTACTGGGAGTCCTCAGTTTTTTCGCCAGTGTTGGGCACATGTAAGGATGTGTGTATTAAGCTCCACAGGCAGTAATTCTTTCATGACAGCCAGCCATCCTGACTGGATCTGTTCTGATGTCTCTGTAATGGACTAAATGAAAGGTACCCAGGCCTCGTCATCCGAAGACATGAGGTTTTGCTTGTGAATGCTTTTAAGCTGGGTCCTGGGATCCAGTACTTTTTGGTAGTAAGGCCAATAAAAGTTTACTGGCAGGGTCTTCTCGCAGGGCCAGTATTGTGGGATTACCCGAGTGTACCCCTGTTCCTGAAGGTTTCCTTTCAAGTTCTCGGAGCCTACCGTGAAGGGCGAAGATTTTTTTTTTTTATCTATGACAAACCCTGCTGCAAGGAAAGGTAGGGGAGATAATCCCTCCTTCCATGTATTGTGTTGTCATGTCTATGTGTCACCACTGGAGGCTGTATTTAGCACTCACCATTCTGATGCTGGAAACAGCAGAAGCTCCACTCTCCTCTCTGTTCAAGCCAGCTCAGACCCTCAGGTATGAAGGGGGGTGTGATCACTTCCTGGGCCCCCAGATTGGTGATTTTGATCTATTTGAATGCCAGCCAACTGCCTCTTCTTCTTTAAAAAAAAAAAGGAAAAAGGTTTTTCTTGGGCAAGTCGCGGCCGCTCGCCGCCGCCCGCCATGATGCCAGTGCTTACGTGGGAGATTCGCTTCCCTGTTTGAAACATGAAGGGGGGTAGGCGTTTTCTCTCGGGGGCATGGCTAAATGGCATCAGACACCGGCCACATGTGTAGGAAGTAGTTAGAGCTCTACAAGAGAAGCTACTGCCTGGCGGTGGAGGGACAGAGCAAAGTGGTTGCTGGTCAGGTTTGGTGACACAGGTATTTTCCTTTTGGCAACATTCTACTTTATAGTTAGGACTAATAGCAGTTATTGTACTGTACTATAACCTAGCAAGTGAAACATTATTTTGCTGGTACTGCCTCTGCTTTGTACTGTAAGCTATGAGTGACAAAGGGACCAGGAACCCCTCTAAGAGTTCTAAGGGATTAATGGTATACAATAAACTAAAAACCCTAGCAAAATAATGTCTTCCTCCCCGAGAGGTAAAAAGAAAAATACGGCCAGTCAGATAAAGCCATCAAGGATAGAACACTTCTGTCCTGTGTATTTCATACAAACAGGTTTTTCTTCCACCATTTAAAAGATTATTGTATGATGTCTCTCCATAGTAGGACTAAACATAGCAGATTCCCATCTAGTCCTCTGGGCCATTTTGTTGAGGTGCAGGAGGCTGGGGATCAGGTAGATCTTCCCAAATATTGGAAGATACTAATTTTTCCTCTTCAGAGGATCCTAACAGGGAGGGAGTAGCCACACAAGTCAGGTGTTTGTCTACTCCCTTACGTAACCCTTTTGTTGCCTGTCACAGGCTCTTGTGGTATCTACCTCTAATAGGGTTAATTTGAACCTCCCACACCGGGGGATGTTTTTTCTTATTCATGCATAACTTATATATTCTGAATGGGATCATTTCTATGAAAGAAATAGGAGGTTCCAGCTATTAATGCTGCAATCACCGCAGTGAGCAGAGTCTCACATGTCCAGTGGATAATGCACTTATGTTAAAGGATCCAGCAAGTTAAGGTTGGATTTTCCTTTTAAAGACAAGTCTTTTGCAGTTCTGGCTGCAATTGGAGTAGCTCAGTCCATTAACCCTTTAATGCCTGCTCCACTATTGTGGTGGAGCACATTTTGAGTCATGCCAATGCATTGGAATGTGGACTCCAAGGGGTTAAGGAACAGGTGTGTTGATGATGAAATGTTGTTTATCCATAAATGTTTTGTTTGTTGTTGATGATCAGACATATTTGCAAAGTCGGGAGACTTCTGAGTCAGAATATGTAAAATGTTCTGGTCTAAGTCCCTTGGGTCCCGGGAATAGAAGAAACTAAAGAGGTTTAGGTTTTCTTGAAGTTCTGCTATAATACTGGATTTGGAAAAATGTTTAGTTAAATATATTGAATCTATGTAATGAAAACCCTTGCTGAGAAACATTTTCATTCCTGCATGTTTACTTATGTTTGAGTCAATTAAGAATATTATTTTTAATATCTCCAATGGTTAAGGCCTGAATTGATCAGGTAGATTTTGTGATTACTCATGTCAGATGAGGAGTATCTGCCCCAGCCAGCCTGCATTCACCCACAGCCCTATGCACATGAAGAAATGCCCACCCCAGTCATACCCTACACCCCATTCATACCCTGCCCTATACCCTATCCGGGTAAAGTGATGACTACAGTTTTAACATGGAAATCTTCGTTGTTCATCTTTGTTGTTCAAATACCATAGGAGGTGCTCAGATGACTAAAGGCGGACTTCTGCTGGAAAATGTTCCTGCGAATGACACCTCAAGGAGGAGAAAACCTGGGGTACAGAATTCCCGTGACCACCACATGAGAGAGATCCCGATGTGCCAGTCCAAAGTCCCCGGTCTCGCTCAACGCATCAGTTCCAGTCTGTCTGTGGATATCAAGTTCTGTCCTTACAAAGAGGCAGTGTTTTGGGGTAGAGAATTCATGTCTGTACGTATGAGTGATCACAGAATTGAACCAAAAGGTTTTGGGAAAAATTGAGCAAAATGAGAGTTATAATGTGGACATTTCTTTTTCCTTCCTTTTTTGCGAATTTAACCACTTAAGGACCACCGCATGGCAATGTACTTCCGCACAATGGCACCAACAGGCACAAGCACGTACATGTACGTGCCTGCCTTCCAGCGGGTGGGGGGTCCGATCGAACCCCCTCCCGCTGGATGCGGCGGTCCGTTTCGCTTCAGGAGCGATCCGGGATGAGGGGATGGCCGTTGGTTTCTGGCCATCCCCTCTCGATCGCTCCTGGCGAATGAGAAGCTTCCCCCGCTGTGTATTGTAAACACAGGCAGGGAGGAAGTGATGTCATTCTCCTCGGGGCGGTCTTTTTGACCGGACTGTGAGGAGAACAGAGAAAGTAAGTGCACCAAACACTACACTGACATGTAGGTACACATAGGCACACAATTCCCCCCCGATCACTCCCCGATCGCCCCCGATCCCCCCTGCACCCCCCCTCCCAGTCACAGTGTCACTGATTGCAGTGATCATTTATTTACTGATCACTGCATTTAGTGTCAGTTGTGACAGTAAAAACTGTCAGGGCAGTTAGTGTTAGGTCCAGGGTAGCCCCCTACCCTCCCAATCAAGGTTTAACCCCCTGATTGCCCCTAGAGTTAACCCTTTCACCCCCTTTTGCCAGTGTCAATAAGCAATCGTTTTTCTGATCGCTGTATTAGTGTCACTAGTGCCGCTAGGTTGATAGTTATTTTTTTTAGGTTCACCACCAGGTTTTTATAGCGCTAGGTACCCCCATATACTACCCAATAATGGTTTTAACCCCCCGATTGCCCCTAGTTAACCCTTTCACCCCGTTTTGCCAGTGTCACTAAGCGATCGTTTTTCTGATCGCTGCATTAGTGTCACTGGTGCCGCTAGGTAGCTAGTTTTTTTTAGGTTCACCGCCAGGTTTTTATAGCTCTAGGTACCCCCATATACTACCCAATAATGGTTTTAACCCCCTGATTGCCCCTAGTTAACCCTTTCACCAGCGATCACTGTATAAGTGCCACTGGTGATGCTGGTTAGCCAGTTAGTTATTTAGGTTCCCCGTCAGGTTTTTATATAGCGCCAGGGACCCCCATATACTACCTAATAAAGATTTTAACCCCCTGATTGCCCCTAGTTAACCCTTTCACCAGTGATCACCGTATAAGTGTCACGGGTGACTCTGGTTAGTTAGCTTTTTATAGCATCAGGGCACCCACCATTTATTACCCAATAAAGGTTTAACCCCCTGATCACCCGGCGGGTGATATCAATTAGGTTTTAGGGTCAGGGTCTGCGTTGCCCCAGGCAGCGCTAGGTTAGTGCCAGTACCGCTAACACCCACGCGCAAAGCATACATATCTGATCTGATCAGATCTATACTAGTGTCCCCAGCAGTTTAGGGTTCCAAAAAAAAAACATTGTTAGCGGGATCAGCCTAGATACCTGCTGGCACCTGTGTTTTGCCCCTCCGCCCAGCCCACCCAAGTGCAGTATCGATCGATCACTGTCACTTACAAAACACTAAACACATAACTGCAGCGTTTGCAGAGTCAGGCCTGATCCCTGCGATCGCTAACAGTTTTTTTTGGTAGCGTTTTATATTTAAATCCTGAAGGCAGTGCTTGGTTTTCGGGGTCCCGTATGTGGCTAGGCTCCAAAAAAGTCCCCACATATGTGGTATCCCCGTACTCGGGAGAAGCAGCAAAATGTATTTTGGGGTGTAATTTCACTTATGCCCATAGCATGTGTGAGCAATATATCATTTAGTGACAACTTTGTGCAAAAAAAACCATTGTAATATTCCTGCAACTTGTGGCAAAATATAAAATATTTCATGGACTCAACATGCCTCTCAGTAAATAGCTTGGGGTGTCTACTTTCCAAAATGGGGTCATTTGGGGGGGGGGGGGGGGTTTGTGCTATTTTGGCATTTTATGGCCTTCAAAACTGTGATAGGTAGTGAGGAGTGAAATCAAAAATTTGCACCCTTATGCCCCGTACACACGACCAGACTTTTCAACATCAAAAGTCTGACGGAATGATTCCGGCAGACTATTCGAATGTGTGTGGGCTGCAGCGGACTTTTGATTTGCAAAAGTCTGACAGACTTTAGAAATGGAACATGTTTCAAATTTTTCAGACAGAACTCTGCCGGACCCAGTTCCTACTGAGAAATCCGCTCGTGTGTGTGCTAGTCTGACGGACTAAAACCGACGCTAGGGCAGCTATTGGCTACTGGCTATGAACTTCCTTATTCTAGTCCAGTCATACGTCATCACGTTCGAATCCGTCGGACTTTGTTGTGATTGTGTGTGGCCAAGTCCGTTCATTCAGAAAGTCCGTCAGAACTCTGTCAGAACTCCGTCAGAACTCCGTCGAAAGTCTGTCAGACTTAGTCCCTCAAAGTCTGGTCGTGTGTACGCGACATTAGAAATCCTGAAGGCAGTGATTGGTTTTCGGGGTCCCGTACGCGGCTAGACTCCCAAAAAGTCCCACATATGTGGTATCCCCGTACTCAAGAGAAGCAGCAGAATATATTTTGGTGTGCAATTCCACATATAACTATGGCATGTGTGAGCAATATATCATTTAGTGACAACTTTTTGTAAACTTTTTTTTTGTGTCATTATTCAATCACTTGGGACAAAAAAAAAATATTCAATGGACTCAGCACTCCACTCAGCAATTTCCTTGGGGTGTCTACTTTCCAAAATGAGGTCATTTGGGGGGGGGGGGGGGGGGGTTGTACTGCCCTGCCATTTTAGCACCTCAAGAAATGAGATAGGCAGTCATAAATTAAAAGCTGTGTAAATTCCAGAAAATGTACTCTAGTTTGTAGATGCTATAACTTTTGCGCAAACCAATAAATATACGCTTATTGACATTTTTTTTAATAAAGACATGTGGCTGAATAAATTTTGCCCTAAATGTATGACTAAAATTGAGTTTTTTTCGATTTTTCTTATAACAAAAAGTAGAAAATATCTTTTTTTTTCTCGAAATTTTCGGTCTTTTTCCATTTATATCGCAAAAAAAAAAAACCGCAGAGGCAATCAAATACCTTCAAAAGAAAGCTCTATTTGTGGGAAGAAAAGGACACAAATTTTGTTTGGGTACAACATTGCATGACCGTGCAATTACCAGTTAAATCAGTGCAGTGCGAAATTGTAAAAAGACCTCTGGTCCTTAGGCTGACAATTGGTCCAGGGCTGAAGTGGTTAATGGACATTCAGAAGCCATCCAAGAGACTTTTCTTTTTGAGCTTTTCTTTGAGACTATTTTTATTTGGCCTAAAGGCTGCCATTCCCCTCCTACTTGTTTCTATGGACTGCCACGCCCCTTCCTCCCTTTTGCATTCCATGGACAATTGCTCTGCAGCTGAGATTACATGTTTGTTGTTTTCTATTTTTGCATGCTTAGAAGGTGGTCTAGGTGAGGGTCAGGGGGCATATTGGGATTGTTGTTGTAGTGTGCCCAGGACATGCTCGACCATTTCAGTGTGTATACTGTTTGAAGGGATGCTGGCATAGGCACTGTATTATATATGTATTGGTTCTCATGTCATCTACTAGCCTCTGTGTTCTAGGAGGTGCCTTTATGGTTATATGTGGCCCACCCGATAACATCACTAATAACACACTCATTGGACATAGAGGGGATGTGTATTCAGGGTCTACAGGAACTCCACAGTGTTTGACACCTTAGATCAGGGGTAGGGAACCTATGGCTCTCGAGCCAGATGTGGCTCTTTTGATGGCTGCATCTGACTCTCACCTCTCAATCCGCGGATTGAGTGGTGTGCCAATCCGTGCATTGAGCCCATAGGAAAGGCCACAGCTTCGGCCTAGCTCCGGAGCTGTGGCCACCTTGGTACACCCGGTGGCAGCCTAGGTGAGCGGCGTGCTGACGTCATCATCACCTGTCTCAAATGCTCGTGGATCTGCCTGCCTGTGTAGTGGTAAGCAAGCAAACAATCGTAGGGGAGACGTGGATATTACAGTGGGGGAGATGACGTGGATATTACAGTTATAATTGAAATTAGTCGATTAATCGATTAAAAAAAATTAATTGTTTTAAACATATTGTATAGCTCTTGCGGAATTACATTTTAAAATATGTGGCGTTCATGGTTCTCTCAGCCAAAAAGGTTCCCTACCCCTGCCTTAGATCATGCCCTACATCACACTTCATGCATACCTCTGACCCCCATACTGAGATGGCCAAGCTTCTTTCACAGCTTGCCCTTGCAGGATTCTCTGAGGGTGCCCAACAGGTCCTTAAGCAGACAGCCACTGGCCTTGGGCAACAGCACGTGCATTTGTTGTGGAAGAACATGCCATCCATGGATTCTGAATGATTCCAAGGGATGGTGTTACTTGGCCTCATTGGTTCCGATAGTGGTGATTCTCTGGGACAGTGGGGAATGTCACTTGCCCAAGGCTAGTATTCATCCTGGATGCCCCCTCAAACACCATTATGCTGGGTCATTGTTTCTGGAAAAGAACATGACCTGGGCATGGTTCCTCTCAGGAGCCTAAGGGGTTGTTGACATGATGAAAAGGCAAAATAATTGCATGGGGGCCCCCTGGGTAACATGGGGGGTTTGGTTTCAATGCTGGATCCTGGATTGATCCTGGATTAATCCTGGATTAGGGATATTGCTATGTTTGTTGTACTGATTTTGCTTATGGTACTGTATTACTTTTATATGCCTGTTTCAAGTTTTTTATGTGCATGATTTTCCGAGGTACTTGACCTTCTGACCCAGCTGCAGCTAATAGAATATATCTTAACTTTTACTATGGTCATCGGTAGGGGTGCAACGGATCGTCACTGATCCGTGATCCGAACGTGTCAACCCGCTCGGATCGGCACATGCACGGAGTTGCGTTTACTTTTTTTTTTTTTTTTTTTTTGTATTTTCTCTGCACTTTATCAAAATAGTAATTTTTTAAGAGACTGTTTTTAGTTACTTACCTTTGCTCACTTGATTTTCATTTATTTGGATTCTATCACCTCTGTGGTGTGTTTATTTTATTTTATTTAATGTAGCACTTTGCACTTTTTGATATTATTCAGTAGACATTTATATATATATTTTTATACCACACTATTGATTTATGTAACTAGGCATTATACTTATCACCCTCGGAGGGTTATTTAATATAGGGGCAGCGCAATACCAACATATCTTAAGTTTCATATTAAGTGGATACGGTGTGATCCATTCTGGTACGGTAGTAGCAGCAGCCCTTGACATTTGATAGATCACCAGTGGTAGCGCAGGAATAAAACACTATCATTAATGCTGCACACATACTTATATGCACCCTGTCTATGACATCATATGACATCACCATGGCAACTCAACTGCCTTTTTTTTTTAAACCAGCCACCAACTGTTGCAACCATCCTTATATGGACCCTGTCTATGACATCACAGTGCAGACTCAACAGACTTTTTTTTTTTAAACCAGCTTTATTTGAGCTGAGGGTTACATTTGAAAATAACAAATGGCTGAATAATAATGACAATAGCAAACAATATTGATATTAGTAATATTACTTATTATAATTATTATTATTATTATTATTATTAATAATAATAATAATAATAATAATAATAATAATAATAATAATATGAAATAATAACAATATTAAAAAAGAATATTAATAATCATCAGTATAATTAATTAGTATAATTATTTATGGTTATTGTGATTATTAATGATGAATATTACTCTTGACAATATTAATAAAACATAATAATGATGTTCATAATCACAATGTTAATAAAATACTAATACATTTATTATAATTATTTATTATTTTTACTATTAATTAATAATTATAGTACATAATAATGATGATAATAACAAATATTTATAATAATAATTTGTATTATTTTTTTTATTATTGTGATTATTATTAGTATTAATAATAATACATTATAATAATTATAATAGTAACAAACAATATTAATAATGGCACTATTACTTATTATTGAGATTACGAAGATCAATAATTGTATCATTAATTACTATAATAAATAAATATAATAATAAGTAATATTACTATTATTAATATTGTTTGTTATCATCGCTATTATTTTTATGTATTATTAATTATTATTATTATTAATAATGATAATAATGATAATAATGACGGCATCATAGATGATGAAGTTCTTCCAGCTCCCTGTCTCTATAATAATATAATAGCCGTACCCAGCCATACTCAGCCAATATTACAGTGGGGGAGATTGTGGATATTACAGTGGGGACTATATGGTGGTGGAATTTTCACAGGTTTTTGCAAATTAAATTATTATTTGCTGATCCGAAAAATGATTCGATCTGTGACTCTGATCCGAGGAATGATCCGATCCATGAGTTTTTTGATCCGTTTCACCCCTAGTCACCGGGAGTATGTCATAACGAGAAGAAATAAGTAGACATGTGCATTCGTTTTCGTCCGAATGCATTTTCGTCCGAATTTCAGCTATTTTTGTTTTCGTTTTGACAAACGATAACGAAAGCACAAAATCCGAAAAACGAAAGATCCGACATAAATAAATGCTTTATTTTCGTTTTCATTGTTACAACAGTTCGATATAGAATAGGAGATTCGACATGACTCTGACAACAATCTGTCTATAGAACCTGTGGTCGAATGTGCCTAACCTTACCTCTATTAGTCCAAGATTATATAGAGAAAATATTCGACAGAGAAAAAAGATTTGACAGAGAGAAAAGATTTTGCAAGATACTGTCCTAAAAAGTGTTTGGGGACCCGGGTCCTGCCCCAGGGGACATGTATCAATGCAAAAAAAAGTTTTAAAAACGGCCGTTTTTTCGGGAGCAGTGATTTTAATAATGATTAAAGTGAAACAATAAAAGTGTAATATTCCTTTAAATTTCGTAGGGGGGGGTTGTCTATAGTATGCCTGTGAAGGGGCGCATGTTTCCCGTGCTTAGAATTGTCCCTGCACAAAGTGTCATTTATGCAGGAAAAAAAGTCCTTTAAAATCACTCGCAGCTATTATGAATTGTCGGCTCCGTAATACAGAGAACACTCATTGAAAGTCATTGATAAAAAAATAAATAAATAAATAAAAAAAAAAAAGCGTGGGGGTCCCCCAAATTCAATTACCAGGCCCTTCAGGTCTGGTATGGATATTAAGGGGAACCCTGCCTCAAATTTAAGAAAAAATTTGACGTGGGGTTCCCCCTAAATATCCATAACCAGACCCTTCAGGTCTGGTATGGATATTAAGGGGAACCCCGCGTCAAATTCAAAAAAAAATTGACGTGGGGTTCCCCCTAAAAATCCATACCAGACCCTTTATCCGAGCACGCAACCTGGCAGGCCGCAGGAAAAGAGGGGGGGACGAGAGAGCGGCCCCCCCTCCCTCCTGAACCGTACCAGGCCACATGCCCTCAACATTGGGAGGATGCTTTGGGGGTCTGTGACCCCTCAAAGCACCTTGTCCCCATGTTGATGAGGACAAGGGCCTCATCCCCACAACCCTGGCCGGTGGTTGTGGAGGTCTGCGGGCGGGGGGCTTATCAGAATCTGGAAGCCCCCTTTAATAAGGGGACCCCCAGATCCCGGCCCCCCCCCTGTTTGAAATGGTAAGGGGGTACAAAAGTACCTCTACCATTTCACAAAGAAAGTGTAAAAAATGTTTAAATAAAACAAACACACTTTTGAAAAATTCCTTTATTAAAAATAAAAAAATAAAAAAAAGATTCCAGCGGCGGTAATCCACTCTTGCTATCCATCGACGGACGGTCATCTCTCCAGCGATGTCTAATATCATCCAGCGCAGCGCAGCATCCTTCTTCTGTCTCCGTGGAGGAGACACTACAGGCATTCCGGCGGCTGACGTTTGTTATATACGAAGGGCGGGGCCACCCGTCACCTGACCCCGCCCCCCTCTGACGCAAGGGGAAACCCGGGGTTCCCTGTGACGTAGGGGTGACCCGCACCCCTCTGATGTAACACAGGCAGGTTTCCGTTACATCAGAGGGGGGCGGGGTCACCCCTACGTCACGGGGAACCCCGGGTTTCCCCTTGCGTCAGAGGGGGGCGGGGTCAGGTGACGGGTGGCCCCGCCCTCTGTATATAACAAACGTCAGCCGCCGGAATGTCTGTAGTGTCTCCTCCACGGAGACAGAAGAAGGATGCTGCGCTGCGCTGGATGACATGAGACATCGCTGGAGAGATGACCGTCCGTCGATGGATAGCAAGAGTGGATTACCGCCGCTGGAATCTTTTTTTTATTTTTTTATTTTTAATAAAGGAATTTTTCAAAAGTGTGTTTGTTTTATTTAAACATTTTTTACACTTTCTTTGTGAAATGGTAGGGGTACTTTTGTACCCCCTTACCATTTCAAACAGGGGGGGGGCCGGGATCTGGGGGTCCCCTTATTAAAGGGGGCTTCCAGATTCTGATAAGCCCCCCGCCCGCAGACCTCCACAACCACCGGCCAGGGTTGTGGGGATGAGGCCCTTGTCCTCATCAACATGGGGACAAGGTGCTTTGAGGGGTCACAGACCCCCAAAGCATCCTCCCAATGTTGAGGGCATGTGGCCTGGTACGGTTCAGGAGGGAGGGGGGGCCGCTCTCTCGTCCCCCCCTCTTTTCCTGCGGCCTGCCAGGTTGCGTGCTCGGATAAAGGGTCTGGTATGGATTTTTAGGGGGAACCCCACGTCAATTTTTTTTTGAATTTGACGCGGGGTTCCCCTTAATATCCATACCAGACCTGAAGGGTCTGGTTATGGATATTTAGGGGGAACCCCACGTCAAATTTTTTCTTAAATTTGAGGCAGGGTTCCCCTTAATATCCATACCAGACCTGAAGGGCCTGGTAATTGAATTTGGGGGACCCCCACGCTTTTTTTTTTTATTTATTTATTTATTTTTTTATCAATGACTTTCAATGAGTGTTCTCTGTATTACGGGAGCCGACAATTCATAATAGCTGCGAGTGATTTTAAAGGACTTTTTTTCCTGCATAAATGACACTTTGTGCAGGGACAATTCTAAGCACGGGAAACATGCGCCCCTTCACAGGCATACTATAGACAACCCCCCCCTACGAAATTTAAAGGAATATTACACTTTTATTGTTTCACTTTAATCATTATTAAAATCACTGCTCCCGAAAAAACGGCCGTTTTTAAAACTTTTTTTTGCATTGATCCATGTCCCCTGGGGCAGGACCCAGGTCCCCAAACACTTTTTAGGACAGTAACTTGCAAATTAGCCTTTAAAATGAGCACTTTAGATTTTGAACGTTGGAGTCCCATAGACTTTAATAGGGTTCTAAAGTATGCTATATACTAGCTCCATCGAATCTTCTTTATACATTCGACAGACACCATAAGCCTTCAAAGACAGATTCGACCGTGATTCATGTGGATTTTCGGACGAATGCAATTTTTGAACGAAAAATGAAATAAATAAAAACGAATTTCGGGAGTAACTAAATAAATTAAGTTTTCAGACGAAAACGAAATTCCGAAACGAAATATTTTACTCTGCACATGTCTAGAAATAAGTCATGTTCAGGATTTGATTTCATGACTTAAAGAGGGGATTGTTGTGATATGGCTGAACCGGAGTGACTCCATCTTTATAAGTTCATATAAGATCAACTTGAGTTAGTTTAATCTCTGTATTTACAGGCTTTAGCGGTTTTCCTATAAAGCATACATATAAGAAAATATAGCTTGCATAAGCAGTTTTATTCTGTATTGTCTAAATAAAGAAATTGTGTCTCAATATGTCTGGGCCACAGGACTCATGACTGTGACTCATGAAAGCAGATAACATAATTAATGATATGTAATGATATGTAATGTACACCTCTGTATTAACCACACCCATGTTGCAATGATTGGCTAATAATAGCGCATATAAGTTGTAGACCCGCCCATAATTAAACCAGATAAGCTCTGAACACCAACTTTGACTCATCTCTTCTTGTGTTCAGAAAAATGCTATCTCCTTAGTGCTGCAGTGCTGAGCAGGTTTTCGTAAGTGTGGTAATTGTCGTAATTATACCTAGCGGGTCTTTGTCAGGTATATAGAAATACCATGGCTGAGATATCGATCAGCCGAAGCACCAGGTGAAAACCCTGAGCCAGTCTGTGTCCCTTCCTGGGGTACGACTATTTAGAGTGGATAAGTACATCCAAAAGGGGTAAAGCACTCTTTACCAATAAAGGAGGTTCAAACAATTTTCCTTTAATCAGTGGCATAACTAGAACCTTTAGGGCCCTGATGCAAGAAACCATGAAGGGCCCCCCTGACAGGGCCCTTTACTCTGAGCTCGGTGACGGAACAACAGGGCCTGGTTGCAAGTGGGTGGCTGCATGTAAAGGAACCAATTTCTCCATTTCCAGCCGCTTCTGCACCTCAGCCTCCCGCAGGCGTTCAGCAGCTGCAGGAGAAAAATGGAGAGATGGGTTCCTCTATGCCAGTGTTTCTCAATCTTTTTCCAGTCAGGGCACCCTTTGAGTACATCCCTAGGTGAATGGGGATGCACTGCAACCACTCTGCAACTGTGTGCATTTCATGCAGTTGCAGCATAGTGATGATGCATTTAAAGGGGTTGTAAACCCCTTGTGTTTTTTCACCTTAATGCATCCTATGCATTAAGGGGAAAAACACCTGGCAGTCACCAGAACCCCAGCCCCCATTTTACTTACCTGAGCCCTGCAACTTCACCAGGTGGAGATGCACTCTTCCTTTGCCCGGGGTTCTTGGCGCCTGATTGGATAGATTGATAGCAGCTCAGCCATCGGCTCCCGCTGCTGTTAATCAAATCCAATGACGCGGGTGTCGGGGGCGCCTGCAAGGTAACCCCCCCGGGAGAGCGCTTCTCCTAGGGGGTTATCTGATAAGAGGAGGAGCCACGAGAGCCGCCGAGGGACCCCAGAAGTCGAAGTTCGGGGGCCACTCTGTGCAAAACGAGCTGCACAGTGAAGGTAAGTATAACATGTTTGTTATAAAAAAATGCAAACCTTTACAATCACATTAAGTGGTAAAACAGGTGGTCAGGAGGCAACATACTGCCTCTTTACCGGCTGTCAAATGCCTCTGAAAAGCGATCTGAGCACAGATCGCTTTTCAGAGGAACAGCATTTTTTTGCTGGTACTTTGAACAAGCAAGAAAAAAAAACACAGTTCTGATTGTACACATATTGGGTAGGGCTGGGATATAAATCGATTTGAATCTTGAATTGAGTTGAGAGGTCAAATCGATTAAAATTTTCAGCAAATTGTTTTTTTTAGATTTTTTTTTCACCAGGATCAGCGCTGACACCGCACCGGTCCTGAGGAGCTGTGGGCAGGAGTTTTTAGGTGAGGCCGCGGCTCGGCCTAGTCTGCGAGGCTGGACTCGCAGACTAGGATGAAGCCACGGCCTCGCCTAAAATCTCCTGCCCGCAGCTCCTCAGGACTGGCGCGATGTCCATCAAAAAAAAAAAAACTCAATTCGAATTGTGAATAAAGGTTTTTTTTTTAAAAAATGACAGATTTTTTTTTTTTTTAAATCGCCCAGCTCTAATATGGGGAGGGGGGCAGGATTAAAAGCGCATACATAACATGTGCATACATACATCTAAATAGCAGCAGCTGGTGCTCAAAATTTTGGGGGGCGCAAAAAAATGTAGAAAAAAAATCATTAAATGCAGCCACTGTGCTGTCAAACGCAGCCACTGTACCCTCAAACGCAGCCACTGTACCCTCAAATGCAGCCACTGTGGCATCAATCGCAGACACTGTGCCCAAATGCTGCTACTGTGCCCAACAAACACTGCCACTGTGCCATCAAACGCTGTCATTGTGCCATTAAACGCTGCCACTGTGCCATCAATTGCAGCCACTGTGCCATCAAACTCTGCCACTGTGCCATCAAGCGCTGCCACTGTGCCATCAGTTGCGCCACTGTGCCCATTTAACACTGACACTATGCCCTCAAATGCTGCCACTGTGTCCTCAAATGCTACAACTGTGCCATCAATTGCAGCCACTGTGCCATCAAATGCAGCCACTGTGCCAAACACTGCCACTGTGCCATCAAATGCAGCCACTGTTCCATCAATTGCAGCCATTGTGCCACTAAACGCTGCCACTGTGCCATCAATTGCAGCCATTGTGCCAAACACTGCCACTGTGCCATCAAATGCTGCTAGTGTGCCCTTGAATGCCCCCAGTGTGCCCCCCCACCCGCTCGCCATCTACACACATGCACAGACACATACATGCACATACACATGCACACACATACACGCACATACACACACATACACACACACACATGCACATACATGCACACACACATACATACACACACATACATACACATACATGCACATACAAATGCACACACACACATACATACATAACGTTTTTTTTTTTAAACGGCAGTGCTTTCTTTATCTTACCTCTTCCTGCCTGGTACTGCACTGTAGGGGGAGACAAAGAGCACACACTGTGCTTTCACTTTAGTTGTAATCAGTGTGATGACTCCGAGGGGCGTCTGCTCCTTGAGATATACAGGGGGCTCCCTGCAGCATGGGACCTGTACGCCTTGGCGATCTCAGCGACCCCTATAATTCCGCCACTGCCTTTAATCATGCAGCCTCTCCTAATGCCTGGGGTATCTGCCTTTAGGCGGTCTCGACAGGGGCAGCACCAGGATCTTGGGTCAGAAAGCCCATGAAGTAGAATGCTAAGACCTTCTCATGAAGGAGCACCCCCACTCGTTTGAGTAATGCGGCCGGACAATCCGCCCGTGTGTGGGCTCTGGCTGACTTTTTTCCCCCAACAGTCCGACGAACTTAGAAAGAAGTTTTGACTCTTTTCCCCCAAAAGTCCGACGAACTTAGAAAGAAGTTTTGACTCAAATTTGTCTGCCAGACTCAGCAGTCCAGCGGACAATTCGGCCGTATGCGTGCCAGTCCACCGGACTTTTGAAATGAAGGACTTTCCCGCACATGGAGAAAAGTTCATTCATTTTGAACATGGCTCCAGGTAGATGGGACCAGTGAAGGACGTCAATGTCGCCGCCTCCATGGGCAAGATTCAGACGTCGCTGGCCCCGTCACCTGGTATGGACTTAAAGGGGAAGCCCTACGCTGAAAAAACGTTGTGGGGTCCCCCCCAAAGTCCATATCAGACCCTTATCCGAGCACGCAGCCCGGCCGGTCAGGAAAGGGAGTGGGGACAAACGAGTGCCCCCCTCCTGAGCCATGCCCGGCCACGTGCCCTCAACATGGGGGGGTGCTTTGGGGAAGCACCTTGTTCCCATGTTGATTCCCGACAAACCTGGCTGTTGGTTGTCGGGGTCTGCGGGCTGGGGGCTTATCGGAATCTGGGAGCCCCCTTTAATAAGGGAGCCCCAAGATACTGGCCCCCCACCCTATGTGAATGAGTATGGAGTACAATGTACCCCTACCCATTCACCTGGTGAAAAATGTAAATAAAACACAATACATAAATTTTAAAATAATTAATTGCACAGCTCCGGGGGTCTTCTTCCGTCTTGGGGGTCTTCTTCTGTCTTGGGGGTCTTCTCACCGGACTCCTCCACTATCTTCTGCTTGCTCTTTTACTAGCGGAGGAGCCTGGCTTTCTTCTTCGTCGTTACCGCCGTCCGGGGGTCTTCTTCAGACTTCGGGGGTCTTGTCCGACTCTTCGGTTCTTCTTGCCGGGCCTCCGCTTTCTTCCTATAGCTCTTTTACTAGCGGTGGTCCTGTCTTCTGTCGCCGCCGCCTCTTCTTCCGACTTTGGGGGTCTTGTCCCCCTCTTCGGTTCTTCTTCCCGAGCCTCCGCTCCTTCTTCCAGCTCTTTTACTAGCGGTGACCTGGTCTTCTGTCATCGTCGCCGCCGCTGCCTTCTCTTCTCTTCTGCTCTTCTTCTTCTCTTCTTCTTCCTTGAGATGTTGATTCAACGCTGTCTCTGGCCGTAATGACAGGGACACATTGTGCGGCGACTTATATAGGGACAATGGGCGGGGTCACCGGGTGATGTCCCCGCCCCTTATGATGTCACAGCCCCAGACCCCCAAAGCATCTTCCCAATGTTAAGGGCATGTGGCCTGGTACGGTTCAGGGGGGCGCTCTCTCGGAACCTGAAGGGACTGGTATGGATATTGGGGGGAACCCTACGTCATTTTTTGTTTATTTGACTCGGGGTTCCCGTTAATATCCATACCAGACCTGAAGGGCCTGGTAATTGAATTTGGGGGGAACCCCACGCATTTTTAAAAACATTTTTTTATCAATGACTTTCAATGACTGTTCTCTGTATTACGGGGAGCCGACAATTCATTATAGCTGCGAGTGCTTTTAGATGACTTTTTACCTGCAGAAATGACACTTTGTGCAGGGACAGTTCTAAGCACAGGAAATATGTGCCCCTTTACAGGCATACTATACACACCCCCCAGGTACAAAATTTAAAGGAATATTACGCTTTAATCATGATTAAAATCACTGCTCCTGAAAAAACTGCTGTTTTTTTTTGCATTGATCCATGTCCTCTGGGGCAGGAGCCGGGTCCCCATATCCTTTTTAGGACAATAACTTGCATATTAGCCTTTAAAATGATCACTTTTGATTTCGAACGTTTGAGTCCCATAGACTTAAATAGGGTTCTAAAGTTCACACGAATTTTAGGACTGTTCGCAGGTTCTGGTGTGAACCGAACTGGGGGGGGGGGGGTGTTTGGCTCATCCCTGCTCACCGGTGTACATGTAAGCGCATGTACAAGCTTATCTAGTCAAACGGCTGGGGAAAGAGTGGGAAATGAACCCCTTTATTCATATGCTTTCCCTTCTAAAGGCTGCCTCATTCAGTACTGTTGCTGCAGCATATTATTCCAATTTCAATAATTGTACTGTTTTTGTAGGATTTACCTCACTATTTAGGAATTGCGCTAACCTGTAAAAACTATGTGTGAATATAAGTGTACATCCAATAAAATAACAGTCAAATGTAAGGGACAACTGAATATCTCCAGTTGTCACATCAAAAAATAAATCACCTGTGAAAATATGTATGCATATATGTGCAAACCCAACCAATGACAATCAAGTATACAATACAACTGAATATTAGTGATGGCCGAACGGTTCGCCCGGCGGTCGTTTCGCGGCGAATTTCCGACATTCGCGGTCCGCACGTTCGAACGCCTTTTTCCGTCGTTCGCCGCGGCGGACTTACGTGTTTAATGTATACAAGAACTTTAACCTTTGGTGACACGTTTATCATGTGATACAGGACAGCCAATTGAGACATGACAGCACATGGACACTTGTACATTCCCCCTAACCTATAAATACACCCGATCCGGTGGCCATTTTACATTCTTTCTTCTGTTACGATAGGGACAGGTTCCTGTGTGGAGTAGGGAGAGATAAACCACTAGCTATTTGGTACACAAAAGTTCTTTTCAGGACTGGTATAGGTGTTAGGTGTTGATAGGTTTGCTGTGCTGCTGATTCTTGCAGCAGCCTGAGTGTCTTTTGTTAGTTTAGAGAAAGGGAAAGGACGGTGTATGCTACAGGGACTAGTGATGGACGAACTTCCGACGGGACGTTTCGCGAACGCGAAACGCGAACGGACACAAACGTTCGCGAAAACGACCGTTCGCCGCGGGCTCCATTGACTTCAATGGGAGGCGAATTTCGCAAACCTTTAGGTCGAATTTGCGGCCACGGGGTAATTATTAGGGGGTAGCACGTAGTCCCACCACCTGGACAATAGCATAATACATGTATGAGGTGAATTTGGGATCGATAACTACAAGCATTTTTTTTTTATTTGGGAAATTGTTCTGACAATTCAGGACTATGGAGCTAATGAAGGCAATGGAGGAGAGGGAAGGTCAGGGACCAGGGTAGGCAAACAAGAGAGTGCAGGAGATACAGAGCACTGACAGCAGCACCGTAATACAGAGCACTGACATCAGCACCGTGACATACAGCGCTGACAGCAGCTCCGTGACATACAGCGCTGACAGCAGCTCCGTGACATACAGCGCTGACAGCAGCTCCGTGACATACAGCGCTGACAGCAGCTCCGTGACATACAGCGCTGACAGCAGCTCCGTGACATACAGCGCTGACAGCAGCACCGTGACATACAGCGCTGACAGCAGCTCCGTGACATACAGCGCTGACAGCAGCTCCGTGACATACAGCGCTGACAGCAGCTCCGTGACATACAGCACTGACAGCAGCTCCGTGACATACAGCGCTGACAGCAGCTCCGTGACATACAGCGCTGACAGCAGCACCGTGACATACAGCGCTGACAGCAGCTCCGTGACATACAGCGCTGACAGCAGCTCCGTGACATACAGCGCTGACAGCAGCTCCGTGACATACAGCACTGACAGCAGCTCCGTGACATACAGCGCTGACAGCAGCTCCGTGACATACAGCGCTGACAGCAGCACCGTGACATACAGCGCTGACAGCAGCTCCGTGACATACAGCGCTGACAGCAGCTCCGTGACATACAGCGCTGACAGCAGCTCCGTGACATACAGCGCTGACAGCAGCTCCGTGACATACAGCGCTGACAGCAGCTCCGTGACATACAGCGCTGACAGCAGCTCCGTGACATACAGCGCTGACAGCAGCTCCGTGACATACAGCGCTGACAGCAGCACCGTAAGCAGCCCCAGGAGGAAGTCAGCACAGCACAGGGATGGTGTGATCCCCTCATAATAAGAACCCCCAGGAGGAAGTCAGCACAGCACAGGGATGGTGGGAGCCCCTCATAATAAGAACCCCCAGGAGGAAGTCAGCACAGCACAGGGATGGTGGGAGCCCCTCATAATAAGAACACCCAGGAGGAAGTCAGCACAGCACAGGGATGGTGGGAACCCCTCATAATAAGCAGCCCCAGTAGAAATATGACACCGCTCAACCTCTTCAAAGAGGAGGGTAGGGGCATATAGTACGGTGTGCTTTTTTGGGTCAGGGAAGTGAGCCAAATGAATTAAGAAGGTCTGTGTGCTTGATTCCAAAAATTGTTTATAGACATATACATGGTCTACTGATCACATGTGTTGAATTCCTCCGAGATCCATGCCTCATTCATTTTTAGAAATGTGAGGTAGTTAACACTGTCGTGAGCTAGGCGAGTACGCTTATCGGTCACAATCCCCCCTGCTGCGCTGAACGTCCTTTCGGACAGGACACTGGATGAGGGGCAAGCCAACAGTTCGATTGCAAATTGGGCAAGCTCTGGCCAGAGGTCAAGCCTGCCCACCCAGTAGTCTAGGGGTTCATCACTCCTCAGAGCGTCCACATCGGCCGTTAACCCAATGTAGTCGGACACCTGACGGTCTAGGCGTTCCCTGATGCTGGATCCGGATGACACCTGTCGATGGGTCGGCTGAAAGAATGACCTCATATCCGAAGTCACCAACACATCTTCAAACCGGCCTCTTCTTGCAGGCGCTGTTGGATTGGTACCCGCAAATCCTTCTCTGGGAGTGGGAATTGCTCCTCTGCCAGCGCACGCAAAAGCAGAATGCAGCATTTCTCGAAGCAAGGCCTGGAAGTGCTGCATTCTGACAGCCCTCTGCGACGGCGGTAACATTTCCGCCATTTTGTGTTTGTACCGGGGATCTAAGTACGTTGCCACCCAGTACTGGTCCTTGACCCTCATGCTTTTTATACGGGGGTCCCTATTAAAACACTGGAGCATGAAGGCCCCCATTTGCACTCAAGCGGAAGGTATGTGGTGGTGGTGGTGTTGTTGGTGGTAGTGTCTTTGGGGGTGCACATAGCAGAGAGTGAAGAAGAGGGTGCAGATCGAGAGGATGAGGAGGGTGCAGAAGAATAAGGCTGAGTGAGCCACTCAACCAAGTCTGGTGCGTCCTTTAAAGTAATTGAACGCACCTTCTGCAACTTCCCACTTTGGCTCAAGGCTGTTGCTCCTGCCCTACCCCTACCACCCCTGCGGAAGGGCCTGCCTCTTCCTCTGCCTGTCATTTTTTAAATCACCCTGTGACAAAACTCTTAGTCCCTATACCGCTGAAGGACTGCTGCAGTATAGGGCAGCGGTCAGCAGTAGTGCACGTCAACCCTATGTATTGTGGACCGATAGCGGTCCTTACAGAACAGCAGACTGTACTGCACTCAGGCCTATGTACCGTAGCACCCTATACCAAGTTACCAGTCCTTATAAAAACTTTTGTGGACCAAGCAGGTTGTGTGTTAGTGATTAGCAGACTGTACGTCAGTCCCTATACCAATGAAGGACTGCTGCAGTATAGGGCAGCGGTCAGCAGTAGTGCACGGCAACCCTATGTATTGTGGACCGATAGCGGTCCTTACAGAACAGCAGACTGTAACGCACTCAGGCCTATGTACCGTAGCACCCTATACCAAGTTACCAGTCCTTATAAGAACTTTTGTGGACCAAGCAGGTTGTGTGTTAGTGATTAGCAGACTGTACGTCAGTCCCTATACCAATGAAGGACTGCTGCAGTATAGGGCAGCGGTCAGCAGTAGTGCACGGCAACCCTATGTATTGTGGACCGATAGCGGTCCTTACAGAACAGCAGACTGTACTGCACTCAGGCCTATGTACCGTAGCACCCTATACCAAGTTACCAGTCCTTATAAGAACTTTTGTGGACCAAGCAGGTTGTGTGTTAGTGTTTAGCAGACTGTGCGTCAGTCCCTATACCGCTGAAGGACTGCTGCAGTATAGGGCAGCGGTCAGCAGTAGTGCACGGCAACCCTATGTATTGTGGACCGATAGCGGTCCTTACAGAACAGCAGACTGTAACGCACTCAGGCCTATGTACCGTAGCACCCTATACCAAGTTACCAGTCCTTATAAGAACTTTTGTGGACCAAGCAGGTTGTGTGTTAGTGATTAGCAGACTGTACGTCAGTCCCTATACCAATGAAGGACTGCTGCAGTATAGGGCAGCGGTCAGCAGTAGTGCACGGCAACCCTATGTATTGTGGACCGATAGCGGTCCTTACAGAACAGCAGACTGTAACGCACTCAGGCCTATGTACCGTAGCACCCTATACCAAGTTACCAGTCCTTATAAGAACTTTTGTGGACCAAGCAGGTTGTGTGTTAGTGATTAGCAGACTGTACGTCAGTCCCTATACCAATGAAGGACTGCTGCAGTATAGGGCAGCGGTCAGCA
The DNA here is from genome assembly GCF_037356315.1 of Lithobates pipiens. NCBI lineage: Eukaryota > Metazoa > Chordata > Amphibia > Anura > Ranidae > Lithobates > Lithobates pipiens. The sequence continues at coordinate 152,680,646 of NW_027507686.1, read as the reverse complement.
GTAGTGCACGGCAACCCTATGTATTGTGGACCGATAGCGGTCCTTACAGAACAGCAGACTGTAACGCACTCAGGCCTATGTACCGTAGCACCCTATACCAAGTTACCAGTCCTTATAAGAACTTTTGTGGACCAAGCAGGTTGTGTGTTAGTGTTTAGCAGACTGTGCGTCAGTCCCTATACCGCTGAAGGACTGCTGCAGTATAGGGCAGCGGTCAGCAGTAGTGCACGGCAACCCTATGTATTGTGGACCGATAGCGGTCCTTACAGAACAGCAGACTGTAACGCACTCAGGCCTATGTACCGTAGCACCCTATACCAAGTTACCAGTCCTTATAAGAACTTTTGTGGACCAAGCAGGTTGTGTGTTAGTGATTAGCAGACTGTACGTCAGTCCCTATACCAATGAAGGACTGCTGCAGTATAGGGCAGCGGTCAGCAGTAGTGCACGGCAACCCTATGTATTGTGGACCGATAGCGGTCCTTACAGAACAGCAGACTGTAACGCACTCAGGCCTATGTACCGTAGCACCCTATACCAAGTTACCAGTCCTTATAAGAACTTTTGTGGACCAAGCAGGTTGTGTGTTAGTGATTAGCAGACTGTACGTCAGTCCCTATACCAATGAAGGACTGCTGCAGTATAGGGCAGCGGTCAGCAGTAGTGCACGGCAACCCTATGTATTGTGGACCGATAGCGGTCCTTACAGAACAGCAGACTGTAACGCACTCAGGCCTATGTACCGTAGCACCCTATACCAAGTTACCAGTCCTTATAAGAACTTTTGTGGACCAAGCAGGTTGTGTGTTAGTGATTAGCAGACTGTACGTCAGTCCCTATACCAATGAAGGACTGCTGCAGTATAGGGCAGCGGTCAGCAGTAGTGCACGGCAACCCTATGTATTGTGGACCGATAGCGGTCCTTACAGAACAGCAGACTGTAACGCACTCAGGCCTATGTACCGTAGCACCCTATACCAAGTTACCAGTCCTTATAAGAACTTTTGTGGACCAAGCAGGTTGTGTATTAGTGTTTAGCAGACTGTGCGTCAGTCCCTATACCGCTGAAGGACTGCTGCAGTATAGGGCAGCGGTCAGCAGTAGTGCACGGCAACCCTATGTATTGTGGACCGATAGCAGTCCTTACAGAACAGCAGACTGTACTGCACTCAGGCCTATGTACCGTAGCACCCTATACCAAGTTACCAGTCCTTATAAGAACTTTTGTGGACCAAGCAGGTTGTGTGTTAGTGTTTAGCAGACTGTGCGTCAGTCCCTATACCGCTGAAGGACTGCTGCAGTATAGGGCAGCGGTCAGCAGTAGTGCACGTCAACCCTATGTATTGTGGACCGATAGCGGTCCTTACAGAACAGCAGACTGTAACGCACTCAGGCCTATGTACCGTAGCACCCTATACCAAGTTACCAGTCCTTATAAGAACTTTTGTGGACCAAGCAGGTTGTGTATTAGTGTTTAGCAGACTGTGCGTCAGTCCCTATACCGCTGAAGGACTGCTGCAGTATAGGGCAGCGGTCAGCAGTAGTGCACGGCAACCCTATCTATTGTGGACCGATAGCGGTCCTTACAGAACAGCAGACTGTACCGCACCCAAGCCTATGTACCGTAGCACCCTAGACAGACCAAGTTACCAGTCCTGATAAAGAGCTTTGTGGAACAAGTGAGTTGTGAATGATTAGCAGACTGCAGCAGAAGGGCAGCAGTCAAGTATAATATTCTTTCTATATTTGGAAGAAAGAATATTATACGTGTACAAGCCTATTACCGTACCACTGATACCAGTCCTGAAAAGAACCTTTGTGGAACTAATAGTAACAGCAAGTCTTTAAAATTATCCTCACTGCCTGACACACTGCTTCCTGCCTGTCCCTATACAAATTGGCAAAAAAGAGTAGGCTGGAACGATTAGCTGGAACAGCTCTTTTGTGGACCTGATAGTAACAGCTAATGATGATGATGATGATGATGATGAAGAAAGACTAATCTGGCTGAGCTGTCCCTAAAATAGCAGCATACAGCGCTCTGTCCCTTTATCTAAACTGACATAAGAAACTCAGGCTGCTGACCTAACACCTATACCAGTCCTGAAAAGAACTTTTGTGTACCAAATAGCTAGCGTTTTCTCTGTCCCTACTCCACACAGGATCCTTTCCCTACAGTGACAGAAGAAAGAATGTAAAATGGCCACCGGATCGGGTGTATTTATAGGTTAGGGGGAATGTCCAAGTGTCCATGAGCTGTCATGTCTCAATTGGTTGTCCTGTAACACATGATAAACGTGTCACGAAAGGTTAAAGTTCTTGTATACATTAAACACGTAAGTCCGCCGGGGCGAACGACGGAAAAAGGCGTTCGAACCCGCGGACGGCGAAAGTCGGAAATTCGCCGCGAAACGACCGCCGGGCGAACCGTTCGGCCATCACTAACAGGGACAGCCAGATTAGTCTTTCATCATCATCATCATCATCATCATCATTAGCTGTTACTATCAAGGTCCACAAAAGAGCTGTTCCAGTAACCACTAATCGTTCTCTTTTTTTGCCAATTTGTATAGGGACAGGAAGGAAGCAGTGTTGTCAGGCAGTGAGGGTAATTTTAAAGACTTGCTGTTATTATTAGTTCCACAAAGGTTCTTTTCAGGACTGGTATCAGTGGTACAGTAATAGGCTTGTACATGTATAATATTCTTTCTTCCAAATATAGAAAGGATATTATACTTGACTGCTGCCCTTCTGCTGCAGTCTGCTAAACATTCACAACTCACTTGTTCCACAAAAGTTCTTATAAGGACTGGTAACTTGGTATAGGGTGCTACGGTACATAGGCTTGAGTGCGGTACAGTCTGCTGTTCTGTAAGGACCGCTATCGGTCCACAATAGATAGGGTTGACGTGCACCACTGCTGACCGCTGCCCTATACTGCAGCAGTCCTTCAGCGGTATAGGGACTGACGTACAGTCTGCTAATCACTAACACACAACCTGCTTGTTCCACAAAAGTTCTTATAAGGACTGGTAACTTGGTATAGGGTGCTACGGTACATAGGCTTGAGTGCGGTACAGTCTGCTGTTCTGTAAGGACCGCTATCGGTCCACAATAGATAGGGTTGACGTGCACCACTGCTGACCGCTGCCCTATACTGCAGCAGTCCTTCAGCGGTATAGGGACTGACGTACAGTCTGCTAAACACTAATACACAACCTGCTTGGTCCACAAAAGTTCTTATAAGGACTGGTAACTTGGTATAGGGTGCTACGGTACATAGGCTTGAGTGTGGTACAGTCTGCTGTTCTGTAAGGACCGCTATCGGTCCACAATAGATAGGGTTGACGTGCACCACTGCTGACCGCTCACCTATACTGCAGCAGTCCTTCAGCGGTATAGGGACTGACGTACAGTCTGCTAATCACTAACACACAACCTGCTTGTTCCACAAAAGTTCTTATAAGGACTGGTAACTTGGTATAGGGTGCTACGGTACATAGGCTTGAGTGCGGTACAGTCTGCTGTTCTGTAAGGACCGCTATCGGTCCACAATAGATAGGGTTGACGTGCACCACTGCTGACCGCTGCCCTATACTGCAGCAGTCCTTCAGCGGTATAGGGACTGACGTACAGTCTGCTAAACACTAATACACAACCTGCTTGGTCCACAAAAGTTCTTATAAGGACTGGTAACTTGGTATAGGGTGCTACGGTACATAGGCTTGAGTGCGGTACAGTCTGCTGTTCTGTAAGGACCGCTATCGGTCCACAATAGATAGGGTTGACGTGCACCACTGCTGACCGCTGCCCTATACTGCAGCAGTCCTTCAGCGGTATAGGGACTGACGTACAGTCTGCTAAACACTAATACACAACCTGCTTGGTCCACAAAAGTTCTTATAAGGACTGGTAACTTGGTATAGGGTGCTACGGTACATAGGCTTGAGTGCGGTACAGTCTGCTGTTCTGTAAGGACCGCTATCGGTCCACAATAGATAGGGTTGACGTGCACCACTGCTGACCGCTGCCCTATACTGCAGCAGTCCTTCAGCGGTATAGGGACTGACGTACAGTCTGCTAATCACTAACACACAACCTGCTTGTTCCACAAAAGTTCTTATAAGGACTGGTAACTTGGTATAGGGTGCTACGGTACATAGGCTTGAGTGCGGTACAGTCTGCTGTTCTGTAAGGACCGCTATCGGTCCACAATAGATAGGGTTGACGTGCACCACTGCTGACCGCTGCCCTATACTGCAGCAGTCCTTCAGCGGTATAGGGACTGACGTACAGTCTGCTAAACACTAATACACAACCTGCTTGGTCCACAAAAGTTCTTATAAGGACTGGTAACTTGGTATAGGGTGCTACGGTACATAGGCTTGAGTGCGGTACAGTCTGCTGTTCTGTAAGGACCGCTATCGGTCCACAATAGATAGGGTTGACGTGCACCACTGCTGACCGCTGCCCTATACTGCAGCAGTCCTTCAGCGGTATAGGGACTGACGTACAGTCTGCTAATCACTAACACACAACCTGCTTGTTCCACAAAAGTTCTTATAAGGACTGGTAACTTGGTATAGGGTGCTACGGTACATAGGCTTGAGTGCGGTACAGTCTGCTGTTCTGTAAGGACCGCTATCGGTCCACAATAGATAGGGTTGACGTGCACCACTGCTGACCGCTGCCCTATACTGCAGCAGTCCTTCAGCGGTATAGGGACTGACGTACAGTCTGCTAAACACTAATACACAACCTGCTTGGTCCACAAAAGTTCTTATAAGGACTGGTAACTTGGTATAGGGTGCTACGGTACATAGGCTTGAGTGCGGTACAGTCTGCTGTTCTGTAAGGACCGCTATAGGTCCACAATAGATAGGGTTGACGTGCACCACTGCTGACCGCTCACCTATACTGCAGCAGTCCTTCAGCGGTATAGGGACTGACGTACAGTCTGCTAATCACTAACACACAACCTGCTTGTTCCACAAAAGTTCTTATAAGGACTGGTAACTTGGTATAGGGTGCTACGGTACATAGGCTTGAGTGCGGTACAGTCTGCTGTTCTGTAAGGACCGCTATCGGTCCACAATAGATAGGGTTGACGTGCACCACTGCTGACCGCTGCCCTATACTGCAGCAGTCCTTCAGCGGTATAGGGACTGACGTACAGTCTGCTAATCACTAACACACAACCTGCTTGTTCCACAAAAGTTCTTATAAGGACTGGTAACTTGGTATAGGGTGCTACGGTACATAGGCTTGAGTGCGGTACAGTCTGCTGTTCTGTAAGGACCGCTATCGGTCCACAATAGATAGGGTTGACGTGCACCACTGCTGACCGCTGCCCTATACTGCAGCAGTCCTTCAGCGGTATAGGGACTGACGTACAGTCTGCTAAACACTAATACACAACCTGCTTGGTCCACAAAAGTTCTTATAAGGACTGGTAACTTGGTATAGGGTGCTACGGTACATAGGCTTGAGTGCGGTACAGTCTGCTGTTCTGTAAGGACCGCTATAGGTCCACAATAGATAGGGTTGACGTGCACCACTGCTGACCGCTCACCTATACTGCAGCAGTCCTTCAGCGGTATAGGGACTGACGTACAGTCTGCTAATCACTAACACACAACCTGCTTGTTCCACAAAAGTTCTTATAAGGACTGGTAACTTGGTATAGGGTGCTACGGTACATAGGCTTGAGTGCGGTACAGTCTGCTGTTCTGTAAGGACCGCTATCGGTCCACAATAGATAGGGTTGACGTGCACCACTGCTGACCGCTGCCCTATACTGCAGCAGTCCTTCAGCGGTATAGGGACTGACGTACAGTCTGCTAAACACTAATACACAACCTGCTTGGTCCACAAAAGTTCTTATAAGGACTGGTAACTTGGTATAGGGTGCTACGGTACATAGGCTTGAGTGCGGTACAGTCTGCTGTTCTGTAAGGACCGCTATCGGTCCACAATAGATAGGGTTGACGTGCACCACTGCTGACCGCTGCCCTATACTGCAGCAGTCCTTCAGCGGTATAGGGACTGACGTACAGTCTGCTAAACACTAATACACAACCTGCTTGGTCCACAAAAGTTCTTATAAGGACTGGTAACTTGGTATAGGGTGCTACGGTACATAGGCTTGAGTGCGGTACAGTCTGCTGTTCTGTAAGGACCGCTATCGGTCCACAATAGATAGGGTTGACGTGCACCACTGCTGACCGCTGCCCTATACTGCAGCAGTCCTTCAGCGGTATAGGGACTGACGTACAGTCTGCTAAACACTAATACACAACCTGCTTGGTCCACAAAAGTTCTTATAAGGACTGGTAACTTGGTATAGGGTGCTACGGTACATAGGCTTGAGTGCGGTACAGTCTGCTGTTCTGTAAGGACCGCTATCGGTCCACAATAGATAGGGTTGACGTGCACCACTGCTGACCGCTGCCCTATACTGCAGCAGTCCTTCAGCGGTATAGGGACTGACGTACAGTCTGCTAAACACGAATACACAACCTGCTTGGTCCACAAAAGTTCTTATAAGGACTGGTAACTTGGTATAGGGTGCTACGGTACATAGGCTTGAGTGCGGTACAGTCTGCTGTTCTGTAAGGACCGCTATCGGTCCACAATAGATAGGGTTGACGTGCACCACTGCTGACCGCTCACCTATACTGCAGCAGTCCTTCAGCGGTATAGGGACTGACGTACAGTCTGCTAATCACTAACACACAACCTGCTTGTTCCACAAAAGTTCTTATAAGGACTGGTAACTTGGTATAGGGTGCTACGGTACATAGGCTTGAGTGCGGTACAGTCTGCTGTTCTGTAAGGACCGCTATCGGTCCACAATAGATAGGGTTGACGTGCACCACTGCTGACCGCTGCCCTATACTGCAGCAGTCCTTCAGCGGTATAGGGACTGACGTACAGTCTGCTAAACACTAATACACAACCTGCTTGGTCCACAAAAGTTCTTATAAGGACTGGTAACTTGGTATAGGGTGCTACGGTACATAGGCTTGAGTGCGGTACAGTCTGCTGTTCTGTAAGGACCGCTATCGGTCCACAATAGATAGGGTTGACGTGCACCACTGCTGACCGCTGCCCTATACTGCAGCAGTCCTTCATCGGTATAGGGACTAAGAGTTTTGTCACAGGGTCATTTAAAAAATGACAGGCAGAGGAAGAGGCAGGCCCTTCCGCAGGGGTGGTAGGGGTAGGGCAGGAGCAACAGGCTTGAGCCAAAGTGGGAAGTTGCAGAAGGTGCGTTCAATTACTTTAAAGGATGCACCAGACTTGGTTGAGTGGCTCGCTCAGCCTTACTCTTCTGCACCCTCCTCATCCTCTCGATCTGCACCCTCTTCTTCACTCTCTGCTATGTGCACCCCCAAAGACACTACCACCAACAACACGACCACCACCACCACCACCACATACCTTCCGCTTGAGTCACTGGAATTATTTTCCGATCCATATCAAGAGGACATTTCTGATGCGCAGCCACTCTTGGTATTGGATCAGGAAGAGGAGGTAGCAACAAGCGCTACTCAGCAGTCTGACGCCAGTACCCAGATCAGCCCAAGGAGGAGGTTGGTCCCCGGTGTTGCTGCCTACTCCGAGATCTCTACTTATAGCGGTGGGGAAGGTGACGTTGATGATGACGTGTCTAGTGATGTCACGTGGGTGCCCACAAGAGAGGAAGAGGAGGGGAGTTCAGAGGGAGATATGGACCAGCAGATAGGGAGGAGAAGCAGCAATGACTTACATTGCACAGCAGGGACAAAGCAGACTGCAAATGTATCAGGAGCGAGTCATCGACCATGTACGGTCACATCTGGCGCTCCCAGGACACCGGCACATGGCTCCGCAGTGTGGGCTTTTTTTAACGTGTCCGCTGCTGACAATAGCGTTGCCATCTGCAATCTTTGCAGTCAACGCGTTAGTCGCGGTAAGCCCAATACTCACCTAGGGACGACCGCCTTAAGAAGGCACATGAGCAGCCATCACCGAGCCCAGTGGGAGCAACGGAACACACAAAGCCACACTGCAGGCTCTCACCGTCCAGCCTCGTCTTCTACTTCTCCTTCTCCTCTCTCCTCACAATTGTCCTCCACTCCACCTTCCATCACGCCAAGCTCACATTTTTCTGCAAAAAGGCAGGCTTCCGTGGGCCTAATGTTTGAGCGTAAAAAAATGATGACGCCGGATAACCCTCTTGCCCAACGGTTGGCGGCTGGCTTGTCAGAACTCATAGCCCGCCAACTACTGCCATATAAACTGGTGGACTCGGAGGCCTTTCGCAAATTTGTGGCCATTGGAACACCACAATGGAAGGTCCCAGGAAGGAAGTATTTCTCAGAGAAGGGCATCCCAGAGCTATATGGCCATGTTCAGCGGCAAGTGAATGTATCTCTGGCACACAGTGTCGGTGCCAAGATACATCTGACCACAGACACGTGGTCTAGCAAACACGGGCAGGGAAGGTATATCAGTTTTACTGCCCACTGGGTGAACCTTCTGACGGCCGTCAAGCATGTAACCCGTGGCACCCGTGTAGATTTGGTTTTACCGCCACGGATTGCATGCAGGCCTGACTCTTCTTCTCCTCCTCCTACTCCATCCTCCTCCCTCTCCTCCTCAGCTGCCTCCTCCTTTTCCGCTGCTAGCGTCTCTTCCACTGCACCGCCCAAGCTCCCCAGAACCTATTCCACATGCCAGGTGAGACGTTGCCATGCCGTGCTGCGTCTGTTGTGCCTGGAAGCAAAGAGCCACACTGGCCCGGCACTCCTTTCAGCTTTGCGTTCACAGGCAGATGAGTGGCTAACACCGCTCAAGTTGACAGTTGGTAAAGTGGTGTGTGACAACGGTGCCAATCTGCTTAGCGCATTGAAACAGGGCAAAATCACGCACGTGCCGTGCATGGCACACGTCTTAAACTTGGTCGTGCAGCGATTCCTTGTCAAATACCCTGGGGTCCAGGACATCTTGCGGCAGGCAAGGAAAATCTCGGCCCATTTCAGAAGATCTTACACGGCCATGGCTCGCCTTGCTGACATTCAGCGGCGACACCATCTGCCGGTCAGACGTCTTATTTGCGATTGCCCGACGCGATGGAACTCAACCTTCTATATGCTTGATAGGCTGCTCCAGCAGAAACGTGCAGTTAACGTCTACCTGTATGAACTCTGCGAAAGAAACGGTTCTGGGGAGCTGGGTTTTTTTTCACCGCGCCAGTGGCTGCTCATGCGCGACACATGCAGACTTCTGCGGCCATTTGAGGAGATCACCAAACTGGTCAGTCGCAGCCATGGCGCCATCAGTGACATGGTACCTTATGCCTTCTTTCTGGAGCGTGCATTGCGTCGTGTCATTGATCAGGCTGTGGAGGAGCAGGAGCGGGAAGATGAGGAAGTCGCAATGCTGGATGAATTCCCAGGGGGGGCTACTCTATCTGAGACAAGTCAACAACAGGAGTCTGATGAGGAGTCAGAGGAGGATGGTGCCGGGGCGGATGAGCAGGAGCAAGAAGAGCATGCTTTAAACCTTTCTGGGATCCCTGTTGTGCGAGGATGGGGAGAGGAGAATGAAGAGGACGACATTATCCTGGATGATGAGCAGGAGCCAGGCCACCACACCGCTTCCACTTTAGTGCAAATGGGGGCCTTCATGCTCCAGTGTTTTAATAGGGACCCCCGTATAAAAAGCATGAGGGTCAAGGACCAGTACTGGGTGGCAACGTACTTAGACCCCCGGTACAAACACAAAATGGCGGAAATGTTACCGCCGTCGCAGAGGGCTGTCAGAATGCAGCACTTCCAGGCCTTGCTTCGAGAAATGCTGCATTCTGCTTTTGCGTGCGCTGGCAGAGGAGCAATTCCCACTCCCAGAGAAGGATTTGCGGGTACCAATCCAACAGCGCCTGCAAGAAGAGGCCGGTTTGAAGATGTGTTGGTGACTTCGGATATGAGGTCATTCTTTCAGCCGACCCATCGACAGGTGTCATCCGGATCCAGCATCAGGGAACGCCTAGACCGTCAGGTGTCCGACTACATTGGGTTAACGGCCGATGTGGACGCTCTGAGGAGTGATGAACCCCTAGACTACTGGGTGGGCAGGCTTGACCTCTGGCCAGAGCTTGCCCAATTTGCAATCGAACTGTTGGCTTGCCCCTCATCCAGTGTCCTGTCCGAAAGGACGTTCAGCGCAGCAGGGGGGATTGTGACCGATAAGCGTACTCGCCTAGCTCACCACAGTGTTAACTACCTCACATTTCTAAAAATGAATGAGGCATGGATCTCGGAGGAATTCAACACATGTGACCAGTAGACCATGTATATGTCTATAAACTATTTTTTTAATCAAGCACACAGACCTTCTTAATTCATTTGGCTCACTTCCTTGACCCAAAAAAGCACACCGTACTATATGCCCCTACCCTCCTCTTTGAAGAGGTTGAGCGGTGTCATATTTCTACTGGGGCTGCTTATGATATCCCTGTGCTGTGCTGACTTCCTCCTGGGGGTTCTTATTATGAAGGGATCACACTATCCCTGTGCTGTGCTGACTTCCTCCTGGGGGTTCTTATTATGAGGGGATCACACCATCCCTGTGCTGTGCTGACTTCCTCCTGGGGCTGCTTACGGTGCTGCTGTCAGTGCTGTATGTCACGGTGCTGCTGTCAGCGCTGTATGTCACGGTGCTGCTGTCAGCGCTGTATGTCACGGTGCTGCTGTCAGCGCTGTATGTCACGGTGCTGCTGTCAGCGCTGTATGTCACGGTGCTGCTGTCAGCGCTGTATGTCACGGTGCTGCTGTCAGCGCTGTATGTCACGGTGCTGCTGTCAGCGCTGTATGTCACGGTGCTGCTGTCAGCGCTGTATGTCACGGTGCTGCTGTCAGCGCTGTATGTCACGGTGCTGCTGTCAGCGCTGTATGTCACGGTGCTGCTGTCAGCGCTGTATGTCACGGTGCTGCTGTCAGTGCTCTGTATTACGGTGCTGCTGTCAGATGCCTCTATCACGGTGCATGTGTCATTCCGGTATGTCACGCTGCTGGTGATCATCTCCTGCACCCTCTTCTTTGCCTACCCTGGTCCCTGACCTTCCCTCTCCTCCATTGCCTTCATTAGCTCCATAGTCCTGAATTGTTAGAACAATTTCCCAAATAAAATAAAAATGCTTGTAGTTATCGATCCCAAATTCACCTCATACATGTATTATGTCATTGTCCAGATGGTGGGACTACGTTTTACCCCCTAATAATTACCACGTGGCCGCAAATTCGACATGAAGGTTTGCAAAGTTCGCCTCCCATTGAAGTCAATGGGGCCCGCGGCGAACGTTCGGTTTCGCGAACGTTTGGGTCCGTTCGCATTTCGCGTTCGCGAAACGTCCCGTCGGAAGTTCGTCCATCACTACTGAATATCTCCAGTTATCACATCAGAAAATAAATCACAAAAAGTGCTGAAATAAATACCCATCAAAGGGGATAAAAACTGATTATCATCTCATAATAAATAAATAAATAAATAAATAAATAAGCAAAAACCTAAAATCAAAATCAATTGATGCACAAATCAACAATAAAAATAATATAAATAGAAAAAATTAAAAAATATAAAGTGCAATAGCAAATACATGTATTTAGGAATAATTTGACCAAAATAGCAGTTACTCATAACTGATATCATATGGTCATGGACTCAACCCCAATAGCCGGATCACTGATCCAAGCAAGCTAACATCTATGATGAGTGGTCCCAAAGAGGGGTGATTACAGAATCAGCCAAAAAGGAAAAATCCCTTGAGAGGTTCTCAGCTAAGCATGATGGGGGCCATCTAAAGAGTCTAATGGTAATTATAGAAGCCCACAAATGCCTCTATCAAGGCCCAAACAATTAAGAATTGTTGATAAAGGCATTTACATCGGTGTCCACATTAAGGCCAAACGGGACATACGTCCTAAGTCTATGAATCCATGCCATCTCAAGTTTCGATATTTCCCTGCTATCTTTAGATGGCACCCATCACGCTTAGCTGAGTTGAGTGCACTTCTTTTTATTTATTTGAGTCCATGACCATATGATATCAGTTATGAGTAACTGCTATTTTGGTCAATTTATTCCTTCCCCCCCTTCTTATCTATTTTTATCCTTCTTTTGTACTATAAAGAAAACATTTTTTGTAAAGAATTTTTATAAAGATTTTTCATATTTCTTTTTATTATTAGTCTCTAGCAATTTTATTTTTATTTTTGCATTTATTTTTATTTTTATTTTTCAATTCATTTTTCTTTATAAGATCTAGTTTTATTTTTTCATTGCAATTTTGAACCATTTGAGGCCTTGGAACTGCTGTGGTCTGTGTCTGTTTATTTATGACACTAAATGCTGAGGCGTATACTTAGCCTACATGCTGCTAGACCTTCGCTTTTTAGCTTTGTTCATGGCTAGTCCCGTTTGAATATGAATCTTGAAATTTTTTGTGTGAGACTAATCTCCAGATATTTTTAATCATATATTTTTAATCATATATTTTTATACACTGATTTTTGTTTTGTGTCCCCGTCATGACGTTTGGATCCACTTCCCGTTCACTCTGCACATATTAGACATGTCCCATATCCGTGGCCATCTTGGATTTGTTTTTTATGACTTCGGTTAGCGTGGTTTATGGTGGACATGTCTAATATGGATTTAAAGCTGCATTTGTTTTTTCCTCTGTTTTTTAGTTACACTGGCCGCTCCCTTTTTAATTTTGTATTATTTGTGGGTAACTCTGGGCTGACTTAGGACCTTGGGAATAATTTCCATGATGGCCGCTTACGGATAACGAGGCTTGGTCCATGATCACATGACGTTCTTATGTTATGTATACATTTAAGATGGCCGCTGACCCAGAGCAAAGCTTGGGGTATTGTGTTGGGTATAAATGAGGTGACATTGTGCGCCGCCCGTGCCCCTGGATGACGTAAGTTATTACAAAACACATAGGGGACGGAGCGACGTGCTGACGTCACCTCGGTCTCCGTTTGTCAATCACCAGGAAGCATGGGTTGGTTTGTTTGTGTGCATCCAGCCAGTGCACACTTCCTATTAAGCCTGATGCCAAGCTTGTTTTGTAAGTGCATTATTGTATTTTTATATGAATTAAAGTTGAAGGTTTTACACTCTTTGGAGCCTTTATCTTTTATGTGGTACCGTGCTGAGCGGACAGTGGTGCACGGGAGGAGAGGATCTGTAGAGATTGAACTGACAAACAAACAGCTTATTAACGTGAAAGCCCATTCAATCGTTTCACCTGTTGTGACCCTCTGTAACGGGGGGTCATATTGAGTCGGTAAGGAGTCAACTTATATGTGTGGTGGTGGCGAGAGCACGTTTGCACTTGGAGAATTATTGACTGGAATTCAGTTATTTATTTCAATTTCATCACTGGTGGTCGGTCAACTATATGGACACTATGAATCATTATTAATTTATTCACATGTATTTGCTATTGCACTTTATATTTTTTAATTATCTATTTATATTATTTGTATTATTAATTAGTGCATCAATTGATTTTGATTTTAGGTTTTTGCTTATTTATTTATTTATTTATTTATTTTTATGAGATGATCATCAGCACTTTTTGTGATTTATTTTCTAATGTGACAACTGGAGATATTCAGTTGTATTGTATACTTAAAGGAAAAAATAAACTGCGCTTGGGTGAAGCAAAAACAAACACAAACTACTAACAATCTATAAGGAAGGAATTGCGCTAAGCTGTAAAAACTATATGTGAATATAAGTGTAAACCCAATAAAATAACAGTCAAATGTAAGGGACAACTGAATATCTCCAGTTCTCACTTTAAAAAATAAATCACCTGTGAAAATATGTATGCATATATGTGCAAACCCAACTAATGACAATCAATGAACCTCAATGAACACATAACAAATATAATTACTGGTTTTCTTAACCATTCAGTGTCCAAACACTATCTGATGTTCCATAATAAAGACCCTTCCAAAACCTTATTTTTAGGAATTGACAAATATAAACCTCACTGGCGGGGCAGTTCCCTGGTCAGAGAAATTTCAAAACTCGAGATGTCCTGAATCCACCGTTTAAAAACGTACGCCCCTTATGGGCTCAATATTGATACTGATGTCAATGCTTTTATCGATAATTCCTAATTTCTGCTTATTACTGCATATGTTTTATATAAGTTTTATTAGCATTTATTTGTTCACATTGGAGTCTGGGGGACAGACCTTTCTCAAAAAAAAAATTTTTTTTTGCTTTACCTGTTTTGGGATGCCAGATTGGTCTATAAAAAGTATATATTTTTTAACTATATTTTTTTAATTATATAATATGATTTTTTATACACTATTTATCGATTAATATGTATCGATAGGATCTTTACACTAAGTTTGTGCGAAGATTTGGATTTGGCAATTTTCTATGGATCATATTCACAGATCACCACATATCGCCTAGATATTTATATATATTACTTTAATAAATTAGCTGATATTAATATTCATTTTATTACAGCACAATTCATTTTTCATTCATACACATTTTTGGTTTTTACCAACACACATATTATAGGCGTGTGACACTAAATATAGTGGCACAATTTTTGTATCGATTTGCTAATGGATTTGGTTTTATTCACTATGCCATTTGCATCGTTCTCTTTTTGCGTTGTGTATGGCATTATGTGGACTATACACCGTTCATTTTAGGACATTAGCATACTGATATACATATATAATTTTTTAATTTTATCTATATTTAATTTTTGATTTTTGGTTAAGGTTATTCTTACCCTAGATCTGATTTGACCCTCTGAACCGCTCGCGTGATAAAGTGAGTTCTTATGAGCTATATTAGCCCATAAGATACGTGAGTTTTCTCTATATTTCAGTATGGGATCAATCGCGCAACGTTTAGGGCTATTCGCCATTAACTAAAATGGCGACGTGTGACTGAATCTTGCATCTCAGAACGAGGTTTGGTTTCAGCCTTGGTTATATAAGGTTGAGCGTCACTGCGCTGCCCGTTCCCCATTGACAACGTCAGGTATGACGAAACGCGTCTGGGAAGGCACGCAGTGACGCCATCACGTTGTAGGAGAGGAGGACGGGCTCCTGAATGCCGGCCAGCTTTTTATGTTCTTTCTTTGCATGCTGTATTTATTCGATGCTCATGTAAGTGCGCTACTTTTTACTTTAATAAATCCTCCAAACAGTATCACACTATGTTGGTTCCCTCTTTTTCCCTCGAGCTACTGATAGTATTTTTTGGGATCGTGGATTAAGATGTGCTTATAAGAGTGCTGTTGTTCATTTCGGTGAGCTGATCTACTAAAAAGAGGAATATTCTGACGCGATTGATGATATAGCCATAACGGTCTAACCAAAGTTCCATCTGGTAAGCGCACTCACTATATGGTGACGAGCACTTGTGCGCATCTGAGTGTGTTCAACCACCGTGGTGTTTCCATTTAGGACTGCAACTGTTGATCATTTATGGACTCCTTTATGAACTTTTTGAGGATGAATTCTTATTAATTGTTACTTTTTATTTAGAAGTTTTGAATATATCAACTATTCACATTTCACATATATAAAAAATAATCCTTTTTTTTAGGGGTGTTTATTTATAGGTTACTTTTATGTTGGCACAGATTTTTGTATTCTGTATTGTATACTTGATTGTCATTAGTTGGGTTTGCACATATATGCATACATATTTTCACAGGTGATTTATTTTTTAAAGTGAGAACTGGAGATATTCAGTTGTCCCTTACATTTGACTGCTATTTTATTGGGTTTACACTTATATTCACATATAGTTTTTACAGGTTAGCGCAATTCCTTTTTTTCTTATTTGATTTTGTGTATATTTGGTGAGTTGCAGCTTCTGAGAAACCCTTTGTCTTGGGTTGTTGGGTATTTTGTTTTATCCCGTAGCGCAGTTTGTCCCCCTTCTTTCTCACCTCACTATTTAGGACTGCCTTTGAAGCCTCTTGTGTGATTATTTGTTTGCTTTCCCTTTGATTATCATATCAAGGCAGCTACTGCACCAACTGGTGCACAAACCAAGGCAGCTATCATTAATAGAAGTTCACTATCCACTGTACTTTATTTTTGTAGCAATTGATTTATAATATTTGTCTTCAGATCTTATTGATAGTTGGCAACAAGTGGGTGATTGCTGGAATAATCGAGGGGTGCTGTTCAGGGTGATAATCTGAGGAGGTATTATGTTCTCTGATTATATTTGTTGTGGGTGGAATTTTTTGATTACTTTTTTTCTAATAAAGAATTCTGTTTAATTAATCTTTTTGTATATTTGGTGTTTTGTATATTTTCTGTTCCTCTCTGAAGAATCCTTTTCCCAGCCCTTCGGGGTTCCTCTTCTACCTTTTTTCCACTCCCAAAGTTTTTTTCATATGCCCAACAATGACTTTGAGTGGTTATACCGGAATGGTGCCTGCAGGTTTAGCCATCATCTCAGTATCATTTTTTTTTTGCGGGCGGTCAGCTATCATGTCGAAGCAATCCTAGCAGCTAATTAACTGCTAGACTGCTTTTACCAGCAGTGAGAGGGGACATCCCCCCTCTCATCACCTTCCATGATTTCTCGGTCTCTCCTGTCCCACCGGGGAACCCGAGAATGCAGCCGGTAGTTGCACCATCTGACCATAGAGCTGATCAGAGACCAGAATGGCTCCAATCATCTCTATAGCCTAAGAAACCAGAAGCTAAAAGCATTTTATCACTTTGGTTTTACCAGATATAAACAGCGCCATTGGGAAATTGGGAAAGCATCTTATCACACCGATCTTGGTGTGGTCAGATGCTTTAAGGGCAGAGGAGAGACCTAGAGAGTAATAGACCCCACATTTTTAAAAAAAAGAGTACCTGTCACCACCTATTGCTATCATACGGATATTTAAATTCCCTGTGATAACAATAAAAGTGATAAAAAAATAATGGGACGGTGTAAAAATAAAATAAAAAAGGCAAAATAAATAATTATGTGATAAAAATAATAATAGTGCGCTATTCAATTCAAATTGTAAATCAATCGGAATACCCAAAAACAGATCATTTTCTATAGTGCCACAATGCTAATCACGCTAATTAGTGCTAAAACGGTATTCACTATAGTGCTGGTGAGAAAAAAATGTCCAAAATCAAATTTATTATAGCTCCCCTAAAATAAATAGCGCCCAAACCCTTACTATGCTAAAACCTGGAGTAGTGCACATGGAAATAATGTTTAGAGCATGATATAATTGCCTAAATGGTACTGAAATATGTGGTATATTGTTTGAAGACAATCTGCTTTTAAACTGTGTGAAAAAATTATTTCTACACTGATATATCTTTAAAAGTCCGAGAAGAGATACATTCCATGTACAACTAGGTACCAGCACAACTGAGCATGTTAAGACCTGCAAATTACTCCCATTTTAACTCCCATGGCTTTTTTACAGGGCGCTATAGTAAATACCAAAATTAGCTCTGGACTAAAATATGTTTTTGAGAGTGAAAATCAGCGATTTCCTGACAGACTCCATGGCAGCCTACGTGTGGGTTTAGTCCCGCCTCCATTACCCTATAGGACGACACTCCCATAAATCTTTGCTCCCTGCCAGAGGCCGTGTTCTTTTTTTGTCCTCCTCCATAGGACCTAACATGTGTCTTTTTACCCTGAAGACTTGCATTTTTTTCTGCGATACGGACCGGCCGAGCGAATTGGAGTCGCATATTTCCAATAAGCTCTAGCTACTAGCGGAGTATGGAAAAGGGGCATATGGAAGAGGCGCTGAAGAGGTGTATGCCTGGTCACTGACAGGTGAAGCCGCGTGATTAGTCGTGAGCCTAGCTACTAGCAGGTGACTTTCGCCCTCACCCCTCCTCCCAGAAGTCCGGCATGTGTGGGGACCTACCTCGGCTGGTGTGGCTTTGTGATGCCTGTTATGTTAAAGCGACAGGTGAATGGAGTGACTCTGACCAACAGCTGAAGTCTATGGTGGAAAGATTGGTCAAGGACAGTCTAAAGAAATTTGAAGCCCCCCAGTTGTCTCCCATAGAGTCTCCAAGGTCTCCGGGGAGGGATGCTCAGGCCCAGGACACATGGGATTCCCCGTTGCCTAGCCACCCGTCTGCTGTCCTCTCAGAGAGTGAATCTGAGAAGGAACAGTCTGGTTCGGGTTTTGACTTTGCCCTGCTCCCTCCCTTGGTCAAAGCTATCAAGGAAACACTGAACTGGGAGGAGCCGGTAGTGGCCCCGGCGAAACAAAGAGAGTTTTTTAAGCAGTTAAAGAAGGAGCGTATTAGCTTCCCTTTCCTCTCAGAGTTGGGAGAAGTGATCTCGGATGATTGGAGTAAGGTAGAGAAAAAGAATTCTCTTCTATCTAAAATTCAGAGACTTTACCCTTCTAAGGTAAGGACGCTCTGGATAGGAGATTTGATTCTGATCTGAAGAGGATCTATCTTACGGCTGGCATGGCCTGTAAGCCGACCCTGGCCTTAGCGGCTCTGTCTAGAGCGATGGAAGTTTGGTCCGATAGTGTTGATGAAACACTTAGGAATGTTTCTGAAGATCTGGCCAAGAGTTCTCCCATTCAAGAACTAAGACTGGCTTCAGCCTTCTTAGGAGAGGCCTCGATCGATATTATCCGACTGGTGGCTCGAGTTATGCTCTCATCTGTAATTGCCAAGCGTGCCCTGTGGCTCCGTCCTTGGCTAGCCGATCCCGCTTCTAAGCAGGTTTGGTGCCGTATTCCTTTTGATGGTTCTTCCCTTTTCAGCAATAAGCTGGATAGTGCTATGACTCGAGCCACTGGGGGTAGGTCGGGATTTCTCCCCCAGGATAGGCGCCTGCAGAATCAAAGGAGATTGTTCCCAAGAAAGCAGGGTCAAGATCGTGCCAGGGAGGCACGCACTTGCAGGCCTGGACGGAATTTTCCAGATCTTGGAGGTCCAGACAGACATCTCTCAAAAAATCCGCAAAGGGCAGTTCGATGGGGGAAAAGGAGCCTACTAAGTCCTTTTGAGATCGTGCCCATCCAGGTGGTCCGGGTAGGAGCTCGTTTGTTCCGCTTTCGGCACGTCTGGGCGGCCTTGATCCAGGACTTTTGGTCCGTCAAGACAGTTTCCCCCGGGCACACGTGGTCGTTCAGCAGTGTCCCCAAACTCAAGTGTGTTCCCACATCCTTTCCAGAGTCGGAAGAAAAAAGACAAATTCTTCTAACCTACATAAAATCTTTGTTGGATCAAGGCGCCGCTATTCCTGTTCCAGACGATCAACGCGGCTTGGGAATGTACTCCCCTCTTTTCCTGGTCCAGAAAAAGAACGGTACGTGGAGACCTGTAATAGACTTGACGCGTCTAAATCGCTTCATAAGAAATTCAAAATGGAAACGCTGTCCACGATTCAACATTCAGGGCAGCCAGGAGACTGGCTTGTCTCAATAGACCTCAAAGACGCCTATTTTCACGTCCCAGTGGCCACAGAGTTCCAACAGTTTATTTGTTTCTCCATTGGCCAGCTTCATTTACAGTTTACCTGCCTTCCTTTTGGTCTGTCAACCTCTCCTCGCACATTCTCGAAGGTCCTTCTAGCAGTCGTAGCATTGTTGAGAGTCAGGAAAATCCGGATTCATCATTATTTGGACGATTTGCTTCTTCTTGCTCAGGACAAGGATTGTCTCTTGAAACACAGGGATCAAGTCATCGCATCCCTCAAGGAATTCGGGTGGCTCCTGAATTTAGAGAAAAGCCAGTTAGTTCCTACACAGTCTCTCGTGTTCCTCGGCGCCCTGTTCAATACGGCAAAAGGTACAATCTCTCTGCCCGAGGAGAAGATTGCAGCAGTACGGGACAGGATCCACCTCGCTCTCTCTTCGTCTCATCTCAGGGCTCTTCATTGCCTAAAGATCATAGGCACCATGGTGTCTACTATACCGATGGTGAAGGGGGCACAGTGGAGGATGAGCCCCTTTCAAATGGGTTTTCTTCGCCAATGGTCGGGAGAAAAGGTCCAGTCCAGCGAGATTACTCAGACCATGAGAGGTTCCCTCCTCTGGTGGCTTCGTCGGGAGAATCTATTGAATTGCCACTCTCTTTTTCCAATCAAATGGATCTCAGTAACGTCAGATGCCAGCAACAAGGGCTGGGGGGCACATTGTCTATCGGAAGTGGCTCAGGGCATTTGGGGTCTTTCCCTCTCGGGGAATAGTGTCAAATGTGTTAGAACTTCGAGCAGCCTTCCTAGCGCTGTTGGCATTTCCGCATCTGGTAATGAGTGCATCCGTAGTCCTCAGGCTGGACAATACGACTGCGGTCGCATATGTAAGAAAGCAAGGGGGCACCAGAAGTCGGTCTCTGCTGAGGGAAGTGGATCCAATAATGCGTTGGGCCCAGAGGAATCTGGCTAACCTAACAGCAGCTTATGTGCCTGGAGTTCTCAATGTCCAAGCGGACTTTCTATCACGAGTCCACTTGGACAACAACGAGTGGACCCTTCACAAAGATGTGTTTCAGTGGGTTCTATCCCTGGGGATGTCTCCAGAAATGGATCTCTTCGCCTCCTGTTTCAACAGGAAGCTAACAAGGTTTTATTCAAGGTTCAAGGATCAGCAGGCCTACGGGATAGATGCCCTATCAGAGCAGTGGTGGTTCCACAAGGCATACACCTTCCCTCCAATTCCAATTATCTTTCAGTTCCTGAAGAGACTCAGATGGGAAGAAGTGGAGGTGTTGGCAATAATTCCGCATTGGCCCAACAGGCCTTGGTTTCCTCTCCTATCCCTCCTCAGCTTTCGGGACCCAGTTCCTCTTCCGTCCGGAGGGGACCTGCTCTCCCAGGGGTCGATTCTCCATCCATGTCCGGCTCACCTTCAGTTGAGGGTCTGGTTCTTGAGAGGGGAAGGCTGGAAGCACTGGGGTGTCCTAAGGAAGCCATTTCCACCCTCTTAAGTGCAAGGAGAAGAAGTACTAATAAGGTGTATGAACGGATCTGGACCAAAAAAATTTTCTTATGTGTCCTCCAGAACCAGTTCCTACGTTTTACCCACAGTTCAAGACGTTTTGGGTTTCCTGCAATCAGGCTTGGGCTTACCCTTATCAGTTAGCTCCCTTCGGGTTCAAGTCTCGGCTATTTCTGCATTTACAGGGGTTCAGTGGGCTAAGCATGCCCTTATCCAGCAGTTCTTCAAAGGCGCAGTAAGATTGAGACCCCAGAGAAAGCCCAGATTCCTTAAATGGGATCTGCCTCTAGTGCTGGACTTCTTTTCTCTTCTCAGTAAGGCTCTTTCCATCAGAGAACTCACCTTGAAAACTGCATTCCTGGTGGCGGTCACCTCGGTGAAACGAGTATCAGAGATTCAAGCTCTAGGAGTCAAGGAGCCTTTTCTAACTTTTTTCCGGACAGAGTGGTCCCAGTTCCAATGTTGGGGTCAATCCCTAAGGTCACTTCGGTTTTTCATGAAAATCAAGAAATCTCTCTACCCTTATTCAGATCCTCGGATTCCTCGGAAATTCATCCTCTTGATGTTGGGCGCTCATTAAAGCTCTATTTGGAAGCTACAGCTCCATTCCGGCAGTCGGACTTCCTGTTCGTTCTGTTCTGTGGGAAGAACAAGGGCACTAGAGCATCAGTCAGGTCAATTGCGGCATGGATAGTTCAAGCGATCCAGTGGGCATACAGAGTAAGGGGCTTGGCTCCTCCTCAGGCGGTGTCGGCGTATTCGACCAGAAGTCTTTCTATCTCGTGGGCGGCCTCTCGCCACGTGGCTCCTGATGTGATTTGCAGGGCGGCCTCGTGGTCTTCGATTCACACCTTTATGTCTCATTATTGTGTTGAGCCGGCGGCTCTATCCTCAGTTGACTTTGGAGTCAAAGTTTTGTCGGTTGAATGAATGAATGAATGAAATACTTATATAGCGCACAATGCGAACTGAATCGCCTCTAGGTGTCAAATAAATCTTTGTTAAGCAGCCTTTTTGCCCACCCGGGTGTGTCTTGGCGAGTTATTTCCCACACGTAGGCTGCCATGGAGTCTGTCAGGAAAACGGAAAATTTATGTCAAATACTTACCGTAATTTTCCTTTCCTGATGGACTCCATGGCAGCAGGAGTTCCCTCCCAAATGGCTGGAGTAGGATAGTTACCGAACACGGCCTCTGGCAGGGAGCAAAGATTTATGGGAGTGTCGTCCTATAGGGTAATGGAGGCGGGACTAAACCCACACGTAGGCTGCCATGGAGTCCATCAGGAAAGGAAAATTACGGTAAGTATTTGACATAAATTTTCCGTTATATAGTCCAATACAAGTTTCAGCCATTGATTGTAATGGTACAATTGTAACTTCCCAAAATAAATACTTTTAATGTTGAGATCAAATGTATCTTTCTCTAAAATAAATTTCCCTTGTGACAATGTTGCTTCTACTTGATCTCTTTTTTTTTATTTTTTTTTATTGCTAGAATGTTGAATGTTTTAATATTTTGGTAAAATATATTTTCTTTGTCACTTTCACTTGTTACTCTCCATCTCACAGAAATCTTTACCCACACTCACACAGGTGTCTTTACAAATTATAAACAATACCATTGCTGATGCAAATTTAAAATGAGTCACAATTTTGTGTGTTTTTATTATTTCCAAATAATCATAATTTGAGCCCAAAAAATTTGATATGTGTACCAACATCAGAAATCAAAATGCAATTTCCAAAAATTAGAGAGTAATATAACTATTATACACTCGCCCACCAAGAACCACCACATATCACAGAATAAATCAATAAGAATAACTCTTGAATAATGTAATTCCACCACCTATATGCCCAACGAAATGCAGTATATATGTATTTATGTGTAGGGGGTCTCTACATGTGGCAGCTCTGTGGTTTAGAGGTTGCAACTTTGAACTGTCATTTCTGCAGGAAAAAAGTTCCTCCAACCCAAACTCCCTCATCCATGTTTTTATGGACCTTGTTTTGTGCACTGGTGTGCAGTCATGTTGGAACAGGAAGGGGCCATCTCCAAACTCTTTTCACAAAGTTGGGAGCATGAAATTGTCTAAAATGTCTTGGTATGCTGATGCCTTAAGAGTCCCCTTCACTGCAGCTAAGAGGCCAATCCCAACCCATGAAAAGCAATCCCACATCACAATCCCCCCTCCAGCAAATGAATTAGACCAGTGCAAAAAACAAGGTCCATGAGGACACGAATGAGTGAGTTTGGGGTGGAGGAACTTGACTGACCTTTACAGAGTCCTGACCTCAACACAACAGAACACCTTGGTAATGAATTAGAGCGGAAACTGTATGCCAGGCCTTCTCGTCCAACATCAGTGCCTGACCTCACAAATGCACTTCTGGAAGAATGGTCAAATATTCCCATTATCACACTCCTAAACCTTGTGGACAGCCTTCACAGAAGAGTTGAAGCTGTTAAAGCTGCAAATTGTGAGCCAAATTAATTTTGAACCCTACGGACTAAGACTGGGATGCCATTACAGTTCATGTATATGCAATATATTATTGCATATGGCTTGTGACACTGAGCATGGCGGTTCACACAACAGAAATGCAGATGCTATGTGTGAGGCTGCCTGCTGGCTAAGTGGGTAGCAAATCTGTCTAGCAGCACTGGGGTTGTTGGTTCAATTCCCCAACATGCTAATGATTGTGTTGAAGTTTATATGTTCTCCCAGTTTGGGTTTCTCACCACAATCCAAAGACATTCTGTCGAAATAGTCTCTAATGTAAGAAAGTTAGTTTTCAACTTTAGATTGGAAGCTCATTGCAGCCAGGGACTGTCTGATGTTAATATTTGTTAGCACTAATTATGCCCAGGGACTTGGACATTTCAAATTGTAGGGTTTATACTGCACAGGTGCATATGCTTAGAAAACTGTTGCTTTGTTTATGTACATGTGAATGGATCTTTGGCCTGTAGTTGGAGATTTGATGCACATAGCCAAGGGCTAACACAGTTGCAAATAGTATTATGTGTTCCTGCTCATCGGGTACAATCACTTTAGACATACATGAAGAGACAGATGGAAAGATACTGGTGGGCGTGTACTTCTATTGGGCATGTGTCAGTGTGCTAACAATACAACCTATCTTATATAAAGGACCACAGTGGGGGGTGTTTGGCCTGATAAGAGGCCAGGTTTTTTGCTGTGATTTGTGGGGAGAAGGAATGATATTGTGCCTAATGACTAACACTCAACTAGGGCTGTTTGCTGAAGTTCTTGTGCATTTTTCCCCCAAAAGTGGGTTTATGAGCCATGCTGTTAATGTTTTGTGTGTATTGTTCCTGTCTGACCATGCATTCATTCTTTGGGAGCATCTGCGGACCTTTTTCTCTTTGATCTCATTGCTTAATCATTTACACAGAAATGCAGCTTCTAGAAGAACATGGTCACCAATGTATGTGTGTGGATTGTGCGGTGGTGGTGGGAGTTATAGTTTGAATGTGTGTCTTTTTTAATATTATGTTGGAATGCTTTCTAAGAATAATGACTGTTAAGTATCTTTCTATTATCTTGCAGATAAAAATGTGATGTGGGTTGGTGGGTGAGTAGTTGTACTATGAAATGTGTGGCCCGTCCATTCTGAGGTTTAGACAAATTTTAGATGGTAAGCTCCTAAAACTCAATTGCTACCTGTTTTTATAAATGTAGCACCATATATCCTGTAGACAAATGTTTTATGCTACTAAATGAATGTACATAATTGTTTCTGCTGGCAAAATAAAAGTACATTATTGAGCTTGTTTGTTGTTTTTTCTCTTTTCTTTCTTCTTTTTAATTAGTTTTGGTGCTGGTGGTTTTGGCAAAGTGCAATATCTTACTTATACCCATAGAAATTATAAGATATAATTGTGCACCAAAAATCCTAATATCTTCAGTACACCTGCAAGTAAATGATAAAGGTGTTATGGTAGAATCTTTGTATATAACAGTTGTGGAGAATTGCAAGTAATGAATTTAGCTGGTGGATAAGCAGTGTTGTGTCAGTCCTGATTCACATTGGTGCGAATTGGCATGTAATTTGACATGTCAAATCGCATGCCAAATCAGCGGCAATTGCACCGTTCTAATCGGTGCGGTGCCGCAATTTCCAAAAGTAGTTTTTGTACTACTTTTGGCGACTTTCGGGTAGGATTTGTATTGATATCTGTGCAGAAACCTGCACAGATGTCTCTGAAATTTCCCCCACAGTTGGGACTGACATGCGGGAATGAAATCGTGCCAGTTCAGCTGAACTTGCACGATTTCCTCCCACTGTCAGTTTGGGTACCGTGTTGCATGACCGCGCAATTGTCATTCAAAGTGCGACAGCGCAGAAAGCTAAAAAGTGTCCTGGGCAGGAAGGCGTGAAAATGTTTGGTATTGAAGTGGATGAGTTTGCCTTCAAATATCATTATATGTAGAAATACAGATTTTGCAAATCTGCAAATAAGCAAAAATAAATAATTCTAATTGTGGTTGCAATCAAATATTCACAGATGCAATCAAAAGAGCGTGATTTCACTTTCTGACTCTGAAATTAGTCATTGTAATCACCAGGAAGTTCCTGTACTGGTCAGGATCTCCATCTAGGTTGATAAAGAGGAGGTGCTGGGTAAGTGTAGGATATGTACTTGTGCTTACTCAATGTGAGGGTGGACTTGGGTGACTTTTCAAGCAAATTTGTACCTCCGAGTTGCATGACAAATGGTACCCCCTGATTCTCAATGATAACCATTCATATCTGTGCTACTTCAAGTTGCAACAACTTCAAAATAGTGCCTGTACTACTTTTGTGTGACTTTCATGTGACTTGAGGTACATAGGGCACAATATTACACAGGCATTCCCAGAAGCTGGGGCCAAGTTCCAGCAGCAAAGTGGCAGCAAAATAGTGTGACTTTAAGGTCACAGCAGTGTGAATGAGATTTGTGGATTATACCTTTGAATTGGGCCCTATTCTCACTTTTGCATCCTGCAGGTGGGTCAAATTCATCCTTGCACACTTTGGTTTGACTTTGATGTCACTTGAGGTCCATATACCACAAGATTACATAGGCATTGGCCACCCAAGTGCAAATGGGGCCTAATTCAAAGGTTCTCATTAGGTTCCTTTCACCCTTGGCCAATGTTTCATGCAACTTGAGGTTCATATTGCCCCTTTCACACTTGTGCGGCCTGAAAGCCCCGCAATTTTGCAGTGCTTTTTGCCGCAAATTTGATGCAATTTTAAGCAATGCCTGTGTAATCCTTGAGGTCTATGGACGCAGGAGTCACAGGACAAGTTGCACAAGTGTGAAAGGGGCCTCAGGGCCGGTTCACACTGTTGTGCTGGCCGACATCTGATGTGATATGCCCCGCACTGCAAATTACATGCAATATATGTTTGATGCAAACTCAACCATACAGATTGTATGGCTGAATTTTGCATCGCATTCAAACCAAACTCTCACAGGACCCCTTTTTTGGTCCGCAGCAGAATCAAATCTGATTCCTCTCTGAATTTGCAGTTTGGTCTGCAATATGCAAACTAATTTGAGGGTGTCATTACCTTTCTACTGACACTCCCAGCAGTTCGCATATGGCAGTGGGAACTGCGTGCGAGTTGTATGTGATGCGGGAACCCAAACTGTATTCGCAAGTTTCCCGCATAGCTCCAGTGTAAACCGGCCCTGACTCTAGGTTCACACCTATGCTTTTTTATGCTTTAGAAATGCTCTAGAGTCCATTGAACATGGTTTCCTATGGTACTGGTTTACATCTATGCGTTTTGCCGGCAGTGTGTTTTTGGAAATGGTCGGGGACTGCTTTCCTGCGATTTGTGGGTAAAAGATTTCAATGGAACCGCCACCAGAAATGCAACTGTTGCGTTTGTGATGTGATTTTTGATGTGTTTTGCGGTTTTTATTTTAACACTGTATATTGCTGGTGTCTAACCGAGGGCCAGGTAGCCAGCCACCATGTCCTTAAAGCGGGGTTCCACCCTAAAGTGGAACTTCCGCTGATCGTAACCCTCCCCCCCTCCGGTGTCACAATTGGCACCTTACAGGGGGGAGGGGGGTGGAGATACCTGTCAAAGACAGGTATTTACACCCACTTCCGGGCATAGACTCCCGTGGGAGTCTATGTCATTTCCTGCCCTGCCGCACTGTCTGCTGGGACACACACGGGTCCCAGTTACAGCGCGGAGAATTCCTATTGCTCTGCGCGACTCGCGCATGCGCAGTAGGGAACCGGGAAGTGAAGCCGATTCGCTTCACTTCCTGATTCCCTCACCTAGAATGGTGACGGCAGCAGCCGAGAGCCAAGCGATCGATCGGCCTCGGCTCCCGGCATCGCTGGAACCCGGGACAGGTGAGTGTCCATTTATTAAAAGTCAGAAGCTGTAGTATTTATAGCTGCTGGCTTTTAATATATTTTTTTTAGGTGGAATCCCTCTTTAACAATCAATGAGCCATCAGCTGTCAGCTGATGAAAGTAAAAAAAAAAAATGCTGGCACAAAAAAAAATCGCATATCAGGCCCTTTGGGTCTAGTATGGATTTGGAGGGGACCCCCCACGCCAGAATTAAAAAATAAAATGGCATTGACTTCCATGATTTATATAATTTTTCATTTAAACTATTTTTCATTTATTGGTGCCCTTTGTATATATGGTACCATTGATTCACAATATCTCACTATGTGCGTTTGGGTATTTCAGTTGATTCACAAATTATATTGAATTGTGCACTATGATTATTTTATCACATATTTATTATTGGTGTTAGATCACTAATTAAATAGTTGCAGCTGATCAATGTAACCATAATTAGCAGCGCTTGGGTATTTTAGTATATTATAAAATAAATAATTAAAAAATAAAATAAAAAATAAAGGACCCTTCCCCCAGTGCTTGTGCACAAAGGCGAACCCAAGCATCTTTTTTTTTTTCCTGTACAAATATCATGAAATTGAATACGTTACAAAGAGTGCCAAAATGTGGTGCATTTTAAAGTTTTATGCTTTTGTCATTTTAATAAATGAAATATGGAAAATTAATTGACACAATGTTAAGCAGCAATTAAACATTATTTGATAGCTACTTAATTATCCAGACTAGCTCATTACATTTCAATCATGCTTATTAGGGACGCTTCATGTTAGATATTGCAATTTAATTGAAAAGCCTCAAAGTGGCTAATTTTAATGTGGATGTGATCTGAAAACCCTGTGTATAGTTTTTAACACACCTGTCTAGTTTCTCAAATTTTTTGTTTCCAGCAAATACATTTCAAATCATTACTATCCATAAACATATGAAAATATTACAAATTATTTTTTCTATAAACAGTGACAGAAAGGACAAAATCTGTGTTGCCCATAACAACCAAATTTGATTGCCGCTTGTGTTCTGTAATGTGCACCAGAAAATCAATGCAGACCCTTTTTCTACAGTTTTTCTACAGTACATAAAGTTCCTTTATGAAAATTGCTGTTTGCAAATAACCTGCACGTAAATAGAAATTTTAAAAAGGCCATACATTATATTTCTGTGTGTATAAATCTAGTATTCAGCTCATTAAAGCAACTACTAAAATGAATATAATATAGCCAGGAATAAAATATGCTACCGTTCCCAGATCATTTTAAAAGGGCAAAATGTTAACACATCTTAGTACTGTTGAAGCTTGAAGCTCTGTCATACCTCATTAATTTTCTTATTAAAGTGGTGGTCCAATAGTAACTTCTGTCCGTACTTTATACTTGTTAGCAGTGTATTTTGTAAGTGACCTGGAGTCCAAACATTTATCTGCATGAATCTTTCACATGGCTGGACCATAGCATTGAAATTATAGAAATACTGAGGGATATGTGTTTACTTTATATGTCACTTGCGCAAAGTGTAAAAAATGACTAATAAATAATAATAATAAGTGAAAATAAGCCAACGTTTGGGTTGCTGTAGCTTAATGGTAATTTATACTCATGTGCATAGACCTTCTAATAGATGCTGTGCTACCCTATATCAATACACCGTATGTGAATAACAACAGTAAAGTACTACTACAGTAAGTGCTAATGAAAGAACAACCAATTGTGTAGTCAATGGATCATAAGTTCATATAAATACATTCAGTTAGAAACTCCAGTGAAAATAGTGAATGAATTTTCATCCAAATAATTCTAAGTTAAAGTGCTCTGTGTGCATGCAATTAACCACTGCCAAACAACGTGTGTGCCCCCACCAAGGTGTACACTCACCCAGAGGTGTGGACCCCCTGGGCTTATACCAAGGTGGGTCTATGAAGATTCTGTGTATATGTTATTCCAACTGGGAATGAGGAATCCCCCTTGATTGATCCAGTTCATAGGAAAGATAAGACCACAGGCATCGACATAGCATGATAATGTTTATTTAAAAGTACACAAGAAAGATAAAGGTGTCCACTCACATAGTATAGTGCCATGTCTCAGCACAGGGAATGATTTGACAACTGGTTAAAATGCTGAAGCCGCCGCTGCTCCGTGATCCCCTGGAGCTAGCATGCATTCCACTAGGTGGATGTGATGTAGTATGTGATGTGCCTGCTCCTATGTGTTTCATCATCCAGACATCATTAGGAGGTGTGGTCACGTCCGCCACCTCTGCTGTTCTATACCCTCTTAACTATGCATTGAGTCAAGTTAATAGCATGTTTTTCTTCCCCCATGATACAAATATAATATTGTTGGCAGATTATTCTTACTGGTTACATTGGTACAATTGGTATTATTGGTACAATTAAAATGTACATGTACATAAACTTTATAAAAATTAAGAAATAAAAATGGGTAATAAACACATGGACCATGGGTAATAAACACATCAGCCTCATCTTGTGGTTAACAAATAAATGACATTCACCACTCTCTTTTTTCTACTAGTAAATTATGGACCATAATCACCATATTAAAAACTATGCAAGAGAGGTATATAATTTAAATAACATGTTTTAATGTGGTTATTTATGCTATGGGGGCAATAAACTTCTAATATAAAAAGAGTTCATTTGTATCCTAAAGACATGACTTTTGCTTGGAATTCTTTGGATGAAAATTAATTTGTGATGTTCACTGGGAGCATACTTGATTTTAAGTGTATGGACTGTTTTTTTTTTTTTTTATATATTTTCAAGTTTTTACACTTATTTAATGTATTTATATTCACCTATGATTAATTGGATACAAGATTATTTTTTTCTTTCATCAGCACTAAGCCATTTAATGTTGCTACCCACATACGGTGTATGGATATAGGGTGGCGCAGCATCTTTTAGAAGGTCTAAATAATGGAGGATGCTATTGAGCAGCAACTGAAAATGGCTGCTTGGTAAGGCCCCTCCTTTACCCCCAGACACATTGGCAATTAATACAGCTTTTTGGGAAGCTTTTTCTTCCACCACCCTGTGGGCCATTTTCCCTGATCTCTTAGTGGATACTATTGGGAAGAATACAATCGTGATCCCACGCATCCAGTACCAAAGCGTCTGATCTTACAGATAGTGAGGTTTGTTGTTTAATGTCTCACATTGACATTATGTTTAAATATGGTTGTGCCATATGTAACTATGTGTTCAAATATGCTACCACTACATATTTGAACACTTGGCAGATACCCATACTCTAATTATAACATTTCTATAAATGGCCTTTTTTTACTTAATTTTACCTGCCCTATCTCTACAGGGCACCTTTGATGGGCTTTAAGATCCTTACTTGGTCCTTACTCATAGTTCAGTTGGCCAATTATTATTTGCTTATTGTTTGGGTGTCAGGGCTGGGCCCAGCCCTTCCTTCGCAAAGCTGGCCGCTCAGCTGTCGGATAATTGCCAGCTCCTATCTCTCCACAGTGATTCACCTGTCGATGATATCCTGCTGGTCAGTCCTGCCTACTTAAGCCGTCCAGTCCAGATGATCTCTGCCTTCGCCTTGGTCACATCTCTAGAGACGCTCTCCTGTTTGATTGGCTGACATTCCTTTTGGCTCCAGATCCTTCTTTCTGTTCTACTATGCTCCTCTCTGGCTCCCAGATGTTTTGGCTTGTCTGACTATGGCGTGTCTGTCTATCTGTCCATGGCTATGTTTTGACTACATTTTCTCTGTTTACTTTTTTTATTATTATTAAACAAGTAACTTACGTATTCTTCCCCCTTTTAATCCTCTCCCCTCCTCTATTCTACTCTCCATTAGTGTTGTGCGAATGCTTTGAGCTGAGCAAAAGTTCAGCCTGAATATCGCCTGTTTGCACCCCACGATACACTACATGCTTCACAGTGCATTCTAGGGCCAG
This sequence comes from Lithobates pipiens, assembly GCF_037356315.1. Lineage (NCBI taxonomy): Eukaryota > Metazoa > Chordata > Amphibia > Anura > Ranidae > Lithobates > Lithobates pipiens. The sequence continues at coordinate 152,649,289 of NW_027507686.1, read as the reverse complement.
GACTGGATGAAGCCTTGTACCTGACCTCACCAGAGCACTGTCAGAGCGCTGATTAGACAAAGTGATGATGACTTTCTCCAGTCATGGTTTAGTGCTCATAGTCCTACCCCGGGCCCACACTATAAAAGATAACTTTCCATAAGAAGCTTTTGCATTGTGTTGGAGTGGAGATAGATAGAGCAGGGCTAAGTTTGCTACTAGCGAGTTAGTGTGTTCACTTATTGTGACCCTGAGTTTAGAGTGTTAGTGCAGTGTTAGTATAGTGTGTCAGTATAGTGTAGTGTTTAACACAATTTTTGTGCTGTATACAGTGCTGTATACCCCCTTTTTTGGTTGATGCATGTTTTTTTTTTTTTTTGTTTTAGTCTTTTTTTGTGTCCTGCCTGCCTGCCTATAATAATATAATAAATAATAATGCTTCCAATACATACAAACAAAATTAACATTGCAAATGTAACAGCAAAAACCGCCGCAAGCGGGATATCAAATGTTGGTATCTTGATATATAACATTGGGGGGAAAGGAAAAAGGATACACCACAGATTTGCAAATAAAGATGCATAATTAAACCAAATGCCGTACATTATATAGGGGATGCAGGGATAGGATCCCGGGGGTAAGCCTTGGGGAGGTTTTCCTGAGGGTTCATATCTATACATTAGGGTGTTGCCTCAGGGTTTAGTATGGAGTTGTCCCATCTATCCCATATTTTAAAAAATTTAGGTAGGGAGTCCTGTGCCAAGGCAGTCATATGTTCCATTCTGCGTATGTTTGCCATCGTGGATATCAACTGTGAGTGAGTGGGCGGGGAGGAGGACAGCCAAAGAGCAGGAATCACTCTCTTGGCAGCTAGAAGGACATATGCTGTCAGCTTCTTAGCGCTTTTAGATAGTGTCGCCACAGGCAAGCCCAGTAAATAATGCCTAGGATACAAAGGGATATCAATCCCCAGCACAGTATGGAGCAGGGATTGGACCATAGACCAAAAGGGTACAATCAAAGGGCAACTCCAAAAAATATGATGAGTGCCCTCATGTCGCAGGCATCTCCAACACAGCTTAGATATAGAGGGGTCGTATTTATGCAACATTTCAGGAGTTTTGTACCAGGACATCAGTATCTTATAAGCTGTCTCTCTCTGCTCCACACACCTAGAGACTTTGGAGGTAGACATCCAGATATCCTGCCATTGAGAGATAGTTAAGGGAGTCTGTAAAACAGTGGCCCATCTCCTCATATAGAGGTGAGTTTCCGTGTTGGGGGTGGTTGAATTATGAAGTATGCTATATATGGAGGATATTAGACCCTTCTGGCAAGGACCCTGGGAGCATAAGGTTTCAAAGGTACTAGGGTTGACCAAAGCCAGATCAGGGGATCTGGAATGAAAATAGTGTTTGAATTGGAGATATGAGAAAAGAAGTTGGTTCGGGATATCATACTTATTCTGAAGCTCTAGAAAGGATAGGAATTTACGGGATATCGGGTGTACCAAGTGGCGAAGTTGTAAGATACCCAAACTAAACCAGGGGAACATATTCTTCAGGGAGAGGCTGTCTGGTAGGTCTGGGTTGAAAATAACATTCAGCAGAGGTGAGCATGGAGAAGAGAGAGAGAGAACCTCCTGTGACATTTTTTCCATATGGATAAAGAAAATAGCATCGGCCCAAGAAGTATGCGTCTAAGCTGAACCATAGAGGCGATTCTGTGCATTTTAATTCCCCATATAAATTTGGTGAAGACCCGTTGAATATTTCTAAGATGAGGCATGGATATTGCAATTGGTAACGTTTCAAAGAGATATAAAAACTTAGGGAGTATGGCCATTTTTAATACATTAATCCTACCCAGGAGGGATAATGGGCAAGTTGACCAGCTTCGGAGCAAGCTATGCGTTTCCGCAATCAGAGAAACAAAGTTAGCTTCGTATAAGGAATTATATGTAGCGGTTAAATTAATGCCAAGGTACTTGAGGGAGACAGGGCACCAATGGTAGGGGAATTCATTTTTTAAAGAAGCTAGAAGTGGGGGAGGGATGTGAATGGGGAGCGCTTCAGTTTTAGTCGTGTTGACCTTATATCCCGAGAGTCTACTGAATGCATCTAGGAGTGTATGAAGTTTGGGAAGGGAGATGTGGGGTTTCGTCAAGGTGAGGAGGATGTCATCGGCAAAAAGAGACAGCTTATAGTCCTTCCACCTGAGGGAGACGCCGCTTATGTCCGGGTCATCCCTTATAGCTGCGGCCAAGGGCTCAAGGCATAATATAAACAGCAGGGGGGAGAGGGGACATCCCTGTCTAGTACCATTACTATGCGTAAAGAGCGGGGACCTATAAGATGCCAGTTGGACCTGAGACGTGGGTAGCGAGTACAAGGCCTGCAGAGCTGACAGGAAAGAACCAGAAAATCCAAAACGCTGGAGTGTGGCAAACATATACGGCCATCCCAACCTGTCAAAAGCTTTTTGTGCGTCTAAACTTAAAATAATGGCAGGGCGGGATGTCTTGTCGAGCAGGTCTATGAGGTCGATGATACGTCTAGTGTTGTCACCGGCTCGTCTACCCAGGACAAATCCCACCTGATCATTATGGACCAGGGCGGGAATCATCAAGGAAAGTCTATTAGCTAGAATTTTGGTAAAGATCTTATAATCGGAGTTAAGTAAAGCTATGGGTCTGTAATTGTCCAGTAGGGTAGGGGATTTACCCGGCTTCGGGATAACCGTTATGTGTGCATGTAGAAACTGGGAATGAGGTACTATTCCTTTCTGTAAAGAGGAAAAAAGATTTAGTAAATGGGGGCTGAGAGTCGGGAGGAAAGATTTATAATAGATGTAAGGAAGTCCGTCTGGGCCTGGGGATTTGTGGGATGGGAGTGCTTTTACTACCGCTGCCAATTCCTCTGGCGTGACGGCAGCGTTCAGGGTGTCCACCTGAGAAGAGGACAACATTGGCAATTTCAAAGAGGTACAAAAGTCATTAAAGTTTTCTTGAGAGAACACGTGATTGGGATCGGAAGTCAGGCAGTTATATCATTTTTTATAAAAAGCACCAAAAACTTTAGTCATCGTTAAGGGGCAGTAAGTCGGAGTGCCATCTGACTGCATAAGAAGATCAGGATAAGAGTGAAATGGGCGGGGTTTGAGCTTATTCACCAACATCCTATGAGGCTTGTTGGCGAACTCGTAAAATTTCTGTTTTGCCCAGAGTAGGGCTTTAGAGCATTTATGCATGTCCAGAGATTTTAACCTTTCGCGTAAGGAGGTCACTGTGCGAAGACGGGACACCGAAGGGGAGGATAAGAGCAGAGCCTCAGCTTTTTGCAATTGTGAAAGGATGTCAAGCCTCTGCGCAGCCGAGTCCCGCTTAAGGCGGGAGCCGGCAGAAATACATATTCCTCTGAAGAAGGCCTTGTGAGCCTCCCATAGGGTGGACACGTCCCGCACAGATCCTACGTTAAGTTGAAAAAAGTCAGTTAAACTTTGGGACAAATGAGCCTCAGTGACCGGCTCACGGAGAAGGAAATCATTAAGTCTCCAGTGGCAAGTCCGGGGTGTAGAAGAGGAGAGGGCGAGGTCAAGCTGAACCGAGGCATGATCCGACCATGTCATGGGGTTCAACTCCGCGGCTACTGCCGACGTCAGTAGAGGTGCCGTTACAAAAATATAATCCAATCTAGAGTACATCTTATGTGGGGGGGGAATAGAAAGAAAATTGCCGATGTGTAGGGTGTTTAATCCTCCAAATGTCTAGAAGGTTATGGGACCTAATGAGTTTGCGAAACGCAGTGGATTGACGTTCAGTTTTACAGGAGGGGTTACCTGAGAATAGGGTTTGTCTATCCCTCCTAGCGGACATAGTCATGTTAAAGTCCCCGCCGATGATCATGAATGGCTGCGCATATGCGCCCAGCGTATCCAAGACCCCAGTGAGGAACTGAACCTGACCCGAATTGGGGGCATAAATATTAATTATAGTAATAGAGCGAGATAGGTAGTCACAGTCCAGGAGAATATATCTACCCTGCGGGTCGAGGAAAGAGGACTTCACCCGTAACGGACAGGTTTTTTTAATCAGTATCGTGACCCCGGCTTTAACCAGAGGGGTCGGAGACCATAAAAGAAACCGGAAAATGTTTGGCAGCAAATTTAAGAGAACCCCCTGGGCGGAAGTGAGTCTCCTGGACTAGGACCACATCTGCGTTGGAGGACTTGAACTCCTTCAGAGCCAACCAACGCTTATGAACAGAGTTCGAGCCCTTAACATTATAAGTAAGTACCCTCAAAACCATTGTGCATTGAGTAATTGGAGTTTAAAGTACCCATAATTAACATACAGTAACCAAATATACCTGTACAGACCAAGGAAATACTGGAAATCGTGGTGTATCCTAGGGATGAAAAGCAAGTGAAAACATAAAATATCAACAATGCATCTAAAGAGTGAGTGTCAGGAATCCGCCCGTTCCCTGCGATCGGCTCTCCGTGCGCGCACGGTCGTCGTGGGCACGAGCGTCTTCCGACGCGCGCGGGTAAGCGTTAGCACGATTGGCGCCAGTGGCCCTTTTTAAAGGCACAGCTGCAGGGGTTCTGTGCTGTCTCGTCTGCAGCTTGTACCCAAGTTACCTGCTATTCTGTTGAACCTTATCTGATACCTGACCCGGCTCTGTCTGACCTTGCTGATCTCTCCTGCTCCGACCCCGGCTTGTTTGACCCTTCTTGGACTGATTCTTGTTGCCGAACCTCTGCTTGTACCTGATTCCTCTGCTGGCTCCTGCTTGTTCCTGTGTCTGCTACTTTCTCATCCTGAGATCCAGCCGTCCTGATCCCACAGTCCGTGGTCTTCTCCCAGCTGCCTTCTTGCTACAGAGAGCTCCGCTCCAAGAGGATCCTCATCTACCTGGCATCTGCTGCTGCACCTGGCTGGACTCTCCTACTCCGCTGCGCTCCGGTCTCCCTGTTCCCATTCCAGTGAGACCAGAACCAGAGCCGTAAGAGAGGTCCCCTTCCACTAAGTCAGACTCTCCATCTGAAGATCCTAACAGTACGAGACAGCCATGTCTGAGTCTGCGGAAGGGGCCTCTGCTTTGAAGGAGATCTACTCCCACCTTGCGGCCCTCACCCAGGCCGTGAAGTCTCTGCAGGATGGCTACACCAGGTTGGAGGAGCGTGTCCAGCATCTCTCTACCCCGGGTTCACCAGACGCCACACCTCAGCCTCCTCCTGTTCAGCCAGCCGCCCATTCGGCAATTGTGATGCTTCCACCTGAGCCTAGGGTATCCATTCCGGAGAGGTTTTCGGGGGACCGCTCCAAGTTCCGGGCTTTCCGCAACGCCTGCCAGCTATACTTTGCCCTCCAACCCAGGACTTTCTCTCTGGAGGCAACTAAGGTGGGGTTTGTTGTCTCTCTCCTGCAAGAAGAACCTCAATCCTGGGCCCACCACCTTCTGGAGAATGACAGTCCCCTTATTCAGACCCTCTCCACCTTCTTCGAAGGGATGGCGCAACTCTACGACGACCCGCAGCGGGCTGCCACCGCCGAATCCGCATTAACTGCGCTCCAGCAGGGCCGTAGGACGGCCGAGGACTATGTCTCGGACTTTAGACGCTGGAGCGCAGATACTCAGTGGAACGAGTCGGCCCTAAGACACCAATTTCACATGGGTCTGTCTGAGGCCCTCAAGGACGAGTTGGCCCGTGTTGAAACCCCTGACGCCTTAGAGGACTTAATTGCTCTGGCCATTCAAATCGACCGAAGGCTTCGCGAGCGTAGGGCCGAACGCTCTTCCCAACCTCTGAGACCTGCCTGGATGACTGCCAGAACCCCGTCTTCCACACCTTTCTTCTCTCCTCCCCCCCAAAGGGGGCCTGCCAGCGTTTCTCCTGCTCCTGAGAAACCTATGCAGCTTGGATTACTCCGACCTACCCTGTCTCCGGAGGAGCGAGCCCGCCGCCGACAGATGAACCTGTGTCTATACTGTGGCGGCTCCGGACATTATGTGGCCAACTGTCCCGTTAAGTCACGTAAGTGCCTCTCTTCCGTGTCTCGCAGTTCCTTAAACCTGCCTTCCAACTCTCTCCATGTTGCCCTTCTGCTCTCGTTTCAGCTTCCGGAAAGAACGATCCACGTCAACGCCATCCTTGACTCCGGAGCCTGCGGTTGCTTCATTGACGCTGCTTTCACCAACCAACATTCCATCCCACTCCAGAAAAAGTCTCATGGACTCTCTATCTTTTTGGCCGATGGTTCCCAGATTAAGTCCGGTCGAGTCACCCAGGAGACCCTTCCACTACCCACCTCCACCTCCTGCCGACATACGGAACTGTTAATTCTTGATGTCATTTCATCCCCACTCTTTCCTGTGATTCTGGGCATCCCATGGCTGCAGGCCCACAATCCCTCCATTGACTGGACCTCTGGGGAGGTGAGGTTCCTCTCCCCTTACTGCCAGGACCACTGCCTTCCTGGGTCTTCTGTACAATTCGGAACACTTCTCTGCCTAGACCCAGACCTGGACTTATGTCAATCAGTCCCCGAGCCTTACCATGAGTTTCTGGATGTTTTCAGTAAACGGGGGGCTGATTCCTTACCCCCGCATCGCCCCTACGACTGTCCCATTGAGCTCCTTCCTGGGGCTGAGATCCCGTTTGGACGTGTCTACCCTCTATCCGAGAAGGAACAAGAGGCTCTGAAGGCATACATCTCCGAGAACCTCAAGAAGGGGTTCATCCGTCACTCCACGTCTCCTGCCGGGGCTGGAATATTTTTTGTTACTAAAAAAGACCAGACCCTTCGACCTTGTGTGGACTATCGGGAGCTGAACAGAGTCACGATTAAAAACCGCTATCCCCTACCTCTGATTCCAGAACTCTTCCAAAAACTGAGGTCAGCTACTATTTTTACTAAGTTAGATTTGAGAGGAGCCTATAACTTGGTCTGCATGCGAGCAGGTGACGAGTGGAAAACTGCGTTCCGGACTCGCTTTGGGCACTAAGAGTACCTGGTGATGCCTTTCGGGTTGTGTAACGCCCCAGCCACCTTCCAGCACTTAATTAATGATGTCTTCCGGGACTTCTTGGACATCTTCGTCATCGTATACCTTGATGACATCCTGATCTTCTCCAGGTCCCTGGAACAGCACCGGGGACACGTCGGCAGAGTACTACTTCGGCTCCGGCAACATGGACTCTACGCCAAAGCCGAGAAATGTAAATTTGAGCAACAGGAGATCCAATTCCTCGGCCTTGAAATCTCTCCAGCAGGCATCAGGATGGACCCGCAAAAGGTCGCCGCTGTCCTTGAATGGCCAGCCCCCACTGACAAAAAAGGCATCCAACGCTTTGTGGGCTTCGCTAACTTTTATAGAAAATTCATTAAAGGATTCTCTGCCATTATCTCCCCCATTACCCAGCTCACCAAGCAAAATACGCGCTTCCTTTGGGGTCCTGAAGCCCAGGCCGCCTTCAGGAGACTCAAGGACTTGTTCACCTCTGCTCCTATCCTCAGTCACCCGGATCCATCTAGACCTTATATTCTGGAGGTAGATGCCTCTGAGGTAGCAGTAGGGGCGGTGGTCTCCCAGCGCTTAGGTAAAGATGACCTGATGCACCCCGTGGGGTTCTTTTCCCGAAAACTCTCTCCGGCGGAGAGGAATTATGATGTGGGCGACCGGGAATTACTTGCCATTAAGTCTGCTTTGGAGGAGTGGAGATACTTACTCGAGGGGGCGGCACACCCCGTTCTCATCTACACGGACCACAAGAACCTCGAGTACCTCCATACCGCTAAACGCCTAAAACCTCGGCAGGCTCGCTGGGCCCTCTTTTTCTCCCGGTTCTGTTTTCACATAACCTATCGCCCTGGATCAAGAAACGTTAAGCCAGATGCACTCTCCCGTATGTTTGACAGCCCCAAGGACACCGCACCCCCGGATACCATCCTCCCTGCTAACACCTTTCTACTCATCCAACCAGACCTAGTGTCTCTGCTAAAGAGTGCTTCCTCCACATCTTCCTGTCCCCCGGGAATCTCACTTGCATCCAGAGAAGGCCTGCTTTGGAAGGACAACCTGATCTTCATCCCTGAAGATGTGAGAGTTAAGGTCTTGGGTCTCCTCCATGACCATCCGCTCGCTGGGCACTTTGGTGTCCGCAAGACCTTGTAACTGGTACAGCGCTCCTTCTGGTGGCCAGGCATGAGGGAGTTCTGCAAGCAGTATGTAAATTCTTGCCCCGTATGTAGTCGGAATAAGGTCCCCAGAAATCGGGCTTGGGGGCTGCTTAAACCTCTTCCCGCACCCGACCGCCCTTGGCGGATGATTACTATGGATTTTATTGTGGAACTTCCCCCTTCTGAGAACTGCACTGCCATCTTTGTAGTTTGTGACCGTCTGTCTAAGATGGCCCACTTCCTACCCTTAAAGGGAACCCCTTCCGCGACCGAGACTGCCCATATTTTTATCAAAGAAATAATCAGGCTCCACGGGGTACCCACCAATATTGTATCTGATAGAGGGGTTCAGTTCACCTCCCGTTTCTGGCGAGCCCTATGTGAAGCCTTGAAAATAGAATTGGCCCTGTCCTCTGCCTATCACCCACAGACCAATGGGCAAACGGAACGCACCAACCAAACCCTCTAGCAATATATTAGATGTTTCTCTTCCTTTGTCCAGGACGATTGGGTCTCCCTGTTACCACTGGCGGAATTCGCCTACAACAATGCCAGCCATTCTACCACTGGGCAGTCCCCGTTTTTCGCCAATTACGGTTTTAACCTGTCTTTTCTCCCCGATATCCTTACAGAGTCTCATGTTCCAGCAGTACAGGACACGGTATCCTTTCTCCAGCAGAATAACCGGACCCTGCAGGAGGTCATAACCAAGGCTCAGGCTGACAGCAAGAGGAGCTTTGATCGAGGAAGAAGGGGAGAATTGATCCTTCAAGTCGGGGACCAGGTATGGCTGTCTTCTTCTAATTTAAAATTAGCATGTCCCTCCAGGAAGTTGGCACCCAAGTTTCTGGGCCCGTTTCCTGTTAAGAGGAAAATTAACGAGGTGTCTTATGAATTGTCTCTACCTGATTCCATTAGAATACATCCAGTCTTTCATGTAGCCTTACTTAAGCCTGCTGTACCTGATCCCTTCCCTGGTAGGGAGACAAGGCCACCTGACCCTGTGCTGATTGATGGCAGTGAGGAATTTGAAGTGGAGGCCATTCTGGATTTCAGAAGACGACGGGGACAAGGTCAGTTTCTAATTAAATGGAAGGGCTATGGCCCGGAGAATAATTCTTGGGAACCTGCTTCTAACGTACATGCTGATAGACTAATCCAGGCCTTCTTTGCTGCACACCCGGAGAAAAGAGCCACTAGGGGCACCCGGAGGTTGCCCCTTGTGGGGGGGCAGTGTCAGGAATCCGCCCGTTCCGTGCGATCGGCTCTCCGTGCGCGCACGCGCGCTCGTACCGCGGGTCGTCGTGGGCACGAGCGTCTTCCGACGCTCGCGGGTGCACGTCGTTCGTATGTGCGAGCGTTAGCACAATTGGCGCCAGTGGCCCTTTTTAAAGGCACAGCTGCAGGGGTTCTGTGCTGTCTCGTCTGCAGCTTGTACCCGAGTTACCTGCTATTCTGTTGAACCTTATCTGATACCTGACCCGGCTCTGTCTGACCTTGCTGATCTCTCCTGCTCCGACCCCGGCTTGTTTGACCCTTCTTGGACTGATTCTTGTTGCCGAACCTCTGCTTGTACCTGATTCCTCTGCTGGCTCCTGCTTGTTCCTGTGTCTGCTACTTTCTCATCCTGAGATCCAGCCATCCTGATCCCACAGTCCGTGGTCTTCTCCCAGCTGCCTTCTTGCTACAGAGAGCTCCGCTCCAAGAGGATCCTCATCTACCTGGCATCTGCTGCTGCACCTGGCTGGACTCTCCTACCCCGCTGCGCTCCGGTCTCCCTGTTCCCATTCCAGTGAGACCAGAACCAGAGCCGTAAGAGAGGTCCCCTTCCACTAAGTCAGACTCTCCATCTGAAGATCCTAACAGTGAGAAAGAAAGCATCCAAAATAAGCAAAAAATTAAAAAAAGGCCAAAAAAAAGGCCTAAAAAATTGAAAAATAAACCATAGGTAGTAGAAAAAAGGCCTGGGGGGTAAAAACCACCCAGGAGTCCGCAGCCGCGGAACAAAAGGAGGCACATCAGGGGTTCCAGCTCATCTGGAGAGACCCCGCCACCTTCCAGCAAAAGTTACAAGCAATAGGAACAATATACCATAGTCCCAGTTAACCAAAAATGGGGAGAAAAGAAAAGTCACAACCTATAACTAAGGGTGCGGACATCCTCTGTCAAGTGTCAAGGGGGGGGGGGGGGGGAAGAAAAAAAACATGGTGAAATAGGGGCCGAGGTCGAGTCCAACCAGACCCAACATTTGAGATTTCTCTTCAAGGAGGCATTCTGGGATGCAAGTTACGCTGGGGAGTAGAGAAGGATTTCTGCGATTTCTGGCGAGCTGGAGTCCAAATCCGTGCCAGGATAGACGTGGGTCTGGGCGTCATTGGAAACGTGATGGGGTCTTCATCTGGCAGAGGTGGTAAACCCAAATTGCGTATGAAAGCTTCACTTTCCTGAAGATCCCTCATGGAGTATTGAGTCCCATCTTTAGTAGCCGAGAGACGAAAGGGGAAACCCCAGCGATACGGGAACTGGTGATTTTGCAGATGGGTAGTTACAGGACGAAAGCTGCGACGTTTGGCCAAGGTTATAGGGGATAAGTCGCTGAAAATTTGCCATCATTGGCCCCTTTAAATTCCAGACGTGACTTGTTACGGGTGGCCATGGTCAGCGATGGTTCTTTGCTGTCGTAGTAGTGGAAGCGTACAATGATGTCTCTAGGGTTGGCCCCAGCCGGGGGCTTTGGGGCTAGAGATCTGTGGGCCCTATCCAATCTCCAATCTATGTCTGGAATTTTAGGGGCGACAACATTGAAGAGGCTGGGTAGGTATGGTTTAATCTCCCCCTCACTAATCGTCTCAGGGACTCCTCTGATGCGTAGGTTTTGGCGGCGTTCCCTGTTCTCCAGGTCCTCCTGTTGAGATTGGAGCTGCGAGACGGATTGCTTCAAACCGGCGTTGTCTTCTTCCAAGACCTGTACATATTGCAGTAAATCGTCAAATTTGGTTTTCAGGACGTCAGTCCGTTCCCCAATCTGAGCAAGCTCCCCCCGCAATTCATGGGCGAGTTTTCCCATTTCCTTAGAGACATTGCTGGTCAAGTCCTGCAGGAGAACTCGCAGTTTATCATCAAGTACTTCAACGGTAACAGGGGCGGACATTGTGTCCAAGTGGCTCCTGGACAGAAGACTTGGGTTATCTGGTGCGGACAATTGGGAAGCCACTTGTGCATATGTAGAAGAGCCTGGAGTTGGAACAAGGGAGGCCAGCCTGCTTAGAAAGCGATCTAGAGTCTGTGAGGGCCGCAGATCAGGAGACAGCGACTGAGGGAGGTGTTTCGGTCCGTATTTCACCATGAGGCGTTGGGACTAGGCATATATTCAGTTACACGTGGAGCTCCCCATGTGGAAGTAGCGACTGTAAGCGGTAGGGGAGCATTGGAAGGCGGTTAGGACTCGCAAAAAGTGATCACATGTCTGTCAAGCAGAGGGACCCGGGGTGTGACCCCGAAGTAGAATGTAGCAGGTTAGAGAGCCAGTGGTGGGGGGGAGTCCAAGAAACACTGCCACACTAAGTTACAGGGAGAGTCCAGACACTAATCAGGATGTAGATTGGGCAGAAGTAGCTCTCAGGAGAATGGAAGAAGGGACCGGGTGCACCAAGATGGCCGCCGGTGGGGCCTAGAGTATACAAAGGACTCAAAGAAATGGTTGGTCCAGGCGGGCAGCTATCCAGGGGGGGACAGGCTGTGCAGAAACTGGGGTACTGTCCTCGTTGAAGGATTATGCGGGACAGCTGTCAGAGGAGGTGTGCAGGTAAACTGCAGTAGGCCTCAGGTGTACCAAGATGGCCGCCGGGTCTCACCTCTTAGCGCTGGCTCTCCTCCAGGCCCTCAACGAATGAACCGCAGCCCCCTGTCCCCAGCGGGGGGTCCCATGAGCCCAGCGGTGGGTGATGGCCTGGATTCCGGCTCGGGATGTGTCCCGCGAGGCGCCGTTCTGAGGTTCCGCGATGCGGAGTAGGCCGCAAGATGGCGGCGGAGACCGGCCTGTCTTGCCGTCCGCGGCCCTGTGCTTGGTCTCGGCGGTGGATCGGCCGAAAATAATGGCTCCGTCCGGAGCTGGGATGTTCCCCCGGCTGGATGGAGGATCCGGCGGGGCGAAAAAACGCCCGACGAACGAGGATGGACGGGGATGCTGAGAGGCCTCGGCGGAGCTCAGCCTTGGCACGTCCGTCCACTTGCCCCCATTTTTTTTAATTGACAGCTGCAGTTTTTCTGACTGCCACTTTGGTGTTCCCCCTTATTTATTTATTTTTTATAGTTTTTACATTTCTGTCAGCATCAGTCCTCAATTTAAAGTACACCAAACACCACTTGTCATTCAATAAAGCACATCCAGTCACACATTTCCCAGTTTCTATTAAATTTGGGTAATAAGCCCCCCCATCATGTCTGGGAGATAAACAAGGAGAGGTAGACATTCCCATGCCACTATGAGGGGTCCAGCAGCGTCTGTGCCCACAGGCAAAGGAGTACATGGTCCGTCCTCAGGCAGGGAGCATTTTGTCTCTGTTTAGTAATGTTGACAGTGCTATTGAGCTAGAGCATGCAGAGGAGGTGGTGGACTGGCTTACTAAACCATCCTCATCCTCCTCATCCTCTATGACCCAAGCCGACACTAGTGCGCAGTCCACCACAGCTGCCAGTGTCTTATTCTGCCTCCTTGTCCACAGATACTCCTGCCATAGCCCCAGCATTATGCATGGAGGAGTCAGCTACACTATTTGAACACAGCGTCAGCTGTTTGCTTCTTGAGGATGCACAGACAATACTTGATTTTGATGTTGGTTCTAAGGAAGGGAGGAACATGAGCCTTCAGAGAGGGGAGAACACTGTTAAGCAACAAATTGGAAGTCATGTTCCCCCAGCCACAGCATATTGCCATTTTGGCTTCAGTAAAGATGAGGATGGAGGTGATGATGATGAAGAGGTCATTGACGTAACTTGGGTGGATGATAGAGCAGAGGAGGAAAGTGAAGGGGAGAAACAACCCCAACAAGGCAGGATGTCCTCCAGAGACAGCCATCATGGAAGAGTAGAGAGCAGCCACCCTATTCCATCAGATTGTGGAGCTGTTATCTCCCGCCCCACTTCCCACAGCTCAGTTGTGTGGACCTTTTTTAGCATATTACACTGTTGCAATTTGCAATCTTTGCTGCAAGCATGTGCTTGACATATGCTTGACAAGGCATTTAACCTTCCACCACTCAGCCCTTTGCAAAATAACCTGAAAGCCACACACAAGGGATACAATTATTCTTCTCCTCACTCCTCACCTTTCATGTCTACCCCCACTATATCTCATGACCTCTCAGCAGAGTCCACTGAAAGGGATGATGGTATAGCAAAGAGTGTCACAGGTCCTTGCAACACATCTGCCAGTAGCACAACAGCTGTACATTATAGCAGGCAAATTTCTTTGCCCCAGCTGCTGCATTCAAAAATTACTCTTTGCCACCCACATGCCAAAAGTCTAAATTCCAGCATATTCAAATAAAGAAAGCTTGCAGGGAAACTTTATTTAAATGTAATTTTTTGTTAATAATTTGGTTTTGCTGCAGCAGGTTCTATACAGGTTCTATACATGGTACAGATGTGTTACTTTACAAACAGACTAAGGGGACCCTCCAGGCACTATATTTAAAGGAATTTTTCTTTTTTTTGTTTCACTTTAGGCTTTATTGAAATACTTTAAAAACAATCTTTTTTTTAAGTTTTTTTGAATTGGTACATGGCCCCCATTTTTATGGCCAATAATGAAATAGAAAGATTTTATAGGGTGACAGTGTGTGTATAGTCTGGTCTGGCTCATCCAAATAGACAAACAATACAAAATAAGCCTAGTGCTCAAGGCACAGCAAAACACCCCAGGATGTTTTGTAGACAGACCAGTGGGTATTTAAGAAGTATTAATTGTATTAGAAAAATTCATAAGATATGTATGTATATAAAAAACAAAAGCAATCAATGTATCAGCGTATACATCACAGTGTTAGCCCTACAGAGGGCCTAGAACAAGTAATTTGCTGAGGATGACGCTGACATGTTTCAGACTATATGTCCTTTTTCACAGGCATTTAAGTCATCTCATATGTACATGCTCTACAATGTAAACATATCAATATTAGTACAATAATATAGTTACAATGAATGCTGTTGTACAGCTCAAATAGAACAGCCACTGAATATGAAACAGTACTATTACAGAAAAAAGGACGTTTTTTGTTATTATGAATACTCAGGCCGCGTACACACGGGCGGACTGTTCGCCCAACCTTGTCCGCTGAACAGTGTTTGGGCGGACAGTCCGCTCGTGTGTGGGCTTTCAGCGGACAGTTTCAGCGGACAGTTTGACGGACAAAGTCTTTCGGAAATTCCGAAAAACTGTCCGCTGAAACTTGGTTTGAGCGAACAGTCCGCCCGTGTGTAGGCTACTTTCGAAATGAGCAAACTGTTCCCGCTCGGAGGGAAGTCTGCTCATTTCGAGCGCGTGTGCAGGTAGGCGGGGCCCGCGACGGAGACGTCGCGGGCTCCGCCGCCTGGAATGGGCTTAAAGGGGAACCCCAACGCCGAAAAAAATCGGTGTGGGGGTTCCCCCAAAGTCCACAACAGACCCTTGTCTGAGCACGCTACCCGGCCGGCCAGGAAAGGGGGGCGAGCGAGCGCGCCCCCCCTCCTGAGCCGTACCAGGCCGCGTGCCCTCAACATGGGGGGTGCCTTGGGGAAGGGAGGGCCGCGCGGCCCCCCCACCCCAAAGCACCTTGTCCCCATGTTGATGAGGACAAGGGCCTCTTCCCGACAACCCTGGCCGTTGGCTGTCAGGGTCTGCGGGCGGGGGGCTTATCGGAATCCGGGAGCCCCCTTTAAGAAGGGGGCCCCCGGATACCGGCCCCCCACCCTATGTGAATGAGTATGGGGTACAATGTACCCCTACTCATTCACCTGTGAAATAAAGTACAAAAAAAACACAACACAGAGAAAAAATATTTTATTGCACAGCTCCGGGGGTCTTCCGTCTTCGGGGGTCTTCTCGCCGGACTCCTCCGCTATCTTCGTGTAGCTCTTTTACTAGCGGAGGAGCCCGGCTTTCTTCCTCCCCGCCGCCGGCCTCTTCTCCCGACTTCGGGGGTCTTGTCCCCCTCTTTGGTTCTTCTGCCGGGCCACCGCGCCTTCTTGTAGCTCTTTTGCAGGCGGTGGCCCGGTCTTCTGTCGCCGCTGCCTTCCGTTCTTCTGTCGCCGCCTTCGGTTCTTCTGCCGGGCCACCGCGCCTTCTTGTAGCTCTTTTACAGGCGGTGGCCCGGTCTTCTGTCGCCGCTGTCGCTGTCGCCGTCGCCGCCTTCCGTTCTTCTTCTTCTTCTTGTTCTTCTTCTTCTTCCCCAGGAGATGTTGACACGTCGCTCTCTCCGGCCGGAATGCCAGAGCCGCCCTGCGCTGCCACTTATATAGTGCCAATGGGGCGGTGTCACATGGTATATGTCACATGGGTTGGTCACCCCCCCCATGTTGAGGGCACGCGGCCTGGTACGGCTCAGGAGGGGGGGCGCGCTCGCTCGCCCCCCCCTTTCCTGGCCGGTCGGGTAGCGTGCTCGGACAAGGGTCTGTTGTGGACTTTGGGGGAACCCCCACGCCGATTTTTTTCGGCGTTGGGGTTC
This sequence comes from Lithobates pipiens, assembly GCF_037356315.1. Classification (NCBI taxonomy): domain Eukaryota; kingdom Metazoa; phylum Chordata; class Amphibia; order Anura; family Ranidae; genus Lithobates; species Lithobates pipiens. Next base: position 152,633,422 of record NW_027507686.1, on the reverse strand, counting down.
CCCTTTAAGTCCATTCCAGGCGGCGGTGCCCGCGACGTCTCCTTCGCGGGCCCCGCCTACCTGTACACGCGCTCGAAATGGGCGGACTTGCCTCCGCCTTACGTGGGCGAGTCCGTTCATTTCAAAAGTTGAGCGAACTGTTTGGCAAACAGTTCGCTGAAACAGTCCGCTCAAAAAGTGCCGTGTGTGGCCATGTCCGTCCATGCTAATTTTGAGCGGACTGTTTGCCGAAACTGTTTGACAAACAAAGTTGGGCGAACAGTCCGCCCGTGTGTACGCGGCCTCACATGCCCTGTCTTGCCACTGTGCCAGACAGAGGGGGGCTATCACTGTAATGGAGGCCTGTAAATATGTAGCAATGCGGTGCAATATAAGGATGTGTGGCTGATTGAGAGAGCCAAAATATAGCGCAGACAGATATTTGGGTGACCACTGAGCACTGCAAGAACTCCCACTGATTGAGTTTCAACTCAATTCAGTATTGGCTGAGGTATGCAAAATTTTCATATCTGTATGAGATAGAGGTGTTAATAGTATAAAATGACATGTCAATGCATGGTAAACATTGATCATATCTAGAGGAAAGGATAGAGGGGGACTAGCAGCACCTGATTTAAAAAAATACTATGAGGCTATTGTTATATCTAGAATAATAGATTGGACCCACAACAAAAAGAATAAGGGTTGGGTAGAATTAGAATTTAATTTAAGTAGGACAAAAATAGGGGAATTAATATGGATACGGGCACAATATTGAGAATTAGGATTTAGCACAAGTATATTGACAAAAAATTCACTAAGGATTTGGGATGCAATAAATAAGAGACATAAATGGGAACACAATCCACCATTAATACCGCTACTTGACACATATTTCTTTAGACCAGGGAAAGAGGAGTATATGTATTTTAATAGGTGGACTAATAAAGAGAATATAAGATTACAGGACGTGATGGAAGGTGATAGATTGCGCACATATGAGGAAATTATAGAAAAATGGGTCCAGAAAGCACTTGACAAATGGAGATATACACAATTACATTATTTTACCCAGTCTCTACCACAGCCATTGCGGGGAATGGGACAGCTCAGACCTTTTGAGAAATTATTGGAGTCCTCTCAAAGCCTTGACAAAAGGATATCAAAAATATATAAAATTTTGCTGTGGGAGGCAGATTATGAATACCCTACTTATTTAGAAAAGTGGGAAAGACAGATAGGCCCTTTAAATAATGACGAACATAGGAACAAGATTATAAGGCAAACTTATTCGGGTGCTAAGGATATGCAAACAAGAGAAATGTCTTACAAGCTTTTAGCAAGGTGGTATATAACTCCACAAAGAGTGAATACATTTAGTGGAGAAAACTCCTCAACGTGTTGGAGAGGTTGCCCTGTATTGGGAACTTTCTCACACTTGTGGTGGGAATGTCCTAAAATACAAACCTACTGGGATAAAATAATAGAAGCTATTTTTAATGTAACAGGAGTAAGGATGGAGAAACGTCCATGGGTTTGCTTGTTCCATGATTCAGAGAAGGGGAAGAGGCAATATGGGAGTTCCATAGTCCCTTACTTACTGAACTCAGCAAAGGTGCTAATACCTCGAAGGTGGAAAACCCAGGATATTCCATCAATGAAAGAGTGGGTGGAAAGGGTAGAAAGAATAAGAAATATCGAAGAGTCAATACATAAGACAGAGGAAACAGAGGAGAGACATCAAAGAAGATGGCAGCAATGGCTTTAGTTTAGAAAAACCGAAAGTTACTTGAGGTTACTGGAAAGTTAGGGGGTATAAAGAAGGAAGGGGCGAGCTGAGAGGGGGGTAGGAGGGCTGTTGAAGCCTTTCTTTTTTTTTTTTTTCTCTCGGAGGGGGGAGGGTTTAAGGGAAAAGTAATCAATAACTGTAATGGTAAGATTTAATGTAATGGTTCTATGTTTGTAATAGTGAAAAATCTTTTGAAAATAAAGAATATAAAAAAAAAGGTCCAAACAGCATGTACCAGCAGTGTGTATACTGCTGCTGGTGCAGAGCTTTAATAGCTGGTGAAGCTAATTGAAAACAGCTGAGGACAGGCGCCAACAGCGCCTGCCTCAGCTGTAGCTGATGAGACAGACTGTTGCGCCATTGGCTGCAACCAGTCTGTCTTGGAGTTCCCTGGCAGAGTGCCACGGGGCGTGACCACGCCCCTAGGGGCGGAGCAGCATCCTGCGTCACATCCCCACCGGCGCGCAAAGAGCCCATCCATCCACACTCCAGCATGGAGAGCAAACAGGAAGGAGCTCAGCCAGTAGGCTGGACTTGAAAGGGCCAAGGACCATATGATCCCAACAGAATGACAGGGGTCGTTGTGTCTCCCTCATGCTGGGCAGTGACATGGACCCCAATATCTGGCCGTGATAATACATGTGATGAGATGCTGATACTGCAGTGCGATAGCAGGCAGATGGATCAAACAGAGATGGAATAGAATAGATCCCCCAGTGGTGGCAGATGGGTAGCACAGGCAGAGAGTTAACAAGGATACAGTGGTGTGAAAAAATGTTTGCCCCCTTCCTCATTTCCTGTTCCTTTGCATGTTTGTCACACTTAAGTGTTTCGGAACATCAAACCAATTTAAACAATAGTCAAGGACAACACAAGTAAACACAAAATGCAATTTGTAAATGAAGGTGTTTATTATTAAAGGTGAAAAAAAATCCAAACCATCATGGCCCTGTGTGAAAAAGTGATTGCCCCCCTTGTTAAAACATACTATAACTGTGGTTGTCCACACCTGAGTTCAATTTCTATAGCCACACCCAGGCCTGATTATTGCCACACCTGTTCACAATCAAGGCATCACTTAAATAGGAGCTGCTTGACACAGTAAGGTCCACCAGAAGATCCTTAAAAGCTACACATCATGCCGAGACCCAAAGAAATTCAGGAACAATTGAGAAAGAAAGTAATTGAGATCTATCAGTCTGGAAAGGGTTATAAAGCCATTTCCAAAGCTTTGGGAATCCAGCGAACCACAGTGAGAGCCATTATCCACAAATGGCAAAGACATGGAACAGTGGTGAACCTTCCCAGGAGTGGCCGGCCGCCCAAAATTACCCCAAGAGCGCAGCGACGACTCATCCAAGAGGTCACAAAAGACCCCACAACAACGTCCAAGGAACTGCAGGCCTCACTTGCCTCAGTTAAGGTCAGCGTTCATGCCTCCACCATCAGGAAAGACTGGGCAAAAATGGCCTGCATGGCAGAGTTCCAAGGAGAAAACCACTGCTGAGCGAAAAGAACATCAAAGCTCGTCTCAATTTCTCCACAACACATCTTGATGATCCCCAAGACTTTTGGGACAACATTCTGTGGACCGATGAGACAAAAGTGGAACTCTTTGGAAGGTGTGTGTCCAAGTATATCTGGCGTAGAAGGAACACTGCATTTCATAAAAAGAACATTATACCAACAGTAAAATATGGTGGTGGTAGTGTGATGGTCTGGGGCTGTTTTGCTGCTTCAGGACCTGGAAGACTTGCCGTGATAAAAGGAACTATGAATTCTGCTGTCTACCAAGAGATCCTGAAGGAGAATGTCCGACCATCTGTTCGTGTACTCAAGCTGAAACGAACTTGGGTTCTGCAGCAGGACAATGATCCTAAACACACCAGCAAGTCCACCACCGAATGGCTGAAGAAAAACAAAATGAAGCTTTTGGAGTGGCCTAGCCAAAGTCCTGACCTGAATCCTATTGAGATGTTGTGGTATGACCTTAAAAAGGCCGTTCATGCTCGAAAACCCTCTAATGTAACGGAATTAGGACAATTCTGCAAAGATGAGTGGGCCAAAATTCCTCCAGGACGCTGTAAAAGCCTCATTGCACGTTATCGCAAACGCTTGGTTGCAGTTGTTGCTGCTAAGGGTGGCCCAACCAGTTATTAGGTTTAGGGGGCAATCACTTTTTCACACAGGGCCATGATGGTTTGGATTTTTTTTCACCTTTAATAATAAACACCTTCATTTACAAATTGCATTTTGTGTTTACTTGTGTTGTCCTTGACTATTGTTTAAATTGGTTTGATGTTCCGAAACACTTAAGTGTGACAAACATGCAAAGGAACAGGAAATTAGGAAGGGGGCAAACACTTTTTCACACCACTGTATATCTGGAATGACAAAACAGAGAATAATTTTAGATTGCAATGACATAATTGGACAACAGTAAAAGAAAAAACATTAACAATGCATAGATATCTACAAAGAATAACAATGATATATACCGGGTTTATAGAAAACAACCATAGAGTAGACATGTGCATTCGTTTTCGTCCGAATGCATTTTCGTCCGAATTTCAGGTATTTTCATTTTCGTTTTAACAAACGATAACGAAAGTGCAGAATCCGAAAAACGAAAGATCTGACATAAATACATGCTTTATTTTCATTTTCGTTGTTACAACAGTTCGATATAGAATAGGCGATTCGACGTGACTCTGACAATAACAATCTGTGTCTATAGAACCTGTGGTCGAATGTGCCTAACCTTACCTCTATTAGTCCAAGATTATATAGAGAAAATGTTCGACAGAGAGAAAAGATTTGACAGAGAGAAAAGATTCTAAAGTGCTAATTTTAAAGGCTAATATGCAAGTTACTGTCCTAAAAAGTGTTTGGGGACCTGGGTCCCGCCCCAGTGGACATGTATTAATGCAAAAAAAAGTTTTAAAAACTGCAGTTTTTTCGGGAGCAGTGATTTTAATAATGATTAAAGTGAAACAATAAAAGTGTAATATTCCTTTAAATTTCATACCTGGGGGTGTCTGTGGTATGCCGGTGAATGGGTGCATGTTTCTGGTGCTTAGAACTGTCCCTGCACAAAGTGTCATTTCTGCAGGAAAAAAAGTCCTTTAAAATCACTCGCGGCTATAATGAATTGTCAGCTCCCGTAATACAGAGAACACTCATTGTAAGTCATTGATAAAAAATAAAAAATAAATAAAAAAAAAGAGTGGGGCTCCCCCAAATTCAATTACCAGGTCCTTCAGGTCTGGTATGGATATTAAGGGGAACCCTGCGTCAAATTAAAAAAAAAATTGACGTGGGGGTCCCCCTAAAAATCTATACCAGACCCTTTATCCGAGCACGCAACCTGGCAGGCCGCAGGAAAAGAGGGGGGGATGAGAGAACAGCCCCCCCTCCTGAACCATACCAGGCCACATGCCCTCAACATTGGGAGGATGCTTTGGGGGTCTGTGACCCCTCAAAGCACCATGTCCTCATGTTGATGGGGACAAGGGCCTCATCCCCACAACCCTGGCCGGTGGTTGTGGGGGTCTGCGGGCGGGGGGCTTATCAGAATCTGGAAACCCCCTTTAACAAGGGGACCCCCAGATCCCGCCCCCCCTTTCACAAAGAAAGTGTAAAAAATAGTTAAATAAGACAAACACACTTAAAAAAGTCCTTTATTAAAAATAAAAAAAAATAAAAAAAGATTTCAGCGGTGGTAATCCACTCTTGCTATCCAGCGACGGATGATCATCTATCCAGCGATGGCTGATCTGATCCAGCGCAGCGAATCCATCCATCTTCTGTCTCCACGGAGGAGACACTGCGGGTTCCCGGCGGCCTGACGTTTCTTATATGCGGAGGGCGGGGTCACCCATCACCTGACCCTGCCCCCCTCTGACGCGATGGGGAAACCCGGGCTTCCCCAGTGGTGTATGGGTGACCCCGTCCCCCTATGATGTAACGCAGATGTTTTTTTTTTTTTTCTTGATTTACAATGCTCATGTGTATGGACTATTTATAGCAATATAAGTTGTGTAATAATTTCTTTATTTTTATGGTATATAAGAGCTTTTGAACAAGCACACCATTCATATATTATTATTCACTATTATTCACTATTATTACCACCGGGGGGAGAAAAAACGCACGACTAGGGATGGGCAAATGGTTCGGCCCAAGCATAAGTTCAGGCCAAACTTTGGTTGTTTGGATGTTCAAGCGAACACCGAACAATATGCTGTGTTCTGTGTTCGCAGCAAAATGACATTTCTAAAGGAACAATTGTCATTTCAAACTGATCGCGGATGTTGCCTAAAGTTCCTAGAAATCCTCCTATTCCTGCCTCCCCATTACCGCTGTCGCATCTGAGGCTCCGGAGCCAATGCAGATAGGCCTGCTCCGTTCACCACTGTCACCAGAAGAAAAGCAGCATCGGCACCAGAAGAAAAGCAGCATCGGCACCAGAACAACTTCTGCCTCTATTGTGGGGAAGCCGGCCACTATGCGAACATTCATGAACCTTGTGCAGTGACTTTAACTAAATCTGCTCATATTGCTGTCCCTGTCTCACTACAGCTTCCAGAAGGAACACTCTGGGTCCAGGCTATAATTGATTCTGGTGCTTGCAGCTGCTTCATTGACCTTGCCAACATTCCATTAAAACCCAAGCAACAACGACTCTCCATACGGCTAGCAGATGGGTCAAACATAAAATCTGGGCCTAGTACTCATGAAACCCAAACGCCGTCCGCCAACATACTACCTGACCATCAAGAACTACTATGCCTGGACATCATCTCCTCACCACTATTTCCAATCATTCTGGGGATGCCATAGTTGCAAGCCCATAACCCTCAGACTAATTGGGTTACCAGCGAGGTGGTCTTCCAGTCTACCTACTGTCTCCAGAACTGCCTCAAGGCCTCCCACCATATGGTCCCAGTCATCGGTTGCTTAAAATCTGTATATGAATCCCAAAAACTAGTCCCATCTGTATGCCATATCTTCTTGGACATATTTGATAAACAGAAGGGGGACACTCTTTATGATTGCCCAATCAAACTATTAACAGGGGCAGAAATTCCTTTTGTAAGAGTCTTTCCTCTGTCGGAACCTGAACTCTTGGTCCTTAAGGAGTACATTGACAAGAAGCTCAAAAAAGTGGTTCATCTAACACTCCTCTTCTCCAGCTGGGGCCGGAATATATTCTTATTCGAGAAGGATTATTGCCTCCACCCATTTGTGGACTACAGGGACTTGAATAAAATAACAGTTAAAAAACGCTATCCTCTCCCACTGATCCCAGAACTGTTCCAGAGACTTCGTTCAGCAAAGATATTTACAAAGCTGGATTTACAAGGTGCCTACAATTTAATCAGAATCTGTGATGGGGATGAGTGGAAAACGGATTTCCAAACACGTTTTGGCCACTTTGAGTACCTGGTTATACCATTCTGACTCTGTAATTCATCGGCTACTTTCCAACATTTTCAGAGACTTTTTGGACTTATTTGTGATTGTCTACTTGGATGACATTTTAATATTCTCGATCTCAATAGAAGCACATCGTGACCATGTGAAACAAGTTCTTCACAGACTGAGACAACACAGACTTTATGCTAAAGCCGAGAAATGTGAGTTTGAACGCCAGACCATTCACTTTCTCGGCTTGGTAATATCAACTGGGGGTGTGGCAATGGATCCTCAGGAGGTCTCAGCCATTATGTCCTGGCCACCCCAACCGATAGAAAAGGAGAATGTTTTATTGGGTTCTCCAATTTCTATAGAAAATTGATCAAAAACGTCTTCAGTATCATAGTAACTATCACGCAGCTCACAAGGAAGCAAAGCTGTTTCCAATGATCTGCAGCAGCTCAATCTGCATTTGACAAACTAAAAGGGTTATTTACCTCTGCCCCAGTGCTAAACATCCTGATTCTGCCTTGCCTTATACCCTGGAGGTGGATGCATTGGAGAGTACTGTGGGGGCCATCCTGTCCCAACACCAAGGACCTAAGTCTTTAATGCACCCTGTGGCTTTCTTTTCCAAAAAAATAGGTTTGTTGGAAAGAAATTATGATGTAGAGGACAGAGAACTATTGGCAATAAAATCAGCCTTGGAAGAATGGTGATACCTCCTGGAGGGAGCAGCACATCAATCTTCACAGACCATAAAAATGTAAAATATCTCTGGATTGCCAAGCGCCTCAGACCCAGACAGGCAAGATGGGCTCTTTTCTTTTCTTATTTTAATTTTCATATTACTTACCGGACAGGGTCTAAAAACATCAAACCTGATGCGTTATCCCACATGTTCATGGAAGCCTAGCTTTTATCTCCACCAGATACTATCCTAAGCTGGGAATTTCTTACTAACTCAATCTGATTTTGTGTCACAAAAATAATTTTTTTGTCCCTCAAAATCTGCTCACCACAACCCTACAGGTCTGCCATGACTATCTCTTGGTAGGTCACTTTGGGGGTCACAAGACTATGGACCTAGTTCAAAGGCACTTCTGGTGGCCCAATCTTGCAAAAGACTGCAGGAACCACTTTAATTCTTGCCTGACCTGCCTCAGGAATAAGAACAGTAAAAATAAAGCATGGGGACTATTGAGACCACTGCCCATCCCTGAAAGACCATGGGATAAGATCGCAATGGACTTCATTGTCGAGCTCCCTCCCTCTGAGGGATTTTCATTAATTTCTGTGGTGGTTGATTGCTTTTCTAAAATGGCACATTTTATCCCCACAAAAGGGACCCCGTCAGCAACCGGGACTGCCAGAATATTTATTAAAGAAATTTGTTAGGCTCCATGGAATCCCCAGTGACATTGTTTCTGATCGTGGAGTACAGTTCACATCAAAATTTTTGAAAGTATTATGTGAAGCACTAGGTATCAAAATTCTGTTTTTTCTCAGCCTATCACCCCCAGACCAACGGGCAGACTGAACGTACTAATGAAATGTTGGAGCAGTACCTACGTTGCTTCTCTTTTTCTCAGGAAGATTGGGCCTCATTACTGCCTTTGGCAGAATCCGCGTTCAACAACTCTACTCACTCTGCATTAGATCAGTCACCATTCTTCTCCAATTACGGATTTCATACCTCCTTTTTGCCTATGCTTGTACCAAACTCTACTGTACCAGCTGTCCAGGATAGATTGAATTTCTTTGTCATTAACAATTGGGTGCATAGAGAAACCATCTCTAAGGCACAGGAACATAATAAAAGATTCTTCGACAAGAGAAGAAGGGGGGAATTGGACTTAAAAGTTGGTGACCGTGTATGGCTTTCAACTAAAAACCTGAAACTGGCATGCCCTCCCAAGAAACTGGGACACAGATACTTGGGGCCCTTCCTAGTTAAAAAGAAGATCAATTCGGTAGTCTATGAACTTGAACTTCCCGACTCATTTAGGATCCACCCTGTAGTTCATGCCTGTGAGTTATCGTGAGGTAGGAACTCCAGAAGCTATAATGGTGGATGGAGAGGAGGAATTGGAGATTGAAGCCATTTTGGATTGTAGGAAACGAGAAGGGCAGAACCAGTATTTAATCAAATGGAGAGGCTTTGGCCTAGAAGAAAATTCCTGGTAGCCTGAAACAAATCTCCATGCCCAAAGACTTATATGGGCCTTTCATCGCTCCTGCCCAGAGGGTTCGGTTCGAAGAGGCATCTGGAGGCTGCCCTTAAGGAGGGGGCAGTATCAGAGAACTCACATTGCTAATGCCCATCTCCATGCAGCAGTGGCTAATTCCAGTTCTGCTGATGCCAATGGGCATGTACGGTGTCCCAGATAGAGATGAACAAGTACCATAATGGACGTGTGCACTGGCACACCCATACAAACGTGTGTGCGTGCTCACGCACCCATAAGAACGTGTGCGCACTCGTGCACGCACGTTCGCGTCAGCGCATGGCACCCTATATAAACAGAGACTCTGCCTGATACCAGTGCTGGATCGTCTTCAGCTTGTTCCTGTGTTCCTGATTGCTGTTTGATCTGTTACCTTGCTCCTGACAAACCCGGCTTCCTTGACCACTCTCCTGGGTCACCCCTGCCTGTTATCTAACTCTACTGATTAAACAGACCTCAGCCTGGATTCTCTACTACGGCTCCACTTCCTGATTCTGTACCTTGCTGCCAGCCTATTGCCAACCTCTGCCTGTCCTTGGCTATGGACTTGCCTTCCGTTTATGTACCCTGTTGCCAGCCAGTTGCCAACCTTTGCCTGTTTCTAATGCTGCAGTTGTTCCTGAGTCCACACTTACCTGCCCGGCTCCTGCTGAACAGTTCTGATGATCACGCTTCACGCCTTCCTCCAAGAGGATCCTGCATCTCCAAGTTCCAGCCTTCAGCCTGCAGGCACCTGCACCCTTTCGTTGCCCCAGTACTCTCTGTCCCCACTACCAGGGGTGTTGGGACAAGAACGGCGCAAGAGGCCACCCTCAGCATTTCGTACTCCGCTGTAAGGTATGTGATAGTCCCTTTCCCAGGCAAGCATAGAGTTTGTTTTCATGAGTATAGATTTGTTATTAAGGAAGTTGTAGAATAGTGATATTGCGCCTTTGCGACATTCTCTAGTAGTAAGCTGTGTGTGCATCTTCCAGAATAATTTATAATGTATGTATTTACTACTTTTGAGATATGATGCTCCACAAATATAATTGAACTGATCAGATGACGGTAGGCTGTATTCTAGCTGTAAATTTGCTAAAGATTTCCCATTTGCGCCCACATATAGGTCTGAAAACCCATTTTTTTCCCCAAGATTCCCACCTTTTCAGTTTAAATTCAGGCATTATCAATGCTATTGTGGATATGGGTATCGCAAGATGAATAGTTGGGGTTAATAGAGATTTGAACGACACCAATTTTTTCTAAGATTCAAAAGTCGCTAAGACTGGGAGAGAGAAATCTGTGGGTTGTGTTGTAAGATAAGGGTAAGCCAAGATGTTGTCATGTAAGCTACCACCTTATATTTGGGCTTGCTGATCCATGAGCCCCCATAGTGATATAGATTGGTTTGGGAACCTACCTCTGACTTGTGCTAGTAATGCAGCCATATGATAGTCAGCGAGAACTGGTAGGCCTACTCCTCCATCTCTCCTTGTCTTGCTAAGTTTAGAGAAGGCACTTCTAGCTTTATTGCCTTCCCATAGGAATCTAGAAAGTATATTTTGTAAGAGCAATGAATATTTGGGGAATTTGGGGTATTTGGGGTAAGAGTTGCATTTTGAAGGCTGCCAGCCTTCCTGACCACGATAACACGTTTGCTTAATTTTTGCGTTCCTTCTTTTAATTTATTTTTAAGCGGAAGGCAGTTAATTTTGAAAAGCTGTTCAGGGTGAGAAGTGAGGTTTATCCCCCAAATAGTTTACTGCATAATCATTCCATATATAGGGAAATCTGGATTGTAGGTCCAGTTTCTCTTGCTGGGATACCCCCAAACCTAATATATAAGATTTGGTGTCGTTAACTTTGTAGTACGACATCAAACCATATTCCTGAAGTAGACGAGATACGCGATCCAGGGAAGACACCGGATTTGAAAGCATTAAAATTATGTCATCGGCGAAAAGGCTTATGACCTGTTTTCGTTTATCGATCACAAAGCCCTGTATTTCAGGTTTTTGTCTAATGCTGGCAGCTAATGGTTCCTTTAAATGATTACACATTAGGGAAGATAGCGTGCAAGCCTGTCTAGTGCTGTTTGTAATCCTAAAGGGTTTGGACAGCATACCTGATGTATATACTCAAGCCGATGGTGAGGTGTACAGGGCAAGGATTGCAGCTAGCAAGTGACCTATAAATCCGAATTTCTCCAGGCCACCTTCTCTGCGTCCAAAGCCTGAAGCAGAGAAGGCTTTCATTCTTTCCTTGCATGGTAAATGATATTAATTAGGCATCTTGTGGCACTGGGTGATTGCCTAACTTTTGTAAATCTCGATTGATCTGGATCAATTACAGTGCGCAGAATGTCTAATCTTAATACTATCATTTTGGCATAAATCTTTAGGTCATTGTTCAATAAGGATATAGGCCTAAAGCTTTGGGGTACACCCGGTGTCTTACCTGTCTTATGCAGCATGACTATCAGCACTTCCAACATCTCAGGTGTAAAGGGAGCAGAGGCAGCTGCGGCATTGTATATTCTAAGGAGGTATGACCTTAGGATTAGAGATGGACGAACTTCCGACGGGACGTTTCGCGAATGCGGCCAAAAGTTCATGAACCACAAAGTTCGCGGTGGGCCCCATTGACTTCAATGGTAGGTGAACTTTAAAAACCTACAGGTCATATTTTCAGCCACAAAATACTTACTAGCTGTGCACACATAGTCCCACCACATGGCCACTGACATAACACATGTATGAAGTGAAACTGGGATCGACAACTACAAGCATTCTTTTTTTATCTGTGAAATTCTGACAATTCAGGACTCAGGAGCGCATGAAGGCAATGGAGGAGAGGAAAGATCAGGGAAGGCTATGAAGAGGGTGCAGGAGATGATCACCAGCACCGTGATATAGAGCACTGATATAGTACGGTGTGCTTTTTTTGTACGAGGAAGTGAGCCAAATGTAGAAAAAAGATCTGTGTGCTCGATTAAATAAATAGTTTATAGAGATATATATGGTCTACTGGACACAAGTGTTGAATTCCTCCAAGATCCATGCCTCATTCATTTTTATAAATGTGAGGTAGTCAGCACTGTCGTGAGCTAGGCGAATGTGCTTATCGGTCATGATCCCCCCTGCTGCTCTGAACGTCCTTTCGGACAGGACACTGGACGAGGGGCAAGCCAACAGTTCCTTTGCAAATTGGGCAAGCTCTGGCCAGAGGTCAAGCCTGCCCACCCAGTAATCCAGGGGTTCATTACTCCTCAGAGCGTCCACATCGGCCGTTAACCCATGTAGTCGGACACCTGTCGGTCTAGGCGTTCCCTGATGCTGGATCTGGATGAGACATGTCGATGGGTCGGCTGAAAGAATTACCTTATATCAGAAGTCACCAACACATCTTCAAACCGGGCTCTTCTTGCAGGCGCTTTTGAATTGGTACCCACAACTCTTTCTCTGGGAGTGGGAATTCCTCCTCTGCCAGCGCACACAAAAGCAGAATGCAGCATTTCTCGAAGCAAAGCCTGGAAGTGCTCCATTCTGACAGCCCTCTGTGACGGTGGTAACATTTCCGCCATTTTGTGTTTGTACCGGGGGTCTAAGTACGTTGCCACCCAGTACTGGTCCTTGACCCTTATGCTTTTTATACGGGGGTCCCTGTTAAAACACTGGAGCATGAAGGCCCCCATTTGCACTAAACTGGAAGCGGTGTGGTGGCCTGGCTCCTGCTCATCATCCAGGATAATGTCCTCCTCCTCGTTCTCCTCTCCCCATCCACACACAAAACAAAAACAGCTCCCCAGAACTGGTTCTGCCGCAAAGTTCATACAGGCAGACGTTAACTGCACATTTCTGTTGGAGCAGCCTATCAAGCATATAGAAGATTGAGTTCCATCGCGTCGGGCAATCGCAAATAAGACGTCTGACCGGCAGATTATGTTGCCGCTGAATGTAAGATCTTCTGAAATGGGCCAAGATTTTCCTTGCCTGCCGCAAGATGTCCTGGTCCCCAGGGTATTTGACAATGAATCACTGTACAACCAAGTTTAAGACGTGTGCCATGCATGGCACGTGCGTAATTTTGCCCTGTTTCAATGCGCTAAGCAGATTGGCACCGTTGTCACACACCACTTTACCAACTGTCAAATTGAGCGGTGTTAGCCACTGATCTGGCTGTGAACGCAAAGCTGATAGGAGTGCAGGGCCAGTGTGGCTCTTGGCATCCAGGCACAACAGACGCAGCAGAGCATGGCAACGTCTCACCTGGCATGTCGAATAGGTTCTGGGGAGCTTGGGAGGCGCAGTGGAAGAGACACTAGCAGCGGAAACGGAGGAGTCAGCTGAGGAGGAGAGGGAGGAGGGTGGAGTAGGAGGAGGAGGAGAAGAAGAGGCAGGCCTGCATTCAATCCGTGGCGGTAAAACCAAATCTACACGGGTGCCACGGGTTACATGCTTGACGGCCGTCAGAATGTTCACCCAGTGGGCAGTAAAAGGGATATACCTTCCCTGCCCGTGTTTGCTAGACCACGTGTCTGTGGTCAGATGAATATTGGCACCGACACTGTGTGCCAGAGATACATTCACTTGCCACTGAACATGGTTATATAGCTCTGGGACGCCCTTCTGTGAGAAATACTTCCTTCCTGGGACCTTCCATTGTGGTGTTCCAATGGCCACAAATTTTCGAAAGGCCTCTGAGTCCACCAGTTTATATGGCAGTAGTTGGCGGGCTATCAGTTCTGACAAGCCAGCCGTCAACCGTTGGGCAAGGGGGTTATCCGGCGTCATCATTTTTTTACGCTCGAACATTTGGCCCACGGAAGCCTGCCTTTTTGCACAAAAATGTGAGGATGGCGTGATGGAAGGTGGAGTGGAGGACAATTGTGAGGAGAGAGGAGAAGAAGAAGTAGAAGACAAGGCTGGATGGTGAGAGCCTGGAGTGTGGCTTTGTGTGTTCCGTTGCTCCCACTGGGCTCGGTGATGGCAGCTCATGTGCCTTCTTAAGGCGGTCTTCCCTAGGTGAGTGTTGGGCTTACCGCAACTTATGCGTTGACTGCAAAGATTGCAGATGGCAACACTATTGTCAGCAGCGGACACGTTAAAAAAAAGCCCACACTGCGGAGCCATGTGCCGGTGTCCTGGGAGCGCCAGATGTGACGGTACATGGTTGATGACTCGCTCCTGATACATTCACAGTCTGCTTTGTCCCTCCTGTGCAATCTAAGTTATTCCTGCTTCTCCTCCCTATCTGCTGGTCCATATCTTCATCTGAACTCCCCTCCTCTTCCTCTCTTGTGGGCACCCACGTGACATCACTAGACACGTCATCATCGACGTCACCTTCCCCGCCGCTATAATTAGAGATCTCGGAGTAGGCAGCAACAGCGGGGACCAAGCTCCTCCTTGGGCTGGTCTGGGTACTGTTGTCAGACTCCTGAGTGGCGGTTGCTGCTACCTCCTCTTCCTGATCCAATGCCAAGAGTGGCTGCGCATCGGAAATGTCTTGATATGGATCGTAAAATAATTCCTGTGACTCAAGCGGAAGATATATGGTGGTGGTGGTGTTGGTGGTAGTGTATTTGGGGGTGCACATAGCAGAGAGTGAAAAAGAGGGCACAGATCGAGAGGATGAGGAGGGTGCAGAACAGTAAGGCTGAGTGAGCCACTCAACCAAGTCTGGTGCGTCCTTTGACGTAATCGCACGCACCTTCTGCAATTTGCCACTTTGGCTCAAGCCTGTTGCTCCTGCCCTACCCCTACCACCCCTGCGGAAGGGCCTGCCTCTTCCTCTTCCTGTCATTTTTTAAATGACCCTGTGACAAAAGTCTCTAGAGAAGTGCAGAATGTATGTGGAAGAAGGTATATAACACCCCGCTTCAAACTGTCGTTTTTGGGGGCCACTGGTCTATCACACCAGTTATAATACTTTTTTTATTGCGTTTGTCACTCTTTGTAGTATCGCTGCAGAACTGCTCAGCAGTCACAATGTTGCACAGTGGAAATGCACTATACTATGCTTTCTATATGTGCAAGTATTTTATACGTGTATTACACACCTATATACTGCACAGGAAATAGTACACCTATACCAGTCCTTAAAATGACCTTTGTGGACCTAGTAGCTAGTGATTTGCAGACTGTCCCTCAGTCCCTACACTGATAAAGGACTTCTGCAGAATAGGGCAGTAATCTGCAGCACAACCATGCACCAGCACCCTATATATTGTACACCTATACCAGTCCTTACAAGGACCTTTGTGGACCTAGTAGCTAGTGATTTGCAGACTGTACCTCAGTCCCTACACTGATAAACGACTGCTGCAGAATAGTGCAGCAGTCAGCAGCAGTGCACCACAACCCTATATATTGTACACCTATACCAGTCCTTAAAAGGACCTTTGTGGACCTAGTAGCTAGTGATTTGCAGACTGTCCTTCAGTCCCTACACTGATAAAAGACTGCTGCAGAATAGGGCAGTAATCTGCAGCACGGCCCCGCACCAGCACCCTATATATTGTACACCTATACCAGTCCATAAAAGGACCTTTGTGGCCCTAGTAGATAATGATTTGCAGACTGTCCTTCAGTCCCTACACTGATAAAGGACTGCTACAGAATAGGGCAGTAATCTGCAGCACAGCCCTGCACCAGCAACCTATATATTGTACACCTACAGTGGTGTGAAAAAGTGTTTGCCCCCTTCCTCATTTCCTGTTCCTTTGCATGTTTGTCACACTTAAGTGTTTCGGAACATCAAACCAATTTAAACAATAGTCAAGGACAACACAAGTAAACACAAAATGCAATTTGTAAATGAAAGTGTTTATTATTAAAGGTGAAAAAAAATCCAAACATACTATAACTGTGGTTGTCCACACCTGAGTTCAATTTCTCTAGCCACACCCAGGCCTGATTATTGCCACACCTGTTCACAATCAAGGCATCACTTAAATAGGAGCTGCTTGACACAGTAAGGTCCACCAGAAGATCCTTAAAAGCTACACATCATGCCGAGACCCAAAGAAATTCAGGAACAATTGAGAAAGAAAGTAATTGAGATCTATCAGTCTGGAAAGGGTTATAAAGCCATTTCCAAAGCTTTGGGAATCCAGCGAACCACAGTGAGAGCCATTATCCACAAATGGCGAAGACATGGAACAGTGGTGAACCTTCCCAGGAGTGGCCGGCCGCCCAAAATTACCCCAAGAGCGCAGCGACGACTCATCCAAGAGGTCACAAAAGACCCCACAACAACGTCCAAGGAACTGCAGGCCTCACTTGCCTCAATTAAGGTCAGCGTTCATGCCTCCACCATCAGGAAAAGACTGGGCAAAAATGGCCTGCATGGCAGAGTTCCAAGGAGAAAACCACTGCTGAGCAAAAAGAACATCAAAGCTTGTCTCAATTTCTCCACAACACATCTTGATGATCCCCAAGACTTTTGGGACAACATTCTGTGGACCGATGAGACAAAAGTGAGAATCTCTTTGGAAGGTGTGTGTCCAAGTATATCTGGCGTAGAAGGAACACTGCATTTCATAAAAAGAACATTATACCAACAGTAAAATATGGTGGTGGTAGTGTGATGGTCTGGGGCTGTTTTGCTGCTTCAGGACCTGGAAAACTTGCCGTGATAAAAGGAACTATGAATTCTGCTGTCTACCAAGAGATCCTGAAGGAGAATGTCCGACCATCTGTTCGTGTACTCAAGCTGAAACGAACTTGGGTTCTGCAGCAGGACAATGATCCTAAACACACCAGCAAGTCCACCACCGAATGGCTGAAGAAAAACAAAATGAAGACTTTGGAGTGGCCTAGCCAAAGTCCTGACCTGAATCCTATTGAGATGTTGTGGTATGACCTTAAAAAGGCCGTTCATGCTCGAAAACCCTCTAATGTAACTGAATTAGGACAATTCTGCAAAGATGAGTGGGCCAAAATTCCTCCAGGACGCTGTAAAAGCCTCATTGCACGTTATCGCAAACGCTTGGTTGCAGTTGTTGCTGCTAAGGGTGGCCCAACCAGTTATTAGGTTTAGGGGGCAATCACTTTTTCACACAGGGCCATGATGGTTTGGATTTTTTTTCACCTTTAATAATAAACACCTTCATTTACAAATTGCATTTTGTGTTTACTTGTGTTGTCCTTGACTATTGTTTAAATTGGTTTGATGTTCCGAAACACTTAAGTGTGACAAACATGCAAAGGAACAGGAAATGAGGAAGGGGGCAGACACTTTTTCACACCACTGTATACCAGTCCTTAAAAGGACCTTTGTGGATCTAGTAGATAGCGATTTGCAGACTGTCCCTCAGTCCCTACACTGATAAAAGACAGCTGCAGAATCGGGCAGCTGTCAAGTATAATATTCTTTCTATATTTGGAAGAAAGTATATTATATGTGTACAACCCTATATACTGTACACCTATACCAGTCCTTAAAAGGACCTTTGTGGACCTAATAGTAATAGCTAGCTAGTGATTAAACTGACTGCCCCTGCTGCACACAGCGTCCTGTCCCTACACTGACAAAAGACAGGCTGCTGCAATCACCAGCACAGCAGTGCACTGAACCCTATATACTGTACTACACCTATACCAGTCCTTAAAAAGACTTTTGTGGACCTAATAGCTAGCTATTTGTGTCACTACAGTCTCTCCCTGCTCCACGCAGCATCCTGTCCCTAAACTGACATAAGACAGAATGTAAAATGGCCACCAGATCAGGTCTATTTATAATGTAGGGGGAATGTCCAATTGTCCATGTGCTGAAATATCTCAATTGGCTGTCCTGTACCCAATGATGGATGTGTCATCATGGATCAAAGTTCTTTCACACTGTAAACACATATGTTCGCCGGGCGAACAGCGGCAATAGTCTGCCGATCGGATGAATTGCGAACACGCAAAATTTGCCGCAAACCGACCGCCGAGCGAACAGTTCGGCCATCCCTACTTAGGATTGATTGAAAACTCTTATAATATTCTCCTGTGAGACTGTCTGGGCCTGGGAGTTTGTTGCTCTGGAGTGTTTTTATAATCTTTAGTAATTCGGTCAGGGAGAAGGGAGAATTTAACTCTTGGATTTGTGAAGGGAAAGTGTGGGTAGTTTGATATCTGATAGGAATTTGTCTATGTCCTTTTGAGGGTTGTGCAATTAAATTGTCTTGATTTAAATCATAAAGAGATCCACTGAAGGCATCTGCGATGCCCCAAGGGTCATACACCTTTTGCTGACTTTTAGGGTGAATAAGGTGTGCTATTTTAATCTTAAAGAATTGTCCTTGTAGTTTACGAGCTAATGATTTCCCTGCTTTGTTGCTGGTAGAATAGATGGATATTGTCATCCTTTTTTCCCTATGCTCAAAGGTTTGGAGTAAAACTGGATGTAGGTCATGTCTCAAGGTGGTAAGTTTTGCACTGCTATAAGGGGTAGGGTTCTTTTTATTGTGGGCTTCCAGGGTGTCAATATCTGTCAGTAAGGTGGTAAGTTGCTGCTGCTTCTGCTTTTTGATCCTAGCCCCCTGATGTACGCCTTGTGGGAGTTTCATAATACAAATGCATTATCATTGGATGAGGAGTTGATCTGAAAGTAATCAGCCAAGCAATCCTCAATGTTTTTTTTTAGTGGTTGGATTTTGTATGACTTGGGAGTTAGAACGCCATATATATGCAGTAGTGTTAGGATATGAATCCCTTAGTGTGAGAAGGACGGGAGCATGGTCCGACCATGTTATTGTATTCATGTTGGTTTGAGTCACCTTTTGTAGCAACCACTTGTTCATTAACAACAGATCAAACCTCATGTACATACAGTGTCTATGAGAATAGAAGGAATAGTCTCTTTCACTGGCGTGCGTACAACGCCAGGCATTGTATAGGTCATGGGATCTCAGAAAGGTTGTCAGAGACGGTGTCTTTTTAGAGGCTGCTGTGGTGGAATCCATTTGTGGGTCTGGAAAAATATTAAAGTCCCCACACAATATAAGGGAGCCTTGCTGTATCCTCTTCACCTTTATCATTAGCCTATTAAGGAATTTAATCTGGCATTTGTTGGGGACATAGACATTCATTAAAGTGTAGCGGATATTGTTGATGTCACAAACTATGATAAGGTAATGACCCAATAGGTCTGACGTTTCAGAAAGTAGGTGGAAGGAAACTGAATCCTTGATGGCAATAATTACTCCTCTTCTTTTTGCTGTCATGTTACATAGTTACATAGTTACATAGTTACATAGTTAGTCAGGTTGAAAAAAGACACAAGTCCATCCAGTTCAACCTTAAAAACAAATAAATAAAATAAAAAATAATCGTACAATCCAGATACCCAATTTTATGTCCACAATTGATCCAGAGGAAGGCGAAAAAAAAACCCAGCAGAGCATGCTCCAATTTGCTACAGCAGGGGAAAAAAATTCCTTCCTGATCCCCCAATAGGCGATCGGATTTTCCCTGGATCAACTTTACCTATGTTAGTACCTAGTTATATTATGTACCATCAGGAAAGTATCCAAGCCTTTCTTAAAGCAGTCTACTGAACTGGCCAGAACCACCTCTGGCGGGAGTCTATTCCACATTTTCACAGCTCTAACTGTGAAGAAACCTTTCCGTACTTGAAGATGAAATCTCTTTTCCTCTAGACGTAAAGAGTGCCCCCGTGTCCTCTGGGTTGACCGTACAGAGAACAACTCAACACCAAGTTCACTATATGGACCCCTAATGTATTTGAACATGTTGATCATATCCCCCCTTAATCTCCTCTTCTCAAGAGTGAATAAATTTAGTTCCTCTAATCTCTCCTCATAGCTGAGTTCCTCCATGCCTCTTATCAGTTTGGTTGCCCTTCTCTGCACTTTCTCCAGTTCCCCGATATCCTTTTTGAGAACTGGTGCCCAAAACTGAACGGCATATTCCAGGTGAGGTCTTACTAATGATTTGAACAGGGGCAAAATTATATCTCTTTCTCTGGAGTCCATACCTCTCTTAATACAAGAAAGGACTTTGCTCGCTTTGCAAACAGCAGCTTGGCATTGCATGTTGTTATTGAGCTTATGGTCTACCAAAACCCCCAGATCCTTCTCCACTATGGATTCCCCCAGTTGTACTCCCCCTAGCATGTATGATGCATGCATATTCTTAGGCCCCAAGTGCATAACTTTACATTTATCAACATTAAACCTCATCTGCCACATAGTCGCCCAATTAGACAGTGTATTGAGGTCGGCTTGTAAATTGGAGACATCCTGTAAAGACGTTATTCCACTGCATATCTTGGTGTCATCTGCAAAGACAGAAATATTACTTTTGATCCCAGACCCAATATCATTTATAAAGATGTTAAAAAGTAAGGGTCCCAGCACTGAACCTTGGGGTACACCACTGATAACCTTAGACCATTCAGAGTAAGAGTCATTAACCACTACTCTCTGAATTCTGTCTTCTAGCCAATTTTCTATCCATTTACAAACTGATATTTCCAAACCTGTAGACTTTACCTTACACATGAGCCGTGTGTGGGGAACTGTATCGAATGCTTTTGCAAAATCCAAGTATACCACATCTACCGCCACCCCTCTGTCCAAGGTTTTACTTACCTCCTCATAAAAAGAAATCAGATTTGTCTGACAACTTCTGTCTTTCATGAATCCATGTTGTCTGTTGCTTAAAGTGTTTTTGTTCAGCAAGAACTCGTCGATGTGGTCTTTTATTAAACGCTCCAGTATCTTCCCAGCTATAGAAGTTAAGCTAACAGGTCTATAGTTACTTGGTAAAGACTTTGATCCCTTTTTAAATATAGGCACCACGTTCGCCCTGCGCCAATCCAGTGGGACTATTCCCGTCATTAATGAGTCCCTAAAAATTAGATACAATGGCTCTGAAATTACAGAGCTCAATTCTTTTAGGATCCGTGGGTGGATGCCATCAGGGCCAGGTGCTTTATCCACCTTTATTCTGTCTAAGTATTTCTGGACCATATCACTTTTGAGCCATTGTGGATCATTTGGGGCTGTGTCACTATCACCCCCATTATGGACATGCGCTCCCCCATGCTCTTTTGTGTACACAGAGCTGAAGAAAGTGTTTAATAAATTAGCCTTCTCTTTGTCCCCAGTCACCAACTCTAGATTGTTTTGTAAAGGGCCTACATGCTCAGACTTGACCTTTTTACTATTAATATATTTGAAGAATTTTTTGGGGTTTGTCCTACTATCTTTTGCAATCTGTCGTTCGTTTTGAATTTTTGCATCCTTGATTTCCTTTTTACATATTCTGTTAATTTCTTTGTAACATTTAAATGACACTAGTGATCCTTCATTTTTATATTTTTATATTTTTTAAAAGCTCTTCTCTTACAGTTTATAGCTTTTTTAACTTTGGCCGTGAGCCACATAGGTTTTGTTTTTAGCCTTTTAAACTTATTGCCCATGGGAATATACTTTGCAGTGAGGTCCCCAACAGTCTTTTTGAAGAATTCCCATTTCTGTTCTGTGCCCATTGAAGCGAATAATCTCTCCCAGTCTAAGTCCTGGAGAGTAGCCCTCATCCTCGGAAAATTAGCTCTCTTGAAGTTAAGTGTTTTTATCTTACCCGTATGTATTTCTTGTTTAGCGCTAACATCAAAGGAAATCATGTTATGATCACTGCTACCCAGGTGTTCCTTTATCTGGACATTAGTAATAAGCTCTGCATGGTTTGAGATTACCAGGTCCAACAGAGCTTCATTCCTAGTTGGGGCCTCAATAAACTGGACCATAAAATTGTCCTGTAATAGGTTTATCATTTTTTGTCCTTTAACTGTCCCAGCAGTGCCATTACTCCAGTCAATTTCTGGGTAGTTAATGTTGGAAGAGAAGTAATGTTGGAAGGATTTATGGGTGCATTTAGGTGGGGGTCTTGTGATGGAAATCTCTTGAAAAGTCTCTTGAATGCATAATATATGACAATGGGAAGAATCAGTTTCTCTCCAAAGGGATGTCCTTTTGGCGGGGTGATTGAGTCCATGTGCATTTATTGAGAGTATTTTAACCAGCGCTTGTTGGGTGGTATGTTGTGTGTCAGGTATTGAGTGTACTTACATCTGGGCCATAGGCATGCGCACAGGGTGTGCCGGGTGTTCCTGGGCACACCGTAATCACCCCGTGCTGTCTCCAGAGATTTGCCCCAAAATGCTTTATCCAAGAGAGTGTGTGGCCCATGCTGCCTGTGAAACAGTTTCACAGGCAGCAGATCATGAGAATTGCTAGAGCTGTTCACTGTATGAAAACTGTCAGATAATGACACTGCATGCAGGGAGAGACACCAGCTGGCAAAATTCAGTGGTGATGTTGGGGGTGAGTGGGATAGAACGGCCATCAAACACCAGCCAATGGGATGGGCTCTGGGCGGGCCACAACATTTATGTGGCCCATCCCCTCTCTGAAGCAGCTCAAACATTGGCTGTTGTTTATAGTGCTTGGTCCTGCCCATACCCAACATTGCGGCTGAGGTGTAAGTCATCACATCTCAGCCATGATGTCGGGAGTGGGTAGGACCAAGTGCCAACACCAGCCAGATAGATTCAAATGAGGCTTCTCCATCTGAATTCTATCACTTTGTACAACTTTGAGTAGCTAACTTCCCAAAATCCCCAACATTAGGGGATCAGGTAGATTAGTTGAAACTCTAGTGCATATATAAATAAGATACACTGAAATACTTTGGTATGAAGAAAAAAAAATCAATAGTATATATAAAAAAATATTGTGTTCATTAGTCATATAAAGTAAAAGTCCAATATCTACATAAACAAGATAACATTCCCACAGTTCCAATAAAAATTCAGTGAATAATGTGTAGATAAATAATTCTATCTCCAACTCCAAATGAACACCCAGGGTGTTTGCAAATTGATAAGAAAAATCACAGACAGTGCTACGTTCACCACCCTCCAGGTATCGCACTCACCAAAAGTGTTTGGCTCTCTTATTACATACTAAGCTAACACAGCTTGAGTTGTATTGAGATTACACTGCATCTCTTTGAACAGTCAGGAACAGGGCAGCCAGTGGGCATTTGATGTCTGCTGCTCCCTCATAGTGTCAATCACAGTGTCAAAAGTTACATCTGCACAGTGCAGAGGGTAACTATCTTTGTTTTCTTTATACCCCTGTGTGCAGGGGCAGACTGACCATTTGGCCACTCAGCTAGTGCCCAAGAGGGCCCCATCAGGGTTGCCAGCCTCAGTAAAACCAGGAACAGTATGTAAAAATCTGTGTTTTTTTACATCTGTCTCTGAAATGTCCCGACATCCTTTTGGTCTAAAAATCCCAAGATTATAGCTGCCCCACCTCTCCAGTACCTTCTCAGCCAATAGAAACATGTCTGTGTATACTGTGTGATTGTATACTGTGTGTGTGTGTTTGTGTATACTGTGTGGCCCCATAATCTCTGATTGCCTGGGGGCCCCATAATCTCCTATTGCCCGGGGACCCCATGAGTTGTCAGTCCGTCCCGCCTGTGTGTGTGCACTTGTTACCTTACTTTCTAATATAAATCTATATCTATATATATATATATATATAGATATAGATATATATATGTAGCACTAACCCCCGAAGGAGCTGCTGGTTTTATTCAGGTTTACTGTTACCTCTTCTGCTTGCCTCTTCATCATAGGGGGGTCCCGTAGAAAGTAGCCCAAATTAAGATGTATAAGACAAGTCCTTTTTTAAAGATATATTTAGGGATAACATCAAAGAAAGACACAAGACACGGTCCTTCAACAGAGGGTTAGAGGATAAGGGGTTCAGGCACCTAGTAATTGCGGGTTAGAGGTATCAATCAGATCTAGAGGATAAACAGCTCCACAGACTGGATCCGGCAGTCACCAGATAGGCCCCCCTCACTTGACCTAGCAGCTGATGATATGCCAAACAATGTCTCTGCCGCAGACTTGTTAAATAAACGTAGTGGTTCTTGAAAGTAGATGCGCAACAAAGTCTCTGCCACAGACTTGTTAGTTAAGATTCTTGAGAGTTTTTAGGAAGAACTACCATACAGTACAAGATTCTTTCAGCCCACCCAGTGATACTGTAAGGATATTGAACCGGGATACATCCTCAAACTGAGTTTCCAGGCTCCTCCAGAGACACCAGCCTTGCACTCGGTCCTCCACTGGAAAAGTCCTCCCCTGGATCCTTCAGCTCTCCTCAGCTTCTTCCCGCAGGTGAGACAGCACAGGACCACCCCTGGATCAGTAGGCCCCAAGAAATTCCTGTGCCTACACTCTCAGTTGTAGAGCCTCGGTCCAGCAGGCCCCGAAGTGCAGGGCCATGTGTCACACACCCCAGGCCAGGAGGGCCCTGGGGTTGGGTTCACGGACCCCAGAAAGCAAAAATGGACGAACCTTGAATAATTGCGTCGGTACCTTTAATACCCTCTCCCAGAATGCACTGAATCATTTCTGAGCAAGAGACGGTATTCAATACATCCAACCTGCTGCTGTTCCACACCCATGACAGTGACAGCGACACCTACGGTCAGGTGGGAATCAGGGCAACCCAACTGGACTGATACAGAAACTAGAATTTTAGAGAAATGAATCTGAGCCAAACTATAGCTTCAGATAATTACATAAAAAAATAAAAATTACATCTTCTCATCAGGAGCAGGGTGCTACATATATATATATATATATATGAAGATCAGCAGACAACTTCTGCAATTTCATTTTTCCATAGCAACCACTCTATGTGCATGCATTGGTACTCAGGTTCCCTCAGAAACCACTGGATTTTACGGTCTTAAAGTAACCTTATCAGTCACCTAAAAAATATACATAAAAGTCCCCTGCAATAAACAATAGTAAATCAGTGGCCATCCAAGCAGGGTGGTTACAAGAAACAAATTTTTAAGGTGGCTACTCATCCAAGAAATTATGCTCAAACATTTATAAAAACATCAAAGTTCATTATGTGGATTACTAGTAAATTACATATACATTAATAATAATTGAAATCCACATAAATGCAAATCAAAACATCAAACAATGTGACCCATTAATTGCAGTACCATCCTCAATAGCTCAATACATCTGAGAGTAGATTGAAAAAAATACCTACTACCCATATATACTGTATTGATCAACACCGCAATAACTCAATATAAGGAAACACTGTGGAGGAACTGAAATATCTCAACACATTTTGCTGATGCACTTCTTCATGAAAATTTACTTTAATTGTTGAAGAAAATCTTACGGTACAGGTTTGCCAGAAATTACATAGTTACATAGTAGATGAGGTTGAAAAAAGACACACGTCCATCAAATCCAACCTGTGTGTGTGATTATATGTCGATATTGCATTGTATATCCCTGTATGTTGCGGTCGTTCAGGTGCTTATCTAATAGTTTCTTGAAATTATCAATGCCCCCCCGCTGAGACCACTGCCTCTGGAGGGGAATTCCACATCCTCACAGCTCTTACAGTCAAGAACCCTCTTTGTAGATTAAGGTTAAACCTTTTTTCTTCTCATTTTAATGAGTGGCCATGAGTCTTGTTAAACTCCCTTCTGGGAAAAAGTTTTATCCCTATTGTGGGGTCACCAGTATATTATTTGTTTATTGAAATCATACCCTCTCAAGCATCTCTTCTCCAGAGAGAATAAGTTCAGTGTTCACAACATTTCCTCATAACTAATATCCTCCAGACTCTTTATTAGCTTTGTTGCCCTTCTTTGTACTCGCTCCATTTCCAGTAGACATGTGCATTAGTTTTCGTCTGAATGCATTTTCGTCCGAAATTTCAGGTATTTTCCTTATTGTTTTAATAAACGAAAGTGCAGAATCCGAAAAATGAAAGATCCAATATAAATAAATGCTTTATTTTCATTTTCGTTGTGACAACAGTTCGATATAGATAGGAGATTCGACATGACACTGACAATAACAATCTGTGTCTATCGAACCTGTGGTCGAATGTGCCTAACCGTAACTTTATTAGTCCAGAATTATTCTACATAGAGAGAAAAGATTCGACATAGAGAGAAAAGATTTGACAGAGAGATAAAAGATTTGACAGAGAAAAGATTTGACACAGAGAGAAAAGGTTACTGCTGGAATTGGGTGGGGGAAGTAAAATAAAAATAATGATGATGATGAATGTTATTGGCTGATTGTAACAAAAGTGGAGGATCAGTAAAATAGCTAGAACTAAGTACACACTTACAGCCAACTTGTTTACGATTGCTAGCATAGAGAGACACACACACTGAATCATTTCAGAAGACAGTCAATCTTAGCTGGTCCGTTTGTCAGAGAACCTAAATTATTTCGAAATTAAGCATTAGCACAGCATCAGAACAATAGTGAAGCAAGCTACAGTTCAAAGTAACTTTTTGATAATAATCTGCTGCTATTGTGTTGTGAACTTGATAGTGATACTAGTGTTGCTAGTGTTGTGATAGCCTCAGAGGCTGCCCGTGTTGTGGGGGGGGGGGATTTCTTATTAAAGATTGAGATTCTATGTACCCTATCTTGTTACCTGTCTGATCAGTGATCACTATCACCAGTCCATTTTCTGTTTCAACTACATACATTCAACATGAACCACAAAGATTTGCCAAAGCAGCGAAAAACATACAAACGTCGAATCTTTCGCTTATGGTGTCTGTTGAAAGTTCTAAGAAATCTAAACTATACGGAGCCATACAGTTTATCTGCTCCGTCAAATCTTCTTTGAACATTCGACAGACACCATAAGCCTTCAATGACAGATTTGACCTTAATTCATTTGGATTTTTGGACAAATGCAATTTTTAACGAAAAACAAAATAAATAAAAATGAATTTCGGGAGTAACTAAAACTTAAACGAAATTACGAAACAAAATATTTCAGTGCGCACATGCCTAATTTCCAGTACATCCTTCCTGAGGACTGGCACCCAGAACCGGACAGCATCCCCTTTTTAATGCATGCCAATATTCTATTTGCTCTGTTAGCAGCAGCTTAGCATTGCATGCCATTGCTGAGCCTATCATCTACTAGGACCCCCAGGTCCTTTTACATCTGATATTCCCCCAGAGGTTCTCCCCCAGTGTATAGATTGCATTCATATTTTAGCCACCCAAATGCATTATTTTAAATTTTTCTACATTGAACCTCATATGCCATGTAGTTGCCCAACCCATTAATTTGTTCAGATCTTTTTGCAAGGTTTCCACATCCGGCAGAGAAGTTATTGCCCTGCTTAGCTTAGTATCGTCCGCAAATACAGATATTGAACTGCTTACCCCATCCTCCAGGTCGTTTATGAATAGTGATGGACGAACTTCCGACGGGACGTTTTGCGAACGCGTACCATGAACGCGGCTGATAGTTCGCGAACCGGAACGTTTGCGGCGGGCCTCATTGACTTCAATGGGAGGCGAACTTCGCAAACCTACAGGTCAAATTTGCAGCCACAAAATAATTAATAGCTGTGCAAACATAGTCCCACCACATGGCCAATGACATAACATATGTATGAGGTGAATCTGGGATCGACAACTACAAGCATTCTTTTTTTATATGGGAAATTGTTGTGACAATTCAGGACTGTGGAGCGCATGAAGGCAATGGAGGAGAGGGAAGATCAGGGACCAGGGTAGGCAAAGAAGAGGGTGCAGGAGATGATCACTAGCAGCGTGACATACAGCAATGACATCTGCACCGTGATAGAGTCATCTGACAACAGCACCGTGATAGAGAGCACTGACATCAGCAGCGTGACATAAAGCACTCACACCAGCACCGTGATATACAGCACTGACAGCAGCACCATGACAGAGAGCACTGACATCACCAGTGTGACATACAGCAATGACACCTGCACCGTGATAGAGTCATCTGACAACAGCACCGTGATAGAGAGCACTGACATCAGCAGGGTGACATAAAACACTCACACCAGCACTGTGATATACAGCACTGACAGCAGCACCGTGACAGAGAGCACTGACATCAGCAGCGTGACATACAGCAATGACACCTGCACCGTGATAGAGTCATCTGACAACAGCACCGTGATAGAGAGCACTGACATCAGCAGCATGACATAAAGCACTCACACCAGCACCGTGATATACAGCACTGACAGCAGCACCGTGATAGAGAGCACTGACATCAGCAGCGTAACATACCGCAATGACACCTGCACCGTGATAGAGTCATCTGACAACAACACGTGATAGAGAGCACTGACATCAGCAGCGTGACATAAAGCACTCACACCAGCACCGTGATATACAGCATTGACAGCAGCACCGTGACAGAGAGCACTGACATCAGCAGCATGACATACAGCAATGACACCAGAACCGTGATATACAGCACTGACAGCAGCACCGTGATAGAGAGCAATGACATCAGCAGCGTGACATAAAGCATTCACACCAGCACCGTGATATACAGCACTGACAGCAGCACCGTGATAGAGAGCACTGACATCAGCACCGTGATATACAGCACTGACACCTGCACCGTAAGCAGCCCCAGGAGGAAGTCAGCATAGCACAGGGATGGTGGGAGCCCCTCATAATGAGCATAGCACAGGGATGGTAGGAGCCCCTCATAATGAGCATAGCACAGGGATGGTGGGAACCCCTCATAATAAGCAGCCCCAGGAGGATGTTAGCATAGCACAGGGATGGTGGGAGCCCCTCATAATAAGCAGCCCCAGGAGGATGTCAGCATAGCACAGGGATGGTGGGAGCCCCTCATAATAAGCAGCCCCAGGAGTAAGTCAGCACAGCACAGGGATGGTGGGAGCCCCTCATAATGAGCATAGCACAGGGATGGTGGGAGCACCTCAAAATATGCACAGCAGAGGTACAGCCCCAGGAGGAAGTCAGCACAGCACAGGGATGGTGGGAGTCCCTCATAATATGCACAGCAGAGGTACAGCCCCAGGAGGATGTCAGCACAGCACAGGGATGGTGGGAGCCCCTCATAATAAGCAGCCCCAGTAGAAATATGACACCGCTCAACCTCTTCAAAGAGGAGGGTACGGGCATATAGTAAGGTGTGCTTTTTTTGGACAAGGAAGTGAGCCAAATGAAGAAAGAAGGTCTCTGTGCTTGATTAAAAAAATTGTTTATAGACATATACACGGTCTACTGGTCACATGTGTTGAATTCCTCCGAGATCCATGCCTCATTCATTTTTAGAAATGTGAGGTAGTTAACACTGTCGTGAGCTAGGCGAGTACGCTTATCGGTCACGATCCCCCCTGCTGCGCTGAACGTCCTTTTGGACAGGACACTGGATGAGGGGCAAGCCAACAGTTCGATTGCAAATTGGGCAAGCTCTGGCCAGAGGTCAAGCCTGCCCACCCAGTAGTCCAGGGGTTCATCACTCCTCAGAGCGTCCACATTGGCCGTTAACCCGATGTAGTCGGGCACCTGACGGTCTAGGCGTTCCCTGATGCTGGATCCGGATGACACCTGTCGATAGGACGGCTGAAAGAATGACCTCATATCCGAAGTCACCAACACATCTTCAAACCGGCCTCTTCTTGCAGGCGCTGTTGGATTGGTACCTGCAACTCCTTCTCTGGGAGTGGGAATTGCTCCTCTGCCAGCGCACGCAAAAGCAGAATGCAGCATTTCTCGAAGCAAGGCCTGGAAGTGCTGCATTCTGACAGCCCTCTGTGACGGCGGTAACATTTCCGCCATTTTGTGTTTGTACCGGGGGTCTAAGTACGTTGCCACCCAGTACTGGTCCTTGACCCTTATGCTTTTTATACGGGGGTCCCTATTAAAACACTGGAGCATGAAGGCCCCCATTTGCACTAAACTGGAAGCGGTGTGGTGGCCTTGCTCCTGCCCATCATCCAGGATAATGTCGTCCTCTTCATTCTCCTCTCCCCATCCACTCACAACAACAGGGATCCCAGAAAGGTTTAAAGCATGCTCTTCTTGCTCCTCCTCATCCGCCCCGGCACCATCCTCCTCTGACTCCTCTTCAGACTCCTGTTGTTGATTTGTCTCAGATAGAGTAGCCCCCCCTGGGAATTCATCCAGCATTGCGACTGCCTCATCTTCCCGCTCGCTCCTCCACAGCTTGATCAATGACACAACGCAATGCACGCTCCATAAAGAAGGCATAAGGTACCATGCCACTGATGGCGCCATGGCTGCGACTGACCAGTTTGGTGATCTCCTCAAATGGGCGTAGAAGTCTGCATGCGTTGCGCATGAGCAGCCACTGGCGCGGTGAAAAAAAACCCAGCTCCCCAGAACCGGTTCTGCCACAGAGTTCATACAGGTAGACGTTAACTGCACGTTTCTGCTGGAGCAGCCTATCAAGCATATAGAAGGTTGAGTTCCATTGCGTCGGGCAATCGCAAATAAGACGTCTGACCAGCAGATTGTGTCGCCGCTGAATGTCAGCAAGGCAAGCCATGGCCGTGTAAGATCTTCTGAAATGGGTCAAGATTTTCCTTGCCTGCCGCAAGATGTCCTGGACCCCAGGGTATTTGGCAAGGAATCGCTGCACGACCAAGTTTAAGACGTGTGCCATGCATGGCACGTGCGTGATTTTGCCCTGTTTCAATGCGCTAAGCAGATTGGCACCGTTGTCACACACCACTTTACCAACTGTCAAATTGAGGGGTGTTAGCCACTGATCTGCCTGTGAACGCAAAGCTGAAAGGAGTGCCGGGCCAGTGTGGCTCTTGGCTTCCAGGCACAACAGACGCAGCACGGCATGGCAACGTCTCACCTGGCAAGTCGAATAGGTTCTGGGGAGCTTGGGCAGCGCAGCGGAAGAGACGCTAGCAGCGGAAAAGGAGGAGTCAGCTGAGGAGGAGAGGGAGGAGGATGGAGTAGGAGGAGGAGGAGAAGAAGAGTCAGGCCTGCATGCAATCCGTGGCAGTAAAACCAAATCTACACGGGTGCCACGGGTTACATGCTTGACGGCCGTCAGAAGGTTCACCCAGTGGGCAGTAAAAGTGATATACCTTCCCTGCCCCTGTTTGCTAGACCACGTGTCTGTGGTCAGATGTATCTTGGCACCGACACTGTGTGCCAGAGATGCATTCACTTGCCGCTGAACATGGCCATATTGCTCTGGGATGCCCTTCTCTGAGAAATACTTCCTTCCTGGGACCTTCCATTGTGGTGTTCCAATGGCCACAAATTTGCGAAAGGCCTCCGAGTCCACCAGTTTATATGGCAGTAGTTGGCGGACTATGAGTTCTGACAAGCCCGCTGTCAACCGTTGGGCAAGAGGGTTATCCGGCATCATCATTTTTTTACGCTCGAACATTAGGCCCACGGAAGCCTGCCTTTTTGCAGAAAAACGTGAGCTTGGCGTGATGGAAGGTGAAGTGGAGGACAATTGTGAGGAGAGAGGAGAAGGAGAAGTAGAAGACGAGGCTGGACGGTGAGAGCCTGCAGTGTGGCTTTGTGTGTTCCGTTTCTCCCACTGGGCTCGGTGATGGCTGCTCATGTGCCTTCTTAAGGCGGTCGTCCCTAGGTGAGTGTAGGGCTTACCGCGACTAATGCGTTGACTGCAAAGATTGCAGATAGCAACGCTATTGTCAGCAGCGGACACGTTAAAAAAAGCCCACACTACGGAGCCATGTGCCGGTGTCCTGGGAGCGCCAGATGTGACCGTACATGGTCGATGACTCGCTCCTGATACATTTGCAGTCTGCTTTGTACCTCACTCAACCCTATGTACTGTAGTACCCTATACCTTACCAGTCCTTATAAGGACCTTTGTGGACCAAGTAGGTTGTGTGTGAGTGATTAGCAGACTGTACGTCAGTCCCTATACCGATGAAGGACTGCTGCAGTATAGGGAAGCGGTCAGCAGTAGTGCACCTCAACCCTATGTATTGTGGACCGATACCAGTCCTTATAGAATGGCAGACTGTACCTCACTCAACCCTATGTACTGTAGCACCCTAGACAGATCAAGTTACCAGTCCTTATAAGGAGCTTTGTGGAACAAGTGGGTTGTGAATGATTAGCAGACTGCAGCAGAAGGGCAGCAGTCAAGTATAATATTCTTTCTATATTTGGAAGAAAGAATATTATACGTGTACAAGCCTATTACCATACCACTGATACCAGTCCTGAAAAGAACCTTTGTGGAACTAATAGTAACAGCTACTGATTAAACTGACCCTCACTGCCTCACACACTGCTTCTTGCCTGTCCCTATGTAAACTGACAAAACAGAGGCTACTGGAACAATAATTGAAATAGCACTTTTGTGGACCTGATAGTAACAGCTAATGACTAAACTGGCTGTCCCTGCAGCACACACCGTCTTGTCCCTTTCTCTAAACTGACAAAAGACACTCAGGCTGCTGCAACAATCACTAGCACAGCAAACCTATATACACCTAACACCTATACCAGTCCTGAAAATAACTTTTGTGTACCAAATAGCTAGCGATTTGGGTCACTGTAATCTCTCTCTGCTCCACACAGCAACCTCTCCCTATAGTGACAGAAGAAAGAATGTAAAATGGCTGCCGGATCGGGTGTATTTATAAGTTAGGGGGAATGTCCAAGTGTCCATGTGCTGTCATGTCTCAATTGGCTGTCCTGTACCCCATGATGGATGTGTCATCATAGGTCAAAGTTCTTTTACACAGTAAACGCGGAAGTCCGCCGGGCGAAAGGCGCCAATAGTCCGCCGAACGGGCGGACCGCGAACAGCCGAAATTCGCCATGAAACGACCGCCGGGCGAACTGTTCGACCATCACTATTTATGAACAAATTAAAAAGGATTGGTCCCAGCACAGAACCCTGGGGGGCCCCACTACCCACCCCTGACCATTCTGAGTACTCCCCATTTATCACCACCCCTGAACTCGCCCTTGTAGCCAGTTTTCAATCCATGTACTCACCCTATGGTCCATGCCAACGGACCTCATTTTGTACAGTAAATGTTTATGGGGAACTGTGTCAAATGCTTTTGCAAAATCCAGATACCCCACATCTACAGGCCTTCCTTTATCTAGCTGGCAACTCACCTCCTCATACAAGGTTTGTAGATTGGTTTGGCAAGAACGATTCTTCATGAATCCATGCTGATTACTGCTAATGATACCATTCTCATTACTAAAATCTTGTATATAGTACCTTGTCATCCCCTCCAAGAGTTTACATACTATTGATGTTAGGCTAACTGGTCTGTAATTTCCAGGGATGTATTTTGGGCCCTTTTTAAATATTGGTGCTACATTGGCTTTTCTCCAATCAGCTGGTACCATTCCAGTCAGTAGACTGTCAGTAAAAATTAGGAACAATGGTCTGGCAATTACTTGGCTGATTTCCCTAAGTACCCTTGGGAACAATGGTCTGGCAATTACTTGGCTGAGTTCCCTAAGTACCCTTGGGTGCAAGCCATCTGGTCCCAGTGATTTATTAATGTTAAGTTTCCCAAGTCTAATTTTAATTCTGTCCTCTGTTAACCATAGAGGTGCTTCTTTTGATGTGTCATGAGGATAAACACTGCAGTTTTGGTTACTGAAGCCCCACGATTTTCTCGTGAAGACTGAGGAGAAGAATAAATTCAATACCTTCATCATCTCCCCATCCTTTGTAACCAGATATCCTTCCTCATTATTTATGGGGCTAATATGGTCTGTCCTCCCTTTTTTACTGTTTACATACTTTAAGAATTTCTTAATTTTTTTACTCTCCTCCACTATGTTCTATGTGATGCCGCGTACACACGGTCGAACTGTTTGACGTACTTAGTCCGTTGAAACACATTTCAGCGGACAATCCGCTCGTGTGTGGGCTTCAGCGGACTTTTTCAGCGTGCAGTCCGGAGTACTAACAATTTCTGTTTTTCCAAAAATCTGTCCGTCGTACTTTGGTTTCAGCGGACAATGCGGTCGTCAGTATGCTAGTCCGACGGACTAAGAATGGTGCATGCCCAGAAAGGATTTACAGGGCTTTGCTGTGTCTTGGACTTCCTATTTCTAGTCCCGTCGTACGTGCTGTACGTCATCGCGCAAGCTTTCGTCGGACTGTTTGTGTATCCGTGTGTGGTCAAGTCCGTTCAGTGGAAAGCACGCCGGATTGTCCGTCGGATTGTATGATGGACTAAATACGTCAAACAGTTCGACCGTGTGTACGCGGCATAAATCATCCTTATTGCACCCTTACATTTCTTGTTGCATTTTTTTTAAAGTCTGAATGCTGATGATGATCCCTCAATCTTGTATTTTTTGAAGGCCTTCTCCTTTGCTTCTATATGCATTTTTACATTGGAGTTAAGCCATCTAGGACTTTTGTTTGCTCTTTTAAATTTATTACCCAATAGGATGCATTGGCTAATGCCATTATTTAATATGCTCTTAAAGCAAACCCATCTCTCTTCCATGTTCTTTACTCCTAAGATTTTATCCCAATGTATGCCTTCTAGCAAGGTTTGTAGTTTAGGAAAGTTGGCTCTTTTGTTCAGTGTCTTTGTATCCCCCTTATCTTTCCTATTTGTGAGATTTATACTGAAGCCAATTGACCTGTGATCACTGTTACCTAAATTGCCCCATATTTTCACATCCATGATCAGGTCTGTGTTGTTGGTAATCAGTAGATCCAGTAACACTTTATTTCTTTTTTTTTTTTACTTTAAGTTCTCTTTATTTGTTTTTCATCATACAAAAATTTTATAATATAAAAAAACAGATTATATACAAGACAGTACTCTTTGTTTGTTGATTGACTTCCACGTCTTCTGTTTTAATTTATCCCACATTCTATTTACCCCCCCTCCTCTCCCACCCCACCCCATCCCCCCCCCACCCCCCTCCCCATCCCCCCCACTCCCCTCCCCTAGTTACCTTCTTTCCAGGTTGAGCACTAACTTCCAGTCTTACCCTCCACAGTTTTTAAGTTACCTTATCCTTTATTTACCTTTTTCCTCTACTACTATTGTTGATCAGGTGGGTACCCTATTTCATTCAACCAAGGCCTCCATGTTTTCTCAAATCCTCTAAGATTTCCTCTACGTATGTATACAGTCTTCTCCTTCCAGATTAACCACTTGCTTACTGGGCACTTAAACCCCCCTCAGTCCCAGACCAATTTTTAGCTTTCAGCGCTGATGCACTTTGAATGACAATTGCGCGGGCATACAACACTGTACCCAAATGAAATTTTTATCATTTTTTTTCCCACAAATAGAGCTTTCTTTTGGTGGTATTTAGTTACAGCTCGGAGTTTTATTTTTTGCTAAACAAACAAAAAAAGATGCAAAAAAAAAAAAATCATGTTTTAATAGTTTGTTATAAAATTTTGCAAACGGGTCATTTTTCTCCTTCATTGAAGTGCGCTGATTAGGCGGCACTGATAGGCTGCACTGGTAGGCACTGATGGGCTGCATTGGTGGGCACTGATAGGCTGCACTGGTGGGCACTGATAGGCATAGTTAAGGCGGCACTAATAGGCACAGATAAGGCGGCACGATGGGCACAGATAAGGCGGCACTGATGGGCAAAGATGGGCACAGATAAGATGGCACGGATGGGTGGCACGGATGGGTGGCACGGATGGGCACTGATAGGTACCACTGATAGATGGGACTGATGGGCACTGATAGGTGGCACTGATAGGTGGCTCTGATAGGTGGCACTGCTGGGCACTGATGAGCGGCACTGCTGGGCACTGGTAGATGACACTGATGGGCATGGATATGTGGCACTGGGGTGCAGCACCTTTGAGACAGATTGTGGGCACTGTGGGTGGCACTGCTGGGTGGCACTGCTGGGTGGCACTGTGGGCACTGCTGGGTGGCACTGTGGGCACTGCTGGGTGGCACTATGGGCACTGCTGGATGGCACTGACGGGGGCACTTACTTTTAATAAGTGTGGCACTGCAGGGGGCAGGTGGGCACTGGCAGGGGGCAGGTGGGCGCTAGCAGGGCTGGCCGTGATCGGGACTTATGTCCCGATCACGGCCGCCGGTGATCGGCTTTTTTTTTTCTCATGGGGCGCGCAGGCCGCTCGTACACGGGACTACGTCTATCGACGTCGTCCCGGAAAAGGAGATCCAAATGACGGCTACAGCGCGGATCTCAAGTGGTTAAGTCAATAATAACCTGGGTCCATTCACTCAGAAGAGGCGCTCTCTCGGACTGCCATTTCTGCACAATCAATTTCCGCACTTGAAATAAACAACGTATAACTGCAAGCGTAGTGTTTTTCTGTTCTCCCACCGTTTTCCTATATCCTAGTATACAGATTTTAGGGTCCATGTCCAACTTAGTCCCAAAAGTTTTATTTATGACTTCTACTATTCCTTCCCAGTATCGAAACAACTTCGGGCACCTCCACATCATGTGCATAAGATCCCCATAACCTCGGCATCTAGGGCAATTGGCATCCGTCCTCCTTCCGAACAAGAACAGCCCCTTGGGGGGTGAAATAGGCCCTGTATATCAAGATCAAATGTCACACTTTATGTGATGGAGAGACCGATACCAATGGTCCCAGTTCCAATATTCTCTTCCACTGTTCCTCTGTTATTTCACCTATGTCCTCTTCCCATTTCTTCTTTTGCTTAACTAAGCCTGGTTCTATTTCAGGAGCCTTACATAATAATTCATAAAGGGTAGATATAACTCCCCTAGATTTATCTATTTTAATTATCTCCTGGGACAAGGATGTCTTGTCCCATTCAGGTATCTGTGGGCCAAACTGCGCTGTTAGGGCATGCCGAAGCTGTAAATGTAAATGTCTTTTGCGGTACATCATATTCCCTTTTTAGGTCCATAAATGTTTTCAAAATTCTACCATCATATATTTGACTTAACCTAGTTATACCCTTCTTCTCCCAGGTGCTAATTTTCCCAATTGACAATTCTTCCTGCAGGTTCGTATTATCCCACAAAGGCGTATATTCTGACCATCCTGTACATCCCAACAACTTTTTTACCATACTCCATACTTTGCTCAACATATTTGTTATGGGGTCCTTACGCTGAAGCGAGCTTGCCTCCAGTGCCTCCACCAGGGTTCTATGTGGGGCTCCTATTAGCATTGTTCTACCATTTGGGTTACCCTCCCCCTCTTGGTTACAACCCACCAGGTGTTGCAGCTGGATAGTAATTCCTAGGGCTGGGCACCGCTAATCCCCCCCTGTCCATTGGCTGCTGTAATGCCTGGAGTCGGATTCTCGCCTGTCCCCTTTTCCAGATTAGCTCCCGAAAGAGGGTTTCAAACTTTTTAAACCATTTTTTTCCTATCCACACCGGGGCATTATGCAGGATATATAACAATTGTGGCAGCCATATCATCTTTATCAGGCTGCATCTGCCCGCTACCGACAATGGAAGCCGACTCCAGACATCACAGCTTCGCTTAAATTTACCCAATAGTGGAACCAAATTTTTATCAACATACTGCTCTAAATCTACTGTTAAGTATATACCGAGGTATTTCATTACATCTACCACTTCTAACCGCGGTATCCCCGTTGCAATCACTGCACCTGGGTTATCTACTTGAAGCAGCTCTGACTTCCCCCAATTTATTGTTAAACCCGTGAATCCTCCAAAGTTTTCTACTAATTTAATTGCTTTTGCCAGTGATTGACCAGTGTCCCCTAAAAAGAGGAGAACATCATCCGCATATAGTGCGATTCTTTCCTCCCTGCCCTCTTCCCTTTGAAACCCAGATATCTCAGGTTCTGATCTAATGGCGATTGCCAACGGCTCCATTGCAATTGCGAAGAGCAACGGGGAAAGTGGGCACCCCTGCCTTGTCCCTCTGCTCATTTCTATTCTTTCAGAATGTTCTTTGTTTATTCTTACTTTCGCACTGGGGGCACTATACATCATTTTAATACATCCGATGAATGTGGGACCGACCCCGCACCCCTCCAGGACACGCCATAAATACTCCCACTCTAAACTATCAAAAGCCTTAGTCATGTCCAAGGATAAGATGTCCCTCGAGCCCACATTCATCGGAGGGGTCTGAATGTTTAGAAATGCCCTTCTTATATTCATACTGGTTGATCGTCCTGCGATAAAACCTGTCTGATCTATATGTATAAGCCTATTAATAACCTTAAAGTAACAAGTAACACTTTATTTCTAGTTGGTGCGTCTACCATCTGACCCAAAAAAATTGTCCTGTAAGACATTTAGGAACTGGTGAGCCTTAGATGAATTCCCTCCAACCAGTCTATGTCTAGATAATTAAAATCCCCCATTATGATAACACTTCCCATCCTTGCTGCTAATCCAAATTGTGATAGGAGATCTGTCTCCCCTTCCTCCCTCAGGTTAGGGGCCCTATAGCATACTCCCAGTATTACGTTCCCCTTAGCTTCATCCCTTTGGAGCTCTACCCATAAGGATTCCACCTCTTCCCTAGCTCCCTTAGTGATGTCATCTCTCACATTCACTTGTACATTATTCTTAATATATAAGCATACCTCTCCCTCTTTTTTACCCTCTCTATCCTTGCAATAAAGGGTATACCCTTGAATGTTTGTCAGCCAATCATGAGAGCTGTTGAAACAGGTCTCTGGAATTCCACACAAAACCCAAATCCTCCTCGTACAACAGTATCTCTAGTTCACCCATCTTGTCCACCAGAAACCTGGCATTGGTGCCACGTAGTTTAGACCAGTCACAAATTATCCTCTTATTGGGTGTTCCGAGATTGCAACTAGGAATTGCTACTATACTTACCTTGGGTTTATGTGCTTTGGTCAACCTACCACTAATGCCCCCAATACTACCCTCTGGAATATGTTCCACGCTGACTATCTCTACCTCTGGACCCACCCTCCATCACCTAGGTTAAAAACCCCTCAAAATTTTTGGTCATCTGATCTGCACTCTCCTCATTTAGGGGCAGTCCGTATCTTTTATAGTACTGGTTACCGACTGAGAAGTCGACCCAGTCCTCCAGAAACCCAAACCCCTCCCTACTAAACCAGCTCTTCAGCCACTTGTTTACTTCCCTAATCTCCCTTTCTGGTTTGGCTCGATGTACCAGTAGTATTCCTGAGAATAGAATACTACCTTGGAGGTCCTTGTCCTCAATTTAGCTCCTAAGTCCCTAAAATCATTCTTTAGGACACTCCATCTGCCTCTGACTTTGTCATTGGTGCCAACGTGCACCATGACAGCTGGGTCTTCCCCAGCCCCTCCCAGTAATCTGTCCACCAGATCCATAATGTGCCAAACCCGAGTGCCCGGTAGACAACATACTGTTCGGAGCTTGAGGTCTTTGTTACAGATTGGCCTCTCTGTCCTTCTAAGAATCGAGTCCCCTACCACCAGAATCTGTGCTTCCTTTCCCTTCGCTTCTCCTCCCACTCTCACTGGAGGAGTTCTTCCCCTGGCAGCTAGGAGAGTCCCTCAGCTCCCACAGTGCTGGTCCCTGACTGGTTTCACCAATGTCACGCAATGGAGCGCTCTTATTGGGATGCTTCAGCCCTGGATTGGCCACCCTGGCACTTCCCCCTCTACCCTTCCTGACTGTCACCCATCTACTCTTTGCTAGTGCCTTCACCCCTGTGTCTCCACCCGCCTCTGTGCTGGCCCCTGCCGGTACCTGCCCTGCATGTTCCTGGCTCTCTTTTAGAATGGAGGGACTTCTCAGTGCTGACAGTTGCTTCCCCAGATTCAGAACCTGGGCTTCCAGGGAAACAATGCACTTACATTTTGCACAGCAGTATTCACCATTGATCGGATGATCAAGGAATGAATACATGCCATAAGATGTACAACAAGTCGCCTCTCCACACCCGGGCATCATACCTAATCAATTTAATGAGGATTGGGGATTATATCCTGTCCAAATTATATAACAACTAGCTTCCTGACACTAATACTCAAGACAATACACAGGTACTCAACAAGACAATACACAGGTACTCGCAGACCTATGTGCTCTCGCAGAACTATGTGCACTCGCAGAACTACGTGCACTCGCAGAACTATGTGCACTTGCAGACCACTCGCAGGACTACATGCACTCGCAGAACAATGTGCACTAGCAGGATTAGGTGCACTCGCAGACCACTCACAGAACTACATGCACTCACAGAACTGCGTGCACTACATGCACTTGCAGAATTACATGCACTCGCAGGACTACGTGCACTCGCAGAACACTTGCAGAACTACGTGCACTCACAGAACTACGCACACTGGGGTGTAGATGGAAATTGCTACTGAAGTACGATAGTCACGGAGGGGGAGAGGATAGATCAGGTTAAAGACAGGCACCCAAGCCTCAATTATTGCCAAATATATGCCTACTGTAAGAGGGGTGTCCTGTGTATTAAACATTTTCTGTTGGATGGTTCCAAACTGGACAAAATGCTTGAAATTACCCCCTGTTAGATGTAATAGAAGTAATAGAAATCCCTTTGGTATGCAGGCAACAAACACCACAAAATGTCTTTGTAAGGGGTCACATTGTTTGATTTGTATTTATGTGGATTTTAACCACTGCAGCCCCGGAAGGATTTACCCCCTTCTTGACCAGGCCATTTTTTGCGATATGGCCCTGCATCGCTTTAACTGACAATTGCGACAATTTTGAAAAAAACACAATATTTTTTACTTTTTTCTATAATAAATATACCAATTTAAAAAAAAAAGTATTCATCAGTTTAGGCCAATATGTATTCTTCTACATATTGTTGGTAAAAAAAAAAAAAAATGCAATAAGCATATATTGATTGGTTTGTGCAAAAGTTATAGTGTCTACAAAATAGAAGATACATTTATGGCATTTTTATTTATTTCTTTGAAAATCAAATAAATGGTGTTGCGCTACCTGCAAAGATTAAACTAAACTATACTAAACTAAACTAAAATACAGTGCCTTGTGCTTAAATATATATTACCAATAGTGCTGAATAACACACTACCAGGGATGGTGTCTCCTCCTATTAGGTGGGTGTAATAAAATCACCCTAAACTGGACAATTATA
Organism: Lithobates pipiens; assembly: GCF_037356315.1. Taxonomy (NCBI): domain Eukaryota; kingdom Metazoa; phylum Chordata; class Amphibia; order Anura; family Ranidae; genus Lithobates; species Lithobates pipiens. The sequence goes on along the minus strand of NW_027507686.1, from coordinate 152,592,068 downwards.
TATTACACACAGTATGTATATATAAAAATATTCCAAATATATAAAGTGATTAAATCGTGAACAATCAAATAAGTGAATAAAGTGTCCAGTGTTTAAATATAGCAGCAGAGATAACCAGATAATAAAGTGTCATGTGCTTTAACCACTTGCCGACCGCCGCACGCCGATGTACGTCGGCAGAATGGCACGGGCAGGCATAAGCACGTACATGTACGTGATTTGCCTCCCGCGGGTCGGGGGCCCGATCGGGCCCCCGCCCGGTGCCTGCGGCGGTCGGTTTTCGTTCGGGAGCGATCCCGGACGAGGGGACGGCCATTCATTCATGGCCACCCCCTCGCGATCGCTCCCGACGAATGGAAATCCCCGGTGACATCACTTCCTCTCCTGTAATGTAAACACAGGAGAGGAAGTGATGTATTCTCTCCTCCGTGTCGGTATTTTTCGTTCCGACACGGAGGAGAGCGGATCAGTGAGTTGCACCAACACATCCCACACACAGTAGAACATGCCAGGCACACTCACACCCCCCCTTTACCCCCCGATCACCCCCCCAATTACCCCTGCCCCCCAGTCACAGTGACACCAATGTCATTTTTTTTTTTTTTTTTTTTTTTTTTGCATTGGTGTCATTTGTGACTGTAATAACTGTTAGGGCAGTTAGGGTTAGCCCCCTTTAGTTCTAATGTACCCCCCTAACCCCCCCAATAAAGGTTTAACCCCGTGATCACCCCCCGTCGCCAGTGTCACTAAGGCTGGGTTCACATTGCAGCGGTTTATGAGAACGAATGTGATTCGCACCGCACTGCAGTGCAAATCACATCCGATCTCTGTGCGATTCGAGTTCAGCCATTCGCCGCACCCGCCGCACCCGCCACACCCGCCGCACCCGCCGCAAATTCGCACGGGACCCTTTTTTTGGCCCGCAGCAGAATCGGATCGCATGGGTGTTCACACCATGCGATCCGAGTTTGCAGATCGCACTGCGATATGCGAACTGATCTGGGGGTGTCAGTAACATTTCACTGACACTCCCAGCAGTTCGCATAGGGCAGTGTGAACTGCCGCCGGGAGGCATGCGATGCGGGAACCCGCCGCGGATTCGCGGCGTTTCCGCATCGCTCCAGTGTGAACCCAGCCTAATAAGCGATCATTTTTCTGATCGCCGTATTAGTGTCACAGGTGACGCTAGTTAGGCAGGTAGGTATTTAGGTTCGCCGCAGCTTTTTATAGCGCTAGGGACCCCCATATACTACCGCATAAAGCCCCCTGATTGCCCCCTAGTTAACCCTTTCACCAGTGATCACCATATAACTGTTACAGGTGACGCTGGTTGGTTAGTTATTTTTTTATAGTTTCAGGGCACCCGCCATTTATTACCTAATAAAGGTTTAACCCCCTGATCACCCGGCAGGTGTCATTTGTGACTAATAACTGTTAGGGCAGTTAGGGTTAGCCCCCTTTAGTTCTAAGGTACCCCCCTAACCCCCCCAATAAAGGTTTAACCCCGTGATCACCCCCCGTCGCCAGTGTCACTAAGGCTGGGTTCACATTGCAGCGGTTTATGAGAACGGATGTGATTCGCACCGCACTGCAGTGCAAATCACATCCGATCTCTGTGCGATTCGAGTTCAGCTATACAGATAGTATGGCTGAATTCGTGTCGCACCCGCCGCACCCGCCGCAAACTCGCACGGGACCCTTTTTTTGGTCCGCAGCAGAATCGGATCGCATGGGTGTTCACACCATGCGATCCAAGTTTGCAGATCGCACTGCGATATGCGAACTGATCTGGGGGTGTCATTAACATTTCACTGACACTCCCAGCAGTTCGCATAGGGCAGTGTGAACTGCCGCCGGGAGGCATGCGATGCGGGAACCCGCCGCGCATTCGTGGCGTTCCCGCATCGCTCCAGTGTGAACCCAGCCTAATAAGCGATCGTTTTTCTGATCGCTGTATTAGTGTCACAGGTGACGCTAGTTAGGCAGGTAGGTATTTAGGTTCGCCGCAGCTTTTTATAGCGCCAGGGACCCCCATATACTACCGCATAAAGCCCCCTGATTGCCCCCTAGTTAACCCTTTCACCAGTGATCACCATATAACTGTTACAGGTGACGCTGGTTGGTTAGTTATTTTTTTATAGTTTCAGGGCACCCGCCATTTATTACCTAGTCTCACTAGTGTACCCCTAAATTTAGGGGTGTCTACTTTCTAAAATGGGGTCATTTGGGGGGGGGGGTTTGTGCCATCTTGGCATTTTATGGCCTTCAAAACTGTAACGCCCTTAGAAAGCCTGAAGGCGGTGCTTGGTTTTTGGGGCCCCGTACGCGGCTAGGCTCCCAAAAAGTCCCACATATGTGGTATCCCCGTACTCAGGAGAAGCAGCAGAATTTATTTTGGGGTGTCATTTCACATATGCCCATGGCATGCGTGAGCAATATATCATTTAGTGACAACTTTGTGAAAAAAAAAAAAAGTTTGTAATTTTCCCGCAACTTGTGGCAAAATATAAAATATTCCATGGACTCAACATGCCTCTCAGCAAATAGCTTGGGGTGTCTACTTTCTAAAATGGGGTCATTTGTGGGGGTTTTGTGCCATCTTGGCATTTTATGGCCTTCAAAACTGTAATAGGTAGTGAGAAGTGAACTCAAAAAATTACGCCCTTAGAAAGCCTGAAGGCGGTGCTTGGTTTTCGGGGCCCCGTACGCGGCTAGGCTCCCAAAAAGTCCCACATATGTGGTATCCCCGTACTCAGGAGAAGCAGCAGAATTTATTTTGGGGTGTCATTTCACATATGCCCATGGCATGCATGAGCAATATATCATTTAGTGACAACTTTGTGAAAAAAAAAAAAAAAAAAAAAAGTTTGTAATTTTCCCGCAACTTGTGGCAAAATATAAAATATTCCATGGACTCAACATGCCTCTCAGCAAATAGCTTGGGGTGTCTACTTTCTAAAATGGGGTCATTTGTGGGGGTTTTGTGCCATCTTGGCATTTTATGGCCTTCAAAACTGTAATAGGTAGTGAGGCGTGAAATCAAAAATTTACGCCCTTAGAAAGCCTGAAGGCGGTGCTTGGTTTTCGGGGCCCTGTACGCGGCTAGGCTCCCAAAAAGTCCCACATATGTGGTATCCCCGTACTCAGGAGAAGCAGCAGAATTTATTTTGGGGTGTCATTTCACATACGCCCATAGCATGTGTGAGCAATATATCATTTAGTGACAACTTTGTGTAAAAAAAAAAAAAAAATTTTTTTTTTGTCATTATTCAATCGCTTGAGGCAAAAAAATAAAATATTCAATGGGCTCAACATGCCTCTTATCAATTTCCTTAGGGGGTCTACTTTCCAAAATGGGGTCATTTGGGGGGGTTTTGTACTGCCCTGTCATTTTAGCACCTCAAGAAATGAGATAGGCAGTCGTAAACTAAAAGCTGCGTAAATTCCAGAAAACGTACCTTAGTTTGTAGATGTGACAACTTTTGCGCAAACCAATAAATATACAATTATTGACTTTTTTTTTACCAAAGACATGTGGCTGAATACATTTTGTCCTAAATGTATGACTAAAATTGAGTTTATTGGATTTTTCTAATAACAAAAAGTAGAAAATATCATTTTTTTTCAAAATTTGCGGTCTTTTTACGTTTATATCGCAAAAAATAAAAATCGCAGAGGCAATCAAATACCATCAAAAGAAAGCTCTATTTGTGGGAAGAAAAGGACGCAAATTTTGTTTGGGTACAACATTGCATGACCGCGCAATTACCAGTTAAAGCAGCGCAGTGCCAAAGTGTAAAAAGACCTCTGGTCATTTACCAGCAAAATGGTCCGGTCTGAAAGTGGTTAAATATTCAAGTAAATATCTCCAAAATAATAAACTCAAGAAAGTTGCATAAAACTCTTCTTATAATAAAACGTGCAACACGCAGTGCATGCTTAAGCAAAGAAAACAAGATGATAAAGTCTTTATGTGAGCTTAGATGAATGAAGTGACCAGTGGCTTATTCAGTGCTTCTCAGAATAAAGTGCCAAGAACCGTGTCTTTAACTCTTATATCTCCAGTGTTCACGGCACACCAGGTAGAGTGGCCCCTTACCTTACTGCTGTAAGGTAAACAGCAGAGCAAACAACCGGCAAGATCCAGGGGTTGTAACCCTATTCCTGGCAGGTAAGTGCTGGCCCCCACGGCTGGTATTTTGTACCTCAAATAGCTTCCACACAGATCTTAATGCTCAATGTTATCCACAAGGATCTCATAGAAAATAGAGAGGTATGCTCCGATAGTGAAGTACGTATATGAATTTATTGAAAGAAATGTATTGAAAAGGTACTCACAAAACAGGTAATAAAATCAGCTTTAAAAACAATCGAACGAGCGTTCCGCTCGTGGTATGGACGTCACTTCAGGTATCCTAATTCCTCCTATTCCGACGCGTATCGTGAGCAATCAGAGATGTGTGGTAAAAAAAAAGACCTCAGATCTCATATTTACACTAAAATGCATTAAAAAAAATGTTGTCATTTAAAAAAAAAATCCCCCAAAAAAGTCCCTTTAAGAGCTATGGGCGGAAGTGATGTTTTGACGTCGCTTCCGCCCTGCAATGGTATGGAGATGGGTGGTGGCCATCTTTCCCTCACTCATCTCCATACCCATCTTGAGAAAGTATCTGATCTCCTCCGCCACTCCGGTAAGCAGCGGAGGGCACTGAAGCGTGGCGGGAGGGGGGCCCTCTTCCGCCACTGATATAAGTGATCTCGTGAAGAATCCACCGAAGAGACCACTATTATCGGAAAGCAGACCAATGGCCAAAGAAGAGGATACTGGGGTTATGGCAGTTAGCTGCCGTAACAATGATATTCCTCTTCAAAGTTAGGATGTATATTGGCGTGCGGTGGTCCGTAAGTGATTAAGAAATTCCATTGCAAAAACTTGTTCTGTGTGTTTCTGGTAAAGGTGATAACGAGAGTTAATGCACCTAGAGTTATGGGGTTTTTTCTCTCTTTTTTCTTTCTTTTTTTTATGATGGACACTGCGTGGGAAGGTTTGTCCTTGTTTTCTGCTTCTTTTTGTTGTTTTTTTTTGTATTGCACTCTTGAAAATGCCAATAAACAGATATTTTTTTTTTTTTTTTTTTAAAGGCGATAAAGCGAATTATCTCATATAGGATACAGACAGCCAAGAAATAAACGAACAGACAACTGCTGGGCACCTTTCATACCTCTAGTTTTATACTGTGGTACATTTTCACATGTATTAATGCGTGTTATGGCACACATTAATGTGAGTTGGGTTAAGGCAGTCCACTCAGTGGGTTTTCAACACACCACAATGGAACATTAATGTGAGTTGGATTAGGGTTACCCATTCAGTGTGCTTCCAACAGACCACAATGGACAAAAAAAAAATGTTCATGACCCATTTTTTAAAATGCATAGCATTAGAATGAAAGGTATAAGCTTTGCTGTGGACTGTAGCATATTGTGGCCTTTAGGGTTCTACTGTACAATACTTTGGGGTGCCAGTGGAGTGCAATGGTGGAGGGGGTGCTCAGCCACCGATCACAACTATTCATGAATTATCATAGTCTTTGGGATTGCTATAAGCTTATGCTTATAAGCGTATGCTATAATCTGCTGCAAGCAGTTATGTTCAATGCTTATTTTTACACCCATGACAGTAAAAAAGGTTAAACTATCAGTTGTAACTGGTCCTTGAACATAAATGGATTTTGTAATAGATGACTTGAAAGCAAATCTAATATATCTAATATATAGAGCATGAGCTATGTGTTTTTGAAATTTAACATTACACCTAAACTGCAGTTTGGTTTGGGTATAATTATTCCAAATTTTGACCTCAACATCAGTCTGACTGGACTATAGGGTGTTCGGCCTGGCCATAGGGGGCGCTGTCACTTCTGGCAGGCATGGAAACACAGTCTGGTTGGGTGCTTTAAGGTTACTTTCTCTCGGAGTCAGCCCAGTGGGAGTGTCACTCTTGCTGTGATTTCTGGAAGAGGGTACTTAAGATGCGGATGCCACGTGTTTCGGGGTTCTGGTCCTATGGCCTGGGCCTATGGCCTGGGGTGTGGATCCACCCGACTTTATGTCTCAGGGCTGGCTAGCCTGAGGCAGGGAAACTAAAGCAAGGATTCGGAGGTGGTCCGGTGTCATCTCAGGTTGTGGAGAGGCCCAGCAACTTCGTAGTTATCCAGGGGAGGACTCTTCAGAAGAAGGCCACGGAAGGGTTGGCTTCTTAGCAAGAGTCTGGTAAAGCTGAAGGATCTAAGCGAATCCAATCTCGTGTGGTATCGCCGGACCAGCTGCAAGATTCTGGTCCCACACGAGTGTTCTACAAGTTTTCTAGTTTCCTGTTCATGTTCTACAACAAAGTCTGTGACAGAGACTTATTTCTACATTTTCTACAACAAAGTCTGTGGCAGAGACTTATTCATATGTGTTCTATCTCTAAAGTCTGTGGCAGAGACTTGTTCATGATTTAAGCACCCTGTTGGCTGCTAGGCCTAATGAGAGAAGGACTATCCAACTAGGGTGAAGATCCAGCTGTGAATGGCTATTCTCTGGATTTTACTCAAAGCAAGAAAGTTCTTTATTACTGACTTTGACAATAAGAGTACCTGGACTTTCCACCCAAACCCTCTTATCCTGTACTGAGAGACTGTTGTTAATTATGTTTTTTGCAAATAAAAATCCCTTCAAGCGGATTAGTCGTCAGTCTCTATGGTTTCTGGGCATCTACCATGGGAAACCCCTAGATGCAAATCGAGGTAAGCCCAATAAAATCAGCCGCTCCTTCGGGGGTCAGTGCTATATATATATATATATATATATATATATATATATATATATATATATATATATATATATATATAAGCCTGCCGGGCAAAAAGCATTTTTAGAAGGAGATTATTAAAAGCATAAAAGCACCAACTTTCTCTCAGTGCAGGACTTTCTCTCAGCGCAGGTTTCTTACTATTATACAGTATTCATATTTGATATGTAGCTGAGAAAAAAAAACAAATGTTTTCTCATGCCAAGAGACTTCCTGCTGGGTCCTTCAATAAACTTAAAGCCAGGGAGTCTTTATTCTATAGAAAAATAGATTTCACACAATTAAAGCTTGATTTGAATGTATCCAGCTCTAACACATTACACAAATATACATGCTGTATGTAACAAGAAACATTAGTGCATTTTTTTAAAGACATATTCTGTTACTAAGAATAGGTTAAAATATAAGCTGTCCATTCAACGAGTGGACATTATTCCAGCTGTATTAAACTGAGTGGCTAGCTCCATTATATATTATTCAAACAAATAAAAATATTCATAGCGAAATAACAAAAAATTCTTTGTTCTCCTTTTACATCCCGAGATCTAGTTCATAGCCTCAGTTGACAGTTGAACATATGTTTGTAATACTTGTTTGCTATAAGTTATTATTTTTTTTTTTAATATATAATTGTATTTTTATTGAAGGATTTAACATTAGAGAAAAAAAGGTACATGGGGCAAGCCACCATACACACACAATATGAGTATCAAAATTGTACAGATACACAAAAAACAAGCTTGAGCACATTGTGGAGTGCTGTGTAATCATACTGTAGCTAGCGGTAAAATAAAATGTAGGTACTGCACAAATAATACATGTCTTGAATGCGCCCAACAAAAACATAGCAAGGTTTGAAAATACAAATATTAAAGATACTGACAGCAGTATCAGAGAGACCGACCCTAGGTACAATGTAGAAAACCTCAATAATAAATTTAGAAGAAGGGGGTCAGATCCGTGGAAAAGCAAGGACTATGTTGTGACATACCCCACCAGGACAGGAGCTTTTGGAGAGTACTAGGGGCAAGCCTCCTACCCACTGATTATGGCCTATGGAGAGAGCAGATACAGTGGTGTGAAAAAGTGTTTGCCCCCTTCCTCATTTCCTGTTCCTTTGCATGTTTGTCACACTTAAGTGTTTCGGAACATCAAACCAATTTAAACAATAGTCAAGGACAACACAAGTAAACACAAAATGCAATTTGTAAATAAAGGTGTTTATTATTAAAGGTGAAAAAAAATCCAAACCATCATGGCCCTGTGTGAAAAAGTGATTGCCCCCCTTGTTAAAACATACTATAACTGTGGTTGTCCACACCTGAGTTCAATTTCTCTAGCCACACCCAGGCCTGATTATTGCCACACCTGTTCACAATCAAGGCATCACTTAAATAGTAGCTGCTTGACACAGTAAGGTCCACCAGAAGATCCTTAAAAGCTACACATCATGCCGAGACCCAAAGAAATTCAGGAACAATTGAGAAAGAAAGTAATTGAGATCTATCAGTCTGGAAAGGGTTATAAAGCCATTTCCAAAGCTTTGGGAATCCAGCGAACCACAGTGAGAGCCATTATCCACAAATGGCGAAGACATGGAACAGTGGTGAACCTTCACAGGAGTGGCCGGCCGCCCAAAATTACCCCAAGAGCGCAGCGGCGACTCATCCAAGAGGTCACAAAAAACCCCACAACAACGTCCAAGGAACTGCAGGCCTCACTTGCCTCAGTTAAGGTCAGCGTTCATGCCTCCACTATCAGGAAAAGACTGGGCAAAAATGGCCTGCATGGCAGAGTTCCAAGGAGAAAACCACTGCTGAGCAAAAAGAACATCAAAGCTCGTCTCAATTTCTCCACAACACATTTTGATGATCCCCAAGACTTTTGGGACAACATTCTGTGGACCGATGAGACAAAAGTGGAACTCTTTGGAAGGTGTGTGTCCAAGTATATCTGGCGTAGAAGGAACACTGCATTTCATAAAAAGAACATTATACCAACAGTAAAATATGGTGGTGGTAGTGTGATGGTCTGGGGCTGTTTTGCTGCTTCAGGACCTGGAAGACTTGCCGTGATAAAAGGAACTATGAATTCTGCTGTCTACCAAGAGATCCTGAAGGAGAATGTCTGACCATCTGTTCGTGTACTCAAGCTGAAACGCATTTGGGTTCTGCAGCAGGACAATGATCCTAAACACACCAGCAAGTCCACCACCGAATGGCTGAAGAAAAACAAAATGAAGACTTTGGAGTGGCCTAGCCAAAGTCCTGACCTGAATCCTACTGAGATGTTGTGGTATGACCTTAAAAAGGCCGTTCATGCTCGAAAACCCTCTAATGTAACTGAATTAGGACAATTCTGCAAAGATGAGTGGGCCAAAATTCCTCCAGGACGCTGTAAAAGCCTCATTGCACGTTATCGCAAACGCTTGGTTGCAGTTGTTGCTGCTAAGGGTGGCCCAACCAGTTATTAGGTTTAGGGGGCAATCACTTTTTCACACAGGGCCATGATGGTTTGGATTTTTTTTCACCTTTAATAATAAACACCTTCATTTACAAATTGCATTTTGTGTTTACTTGTGTTGTCCTTGACTATTGTTTAAATTGGTTTGATGTTCCGAAACACTTAAGTGTGACAAACATGCAAAGGAACAGGAAATGAGGAAGGGGGCAAACACTTTTTCACACCACTGTAATTCTCTAATGATGGACAATCATTTAATAGATGAGAGTGAGGCTTGGATTACTTCTCTGAATAAGGACCACAAAGCTTCCCTTCTGGAGTGGATAGAAAAGGGTAATATTATTCTTGTACAGGGTAATGGTCAGGGGGAATATGGTGGCCTTCCTGCAGACTGGATTGGGTAGGCTTCTTCACTTGGGACAGAAATATTTATCAACAATATCCCTCAAGGGATCTTTGAAGATAAATTATTTCCATTGTTGCAGACTTTTAGAACATTGTATGAGTTTGTGTCATAGACTGTTGCTGGAAAGTCTGAGAGGGAATGGGATCCCTGATTAAACAAAGAAAGGTCAGGGAACCTAGGTTTGTTTAAGTGATTAGTTAATTAGCTTACGTTAATTAAATCAATGTCAGCTATTAGTTGCTAAATGAGGATTAGCATTATGTTGGCTGTTCCTTAGCTATGCTACTTATGTTCTTGTTTACAGTTTGTATTGATAGGATAATATGATAAAGAGGGGAATGTCCTCCTGTGGGGTGTAAAATATGTGTTTGTCTTTCAATAAACAGTCTTTCCTATGGTTCTTGGAAGATAGCACCCAAGCGGGGTGCCAAAGTGGTTCTGTCACATATGTAATATGTCACTTACAGTTGAAGCGTGCTTGGACTACTCTGAGGAGAGAGAAGAGTATCCTCCAAATTTGGACTGGTCCCATAGCTCACAGACAGCCTCAAATAAAAGGAATGGTGTCTCCATGGGGAGTGGGGAGATACTCCATTCTCCTAACCTCAGCTATGACTTTCAACAATTTAAAAAAGAGAAGATGTTTTGTGGACAATAAGAACAGAGGAATGATTCTCCTGGCAGTCAACATGTGAGCAGTCAGTTTTTTGGCATATTTAGGTATTCGGAATATGGTAGGCCCAAGAGGTGGTATAGCTGCCTTAGAACCTGGTGCATTGCATCTATAAGATACTGTAAGCTGTCTGGAAGATCTGGGCTAAAAAAGATGTTAGTTAAAGGTGAACAAGGGGAAGAGAGGGAGTACTTCCACTTACACCATTTCAATATTGTCAAAGTAAAAAAGCATTGGCGAAAGGAATAGATGTTTGTAAAAAATAAGTTTACCAGGGGATAGGGACCAGACATATGAGCATAGGTGTACAGGTTGCAGTGATTACATTTCAGTCCGCCTGTTTGGAGGGTGTTGGGTAGGGATGAGCTTCGTGTTCGAGTCGAACGTACGTTCGACTCGAACATTGGCCGTTCGGCCGTTCGGCCGTTCGGCGAATTCCGAACGTTTTGGCCGTTCGCGTCAAAATTCGAGTGACGCGCGCGCGGACCACAATGCACTGCGTTGGCGCAGTGCATTGCTGCCCGATGATTGGCCAAGCATGCACTGTGACCCCGCATGCTTGGCCAATCGCAGCGCCGGCAGCGAGGAGAGCCATGATTGGCCACAGGCATCCTGCCTGTGGCCAATCATAGCTCAGGCTGTGTAGTGCACGCCCCACACTATATAAGGCCGCCTTTAAGGCGGCCTCCTGTAGTGTGTTACTTTGCATCTGAAGCAGTGGGTGTTCTGTGTACCTTCAACACAGTACACACCAATCGTTTTTGGCTGATTTCCTATCTTGCTGCTGTGTAGTGGTTGTTGTCTGTGCCCTGACTGCAGTATACACCACTATATTCACCTCACCTATATAGCTAGTGATCTAGCTTTAACCACTTAACAACTGCCCATTGCCGATTAACGGCTTCAGGGCGGTTGTTTAACTCAGAGAGGCCGTTAATTAACGGCCTCCCAGAATTCTGCTCTCGCGTGCCCCGAGGTGTGCGCACTCGAGAGCATCCGTGACCGCCGGGTCCATAGGACCCGGCGCATCACGGTAAACGGCCGCTCATAGCGGCCGTTTACCACGTGATTGCTCCGTCAAATGACGGAGTGATCACTTGGAAACAAACCGGCGTCATGTTATGACGCCTGTTCCTACCTCCCCTTTCTGTACCGATCGGTACAGCGGAGGGGAAAGAGATCGGTGTCAGCAGCGATGTGGGCTGCATCTGCAGTGCCCACATCGCTGCTCACCGAATTTAACCCCTCAATTCCCTGCCAATACTCTGCAATACCAGTGCATACTCTGCAGTACCCTGCCATTACTCTGCAGTACCCCGCCATTACTCTGCAGTACCCCGCCATTACTCTGCAGTGCAGTATCCCGCCATTACTCTGCAGTGCAGTACCCTGCCATTACTCTGCAGTGCAGTACCCTGCCATTACTCTGTAGTACCCCGCCATTACTCTGCAGTGCAGTACCCCGCCATTACTCTGCAGTGCAGTACCCTGCCATTACTCTGCAGTGCAGTACCCCGCCATTACTCTGCAGTACCCCGCCATTACTCTGCAGTGCAGTACCCCGCCATTACTCTGCAGTGCAGTACCCCGCCATTACTCTGCAGTGCAGTACCCTGCCATTACTCTGCAGTGCAGTACCCTGCTATTACTCTGTAGTACCCCGCCAATACCCCGCCAATACTCTGTAATACCCTGCCATAAATTGCCATACCCAGCCATACTCAGAGATACCCAGCCATACTCAGTGATACCCTGAAATACCCAGCCATAGACGCCCCCCACCCCTCACCGCCCTCCGGTGCTTCTACCAACTCGCCAGTACGATCAAAGCCAGAATCTTTTTTTTATTTTTTATTTCAGGCTTCCCAGCCTAGAGGTGAGATGTGGGGTCATATTGACCCCCCAGATTTCACTGTAAAGAGGACCTGTCACCCCATATTCCTATTACAAGGGATGTTTACATTTCTTGTAATAGGAATAAAAGTGATCAAAAATATATTTTTGGGAAAAAAAATGTCAAACTAAAATAAATAAAGTAAAATGAACAATAAAAAAATAAAATAAAAATTAAAGCGCCCATGTCCCCATGTGCTCGCATGTGCCACACATGTGAGGTATCGCCGAGAATGTTAGAGCGAGAGCAATAATTCTAGTCCTAGACCTCCTCTGCAACTCAAAACATGTAACCAGTAAAAAAATATTTAAAGCGTCGCCTATGGGGATTTTTTAAGTAGCGACGTTTGGCGCCATTCCACGGGCATGTGCAATTTTGAAGAGTGACATGTTTGATATCTATTTACTCAGCATAACTTCATCTTTCACTTTATGCAAACATTGGGCTAACAAGTGGTTAATAATAGAGCTTGCAGTCAGTAGTGTTAGGAGTGCGTGCTGTCTGCGTGCTCTGTACCCAGTACATACTGCTATAATATAGGGCAGGCCCCTACTTTCAAACATCCAACTTACAAACATCTCCTACTTGCAAACGCAAGGAGACAGCAGCAAGTGAGATGAAAAAAGATGGACGACAAAACAAATTATACAGGGGTGATAACCCTTCCCTATGTTTTCCAAAAAGCTTAAAGATAGTTTTTTTGACTGGAGCTACACTTTAAAAATGTACCGGTTGAAAATGACAAACAGATTCAACTTAACACAACAAACCTACACAGTCCCTGTCTTGTTTGCACCGCCTGTATACTGCTGTTCTGAGTATATAGGGCCTGGGGGCCACACGCATTTCCTTTTTTTAATATGGGTACAGGGTTCCCCTTAATATGCGTACAAGACCCAAATAGGCTGGTAATGGGCAGGGAGGGCTACCCATGCCATGTTTCTCAATGATTTTCAACCATATTGCAGGAACCAGATATAACATTAAAACCGCAAGCAGTTTTAAATGGTGTTATTTCCGTTTAATGTCATTTTGTGCAGGGACTGTTCTAAACACGGGAAACACGTGGCACTTCACAGGCATACTACAGACACCCCGCAGGCACCATATTTAAAGGAATATTTCACTTTTTTTTTTCACTTTAATCGTCATTAAAATCAGTGCTCCCGCCAAAACGGTAGTTTTTAAAACTTTTTTTTGCAGTGACCCATGTCCCCTGAGGCAGGAGGCAGGTCGCCAAACCCTTTTTAGGACACTATCTTGCATATTAGCCATTAAAATGAGCACTTTCCAATTCGAACGTTCGAGTCCCATAGACTTCAATGGGGTTCTAACGTTCGTACCGAACGCGGGGGTCGTTCGCAAGTTCTGGTGCGAACCGAACCGGGGGGTGTTCGGCTCATCCCTAGTGTTGGGACTCGGACCAGGACACCACTGAATGTAAATGCGTAACTAAGTAATAGTTCAAGAGGTCTGGAGCCCCCAAGCCACCTCTAGAATGTCAGAAAAGTAGGGCTGATCAAGCTATCTGACTTTATTATTCCAGATAAAACTGAGAAATAATTTTTGTATAGAGTGTAACCTGTCATGGAATTGGGCCTGGAAAATTTTCAAATAAAAATAATAATTTAGTCAAAATGGTCATTTAAAGAACATTAATCCTTCATAAGAAGGATATGTTATAGGAATCCCATAGTTTTAATGAATGAAATAATATAAAATACAAATATGAAATATGGGTGGCTAGTTAGCATTATATAGAGTTTGATAAGAGAGCAATATGTCAATACCAATACAAAACGCAGGGAATGGGAGTATCAGCAATAGGGGTAGTTCATCCGGAGAGATTCCAAGGTAGCTTGGGGGATATTAATGGGTAGAGCCTCTGTTCTGAAGGTATCTATTTTATAGCCTGACAATGTGCTAAAGCTTTAAAGAATGTGATGTAGCACCAGTAGGGATGTATGTGGATTTGTAAGGGTTAGAAGAAAATTATCTACAAACAGAGATAATTTTATCAATTTTTGGTTAATGACCATCCCATGAATATCTGGGTTCTAATTGCAAAAGATAAATAGGAAACAATATCACTTGAGAGGTTGGGATGAAGTAGAGAGCCTGTATGGCTTTGAAAAAATGGCAACAAAAGCCAAATTTGGAGAGTGTGTGAAATCTACAGTAAAAGGCCAATCCAGCCTATCAAATCCTTTCTGAGCATCCAGACTAAACAGTAAAATAGAGTTACGCATTCTGTTAAGTATATCAATGAGATCTATTGTTCTCCTTGTATTGTCTCCCACGTGCCTGGCTGGACAAATCCCATCTGATCACAATTTGTCATGACCTTTGTGAATATCTTGCAGTCAGAATTCAGTAATGCTATAGAATGCTATAGAATGATAGTTTTTCAAGTGAGATGCATCCTTTCCAGGCTTTAGGAAAACTGAAATATAAGAGCACATAAATTAGGAACTTCCCCCTGAAGGGGCACTTTAAACAATTCAGTAAGAATGATGCAAGCGTGGGGAAAACGCCTCATAATAAGTGTATGGGATACTATCTAGTATAGGGAATTTGTGCGTAGGTAGGTGGTGTTTCATAACATGGGGAAGTTCCTCCATAGTTATACTAGCATTCAGAGATCGAACATCCAAGGGAGATGATTTAGTGGGTCAAAAATGTCATCAAAATTTTCTAACCTAAAAGGGGGGAGGGGGTTAAATCTGGGGAGAGGCAGTTGTACATTTTTTGGTACTATTCCCCAAAGACTTTGGCCATGATTCAGGGACAATGAGTTGGGGTACCATCTGATTGGTATAAATCGTCAGGCAGAGAGGGGGGAGGATAAGCTCTGTGTCAGGAAAGGTTCCATCCGCTGATGTCTCTGTCAGGCACAGTACTGATGTCCACCAGTGGGTGTCTCCTAGCAGTTCCAGACTGTCAAGGGAGCTCTCTCCTGCTGGTGGTATTATTTGATCTTTGGGTCACAGTACTGGCACCTACCAGTGGATGGTTCCTGGCAGTGTGGAGCTGACATCATCTCCTGTGACCAGGCATCACCTGAGTCTGATTGCAGGAGATGTGCATAAATAACCAACAGACACACACACACACACACACATACACACACCTTGTCTTGGTTTCTTTACTTGTGCCCTGACCCTGAACCTGAAAGCTCTGTATCTGTACCTGATCCTGTTCCTGTCTGTTTATCTGAACCCTGAGCCTTGTACCTGTACCCATACCTCCTGTGATCCTGTTATGCCATGTACACATGATCAGACTATCTGCCAGACGTTCCTAATGAGCAGACTTGCCCACACACGACCACACACGACCGGACTTTTCCGGAAGACAATCCGCTGGACTTTTGGCGGAGGTTCGTCGGACTTTCCAAATGAACGGACTAGCCCACACACCAACTAAAGTCCATTCATTTTGAACGTGACTTCAGGTACAACGGGACTAGAGAAGGAAATAAATTTTGCCACCTCCATCGGCGAGATTGACACCTTGCGAGTCCTGTCTCCTGGTATGGGTTTTAAGGGTAACCCCTACGCTGAAAAATGGCGTGGGGGTCCCCCAAAGTCCATACCAGACTCTTATCCGAGCACGCAGCCCGGTTGGTCAGGAAAGGGGTGGGGATGAGCGAGCGCCCCCCTCCTGAACCATACTAGGTTGCGTGCCCTCAATATGGGGGGGTGGGTGCTTTGGGAAACGGGGGGCCCTGCGCCCCCCCACCCCAAAACACCTTGTCCCCATGTTGATGAGGACAAGGGTCTCTTCCCAATAACCCTGGTCGTTGGTTGTCGGGGTCTGTGGGCGGGGGGCTTATCGGAATTTAATAAGGGGTCCCCAGATCCCGGGCCCCTCATCCTATGTGAATGAGTGTGGGGTACATCATTCCCCTACCCATTCACCTGGGGGGAAAAAGTGGTAATAAAAAAACACACAACACAGGTTTTTAAAGCAGTTTATTAGGCAGCTCCGGGGGTTTTCTTCTGACTTCGGGGGTCTTCTCGCCGGACTCCGCCGCTATCTTCTGCTCTTTTCCCGCTCTTTTGCTAGCGGAGGAGCCCGGCTTTCTCCTTCATCGTCGTTGCCTTCCAGGGGTCTTCTTCTGACTTCAGGGGTCTTCTTCCGACTTTCCGGCCTCTTCTCCCACTCTCTGGTTCTTCTGAAGGGCTCCTCCGCTATCTTCTTCCAGCTCTTTTACTAGCGTTGGCCCAGTCTTCTCATTCATCACCACTGCCGTCTTCTTCTTCTCTTCTTCCGATGTTGACTCTACGCTCTCTACCGCTGTGGGTCCTACACTATCCATAGACTAGGAAATCCTGCTTCTCTGAACCATGGGAGCGATACTCCTATATATGGGAGAACATGAGTTCTCCACCATGACACAGGTGGCCACTAATGAGAGGTACTTACTGAGGGAGTGGGGTGCTCCACCCAACAGGATTTGGTCAGAATCCATACAATAGACAAACCTCTCATTAGTGACCACCTGTGTCATGGTGGAGACCTCATGTTCTCCCATATAGAGGAGTATAGCTCCCATGGTTCAGAGAAGCAGGATCTCCTAGTCTATGGATAGTGTAGGACCTACTAATTATGGGGTACTTTGTCGCAATAAGTGGGCTTAAGCACCGTATAGCAATATGGTGTGACCAAATCCCCATATTTTTTTATAATGTTTTTTGAAAATGCCTAGGTGTTTTTAAAAAGCCTTGCTGGAAGTAAATGTTAGTTTTGCATGTGTGCGCTGTAATATTTTTGTTATATAGGCATACGAGGCGGAGTCATTGGGTGATGTCACATGGTGACCCCACCTCTTATGATGTCACAGTCCCGGGGATGCTATATAAGTCACCACACAATGTGTCCCCGTCATTACAGCGGGAGAGAGTGTTGTGTCAACATCGGAAGAAGAGAAGAAGGAAGGAGAAGAAGAAGACAGAGAAGACGATGGCGGAGGCGGTGGCGGCGATGAACTAGAAGACCAGGCCAACGCTAGTAATAGAGCTGAAAGAATATAGCAAAGGAGCCCGGCAGAAGAACCGAAGAGTGGGAGAAGTGGCTTGAAAGCATGAGAGAGGTCAGAAGAAGACCCCCGAAGTTGTAAGAAGACCCCCAGTCGGTGACGACGACGAAGGAGAAAGCCGGGCTCCTCCGCTAGCAAAAGAGCGGCAAAAGAGCAGAAGATAGCAGAGGAACCCGGCGAGAAGACCCCCAAAGTCGGAAGAAGACCCCGTGGCTGCCTAATAAACTACTTTAAAAGCCTGTGTTGTGTGTTTTTTTATTGACACTTTTCCCCCCAGGTGAATGGGTAGGGGTACGATGTACCCCATACTCATTCACAGAGGATGGGGGCTGAGATCTGGAGGCCCCCCTTTATTAAAGGGGGCTCCCAGATTCCGATAAGCCCCCACCCGCAGACCCCGACAACCAACGGCCAAGGATGTCGGGAAGAGGCCCTTGTCCTCATCAACATGGGGTCCATGTTGAGGGCACGTGGCCTGGTATGGTTCAGGAGGGGGGCGCTCGCTCGTCCCCACCCCCTTTTCTGACCGGCCGGGCTACGTTCTTGGATAAGGGTCTGGTATGGACTTTGGGGGGACCCCCACGCCGTTTTTTGGCACAGGGGTTATCCTTAAAACCCATACCAGGTGACGGGGCTCGTAAGGTGTCAATCTCGCCGATGGAAGCGGCGACATTGACTTCCTTCGCTAGTCCCGTCGTCCCATCAAAGTGAATGGACTTTAGTCCATGTGTGGGCTAGTCCGTTCATTTGGAAAGTCCGGCAGACTAACAAACAGACGAGCGGATTGTCCGCCGGAAATCCGAGTCCAGTGGACAATTTTGAGTCAAGTATTCTTGCAAAGTCTGCCGGACTTTTGGGAAGAAAAAGTCAGCCGGAGCCCACACACAGCCGAATTGTCCGCCGGATAGTCAAATCGTGTGTACGCGGCATTACCCTTACCTTTTGTCCTTTTAGTCTGATCCATCCTCTCCTTGTCCTGCTTGTTCCCTATCCCCAGCTGCTGACCTCCTATTGACGACCCTGGCATGGATCCGTTTACGATTTCGTTATTCCCCATTATATGTATATATTTATCTGTTACTATTATTGTGGGTGGGTTTCTGTTTGTGGTTGGTTGGTTGCACATTGTATTATATTGGAGGTGGTTGTGTTTATTCACTTATCTTAATAAATCATTATATTTCCTCTGTTGCAGTCCACACAGTTCTGGTCTTAGCCGATATGTGACACTCTGTGACTATTTATTAACATTCTATAGGATTTATTTGAAAATTCATCAAATTTTTGCATCGCCCACACCAGGGCTAGGGCAGATTTTTTGACGTTCAAGAGTTTTAATTTAGTCTCATGGTTACATAGAGGATGAAAAAAGACACAAGTCCATCAAGTCCAGCCTATGTGTGTGATTATATATTACATTGTATATCCCTCTATGTTGCGGTGCTTATCTAATAGTTTCTTGAAATTATCAATGCCCCCCACTGAGACCACCGCCTGGGAATTCCACATCCTTGCTGCTCTTACATTAAAGAACCCTCTACGTAGTTTAAGGTTAAACCTCTTTTCTTCTAATTTTAATGAGTGGCCACATGTCTTGTTAAACTCCCTTCTGAGAAAAAGTTTCATCCCTATTGTGGGGTCACCAGTATGGTATTTGTATATTGAAATCATATCCCCTCTCAAGCGTCTCTTCTCCAGAATAAGTTCCGTGCTCGCAACCTTTCCTCCTAACTAATGTCCTTCAGACCCTTTATTAGCTTTGTTGCCCTTCTTTGTACTCGCTCCATTTCCAGTACATACTTCCTGTGGACTGGTGCCCAGAACTGGACAGCATACTCTAGGTGCGGCCGGACCAGAGTTTTGTAGAGTGGGAGAATTATCATTTTATCTCTGGAGTTGATCCCCTTTTAAATGCATGCCAATATTCTGTTTGCTTTGGCAGCAGCAGCTTGGCATTGTATGCCATTGCTGAGCCTATCATCTACTAGCATGCCCAGGTCCTTTTCTACCTGAATGTAAAAGAGAGGTAGGGTTTGCGCTATGGAGACAGTGGTTAGCAAAAAGGAAAGAAAAGGACAAAAATAAAGGCCAAAATCGCTTTAAGGAGGGAGGCTGCCACTACCAAAACGGCCCAACTAAATAGGTTGGGAAAGATTATATAATGAGAAAGGGGTAGTTACGGCGCTCTCCTTTACCAGTGCAAGAAATCGCTTGCTATTCATAAATAGAAAATCGCATGCTATCTAAGTACATATGTTCAACCTTCTCAGGTGTTGGTGTTGTTAAATCACAGTGCAAACATTTACAAATTAGTAGAAATCTATAGAAAATGTATATGACAATAAATAAAATACATTAAGTGGAATAAAATAGCAACTGTGCAAAAAAGTGCTAACGTGCTGTAGTGTAAATTATGTGCATAGAGTGCCTGACTGGCTTGTGTTGTCTATACACAAACAAACTTTTTAAAGTGCACAAAAAACCCTTTCAGATTTCAGAAAAAATCCAAAAGACCAAAACAATTGAAAAAAATGAAAAAAAGTCCTCAGAAAAAATACATTCTTTCTGAAAAGGTTTTTTCTCCAAAGATTTCATAGAAAGTTCAATGGAAGTGACACAGTGACTGTGGGGTGTACACAGCAAAATACTAGAGTGCAATTTACCTAATGGGGGAACTATTTAGATTGACCTGTGTGTCCCCAAGGAAAGACATTGGTAGGGTTTTACCCTCACTTCCTGTTTGGCTATGTGACAGGAAGTGAAAAACTTGTGAGGTGTTTTCAACCTATCAGGGGTGCAGACATCCCCAAAAACTGGCAGGACTTCTAATCCCTGTGCACTCTATCCCCAAGCAAAAATAAAAAAGGATTTCATTTAGTTTAACTTTGCAAAGACACATTACTAAGTTCAACTGTGGTGCATGTCAATGGCCCATTTAGAACTTGTTTAATAGAAAACACCAGTTGCCTTTCACTATAAACATTTGTTAGTCCAGTCCTGTAAATCTACATTTGCTTTACTATTAATTTCCATAAAAATTGGGTTCCTGCAGCTAGATGTGCCAAATGCATCTAGCTATGCGGCCGCTCTGTATGTGGGATGCACAACTGCTGTTTGCGCGCAGGTATGTACTCGTGGTGCATATCTGGTTCCCAGAAGTGGTGGCCAGCACATAGGAATGACATCACGCCCCTCCAGGAAGTTGCCTGTACTGCTGCTAATTTCTTCCCACCACCATGCCCCGCTCACTTTTCTCTGAGGAAGAGATAATCCTTATTTGCAAATTAAAAAACATTTATTTTTACATGGGGTGGTGTTTGTTTGGGTCATGTGTGTATGTCTAAATGATTTAGTTTCAAAACACACACCTATGTCCTGTGTACAGATTCACTTCCGGGCCAATTTATATTGCTTCCTGCTTCAGTATGTGTGTGTATATATAGCTATAGATATATCTATAGATGTAGGTTATTGTGTCCACAGGCAGAGAGAAGTTGGGCACACTCCCAATTCTGGAGGTATAATAATGGTCTAGCACAGGGGTCTTAAAACCTATGGCCCTCCAGTTGTTCAGGAACTACAATTCCCATCATGCCTAGTCTGTGAATTTCAGAGTTTTACAATGCCTCCCCCCCCTGGTTTGGTTCACACCAGAACGTTCGAACGGACCGAAAATTCATTGGAACTTTTGAACCCCATTGAAGTCTATGGGACTTGAACGTTCAAAATAAAAAGTGCTAATTTTAATGGCTAATATGCAAGATATTGTCCTAAAAAAAGGTTTGGGGACATGGCTCCTGCCCCAGGGGACATAGGTCAATGCATAATTTTTTTTTTTAAACGCCCGTTTATTCGGGACCACTGATTTTAATTATGATTAAAGTGAAAAAAAGTGAAATATTCCTTTAAATATCATGCCTGGGGGGTGTCTATAGAATGCCTGTGAAGTACCACGTGTTTCCCGTGTTTAGAACAGTCCCTGCACAAAATGGCATGTAACGGAAAAAAAGTTATTTAAAACTGCATGCGGTTTTAATATAATATCTGGTTCCGACAATACGGATGAAAATCATTGAGAAAAATGGCATGGGTAGCCCCCCCCCCCCCTGCCCATTACCAGCCCCTTTGGGTCTTGTATGGATCTTAAGGGGAACCCTCTATCCAAATTAAAAAAAGGAAAAGTGTAGGGCCCCCAGGCCCTATATACTCAGAACAGGAGTATACAGGCGGTGCAAACAAGACAGGGATTGTGTAGGTTTGTTGTGTTAAGTAGAATCTGTTTCTAATTTTGAACTGGTACATTTTTAAAGTGTATCTCCAGTCAAAAAATCTATTTTTAAGCTTTTTGGAAAACATAGGGAAGGGTTATCACCCCTGTATAATTTTTTTGGCCGTCTGTCTTTTTTCATTTCACTTCATGTTGTCTCCTTCTCTTTGCACGTAGGAGACATTTGTAAGTTGGATGTTTGAAAGTAGGGGCCTGCCCTATATGCTCTCCAGAAATGGGGGTTGTGGTGTTGCCACAACACTGTAAGCCCACCAAGTGACTCTTGGTGGGCTCTTGGTGAGTTAGTGTGTTGTTGTGTGCCTCCAGCACAGTATACACCTGTATCTACCCTTTATTGCTGGTCTCAAATAGAGCCATCTGCAGGAGTTAGTGGGTGTTGTGTGCCTCCAGCACAGCACAATATACACCTGTACCTACCCTTTAATTGCTGGTGTTCAATAATAAAGGCATCTGCAGGAGTTAGTGGGTGTTGTGTGCCTCCAGCACAGCACAATATACACCTGTATCTACCCTTTATTGCTGGTGTTCTCTAATACAGCCATCTGCAGGAGTTAGTTGGTGTTGTGTGCCTCCAGCGCAGTGTACACCTGTATCTACTCTTTATTGCTGTTCTCTAATAAAGCCATCTGTAGGAGTTCGTGGGTGTTGTGTGCCTCCAGCACAGCACAGTATACACCTGTATCTACCCTTAATTGCTGGTGTTCTATCATACAGGCATCTGCAGGAGTTAATGGGTGTTGTGTGCCTCCAGCACAATATACACTACCCAATTGCTTGTTTTCCCATCTCCCTGCCAGCCATTACCATGTCTGGAAGGCCAACGAGGAGAAGCAGACAGGCACGAGCCAATAAAAGAGGGCAAGCAGGCTCTGTGTCAAGAGACAACAGTGCTGGTCATGGACACGGTGCATCGTCATCCGCACGTGGCCATGGGACACGCTTGTCCTTATTTTCGGCAGCTGGAGGTGTTGAGCCACATCATGCCAAAGACTTGGTAGATTGGATGACCAAGCCCTCTTCATTCTCCTCAATCTCTCTCATCCAGGCTCAGGGTACTAGCAAAGCAGCTACCAACGCGTCCTCTTCCCTCGTCTCAATGTCATCAGTTACTCCTTCCCTAGACCCACCACGTGCTCCTGAGGAGTCCCCTGAACTGTTTGAGCACAGTGTTGGGTACATGCTCCAGGAGGATGCCCAGCATTTTGAAGGCTCTGATGATGATACCCAGCTAGAGGAAGGCAGTAGCGTGAGCGCAGAGAGAGGGGATGTTCAAGAAGGACAGCGATCTGGCAGTCATGTTCTTTATTGCTGATGCACTCCGTAGGAGTCGGAAGTGCACCGCTAGGTAGTGGACCTTAGGACTGACTGCTGCGGATTGTACCCAGGGAGACTTAGGACACAGGTCTACAGGATCACTAACACAGATCCCAGTAAGAGCTAGAGCATAGATTCCCAAGGGCACGGAGTCTAAGAGCCAGCAGGTGTTCACCAGAGCCTCCAGTGGTGAGGATGGACTTCGCTGCAGTCTGGCTCCAGGTCGTGACCCCTAGCTTACACTCAGAGTAGACTACAGGAGAAGGAAGCAGCAGGTTGGAACAACAAGGATAGTAAGGGGATAAGGCAGAGGTCAGGGCAACTAGCAGGCAGGAACAACAGAGTACACTCCAAAGGTCCAGGGTCACAGGAATACAGGGATAGTCGGGGACATATCAAAAGGTCAAGGTCACAGGCAGACAGGAATCGTTGAGAACACGCCAAGGTCGGTAACAGAGACAAACATAGAGCACACGGCAAACAGGAAGCCAAACACACAATGGATACACAATGGTTGATCAGTACCGCTGGCTTGCTGTGCACAGGTTAATATAGGGTTCCCTGATAGGGCCTGGGGTGGAGCCATGCTTAGAGGAGAGGTTATAAAAACCACCAGGTGGAAGTGGCTGGCCTCTTAGTCTGAACACATGAGGAGAGGTAAGCAAACAGAGGAAGATTACTGCATAACCATGACAGTAGATACAGGTGTATACTGTGCCAGAGGCACACAACACCCACTTTAACGCCTGCAGATGCCTGAGAAAAGAACACACTGTCCCTGCCTATCTTGCTCTTTCCCTGCATGCCGGAACACAGGCATTCTGCCTGTGGCCAATTATGGCTCTCTTCGCTACCGGCTGTGATTGGCCAAGCATGCGGGGTCACAGTGCATGCTTGGCCAATCATGAGCCAGCAATGTACTGCGATGGCGCAGTGCATTGTAGGCCATGAGCGCCACACGAATTTGGCGCGAACAGCCCATAACGTTCGGTATTTGCCAAACGTGCGAACAGCCAATGTTCGAGTTGAACATACGTTCGTCTCGAACACCAAGCTCACCCCTAGTCATGGAACATCTACATTCCAAATTTGCCACTTAAGATGGTCATGCACTATGAAATCTGATTGGCCAATCCCTGTACAACTCAATATTTAGGCAAAATTGGTAATAGGAAGATGCATTTGAAAAATGCATTCAAAATATAAGCAGGCTCTTGCACTATATCTAATTTATTTAAAGAGGAAGTAAACCCTCTACAAAAAACACCCTGCAGGACAAAGGCATAATGAGCTAGTATGCATAGCATACTAACTCATTATGAATTACTTACCTGAGATCGAATCACACATAGCGACCCTAGTTCACCTCCTCTGTCGCTGCCATATCTCCCAGAGTGACTTTCGAGTATTGCTGCTCCGTCACTGTGACTGGCACTCCGGTGCATGCACTTGGGACTCGTCATTGACGGCATGATGGCCTTCACTAACGGCACGCTCAGTGCGCCTGTGCCGTTGTCTATGGTGCTCATGCGCCATAGACATCGGTGCCTGTTTTTTGGAAAACATCTCCTTAACCATCTGGGTTAAGGAAATATTTCTTGCACCTACAGATAAGCCTTAATCTAGGCTTACCTGTAGGTTAAAGTGGTTTGAAAGGGTTTACAACCGCTTTATGATCTAACTGATTGCAGTGTATGGTCACCTTTAAAGATCAAGATCTGAAAATATACATTTATTGGGTTTAGAAACACTTCTCTGTTCTGTGTAATGCATTGAAAGATTTGATTAAAAAAAGAGAAAAAAAAAACACATTTCAAAGATGTATTAGAAGTGATAGGAATGATATTAGCATCAAATGGGTTAATTAACTGTGTACACCTACTAATTGCCTAACAAGACACATCCAATGAGATTAAATTAACCAATTGTATTGGGTGTGCGGCGTGCGCCATTATCAATGAGAAAACTGCAGTTGGCGCCATTTGCAGTTTACATATGCAGGTATTTATTATCGTTATTTGTGCTTCAATGTGCTGCTGTTCGCACGTTCAATAAATGACTTTTCCGGCGCACCAATTAATGTATGAACTGGTGCAGTGCCTTCTTCTTAGTAAATCACCCCCTATATCATATTAACCTTCAAACATGTGTGATTGTTTTCAAGTGGAACATGTCAGACCTCTTGCAATGCTCAGTGATTAAAAGCATAGGAGACATATGCAGAAGATTGCCTGAATAAGAATCCACATATGCTGCATCTATTCACTATATGAACTTTGTGTGTTACAATAAGTCTATTGAATGTTTATTCATTTTGCACTTTTTTTGAGCACTGTTTTTATATTGTGGTTTAATTATATATTGTCACATTTTATATGGTTTAACACAGGAAATGGTGCTCCATATATATTAATACATCAATTGAAAAGATTACCTGATGAGCAATTGCTTTTAATACAGGCATACTATCCACCATTATCTGGTGAATGTGGGCATCTAAGGAGGGGAGCATGGCACAGAATGGCATAAGAGAAAGTACTGGCACAAGGACTGCACAATAATATATGAAAAGAACACATTTTTTAAATGTGTGTTTTTTTTTGGACTTTACACATATATATGATTTTCAGAAATAATGTTGATGGGAAGACAGTGCTAAGTACATGTTATAAAATGTACCCCATAAGCTTTTATATGGGAGCGGAATCTGTTGAATCTGGTCTCCTTTGGCTTGCAGATTCCTATAAGCCCCCTGTCCGCAGAACCTAATGACCACTTCCCAGGGTTGTGGGGAAGAGACCCTCGTCCCCATCAACAGGGGAACAAGGTACTTTGGGGTGGCCATGTTGAGGGCATGTGGCTCAGGAGAGATATGGTTCAGGAGGGGGGCACTCACTCGTTCCCCCTTTCCTGTCCTGCCAGGCTGCATACTCGGATAAGGGTTTGGTGTGGATTTTGGAAGAACCCCGACATATTTTTTATATTTTGGAATGGGGTTTCCTCTCAAAATCCACATCAGACCTAAGGGTCTGGTATGGATTTTGGGGGGGACCCCATGCCGTTTAAAAAAAATGGCATCGGTGCCCCTTAAAAGCCATACCAGACCCATTTTTATTTTCTACTACGGGCAAATTTGGCAAGGTTACTTTTTTTCCAATTAGTTTTAGCATTTTTTCATCTTTTTTGGGGTTTGGCTGTGGCAGGGGCATGGTAATTAACCACTTCACCCCCAGACCAATAAACAGCCTAAGGACCAGAGGTCTTTTTACAATTTCGCACTGCACTGCTTTAACTGGTAATTGCGCGGTCATGCAATGTTGTACCCAAACGAAATTTGCGTCCTTTTCTTCCCACAAATAGAGCTTTCTTTTGATGGTATTTGATTGCCTCTGCGATTTTTATTTTTTGCGATATAAATGGAAAAAGAACGAAAAATTTGAGAAAAAATGATTTTTTCTACTTTTTGTTATAAGAAAAATCGAATAAACTCAATTTTAGTCAAACATTTAGGGCAAAATTTATTCAGCCACATGTCTTTAGTAAAAAAAATGTCAATAAGCGTATATTTATTGGTTTGCGCAAAAGTTATAGTGTCTACAAACTAGAGTACATTTTCTGGAATTTACACAGCTTTTAATTTAATTTATCTCATTTCTTGAGGTTCTAAAATGGCAGAGCAGTACAACCCCCCCCCCCCCCCCAAATGACCCCATTTTGGAAAGTAGACACTCCAAGGAAGTTGTGGAGAGGCATGTTGAGCCCATTGAATATTTTTTTTTGTCCCAAGTGATTGAATAATGACACAAAAAAAAATAAAGTTTACAAAAAGTTGTCACTAAATGATATATTGCTCACACATGCCATAGTTATATGTGGAATTGCACCACAAAATATATTCTGCTGCTTCTCCTGAGTACGGGGATACCACATATGTGGGACTTTTTGGGAGTCTAGCTGTGTACGGCACCCCGAAAACCAATCACTGCCTTCAGGATTTCTAAGGGTGCAAATTTTTGATTTCACTCCTCACTACCTATCACAGTTTCGAAGGCCATAAAATGCCAAAATAACACAAAACCCCCCCAAATGACCCCATTTTGGAAAGTAGACACCCCAAGGAAGTTGCAGGGAGGCATGTTGAGCCCATTGAATATTTTTTTTTTGTCCCAAGTGATTGAATAATGACACAAAAAAAAAAAAAGTTTACAAAAGGTTGTCACTAAATGATATATTGCTCACACATACCATAGTTATATGTGGAATTGCACCCCAAAATATATTCTGCTGCTTCTCCTGAGTACGAGGATACCACATATGTGGGACTTTTTGGGAGTCTAGCTGCGTACGGCACCCCGAAAACCAATCACTGCCTTCAGGGTTTCTAAGGGCGCAAATTTTTGATTTCACTCCTCACTACCTATCACAGTTTCGAAGGCCATAAAATGCCAAAATAACACAAAACCCCCCAAATGACCCCATTTTGGAAAGTAGACACCCCAAGCTATTTACTGAGAGGCATGTTGAGTCCATGAAATATTTTATATTTTGCCACAAGTTGCAGGAATTTTACATTTTTTTTTTTTTTTGCACAAAGTTATCACTAAATGATATATTGCTCACACATGCTATGGGCATAAGTCAAATTACACCCCAAAATAAATTCTGCTGCTTCTCCCGAGTACGGGGATACCACATGTGGGGGACTTTTTGGGAGCCTAGCCACGTACGGGACACCGAAAACCAAGCACTGCCTTCCGGATTTAAATATAAAATGCTACCAAAAAAACTGTTAGCGATCGCAGGGATCAGGCCTGACTCTGCGATCGCTGCAGTTATGTGTTTAGTGTTTTGTAAGTGACAGTGATCGATCGATACTGCACTTGGGTGGGCTGGGCAGAGGGGCAAAATGCAGGTGCCAGCAGGTATCTGGACTGATCCCACTAACAATGCGTTTTTTTGGAACCCTAAACTGCTGGGGATGCTAGTATAGATCTGATCAGATCAGATATTGATCTGTTCAGATTCTATACCACTACGGGAGGTTTATGCTTTGCGTGTGGGTGTTAGCGGTACTGGCACTAACCTAGCGCTGCCTGGGGCGACGCAGACCCTGACCCTAAAACCTATCGGGGGGGGCGATCGGGGGGGGATCGGGGGGGGGGGCGATCGGGGGGGGATTGGGGGGGGTTTGTGTACCTATGTGTACCTATGTGTTAGAGTATTGTTTTGGTGCACTTACTTTCTGTCTTCTCCTCGTAGTCCGGTCAAAAAGACCACCCCGAGGAGAATGACATCACTTCCTCCTTCCTGTGTATACAATACACAGTGGGAGGAAGCTTCTCATTGGCCAGGAGCGATCCAGAGGGGGTGGCCAAAAACCAACGGCCATCCCCTCATCACGGATCGCTCCTGCAGCGAACCGGACCACCGTATTCAGCGGGAGGGGTCCGATCGGACCCCCCACCCGCTGGAAGGCAGGCATGTACATGTACATGCTTGTGCCTGCCTGTGCCATTGTAATGACGTACATTGGCAATACGGCGGTCCTTAAGTGGTTAATGATGGATCTACATGGGGGGGCATTTTTTTTTCCGTTTTAAATAATCTTTATTAATTTTCTTCAAAAATTCAACCTTTATACAAAATGTAATCAAAATATTGATAATATAAAAACTGGGGCACAGTGTAAGACGGTAATAAGCATTCAATCGCTCTTTCTCGAGTTTAATAATTCTTGCTCTCTTTTCCTTTCCTTCTCCCTCTCCCCCCCTCCTCTCCCTTCCCTCCCTTTATATATACTTCCTTCATTCCTACATTGGATATCCCATCCTGTCCAACCATGGCTTCCACATTTTTTTGAATTCTTTCAGATTTCCTCTCCTTATATATACTATCCTTTCCTTCCATACTGTTTCTGTAATTAAATTCACCCAATCTACTACCAAAGGGGGTTTCTCAGCCTGCCACCTCTGTGCTATAAGCTTTCTTGCCTGGAACATACATCTCAATACTGCTTTATTTGTATAAGATGAGCCTCCTATTCCCTCAGCCAGACCCAGCACACATAGTCTGGGGTCTCCCCAAACTCCCACTCTGAAGGTTTCTTTCAGAATGTCAATGATCTCTGACCAATAGCGGAACAGTTTGGGACACCTCCAGAGCATGTGGGCCAGGTCCCCGGTGTCCTGACATCTTGGGTACCTATCATCCACTCTCCACCCAAAACTAAACAGTCGCTTTGGTGTATAGTATGATCTATGCAACAGCATCAGGTGCAAGACCTTCTGCGCAGGCGAGATTGAACTAAAATGTCCTCCCTCCAGTATCCTCATCCATTGCTCATCCGAGAATATCCCAAGTTCCTCCTCCCATTTCCCTCTGCATTTAAGTTTTTCCGGGCTTCCTATATTCCCTTCACATATATAAGGGCGGCACAGTGGTGTAGTGGTTAGCACTCTCACCTAGCAGTAAAAAAGGTCGCTGGTTCGTATCTCAACCATCTCAACCATGACACTACCTGCCTGGAGTTTGCATGTTCTCCCTGTGCCTGCGTGGGTTTCCTCTGGGTACTCCAGTTTCCTCCCATACTCCAAAGACATGCAGGTAGGTTAATTGGCTTCTGTCCAAACAATTGGCCCTAGTATATGAATGGGGACCTTGGATTGTGGGCTCCTTGAGGGTAGGAACTGATGTGAGTATGCAATGTACAGGGATAGGCACAATTGTAGACACTCACTCAGGTTGAACTGGATGGACTGGTGTCTTTATTCAACCTTACTAACTATGCAACTATGCAATTATATGGGTAGATTTCTGCTATAAGTCCTCCTGCCTTTTCTTGGGAAATTAATAAATAAGGGAGTTGTTCCAAACTGGTCCTTGTTTATTAAATTGTTTATCTAAAGCATGTCGGATTTGCAGATATTTATAAAATGAGTGTTTTGGTATATCAAACTCTGCCCTCAATGCATTCAATGTTTTTAATACATTTCCTTCGTATAATTGGGCTAATTTATCAATCCCCTTTATCTCCTAGGCTCTATATCTACCTATCGGTTCTAATTCCGGCAAATTCAGATTGTTCCATAATGGGGTATATATAATCAAACTTCCTAACCCTTTTATCGCCTTTACTGCCTTCCAGACTTTTAGAGCCAATTTTATCGTGGGTATTCTATGGGTAAATGAGTTTGCCTCCAATGCTTCCACTATTGTCTTATGGGGTATCTCTGCTATCATCAGCACCTCATTTATTCCTCCTTCCCCATCCTTGCTTGTCCCCAGATGCTGCAATTGAGCTGCTAAAAAATAGCTCTGTGGGTGAGGCACTGCCATCCCTCCTTTCCGAGTTGGTAGCTGTAGGGTCTGTAGGCTAATCCTTGACACCCCCCCTCTCCATATAAGTTCTCTAAATAATTCTTAGATTTTCTTAAACCATTTTTTGTCTACCCATATTGGGGAGTTATGCAGCAAATACAGCAACTGGGGCATCCACAACATTTTGATCAAATTGCATCTCCCTGCCACTGATAGTGGAAGTCTCTTTCATATTTCGATTTTACTTTTGAATTTAGATATTAGTGGAACTATATTATCACTAATATACTTGTTAGGATCTCTTTTAATAAGTATCCCTAAATATTTTATTTGTTCAACCACCTCCATCTGTGGGATTGCCAACAAGATTCGATTCCCTAGTGGATCCACCGGCATCAGGGCTGATTTTTCCCAATTTATGACCAATCCCGTAAAACTACCAAAAATGGCCAAAATGTTCATCCCCTGCCCGAGGGACTGCTCTGTGTCCCCCAGAAAGAGAAGGACATCATCTGCATACAATGCGATTTTCTCCTCCTCCATCCTTCTCTGGAAGCCTTCCATATTTATATTTGATCTTATTGCGAGGGCTAATGGTTCCATAGCGAGAGCAAAAATCAGGGGTGACAGTGGGCACCCCTGCCTTGTTCCCCTCTCCAATAGAATCTTATCTGAATACTCATCATTAACCCTAACTCGCGCACTAGGGTCTGTACCCAAGCAATAAACATAGGGCGAAAACCAAATGCACCCAATGTTCGCCATATGTATCCCCATTCTAAACTATCAAAGGCTTTACCCACATCTAAAGCCATAACTGCTCTTTTACCTACGTTTTCTGTTGGTAGCTGTAGATTAAGGTACAGCTTCCTGACTAGATATGTGCATCTCGTTTCATTCCGAAACTAAATTCGGACGAATTTTCATTATTCGGACATTTGGATGCATCCGAATTACTGAATTACAATGCTAACAAATTCAACCGAATTCGGACGAAATTTGAATCAAATTCGAAAAATGACCCAAATTTGGGGCCAACTATCTCGGGGCTACTTGTAGTGGACAAGTGGACAATCTACAACTTGGTCACGTGGCACTCGTGGCTGGTCACCTGGCACTGGTGGCAGGTCACGTGGCACTCGTGGCAGGTCACGTGGCACTCGTGGCAGGTGTCGTGGCAAGTGGACAATACACAACTTGTGGCAGGTGATGTGGCAAGTGGACAATACACAACTTGTGGCAGGTGACGTGGCAAGTGAACAAATACAATACACAACTTGTGGCAAGTGGACAATGACATACTATTCTATTCTATTTCTATTCTAATCTTTTCTATTCAAATTCAGATTCATTCTATAGGAAATTCGAATGTCGGAAAGAAATATATATATATATATTATAAAACCACCATCTTCCGAAAATCGAATTTAGTATATAATGATTTTGATTTTAATAGAAAAGATTTTAATAGAATATAAAAGAATAGACTAGAAAAACAATAGAACAGAACAGAATAAAATATAATATATTCTATTCTGTTCTGTTCTATCGTTTTTCTAGTCTATTTTCTATTTTATTATAATCTTTTCTATCCAAATTTAAAATTAATTAATTTAAAAATTTGAATTCATACTATTCAAAATTCAAATTTATTTTATTCAAATTCGAATTTCAGAAGATGGTTGTATATTCTTTCTATTTTATTCTATTAAATTATATTTTTGTTCTATTCTGTTCTAATCTTTTCTATTTGAATTAGACATTTTGGAAGATGGTTAGTTACTTATAATTACTTATATATATCTGTCGCATCAACTTTTCATACATGCAGTGTACCAGTGCAAAAAAACACACACATCTTATTTCATTTATAGTTATGGTATCAATGAAGTTGTCAGCATGCCTGATTGAAGAAGTCACGGATGTCGATCGCAAGGCAAGTGCATATGCTGTATGTGATTGTCCACTTGCCACAAGTGGTGTATTGTATTTGTCCACTTGCCATGTCACCTGCCACAAGTTGTGTATTGTCCACTTGCCACGTCACCTGCCACAAGTTGTGTATTGTCCACTTGACACGACACCTGCCACGAATACCACATGACCTGCCACGAGTGCCACGTGACCTGTCACGAGTGCCAGTTGACCGGCCATGAGTGCCACTTGACCAAGTTGTAGATTGTCCACTTGCCACGTCACCTGCCACCCAGTGACCCCAGATATGGGCAATATGCCAAGTACTTTTCTGCAGCAGAGAATGACATTCCCCAAATTTGGGGCCACATATCTCAGGACCACTTATAGCTAGAAACCTCAAATTAGGTATGCAAACACAAAAAAAATAGCACTACAACATCTCCAAATTTGGGGTTTCTAGCACTAAGTGACCCGAGATACGTGGCCCCAAATTCGGGTCACAAAATGTCAAGCACTTTTCTGCAGCAGAGAATAAAATTTTGCGACCTGAATTTGGGGCCACATATCTCTGGGTCACTTATAGCTAGAAACACCAAATTTGGTATGCAAACACAATATAAGTAGCACTACAAGTTATCCAAATTTGGGGTTTCTAGCAGTGACCCTGAGATACATGGCCCTAAAGTCGGTCGCAAAAAATATTTTCGAATCCGGTTGAAATAGTTTCGAATGCGGTTGAAATCATTTCGAATCATGTTGAAATCATTTCGAATCCAGTAGAAATATTTTCGAATTTGGTTGATATATTTTCGAATGCGAACGATTTTTCAAATTCAGTAGAAAAAGAAACGCAATCCGAAAAGGAATTTAACGAATATAACTAAACAAAATTCATTAATAACGAATTAAAACGAAACGAAACTAAACAATTTTTTTTCCTTTTGCACATGTCTACTCCTGAAATTCCTACTGGTGGATCTACCAGGGATAAATCCCGTTTGATCGGGATGTACAAGTCTCATGATAATTTTATTCAATCTGGCTGCTAACACTTTAGATAATATTTTAGCGTCAGAACAAAGAAGAGAGATAGGTTGATAGGATTTCGTATCCAATGGATCCTTCCCCTTCCTATGCAGAACAATTATCGTTGTTTCAGTCATTGATTTGGGCAACCTCCCTTCCTCTTTTGCCCAATTTAATACTTTAAGGAGCTCTGGGAGCAATATTTTCCCATAATATTTGTACGTTTCCACTGGCAGACCATCGGGTCCTGGGGATTTCTGATTAGCCATTTCTACCACCGCAGATTGAATTTCCTCTAATGTTAATGGGGCCTCCATTACCTCTTTCTCCTCTTCAGTGAGGGACGGAATTTTAATGTTACTAAAAAATATATCCATTTCCTTGTCTTTCACCGCCCCCTGCGATCTGTACAATTTCTCATAAAATGCTCTAAAAGTGTCAATAATCACTGAGCCCTGTGTTGTAATTTTTCCTTTCTCTGTCCTGATCACGGGGCCAGCGGACGGCGAGGAATTGGTACTCACCAAATGTACCAGCATCCTCCCAACTCTTTCCACCTCCTCATAAGCAATTTGTTTCTGAAATAATCTTTTATTCTCTATTTTCCTAATAATCACCGCTTTATATTCCTGTTGTTTTTTTAACCATATATTTTGTTTCCCTGGGGTGGGATTTTCCACGTATACTCTTTCAGATTCCATTACCTCCTTTTTAACTCTATTCTTCCATTCCTTTGATGTCTTCTTAATTTTTGCCACCCGTTGGATGAGAATTCCCCTGAGATAGGCCTTCAGTGCATCCCATATCACTCCTCTTACTGCAGTATCTTTATTAAACTCTTCTAGCTTAATTAACACCCCATCCGGTTCACCAATTAATCTTCCATACTCTGGGGGTTCTTTTTCCCTCTAAGTTTACTGATACTGTCAATAAGGAGTATTCAGACACCCCCCTAGGATGATATACTATATCCCTCACTACACGGTTTGCTTCCTCGTTCCCCAGAGCCAAATCTATTCTTGAGAGTGAGGAATAGGAGCTTGAAAAGCATGAATATTGTAACGCATTCGGGTTTCACACCCTCCACATATCAAACAACCCCCCCTTCCTGCAAAAACCAAGACAACCAACCCTCGTCTCCCTTCTGTGTATGGCTTCCCAATGGAAACCTATCCTGGTTTTTATTGATAACCTTGTTAAAGTCCCCCACTACTATAACTGGAATCCCAGATTTACCCACTATAAATACCAATAAGCAGTAAAGAATTTCAAATTTGAATGGAGGGGGGATATATATATTTGCTAATATATACTCCTGATTCTCTATTACACATTGCAAAAAATATATATTGCCCCTCTTTATCTATGCTGATCTGCTGGCACGTAAACGCAACTTCTTTCCTTACCAACACAGCCACACCCCTTGAGTAGGAGGTGTAGACCGAATGGAATTGAAATTGAAATTTCTTACTTAGATTTTGTAACTTAGTTTCTTCAGTTAAATGTGTCTCCTGTAGGCAGATCATCTGTACATCACAATATTCAAGGGCGTCAAACACTTCTGCTCGTTTGACGGGTGTGCCCATCCCTCGAACATTCCATGACCCAATATTCAAAACTCTAATCTGCGTACCCTAAGCAATCAATAACTAGAGAATCAGATAAGAGAATGCCCATACACACCAAAGGATAATACTCCCTAAAAGATACCGGAGGAGGAGAATGAGGGGAGAGAGAAGAAAAAAAAGGGGAAAGGGGGGGAGATCCCCATTGAACAAAAATCACTATAAACATGTATATCCCTTTATATATCACTGTGACATCCTGTGCTAAACTACTCGTCAAAATAGGAACTATAAATTTTCCCTCTGCTCGTGTTTTCAAGCCATATTTTATTGTTAAATTTAATTTATCAACTACTCCTGTGCGAACTACCCCGTTTTCCTGCATCTTATATCCTTTTTTTACTACTTAAACCCTCCCCCCTCCCCCCCTTATACCGTTCTAGGTTACCCCTAGGGGCTTTTCCTGTGGCCAATACATACCACCCTGTGCAATCATACCCCCCCTCCCCACCTTCTTTCCCCTACTAAATCCTAACCCCCTCCCTTCCCTCCCCCCTGTTCCCCATTTATACAGCATCAATATCTTACTTCTATCCCTCTTCCTCTCATTCATTTATTCCCTATTGTGCTATGTGTCACACCTCCCCCCACACAAACATATTATGCTCAATACTTCAATTACAACATATCCCCACATATCCCCATATATATATATATGTGTTCCCCCCCTCCCCAAAAGAAAA
This sequence comes from Lithobates pipiens, assembly GCF_037356315.1. Taxonomy (NCBI): domain Eukaryota; kingdom Metazoa; phylum Chordata; class Amphibia; order Anura; family Ranidae; genus Lithobates; species Lithobates pipiens. Next base: position 152,556,565 of record NW_027507686.1, on the reverse strand, counting down.
GGGGGAGGGGGAAAAAAGGATATAAAAAAAAAAAATTTACGCAAAACACAAAAAAAAGGAAAGGAAAAAAAGGGAAAAAAAGGGGAGGGGGGAAGGATTTCCTTTTTCACTTCCTTCCTATCCGATCCCCCCTTTCCTCCATCCAAGTTATCACACTTTCTCTTGAATCAAAAAATAGAGTCTCTACCAGTGCTATTACACGGAGTCGTGCCGGATACAACAGAGCATATGTGACATCCAGTTTCTGAAGTTTACACTTAACCTCTATAAATTCCGCTCTGCGCTTCTGCAAATCAGATGAAAAGTCAAGATAGAACGATATTTTGGCTCCCTTATAAATAATACTACCCATCTCTCTGGCTTTGCGAATTAGGACTAGGGATGGCCGAACGGTTCGCCCGGCGGTCGTTTCGCAGCAAATTTCGGCTGTTCGCCGTCCGCCCGATCGGTGGACTATTGGTATCATGGTATAGGTGTTAGGTGTAGTTCAGGATATAGGTTTGAGGCAGTGCTGTGCTAGTGATTGTTGCAGCAGCCTGAGTGTCTTTTGTCAGTGTAGAGAAAGGGACAGGACGCTGTGTGCTGCAGGGACAGTCAGTGTAATCATTAGCTGTTACTATTAGGTCCACAAAAGTGCTATTCAAGTTATTGTTCCAGCAGCCTCTGTTTTGTCAGTTTATATAGGGACAGGAAGGAAGCTGTGTGTGAGGCAGTGAGGGACAGTCAGTTTAATCAGTAGCTGTTACTATTAGGTCCACAAAGGTTCTTTTCAGGACTGGTATGGTAATAGGCTTGTACACGTATAATATTCTTTCTTCCAAATATAGAAAGAATATTATACTTTACTGCTGCCCTTCTGCTGCAGTCTGCTAATCATTCACAACCTACTTGTTCCACAAAGGTCCTTATAAGCACTGTTGAGTTCTAGGGTGCTTCAGTACATAGGGTTGAGTGAGGTACAGTCTGCTATTCCATAAAGACTGGTATAGGTCCACAATACATAGAGTTGAGGTGCACTACTGCTGACCGCTGCCCTATACTGCAGCAGTCCCTCATCAGTATAGGGACTGACATACAGTCTGCTAATCATTCACAACCTACTTGTTCCACAAAGGTCCTTATAAGGACTGGTAAGGTCTAGGGTGCTACAGTACATAGGGTTGAGTGAGGTACAGTCTGCTATTCCATAAGGACTGGTATAGGTCCACAATACATAGGGTTGAGGTACACTACTGCTGACCGCTGCCCTATACTGCAGCAGTCCTTCGTCAGTATAGGGACTGACGTACAGTCTGCTAATCATTCACAACCTACTTGTTCCACAAAGGTCCTTATAAGGACTGGAAAGGTCTAGGGTGCTACAGTACATAGGGTTGAGTGAGGTACAGTCTGCTATTCCATAAGGACTGGTATAGGTCCACAATACATAGGGTTGAGGTGCACTACTGCTGACCGCTGCCCTATACTGCAGCAGTCCTTCATCAGTATAGGGACTGAGAGTTTTGTCACAGGGTCATTTAAAAAATGACAGGCAGAGGAAGAGGCAGGCCCTTCCGCAGGGGTGGTAGGGGTAGGGCAGGAGCAACAGGCTTGAGCCAAAGTGGGAAGTTGCAGAAGGTGCGATCAAATCATTTAAAGGACGCACCAGACTTGGTTGAATGGCTCACTCAGCCTTACTCTTCTGCACCCTCTTCTTCACTCTCTGCTATGTGCACCCCCAAAGACACTACCACCAACAACAACACCACCACCACCACATACCTTCCGCTTGAGTCACAGGAATTATTTTCTGATCCATATCAAGACATTTCTGATGCGCAGCCACTCTTGGTATTGGATCAGGAAGAGGAGGTAGCAACAACCGCTACTCAGTAGTCTGACGACAGTACCCAGATCAACCCAAGGAGGAGGTTGGTCCCCGGTGTTGCTGCCTGCTCCGAGATCTCAACTTATAGCGGTGGGGAAGGTGACGTAGATGATGACGTGTCTAGTGATGTTACGTGGGTGCCCACAAGAGAGGAAGAGGAGGGGAGTTCAAAGGGAGATATGGACCAGCAGATAGGGAGGAGAAGCAGGAATAACTTACATTGCACAGGAGGGACAAAGCAGACTGCAAATGTATCAGGAGCGAGTCATCGACCATGTACGGTCACATCTGGCGCTCCCAGGACACCGGCACATGGCTCCGCAGTGGGGGCTTTTTTTAACGTGTCCGCTGCTGACAATAGCGTTGCCATCTGCAATCTTTGCAGTCAATGCATTAGTCGCGGTAAGCCCAACACTCACCTAGGGACGACCGCCTTAAGAAGGCACATGAGCAGCCATCACCGAGCCCAGTGGGAGCAACGGAACACACAAAGCCTCACTCCAGGCTCTCACCGTCCAGCCTCGTCTTCTACTTCTCCTTCTCCTCTCTCCTCACAATTGTCCTCCACTCCACCTTCCATCACGCTAAGCTCACGTTTTTCTGCAAAAAGGCAGGCTTCCGTGGGCCTAATGTTCGAGCGTAAAAAAATGATGACGCCGGATAACCCTCTTGCCCAAAGGTTGACGACTGGCTTGTTAGAACTCATAGCCATATAAACTGGTGGACTCGGAGGCCTTTCGCAAATGTGTGGCCATTGGAACACCACAATGGAAGGTTCCAGGAAGGAAGTATTTCTCACAGAAGGGCATCCCAAAGCTATATGGCCATGTTCAGCGGCAAGAGAATGTATCTCTGGCACACAGTGTCGGTGCCAAGATACATCTGACCACAGAAACGTGGTCTAGCAAACACGGGCAGGGAAGGTATATCACTTTTACTGCCCACTGGGTGAACCTTCTGACGGCCGTCAAGCATGTAACCCGTGGCACCCGTGTAGATTTGGTTTTACCGCCACGGATTGCATGCAGGCCTGGCTCTTCTTCTCCTCCTCCTCCTACTCCATCCTCCTCCCTCTCCTCCTCGGCTGACTCCTCCTTTTCTGCTGCTAGCGTCTCTTCCGCGGCGCCGCCCAAGCTCCCCAGAACCTATTTGACAAGCCAGGTGAGACGTTGCCATGCCGTGCTGCGTCTGTTGTGCCTGGAAGCCAAGAGCCACACTGGCCCGGCATTCCTTTCAGCTTTGCATTCACAGGCAGATCAGTGGCTAACACCACTCAATTTGACAGTTGGTAAAGTGGTGTGTGACAACGGTGCCAATCTGCTTAGCGCATTGAAACAGGGCAAAATTACGCACGTGCCATGCATGGCACACGTCTTAAACTTGGTCATGCAGCGATTCCTTGTCAAATACCCTGGGGTCCAGGACATCTTGTGGCAGGCAAGGAAAATCTCGGCCCATTTCAGAAGATCTTACACGGCCATGGCTCACCTTGCTGACATTCAGCGGCGACACAATCTGCCGGTCAGATGTCTTATTTGCGATTGCCCGACGCGATGGAACTCAACCTTCTATATGCTTTATAGGCTGCTCCAGCAGAAACGTGCAGTTAAAGTCTACCTGTATGAACCCTGCGGCAGAACAGGTTCTGGGGAGCTGGTTTTTTTTTCACCGCGCCAGGGGCTGCTCATGCAGACTTCTGCGGCCATTTGAGCAGATCACCAAACTGGTCAGTCACAGCCATGGCGCCATCAGTGACATGGTACCTCATGCCTTCTTTATGGAGCGTGCATTGCTTTGTGTCATTGATCAAGCTGTGGAGGAGCAGGAGCGGGAAGATGAGGAAGTCGCAATGCTGGATGAATTCACAGGGGGGGCTACTCTATCTGAGACAAGAGAGGAGAATGAAGAGGACGACATTATCCTGGATGATGAGCAGGAGCCAGGCCACCACACCGCTTCCAGTTTAGTGCAAATGGGGGCCTTCATGCTCCAGTGTTTTAATAGGGACCCCCGTATAAAAAGCAAAAGGGTCAAGGACCAGTACTGGGTGGCAACGTACTTACAAACACAAAATGGCGGAAATGTTACCGCCGTCACAGAGGGCTGTCAGAATGGAGCACTTCCAGGCCTTGTTTCGAGAAATGCTGCATTCTGCTTTTGCGTGCGCTGGCAGAGGAGCAATTCCCACTCCCAGAGAAGGAGTTGCGGGTACCAATCCAACAGCGCCTGCAAGAAGAGGCCAGTTTGAAGATGTGTTGGTGACATTGGATATGAGGTCATTCTTTCAGCTGACCCATCGACAGGTGTCATCCGGATCTAGCATTAGGGAACGCCTAGACCACCAGGTGTCCGACTACATCGGGTTAACGGCCGATGTGGACGCTCTGAGGAGTGATGAACCCCTGGACTACTGGGTGGGCAAACTTGACCTCTGGCCAGAGCTTGCCCAATTTGCAATCGAACTGTTGGCTTGCCCCTCGTCCAGTGTCCTGTCCAAAAGGACGTTCAGCGCAGCAGGGGGGATCGTGACCGATAAGCGTACTTGCCTAGCTCACGACAGCGTTAACTACCTCACATTTCTAAAAAATAATGAGGCATGGATCTCGGAGGAATTCAACACATGTGACCAGTAGACCATGTATATGTCTATAAAAAATTTTTTAATCGAGCACACAGACCTTCTTTCTTCATTTGGCTCACTTCCTTGTCCAAAAAAAGCACACCGTACTATATGCCCGTACCCTCCTCTTTGAAGAGGTTGAGCGGTGTCGTATTTCTACTGGGGCTGCTTATTATGAGGGGCTCCCACCATCCCTGTGCTGTGCTGACTTCCTCCTGGGGCTGCTTATTATGAGGGGCCCCCACCATCCCTGTGCTATGCTCATTATGAGGGGCTCCCACCATCCCTGTGCTATGCTCATTATGAGGGGCTCTCACCATCCCTGTGCTATGCTGACTTCCTCCTGGGGCTGCTTACGGTGCTGGTGTCAGTGCTGTATATCACTGTGCTGGTGTCAGTGCTGTATATCACGGTGCTGGTGTGAGTGCTTTATGTCACGCTGCTGATGTCAGTGCTCTCTATCACGGTGCTGCTGTCAGTGCTGTATGCCACGGTGCTGGTGTTAGTGCTTTATGTCACGCTGCTGATGTCAGTGCTCTCTATCACGGTGCTGGTGTCAGGTCACCCTATCACGGTGCAGGTGTCATTGCTGTATGTCACGCTGCTGATGTCAGTGCTCTCTATCACGGTGCTGCTGTCAGTGCTGTATATCACGGTGCTGGTGTTAGTGCTTTATGTCATGCTACTGATGTCAGTGCTCTCTATCACGGTGCTGGTGTCAGTGCTGTATATCACGGTGCTGGTGTGAGTGCTTTATGTCACACTGCTGATGTCAGTGCTCTCTATCACGGTGCTGCTGTCAGTGCTGTATATCACGGTGCTGGTGTTAGTGCTTTATGTCACGCTGCTTATGTCAGTGCTCTCTATCATGGTGCTGGTGTCAGATCACTCTATCACGGTGCAGGTGTCATTGCTGTATGTCACGCTGCTGATGTCAGTGCTCTCTATCAAGGTGCTGCTGTTAGTGCTGTATGTCACGATGCTGGTGTTAGTGCTTTATGTCACGCTCCTGATGTCAGTGCTCTCTATCACGGTGCTGGTGTCAGATTACTCTATCACGGTGCAGGTGTCATTACTGTATGTCACGCTGCTGATGTCAGTGCTCTCTATCACGGTGCTGGTGTCAGATGACTCTATAACGGTGCAGGTGTCATTGCTGTATGTCACGCTGCTGGTGATCATCTCCTGCACCCTCTTCTTTGCCTACCCTGACCTTCCCTCTCCTCCATTGCCTTCATGTGCTCCACAGTCCTGAATTGTCACAACAATTTCACATATAAAAAAAGAATGCTTGTAGTTGTCGATCCCAGATTCACCTCATACATGTGTTATGTCATTGGCCATGTGGTGGGACTTTGTTTGCACAGCTATTAATTATTTTGTGGCTGCAAATTTGACCTGTAGGTTTGCAAAGTTCACCTCCCATTGAAGTCAATGGGGCCCGCCGCAAACGTTGCGGTTCGCGAACTATCGGCCGCGTTCGCGGTCCACGTTTGCGAAACGTCCCGTCGGAAGTTCGTCCATCACTAATTAGGACTACTTTGTCTTTATAATTCAGAAATTTCAATAGCATAGATCTGGGATGTCCTCCCTGTGGCGAGATTCTAAGTGGGATTCTATGTGCTCTTTCTATTGCAAATTGTTGTGAAAAAGTTTCTCTTCCACCTCTATAAACCATTTCTCCAGAAATACAATTGGATCCGAGCCTTCACATTTTTTCGGGAGACCTACCACCCTCACATTATCCCTGCGGAGTCTATTTTCCATTTCATCCAATTTTCTTTAGTTCTTGAACCTCATGATTTAGTGGGTACATCTCATCTTCAATCTGACTGATTCTCCCCTCGGCTGCTGTTATTCTATCGTCTGTCTTCTAAAGTTCGTGCCGCATCATAACTATTTCCTCTTTAATATCTTTTGTTTGATAACATAATTCAACCAACGACTGTTTGCAAGTATTAACTGCCCCCAACACCTCCTTTAATGTTGGTTCTCCTTCTCCTTCTACTGGGGGGACCAGCAGGGGGGTTATTTCAGGTTTTACAATTACCCCGACGTTCTTATTAGTTACACTCTTTGTCCCCGTTGTAGATGACCCTTGACTCTTTCTGTCTGTTAGTATTTTTGTTTGAGCCCCCTGGCCCCCCTTAGTTGGTGCATTATCTGGGGTATGAGCATACCTTTCCAGCTTTGCCGCCACTGCTGACGCCCCTGATACTGCAATAGGCTGGGACCCCTTCTCCTTATCTTTGTCTTTATCTTCAGCTGATCTCAGCGAGTCCCAACATTCTCCTGGCTGGCATGTTCCACCCCTCTCCTTCTTGCCGCCATATCTCTGCCCTGCTAGTATCCCTTCCTTGAGGTAAAAAAAAGGGAGAGGGGGAGGGGGGCAGATACTTTCCTTCTAAAAAATAAATTAAAAAAAAAGCAAAGGGGAGAGGAAAAAAGAAAAAAAGAAAAACCCTCTCTCTCCCTCCCTCCTTCCTCCCCTAGATCAGAGGCTATTAACAAACGATTGGCAGGGGAGAGAAAATAAATAAATAAAATACCAATAATCCCCACTCTGTTTTTTTTTCACTAGGCACAGTCAGTCCTTTCTCCTTTATTTGCTTTAGCCTAGCAGTAGCAACAGCGACAGTGACAGCAGCAGCACTGCCCACTAAGGAAATAGCTATATGTCCATATGTGTCCATGTACCTTAAGAAGCACCCATTTTGCTGCACTTCTTGCCTCCTCTCACCTCAATCACATTATCATCAGAGAATTTCAATAGGGTGTATTAAGTGCCAGTATGTGCCGGCTAACGGTGCGAGCATATAGGCGTCCTCCCTGCAGTGCTGTCTGCGATGCTGTCTCTCAGATACCCCCCGTATCCAGTGCCTGGTCCTGTTCTTATCTTATCATTAGATACACCATTACCGTATCTCCGCTCACTGTCCTCTCATTTCATCTCCGCTCAAGATCTCGTGGGATTTGCGGCTGCCGGGATCTCCCGCCGGTAAACACACAGCAAACCGCTACAGCCTCCACTGACCGACCAGATGCTTCTCCAGGAACAACACAGTGCAATCCAGGTACTCTTGGGGGCAAAAAAAGTCATTTAAGGAGTTTATAGAGAGCGTACAAGCTAGCGAAAGTCCGCTTTTCCTCCAGAGACTCCAGGGACATGCATGGGCTACATGGGCTATATCTCCATTGCTGTGCTAAGCTACCATCAGCATGCCATCAGCATGCCATCAGTATGCATACGGTGGGGTGAGAGCACACACCTCTCTCTCTCCTCACTCCTCACACACTGCCGCCACCATCACCATCTGGCCATGCCCCGTCTTCTCTTTTTTTTTTTTATGAAGGCATTGTCAAAAACTGTGTATGCGTTTTTATTTATTTTTTACACTTTTTTGGTGAATGGGTAGGGGAATTATATACCTTATTCTCATTCACTTGGGGGTGGAGCAGGATCTGGGGGCCCCCTTGTGAAAGGGGGCTTACAGATTCTGATAAGTCCCCTGCCTGCAGACCCCCACAGCCACAGCCCAGGATTGACAGGAGGAGGCCCTTGTCTCCATCAACATGGGAAAAAGTTATTTAGGTAAATCCCCCCTGCCCCAAAGCACCCCCCCCCCCATGTTTAGGGCATATGGCCTGGTATGGTTCAGGAATGGGGTGCTCATCCCCCTTCCTGGCCTGAGCTGCATGCTCAGATAAGGGTCTGGTATGAATTTTGGGGGCCCTCATGTTTTTTTTTTTTGGCATGGAGTTCCCCTTAAACTCCACATCAGGTACAGAGGGCCTAGTATGGATTGGGGGAGGACCCCTGCACCGTTTTTTAACATTTTTGTATTGCCAGCAATTGAAATGTCTTTTTTATTTTCTTTACAAATGTCAGTTTTGCTGCAGCAGGTTCTTTACATGGCACACATGCATCAGTTTTGTCAGGGCTCCGATCGCACTGTACGAGCGGATCGCCGTGCGCGCATGCGCACACACGCACCGTTAGGCAGCCCGGGCATCGGCGTGTGTGTGTGCGCCGCTGTGCACCTCAGGTGCGCGCGTGCGCAGCGTTAGCGTGCGCAGCGTTAGCGTGTGCAGCGTTAGCGTGCGCACGCTAGCACGGTTGGCACCACGGTTGGCACCAGTGGCCCTATTTAAAGGTACAGCTGCAGATGTTCTGTGCTGTTTGTCTGCAGCTAGTACCTGAAAACCCTGTTACTTGTCTGCTGATTACTGTTACCAACCTAGCTCTCGTTTGACTCTGCTAATCTCTCCTGCCCCAATCCTGACTTGCCTGACTTTGCTACGGACTTATTGCTGCTGAACCCCTGCCTGCTTTTGACTGTGCGTTGCCTACCATTCCTGCCTGATACCTGTCTGCTTGACCCAGTCTGCCTGACCTACCTTTGCCTGTGTCTAACGTTCTGGGTCCTTCCAGAATCCGCTGCTGCCATCCAGAGCCTTCTCTTACACAGATTGCCACTGGTCTACCTGCCCTGCCTTCTGCTGCCAGCTCTGCCAGCCATCTCCTGTGCCTTCCACCTGCTCCTGCAGTTCCAGCATCTAGAGGATCACCTATCCTGCCTGCATCACCTGCTGCATCCAGCCCAGACGCTCCTACCCCGCTGCGCTCATGTACCACTGTTCTCACTCCAGTGGGACTTGAACCAGAGCCGTAAGAGAGGTCTTCTCCCGTCAAGTCAGGCTCACCACCCAGGTACCTAACAACTTTACAGGCAGACTAGGGATACCCCAACCGTGTTTAAAGGAAATTTACATTTTTAAAGTTTCACTTTAAACATCACTAAAATCACTGCTGCTTTGCCATTGATAGTTTCAAAAATAATAATTAAAAAAAAGTTTTTGCATTGTATAAAAAAATGAAAAATATTGTGAGGTCCCTCCTATGCATACCAGGCACTTTGGGGGACCCCCCAGGCCAGGAAAGGGGGGGCAAGCAAGTGCCACCCCTCCTGAACCATGCTAGGCTACATGCCCAGAACATGGGAGGTGCTTTGGGGCAGGAGGGGCTGTGACCCCACCACAAAGCACATTGTCCCCATTTTGATGGGGAAAAGGGCCTCTTCCCGAGAACCCTGGGCAATAGTTGTGGGGGTCTGCGGGCAGGGGGATCATGTGAATCTGTAAACTTCTTTAACAATGGGGCCCCCAGATCCCACACAGCCCTATGTGAATGAGTTTGCGGTGCATTGTACCCCTACTTATTCACCAAAATAAGTGTAAAAAAAAAAGTTTTTGACAAAAAACAAACAAACAATGTCCCTCAATGTAGATACATCATCAATCACAACAACGCCAGTTGGCCTGACATCACCAGGTGGCCCCTTACCTATATAAGAACTATATAAGAACTGTCAAATGGCAAAGCAGGTACAGTAGATGGCAGTTAGCCTTCATCGCATGCATAGTGTTGTTTTTTTCTTTTTGGCTCTGGCAGTGGCGGTGGGCGCCGTGATTATCAAAGGATCTACATCATTTATTTATTTTTTTTACCACTTCCCACCTGCCATATAGCAGAAGGACATGCGTAAAGTGGTTAAGTTATCCTGACTGGACGTCATATGATATCCAGGAGGATAAGCCACGATCGTGCGCCTGCGGGGGTGTGCAGCGCAGCAATTTCTTGGTGTGGTGTGTCAGTCTGACACACTGCATAATTGATCTTGGTAAAGAGCCTCTTATGTAGGTTCTTTACCATGTGATCAGCTGTGTCCACTTACAGCTGATCACAGCATAAACAGGAAGAGCCCTTTTGTCCACTTAAGCTGACAGATGTGAGTAGAGGAGAGAAGATTGGCTGCTTTCCTGACAGGGAGGTCTGCGCTGATACATTATCAGATTATCAGTGCACCCCCCCAGGATGCCCACCTGTGCCCATCAGGGATGCCCACCCAGGACACAAGGTATGCCCACCCATGACCAACAGGATCGACGAACAGTACCCATTAGAGGTGTCAATCAGCACCCATCAGTAATGCCTGTCAGTGCCGTGCCTCCTCATCAGAGCTGCCTATCAGAGATATCTATCAGTGCTAACCAATGCCCATCAATGCCACCTATCAGTGCCCATCCGTGCCGCCTATAAGTGCCCATCAGTGCCACCTATAAGTGCCCATCAGTGAGGCCTTTCATGGGCAATTAGTTTTGGCTATCAGTGCCTATCAATGCCACCTATGAGTGCCCATCAGTGCTGCCTATCAATGGCCATCAGTGCCACCTATCAGTGCCCAGTGCCACCTATCAGTAACTGCATATTAGTGTCTCATCATCAGTGACCATGAGCGCTACCTCATCAGTGCCACCTCATTAAAGCGGTTGTATAGTCTATTTGTTTTACTTTTACCTACAGGTAAGTGATGATAGCACAGGAGTGATGATATCGCTGCTCCGGCCACTCACATCGCTGGAGCCATGATATCCAGAAGACATGCTGAAGGAATATGTCAGCTCCCTCGGCGTGTAATGGGCGAGATGTTGGGGCCTCGTTCTAAGGTAAGTATTTCATAATGAGCTAGTATGTACTGCTCATTATGCCTTTTCCCTTACAGGTATGAAAAAAAAAAATTCTGTGGGTTTACTACCACTTTAATGCCACTTAATCAGTGCCGTGCAGCGAGGGCATGTGGCCTGGTATGGGTCGGGGAGCGCATATGGCCTGGCCTGCCGGGCTGCATGCTCAGATAAGGGTCTGGTAAGGATTTTTTGCCATGGGGTTCCCCTTAAAATCCAAACCAGACCAAAAAGGGCCTTGTATGGATTGGGAGAAGACCCCATGCCTTTTTTTTCACTTTTTTCTATTGCCAGTAATGTTTTTTTCTCATTCAGCTATCAGCGGATAAGCTCATTGACAACTGATGACTCATCCATTGTTAAAGATGCAGTGGCTGGCTTCCTGGCCCCACTTCTTAATAGGGATAGGCAAACGGTTTGGCCTGAGCATGAGTTGGGGCCGAACGTCTGTTGTTCAGATGTTCTGCAAACACCGAACAATATGCGGTGTTCGGTGCAAATTCGAAAGCCGTCGGAACACGTTAAAGTCTATGGGACACCAACATGAAAAATCAAGGGGTTACAATAGCAGATTCCACCTACAAGTTAGCTGCTTTCGCGGATGACATCCTCCTCTTCCTGACTGACCCCCATACGTCTCTTCACAGGTTGCCAGGTTGCGTGCTCAGATAAGGGCCTGGTATTGATTTTAGGGGGACCCTCCCCCCACAATTTTTTTAAAATTTTGGTTTGTGGTTCCTCTTAATATTCGTACCAGGCCGAAAGGGCCTGGTAATGGATTGGGGGGGGGGGGGGGCATGCTCTTTTTTTCAATGAGTTTTATCTATATTGCTGAGACCTAACAATTCATTACAGCCACGATCAGTTTTAAATGACAATTTTTTCCTTTAGAAATGCAATTTTGCTGTGGTACTGTTCTATACACGGAAAAAAAATGTGCCACTTCACAGGCATACTATAGACACTCCCCAGGCATGACATTTAAAGGAATATTTCATTTTTATTGTTTCACTTAAATGTAACAAATAATATCGTGCTGCTCTTAGTGTACAGCAGCTAACACAGCTAACACAGCAAATTAGATAAATAGCAGAGGAAAACAAATAGTGCAGCTCTCTAAAAATACATATTGTGACACATGTATCAAATGGCAGGTAATGAGCCCAATTCGAACTAATACATAAAAAGAAAAAACATGTGCAAAAATAGTATACAATGTGACTGATAATAAATGTCCAAATAGTCTGGGTGACACTTGTGCAAAATATAATGCAAAACTTGATGTGAATGTCCAATATTTCACTTTTATTGTTTCACTTTAAGCATTAAAAAAAAATCACTGCTCCCAAAAAAATTTCAGTTTAAAAAAAAAATGTTTTGCATTAATACATGTCCCCTGGGGCAGGGCCTGGGTCCCCAAACACTTGTTATGACAATAACTTGCATATAAGTCTTTAAAATTAGCACTTTTGATTATTCATGTTTGTGTCCCATAGACTTTAACGGTGTTCGTGTGTTCTGCCAAATTATTTGCCTGTTCAGTATGTTCTGGTGCGAACTGACTCCAGGGGGTATTTGGCTCATCCCTACTCCTTAACAACAGCTATTCACTGTGCCCTGGTCGAGCAAAGCTTTGCCCAGCCAGGGCTTAGAATGTACTGTGCAGCGCATTTACTCAATGACACATATAAGTTTCATTTATCCTAACATTGACATGTCTCATTGGCAAGTGTATCACACAGCTCCTGCTATGTGATACAAAGCAATTAGCATACATTTTTTTGAAAGCTGCTAGTTGTTGGTAATAGCAACCGAGGGAATGGAAGTAAGGGGAGGGGAGCTGAATTTAAGAGATGCATCCTAAAATAATTGAACTTTATGAATTGTTTTAGGACACACAGTATTTCTTACTTTCAAAATCCTTAAAGGGTTTGTAAAGCGAAAAATATTATCTCCTAACTAGCTTCCTTTTACCTAATGCAGTACTCATTCACTAACCTCTTCCATCGATTTCCCTTGCAATTGCCCTTTTTTCTTCATTGAAATCCTCACTTCCTGTTACTCTGTATGTAACTACACACCATCAGGCGAGCCGTTCTGCCTGATGGTGAGTGTCATGCTCACCTCAACCCTTGGACTACAGGAGTGAGTCAGGATGCTTACTATGTTGAACATAGAGACACAATGGCTGTGTGTTAGTGGGCGTATATATCACACAGCAGCGCCGCCTCCCTTGGCTTAGCTTTTATTCTTCACTGCGTGGAGATTTGGAATCCTATGCTTGGCTATTGGAAAGTACAGCAGCACGACTATTGGAAAGTACAGCAGCAACATCAAAACATTTTGTCAAAAAGCAAGGTAATGTTAAATCAATCCTTATAGTTGCCTAATAGCCTATAATACAACTGAAAATGTTAATATTGTTCATAAAAGATAGTAAAGTCTGTTTAGATTGGTGTCTTCACTATATGCAATCACAAGCATGCATTGTGTGTCTGCTCATCCTAGCAAAATACCAACAAAAACGCCCTCTCCCCCTCAACATTGCCTAAGCTGTAATATTAAATTTTCTTTTATTGTTTTTACAAAATTTGAAATGTGGTACTAGATTGCAGCATTGGACACTGTTATAACAACACGCATGCCCTTAAATTATACCAGTCATCTGTATTGTTTATACTAAATTATTATTTAATTATTTATTATTTTAATTATTAGTATTGTTTTTTTTTGTTTTGTTTTTTTGTTTTTGTATCAACTATGCCCTTATTGTAATTTATAAATTAATGTAAAACATTTGTCTTGAATTTATACTAGTTGAATAATAACCTGATTTGCAAATATTAACATTGTGAATGGATGAAATAGCCATGCTGCGTGGGCTGGGGAGGCGGGAATGGGCGGCATGTGGATGAGAACTTTGCTCGTTCTCATAAGGCGCAAAAAAAAGGCTCTGCCCATGCACGTTGCCGCTAAGCGTAATGGGAACTGTAGTTCCGTTATTGCTGTGACGTCACTGTAGTGCACGCACATCACAAACCAGGAAATACAGCATACTAACTATACCGCAAAGCCGGAGGATGATTTATAAGCACTATTTAAACAGGTATCTTATTTTTTTCAATGAAAATAATTACTTTTTTTGATATAAGCACCTGGCAAGGAATAATTTTAGGGAAAAACAAGTTGTTAAAGGATGAGTTCACTTTAAAAAAAAAAAATAATTAAATGCACATTTTTTTGCAGGTAAAAAAAATGTGCATTTATATATATTTTTTGAAACCTGTAAAGCATTGCACCATGCCATGCAGGTCTCCAGCAGATCTACCACTGCATCTGCTTGCCCATACATCCTGTACAGGTAAGCAGATATAATTTGACAGGAAGCAGGAATGAAATACCACCGCGCTCCACAGGGCTATGGTAGTTCATTGAAAACTACAATCTGACAGCTGCAAAGGACAGAGCGCACAGCAAAACAGACCGACGAGCGTGTCGCTCGGGTGTAGGCGTCACTTCCGCTCGTCGGTCTGTTTTGCTGTGCGCTCTGTCCTTCTCTACCTTTGTGAGTAGTTTGCTATTTGTTTAATAAAATCAATATTATTTTAATCTACTACACTATGGTGGACTCTATCTATTCCTTGAGTGTATATGCTGATAGTATCCACGGAGGAATCTGATGGTTGACGGTGACGCTAGAGAAGTGTGAAGTTCCCCCCCTGTCCATCTCCTGAATTCAAGTGTTTCTTATAAAAGGCTATTTTTGCTGTATACCTTACAGCAGTAAGGTAATTACCTGGTGTGACCAGCACTAACACATGAAAACCACCTGAACGGAGAGAGTTGGCATGGCACTGTGAACACACAACTGCACTATTTTATTTGGTTGTGATATTTCACCTTAATATTCACAATTGGACTATGTATGGGTCACTCTAATTAAACCCAATTTTTTTGGGGATTTTTTATATTTTTTGCTGTATGCACTTTATTATTCTATACTATATGTTTTATCACAGCATCACTGTCGTTGATATTTGAATTACTTGCATATTATTTTGAAGTTTTTTAATAATTTTGATATGCTATGCACAGATGCACAATGTTTTGCAGGACAATTTCATGGGTCAGATGGTAAACGCACCTAGAAACATCACGAGCATGAGAGCCAGAACAGACTGGTTATTGACTCATCAATGAATGCGTAGAAAACTTGATATTGAATCCAGTTAAGGGGAGTTAGAAAGACATTCATCCTGTTTCAACTTTGTCCTTTCTTTTTTTCATGTGAGCTTTTTTATAAAGGTAAGAAAGGTTTTTTGACATGTCCAAATATAAAGAAAATTGTTACCCTCATTTACAGACATAACATAACGAGTAGTGCTGTGCTGTATAAACAATAAAATAAAGTGCAAAAAGTGCTCTAAAGTAAATATACTAAAAATTCACTGATAATAGGGATAAATGCATAGGTGTGAATACAGCCTAAGAAGCCATCTGTCACCAGCACTTCACCATAGAAAGTGATCACCAGCACTTTTTATTTATTTATTGATATAAAGCCACTATTAAAGCTGCACCATATTATAAATCTGGAAAAGGAACTTTTTTCACGAACACATTTATTCACCTTTATTGATTATTTATATTCTATCTGTTTTTTTTTATATTTTTTGTCTTTATTTTATTTTATTTTATATTTTATTTGATTATCTCACTGCATCGATTTATTATCACTTACATTGACCTATCTAGGATCAATAATGACCTATATCTGATCTATGCACTTTACTACATATTTGAACTTATATGTGTCTATTGACATGCACTTTATCTTGTGCTGAATTTCACATGCACTTTATCTCGTGTTGAAGTTTACACGTGTTGCCTTTTATCAGTGCATTTTTAGTATATTTACTTCAGAGCATTTTTTGCACTTTATTTTATTGTTTATACAGTGCAGCACTACTTTTTATTTTATCTGTTCACTTGGTTATTGGCACTTGTTCGAAGCGGTATTTGCTTTATTCATTTGGTTGGTGCAGGGATATTTGTTACCTTATCATTTACAGACATATTGTCAAATCTAGGGGATTAAGAAATGCATTTCAAGCTGTACATTAGAACGGTATACAATTTATTTGTAGTCATCTGAGAGACATTTGCTATGCTACCTTTTTTTCATATGTACTGTGTTAATTTGAAAAACAGACATATTCATTTAATATAGGCGGACACCCGACCCTCCATCAATAATTGACTGGTTTAATCGGATTGACGCAATCATGACAATGGAAGACCTTATACACCAAGCACATGATACCCCTGCAAAATTCACGACCGTTTGGGCCTGTTGGATTCATTTCAAAACCACAGATCCCTACAAAAGTATTATTCGGAACAGCCCTCCATGAACACTAGTGCAAACTATTTTCATGACATTGTTTTACTGTACTGTGAAAGGCGCTTTACTGTACACACCTACACTACTTTTATATTAACTCTTAAGATATATTTTGTAATGTCATAATATGCTATAATTAGATTTGTCTTAATTTACAGGGCCGTTCGGCCTTTGTTTTTTCTGATCTTTAGTTGTGTTCCCTGATCTTTCCGTTTTATTCTTTCTGTACATTGACATAACTATATGTTCGGCAGCGGCTGCGTCCGCTGAAGTCTAGTGTTATCTCTTAACCTGACCAATTGCTGTTGTTTATAAGCTGTTTTGCGTGCTTGTACTGACTTGTATTCTTTAATAAAAATTATTATTAATAAAAAAAATAAAGGGGACAAATTACAGAAAAAAAAAAAAAAATTCATTTAATATATGTCAGGATTGTTTATCATTTCACGCAAAATAAGGCCATCTGTTCTTAACAGCTTGCTAGCAATGGATTGCAGACTATCCCAAAATGGCCACCGCATTTTAACTATATGGGTCAGAGAGTCCAAACACTGATTTTACAGAAACGACACACTGGGTGAGATCTACTAAAGCTGGAGCACTCAGAATTTGGTGCAGCTGTGCATGGTAGCCAATCAGCTTCTAACATCAGCTTGTTCAATTAAACTTGTCAATAAAGCATTGAAGATGATTGGTTTCTTTGCAGAGCTGCACCATATTTTGCATGGTCCAGTTTTAGTTAACCCCCGAACTGTGTGACACCAGTAAATTACAATTAAGAATGTGAGCATAGCTCTATGTGTGCATAGGACTTAATGAAATAGTTTTGATATTGGCCTGTACTCCATTATGGCTGTCATATAGATTTTCAGCAACATAAAACACAGTTATGCTATGAATATTTATTATAATAAAAGCTTTTGGAGGTGTGACTTGGTGCACACATGGGATGGTTGCATGTTAGGAATGCTCTGTGAACCCAGCAAGTTCTTCGCACTTTCTATCACTTGAAAGTCGAAAAATGGGCAAAAGCTCAAAAGAGACTCCTGCTGCAAAGCCCTCTCAGAAAGACCTGTCAGCTTCTCAAACCAAGGGATATTAAATGTATTCAGCTTTCAAAACCTCTGAACATCCTCTCAAGATTGCACCACTTTCAATAAAATATGAATCTGGTGAGAACTCAAATCCTCATCTGATTGGACCCAAGACCTTGAACTGAAATCAGCCAAGAATTTTCAACTGTATTGCTAAAGACTATAAATATGCAATGTCAGCAAGCCAACCCCTACCCCCCAGAGCCCTGGCTTCCAGGCCAAGGTGCTTGTCACCACCTGAGCCTTACCTGCTACCCCCCACCCCACATGCTGTGCTTGTGTGTTCTTTCTGGGGGATTTTAATTATCCAGACATAGACTGGGTGGAATGAACCGCTCATTCATCTAAGGCTTGCCAGTTCCAAAATGTTTTGCAGGACAATTTCATGGGTCAGATGGTAAACGCACCTAGAAACATCACGAGCATGAGAGCCAGAACAGGGACATGTGTGTAAGCACACAAATCCCTGTTCTGTGAGGAGAGGAGAAACAGATTGTGTGTTCATACTAGCTAGGAACAATGATCTGTTATCTCCTCAGTCCCATCCCCCTACAGTCAGAACACACATGAGGGAACACAGTTAACCCCTTGATTGCCCCCAGCGTTAATCCCTTTCCTGCCAGTGACATTTACACAGCAATCAGTGCATTTTTATAGCACCGATCGCTGTATGATTGCCAATGGTCCAAAAAATGTGTCAAAAGTAGGGATGAGTTCTGCTGGTTCGCAGCAGAACATGCGAACAGGCAAAAAATTAGTTCGAACATGTGAACACCATTAAAGCGTATGGGACACGAACATGAAAAATCAATAGTGCTCATTTTAAAGGCGTATATGCATGGTATTGTCATAAAAAGTGTTTGGGGACCTGGGTCCTGCCCCAGAGGACACGTATGAATGCAAAAAAAAGAGCAGTGATTTTAATAATGCTTAAAGTGAAACATTAAGCCCCCTCCCACACGGTCGGAGATTCCGACAACCAAATCCGTCAGATTTTGTCAGATGGATTTTTTTCCGAAACTGTTGTATACACACGGTCAGACAAAGTTGTCGGAAAATCCGACGTGATGACGTTATTTCGTTACGACGGGACTATGTTCACGCTAGTAGCCAATAGCCTTGGTGTAGGAATTTGATCTGAGCATGCGTGCCATTTTGTCCGATCGGAATTCTCTACACATGATCGGAGTATGTCCGATCGGAGCATTTTGTCGGAAAATATTTCCGGCAAGTTGGAAAAGTTGGTCCGACGGATATTCCAACGGAAACAGTCCGATGCAGACCACACACAGTCGGAATATATTCGACAAAACGCTCCGATCGGACACATTCCAACGGAATCTCCGACCGTGTGTACAAGGGCTAAAAGTGAAATATCCCTTTAAATTTCATACCTGGGGGTGTCTATAGTTTGCCTGTAAAGTGGCGTCTGTTTCCCGTGTTTAGAACAGTCCAAGAGCTAAATTACATTTCTAAAGGAGAAAAGTCATTTTAAAAGTACTCATGTCTATAATGAGTCCCGGCAATACACATAAAAGTCATAAAAAAAAAACAGCATGCTATCAACACTTTTTTTAAACTCAGTAAATGTTCCTTCCTTAAAGGAAAAAGAACTATCTTTGCTTAACTCACCAATCCTACCGAAAGAGATTCTTTACACTATACATACCTTACCAAAAAACAAATCTCCTGGAACAGATGGATTTTCTGCAGAATATTATACTGCGTTTTCGCAAACTCTGGTCCAATACCTGGGCACTTTGCTGAACAGTGTTGCCTCCTCGACCTCATTCCCTGAGGAAATGTTACAATCGACTATTATCACTTTGCCAAAGCCAGTTAAGAAGCCAGATTATCCTCAAAATTTCAGACCCATCTCACTCCAAAGCATGGACTTAAAAATCTATGCCAAGATCTTAGCAAATAGATTAGCTAAAATTACCCCTAATTTAGTGAAAGCTGACCAGGTGGGCGTTGTCAGAGGTAGACAAGCTCCAGATGGCACTAGACAGCTATTTAACCTCCTACATATAGTAGAAAGTAGGAAAACACTTGCAGCAATTTTAGCGTTGGCAGCAGAGATGGCTTTTGACAGGGTCCACTGGGGCTATCTCATAGCGACCCTGCAAAAGTTTGGTCTCCAAGGAACAATCCTGTCTGCAATCTCTGCTCTACATACCACACCCTCAGCTAGAATTTTCTCATCCAACGCCCTCTCTGATAAATTCTTTATCGCGTATGGAACCCACCAAGGCTGCCCATTTTACTCTAATAATGAAGCCTTTGGTGGAGGCCATTAGGGCGGACAATGGAATTTAAGGGGATCAATGTTGCAAACCACATACATAAGGCCTTTTCGCTGAAGATGCGATTTTAACAATTACCAATCCAGCTCTTCCCTGGCCAGCCTACACATATTATTGCAAGAATATGGTGCAGTGTCTTATTATAAGTTTAATGTTACAAAATCTTGTCTATTACCCGTTAACTTATCTAAACAACAAGTATCCCCTTTAAAAGAAATGTACCCATGTCAATGGATGACCAAATCAATCCCTTATCTGGGCATCAAATTAACCTCTCCAACATCTCTTATGTATTCAGTGAATTTCCCTGCCCTAATACAAACTGTCAAAAATTGCTTACAACATATAGCCTCCTATGAACTCTCTTGGTTAGGCAGAATAGCCACTATCAAAATAACCCTCCTACCTAAACTAATTTACTATTTTAGAACCATACCGATTTGCTTACCAAAATCCTTTTTAAGCCTTATCGAAAAATTATTTAGACAATTTATATGGAAAAGCAAAATTTCCAAAATATCCTTCTCAATTATCCAAAAACATAGGTCCAATGGTGGAACAGGATTCCCTAACATACGTAACTATTATAGAGCAGCAATACTAGATCAAAGGAAAGCTTGGTTTCACAAGGACTCCACAAATCTTTGGGTTCAAATAGAAAAATCCATATTACAAAATGAGACCTCCCTTCCTTACCACCCTGTTTCCCTGAAAATAAGACCTAGCGTGATTGTCGGTGATGGCTGCAATATAAGCCCTGCCCCCCAAATAAGCCCTACCCTCTTTCCCCAAAAATAAGCCCTACCCTGAAAATAAGACCTACAAGGACTTTAACTAGAGCTTATTTGGGGGTAGGGCTTATATTGCAGCCATTACCAACAATCACACTGGTCTTATTTTTGGGCAAACAGGGTATTAGCCAAGCTAACAAACATACCTTTAATATGCCCCATATTTCCTTCCATTATGACTACAATCTGCCTGGGAAACATTCCATCTTAATATAGATCCTGAATCTAAATCCAACCAGGAGATTACCAATTTTCGATTATATGAATAATTTAAAAACAAATGGCGTGCAGTCCCCCAAAAATCCATACCAGACCCTTAACAGGCAGGTTGCAGGAAAAGAGGGGGGGAGAGAGAGCGTTCCCCCTCCTGAACCGTACCAGGCCACCTGCCCTCAACATGGGGAGGGTGCTTTGGGGTAGCCTCCAAAGCACCTTCTCCCCATGTTGATGGGGAGAAGGAGCTCATTCCCACAACCCTTTCCCAGTGGTTGTGGGGGTCTGCGGGTGGGGGTCTTATCGGAATCTGGAAGCCCTATTTAACAAGGGTACCCCCATATCCCGACCCCCCGTGTGAAATGGTAACGGGGTACAAATGTACCCCGACCATTTCATAAAAATGTGTGAGAATGGTAAAAAAAACACAAGACATGGCTTGGGACAATTCCTCTATTAAAAAAATAAATAAATAAAAGTGTCCCACAAGGTCCATTCATCTCCTCCTTCTCTCCCTCTGACGGACAAAATAGAAAAAAAAGCCGCACGCCAACACGTTCTGCCTCCATGGGAGGCACCCACTGTAATGACCGCCTCTCAGGTGACAGCTCTTTTATAACTTTATAACTTGTGTTGTGCTTTATATTTTGCCTAAAACATCAATGATGTTTTTGAGTCTTTTTTCAACATCATTGATGTCTTCCTTGATCTTCTGTAAATCCAGATTTCACACCATGATCTCCCCAATGAGGACGTGTGCACTTGCACTTGTGAAATTATATTCTTCTTCCACAACAACCACATCACCTAAAATAAAATAAAACACCATGTATTATAAATATGCAGGCATACATCTATTACCTGAAGCTGTGGTCTCAGACACTCGCCTGTTGCGGTCACTATTTTGCCCAATTCATAAACCTCTCCTTCCTCTACATCCTCAGGTTGTGGTTTTGTGATTTCCCCTTCTTTAGGAGGTTGTGGGTCCCTGGTGTCCTCTGACATCCTGATTCTTTTCTCCCCTGTGTGAATAAAAAATAGGTATACTTAGCACACAGATATTTGAGGCAAGTAATAGGAATATGAAACATTACTTGAAGTTAAGGATGAACCGAACACCCCCCTGTTCGGTTCACACCAGAACCTGCGAACAGACCTAAACTTTGTGTGAACTTTAGAACCCTATTAAAGTCTATGGGACTTGAACGTTCAAAATCTAAAGTGCTAATTTTAAAGGCTAATATGCAAGTTACTGTCCTAAAAAGTGTTTGGGGACCTGGGTCCTGCCCCAGGGGACATGGATCAATGCAAAAAAAAGTTTTAAAAACCAAAGTTTTTTCAGGAGCAGTGATTTTAATAATGATTAAAGTGAAACAATAAAAGTGTAATATTCCTTTAAATTTCGTACCTGGGGGGTGTCTATAGTATGCCTGTGAAGGGGTGCATGTTTCCCGTGCTTAGAACTGTCCCTGCACAAAGTGTCATTTCGCAAGGAAAAAAAGTCTTTTAAAATCACTTACGACTAAAAAGTAAAGTAAACAGTAAAGAAAAGCACATGGAGCAGCACAAAGGTAATAATGCTTTTCTTTACTGTTTACTTTACTTTTTAGGTACAATTTTAACTTGGGGCATCAGTGGCCTATACTGCTTAGAGATTGAGGCCTATATTGGGGCAAGATTATGCAAGTTTAGTCTGACATTGGGGTTTGTCTTTTGTTGTGTCTTGCAGCTAAAATGAATTGATTCAACGATCATGATTTCCTCCCCCAATTCATTGATTCATTGATTTGTACAGAGAACTGTCCTGTCTGTGGCAGACAAAGCACCCCTTTTATACAAATTGACTAAAGAGGAAGGCAGCACTGGATAAATTGATGGAATTTGTTAAGCTGCAGATCCCCATGGCAGACATCAACTATTTGAAGTGCAGAATTGGTGGCCTGAGAAGCACATATAATAGGGAATGCAAGAAGGTCCATTCCCAGAGATCAGGAGCAGCAGCAGATGACATTTATGTCCCCAGGCTCTGCACTACGACAGACTGTGATTTCTGTCAGACCAGACTGAAATCAGGCCATAATTTTCAACTCTTCCTTCCACTCTTCTTTCCACTCCATCTGAGGCTTCCAATGTACAACCTGGGCCTTCCCCCTAGGAATACGATGTGGAGGAACCCAGCTTGAGTCAGGTATAGCATCGTTCAACATATTTCACAAAATTGTGTGTGATTGGTGAACATTAAACTAAAACTATGTCCCTTTTTCATACACAGGACATCCTCAGCCAGGAGGAGACTGTAGAGAGTGACAGCCAGGAGGTGGCAGGGTCCAGTAGCCTGACTGAATACCAGGTCTCTCCCCTCTGCCTTAAAAAAAAAAGGCCCAGAAAGGGGAGGAGAGTGGAGGAGTCAGCACTTGGGTTAATTCGGCAGGATTATGTGGCCCTCAGAATCCCCCCAGTCTTCTTGAGGCCTATGCCTGCATGACTACCAACTCTAACACCAAAGCCACAGCCTGGAAGCAAGCATGGAAAGAAGCATGTAAGGAAGACAAGAGAGTGAAGGTATGGGTTCGGTCTGGTCTGGTAAAAGACGCAGGCTGTTGTACGCTTAGGGACATATGTCACCTGCTGCTGTTCCTGATCTCTTGGAGTCCTGGACTGAATTGTGTTCCCTATTAAATGGACTGCTCAGGCTCCCAATTTTGCCTAAGAAATAATTGTGTGCCCTAGGGTACAAAGGCTTTGCCAATTTCACCAGTTTATCCAGCATTGCCTTGCTCTTTATTTTGTTATGACTCCTAATAAATGTCAATTTTGTTGTCTAAAATCATTGGCTATGTGTTACAATTAAAAAAAGGACAGTTTGTTTGTGAGTAAGCAGGTAAATTTCAAAAAGACAATGTCAAATTAACATGGGACTTCAAAACCAACCAATCTCCTTCAGGTTAAAAAATACAAGATAATAATGGTGTTGTGGTAACTTGACACACAAAATGAAAAAAAAAATATTATGGAAATCACTAGAAAAAAATAAAAAACAGGAGATCTTGTTTAAAAACAAAGGAGATTACTATAAACAAAAAATAAAAACAATATTCTGGTGATCTGGCGAAAAAAATATATATTCATGAGGTCACAAGAAATAATAAAGAAATCAGTTTGTCAGAACTCTGTGTGAACATCAGCTGCAAAACAACTTCATAATTCTAGCTCTATAAAGAAGAGAATGCGGTGCCTTGAAATATTTCAAAATTTGCGGCGTGACGAATGTGCTATCTTCATTACGAATGCTAGTTTTACCAGACAGAGCGCTTCCATATAATACTTGATTCGGAGCTCTGAATTTCTGATTTGGAAAATTTGAGATCCAGCTCTCAAATTTTTGTTGTCGAAAATTACAACAAAAAATGTCCGATGGAGCCTACACACGGTCGGAATTTCTGACAACAAGCTCCCATCAAACATTTGTTGTCAGAAAATCCAATCGTGTTTCACTTCCAGAGGCATTTTTGTATTATTGGCATACATGTTTAAAACATTATTTTAGGCTTAAAGATTAGTTAAAACCCCCAAACATTCACTGACTTGAGTTGGGATATCTTGGAGTCCATTGTGGTTGGCTCGAGCGAATCCAACCCTCTTCTTTCCTTCTTCTTTTACTACCTTCTTTCAATTTTTTATCTTTCTTTTTTCCTCTTCTGTTACTTTTTTCTCTGATGTGTATTGAATGAAATACAAATACAAATACATTCTAATAAGTCTGAATATTTGTTATAGATTTGTTATTTAAATTTTTGGAATATTGCACTATGCCAAAGGAAACACTTATTTAACATTATAAAGCCCACCGAGACCTATAATTTTATAACTCTCTGATAGTGTTGGTTTTCATTTGTTTTTGTTTATCCTTTCACTATCCTTTCACTACACATCTGCAATCCTGAGGTATGATGAGAGTAACATGTTCATTGTATTATGGCAGCTTGCTCTGTTATACCTATCTATATCCGGTTCCGGACCAGCGCACGCCAATGTACGTCGGCAGAATGGCACGGGCAGGCATATTGGCGTACAGGTACGTCGAATCTTTAATGCCGCCCTCGCATGCCAGTCGGGACCCCCGTGAGTCCGGTCGCAGGTCCCGTGGACTCAATCACCGCAGGCATACCCGCGATCGTCTCACGGGGTGGCTGAACGGAGAAATGCTGTTGTAAACAGCATTTCCCTGTTCTGCCTAGCAACTAGTGACGCTGATCTCTGCTCCATGTGATTGGAGCAGAGATCAGTGTTCACTAAATGAAAGCCCAACCCCCCCACAGTTAGTAAAACACCCCTAGGAACACTTAACCCCTACACTGCCACCCACTGGTTAACCCCTTCACTGCCAGTGTCATTTACACAGGAATCACTGCATTTATATAGCAGTGATTGCTGTATAAATGACAATGGTCCCAAAAATGTGTCAAAAATGTCCGATGTGTCACCCATAATGTCGCAGTCACAATAAAAATCGCTGATCGCCGCCATTACTAGTAAAAAAAAATTATTAATAAAAATGCCATAAAACTATCCCCTATTTTGTAAACGCAATAACTTTTGCGCCAACCAATCAATAATCTCTTATTGCGATTTTTTTTACCAAAAATATGTAGAAGAATACGTATCGGCCTAAACTGAGGGAAAAAATGTTTTTTTATATATTTTTGGGGGGTATATATTATAACAAAAAGTAAAAAATAATGCGTTTTTTTCAAAATTGTCGCTCTATTTTTGTTTATATCGCAAAAAAATAAAAACCGCAGAGGTGATCAAATACCACCAAAAGAAAGCTCTATTTGTGGGAAAAAAAGGACATCAATTTTGTTTGGGAGCCACATCGCATGACCGTGCAATTGTCAGTTAAAGCGACGCAGTGCCGAATCGCAAAAAGTGGTCTGGTCTTTGACCAGCAAAATGGTCCGGGGCTGAAGTGGTTAAGTAGATGGATCCGGTTAACTATCTGGTTACCAGCTATACATAAATCTAACTCAAATATATGTCACCATGACAAGCACGATTGTATTGTTGAACTAATGCTCTTGAAATTGTCTTCATGCTCCTTTAAAAACCTCTGCAATAAACATGATTGAAGCAGAAAACCCCCAAACATTATATATATTCTGAAAGCAGATATCTTGGAGAATAAATCAGTGGTAGTTCCAATTTTTCATAATGACATAGTTACATAGTAGGTGAAGTTGAAAAAAGACACCTTGTACGTTGCCCTTTAAGAGGTGGCCGCGGCAAGCTCCATGAGTCAGATCGCGGGTTGAAAAGAGTTGAAAAAAGACACAAGTCCATCAAGTCCAACCTATGTGTGTGATTATATGTCAGTTTTACATTCTATATCCCTGTATGCTGTGTTCATTCATGTGCTAATCTAATCGTTTTTTGAACTTTTTTTGATGCTTCTCACTGAGACCACCACCTCAGCGCTCCTACAGTACAGAACATCCTTGCCGCTCTTACATCCTTGCCACTTTTACAGTAAAAAACCCTCTACATAGTTTAAGGTTAAACCTATTTTCTTCTAATTTTAGTGAATGGCCAAGTGTCTTATTAAATTCCCTTTATGCGGAAAAGTTTTATCCCTATTGTGGGGTCACCAGTATGGTATTTGTAAATTGAAATCATATCCCCTCTCAAGCGTCTGTTCTCCAGAGAGAACCAGTTCAGTGCTCATAACCTTTCCTCATAACTAGTGTCCTCCAGACCCTTTATTAGTTTTGTGGCTCTTCTCTGAACTCTCTCCAGTTCCAGCACATCCTTCCTGAGGACTGGTGCTCAGAACTGGACAGCATAATCCAGGTGCAGCCAGACCAGAGTCTTGTAGAGTAGGAGAATTATCATTTTATCTCTGAGGTTGATCCCCTTTTTAAATTCAATGCCTTTGTCATCTCCCCATCCTTTGTAACCAGATGTCCTTGCTCATTCTTTATGGGGCCAATATAGTCTGTCCTCCTTTTTTACTGTTTACATACTTAAAGAATTTTTTGGGGATTTTTTTTGCTCTCCTCCGCTATGTGTCTTTCGTGTTCTATCTTAGCCACCCTAATTGCACCCTTGCATTTCTTGTTGCATTCTTTATAAAGTCTGAATGCTGATGATGATCCTAAAACCATGTCTTTTTTGAAGGCCTTCTCCTTTGCTGTTATAAACATTTTTACATTGGAGTTAAGCCATCCAGGGCTTTTGTTCGCTCTTTTAAATGTATTACCCAATGGGATATATTGGCTAATGCCCTTATTTAATACGCTCTTAAAGCAAACCCAAGTCTCCTCTATGTTCTTTTATCACAATTAATGCCTTCTAGCAAGGTTCATAGTTTAGGGAAGTTGGCTCTTTTAAAATCATATCACACAATATTTGTGCAATGGTTTAGCAAGTGCAAAATTTCAGTAAAAATATATTAAAGTTAAGTGCACAAAAATATGTCAAGCTTTAAAGAGGAAGTAAACCCTTACAAACCACTTTAACCTACAGGTAAGCCTAGATTAAGGCTTACCTGTAGGTCCAAGAAATATCTCCTAAACCTATATGGTTTAGGAGATATTTGCCCGAAAACGGGCACCGCTGTCTACGGCGCATGCGCCGTAGACAGCGGCGCGCAGGCGCACTAAACGCGGCAGTTCCAAGAATGGAGCTGCCGCATTTGTCGACTCCCGTGCGCATGCGCGGGAGTGACATCATCGCGGTTTTGCCGAATGACAGCGGCGGAGCTGCGAGACGCCACTCCCGTGCGCATGCGTGGGAGTGACGTCATCGCGGCTTCGCCGCTGTCATTCGGCGGAGCTGCGAGACGCCACAAGCAAGATGGATGCGGCGGACTACAGGGGACAGCGGCGACTTCGCTGGCTCCTGTGTCAGGTAAGTGACACATAATGGGCTACTATGCGATGCATAGTAGTCCATTATGCTTTACCTTTGCAGGGAAAAAAAGAGGAAGTAAACTCATCAGGGTTTACTTCCTCTTTAAATGTGTGCTTGTCCCCAAAATGATGATGAACTTTGATGAACTTTTTCCAAAGGGAACATTTCAAAGGGTCCTGCAGGTCATCAGTTTAGAGTTAAACAGGAATAATAGTTATAGAATTATTGTTCTCATCCTGGCATGAGCAGCAATATGTAACATGTGAATTGTAAGAAACTTTTTTGGTACATAGGTGCCCCCAAGGGGTGTGTTTATGTTCATGTTTGGATGCACATGGGGATGGTGTGCGCTCAAGATTTTTTTTTTTAATTTCACATAGAGGTTAAAAGAATAATATTATTTTTAAGACAGGTTCTCAATAAAGATAAATTAAAGGGTCTTTTATACCCCTCCTCCCAATTTAAGCTAATGGAGTGCAGATCATGCTCCATTGGCTTCTTCCTTGGCCCCTGCCACCAGAAGCATCACTTCCAATTTTATTCTAGCTAAAGGATATTAGCAAACTGTTAGGACCTGGGCTTGAACCTGGCACCTCTGGTGTGTCTGGCAGTGACCCTGCTTGCTGAGCCATCTGGAATGCTGGACAGCTCCTTGGACAGCTCCTTGGGCAATTCCTTGAATGATCTTGTCTTGAATCTTGTTTGCCTTGAACCTTGAACTCTTTGCTCCTCCCATGAACTTCATGATTTAAGCCATGTCTCTGCACTTCCTGGTTGCCAGAATATTGTGCCTTCACCAGCCAATTTCTTGCTCCTGTCTCTCCTGCTGCCGACCGTATCTTCGCTACTATTCGTTACCGACATTTGGCTTGTTCCTCGACTACGCTTCTGCTGAATCCCAACCTGCAACTATTTGTTACCGACTTTTGGCTTGTTTCTCAACTACGCTTCTGCTTGATCCCTATCTGCTATATCTGCTACCAGACCCCAGCTTGCTCACCTCCTGGTGGGGCTATCCTGAGGCCCGCGACCTGGCACTAACACGCAGCAAAGCCCATCTCCACCATTAGGAGCTCTGGTGAATACCGGTTAGTGCTTAGACCCGGCACCTCAGGTGAACCCATGTAATCAGCCAGGGTGACCTGTGTGAATACCTGCTCTGCTGCTATAGCTACTGGCCTCTGAGCCTGACTCCAGACCGTGACACAAACAAATTTTCACTGGTGTCTTTGCCCTCCACCTAGTGTCACCTCTCATGCATGTTCTGGTCCCACAGGTGAAATTGTGGAGCATGGGGATCGGGGGTGGAGTTGTGCCAGTGAGGGAAAAGTGATCAAACAGCTGCACAGCTGCAAGGGATGTGTGTAAAGCATCCCGGCTGCCACCAACCTAAGTCTTGCGCTGGTGTCAGCATTTTTTTTAATCCATTCCCCATGGAATTTGTCAAGGAGAAAGCTGATTTCCAAGAACAGGGTGGTAGGTATGAAGGCTTTGGAATCATCCTGTTCTAATTACATATATTAATTGCATCCCTTGGTATAACGGTACCTGCATACGTGTTAATCCATTGATTTACATGGCTGAAGGTTTCAACTGGTATCAAATTCCTGGGGGATATATGTTAAAACAGAATTATTATGTATTTATTTGTTTCAATTTGACATAAATTACTGCTTTCACACCTTGTGAACCAGGTGTACTTTCAAAGTCAGGGACACACTGGCCATTAGGGATGAGCCGAACACCCCCCGGTTCAGTTCGTACGAACTTTAGAACCCCATTGAAGTCTATGGGACTCGAATGTTTGAAATTAAAAGTGCTAATTTTAATGGCTAATATGCAAGATGCTGTCCTAAAAAAGGGTTTGGGGACCTGGCTCCTGCCCCAGGGGACATGAGTCAATGCCTAAAATGTTTTTAAAAATGGCCGTTTTGGCGGGAGCACTGATTTTAATGATGATTAAAGTGAAAAAAAAGTGAAATATTCCTTTAAATATCGTGCCTGGGGGGTGTCTGTAGTATGCCGGTGAAGTGCCACGTGTTTCCCGTGTTTAGAACAGTCCCTGCACAAAATGACATTTAACGGAAATAACGTCATTTAGAACTGCTTGAGGTTTTAATGTTATATCTGGTTCCTGCAATATGGTTAAAAATCATTGAGAAAAATAGCATGGGTAGCCCTCCCTGCCCATTACCAGCCCCTTTGGGTCTTGTACGCATATTAAGGGGAACCCCGTACCCATATTAAAAAAAGGAAATACGTGTGGCCCCCAGGCCCTATATACTCAGAACAGCAGTATACAGGCGGTGCAAACAAGACAGGGACCGTGTAGGTTTGTTGTGTTAAGTTGAATCTGTTTGTAATTTTCAACTAGTACATTTTTAAAGTGTAGCTCCAGTCAAAAAAACTCTTTTTAAGCTTTTTAGAAAACATAGGGAAGGGTTATCACCCCTGTATAATTTGTTTTGCCGTTCGTCTTTTTTCATCTCACTTGCTGTTGTCTCTTTCCGTTTGCAAGTAGGAGATGTTTGTAAGTTGGATGTTTGAAAGTAGGGGTCTGCCCTATATGCTCTGCAGAAATGGCGGAACAAGGTGTTGGTTTTGCCACAACATTGTAAGCTCTCAAAGTGACTCTTGGTGGGTGCTGGAGCGCCCTGCTGTGAACGATTATATCAAGAATTGTAATTACATGCCATTGTTGAACAGTGGTATAAAAATTGACCTTTGGTGGTTGTGGTGCTGGTGCCACAACACTATAAGTCCTCAGAGTTAGTCTGGGTGGGCACAGGAATGGGCCCTCCTGTGAAATATTATATCAAGATCTGTAATTACATGTCCCTGTTAAACAGGAGCAGAAAAATTGGGCCTTAGGCACTAGTGCTGGTGCCACGACACTGCAACCTCTCCCATATACTCTAGTTTTAGTGCAGGAATTAGCCCTGCTGCAAAGCATTGCATCAAAAATTGTAATTAAATGCCCCTGTTAAACAGGTGCAGAAAAGTTGGGCCTTAGGCACTGGTGCTGGTGCCACGACACTGCAACCTCTCCCATATACTCTCGTTGTAGTGCAGGAATTAGCCCTGCTGCAAAGCATTGCATCAAAAATTGTAATTAAACGCCCC
The DNA here is from genome assembly GCF_037356315.1 of Lithobates pipiens. Taxonomy (NCBI): domain Eukaryota; kingdom Metazoa; phylum Chordata; class Amphibia; order Anura; family Ranidae; genus Lithobates; species Lithobates pipiens. The sequence continues at coordinate 152,525,713 of NW_027507686.1, read as the reverse complement.
TGTTAAACAGGGGCAGAAAAATTGGGCCTTAGGCACTGGTGCTGGTGCCACGACACTGCAACCTCTCCCATATACTCTAGTTTTATTGCAGGAATTAGCCCTGCTGCAAAGCATTGCATCAAAAATTGTAATTAAACGCCCCTGTTAAACAGGGGCAGAAAAATTGGGCTGGTGGCATCACCCAGAACCAGAAATGTTCTTCCAACATATCAGCGGAGGAGGAAGAGGATAGACAATCAACATAACAGGACAGTCACTCAGCATCAGCATAGGCAGTCTTGATGGGATGTGATATTTCAAAAAAAAAAATTCAGTTACATCAGCTTCAGGTGCTTGGTAGCTGTGGGTGATCCAAGACTGATTCATCTTGATGAAGGTCAGTCGATCAACTGATTCTGTGATCAGTAACAAAGCCACCAGCAGCACTGAAGGTGCGTTCCGAAAGAACGCTGGATGCAGGACAGGCCAGTAGCTCAATTTCATACTGTGCAAGCTCTGGCCAGTGATCCATCCTCAAGACCCAGTAAGCCAGAGGATTTTCGGTGGGAAATGTGTCCAAGTCTGACCTTGCCCCTAGGTATTCCTGCACCATGTAAATCAGACGCTAGCGATGGTTGCTGGAACCGATCATACCTTGGGGCTGCGGACTAAAAAATTGTCTGAAAGCATCAGTCAGACGGCCACCTTCTCCACCGCTCCTTCTGACCGATGCCTCAGCAACACGTTGTCCAGGACCAGGAGTTTGTAACCTCCCAGTCTCTGGGAACTCATTGCATAGACCTTTCTGCAAGGCCTCCCGGAGATGTCTCATCCTCTGCTCCCTCTGCGATGGCAAGATAAGGTCGGCAACCTTACCCTTGTACCGTGGATCAAGGAGAGTGGCCAGCCACTAATTGTCCCTCTCCTTGATACGAAGAATACGAGGATCCTTCGGCAGGCTTTGCAGGATCAGGGAGGCCATGCAGCGTAGGTTAGCTGAGGCATTCGGTCCGGAGTCCTCTGGGTCACTAAGGACAACATGATCCGCAGCTACCTCCTCCCAGCCACGTACAAGTCCATGGGTTTCTTGGGACTGTAAATCATCCCTACAAGACTGCTGTTGCTGCTGATGCTGAGTGCCAGCCTCCACCTCCATGCTGACACAATCATCCTCCTCCTCCTCTTCCTCCTCCTCATCCTCTTCCTGTGTGATGGGTGGCACAGCAGGAACACTGTCTGGATAAAGGGGGCCTTGAGAGGCAAGGAAGTACTCCTATTCCTGCCTCTGTTCTGCCTCAAGTGCCCTGTTCATTATTCCATGCAGCGTATGCTACAAGAGGTGGACAAGAGGTACAGTGTCACTGATGCATGCACTGTCACTGCTCACCATCCTTGTGGCCTCCTCAAACGGTGACAGGACAGTGCATGCATCCCTGATCATGCCCCACTGACGTGGTGAGAAAAAACCGAGCTCGCCTGACCCTGTCCTGGTGCCTTAGTCGCACAGGTACTCATTGATGGCCCTCTTCTGCATGTGCAGACGCTGCAGCATGGCCAACGTTGAGTTCCACCTGGTGGGCATGTCACATATAAGGCGGTTCTTGGACAGGTTCAACTCCTTTTAGAGCTCAGCCAGCCGAGCACAGGCATTAAATGATCGGTGGAAATGCACACAGACTTTCCTGGCCTGCTTCAGGACATCCTGTATGCCCGGGTACCTGCCCAAGAACCGCTGCACCACCAGGTTAAGGACGTGAGCTACACAGGGCACATGAGTCAGTTGTCCCTGTCGGAGGGCGGAGAGGAGGTTGGTGCCATTGTCGCAAACCACCATTCCTGGCTTAAGCTGGCGTGGCGTCAACCACCTCTCGGCCTGCCCCTGCAGAGCTGACAAAACATCCGCCCCAGTGTGGCTCCTGTCCCCCAAACAAACCAGCGCAAGCACGTCATTGCATCGTTTTGCCTGCGTACCTGCGTAGCCCCTGGAACGCCTATGGAGCACCGCTGGTTCTGAGGACAGAGCACTGCAAGAGGCCATGGAGGAAGAAGAAGAGGAGGTGGTGGAGGAGAGAGGTGTGTCACAACCAATAGTAGCATTTTGGAGGCGTGGTGGTGGAACAACCTCCAAAACTACTGCACCTTGTCCTGCATCCTTCCCAGCTGCCAGAAGATTGACCCAATGGGCCGTGAAAGACAGGTAACGTCCCTGTCCATGCCTGCTGGACCATGAGTCAGCGGTAATATGCACCTTACCACTGACTGCCCTGTCCAGTGAGGCAAGGACATTGCCTTCCACATGCCGGTAGAGAGCCGGAATCGCCTTCCGTGAGAAAAAGTGGCGTTTGGGGACCTGCCACTGAGGAACTGCACATTGTACAAACTCACAGAAGGGGGCCGAGTCTACCAACTGAAAAGGCAGCAGTTGAAGTGCTAGCAATTTAGCCAAGCTAGCATTCAACCGCTGGGCATGTGGATGGCTGGGAGTGAACTTCTTTCGACGGTCCAGCAGCTGGGGCAGGGACATTTGCCTGCTATAATCGGACGTAGGTGTACTGTTAGCAGAGTGCCCGGAAGCACTTGGCTGTGACACACCTAATTGTACACCTTCATTCCTCTCAGAGCAGATTTCAGAGAGGACTGAATGTCTAGTGGGGTTGGAGATCCCAGCTGATGAGGAGCAAAGAGAGGTCCGCTTTGTTCTTTGGTGTGGGTCTTTGAGGTACGCTTGCCAACGAGCTGCATGGCAGGTCAACATATGTCTGGTCAAGCATGTGGTGCCCAAGTGGCTGATGTTTTGGCCAGCGGTGCAATCTGATGCACTCGTCTCAAAAAAGGCCCACACCAAAGAACTTTTAGAATAACGCGCAGAGGCAACACCCTGCACAGGCGGAGCTCTGCAGTGTGATTCAGTCGGTGTGCTGCCCCTAAGCTGGCCCCCGGAGGGCATCCTGCCTCGTTGGACATGTGCCTCCTCCTCCTCCTCCTCTCTCCTACCAGGCACCCACGTGGAGTCAGTGCCCTCATGATCCCCTCCCTCTTCATCGCTGGAGCAAACCTGGCAGTATTCTGCAGCTTGTGGAACATGACTGCCAGATTGCTGTCCTTCTTGAGCATCCCCTCTCTCTGCATTCACGCTACTGCCTTTCTCTAGCTGAGTATCATCATTAGAGCCTACAAAACACTAGGCATCCTCCTGGAGCATGTACCCAACACTGTGCTCAAAGAGTTCAGGAGGACGTGGTGGGTCTAGGGAAGGAGTCATTGATGATGACATTGAGAGGATGGAAGACGATGCGTTGGCAGCTGCTTTGCTAGGACCCTGAGCCTGGGTGAGAGAGGATGAGGAGGATGAAGAGGGCTTGGTCATCTACTCTACCAAGTCGTTGGCATGTTGCGGCTCAACATGTCCAGCTGCCGAAAAGAAGGACAAGCGTGTCTCATGGCCACGTGCTGATGATGACGATGCACCACGTCCACGACCAGCACTGTTGTCTCTAGACACAGAGCCTGCTTGCCCTCTTTTATCGGCTCTGTCTGCCTCTCCTTACTGGCCTTCCAGACATTGTAATGGCCTGAAGGGAGTTGGGAAAACCAGCAATTGGGTAGTGTATATTGTGCTGGAGGCACACACAACTTCCACTAACTCCTGCAGATGGCAGATGGCTCAAATAGAGAATAGCTATGTAGGTGGATATAGCGGTGTATACTGGGTTCAGAGCACGCACAAGCTCCTACAACTGACTGCAAGCTCTATTTAAAACGAGCAAGATAGTTAGCTATATAGGTGGATATAGCAGTGTATACTGGGTTCAGAGCACGCAGACAGCACGCACAAGCTCCTACAACTGACTGCAAGCTCTATTTAAAACGAGCAAGATAGTTAGCTATATAGGTGGGTATAGCAGTGTATACTGGGTTCAGAGCATGCAGACAGCACGCACAATCTCCTATCGCTGACTGCAAGCTCTATTTAAAACGAGCAAGATAGCTAGCTATATAGGTGGATATAGCGGTGTATACTGGGTTCAGAGCACACAGACAGCACGCACAAGCTCCTACCGCTGACTGCAAGCTCTATTTAAAACTAGCAAGATAGTTAGCTATATAGGTGGATATAGCGATTTATACTGGGTTCAGAGCACGCAGACAGCACGCACAAGCTCGTACCGCTGACTGCAAGCTCTATTTAAAACTAGCAAGATAGTTAGTTATATAGGTGGATATAGCTGTGTATACTGGGTTCAGAGCACGCAGACAGCACGCACAATCTCCTAACACTGACTGAAAGCTCTATTTAAAACGAGCAAGATAGTTAGCTATATAGGTGGATATAGCGGTGTATACTGCGTTCAGAGCACACAGACAGCACGCACAATCTCCTAACACTGACTGAAAGCTCTATTTAAAACAAGCAAGATAGTTAGCTATATAGGTGGATATAGTGGTGTATACTGCGTTCAGAGCACGCAGACAGCACGCACAATCTCCTAACACTGACTGAAAGCTCTATTTAAAACGAGCAAGATAGTTAGCTATATAGGTGGATATAGCGGTGTATACTGGGTTCAGAGCACGCAGACAGCACGCACAATCCCCTAACACTGACTGCAAGCTCTATTATAAAAGATAGATATATCGCTAGCTATATAGGTGAATATAGCGGTGTATACTGCGGTCAGGGCACGCAGACAACAACCACTACAGAAGAGCAAGAACGAAAAATCGGCCGATAACGATCAGTGTATACTGTGTTGAAGGTACACAGAACACCCACTAACTGCTACAGACACCAACACACTACACAAGGCCGCCGCGCTGGCAGCCTTATATAGTGTGGGGCGTGTACTACACAGCCTGAGCTATGATTGGCCACAGGCATCCTGCCTGTGGCCAATCATGGCTCTCCTCGCTGCCGGCGCTGTGATTGGCCAAGCATGCGGGGTCACAGTGCATGCTTGGCCAATCATGAGCCAGCAATGCACTGCACCATTGCAGTGCATTGTGGGCCGTGAGCGCCACACAAATTTGGCATGAACGGCCCATAACGTTCGGAATTCGCCGAACGTGCGAACAGCCGATGTTCGAGTCGAACATATGTTTGACTCGAACACGAAGCTCATCCCTACTGGCCATAGTGCAAGTGAAGCTCCAACATGCAGTGAAGCTCCAACATGCACACAAATGTGCAGGCCTGATGGTGCTCATCTTGCTCATATGCGCATACACAAGTGTGCACGGGCATGCGCAGACATGCGCACATTTGCTACTGATACTGGAGCCAAGTGGCCTATATAAGTGCAAAAGCTGCACTAGCTGGTTGTTGTCTGATCTGCAGTTCTTCCTGTGTTCCTGTACACATTCCTGTTCTTGATTCCTGTGATTGACCTGGCTTATCCTGACCTCGCTTGAACACTACCTGCCCTGACATTTGCTTGTCTTTGGATTCTGCTTGTCTCTTGCTCATCTGCCTACTCCACTTTTGCTGACCTCTGCCTGTACTCTGACCATTCTCCTGCCTGCTTTCCATGCCCGTACCTGACCCTATTTTGATGACCTGGCTCATCTGAATATGCATTCTGTCACCTGTCTGCTTGGCTCCATATTAAAGTTACCTGGTTCTTGTTGGTCATCCACTTGCTACGTGTCATCAGTTTTGCCTGCACCTGTGACCAGTTACCTGTATGACAATCAACTGGGTCTGCTGCTCCTGCTGCCATCTGCTGTATTGGCCACCTGATCCATTCCTGGCGAAGCATCTGCTCTTCATACGTGAAGTCTTCTGGACAATCTAAAGGTACTTGTACCTCACCATGCTCTTGTGGATACTGTGTCACTACCAGTTGCCCCTGAGCTGGAGCTGTAAGTAAGGCCTTTCTTTGCACAACAAGCGCTACCTTCAGGTACGTGACAACCTCACTGTCCTTGACAGAATGTCTCTTTTTCTGAAGATGTAGTTGTAAGATATAGGATAAATGCCTGATCTGTAAAAGTCCTAATGTATAGAATTTTACCTCTTATGTTGAGTCATCCATTTGTTGAGACGTTGTTTTGTCTTCCAAAGCATGGGTCTTTGCATTTCTTAGTACACTGAAGCAACTATACTAAGTTGCTTCACTAATTGCTTGGGTACATTCATTCATTTTTGTGGGTGGATGTTTTGCAGTGCTCAGAAGTCTGCAGTAGAAATATGGCCATAAGCAATGCAAGATTAAAAAGTAACATGAGCTTATGTTTTAATGTCTGGCTAGGTTACAAAACAGCCTGGAGACGGACCATGGGGGGTAGACAGAGGGCTGCCATGAATAGGAGTAACTGGGGAAGGCAGGGATAGGTCCAAAGGGTCAGGGGGCGGAGTTAGCGCGAGGAGGAGAGCATGCACCCCGCCCCAGCGTCAGTTGTCGCAAGGAAGATTCTCACCCTCCCTCCCTTATAGTTAAACAAGAGACGGGGAAAGGTCGGCTTACGGGATGTTGCGACAGCGATACTGTAATGATAGGTAGGTGCTAACATGTTTTTGATTTCAGAGGTTGGTGCTGGATGTCGTATCGGTTGGCGGGTGTTAGTCAGTGCAGGTAAAGGAAGATAACCAATCCCCACAGAGAAGTTGATGCGGGACCCATTGGAGATATGGGCTCGTTGCTGATATGCCATATAACAATGGTTTATATGGAAGATGGTGAATGGGTGCACTGCGGTCAAGAGTTGGTTGTCTCTGAGCTAGCATATCAGCTTGAGGCCTGGTACAGTTAATACGACGAGTGCAGGTTGCTCATTATGTTAATGGGGTGGGGAGGGGGAAGCCCCTGCAGAAGACCAATGCGTTCAGTTTGTCCAGTTAACTGATAATTTCATTGATGTTTGGTTTTATATGTTTATTATGTGTTTTGATTAATAAAGGGGCTGCTACGGCCACTAATTACTCCAAAACAGGTGTGGTCTCTTTTAATGGCAAAGGTGAAGGTATGGAGTTGGGTGGTTGGGTAGCAACAGGGGCAACATCAGTTATACTATATTCATGGCTAAATTAACAGCACCAAGTCTTTCATTTCATTAAAGTCTTTTCTCTTTAGCTCAAAAAGAAAGAAACGATTTGGGACTGTCTTACAGAGGATTTTAGCAAGTTGGAAATGTCTTTGTGTGGTAAAGTATGCGTTACCTTTATTGCCATTACTACCAGGCCAGCCCTTGCCAATAGTAGTGAATGATGCTAAAAATGAAATCATCAATCCTTAATATTGGTTATGTGTGGAAACTGATATATCAGTTTTTGTTTGTTTTTTGTCATTGATCAGACCATATTGTTTATTATGTGTTCCTATGTTAGGATACAATAAAAAAAACAGTTAAACTAATTCACTGTATTTCTATCTACTGTATTTTGCATCAACAGTCATTTTCCCATACTTTGTCTAGTTTGCACTTTTTCTTAATGATTACCAAATGAATTCCGTTGTGTAGAGCTGTAAAATTCAATGAGCAGATTCTTTGTTATTGATACCAGACACATTTCATTATCTTGTCAAGAATGTGGTTTGCCAATCAATGACTAATGGGACTGACACCTTTAAAAAGTTGTTTCCCATTAATTGCATTTCTAAGCAGTGATAGATTAATGAAAGCTACTGATTCCTTCTGATGCCTAAAATCTCTTCTAAACCTTTTCCCCTGTATAAAATAATAGAGTATTCACTGTAAAATATTTTGTCTGCTGAAGAGCCTTTGTCTTTGGCTGAATTATAGGGTGGATACTACTGTAGGTCTTAAGATTTCTATAAACATTAGATAGCGGAAGGAAGATTTGAATTCTAAATGATCATTTTTTAGAATAATTAGCACATAGATGCAAAGCATTGTATTCACATAGCTTTTTAAGGTTTTACCATTTTAAAGAGGAAGTAAACCCTGATGAGTTTACTTCCTCTTTCATTCCCTGCAAAAGTAAAGCATAATGGACTACTATGCATCGCATAGTAGCCCATTATGTGTCACTTACCTGACACAGGAGCCAGCGAAGTCACCGCTGTCCCCTGTAGTCTGGCGCATCAATCTTCCCGGTGGGTCTCGCTGCTCCGCCGCTGTCATTTGCCGAAGCCGCGATGGCGTCACTCCCGCGCATGCGCACGGGAGCCGCCACTTTGCGGCATATCGCTGTTGACTGCAGCGCACTCAGTGCGCCTGCTCGCTGCTGTCTACGGCGCATGCGCCATAGACAGCGGTGCCTGTCTATCGGCAAATATCTCCTAAACCGTGTAGGTTTAGGAGATATTTCTTAGACCTACAGGTAGGCCTTAATCTAGGCTTTCCTGTAGGTCAAAGTTGGTTGTAAGGGTTTACAACCACTTTAAATTTTTGCAATTAAACCCAACTTCTTCCCCTAAAAGTGGTCATTAAGGTAGTGTCTGAACATATATCAATATGTATTGTGATCCAATCAAGGAGGTACAAAACACTCTGCTTTTAATCATCATATATAAATGTGATAGTCTGATCAAAAGTTTTCATCAATTATCTATAAATTATGAAAAAAAATGTTTATTTGTCTTTCCCTGTCCTTTGTATTACAGATGAAGGAACAACCATCCTACCCGGCTTTGTTCAGTAATCCTTTCATGTTCTATTATTATTATTATTATTATACAGTATTTATATAGTGCTGACAGTTTGCACAACACTTTGCAACAGCAGGGCAGACAGTACAATTACAATACAATACAGGAGGAATCAGTGAGCCCTGAGATTTTACAATCTAGGAGGGAGGGTCAAGTGATATGAAAGGGTAATAACTGTGGGGATGAGCTGATGAAGAAATAAAAGAACAGTTGTTAGGTGAAGGCACGGTAGGCTTCTCCAAAGAGGAAAGTGTTCATGGATCGCCTAAAAGTAGATAGATTTGAAGATAGTCTGACAGATTGGGGTAGGGTATTCCAGAGGATGGGAGAGGCTTGGGAGAAGTCCTGAAGGTGAATATGGGATGAAGAGATGAGGGATTTAGAGAGCAGGAGGTCTTGGGAGGACCGAAGAGGATGATCAGGTTGGTATTTTGAGACTAGGTTAGTGATGTAGCTGGGGGCAGAGTTGTGGATGTCTTTGTAACTTATTGTTAGTATTGTGAATTTAATTTGTTGGGTGAATGGCAGCTGATGGAGGGATTTGCAGAGAGGGGTAGCAGACGCTAAGCGGTTTGTAAGGTGGATGAGTCTGGCACCAGTATTCAGGATGGACTGAAGTGGGGATAGCCTCTTTAGAGGTAAGCCAGTGTGGAGGGAGTTGCAGTAGTCAAGACAAGAGATAGCCAGGGAGTGAATCAGGAGTTTTGTGGTTTCACTGGTTAGGAAGGGATATCGTTTGGAGATGTTGTGGAGTTTGAGGCGGCAAGCTTTGCAAAGAAATTGGATGTGAGGCTGAAAGGAGAGTTCAGAGTCCAGGATAACACCTAGTACCCTGGTATGTGGGGATGGGTGGATGGTTGTGCCATTACTCTTGACAGAGAAGTCAGGGGAAGAGGCATGTGGGGGAGGAAATATTATGAGCTTGGTTTTGAACAAGTTAAGTTTGAGGAAGTGGTGTAACATCCAGACAGATATGTCTGCTAGTAAGTTAGTGATGCCTAAGGAGACTGATGGAGTGAGTTTAGGGGTGGAGAGTTAGATTTGGGTATCGTCAGCACAGAATCGATAATAAAAGCCATGAGAGGCAATCAGCTGACCCAGGGAAGAGGTGTAGATTGAAAATAAGAGAGGTTCAAAAACAGAACCTTGGGGGACCCTGACAGAGAAGGGAAATGGAGAGGAGGAAGTAGAATTGTAAGTGACACTGAAGGTGCTTTAGGATAGGTAGGATAAGTCCATGAAGAGTATATTGTTATTCAAGAAGGGAAAGCAGTCGCACCACGGTGATCCACACTTCCTTATTACTATTGTGACCAGCCACCGACAAAAGAGTGCGCTTACCAGACGGTAAAAGCACAGGAGCGTCTATGATCCCAAACCACTGGCAGCTCCTCGCCTTCACCAAACACTTTAACATTCGGGAACAGATGATCCATATAGTGAAGAGTCACATGCCGCTCCGCATTTCCATTAATACCCAAAATCCACGCTCATTATATAAAAAGAAAATAAGCTTCCCATAGTGTAAAAAACTTCCAAACTTTTTTAATTGTAATAGAAATACACTTACATAAAAACAGGAAATATTTGCATAAAAAACAAGCCGGCCAGCTAAACGACCCGTCCTCCTCTCGCAACACGAGGTGACATCACAGCGTGCCCTCCCATACACGTTTCGTCATACGTGACGTTTTCAATGGGGAACGGGCCCGCCGCAACGCACCGCCATTAAATAGAGCCAGACCTCGTTCTGAGACATAGAGGTCCGACGATTAAAACCATCTTAATTATGGGCAAAACAGACGTATCTCCCAACCTAATTTAAGGACAAAAAGGAAGGGAACGTTTTAACGCGGATATCACTCCCCAAACTGTTCCACAAATAATAACACCTTAGAATTTGCTTAGAAATTTTTTTTGGTGTATATTTACTACCCTTTTTATATTGATATTGTGATATTGCGTATGTTTACTACCCTATTTGTATTGATATTATATCCCATGAAGGATAACAATAATTCAATACTGCTAATATTCTCGTATCTACCCAATAATCCCTATGTGTCAAAATAAAATATGCAAAACTAATTATAAAACTATACTAAACCCAAGAAGACCTGTGGATCTGAATTTTTTTTTATATACAGAAAAAATACATATTGTTCCTATATTTACCAGTGTACATACATGATGCACAAATCAAAAAATATGTGAAACAAAATACCCTAAAACTAGGGCAATTGTGATTACCCCATATGTAAATAAATAAAAAGCATTATAATAACCATTAACCATAATGATACCCCCCAATAAATCCCATTGTTAGCAGCGAGACCCCAAAAAGACCCCTCCCTCTTTTACTTTCCTTTCCTTAAGCCATTTTAATATAAAAAGTATAAGAGGGAGGGGTCTTTTTTGGGTCTCGCTGCTAACAATGGGATTTATTGGGGGGTATCATTATGGTTAATGGTTATTATAATGCTTTTTATTTATTTACATATGGGGTAATCACAATATGTGTTATATGGTTAACATAAATGAAAATGAAAATGCGGCGCTACCAAAAAAGTGCTAAATAAAAATGAGTGTATGGTAATCTCAAAATAAATGTGGATCAAAATGTTATTCACTAAATATAAATACAATGGAAAATAAATATATCAAAAATTCAAACAAATATGCGTGTATGCAAATATATGCAAAATTAGTGAATAAAAAATTGTGGAGAAATATTCAAACCCCTAAACAATCCACATAGACAATCCCAATCCAAACAAACATAATAAAATAACCATATGAAGAATAAAAAATAGTGAATATCGTGAAAAAATGAATATTTAGACATATGATGCAAACACGTGATAGTCCATAAATTTAAAGTGCATTAATGACTAATGCCATTGTAAAATTAATAAATAGAGTTCATGCAAAAGATGTGAAGAGGCGATTCCCACAAGTGATAGATCACTGCAAACTTCAGTGCTTAATGGGTGCACCACCTATTTCCCCCAGCCTCTCACCTCCAATATCTGGTATACAGGCACTGTGTACAAGGGGTAACTGCTGGCTTCTATTTCGTTCCCACTGCTTCACCGCTGATTAACTTTTCACTGTGAGGATAAATGTTACATGCCCTCCCAATAGCTCCAGGATATCCAGGCCATAAAGAGTGGAAAAACACAGAGGGCTCTCATGTGTAGTAACTTGGCTATTTTATTGAAAACAACAGTAAAATCCACACTTACATTTAAAATATCAGCAGAGTGTGCAGCAGACGCGGACTTCCGGTTTCGGCCGTAAACCGGAAGTGATGGGTCCGACACCGCATTCCTTCCCTGACGCGTTGCGTTACAGAACGTAACTTTTTCAAAGGGTGATAGGAACTAGGTGTCATGGGTATTTATATGTGATGAGCGCCGTCGCCATATTAACTTAGGGCGACAGCGCTATTTTAAACAGTGATACAGTGGCTATAACATCCCCAATCTATATATCCCACTAGTATTCATAATAAAATTTTTCAAACATGAACCAAATATGTGGATCATTAATTAGAGAAGATTTAAAGCTTAAGATAAATTCAATTTAAATAAAATAATAATATATACGGATTTGAATAGGAAGAGCGGCATCTAGTGGTCAAATATAAAATTGCTCTTTAAATTACTAAACTTGAATATATAGCACCATAATAATTATACGGACTCAATAGGAAGAGTGACATCTACTGGTCAAACAAAAAATTGCTCTTTAGATTAATATGCTTGAATCCAAAAAATTCATTAAGGAGAAAAAATATTGGTATAAACAAAGGGAGGTCATACTAATATTATCATTCAACATGATAAATGATCCTCTCTATTAAAACTAACTATATGAGAAGAAATATCTCAATATCATGTCTATATCTCCAAAAAATAAATAGGCAAATATATGCATAAAAATCACTGTAAATAACATAAAAATAGAAAAATCACCATAATTTGTCATAAATAGGCATAAATACATACAGTACCAGTGGATATGAAAAAATTATAAAAAATATTAAAATATTTTCAAACCAAAATAAAATATCGATTTTTTTCTAAAATATGTGTAAAATTTTCTATATTAAAAATATAAAAAAAATTTAAAAATTAGAAATAAAACAATTAAGATCAAATTCAACATTGTGTCCTAGTGGTGTAAGAGTACGAAGTTCATGTATCCATCTTGACTCAGCCTGGCTAATTTTAATCACCTTATTATCCCCTCTCCAATGAGGTACAAATTTTTGGATACCGCAGATTTTAAGTGACGTGGGGTCTTTATTATGGAACTTGGTATAATGTTTGGATAGGCTATGTTTATCAAAACCTTTCTTTATGTTTTGAATATGTTCCCTCAACCTTTTCCATAATTTTCTTTTTGTTCTTCCTACATACTGGATCTTGCAAGGACATTCTAATAAATAAACCACCCCTTCCGTGTAGCAGGTAATACAATCTTCAATTATGTATTCTTTTTCTGTCACTGAAGATCTAAATGACTTCTTCCTAATTTTTTCACTAATATGTCTGCAGGCATAACATCTCTTGCACGGATAAAAACCTTTTCCCTCAAAGAAGGAAAAAGGTTTCTTCGGAGGGTCAGGGACATTTTTGGCCAGACTATCTCTCAACGTTGGTGATTTTCTGTACACAAATTTTGGGACTTCAGGTAAAATATTGGCAAGATGACGATCAGTTTTAATGATCTCCCAATGTTTCTTTATTATTTTTTCAATTTGTTTATGTTGGATACTGAAATCCATAATGATGGGTACCATATCTTGTTTCTCAGAGTTTGATGTGCTATCCTGTATAAGTACCTCTCTATCCAGTGATGCTACGCTTTCTATTTGATCCCTAATAAAATCTCTATGGTAACCCTTTTGTATGAATCTCTCACCAATTAAATTAGCTTGTTCCAAAAAGATTGATTTATTGGTGCAGTTACGTTTCAATCTAATTAGCTGTCCCTTGGGAATACCATCCAGCCATCTTCGGTGATGACAGCTATCTATAGGGAGATAGCTATTTCTATCCACTGTTTTAAAATAGGTGCAGGTACTCAGTGAATTTCCATTTTTTTCAATCACTAGATCCAAGTAGGTTGCTTTTTGCTCATTGATACTCCATACCAGTTTAATATTTTTTTGATTCATATTCAGATTGGAACAAAAATCATTTAGACTCTTTCTATCCCCTGACCAGATTAAAATGAGGTCATCTATAAATCTTTTATACAGTTTTACTTGTTTAGGCAAATCTTTATATACACTTTCTTCCTCCCACTGGGCCATATACAAATTAGCTACGCTAGGTGCATATTTCGCTCCCATTGCGATTCCGCAGATCTGTTTATAATAATCATTAGCAAACCAGAAATAATTGGACTCCAGGCAAAACCTTAAACATTCAGCAATAAATTTCCTTTGTTTACATTTTAGAGCACTAAAATTTCTCAGGCCCCATTTAGTAGCCTGTATTGCCTCTTCGTGGTTGATTATTGTATATAAGGAACTCACGTCGGCTGTAACTAAATAAATGGGCCCATCCTCTAATTTGATAGTGTTTAATAATTGAATCAAATGTTTAGTGTCCCTTAGAAAGGATTTTGTTTCTCTTACTGTGGGTTGCAGAAAAAAGTCAATATATTCCCCAAGTCTTGCACAAACAGAATTAATTCCGTTCACAATGGGTCTGCCAGGGGGATTGGTCTCATTTTTATGTATCTTGGGGACCGTGTATATAATAGGTACCTTACAAGTACTGGGCACCAAATATTTGGCTTCTTTTTTGTTTATCAGTCCTTTATCGAATCCTTTCTGTATAATTTTCGCTAAATCTTTCTTATATTGTGAGGTAGGGTTATTAAATAATTTCAAGTACGTGGTTTCATCTCCTAATTGTTTGTTTAGTTCTTCGTTATAATCTTTTTTTGACTGTATAACGATGGCTCCACCTTTATCGGCTTGTCTTATAACAATATCTTTTCTAGCTTCAAGTTGCCGAATACCTTTTTTAATATCAATAGGGTCATAGATCTTCTTCGTCTTCAGTTCATGTAGGTCTTTTAAAACCATTTTTTTAAAAACTTCAATGTGAGCATCATTCATCCCTGGTGGATTAAAGAGGGATTTGTTCCGCAAATTTGTATATAATATACCGTTTTGATCAGGCAGTTTAACTCCTCTACCCATTCCAGGCTCACTTAGCATATATTTTTTTATGTTCATGCTCCTTATGAACTTATTGATATCTACATATGTGGTAAATTTATTCAAATTTCTTTTTGGAGCAAATTTTAACCCTTTATCTAGTACTTTTAATTCTTCTTTTGTCAATGTGGCCTCACTTAGATTAATTATACCCTCACCTATCTTTCTCTTTTTCTTTTGTTCTTTGACTCCTGCTCGGCGACCTCGTCTCGTTTTTCGTTTCTTCCATTTCGTCTCTCTACTTTTTCTGGAGATCTTCTTGGCGTCCTGCTCCTTTGTGGGTCCTCTTTGTTTTTGTTCCTTTGGTGATCCGTTTTTCTGGGACTTTTGTTTTCCCTGTGCTCCGGGGAGCGTCTGTCGATTTTCCATGGTGATATTTTTTGGTCGTAATGTCGAGGGGGGTCCCACTGACGTTGGTCTAAAAAATGATACGGAGTTTTCTCATATTCTTGCCTTCGTGATTCATGACGTCCACGTACTGGGGTTCTTATATTACCGTACTGTCTTCGATCATCATATTCTCTCAGTTGTTCATATCTATTCCGAACTGGTACTGTATAATACTCTCTTTGTGGTGATATTTCTCTTCGTCTATTGTATTCTTGATATTGATCATGAGGAGATCTTCCTCTTCCATCTTGGTATTGTGTATATCTCCAATCATCATCTCTTCTCCTTTGTTCTTCATATTGATGTCTTTTATTCAAATCATCCCGATCTCTTCTTGGAGGCGATGGAGATCTTCTGGTATAGTATGGCGGTTTGAATGTTCTCCCATTAGGATTATTGTTATACCCTCTCTTCTTCCAAAAGGGTTTTTTCCAATTTTTTTGATTGCCCTTCCACCCATATTGTTTATTAGGAGTATACTGTCTCATTTGGGTGGGGAAGATGGAGACTTCACTATTTGTTTTAGTTCTGGTTTCTTCTTTTACTGGGGAACTATTATTAGAATTTATGGCTGGTTCTTCTATTTTCTTTTGCCATTTAAAAACCAGATCGTCCTGGAAGTCTTTTATATCTCTTTGGAATTTTCTTTTCTTTCTTGCCGCTGTTTCACTATCTTTTTGTTCCAAGTCATTATTTAGTTGTTTAGATAATGTGGTGAATTCTGGGAGGTCTTTTACTGGCTCTAAGCTAGTTCTAATTACCTCAACCATTTTGTCTATAGTCCTAATCTTTTTTTGTTTCCGTTTTATTAAAAAATGTAATAATTCTAAACCCTTATTATTAAAAAAATGGAACCATTCATCTGTGGACTCTTTGTCCATCAGGCCATCATTTATGGGGACATCCCATCTCAGTCTTCTAGGGACTATTTTTTCTTTAATATATTTTTCATGGGTTACAATATCCCACCATGCATTGATCTTTTTTTCCATTAAATGTCCGTTATAGGATATATAGATTGGGGATGTTATAGCCACTGTATCACTGTTTAAAATAGCGCTGTCGCCCTAAGTTAATATGGCGACGGCGCTCATCACATATAAATACCCATGACACCTAGTTCCTATCACCCTTTGAAAAAGTTACGTTCTGTAACGCAACGCGTCAGGGAAGGAATTCGGTGTCGGACCCATCACTTCCGGTTTACGGCCGAAACCGGAAGTCTGCGTCTGCTGCACACTCTGCTGATATTTTAAATGTAAGTGTGGATTTTACTGTTGTTTTCAATAAAATAGCCAAGTTACTACACATGAGAGCCCTCTGTGTTTTTCCACTCTTTATGGCCTGGATATCCTGGAGCTATTGGGAGGGCATGTAACATTTATCCTCACAGTGAAAAGTTAATCAGCGGTGAAGCAGTGGGAACGAAATAGAAGCCAGCAGTTACCCCTTGTACACAGTGCCTGTATACCAGATATTGGAGGTGAGAGGCTGGGGGAAATAGGTGGTGCACCCATTAAGCACTGAAGTTTGCAGTGATCTATCACTTGTGGGAATCGCCTCTTCACATCTTTTGCATGAACTCTATTTATTAATTTTACAATGGCATTAGTCATTAATGCACTTTAAATTTATGGACTATCACGTGTTTGCATCATATGTCTAAATATTCATTTTTTCACGATATTCACTATTTTTTATTCTTCATATGGTTATTTTATTATGTTTGTTTGGATTGGGATTGTCTATGTGGATTGTTTAGGGGTTTGAATATTTCTCCGCAATTTTTTATTCACTAATTTTGCATATATTTGCATACACGCATATTTGTTTGAATTTTTGATATATTTATTTTCCATTGTATTTATATTTAGTGAATAACATTTTGATCCACATTTATTTTGAGATTACCATACACTCATTTTTATTTAGCACTTTTTTGGTAGCGCCGCATTTTCATTTTCATTTATCTAATTTTGGTGCAGAGAACACTTTTTTATGCTGGCTGCTTCCTAGATACATTACTTCCTCTCTGTAAGTTATCTTAGGTTGAGCGCACTAGCTTTCCCTATTTTATATTTGAGCTTTTATCTCTACTCCTAGTGCTGCACACCATGGATGTATTTAATTTTTTAAATGGTAGAACCATTAATGCAGATGATTTTTTTGAGAAACAAGAGGTTAATAATACAGGATCCATTGAACACTCATTTAGAAAAATCGGACATTTAATGGAAAAAAAGATCAATGCATGGTGGGATATTGTAACCCATGAAAAATATATTAAAGAAAAAATAGTCCCTAGAAGACTGAGATGGGATGTCCCCATAAATGATGGCCTGATGGACAAAGAGTCCACAGATGAATGGTTCCATTTTTTTAATAATAAGGGTTTAGAATTATTACATTTTTTAATAAAACGGAAACAAAAAAAGATTAGGACTATAGACAAAATGGTTGAGGTAATTAGAACTAGCTTAGAGCCAGTAAAAGACCTCCCAGAATTCACCACATTATCTAAACAACTAAATAATGACTTGGAACAAAAAGATAGTGAAACAGCGGCAAGAAAGAAAAGAAAATTCCAAAGAGATATAAAAGACTTCCAGGACGATCTGGTTTTTAAATGGCAAAAGAAAATAGAAGAACCAGCCATAAATTCTAATAATAGTTCCCCAGTAAAAGAAGAAACCAGAACTAAAACAAATAGTGAAGTCTCCATCTTCCCCACCCAAATGAGACAGTATACTCCTAATAAACAATATGGGTGGAAGGGCAATCAAAAAAATTGGAAAAAACCCTTTTGGAAGAAGAGAGGGTATAACAATAATCCTAATGGGAGAACATTCAAACCGCCATACTATACCAGAAGATCTCCATCGCCTCCAAGAAGAGATCGGGATGATTTGAATAAAAGACATCAATATGAAGAACAAAGGAGAAGAGATGATGATTGGAGATATACACAATACCAAGATGGAAGAGGAAGATCTCCTCATGATCAATATCAAGAATACAATAGACGAAGAGAAATATCACCACAAAGAGAGTATTATACAGTACCAGTTCGGAATAGATATGAACAACTGAGAGAATATGATGATCGAAGACAGTACGGTAATATAAGAACCCCAGTACGTGGACGTCATGAATCACGAAGGCAAGAATATGAGAAAACTCCGTATCATTTTTTAGACCAACGTCAGTGGGACCCCCCTCGACATTACGACCAAAAAATATCACCATGGAAAATCGACAGACGCTCCCCGGAGCACAGGGAAAACAAAAGTCCCAGAAAAACGGATCACCAAAGGAACAAAAACAAAGAGGACCCACAAAGGAGCAGGACGCCAAGAAGATCTCCAGAAAAAGTAGAGAGACGAAATGGAAGAAACGAAAAACGAGACGAGGTCGCCGAGCAGGAGTCAAAGAACAAAAGAAAAAGAGAAAGATAGGTGAGGGTATAATTAATCTAAGTGAGGCCACATTGACAAAAGAAGAATTAAAAGTACTAGATAAAGGGTTAAAATTTGCTCCAAAAAGAAATTTGAATAAATTTACCACATATGTAGATATCAATAAGTTCATAAGGAGCATGAACATAAAAAAATATATGCTAAGTGAGCCTGGAATGGGTAGAGGAGTTAAACTGCCTGATCAAAACGGTATATTATATACAAATTTGCGGAACAAATCCCTCTTTAATCCACCAGGGATGAATGATGCTCACATTGAAGTTTTTAAAAAAATGGTTTTAAAAGACCTACATGAACTGAAGACGAAGAAGATCTATGACCCTATTGATATTAAAAAAGGTATTCGGCAACTTGAAGCTAGAAAAGATATTGTTATAAGACAAGCCGATAAAGGTGGAGCCATCGTTATACAGTCAAAAAAAGATTATAACGAAGAACTAAACAAACAATTAGGAGATGAAACCACGTACTTGAAATTATTTAATAACCCTACCTCACAATATAAGAAAGATTTAGCGAAAATTATACAGAAAGGATTCGATAAAGGACTGATAAACAAAAAAGAAGCCAAATATTTGGTGCCCAGTACTTGTAAGGTACCTATTATATACACGGTCCCCAAGATACATAAAAATGAGACCAATCCCCCTGGCAGACCCATTGTGAACGGAATTAATTCTGTTTGTGCAAGACTTGGGGAATATATTGACTTTTTTCTGCAACCCACAGTAAGAGAAACAAAATCCTTTCTAAGGGACACTAAACATTTGATTCAATTATTAAACACTATCAAATTAGAGGATGGGCCCATTTATTTAGTTACAGCCGACGTGAGTTCCTTATATACAATAATCAACCACGAAGAGGCAATACAGGCTACTAAATGGGGCCTGAGAAATTTTAGTGCTCTAAAATGTAAACAAAGGAAATTTATTGCTGAATGTTTAAGGTTTTGCCTGGAGTCCAATTATTTCTGGTTTGCTAATGATTATTATAAACAGATCTGCGGAATCGCAATGGGAGCGAAATATGCACCTAGCGTAGCTAATTTGTATATGGCCCAGTGGGAGGAAGAAAGTGTATATAAAGATTTGCCTAAACAAGTAAAACTGTATAAAAGATTTATAGATGACCTCATTTTAATCTGGTCAGGGGATAGAAAGAGTCTAAATGATTTTTGTTCCAATCTGAATATGAATCAAAAAAATATTAAACTGGTATGGAGTATCAATGAGCAAAAAGCAACCTACTTGGATCTAGTGATTGAAAAAAATGGAAATTCACTGAGTACCTGCACCTATTTTAAAACAGTGGATAGAAATAGCTATCTCCCTATAGATAGCTGTCATCACCGAAGATGGCTGGATGGTATTCCCAAGGGACAGCTAATTAGATTGAAACGTAACTGCACCAATAAATCAATCTTTTTGGAACAAGCTAATTTAATTGGTGAGAGATTCATACAAAAGGGTTACCATAGAGATTTTATTAGGGATCAAATAGAAAGCGTAGCATCACTGGATAGAGAGGTACTTATACAGGATAGCACATCAAACTCTGAGAAACAAGATATGGTACCCATCATTATGGATTTCAGTATCCAACATAAACAAATTGAAAAAATAATAAAGAAACATTGGGAGATCATTAAAACTGATCGTCATCTTGCCAATATTTTACCTGAAGTCCCAAAATTTGTGTACAGAAAATCACCAACGTTGAGAGATAGTCTGGCCAAAAATGTCCCTGACCCTCCGAAGAAACCTTTTTCCTTCTTTGAGGGAAAAGGTTTTTATCCGTGCAAGAGATGTTATGCCTGCCGACATATTAGTGAAAAAATTAGGAAGAAGTCATTTAGATCTTCAGTGACAGAAAAAGAATACATAATTGAAGATTGTATTACCTGCTACACGGAAGGGGTGGTTTATTTATTAGAATGTCCTTGCAAGATCCAGTATGTAGGAAGAACAAAAAGAAAATTATGGAAAAGGTTGAGGGAACATATTCAAAACATAAAGAAAGGTTTTGATAAACATAGCCTATCCAAACATTATACCAAGTTCCATAATAAAGACCCCACGTCACTTAAAATCTGCGGTATCCAAAAATTTGTACCTCATTGGAGAGGGGATAATAAGGTGATTAAAATTAGCCAGGCTGAGTCAAGATGGATACATGAACTTCGTACTCTTACACCACTAGGACACAATGTTGAATTTGATCTTAATTGTTTTATTTCTAATTTTTAAATTTTTTTTATATTTTTAATATAGAAAATTTTACACATATTTTAGAAAAAAATCGATATTTTATTTTGGTTTGAAAATATTTTAATATTTTTTATAATTTTTTCATATCCACTGGTACTGTATGTATTTATGCCTATTTATGACAAATTATGGTGATTTTTCTATTTTTATGTTATTTACAGTGATTTTTATGCATATATTTGCCTATTTATTTTTTGGAGATATAGACATGATATTGAGATATTTCTTCTCATATAGTTAGTTTTAATAGAGAGGATCATTTATCATGTTGAATGATAATATTAGTATGACCTCCCTTTGTTTATACCAATATTTTTTCTCCTTAATGAATTTTTTGGATTCAAGCATATTAATCTAAAGAGCAATTTTTTGTTTGACCAGTAGATGTCACTCTTCCTATTGAGTCCGTATAATTATTATGGTGCTATATATTCAAGTTTAGTAATTTAAAGAGCAATTTTATATTTGACCACTAGATGCCGCTCTTCCTATTCAAATCCGTATATATTATTATTTTATTTAAATTGAATTTATCTTAAGCTTTAAATCTTCTCTAATTAATGATCCACATATTTGGTTCATGTTTGAAAAATTTTATTATGAATACTAGTGGGATATATAGATTGGGGATGTTATAGCCACTGTATCACTGTTTAAAATAGCGCTGTCGCCCTAAGTTAATATGGCGACGGCGCTCATCACATATAAATACCCATGACACCTAGTTCCTATCACCCTTTGAAAAAGTTACGTTCTGTAACGCAACGCGTCAGGGAAGGAATTCGGTGTCGGACCCATCACTTCCGGTTTACGGCCGAAACCGGAAGTCCGCGTCTGCTGCACACTCTGCTGATATTTTAAATGTAAGTGTGGATTTTACTGTTGTTTTCAATAAAATAGCCAAGTTACTACACATGAGAGCCCTCTGTGTTTTTCCACTCTTTATGGCCTGGATATCCTGGAGCTATTGGGAGGGCATGTAACATTTATCCTCACAGTGAAAAGTTAATCAGCGGTGAAGCAGTGGGAACGAAATAGAAGCCAGCAGTTACCCCTTGTACACAGTGCCTGTATACCAGATATTGGAGGTGAGAGGCTGGGGGAAATAGGTGGTGCACCCATTAAGCACTGAAGTTTGCAGTGATCTATCACTTGTGGGAATCGCCTCTTCACATCTTTTGCATGAACTCTATTTATTAATTTTACAATGGCATTAGTCATTAATGCACTTTAAATTTATGGACTATCACGTGTTTGCATCATATGTCTAAATATTCATTTTTTCACGATATTCACTATTTTTTATTCTTCATATGGTTATTTTATTATGTTTGTTTGGATTGGGATTGTCTATGTGGATTGTTTAGGGGTTTGAATATTTCTCCACAATTTTTTATTCACTAATTTTGCATATATTTGCATACACGCATATTTGTTTGAATTTTTGATATATTTATTTTCCATTGTATTTATATTTAGTGAATAACATTTTGATCCACATTTATTTTGAGATTACCATACACTCATTTTTATTTAGCACTTTTTTGGTAGCGCCGCATTTTCATTTTCATTTATCTAATTTTGGTGCAGAGAACACTTTTTTATGCTGGCTGCTTCCTAGATACATTACTTCCTCTCTGTAAGTTATCTTAGGTTGAGCGCACTAGCTTTCCCTATTTTATATTTGAGCTTTTATCTCTACTCCTAGTGCTGCACACCATGGATGTATTTAATTTTTTAAATGGTAGAACCATTAATGCAGATGATTTTTTTGAGAAACAAGAGGTTAATAATACAGGATCCATTGAACACTCATTTAGAAAAATCGGACATTTAATGGAAAAAAAGATCAATGCATGGTGGGATATTGTAACCCATGAAAAATATATTAAAGAAAAAATAGTCCCTAGAAGACTGAGATGGGATGTCCCCATAAATGATGGCCTGATAGACAAAGAGTCCACAGATGAATGGTTCCATTTTTTTAATAATAAGGGTTTAGAATTATTACATTTTTTAATAAAACGGAAACAAAAAAAGATTAGGACTATAGACAAAATGGTTGAGGTAATTAGAACTAGCTTAGAGCCAGTAAAAGACCTCCCAGAATTCACCACATTATCTAAACAACTAAATAATGACTTGGAACAAAAAGATAGTGAAACAGCGGCAAGAAAGAAAAGAAAATTCCAAAGAGATATAAAAGACTTCCAGGACGATCTGGTTTTTAAATGGCAAAAGAAAATAGAAGAACCAGCCATAAATTCTAATAATAGTTCCCCAGTAAAAGAAGAAACCAGAACTAAAACAAATAGTGAAGTCTCCATCTTCCCCACCCAAATGAGACAGTATACTCCTAATAAACAATATGGGTGGAAGGGCAATCAAAAAAATTGGAAAAAACCCTTTTGGAAGAAGAGAGGGTATAACAATAATCCTAATGGGAGAACATTCAAACCGCCATACTATACCAGAAGATCTCCATCGCCTCCAAGAAGAGATCGGGATGATTTGAATAAAAGACATCAATATGAAGAACAAAGGAGAAGAGATGATGATTGGAGATATACACAATACCAAGATGGAAGAGGAAGATCTCCTCATGATCAATATCAAGAATACAATAGACGAAGAGAAATATCACCACAAAGAGAGTATTATACAGTACCAGTTCGGAATAGATATGAACAACTGAGAGAATATGATGATCGAAGACAGTACGGTAATATAAGAACCCCAGTACGTGGACGTCATGAATCACGAAGGCAAGAATATGAGAAAACTCCGTATCATTTTTTAGACCAACGTCAGTGGGACCCCCCTCGACATTACGACCAAAAAATATCACCATGGAAAATCGACAGACGCTCCCCGGAGCACAGGGAAAACAAAAGTCCCAGAAAAACGGATCACCAAAGGAACAAAAACAAAGAGGACCCACAAAGGAGCAGGACGCCAAGAAGATCTCCAGAAAAAGTAGAGAGACGAAATGGAAGAAACGAAAAACGAGACGAGGTCGCCGAGCAGGAGTCAAAGAACAAAAGAAAAAGAGAAAGATAGGTGAGGGTATAATTAATCTAAGTGAGGCCACATTGACAAAAGAAGAATTAAAAGTACTAGATAAAGGGTTAAAATTTGCTCCAAAAAGAAATTTGAATAAATTTACCACATATGTAGATATCAATAAGTTCATAAGGAGCATGAACATAAAAAAATATATGCTAAGTGAGCCTGGAATGGGTAGAGGAGTTAAACTGCCTGATCAAAACGGTATATTATATACAAATTTGCGGAACAAATCCCTCTTTAATCCACCAGGGATGAATGATGCTCACATTGAAGTTTTTAAAAAAATGGTTTTAAAAGACCTACATGAACTGAAGACGAAGAAGATCTATGACCCTATTGATATTAAAAAAGGTATTCGGCAACTTGAAGCTAGAAAAGATATTGTTATAAGACAAGCCGATAAAGGTGGAGCCATCGTTATACAGTCAAAAAAAGATTATAACGAAGAACTAAACAAACAATTAGGAGATGAAACCACGTACTTGAAATTATTTAATAACCCTACCTCACAATATAAGAAAGATTTAGCGAAAATTATACAGAAAGGATTCGATAAAGGACTGATAAACAAAAAAGAAGCCAAATATTTGGTGCCCAGTACTTGTAAGGTACCTATTATATACACGGTCCCCAAGATACATAAAAATGAGACCAATCCCCCTGGCAGACCCATTGTGAACGGAATTAATTCTGTTTGTGCAAGACTTGGGGAATATATTGACTTTTTTCTGCAACCCACAGTAAGAGAAACAAAATCCTTTCTAAGGGACACTAAACATTTGATTCAATTATTAAACACTATCAAATTAGAGGATGGGCCCATTTATTTAGTTACAGCCGACGTGAGTTCCTTATATACAATAATCAACCACGAAGAGGCAATACAGGCTACTAAATGGGGCCTGAGAAATTTTAGTGCTCTAAAATGTAAACAAAGGAAATTTATTGCTGAATGTTTAAGGTTTTGCCTGGAGTCCAATTATTTCTGGTTTGCTAATGATTATTATAAACAGATCTGCGGAATCGCAATGGGAGCGAAATATGCACCTAGCGTAGCTAATTTGTATATGGCCCAGTGGGAGGAAGAAAGTGTATATAAAGATTTGCCTAAACAAGTAAAACTGTATAAAAGATTTATAGATGACCTCATTTTAATCTGGTCAGGGGATAGAAAGAGTCTAAATGATTTTTGTTCCAATCTGAATATGAATCAAAAAAATATTAAACTGGTATGGAGTATCAATGAGCAAAAAGCAACCTACTTGGATCTAGTGATTGAAAAAAATGGAAATTCACTGAGTACCTGCACCTATTTTAAAACAGTGGATAGAAATAGCTATCTCCCTATAGATAGCTGTCATCACCGAAGATGGCTGGATGGTATTCCCAAGGGACAGCTAATTAGATTGAAACGTAACTGCACCAATAAATCAATCTTTTTGGAACAAGCTAATTTAATTGGTGAGAGATTCATACAAAAGGGTTACCATAGAGATTTTATTAGGGATCAAATAGAAAGCGTAGCATCACTGGATAGAGAGGTACTTATACAGGATAGCACATCAAACTCTGAGAAACAAGATATGGTACCCATCATTATGGATTTCAGTATCCAACATAAACAAATTGAAAAAATAATAAAGAAACATTGGGAGATCATTAAAACTGATCGTCATCTTGCCAATATTTTACCTGAAGTCCCAAAATTTGTGTACAGAAAATCACCAACGTTGAGAGATAGTCTGGCCAAAAATGTCCCTGACCCTCCGAAGAAACCTTTTTCCTTCTTTGAGGGAAAAGGTTTTTATCCGTGCAAGAGATGTTATGCCTGCAGACATATTAGTGAAAAAATTAGGAAGAAGTCATTTAGATCTTCAGTGACAGAAAAAGAATACATAATTGAAGATTGTATTACCTGCTACACGGAAGGGGTGGTTTATTTATTAGAATGTCCTTGCAAGATCCAGTATGTAGGAAGAACAAAAAGAAAATTATGGAAAAGGTTGAGGGAACATATTCAAAACATAAAGAAAGGTTTTGATAAACATAGCCTATCCAAACATTATACCAAGTTCCATAATAAAGACCCCACGTCACTTAAAATCTGCGGTATCCAAAAAAAAATTTGTACCTCATTGGAGAGGGGATAATAAGGTGATTAAAATTAGCCAGGCTGAGTCAAGATGGATACATGAACTTCGTACTCTTACACCACTAGGACACAATGTTGAATTTGATCTTAATTGTTTTATTTCTAATTTTTAAATTTTTTTTATATTTTTAATATAGAAAATTTTACACATATTTTAGAAAAAAATCGATATTTTATTTTGGTTTGAAAATATTTTAATATTTTTTATAATTTTTTCATATCCACTGGTACTGTATGTATTTATGCCTATTTATGACAAATTATGGTGATTTTTCTATTTTTATGTTATTTACAGTGATTTTTATGCATATATTTGCCTATTTATTTTTTGGAGATATAGACATGATATTGAGATATTTCTTCTCATATAGTTAGTTTTAATAGAGAGGATCATTTATCATGTTGAATGATAATATTAGTATGACCTCCCTTTGTTTATACCAATATTTTTTCTCCTTAATGAATTTTTTGGATTCAAGCATATTAATCTAAAGAGCAATTTTTTGTTTGACCAGTAGATGTCACTCTTCCTATTGAGTCCGTATAATTATTATGGTGCTATATATTCAAGTTTAGTAATTTAAAGAGCAATTTTATATTTGACCACTAGATGCCGCTCTTCCTATTCAAATCCGTATATATTATTATTTTATTTAAATTGAATTTATCTTAAGCTTTAAATCTTCTCTAATTAATGATCCACATATTTGGTTCATGTTTGAAAAATTTTATTATGAATACTAGTGGGATATATAGATTGGGGATGTTATAGCCACTGTATCACTGTTTAAAATAGCGCTGTCGCCCTAAGTTAATATGGCGATGGCGCTCATCACATATAAATACCCATGACACCTAGTTCCTATCACCCTTTGAAAAAGTTACGTTCTGTAACGCAACGCGTCAGGGAAGGAATTCGGTGTCGGACCCATCACTTCCGGTTTACGGCCGAAACCGGAAGTCCGCGTCTGCTGCACACTCTGCTGATATTTTAAATGTAAGTGTGGATTTTACTGTTGTTTTCAATAAAATAGCCAAGTTACTACACATGAGAGCCCTCTGTGTTTTTCCACTCTTTATGGCCTGGATATCCTGGAGCTATTGGGAGGGCATGTAACATTTATCCTCACAGTGAAAAGTTAATCAGCGGTGAAGCAGTGGGAACGAAATAGAAGCCAGCAGTTACCCCTTGTACACAGTGCCTGTATACCAGATATTGGAGGTGAGAGGCTGGGGGAAATAGGTGGTGCACCCATTAAGCACTGAAGTTTGCAGTGATCTATCACTTGTGGGAATCGCCTCTTCACATCTTTTGCATGAACTCTATTTATTAATTTTACAATGGCATTAGTCATTAATGCACTTTAAATTTATGGACTATCACGTGTTTGCATCATATGTCTAAATATTCATTTTTTCACGATATTCACTATTTTTTATTCTTCATATGGTTATTTTATTATGTTTGTTTGGATTGGGATTGTCTATGTGGATTGTTTAGGGGTTTGAATATTTCTCCACAATTTTTTATTCACTAATTTTGCATATATTTGCATACACGCATATTTGTTTGAATTTTTGATATATTTATTTTCCATTGTATTTATATTTAGTGAATAACATTTTGATCCACATTTATTTTGAGATTACCATACACTCATTTTTATTTAGCACTTTTTTGGTAGCGCCGCATTTTCATTTTCATTTATCTAATTTTGGTGCAGAGAACACTTTTTTATGCTGGCTGCTTCCTAGATACATTACTTCCTCTCTGTAAGTTATCTTAGGTTGAGCGCACTAGCTTTCCCTATTTTATATGGTTAACATAGCACATCCAAGGGGTTTGGTTCACATACTTATGCCCTAGTTTTAGGGTATTTTGTTTCACATATTTTTTGATTTGTGCATCATGTATGTACACTACCGTTCAAAAGTTTGGGGTCACCCAAACAATTTTGTGTTTTCCATGAAAAGTCACACTTATTCACCACCATACGTTGTGAAATGAATAGAAAATAGAGTCAAGACATTGACAAGGTTAGAAATAATGATTTGTATTTGAAATAACATTGTTTTTACATCAAACTTTGCTTTCGTCAAAGAATCCTCCTTTTGCAGCAATTACAGCATTGCACACCTTTGGCATTCTAGCTGTTAATTTATTGAGGTAAGCTGGAGAAATTGCACCCCACGCTTCTAGAAGCAGCTCCTACAAGTTGGATTGGTTGGATGGGCATTTCTGGCGTACCATACGGTCCAGCTGCTCCCACAACAGCTCAATGGGGTTCAGATCTGGTGACTGTGCTGGCCACTCCATTACCGATAGAATACCAGCTGCCTGCTTCTGCTGTAAATAGTTCTTGCACAATTTGGAGGTGTGTTTAGGGTCATTGTCCTGTTGTAGGATGAAATTGGCTCCAATCAAGCGCTGTCCACTGGGTATGGCATGGCGTTGCAAAATGGAGTGATAGCCTTCCTTATTCAGAATCCCTTTTACCCTGTACAAAGCTCCCACCTTACCAGCACCAAAGCAACCCCAGACCATCACATTACCTCCACCATGCTTAACAGATGGCGTCAGGCATTTTTCCAGCATCTTTATATTTGTTCTGCGTCTCACAAATGTTCTTCTTTGTGATCCAAACACCTCAAACTTGGATTCATCCGTCCACAACACTTTTTTCCAGTCTTCCTCTGTCCAATGTCTGTGTTCTTTTGCCCATCTTAATCTTTTTCTTTTATTGGCCAGTCTCAGATATGGCTTTTTCTTTGCCACTCTGCCCTGAAGCCCAAAATCCCGCAGCCGCCTCTTCACTGTAGATGTTGAAACTGGTGTTTTGCGGGTACTATTTAATGAAGATGCCAGTTGGGGACCTGTGAGGCGTCTGTTTCTCAAACTAGAGACTCTACTCCCACTTCTTTTTCTACTCTGTTTAGAGCCTGTTTGTGCTGTCCTCTGAAGGGAGTAGTACACACCGTTGTAGGAAATCTTCAATTTCTTTGCAATTTCTCGCATGGAATAGCCTTCATTTCTAAGAACAAGAATAGACTGTCGAGTTTCAGATGAAAGTTCTCTTTTTCTGGCCATTTTGAGCGTTTAATTGACCCCACAAATGTGATGCTCCAGAAACTCAATCTGCTCACAGGAAGGTCAGTTTTGTAGCTTCTGGAAGGAGCTAGACTGTTTTTAGATGTGTGAACATGATTGCACAAGGGTTTGCTAATCATCAATTAGCCTTCTGAGCCAATGAGCAAACACATTGTACCATTAGAACACTGGAGTGATAGTTGCTGGAAATGGGCCTCTATACACCTATGTAGATATTGCACCAAAAACTAGACATTTGCAGTTAGAATAGTCATTTACCACATTAGCAATGTATAGAGTATATTTGTTTAAAGTTAGGACTAGTTTAAAGTTAGCTTCATAGAAAAGTACAGTGGGGGGCGTGGCCAAGATGGCGACCTAGGAGTAAGCAAGATTTAGAGCTCTGCTGGCAATCCGATTTTTTTTATCCTAATTCCTGACCAACTCTGGGCCTCCACTATTGCCTAGCTTGAGGCGAATGTCTTCCAGAGCAAGACACAGGGGTAAGAGGCTCCATTTCCCTCCGAGCGCCGAAGAATCCGGCTCGCAAGAGGATCTGCACGCGGTGACCCC
Organism: Lithobates pipiens; assembly: GCF_037356315.1. NCBI lineage: Eukaryota > Metazoa > Chordata > Amphibia > Anura > Ranidae > Lithobates > Lithobates pipiens. Next base: position 152,495,866 of record NW_027507686.1, on the reverse strand, counting down.
CCTGCGGCGTCTGTCTCACATGGCCTCGCAGACTGAGATGGAGAGCTCAGCGGGCGAGACGCAGCTTGGATTCCAGGAGGTGATGGCGGCGATCGCTACCTGCCAGGCGGCACTTACTAATAAAATCGAGGCAGTACAGCTGGATGTCGGGCTCATAAGGCAGGACTTGGACAAACTGCGGACCCGAGTGACGGAGGTTGAGCATAGGACTGGTCTGGCGGAGGACTCCGTGGCGGAGCATACGGCCTCTATCCGTTCCCTCCAAACTAGGGTGCGCGCCCTTGAATATAAAGTGGACGACGCCGAGAATAGGAATAGGAGGAATAACCTCCGCCTGGTGGGTCTGCCGGAAGGTGTGGAGGGGAAGAACCCGACGGTGTTCGTGGAGGAGTTGTTGCGATTCCTGCTGCCGGATGCGCAATTCTCCCCCTACTATACTGTGGAGCGGGCGCACCGGGTCCCACCTGTTCCGGGGCCGCCCGGAGCTCACCCTCGGACATTGATCTTCCGCATGCTGAACTTTAGAGACCGAGATGAAGCATTGCGGGCTGCCAGACGGGCGGGAGAACTGCTCTTTCAGAATGCCAGGCTTCTCTTTTTCCCTGACTACTCGCTGGAGACGCAGAAATTACGCCGTGCTTTCGACCAGGTGAAGGCAGGCTTGCGGGCCAGAAATATTAAATATAGTATCCTGTTTCCTGCTAAGTTGAGAGTCCAGGATGGTGAGTCGGTGCAATTCTTTACTTCGCCTCGGGATGCTGCCGCCTGGCTGGAGACTTTGCCCCCTCGGGGGTGAAGGGACAACGCTCTCTACCTGTGTTTTGTCTTCATAGCTCCTCTGGATGAGGGGATTTTTTCTCTCCCCCTTCCCCATTTTGTTTTTTATTTCCTCAGCATATTTTAAGACCTGTTTTTTTCTACTCCCCCTCTGCTACAGTGCCTGTTTTCTCCCCCGTCTGACACCGGACTCACGGTTGGTGTTTTTGGGGGGCCTTTTTTTATCTTCTTTTTGTTTTGTTGGCTGTTGGACAGTATTGGCCGCCACTGCACCGGGGGGGGGTTTGTTTTTTCTTTGAGGGAGGGCTTTTTCCTCTATCATGGCTGCGCTGCCCTGGCGGACTGGTTCCTGCTTCCTCCTCTCTCCCCCTGGATGGGGGTGCTGTGGGCCTCCCCCCTCCGTCCCCCCCCTCTGATGTGCCCCCGAGGAACTAATGGATGTCACAGAGGAATTGACTTTTCTGGCTGGGTCGCATTTGGGTGTGTTGGTGGGGGGGGGAGGGGGGGTCATGCTGAGGGGTGACCGGAGTCCTGGACAATTGGCGGTGGACCTCTGCCCTGGTGCGGTGTGGATTCGCGCTGAACTCCGTGGTTGGCCGCCCTGGTACTGGTGTGGGGAGTGCTAGACTACAAACAGGGTGTCTGGGGGGGATGGTGGGGGGGAGTTATATGTTTCCTTATATATCTGAATGTTTTTCTGGAGGAGGGAGGTATTATGTGTGCTTTATTACAACTAAGTTGAGTGCCCCTGAGTGTGCTCAGGTGATTGTTGACCTGTTAGCTGTCCAGCATCTCTACTGTCTCGTAGGGTGGTGTTCTCTGCTGTCAGCTAACGTCCCCTTGTTAATCCTCTTTGTTAACTGTTTCTAGTTGGGTATGGGATCCAATGCATCGCCAGTTTTAGGGGGGTGCGGGGTGGGGGGTTTCAATCTGAGTTTCTGCGGTTGCAGACGGTGGGGTTTGGTTTCAAAGTTTTTTTGTTTGTGGGAGTTGCTAATGTACTGCAAGGAGCGAGCTGCCCTACAGGGGTATACATGTATACATGGATGGTCTTGTTATATTTTACCATGGTGGGGTGTGGTGCGGTCTCTGGGGTCTGGTGGGCGGGGGGGTGGGCGGGCTGGGACCTGGTGGCCTTCTGTTGTGCGGCATGGCTAGTGTTTCTATTGTATCTTGGAACGTGCGGGGGCTGAATTCTGCGATTAAGAGATCTTTGGTGTTTAAATGTTTGCAGAAGTATGCCCCCCACGTATGTATACTCCAAGAAACACATATGGTGGGCCAGCGGATCCTGGGCCTTCGGAGGGCGTGGGTAGGCACACATTACCACTCTACCTACTCGAGCTATGCCAGGGGGGTCAGTATACTGATCCGGAGATCACTCCCATCCCAGGTTTTGGATGTCCGTACTGATCCTGGGGGACGTTATGTGATTTTGCATATGTCCGTTTGCGGACGGAGCCTGGTTCTGGTGGGCCTGTATCTCCCCCCCCCCCGGCCGACTCGACCATTCTCTATGATATTATGCGGATAGTGCTGGGGTATTCTACACAAGAGGTTTTTGTATTCGGGGATTTTAACCTGACTCCTAGGAATGACCTTGATAGGCTACACCCGGGATGTAGGTCCTCTTCGGAATTGCAGCAGTGGGCTACCACGTTTGCATTGACTGATGTGTGGCGGCATTATCACCCTCATGATCGGGAGTATACCTGTCACTCGGCTTCCCGCAGGGTCCTCTCCCGCATTGACCTGGTTTATGCTTCTTTTGGGGCGCTTGGGTGGACGCAGGAGGTTCGCCATTTACCTAGGGGCGTTTCTGACCATTCCCCGCTGTGCCTGGTTGTATCTCTAGACCGACCTACCGGCATGCGACTGTGGCGATTATCGGGGTTCTGGGCGACGGATGACAGGTTGAAAGATTCTATGACTGAGAAGCTCTGCCAGTATTGGATTAATCTGGGGGATTCGGCACCTGTGCCGAATACCTGGGATGCCTTCAAGGCCTGGACGAGAGGGGCTTTTATTTCCCAAATTTCCCACACGCAGAGAGAGGCTGGGCGGGCCCTGCGGGAGCTGGAGGAAGGGGCTGGGAGGTGCGAGGTGGCCTACATTCGGGACCCCAGTGATTCTAACTACAGAACTTGGCAGGGAGCGTTGAGGGAACTTTCGCTGTACAATGTGGAGCAGACTAAAAAGTCTATGCTGCACGCTAGACAACGGATATTTGAGTTTGGTGATAGAAATGGGCGGTTGCTGGCTTGGTTGGCGAGGGGGCAGGCTGGGTCCACACACATAGCTCACGTTCGCAACACTAGTGGTGAACTGCTGTCTTCTCCTGCAGATATTAACTTGCGGTTTATGGAATACTTTAGGGGAGTATATGCCTCTCGCCCCAGGTTTGGTGCAGAGGAATTGGGGAATTACTTGAGGCAGATCCCTGTCCCTGTGTTGTCTCATACGGGCAGGGACATGTTAGATAGTGCAATTACGTTGGAGGAGGTGCAGGCTGCGATTGGGGCTCTTCAGTCGGGCAAGACTCCAGGAATGGATGGACTGCCCTCTGAATTTTATGTACAGAATCTGGAACTCCTGGCACCTAAACTCACTGCGTTGTTCTCTGGGCTTGGAGCAGCTGGGGCCCTCCCTAAATCTATGGAGGAAGCAGTCATTGTCCTTATTCCCAAGCCAGGTAAGGACCCGCAAGAGTGCTCCTCATATAGGCCCATCTCGCTGCTCAACGTGGACGCCAAGATTCTAGCGAAAGTGTTAGCCACTCGACTGGCGTCGGTTATTACCACGTTGATTCATGCCGATCAGACTGGCTTCATGCCTGGTAAAAGTACGGACATTAACATACGTCGTCTGTTTCTCAACCTGTATATCACTCATGACAATAGTGGTTCTAGGGTTGTGGCGTCTCTTGACGCAGAAAAAGCGCTTGACTCTGTGGAGTGGGGATACCTCTGGGAAGTACTCCGTTGCTTTGGGTTTGGCCCTGGGTTTCTGCGTTGGGTGCAACTGCTTTATCAGGCGCCCAGTGCTAGGGTGCGCACCGATGGTAGAGTGTCAGATCTGTTCCCGCTCCACAGAGGCACACGCCAGGGTTGTCCCTTGTCCCCTGGGCTGTTTGCCTTGGCAATAGAGCCCTTGGCGATTTTGATCAGGGAGTCTCCGGGTGTTCAGGGGCTTGTGGTGGGTGGAGTGGTAGAGAAGATTTCGCTTTATGCGGATGATGCTCTACTCTATTTGAGTGATGCTGGTCCCTCGTTAGCAGCTGCTTTGCAAATATTTGACCAATTTGGAGCCCACTCGGGTATCCGCATCAATTGGTCTAAATCCACTCTACTTCCTTTGGATGGTGGGGAGGGTGGTGGCCCGACCTCCGGACCGTTGGAATGGGTGTCCTCCTTTAAGTATTTGGGAGTAATGGTGTCCAGGGACCCTGCTCACTACTTTCGCCTCAATGTAAGCCCCCTGCTCCGCTTCGTTAGGAACCGATTCCGCTCATGGTCTGCATTGCCACTGAATCTGTTGGGACGCATCAGCATCTTTAAGATGATGGTGCTGCCCAAACTCAACTACACTTTTAGGAATAGTCCGGTGTGGGTTCCGGTCTCTTTTTTTAAGGAGTTGGATGGTTACCTTACCTCCTTTTTGTGGAATGGCGCGACCCCACGTTTGGCCAAGGCCACGATGCGCCTTCCTACACATTTGGGGGGGCTTGCCCTTCCTGACGTACGGGTCTATTACTGGGCTGCAATGTTAGTTACAGCTTATTGGTGGTTGGAGGGGAGTCCCTCTAATGTCGCAGTGTGTTTGGAGATGGCCCGGGTGGGCGGGAGACGGGACCTTCAGGAATTGGTGTATCGGGGAGTGAGGGCCTATTCGGACCTCCCGACCCCGACGAAAGCTACCTTAAAGGCGTGGGTTGTGGCTAGGCATAGTTTTTCGAGTGATGAGAGGTGGTCCCCTGCTCAGCCACTTTGGGATAACCCTACCCTACATCATTTTCGTATGATTCCGGACTGTCGGGTGTGGGATAGATACGGGATAAGGACCCTTCGGGACATTATGCCTGCTGGTACACTGCTGACGTACGTACAACTGGCTGGGAGGCATGGTCTTCCTGGGTGGATGTACTTTCGGTACATACAACTGCGTCACGCGGCTAGGGCCCAATTCTCGGTTCCCCCTATGATCCAACTGGACCCGGTAGAGGACCTCCTGTCTGATAGGGCCTTGCGGAAGCCCCTCTCGGCGCTGTATGCTACCCTATTGCCGAAAGATATTCCCAGAATGGATAGGCTATGGGAAGAGTGGCGAAGTGACATCCCGACACTGACTAGGGAGGATTGGGAGGAATGCTTAAACTATGGTCCCAGGGTAATGATAACAGCGGGAGACAAGCTGATTCAGATAAAATTTCTGTGTATTTTACCCCGGTCAGGCTGTCAAAAATGTATGCTGGTAGAGACCCGCACTGCCCCCGCTGTAGAATGCATCTAGGCACATTTCTTCATATGTTCTGGGACTGCCCTGCGCTATCTACCTTTTGGGAGGGGATCTTCGAGCATATGAATGTCCGTATGGATCTATCGGTCCCCAAAACGCCAGAACTTGCTCTTTTGGGAATACAGGAGGTTGCCCAGAGACCGCACCATAGTAGGATACTCATTTCTGTACTTTTTTTCTATGCAAAAAGGGAGATTCTATTGCGATGGACTTCTCCAGTTCCGCCTAAGGTGTCTGCATGGGAGGATAGAGTTAATACTGTGTTACCCATCTACAAGCTAACATATATGAGTAGGGGGTGCCCTTGGAAGTTCGACAAGGTGTGGTCCCCCTGGACTGGATTCGCGCCTGGTTAGTGGTCCGGGAGGGAGAGGATTTTATTATTATTTTTATCCTGTTTCCTCCCCTTCCCTCTCCCCATACTTTCTCGCTTCCCTCACTGTTCTTCCTTGCTTCTCCCTTCTTCTCTCCTCCCCCCTTCCCCCCCCCCCTTATTCCTCTTCTTCCCCCCCCCCTTTTTTCTCCCCTTCTTGTTCCCCCCCCCTCTCCCCCCCTCCCCTTCCCTCCCCTTTCCTTCCTCCCCTGGTGGGCTGTATCACTGCAACTGGTATCCTAGAGCTTACTCGTTTCCATGTTTCACTATGGTTACTACAATGACCTTGTATTTTGTCACAAAAGTACAGTGCTTTTCCTTCAAAAATAAGGACATTTCAATGTGACCCCAAACTTTTGAACGGTAGTGTACACTGGTAAATATAGGATCAATATGTATTTTTTCTGTATATAAAAAAAATTTCTGATCCACAGGGCTTCTTGGGTTTAGTATAGTTTTATAATTAGTTTTGCATATTTTATTTTGACACATAGGGATTATTGGGTAGATACGAGAATATTAGCAGTATTGAATTATTGTTATCCTTCATGGGATATAATATCAATACAAATAGGGTAGTAAACATACACAATATCACAATATCAATATAAAAAGGGTAGTAAATATACACAAAAAAAAAATTTCTAAGCAAATTCTAAGGTGTTATTATTTGTGGAACAGTTTGGGGAGTGATATCCGCGTTAAAACGTTCCCTTCCTTTTTGTCCTTTAAATTAGGTTGGGAGATATGTCTGTTTTGCCCATAATTAAGATGGTTTTAATCGTCGGACCTCTATGTCTCAGAACGAGGTCTGGCTCTATTTAATGGTGGTGCGTTGCGGCGGGCCCGTTCCCCATTGAAAACGTCGCGTATGACGAAACGCGTATGGGAGGGCACGCTGTGACATCACCATGTGTTGCGAGAGGAGGACGGGCTCTCGTTTAGCTGGCCGGCTTGTTTTTTATGTGAATATTTCCTGTTTTTATGTAAGTGTATTTCTATTACAATTAAAAAAGTTTGGACGTTTTTTACACTATGGGAAGCTTCTTTTCTTTTTATATCATGAGCGTGCATTTTGGGTATTAATGCAAATGCGGAGCGGTATGTGACTCTTCACTATATGGATCATCTGTTCCCGAATGTTAAAGTGTTTGGTGAAGGCGAGGAGCTGCCAGTGGTTTGGGATCATAGACGCTCCTGTGCTTTTACCGTCTGGTAAGCACACTCTTTTGTCGGTGGCTGGGCACAATAGTAATAAGGAAGTGTGGATCACCGTGGTGCGACTTGAATAACAATATACTCTTCATGGACTTTACTTTATAGTTTTAGTTTATTGATGTGTTTTTATTATTTGGCGCAGCTCTTTTTTCAATTTTTTTGTCTACTTTTTTTTGTGTGTGTATCCCACAGTGGAGCAGCAGCCTTGCACATTTTTTGTATATTCATTTGTAAGAAAAAAATTGTTCTTTAGTTGTGTTCAATTCTAGAATTAATTTTTTGGATATTCATTTGATAATATATTTTTTCTTGCCTGATAAGTAGAAAAAAGAAAATCTCCCTTTTTCTGTTCTCAGCGCGGTTTCATTTCTTTTTTCTATTCTTTATGAGGTGGTTACTCAGTTGGTTGTAGAACAGTTGTTCAAGAATTTAGAGGAAAAGGGGAGCAAGAAGATAGGGCGTAGATTGTTAAGATTGGTAGGGTCCAAGGATGGCTTTTTGAGTATGGGGGAAATCAATGCATGTTTTAGAGCATTGAAGAATATGCCAGAAGAGAGGGGGAGATTAAAGATGTGGGTTAGAGAGTGTAGGACAGAGTTAGAGGGTGATCAAAGTATTTGAGAGGTAATAGGGTCCAGGGGACAGGTGGTAGGTGGGCGTTAGAAAGGAGTTTAGCAACTTTGTCTATAGTAGCAAGTTTGAATAAGGTGAGTGTTAATTGTACCTGTTGACATGGGGGTGTTAACTGGGGGAGATACAAGTAGAGTGGAAATTTTATCACGAATTGTGGAGGCAGTGGAGGATGAAGTAGAGAGTTGAAGGTAGAGAAGAGTTGATGGGGACTGGATTTGAAGGTGTTAATAAGAATGGTAAAATAGGTCTGCTTGGCAGTGTGGAGGCAAGAATCGTATTTTTGAAGGACAGATTTGTATTGGTTGAAGTCTTTGAGAGACTTAGTTACAGTAAGTATAAATGTTTAAGAAGTGAGCTTATGTTGAAATCAAAATGACATAGGGACTTATGTAGTTGTCATGGGATAGTGTGGCGTTATATCTGTCTAAGTGACATAATATAATGTGACATAATGAGTTTGTTTAGATACAGAGATGTAAAGAGTTAATAAAAGACTATGGTTGAATGTATGTTAGAAGGAAATATGTAATTTGAACATGTACCCCTTATTGGTGGAAGCCGGTTGGTGATTTAATTTATAACTAACACCCTGTCTGAGCCATAATAAATGGGGACAGTGTATGAAACACTGTGTTGTGTAGATTATTTATATATGTTGTCCCCTATGAATAGAGATATTTGGGTAAGAAAGCAACGGAATTGGCCGATGATAAGGTAATTATAATTTTATAATAATCATGGCTAGTGGTTAAAGGTGAAGGCGCACCTTTCAGTTGTAGAATTTCTTGAGTGTTTTTGTTGGGGAAGGTGCAGGCCGCTTTGGTGATAGATAGAATTGGTGAATTCCTAAGTTTCACCTGGGTTGCCCACCCTTATAGGACAAACACCTCAGATCAGGTGTTTTGGAAATACTTGAAGCGTATGCACATAATTAGTATTAGTTTACTGGTAGCATTGTAGAAACTTGTGAATCTACAGTGATACTTGTGGTTGGTAGAGATTATGTGTATACTGTTTGTTGTAGCAGCCTGGGGTTTCTATGATGTTGTGCCCAGGTTGGCTTTAAGAATTCTGGGAACTCTGTGTGAAAAAGTGTACACGCCTATTGTTAGCTTTAGAAGCTCGTGGGAAAGGATAGACACTCGAGCAGGTAGATTTTTAGTCAAAAATAATGACAAAGTAAATTAGGAATCTCCCTTGTTCACACCTAAATATCGTAAGAGTGGTAAGTATTTTTGTATGCATGTTAATATAATCTGCTAAATTTTATTTAAAGGATGAAAGAAGGTACAATGAAAACCTCAAATGTGGGTAGGTCATCACTTAAGATGTTAAAAAGACTGAGATAATTAAGGAGACTGATGTTGCTGTGGTGCATATTGGAAAAAGGGGTTTTGGCTATGCAATGTAAACTTAAAGCTTTAACTACTATACAAAAAATTATAACCAGAGTTACACAGAGAACTTGAAGGTATATGTTAATGGTTAAACAAGAGAAAGCTTCTTTGCTTAAGTTACAACAGCCACCAATGCATTCTAACAGAGGGGTATAAACGGATATTTATATTTTTACTGAGTGTAAACAAATATATCAGGAAAATAGAACAGACATACAGTACATAAAGAGAATGAATATTAATGGCGCAGTCAAGGTTACAGTACAATAATATATGAGGTATATGAAGTCTCCACTTATATGTGTTTATAGAATTATAGGCTATAAGTAGTTAAAGTGGAATTAAACCCATTGATTTAAACAGTTAAAAAAAAAAGGCATGCTGGGAATGCTAACTGCACATTGGCTGTGCTCTCAGCCAAACTATCAAACCATCCAATGGCTGGTGTCATAACGAATCACATGTGCAGCACCATAGCAGTTGAAGATTAAACAGAGGCAAAGATGGCAGCTTCCTTGACTGAAAATGATAGGGGAGTTTACATCCACTTTAAATTGCTTTCAAGAAGTGTAATTGTTTAAATACATGTTTTGATGACTCTTTGAAGGTAAAAGACATATGATGCTAAACAACCGAGCTAGGTGTGCTGGGGGGGGGGGGGGGTAGTGTAGGGAGAGGGAGTGTTTTAATGAAAACACCCTTCATTGTGGTAAGGATAAAGTAAGTGAGTTTAAAGGTGTTTTAACGAAAACACCCTACATTGTAGAGGGTAATGTAAGTTAAACTTTGAATAAAAAGTGAGAGAGGAGTTATCAAAGATATATTTAATTGTATGCTCGCAATTTTAATTTCTGCTTGAAGTATGGAAAAAAGAGGAAGTGTTCTAGCAATTAGAACTAGCCAGGGTTGAGAATAATTAACCACTTGCCGACCGCCTCACGCCGATGTACGTCGGCAGAATGGCACGGGCAGGCATAAGCACGTACATGTACGTGATTTGCCTCCCGCGGGTCGGGGGCCCGATCGGGCCCCCGCCCGGTGCCTGCGGCGGTCGGTTTTCGTTCGGGAGCGATCCCGGACGAGGGGACGGCCATTCATTCATGGCCACCCCCTCGCGATCGCTCCCGACGAATGGAAATCCCCGGTGACATCACTTCCTCTCCTGTAATGTAAACACAGGAGAGGAAGTGATGTATTCTCTCCTCCGTGTCGGTATTTTTCGTTCCGACACGGAGGAGAGCGGATCAGTGAGTTGCACCAACACATCCCACACACAGTAGAACATGCCAGGCACACTCACACCCCCCCTTTACCCCCCGATCACCCCCCCAATTACCCCTGCCCCCCCAGTCACAGTGACACCAATGTCATTTTTTTTTTTTTTTTTTTTTTTTTGCATTGGTGTCATTTGTGACTGTAATAACTGTTAGGGCAGTTAGGGTTAGCCCCCTTTAGTTCTAATGTACCCCCCTAACCCCCCCAATAAAGGTTTAACCCCGTGATCACCCCCCGTCGCCAGTGTCACTAAGGCTGGGTTCACATTGCAGCGGTTTATGAGAACGAATGTGATTCGCACCGCACTGCAGTGCAAATCACATCCGATCTCTGTGCGATTCGAGTTCAGCCATTCGCCGCACCCGCCGCACCCGCCACACCCGCCGCACCCGCCGCAAATTCGCACGGGACCCTTTTTTTGGCCCGCAGCAGAATCGGATCGCATGGGTGTTCACACCATGCGATCCGAGTTTGCAGATCGCACTGCGATATGCGAACTGATCTGGGGGTGTCAGTAACATTTCACTGACACTCCCAGCAGTTCGCATAGGGCAGTGTGAACTGCCGCCGGGAGGCATGCGATGCGGGAACCCGCCGCGGATTCGCGGCGTTTCCGCATCGCTCCAGTGTGAACCCAGCCTAATAAGCGATCATTTTTCTGATCGCCGTATTAGTGTCACAGGTGACGCTAGTTAGGCAGGTAGGTATTTAGGTTCGCCGCAGCTTTTTATAGCGCTAGGGACCCCCATATACTACCGCATAAAGCCCCCTGATTGCCCCCTAGTTAACCCTTTCACCAGTGATCACCATATAACTGTTACAGGTGACGCTGGTTGGTTAGTTATTTTTTTATAGTTTCAGGGCACCCGCCATTTATTACCTAATAAAGGTTTAACCCCCTGATCACCCGGCAGGTGTCATTTGTGACTAATAACTGTTAGGGCAGTTAGGGTTAGCCCCCTTTAGTTCTAAGGTACCCCCCTAACCCCCCCAATAAAGGTTTAACCCCGTGATCACCCCCCGTCGCCAGTGTCACTAAGGCTGGGTTCACATTGCAGCGGTTTATGAGAACGGATGTGATTCGCACCGCACTGCAGTGCAAATCACATCCGATCTCTGTGCGATTCGAGTTCAGCTATACAGATAGTATGGCTGAATTCGTGTCGCACCCGCCGCACCCGCCGCAAACTCGCACGGGACCCTTTTTTTGGTCCGCAGCAGAATCGGATCGCATGGGTGTTCACACCATGCGATCCAAGTTTGCAGATCGCACTGCGATATGCGAACTGATCTGGGGGTGTCATTAACATTTCACTGACACTCCCAGCAGTTCGCATAGGGCAGTGTGAACTGCCGCCGGGAGGCATGCGATGCGGGAACCCGCCGCGCATTCGTGGCGTTCCCGCATCGCTCCAGTGTGAACCCAGCCTAATAAGCGATCGTTTTTCTGATCGCTGTATTAGTGTCACAGGTGACGCTAGTTAGGCAGGTAGGTATTTAGGTTCGCCGCAGCTTTTTATAGCGCCAGGGACCCCCATATACTACCGCATAAAGCCCCCTGATTGCCCCCTAGTTAACCCTTTCACCAGTGATCACCATATAACTGTTACAGGTGACGCTGGTTGGTTAGTTATTTTTTTATAGTTTCAGGGCACCCGCCATTTATTACCTAGTCTCACTAGTGTACCCCTAAATTTAGGGGTGTCTACTTTCTAAAATGGGGTCATTTGGGGGGGGGGGTTTGTGCCATCTTGGCATTTTATGGCCTTCAAAACTGTAACGCCCTTAGAAAGCCTGAAGGCGGTGCTTGGTTTTTGGGGCCCCGTACGCGGCTAGGCTCCCAAAAAGTCCCACATATGTGGTATCCCCGTACTCAGGAGAAGCAGCAGAATTTATTTTGGGGTGTCATTTCACATATGCCCATGGCATGCGTGAGCAATATATCATTTAGTGACAACTTTGTGAAAAAAAAAAAAAGTTTGTAATTTTCCCGCAACTTGTGGCAAAATATAAAATATTCCATGGACTCAACATGCCTCTCAGCAAATAGCTTGGGGTGTCTACTTTCTAAAATGGGGTCATTTGTGGGGGTTTTGTGCCATCTTGGCATTTTATGGCCTTCAAAACTGTAATAGGTAGTGAGAAGTGAACTCAAAAAATTACGCCCTTAGAAAGCCTGAAGGCGGTGCTTGGTTTTCGGGGCCCCGTACGCGGCTAGGCTCCCAAAAAGTCCCACATATGTGGTATCCCCGTACTCAGGAGAAGCAGCAGAATTTATTTTGGGGTGTCATTTCACATATGCCCATGGCATGCATGAGCAATATATCATTTAGTGACAACTTTGTGAAAAAAAAAAAAAAAAAAAAAAGTTTGTAATTTTCCCGCAACTTGTGGCAAAATATAAAATATTCCATGGACTCAACATGCCTCTCAGCAAATAGCTTGGGGTGTCTACTTTCTAAAATGGGGTCATTTGTGGGGGTTTTGTGCCATCTTGGCATTTTATGGCCTTCAAAACTGTAATAGGTAGTGAGAAGTGAACTCAAAAAATTACGCCCTTAGAAAGCCTGAAGGCGGTGCTTGGTTTTCGGGGCCCCGTACGCGGCTAGGCTCCCAAAAAGTCCCACATATGTGGTATCCCCGTACTCAGGAGAAGCAGCAGAATTTATTTTGGGGTGTCATTTCACATATGCCCATGGCATGCATGAGCAATATATCATTTAGTGACAACTTTGTGAAAAAAAAAAAAAAAAAAAAAAAGTTTGTAATTTTCCCGCAACTTGTGGCAAAATATAAAATATTCCATGGACTCAACATGCCTCTCAGCAAATAGCTTGGGGTGTCTACTTTCTAAAATGGGGTCATTTGTGGGGGTTTTGTGCCATCTTGGCATTTTATGGCCTTCAAAACTGTAATAGGTAGTGAGGCGTGAAATCAAAAATTTACGCCCTTAGAAAGCCTGAAGGCGGTGCTTGGTTTTCGGGGCCCTGTACGCGGCTAGGCTCCCAAAAAGTCCCACATATGTGGTATCCCCGTACTCAGGAGAAGCAGCAGAATTTATTTTGGGGTGTCATTTCACATACGCCCATAGCATGTGTGAGCAATATATCATTTAGTGACAACTTTGTGTAAAAAAAAAAAAAAAATTTTTTTTTTGTCATTATTCAATCGCTTGAGGCAAAAAAATAAAATATTCAATGGGCTCAACATGCCTCTTATCAATTTCCTTAGGGGGTCTACTTTCCAAAATGGGGTCATTTGGGGGGGTTTTGTACTGCCCTGTCATTTTAGCATCTCAAGAAATGAGATAGGCAGTCGTAAACTAAAAGCTGCGTAAATTCCAGAAAACGTACCTTAGTTTGTAGATGTGACAACTTTTGCGCAAACCAATAAATATACAATTATTGACTTTTTTTTTACCAAAGACATGTGGCTGAATACATTTTGGCCTAAATGTATGACTAAAATTGAGTTTATTGGATTTTTCTAATAACAAAAAGTAGAAAATATCATTTTTTTTCAAAATTTGCGGTCTTTTTACGTTTATATCGCAAAAAATAAAAATCGCAGAGGCAATCAAATACCATCAAAAGAAAGCTCTATTTGTGGGAAGAAAAGGACGCAAATTTTGTTTGGGTACAACATTGCATGACCGCGCAATTACCAGTTAAAGCAGCGCAGTGCCAAAGTGTAAAAAGACCTCTGGTCATTTACCAGCAAAATGGTCCGGTCTGAAAGTGGTTAAATGTACTGATTTACAAAAGTCAAAAGACAAAATGAAGTTTTAAGTTTAATATGAGAAAGTACATTTTTGCAGCCATTCTCAAACTATGCAGCAGACATTGAGAAATGTTGAGATATATATGTAAGCCCATTTATTAATATTGAAGCTAAAAAAGGGAAAACTTGACATTGAATAGAATATTATTACTTATTTCTTAGATGAAGATCACCTAATTTTAACACATATAATATCCATCTTTGTTTTATATAATTAATAATAGAAGTTGGAAAATTGAGGTAGATGATATGATAAAATAGATTTTTATAACTTATTATTAGTATTATTTGAGACTGCATGTTGCTACATTTGCATTCCATATTCAGTCTTGCTGTAATGGAGAGTGAATATTGAGAAGAGTTTAGTTAAGAGAAGTTATCTATATAGGTTTAAAGTAAGTTTTATTACATTTTTTTTGTTGAAAGGTTGCAACTACTGTTAGTACTGTTAGTATGTTTATGGAATGTGTTGTGTACATAATATTTAAGCCTTGTACACATGATCGGATTGTTTGGCAACAAAACTGTGGACTTTTGTCTGAAGGGCGTTGGCCCAATCTTGTCTTGCATACACACGGCATACAATTGTTGGCCAACAATCATGAACGTAGTGAAGTACTACATGGTTTTTCAGCTCTTTAGCACCAACCTTTGGGCTCCTTATGCTTATTTTGAGTTAGTAGAAGTTTGAGTGTTGATTCGCGCTTTTCATTTAGGGCTTTTCATTTTGTGCATTTCAGTTCTTTTCTGAATGGCCGTTCGTCAACCAGACATGTTGCGGAATTGGAGGAGATAACGTGTTATTTTTTTATTGGCCTTGGAGTTATTGCTGTGATATTATTTTTTTGGTTGAATAATGATTTGATTTGATATATTTTCTATATTTTTGGATGCATAGAATGCACTTTTTGGTTCTATTGGCAGATAACATGTCTAATTTTAATTGCTTTCTTTTTTTAATGCAACAAAAATTTGTAGAATAATACATGGCTATGTGTTTTACTTCAAATGACAGTTTGGGAGTAGGCAGTTACATTTAAAAAATACAATGTAAAATTGACAAGGGACACCAACATAGGGTGCCAGCGATTGTGTCACAGAGAGGTAGAATGGGGAGATGCTTTTGTAAACAAAGCATTTCCCTGTTCTGCCTAGTGACAAGACAGAAATCACTGCTCTCTGTCATCGAGAGCAGTGGTCGCTGTCATGTGAGGTGTAGCCCTCCCTCCACAGTTAGAATCACTCCCTAGGATGCACTTAACTCCTTCACCGCCCCCTAGTGGTTAACCCCTTCACTGTTAGTGTCATTTACACAGCAATCAATGCATTTTTATAGCACTGATTGCTGTATAAATGATAATAGTGTCAGAAGTGACAATAGTGTCAAAAATGTCCAATCTGTCCACCATAATGTTGCAAGAAATGCCATTATAGTTTTTGTAGAAGAGCCTAGGGTGATGTTATATGTAGGAAAAAAATATGTTGTTCAAGATTAATTATTAAAAAAAAAGATTATGTTTGGAAAAGTAATTGTGCTGATGGGCCCATTTATTGAAATTAAAGAAATAGGAACGTGGCATTTCACAAGGACATTACCTGTTATAAAACATGGAAATGGTTATTTGTGCAAATGGTTTTTAATTGTATTTGAGCAGTTTAACAATGCTTAGGGATTTCTATATGTTATATATTTACTGTTGGGATAAGACTTTAGTTTAACACAGACATTAAGAGAGAACATTTTTGAGAGAGAGGGAGTCCTAGCCAATTAAGGATACCACGTCCCCATATTAGTGAATACAACAGAGAAAAAGGGGCCAAAAGAGGGCTGGGGAATCACCAACCCCCGGGACTTTGACGGTATCCAATCAAAAAATATTTACCAAGGAAAAAATCTTGATATATAAAATATTACAATTTTATTCAAACTATACACAATTTTAATTTAAACATTCATAAAAACGATGCTTTGACATCAATTTACAAGGGAAAACATATTCATATTTAATCCCATTTTTCACCGAACAAGAGAAGTGAAGAAAAGGCAAGCTGCAATCATTCTCAACATGTTTCGCGCCAGCGTGACCAATTCTCGCATATGCCTTTACTCCGTGAGATCCGTGAGAATAATCCTGATGATTTCAGGAATTATCTCAGGATGACGGACCCCGTTTTTCACCGTCTGCTAGCTTTGCTGACCCCTTATATCAGCAGGCAGGATACCTGCATGCGGCAAGCCATCACTCCGGAGCAGAGGCTCATCGCCACGTTGCGCTACTTGGCGACAGGGAGAAGCCTTCAGGACCTCAAGTTCTCTACAGGCATCTCCCCCCAGGCTCTGGGGATCATTATTCCAGAGACCTGTTCTGCCATTATTCGGGTCCTGCAGAATGAATATATGAAGGTAAGTTTGTTCTTTTAATATTGCATTATATGCATTGTATGTTTGTATTAATTTCATCATGACTTTTAATATCCATGACAGGAATATGCTGTGAATGTCCCCTTTATATGAACGCATGCAATTATTATTTTTTTTTTTTTGTGTCATTTTTTTTATAGCTTTTACCTTTTTGTGTCCCACGTGCATATTTGCTTTCACTAACGTCCCCAGCATGCAATCCTGAGCCCCTATACACCCACAGCCGAGACTGTTTTTCTCTAATTTATATTGTCAGCTCCATTGTACTGTTTTACTGCCCCCCACCCTTTGTATACTCTTTGTATACACCCTTTGTGTGTATGTGTATATATATATATATATATATATATATATATGGATTGTATACTCATTAATTAGGCCCCCACCCCACTCAAATTGGTTGCAGGGATTGTATACTCATTAATTAGGCCCCCACCCCACTCAAATTGGTTGCAGGGATTGTATACTCATTAATTAGGCCCCCACCCCACTCAAATTGGTTGCAGGGATTGTATACTCATTAATTAGGCCCCCACCCCACTCAAATTGGTTGCAGGGATTGTATACTCATTAATTAGGCCCCCACCCCACTCAAATTGGTTGCAGGGACTGTATACTCATTAATTAGTCCCCCACCCCACTCAAATTGGTTGCAGGGATTATATACTCATTAATTAGTCCCCCACCCCACTCAAATTGGTTGCAGGGATTGTATACTCATTAATTAGTCCCCCACCCCACTCAAATTGGTTGCAGGGATTGTATACTCATTAATTAGTCCCCCACCCCACTCAAATTGGTTGCAGGGATGGTATACTCATTAATTAGTCCCCCACCCCACTCAAATTGGTTGCAGGGATTGTATACTCATTAATTAGTCCCCCACCCCACTCAAATTGGTTGCAGGGATTGTATACTCATTAATTAGGCCCCCACCCCACTCACCCACCTAACTTATGTCCCCTGGTCCATCAGAGGGCTGAGTAATCTGTGAATTGGGCCGTCTATTTTTTATTTTTTTTTGCAGAATTCTTTTTTCAATATTTCTGTTTAACTGTTGTTCCAAAATGTTTTTGAGTTTTATTTGTTATGAATTGTTTTGATTTAATGACTATTTTTTTTCCCCAGTTTCCTTCCACGCCACAGCAATGGCAGACTGTGGCTTCCCAATTCGCTGCCCGTTGGGACTTTCCCAACTGTGGAGGGGCAATCGACGGGAAACATGTGAGGATTGTGCCCCCACCCCATTCCTCCTAATATTGGAATTATAAGGGGTTCCATAGTGTGGTGTTAATGGCGGTGGTGTCAGCACAATGTGACTTTCTGTATGTGGATGTGGGGAAGAACGGCCGGATGTCTGACGAAGGAGTGTTTAGGCAGACCGAGTTCTGCCACCGTCTCATCACTGGTGGCCTGGACTTGCCACCAGATGCCAATAATGTGGAGGGTCTACATTTTGTTTTTATTGCTGATGAAGTGTTCGGTCTGTGACAATTTGATGAAACCCTTCCCCCAAAGGACCCTCACCCCGGAGAGGAGTGTTTTTAATTACCGGCTGGCCAGAGCAAGAAGGGTTGTGGAGAATGCCTTTGGTATTATGTCCAGCCGGTTCCGTCTGTTGATGACAGCAATAAACTTGGCAGAGTACAAACTGAACTATGTAATTCTTTGCTGCTGCATTTTGCACAATTTTTTACGCAAACTTTCTGGAAACCAGTACCTGCAACCAATTGGGCCTGAGGCCGGACTAATATTACCTGAGCTCACAGGGCTGGATCATGCCCATCCTGGCTTAGCCCCCCAAACAGCACGTGAGGTGCGTGACCGGTATGTCACCTATTTTAATGGTAGGGGGGCTATTCCAATGCCAGCTGACCAATAAAAATGTATTTTTGTTTAAATATGTATTGTCTGATCAAATTTTTAAGTTTGGTTCTTGTTTGCTTTTCACGGTGCTTGTCTCCTACATTCTCCTAATTCAGGGATATGCAATTGGCCGACCTCCAGCTGGTGCAAAACTACAAGTCAATCATGCCTCTGGGTCTCATGCTTGTGGCTGTCAGTCTTGCTATGCTTCATGGGACTTGTAGTTCTGCAACAGCTGGATCTCCACTAATTGCATATTCCTGTCCTAGTGCATTTGTATTGCAAAGTGGTTTTTGCCAATAGTAAATAAGGCCCTTTGTGACAGACAACACAAAATGACTTCCCAAACTGGTATTGAGTATTGAAAGAAGTAGACACACACACACACACATCTTTTTTTTTAATTTTTAATAGTGCACATTCTAACCAGTGCCTCTTTTTTAGATATTTTTATTTTTGTTTTGTTTTGTTTTTGTAAACATTTTTTTTGTAAACATATAAATATATATATATATATAATAAAATAAAATAAATACATAAAATCGAATTTTTAACTATTTACAGAAAACAAGGGGTAAAGCCAAATTTTGAAGATGCACACCAAAAATTGGTAATGTCAACATGTGCTATCTACCATCATGAGTGATCAATGGACATGTTTGGTGGGTGCAATCCCTTCCTCTCACATACTAGAATGAGGAAGGGTTTGCAAACACAAAATGCGTCCATTGCGATCCTCTGATGGCACATAGCACATGTTGACACACCGTGTGCATCTTCAAAATTTGGCCTCTAAAAACAATGTTATAAAAACATTAAAAACTTTTTTACAAGGAAATGAAGAACATGATCTTTCTTTTTAGGGAAAAGGGGCTTAGATTCTCCCTAAAACATCGATCATGTTCTTCATTTCCTGCCTCATAGTGTCCAATTCTCGTTGCATGTTTTGCATCTTGTTCTGCATTTCATCAATCTTGCCATTCCAGGCCATGATCTGACCAATCAGTCTCTGGGCACTGTCAGAGGAAAATGGCTCCGTGGCTTGTCCTTCCACAACCAGATCATCACCTAAAAACATGTGTAGATAAAAAAATTTGTTAAAATATACAGCCATTAATTGTTTACCTTAAGCTGGGTTGTCAGACACTCACTTTGTGGGGTGCGTATCTCCACCACCTCTTCCTCCTCCACATCTAGCCCTGGGCTGGGCTGCTCCATCTCTGACACTGGGCTGGGCTACTCCATCTCGGACACTGGGCTGGGCTGCTCCATCTCGGACACTGGGCTGGGCTGCTCCAGCTCGGACACTGGGCTTGGGCTAACTGCCCAATCAGGCTGGTGAGGTCGGGGGGTCCTGGGCTGCTCCGCCTCTTGTCTGAGTCTTTGTTCCCCTATGAGAATGAAAAAAACAAAAAAAAAAGGTATACTTTTAAGCATAGTGATATTTGAGTTCAGAAATTGGAATATGAAACATTGGTTTGAAGTGGTGTACAATTATTAGCTGGTTATTACAAGATCCTAGTTTAATACATCATTAAAATGACATTTTTTTAGTTAGGCTGTGTTCAGACTGCTGCGATGTGCGAACGCTGAAAATCTACTGTGGTTTCACGCATTGCATTCCTCCCGGAGGCAGTTCACACTGCCCTATGTGACCTGCTGGGAGTGTCAGTGTAAAGTTTTATTGACACCTCCAAATTAGTTCTCATATCACAGTGCAATCTTTAAACTCGGACAGGAATCGGACCACATGGTGTGAACACCCATGTGATCCGATTTTGCTGTGGACTAAAAAAAGAGCCATGTACAAGTTTGGGCTGGATGCGATGCGAATTCAGCCATACTATATGTATGGCTGAAATCGCATCAAACAGAGATCACATGTGATTTGCACTGCAGTGCGGTGCAAATCACATTCGATCTCGTACATTGCAGCAATGTGAACCTAGCCTTTAACCAAACTGCGATACTTTATATCTTTTGTCCAAGTTTCACAGATGGACACACTCGAATCATCCCCTGGAGTACCTGTGTGTGATTATGTCAAAAAATGTTCTATGATGTCCCAAACTACACTAAATGATTCCCAGTCCAGATGTTGAACCAGCATTCTATCTATCTATCTATCTATCTATCTATCTATCTATCTATCTATCTATCTATCTATCTATCTATCTATCTGTCTATCTCTTTTTTTTATTTAGACTACATTACACTGAATAAATTTATGAAACAGCTGCAGCTATAAAGACATGTACACAAAGATATCCTTAACTGAGTGTGACAATTCAGTTTATCATGAACAATACAAAAAAAATTAATAACTAATTAAAATCTAATCCAACACCAGATAAATTTACACCATATACAAATTCATGCTATTTACTTCCACATATACGAACGATTCGCTCATTACATGGACTATCAACCACACGAACAATCAAATTCGCCAGATTTACAAATATATCGTATACCTATACAAACGATTATGTCCGACCGTCACGATAAGCGCAGAGTACTCACTTTTTTTCAGGGCCTTTTTGATTCTCCTGTATTGGTCCGGCTCCCTGGATTTGATGTCGGACCATCGTTTCCGGAGCTGATCTTTGGCTCTTCGGACCCCAAATTTGCTTTCCAAAGTGCTCACAACTATATTCATGATGCCATTTTTCTTGATATTGGGTTTGGGATACGGGCCATTTTCCCCATCGTAATCCTCCCTTCTCAGTATATCCACCATCTCCACCATCTCTTCAAAGGCCATGTTTGTGGCCTTATACCTCTTCCTTGCTCCGGAAGCATGGGGTTCAGGGCTTTCCTCCGAGCTGCTCACAGAAATTCCGTCCGCCATTTTCATCTATCAATCTCCCACAGCGGAACGAGGGTAAAAGGGGCGGGGAAATACGGTCACACGGAACGTCAGGGGTGGGCAACGTGGGCGACGCAGGCGGAGCTTGAACGCATGCGCTGTATATAAAGCGTTACCACGAAGCCGTACGTTTGTCCGAACGGAAGCAGCGAGTGATACACGCGACAGTAAGATGGTTATCTTTTTATTTCTAGGGTTTTAGGCCTGCGTTAGGAATGTATATAGTGGGATTTCACCTTGTGGATGGTTAGTTTATTTTTATGTGGGTTGGTGGTTGAGTGGGGTTGGTGTTTTGTGTGGTAGTGTGGGGGTGGGGGTGGGTGTATGGGGGGTAGTGTGTGTGGTAGTGTGTGTGGTAGTGTGTGTGGGGGTGGGGGTGGGTGTATGGGGGGGGGGGTAGTGTGTGTGTGGGGGGGTAGTGTGTGTGGGGGGGTAGTGTGTGTGGTAGTGTGTGTGGGGGTGGGGGTGGCTGTGTGGGGGAGTAGTGTGTGTGGTAGTGTGTGTGGGGGTGGGGGTGGGTGTATGGGGGGGTAGTGTGTGTGTGGGGGGGGTAGTGTGTGTGTGGGGGGGTAGTGTGTGTGGTAGTGTGTGTGTGGGGGTAGTGTGGGTGTAGTGTGTGTCTCGCCTACATTGTCACAATATAAATAGTGTGGATTTGGTCTGACATTAGTATTTATGTTTTTTTTTTTTTTTTCAGAAATCAAAATGCAAAAGTACACTCCAGACCCCTTTAAGGAGGAGGCCTTCCTCTCCACATTTATAGATATGTTAGAGATGCACAGGAGCCTGTGGGATTCCAAGCACCCACTATATTCCAGCCGTCCTGGCCGGAGGAAGACACTGGGGACAATTTTGACGTTTGTGAAAACCCGACTCCCCCAGGCAGACCTTAACTTTGTGAGCTCCAAAATTCAGAACCTGCGTAACATGTATAGGCGGGAGCGCAAAAAGGTCCTAGACTCTCAAACATCAGGAGCAGCAGCAGATCAGATATATGTACCTAAGCTGTGGTATTACGACAGGCTGCGTTTTCTGGATGACACGTCAGAAGCCAGGCAGTCACTTTCCACTCTTCCGTCTACCCTTCCCTCCACCCTTCCCTCCACCTCAGGTGAGCCACCCCAGGAAGATCCAGACCCTTCCTTGCTGGACGAAGTTGATGCGCCCAGCTGGAGCCAGGTATATTTTAGTTTCTAAAGTTAGGATTGCTCAAATATTAATGATGTAAAGTTCAATGTTTGAATTGCTTCCAAATCTAGGATTTCATCACAAATTAAATTAGATATAAGGATACAGTAGTTTCCACAAATGTGGCTCAAATCTTGGTGAACTGATGGAAAAATGATGGTGTCAAAATTATAGCCTTTTGTATTTCAAGACAAATGTATTTGCAAGTGAGAACTGTAAAATTGTCAGTGATTGATTTCAAAATATAGACATATTTTATTTATTTATTTCTTTATTTTTTACACAGGATGAGCTCACCCAGGAGGAGGCCGGGACCAGCGGTATGGAGGAGGAGGCCGGGACCAGCCACACGCAGGAGCTAGCTGGGCCCAGCAGGAGTCGGACCGAAAGTCAGGTCCCTCCCCTCCGTCTAGCCAGCAAAAGGCCCAGGAGGATGACGCAGACAGAGGAGGAGTCATTGGCGCTTATACGCCAAGCCACCCAAGTGCTGAGCAAACCCCCCAATCCTGAGGAGGCCTACGCTACATATTTGGCAAGCAAGTTGCTTGAAATGGAGAAGGGACAGCGCAACTTGTGCAAAGCCATTTTTTTGACACTATTCAACGGGGTCTGAAGGGTGAGCTAACACCAACCACCAGACTGTACAACACAGACCCTACTGCTCCTCCTCCTCCTCCTCCTCCTCCTACCACAAGTCCACCACCAGAGGCACAGCCTCCAGCGAAGCGTGGAGGGAAGGCTAGACGGAAGAGTCGGAAGTGACTGCCTGGCTTCAGTCTGCTCTGACAGAAGACGCAGACTGTTGTAGTACCACAGTCTGGGGACATAGATCTCATCTGCTGCTGTTCCTGGTCTGTGGGATTCTAGGACCTGGTTGTGCTCCCTATTTTCATGTTACACAGGATCTGAATTTTGGTGGCCACTCACTTGATGTGTGCCTGGGGGACAAAAGGCTTCACAAACTTCAAAATTGTCTCCAGTGTTGCCTCCCTCTTGATTTTGTTTTGTACAGACTAAAAATAAATATTTATTATTTCCAAAAATATTGTAATTTTTTTTTTTTTGGCTTAAAAAAACAGAGTTTATTTGTGAGTAGGCAGGTACATGTCAAAAGACTATGGGGGTTATTTACAAAACACACGTTCATGTTAATATAAATATGCTAACTTCAAGTGCAATTTTTAAAGCACTGCAAGTGCACTTGGAAGTGCAGTCGCTGTAAATTTGAGGCTTAACATTTGAAATGAGGGGAAGCTCTGCTGATTTTGAACATGCAATCATGTGTAAGCTAAAATGCTGGTTTGGGTATCTATCTATCTATCTATCTATCTATCTATCTATCTATCTATCTATCTATCTATCTATCTATCTATCTATCTATCTATCTCTACTTACATAGTCTGCTTGGCCAAAAAAAAACGCAAGTCCATCTTGTTTAAACACCCCCCCCCCCCACAAAAAAAATAAATAAATAAATAAATAAATAATTTTAAACTGACAATAGTAGTTCCAAAAATATATAGTAATAGATAAATTATAAAATTTTATATATATATATATATATATATATATATATATATATATATATATATATATATATATATATATATATATATATATATATGCAAAAAGGGGGGGGGGGAATTTTGGGACTTTAAATGAAGCAAAACATAATGCTTTCATCCCGATAATCGATAAAAATTGAAGGGGGGTTGGGACTTTAAATGAAGCAATTGTATAGAAAAAATGAACAATAAATAAGTAATATTTAAATATTTAATTGATGACATTCATCTACAATCATAAAGAGTATAAATTTATTTCATATATATATATATATACATAATGCACATAAAGCATAGACATAAGTAGAATAATACAGTCAAAATGGCGCATTATCAATGTCAAATAAATAAATATATAAAAAGGAGAGACTGATTTAATAAGAAAAAATGAAATAAATAAAAATAATAATAATGGGAATAAAAAATAAAAATTGTTCATTTTTTCTATACAATTGCTTCATTTAAAGTCCCAACCCCCCTTAAATTTTTATATATATATATATTTTTTTTTTTTTCTCAAATTGGAATATTAATCATAGGATGAGGATGAATAAAAACATTTGTGATAACTCTGTGTGAATATAAGCAGCAAAGCTACTTCACTTTTCTTGCATTATGAAGAAGAAAAGAATGGGCTATATTAAAAAAACACAAAATTAGCAGCATGACGAATATGCTAGCTTCAATACGAACACTAGTTTTACAAGACCGAGCGCTTCCGCCCTGTAAATCCTTTCTGGGCATGCGTCATTCTTAGTCCGTCCGACTAGCCTACTGACGAGCGGATTGTCCGCTGAAACCAAAGTATGACGGACAGAATTTTCGAAAATTCCGAAATACTTAGTCCGCCAGACTGCACGCTGAAAAAGTCCGCTGAAGCCCACACACGAGCGGACTGTCCGCTGAAATGTGTTTCGACGGACTAAGTAGGCCATACAATCCGCCCGTGTGTACGCGGCTTAAGGCTCACTGCTCCTTTAAGTATAATTTTGCTGATCAAGTAGTCAAATAGGCTCAGGCAGCGCTATGCACACATTTGATCAAAACAATTAGTTAGTTAGGCCAATACCTTCATATATTTATTTTAGTCCATAATCTGTTTTTAAAAGGTTGTTGTGTAAGGTACTTTCAAAGCAGGTGAAGTTCAATCATTTCAGATCCCATCTACCAATTTTGCTGATACCAACACCTACACACGTGCAGATAAAAGAGAGGGGGGTGTGCAAGAACCAGTAACCCATTGACCCCGCCCCTTCTGACATCAGGTGCTATCAGAGAGGGATTGGGTTATCTGGTTACATCATTGGGGGGCCCCACCCTTGCCTTTATAACAACTGTCACTGTGAAAAGGCAGCAGTCCCATCGAGGCAGAGCTTTTTTTTGTTTTTTCTATTTTCCGGGTCTGTCAGTGCCATGATTGAAGAAGGATGGACTTCGCAGGGCACTTTTTTATTTTTAATAAAGGAATTGTCAAAAACTGTCTTTTGTGTTTTTTACTTTTTTTTACACTTTTTTTGGTGAATGGGTAGGGGTACCCAATACTCATTCACATAGGGAGGGCAAGATCTGGAGGCCCCACAACTGGGAAAGGGTTGTGGGGATGAGACAAGGTGCTTTGGAGGGGACCCCAAAGCACCCTCCCCATGTTGAGGGAATGTGACCTGGTATGGTTCAGGAGAGGGGGTCTTGCTTTCTTGGCTTTTTGCAAAGAGGAATGGGCAGCTTTACCATCTGAGAAGATAAAGAGCCTCATCCATAAATACCTCAAAATACATCAAGCTGTCATTGATGTTAAAGGGGGCAATACACAGTATTAAGAACTTGGCTATTTAAACTTTTGATTTTGGGTAGTTTCTGTTGTGATTATAATTTAAAAAATGTAAACACAAACATAAATTCTGCCAGCTTATGTATATTTATAAACACATCTGTGTATATATATATATATATATATATATATATATATATA
This sequence comes from Lithobates pipiens, assembly GCF_037356315.1. NCBI lineage: Eukaryota > Metazoa > Chordata > Amphibia > Anura > Ranidae > Lithobates > Lithobates pipiens. The sequence goes on along the minus strand of NW_027507686.1, from coordinate 152,470,019 downwards.
TATATATATATATATGTATATATATATATATATATATATATATATATATATATATATATATAAAAATCAAGGGTGAAAGATAATTTGTACCTTAAAAGTACACATATTTTACACTCACACACATAAACATTTTTGCTTAAATTCCTAGGCAAATTTATATCTTGAATCCACTATTGATCACCAAGTAAGGCATTTGGCACTTAGTTCACAAGCAACCTGCAGATAAATTCTCATTATTTCTATCTGAAAAGAGAAAACATGTGCAGCTACAAATTCTGTCACATCTTGTGCTGTGGTTTCTCAGTGTTGACAAACCCCTCTACTGTTTCCAACCTTATTCCAGGTTACCTTAAGATGATTATATGACAACACATTATTAAATGTCACCAAAGGAAAGTCAAGCCCTTTCTTTTTTCCTGTCCCTCAAGATCAAGATATAATGGCCTCTAGTTAAAAAGGCTGAATATCATACTTCAGCCACTCTCTGATCCATACAATTGGTTCTCATGAACATTTGACCTCAACAGGATTTAAAAATAATCACCACATTTGAGAAAGCACCAGTCTACCTGATTTGCTTATGAAAAGAATGCTGAATGGTTGGAATTTCTTGCATTGTTCCTCCCAGACAGCCCAACATAATTTAAATACTGCTTTAATGCATATGAAAATGCATACAATGTACTGCTTCTTGAGTAACAGAAAAAGTCTGAAATATTTTAAAAAATACATTAGTAGTTAATTTTATCATTGATATTTTTGCCACGTCTGGTGTGCTTAATGGCCCTAAAGAGTAAGGTATAACAAAATAGTGTTAGACATTTAATATATCTGCACAAGGGGCAGCAATTTAAACAAATTAAGCCTACCCACCTCAAGCAATGAAGTATCGCTTTGCTAAAGTCACATCCGTGAATTGTGACTCATTATGCTTTCCTCTTAGTTCAGTTTACTAAATATGTATTTTTTAGGCACTTAAAAGATTATCTCAGGCACTATACCCATACCACAGCAGCTCATACAAGCATCACACCAAATATGATTGTTTCCAAACTCAATAAAACAAGTCAAGCTCTTGCTAGCCCACTATATCAATTGTGACACAATTCCCAATATTGTATTACTTCACAAATGGCAGCAGACTATTTTACAAATCCTAACTGTCCTTCCCAAGCAAGAGCAATCAAATCTCTGACAATAAAGTCTCAGTGAATTCTCATTTGTTATTTTCTTCAATTATATAGCCTTCTTCCATATGTAGTTCAGCACTCCAAGCCCCAGTCTCATTTTGAGCAGTAAACATTTTGTTCAGACACTTCCACACCTCAAGCCTTAGTTCTGATCTCATGATGTAATTCTTGCATGATCCCACTTCTGCACCTCAAGTTATGGTTCTGGCACAGAAAATCCATTCTACTGACAATATACAGCGTGCCCCAAGCTTTGCAAAGACACTCTCCCTTATGATGGTCACCTGCCAGAGGCTGGCACTCATCAGCGACAAAAGGGTTAAACGTCTTGGCCACTAGGTGACATTGCTTTTAAGATATCTCAATCTCCAATGCATTTTAAAGGAAAACTTGTTTAATTGGGTGGGAGTGGGGAGAGGGTTTCACAGTACCCTCTTCCTTTAATACTTACCGCTCTACCCTGCCAATGTCCATTAACCCATAATACACCAGAAACTCATATAAGGGTCAAAGGGTCAATTATTAGAACCTAAAATGTTCACATAATAAATACACATAATAAAAATGAATCCTTCCATTTGTACACATATTTATATACAACAATGTATAAAAGAACAATTAAAGGGACACTAAATGATATCCTTATTTTCTAAAAACAATGTATACACATCTACTACTTGATAGCCCTGTAATCTATTTTTCATTAAATTGTTTTATACTGTGTTTTTTTATGTCTTCCTGTAATATCCTCTGTGATGCACTAAGACTATCCTTTTTTCCCCTCACTTTGGTTGGCTTGGAATGAGCGGTGCACTTTAACTGCTTCAGCCCCGAAAGATTTGGCTGCTCAATGACCAGACCATTTTTTGCGATTTGGCACTGCTTCGCTTTAACTAACAATTGCGCTGTCATGCAACGATGTACCCAAACAAAAATCCTTTTTTTCACACAAATAGGGCTTTCTTTTTGTGGTATTTTATCACCTCTGTGGTTTTTATTTGTTGCGCTATAAACAAAAGAAGAGAGACAATTTTGAAAAAAAAACACAACGGGGTTGGTTTACTAAAGGAAAATCGACTTTTCACAACAAGTGCACTTGAAAGGGCACTGAAAGTGCACTTGGAAGTGCAGTTGCTGTAGATCTGAGGGGAAGATCTGAAATGAGGGGAAGCTCTGCTGATTTTATCATCCAATCATGTGCAAGCTAAAATGCTGTTTTTTATTTTTCTTGCATGTCCCCCTCAGATCTACAGTGACTGCACTTCCAAGTGCACTTTCAGTGCACTTTCAAGTGCTTTTGCAGGGCACTTGTAGTGCAAAGTGGAGTTGCCTTTAATAAATTAGCCCCAATATCTTTTACTTTTTGCTATAATAAATATCCCACATTTTTTATCAAAAAAAATATAATTTTTCTCAGTTTAGGCCGATATGTATCCTTCTACATATTTTTGGTAAAAAATAGCAATAAGCATATATTGATTGGTTTGTGCAAAAGTTATAGCATCTACAAAATAGGGGATAGATTTATGGCATTTTTATTATTATTTTTTTTTTGGTGGCGATCTGCAATTTTTATTGGGACTGCAACATTATGTTGGACACATCGGACACTTTTGACACATTTTTAAAACCATTGACAATTATACAGCGATCATTGTTATAAAAAAATGCACTGATGGGGCGTGGCCGACGAGCGGAGCGGATGGATGCTTGAAGGAGTAGCTCCGCCGTGATCCGAGCAAGTAAGGCGATTTACAGCGACGGCAGCCCTCGTTTTCAGCATCAAATCATCCCGGCATCTGCGGGAACCACTCAGGATGCCTTCTAAGAAAAGAAAAGGCCATATGAAACTGGGCAAAATGCTGGATTTCTTTGTCCAGCAGCGCCAGCTCCCTGTCCAAGATGGCGGCCGCGCACGAGGCCTACAGCAGCATCGAACATGGACGGACCGGCACTCAGACCAGGGCGATACGCAAACAGCGGTGTCCGCGTCGCACTCTATATCCACCTCTGCATCCACAAGCCCAGCAAAAAGCAAACCGAGGAGGGAGGCACACGGGACAGATACAGAGGAGGTGAGTGCCTTCAATTCATCTTTGGATGATACAAGAGAGCTGCAGGACTCTATAACTGAGTTTCCCACGTTAAATCAGCCAGTGTTGGATACCACCTTAAAGGACATGTTAGTGTCATTGCGCTCCACACTGCATGCAGACATTATGGCCATTACTCAGCAATTTAAATCAGAAGTGCAGGCAGTCACTAACAGAGTCTCACATGTTGAAACAAAAATGGGGGAATTTGCCCAAACCTTTAATGAGCTTGTGGACGCACACAACGACAGAGATGAGGATATGGTGGCCATTAAAGCGAAATTAGCGGACCTCAAAGACCGCTTGAGGCGCAACAATGTAAGAATTCGTGGGATTCCAGAGTCCATCTTACCGCAGGAACTGAGAGAATTTTTTCTCAACTTGATGAAAGCTGCACTCCCAGAATCACCAGTAGAGGAGTTGGTGATCGATCGTATTCACAGACTGCCTAGACCGAAGAGTGTTCCGACGCACCTGCCTAGGGATACGATCGTTCGGATACACTTCTACCACATCAAAGAGAGGTTCGTGCGTGCAACAAGGAAAAGGGAGGAATTACCCACTGAATTTAAAGAACTGTCTTTCTTCGCCGATCTCTCGGCTTACACTATGCAGCAGCGTAGACAGCTTGCCACTATAACTAAACCACTGAATAACCACCGAATCCCATATAGGTGGCTGTACCCAGCGAAACTTCTCATTACGTACGAAGGGAAGTCGCATATAGTGGCTAGAGTCGCAGAAGGTATCCAGTTACTAGAAGAATGGCAACTTCTACTCCCACCGAACACAGGCCCCAGCAAGAGGGGATCACCTATCTCTACCCATACGAGCTCAGATGCTGAAACGAGCTAAGTATTCAACATGACAGTCATACTAAAATCGCCTTCCAGTTCGAGACACGGTCTGCTGGTTCTCTCTTGATTGTCTTTGGTTTTTGATATTAGTAGCGGGTTTTGTTTTTCCGTTGCTAATTGTAGACTTCAAGGGAATCCGCCTTTACCCCCAAGTTCTAGCGATATATCGCCAGTACAGATTCTGTGGAGAATCGCCATCTTTTTCTTTCTTTTTTCTTTCATTTTCTTTTCTTTTTTTGTTATTCTAACCTACTAAGCTACTACGCTAACACAGTACCTAACTGTGGCGTTACCTATACGTTGACCGAGAGCACAGGTTTGGACCTTCCCACTTATAGCTTCAGATTCACTGGTGGTTTTCCTGTCTGTATCCTCTCATAGGAGGGCCCCACCAGTCCTGACAACAGTTGGAGTTTGAACTGCTCAGTTATCATTATGGCTTTTACAATTTCGTCCCTTAATGTCAAGGGGCTTAATAGCCCATTTAAACGCCAAATGGCATGGAAGGAAGCGGATAGACTGAAATGTGACATAATGTGCTTTCAAGAGTCCCACTTTATGGCAGGGAACCACCCTTCCTTCACTAATCGCAAGTTTCCGCAAGTATTCATGGCCAACGGTCCAAAGAAGAAAGCCGGTGTGGCCATCGCGATTAAGAATTCCATTCACTTCAGTCTTATAGACTCCTATTTGGATCAATCGGGCAGGTACATTATTCTTGTTTGTGAGATTGCCAGAGTAACATACACCCTGATAAATGTATATCTCCCAAACTCCAACCAACGTAGCTTTCTGCAGAAAATTCTACAAATGGTAGCTTCCATGCAAAAGGGACATGTTGTTATGTGTGGGGACTTCAATGCTGTCATGCACAGTGAGTTGGATATTTCTAACCCACTAAACCGAAAGTCTCGTAGGCCGAACTTATCCAAAATCTTCTCTGCGGTGGACCTTTTTGATGTCTGGCGGTGTCAGCACGCGTCAGAAAGAGACTATACTTTTTTCTCAAATGTACACCACTCCTATTCGCATATTACATTTCGTGGCATGGGCGTTTGGCGGCATACAAAATGCTGTTACTCCCCAAGCTAACTTATATGTTCAGGGCACTCCCAATTCCAATCCCAGATCACTTCTTTAAGGCCCTACAGAAGCAAATGGTAACTTTCATTTGGGCGGGGAAGAGGGCTAGATTTCCTGCCACCCTACAAAGCAAAAAGAAAAAAGCGGGGGGCCTAGGCGTACCTGTGTTACGGGACTACGCCACAGCAGCAGTCTTGGACCAGCTCCAGGACTGGTTTTCCACCCAGGAACTGAAACCTTGGTGTCAACTAGAATTAGCAGGGATACCGCATGGGTCGCTTCGTTCCCTTTTGATAGCCTTTAACTGCGATCAATTCCACATCCATACTGACCATCCTACAATGAAGGCTTCTTTGCGAGCCTGGAAGGACCTTCTTACTTCATGCCGTTATGCGTGCACCTTCACCATGGTTCCTATCCCCTTAGAGTCTATCCCTTGGTTGATTCCGAACATTTCCCTAAATGTGTGGCGTAAAAGTGGGATTTCTAATGTGCAGGACCTTTTAGTGGGTAACCGCCTTATGCCATTCCAGGTCATTCATAACAAGTACCACATACCCCAGACCGAGTTTTTGACATATTGCCAACTCCGGTCTTGGTTCCGGGAAAAAGGAATGTCCGGCACACAATTTATTGCAGAAGTGTGGGATTTCCTAAACTCGCCCAAACCTAGACGGAAGAGCATTTCTATTATGTACAACCTACTTAATGATAAGTCCTCTTTTTCCCGTTTCGGCCATTTGGAGAAATGGGAAAAAGACATGGGTCAGAAATTCACTGAGCAACAATGGTTACAGGCCTTTAGTAACAATGCCAGGTTCTCCAGATGTTCAAACTATGAGGAACTGGCTGCGAAAATTACAGCGAGATGGCATTTTACTCCTTATATTATTGCTAAATTTTCGGATGAGAAATCCAGCGAATGTTGGAGGGGTTGTGGCCAAGTGGGGACGCTGCTACATATGTGGTGGCTGTGTCCGCGCCTGCGGAATTTCTGGGCTGAAGTATTTCATTTAATTGCTAAAATCATAGGCGTTCAGACCAGGCCCTCCCCTGAAAAAGCATTACTAAGTATTGGTATCTCCGAGTACCCGGTATCTATGAGATCTATAGCAATGCATATTATTTTCGCAGCCAGAACACTGATTGTATGTAATTGGAAATCAAAAGACATCCCGAATATCTCGGAAGTGATTATGAAGGTGAATGTTATCTCAGAATTTGAGAAAATCATAGCATTTAGGGACGGTTCTAGAAAGAAATATCTGATAAACTGGTCTGCTTGGCTCGCTGCGGCGAGAAAAGTAAATGGGTGAAACATAGGTCCATGTGGGGACACCCATATCTCACCCCTGTTCTCTCGAGTTCAACTACTTAAACCTTGCTCCCTGAAACACCCTATCCCCCTTTCTTTTTCCTACTCTTTCTCTTGCTCTTTCCTTTCTCTTATTTTATTAAGCTTTTAAACTACCCTCTAATGCTTAAGGTCGATACGATTTATGTAAGGTCAGCCTAAGTTGCGATATAATTTTTGCGACACATGTCTATGCTTGCTGATATGTTTACAAAGCTGTAGACTTTTACTTTGTTATATAGTTTGTACTGTACTAGCTCGATACATTATTCACAATACCTGATTTGTATGTTGTAACCCATCGCAACTTGGCCTGGACTGGGCCAGAGTATGTTAATCTTTATCTTTCTGTTTTGTACTCTTCAATAAAAATGATTTGGAAAAAAAAAAAAAAATGCACTGATTACTGTGTAAATGTCAATGGCAGTGAAGGGGTTAACACAAGGGGGTGATCAAGGGGTTAACTGTGTTCCCAATGTGTGTTTCTAACTGTGGGGGGGGTGGGACTGTCTAGGAGGAGAGAGAGATCGGTGTTCATACATAGTATGAACACACGATCTGTCTCCTGTCCCCTGAAAGAACCGGGATCTGTGTGTTTACATACACAGATCCTGGTTCTCGCTCTGTTACGAGCGGTCACGGGAGACCAGTGGCACATGCTGCCATGGCCAAAAGTCAAAGCGAAGGTAACATCTTTTCACACAGCCGTGCCATTCTGCTGCAGGAAAACTGCGACGGCTGGTCGGCAAGCGGTTAACTGAGGTCACGTGCACTGTTCTATGCATACTACAAATCCCATAGTCCCTGATCCATATCAGGAGCATGCAAGTTAGGGTGGCTACATTCCTACATATAGTGGGATTATGGAGAATTAAGGTAGTAACCCTCCAAAAGGAATTTGGAGAACAGTAGTAAAGCTCAAGGATATTTTTCTCAGTTCATACATACTTGAATATATATATTTATATATATGTAGCGATGACACTTTGGACAAAGTGTCTGTCATGTACAAATGTAGTTTTTGCCTCAGAACAGTAAAGAGGTTCTGAGGGTTAATTGTGTAGGTTTAACTTTGACATCAATTTGGCTTGGCTGTGTTAGAGTTCTGCCTGGTCATGTGTACAGTTAGGTGCACATGACAGGCTCAGAACCAGGCCTGGTTGGACATTTTGGGTATCAGTTTCCCCGCAGCCAATCAGTGGGTGCTCCGGGCCCCGCTGAGGAGTCTGGGGAAGGGTACTTAAGATGTTGAAGTCATGTGTTCTAGGTTCGTTCGTGAGGCCCTAGTGGTCTGTTCCTGATTCTGACCTGGGGTAGCCCCGCGAGGGGTCTCGGTCATGGGAGCGTTTGACGCTCCGCAACATGCTTCGGTTGGCTAACCCCAATAGACCCGCCTGGTCTGGGGTAAGGATCCGTCTGTTCCCAAGTAACTGAGGGAGGATTCAAGGCATCCAGGTGTGCTCTCGGCTTGGAGGGGCACTACAGCTCGTGTATGCAATCGGGGAGAACTCTTCGGAGGAGGGCCAACAAGCTGGCATCCTGAGAAGTGCCTGGTTGCTGAGTTGTGAAGGATACTGACAAATTCCCGCTTTTTCCAGTACTACCAAGGAGACAGAGAACATTCCAGGTGCTGAGGAAAAATTTTCCTGTTCACTTCTGTTACCAGTTACACAAGGTCAAAGATTTCACAGGTTCTGGATCAAAGTGATGACTGCCATAATCTCTGGCTAGAGATTTGTTCAGCCTTGAAGCGCCCAGCTGCTAGTGGCTACTCTGGGTGGTATTAGAGACTTTCTGATATTAGCAGTTTAAGGTGCCTGAGTTCTTCACCCTTGCCCTCTGTTCCCATACGAGACTGTGTTGTTGGATGTTACCCCTGCAAATAAAAAACCTTTTCTAAAGGACTTTTATGGTGTCAGTGTCCAAAGTTGTTGGGTACTAACTCTGGGAACCCCTAGACGTGGAAGAACCAGCCAAGAGGAGGTAACGGGTAAGCCCAAAAGTTAAGGCCACCCTGCCAAGGGTTATGGCCATTACATATATATATATATATATATATATATATATATATATATATATATATATATATATATATATATAGTTATTTATTTATTTATTTTATAAATTAGAATTTAGTGTCACTTTAATTTTAAAGAAATCACATTTAATCATAAACAAACAAAACTTTTCCCAGGACACTTGCCAGCTAGTCAGTGAAAAAAAACAACATTAAAAAAAATTATTTGCATTTAAAAAAGAGGTTTTATTTGCCTTACATTTGCAAAGATACTATATGTGGAAGCTGCACCACCTCAAGTGTTTCCACATTGGGGAACATAAAGCAATGGATAAATTAAGGGCAGGTACAACTGGAGGTATAGAACATGCCTCCTTAAAGATACAGAAACACTAATGAACTAGATAGACTTGTGTCTTTTTTCAACCTGACTAACTATGTAACGACTTAACTAGAAACCCAGCAAAGCACAACAGAAGTTGATGGCATCCAATGTGTCCCCACAAAATTCCAGCAAAATAAAAATAGCAATTACCCAAATGTATAACTAGCTTTTAAAGTAAGGTGCAAAGCATTAATAAGCAAATGTTTTACTAGCACACTTACCGGCCTCATGAAGGCCCTCTTAAAGTGTGGTCCTAACTCAAATCTATTAGAGAATCCAAATTGGTGCATATACTGTATATATACAGTATCTTATAAAAGTGAGTACACCCCTCACAGTTTTGTAAATATTTTATTATATCTTTTTATGTTACAACACTGAAGAAATTACACTTTGCTACAATATAAAGTAGTGAGTGTACAGCTTGTATAACCGTGTAAATTTTCTGTCCCCTCAAAATAACTCAACACACAGCCAGTAATGTCTAAACCGCTGGGAACAAAAGTGAGTACACCATTAAGTAAAAATGTCCAAATTGGGCCCAATGTGTCAATATTTTGTGCCCCCCATTATTTTCCATCACTGCCTTAACCCTCTTTGGCATGGAGTTGACCAGAGCTTCACAGGTTGTCACTGGAGTCCTCTTCCACTCCTCCATGATGACATCATGGAACTGAGACCTAGCGCTCCTCCACCTTCTGTTTAAGGATGCCCCACAGATGCTCAATAGGGTTTAGGTCCAGAGACATGCTTGGCCACCTTTACCTTCAGCTTTTTTAGCAAGGCAATGGTCATCTTAGAGGTATATTTGGGGTCCATATCATGTTGGAATACTACCCTGTGATCCAGTCTCTGAAGGGAGGGAATCATGCTCTGCTTCAGTATTACACAGTACATGTTGATATTCATGGTTCCCTCAATGAACTGTAGCTCCCCAGTGCCAGCAGCACTCATGCAGCTCCAGACCATGACACTCCCACCACCATGCTTGACTGTAGGCAAGACAGACTTGTCTTTGTGCTCCTAACCTCGTTGCTGCCACACACACTTGACACCATCTGAACCAAATAATTTTATCTTCATCATATCAGACCACAGGACATGGTTCCAGTAATCCAGTAGTAGTAGTCTGCTTGTCTTCAGCAAACTGTTTGCGGGCTTTCTTGTGCATCGTCTTTAGAGGCTTCCTTCTAGGATGACAGCCATGCAGACTAATTTGATGGTCTGAGCACTGACAGGCTGACCCCCCCACCCCTTCAACCTCTGCAGCAATGCTGGCAACACTCATACGTCTATTTCCAAAAGACAACCTCTGGATATGACGCTGAGCATGTGCACTCAACTTCTATGGTTGACCATGGCGAGGCCTGTTCTGAGTTGAACCTGTCCAGTTAAACTGCTCTATGGTCTTGGCCACCATGCTGCTGCTCAGTTCCTGGGTCTTGGCAATCTTCTTATAGCCTATGTAATCTTTATGTAGAGCAACAATTCTTTTTTTCAGATCCTCACAGAGTTCTTTGCCATGAGGTGTCAAGTTGAACTTCCAGTGACCAGTATGAGAGAGTGAGAGTGATACAACCACATGACACCAGAGGGGGAAAATGGCTAATTGGGCCCAACTTGGACATTTTCACTTAGGGGTGTACTCACTTTTGTTGCCAGTAGTTTAGATATTAATATGTTGAGTTATTTTGAGGGGAAGCAAATTTACATGGTTATACAAGCTGTACACTCACTACTACATTGTAGCAAAGTGTCATTTCTTCAGTGCTGTGCACACACTACTTTACAACGGAAAGTAAAAAATATTAACACAGTGCAATTCACAGTTAAAACATACAGTATGTATCACAATGCACAGCAGTGAAAACAGAGGTGGGGGCTGGGCTATAGACCATGCATCCAAACACGATGAAATCAACTGCAATAATTTAGAACATTACAACACTTTATAGTAGCTGCGCATATGTACTAATCTCTCTCCACTGACAAAAGGCTGACATTTATAAGAAGGGGACTAGCACGAAGCAAATTCCCCATCATCAGCCCTTTTAATCAACCTGACCATAGTTCTAAGGCCAGAAGTGCATGATTGCTAATTGATTGCTAAGACTATGCTAATGCATAAGTTCAGCATTATCACCAATTGCAAACAACTTGAATTGGATCAAACCTCTGGTCGATCCAAACCCAAAGATCATTCCTAAGGCCGCGTACACACGGGTGGATTGTCTGCCCAACTTAGTCCGCTGAACCGTGTTTCAGCGGACAATCCGCTCGTGTGTGGGTTTCAGCTGACTTTTTCAGCGGACAGTCTGACGGACTTTGTCTTTCGGAATTTCCGTAATTTTGTCCGTCCAAACTTGGTTTTGTCCGTCCAAACTTGGTTTCAGCAGACAGTCCGCTCGTGTGTAGGCAAGTTGGACGGACTAAGTATGGCGCATGCTCAGAAAGGGTTTACACGGCCGAAGGTTGCATTGCAGTGTATTGGACGTCGTTTTTCTAGTCCCGTCGTACGTGCTGTACACGTCATCGCGCAAGTTTTCAGCGGACTGTCTGTTCATCGTGTGTGGTCAAGTCCGTTCATTCAAAATTTGGACGGACTGTCTGTCGGATTGTCTGACGAACTTAGTTGGGCAGACAATCCGCCCGTGTGTACGCGGCCTAAGGGAAAACGATTATCTCTTACATGTAAGCTGCAGTTCCTGTATTTAAAATGTCCTATTTTGAATACTTCCATATTTTTAAACATTCATACTGCTTCCGTTATGTGTTCCAAGCTATCTTAAGTCTGGTATGCTAAATTATAAATCCACAGTGACCATAAAAAAGGCAAGTCATAAATATTCTATCATGTAACACAGTGAGCTGCACATTAGGAAAGCAGTTTAGCTATGAACTAAATTGCTGTGAACAATGAGAATCCTAAGTGCTATCATCAAAAAGTATCCATCCAAAAGTAAAATGTGTTTATGTAACCAACTATTATATTCAAAGCAATCACACATTTATTGTGCAGTTGGTCAATTTGCTCTCTTTCTCTATTCACAGCACACTAATTCCTTTTAGAATCCAGAGACTGGGCCACTTGCATCAAATCATATTGACTGGGTGCCATGGTAACAATATGAACCATGTAAAGAGCCTTTATAAAGTTGTGTTCTTCATTCTGTCTGCTAACACAGTAATACAGTGGCATTTGCTTGCAGCTGATTTGTATTCAAGTCACTGGTTTCTGTGTCACTCCGTGGAAACTGTATCCAGAACACAAAATGAAGAGACGTTAGAGCTTTGTGTATACATTTCTTGTTTATTTTGTAAGCTAATGCTTAGTGTATATGAACAGCTGATGCACTGGCACAATCTCTTATACAGTATTATTAGAGAATAGAGGGATAGATTAACAGCAATGATTCAGGGTAACTGAGAGCTTTTATTCTGTACACAAATTTGTGAACATGTTTTATTCAATCTATGCTATGCTTAAAGCTGAATACTAAATGTAAGAAAAAACAAAAAACAATTGATGCAGCTATGTACTCCTCCCTAACATTAAAGACATTTAAATGTTTTACACCTGCCTGCTTCATTTAAAGTCCCAACCCCCAGTCATCCTGATTGCTTTATTCAAATAGGGATGGAGGCAATTGACCTTACCCGGTCACCGCCTCATTTAAAGTCCCAACGTTCTCTTTTTCGTCTAAATAAATTAGGGATGGAAGCGCGCTTGTTTATATCATTTTAGGTCTGATTAATACCCAATTATACCATGTAATGATTAGATCATCTAATATAGGAATTCCCCCCCCCCTTCCACCGGGCTAATCGCCATGGGATGGGGCCCTTTTTTACCTCCCACACCCATTTTAAATAGGCTAATATCCCTGGCAGTTGCATATGTCACATGTTTTAGATAGGAGCAGTCGCTCCATCACCTTGGGAGCTGCAAGGCATAGCGCGGGCCTTCCTCCTCCCCTCTCTATAAGGTGGGTAGACCGCCCTGCACTACGCATCTGCGTCAAGCTTTATGTGTTGGAACCGCTGCGCCGTGTCTTTGGCGCCACCGCCTTCCATCAATTTTTTACATCTAGCAGCCAGGTGGCGGAATAATTTGGCACTGTTTTGCTTGGGGGCGGTTCCGCCCGGCTGCAGCTGCCTATCCTCCTTAGTGCTTGCCCCCACGTGACGTTGGTGGGTGTGGCAGACTAGCCCTTATAAGTCTCCTGGGGCAGATTGACTCACATGGTGGTTCCAGCCCTTTATCTGCACACTTTGTGGATCACTCAACACTGAAGTGTCTATTAGGTAATTTGATCTTCACTTTTTCATTATTTGATTTATGCTGCACTTCTATTTTATTTAATCTAATTTCTTTGGTTGATATGGTTTCTTAAAACATTCTATGTATTTCACTTTTCCAATCATTCTAACTTTCTACTCTCACTAAGTTAACCTTACCTATACACTCATTAGCATCTCATTATCCTATCCTTTACCAAGTTTAGGACAGATGATCTATTGTACCACATAATATGATCTTCCAACCTATTTTACAATCTTTCTTTTATTTTTAGCACATATAATCACTGTTGACCATTATTAATTTTTGGAATTTCCTTTTTTGGAAACCATCTTTGTCCAGTCCTGGTCTGCCTTAACCACCTCAGCTCCCACCAGTGATACCAATATGGGGTTATTCTGATTCATTTTGGCACATTGCTACTGCATAGATACAGATAATGTAAGTACTTTTGAGAATGGTTTTGGGGGGGTTTATCCTAGCCAATATTACTTCTAATTACTTTATTTTAATCTCTGCTTTCCGTGACAGTGTCGGACCTTACAGATATTCTTATTATTATACTACAGCATTCAGTTTTCCACGTGCATGGATGAATCCACGAAATGCATAGAGCTACTATATGCCATGTTTTATGCCAACTATATGTTTTACTTACTTAATGATCACTTGTAATATGTGATTTGTATTTTTAGTGGTCAATTGTTATTCCTGTATGTTTATCCATTGAATGGAATATATTGGTCTTCTTGGTGTACTCATGATTACCCTCATGCAACTTACCATTGATTTTTCAATACATTTAAATGTTTTACACCTGCCTGCTTCATTTAAAATCCCAACCCCCAGTCATCCTGATTGCTTTATTAAAGACATGTAGGTGTTGATTTCCTAAAGCAGTAGAGGTTGTTAACCCAAAAAAGTGAATGCTCATTTTGCTTTGAATATATAATCACGAGGGATCTAAAAAAAAAAAAAAATTTCTAACACATGATTAGGTATTTAAAATGGACACAACTTCAACTTATTTACTAACATGACAAATAAATATAGGTAGCACATGTAATGCCAATGTATGCGTATATAATAATACAAAAATAGACCATATCTCTATGTGCAATCTTGAATAATCAGTAAATCCTGTGATGCATATCAATCAATTCAGATGTAATCCTTCCAACACCTCCAAGTTACAAAACGCACCAGTTGGAGACATATTGTTATATACCTGATAGTGAGACATTGGAGTTTGGGACACATAGAGGAAATCAAATTTGATTTGATGAGTAAAGTTTATTAGTTCCAAAGGAATTTTATGGGCTTTTCAATAAATACTAAAAAAATATGTAAAATACAGAAAATACTTAGGCCCCTTTCACATGGATGGATAGAATTGTGCTTTTAGCTGCGGACAGATGACGCTATCTACCGCAGCTAAATGCACACAATGATTTCCTATGGCTCCATTCACACACTGCGTTTAGTGACGGTTTTGTTACATGCGGTTTTGTGCAGATAGAAAAAATGTATTTGACTGCATCCAGGAACGATTTACTGCAGCTATCTGCACATAACTGCAGGTAATCGCAGTGTACTATTTCTCCTGCAGATAGCAGCGGCAACAAGAAAAGAAAAACAATAGGAAGCACATCAGAAATGGCAAGAATTTTCCAAACGCAGCTAAACGCAGATGCAGCTAAATGCAGCTAAACGCAATGTAAAACTGCAAGTGAACGCTGTGCCAGGATTCTCTGAATTTCAGAATAACAAAAAATAACAAAACATGGTTTAAGGCTGAACAGCAGCCCGTGTGAAAGGGGCCTCAAAATACAGAAAGCCAATGCTGCTTTGAAGTGACTATAGTTTTAAAGATTTAAAGAATGATGACATTTGAAAATACCACTCAATAGGAGGTATTACAAGAAACTTGTAGAAAAATGAATTTGCCTCGAATAAAGTCTTCTGGAACAAGGGTGTGGAATTTGTCCCGCAAATTCAGAGCAAGAGTGAGCATTCGAATGTATAGGCCAGTGATGGGGAACCTTGGCACCCCAGATGTTTTGGAACTACATTTCCCATGATACTCATGCACTCTGCAGTGTAGTTGAGCATCATGAGAAATGTAGTTCCAAAACATCTGGGGTGCCGAGGCTCTCCATCACTGGTGTAGGCCATATGCCAAGAGCTGCACATCTAATGCATCAAGGTAGTGTAAAAAAAAAAAGCGCAAAGTAGGTTGTCTTGTGGGGAGGGGCTCTAGCCCCCAGTCAGGAATGAAGGACTAAGATTATAGAGGGACACATGGTTCTACAAAATGACCCACCAGAACATGGAGAAAGCAAATGTAGGTAAGTGTAAAGTAGGGAAAAGGAAGGGAATGGCGGGAATGAGGAGAAAATCAAAGAAGAAGAAAGAAAGAAAGAAAATGAATGAATCCAGCCAAAGCTTATCCAAGACATTGTCCAGCAGGCTCTGCAAAAGTCTAATGTATTCTGGGGTGAAAGCCAACAAAACCAGGTGTCTGTGAGTTTAAAAGGTTTGTCACATGAAATTGTAATCAATTTATTTCATCTCAGCAATTTAATGAATTCTGGAGAGCCATTCTCAAGTGATTGGATCTTTTTGTGATGTACAGGGACCCAGAGCTGAGCAGCGTTCACCATGCACATTGCCAGGGATTTGAAATAAGATTTTCTCGGAAGGGAGGCCTAATGCAAAAGATATTGGGCTGGGGTAAAGTCTAAAGTATAGGTAGTAATTGAGGATATGAGAGGATGTAGTTCAGACCAATAGGAATGAAGACATGTACAGGGCCATCATATGTGTAAGACTATTCCTAGTTCTGACCCACATCACCAACATTGGTCAGAAGGGGTAGGTAAAAATGTTTGTATCTGAACTGGTGTTCTCTGCCAGTGGGATGCTATTTTGTAGCCATTGTCTTGTAATGAATAAGAGTGTGGATGTGTTCCCAGTCCTTCTAATGCATTGAGCTCAGGTTCTGCAGGTGGTGGGATTGCAATTGGAATACTCAGTGATAAACATCAGTGGATTATTAGGTTATTATTAAATTATTCAAGACTGTACACACAAATATGGACAATTGCTTCATGTGTTAGATAATGAATTTGTAAAATCTCCATTTACAGATGTAAATAATGTAAATAGATAGAAATATATTTTTGTTAGATGGATATGTTTAAACCAATGCTAGCTTCCCTATTTGTATTACTATAAATAGTGTTATACTGCCATTGCCTTTCCTTGTCACATGTTATAAACAGAAGCCTTATTTGCAACTTCTAGACAGGCTGTGGCCAATATACATTTGGTAGGTATAGTGACCAATTAGAGTGTACTGTATTAGCCTGTACAGAATGGAGAAGGGGATTTAATGCATTGTTACCAAGCTGTGCAATCTCTTTGTGCAAGATGACCAGACCTGAAGCTGAGGAGTAAGGCCGCGTACACACGCGGGGACTGTTCGCTCAACTTTGTTTGTCAAACAGTTTCAGCGGACAGTCCGCTCAAACTTAGCATGGACGGACTTGCCCACACACGATGAACGAACAGTCCGCTGAAACCGTGCGCGATGACGTGAACGGCACGTACGACGGGACTAGAAAACGACGTCCTATACACTGCAATGCAACCTTCGGCGTGTAAATCCTTTCTGAGCATGCGCGGAACTTAGTTTGACAAACAAGCCTACACACGAGGGGACTGTTCGCTGAAACAAAGTTTCAGCGGACAGTTTTTCGGAAATTCCGAAAAACTTTGTTCAGCAGACTGTTCGCTGAAACTGTCCGCTGAAAGCCCACACACGAGCGGACTGTCCGCTGAAACACTGTTCAGCGGACAAAGTTGAGCGAACAGTCCCCGCGTGTGTACGCGGCCTAAACTACATTGTATTGTAAAAATGTTTTCAGTGTAATTTGTAAATAGCATGTAATCCACCATAGTTATAGTGTACATTGTGTTGTAAATACTGTTAAATGTGTAATTTGTATATATTATGCAACCCTATCAATAAAAGTTTATTGCAGATCAAATTACTACTTTTGTTCATGAATCCTCAGATCTAGCTGTGTGTATGTGAGGGTATTCATATAAAGAAGCTAGTCAACAAATGTTATTATGTACACTATTATTTGTTTTTGTAATTTGAAAATCTTTTGCTAAGATATGAAGAGCATATTTAAAGTAAGTATGTGTTACAATAAATGTTTGTAGGTTGTATTTATTACTATTTACTAATTGATTACTTATTTGCTATTTAGTCATGTTTATGCATAGAAAAAAAACAGATTCAGTTTACCTCAGTTTTTACATCCATTTTTAGCACAGTGAAGTTCAGTTTACATCAGTTTATAGTACATAAATGTTTAAATTGACCCACTGGCATCCTTAATAACCACAACTCACACCACTGACAGCAGAATGTAAACAAAGGAGCCAACATTACAAATTAAAAAAAATAAAAACAGTGTGGGGTTCCTCTCAGTTCATACCAGACCCTTGGCACAAGCTAAAAAACAAAAAAAGGCACGAGGTTTGCCCAAAATCTATACCAGACCCTTATCTGGGCATGAAGGTTAGCAGGCCAGGTGGGGGGGGGGGGGGGGGGGGGGGGTGAGAATGTACCATACCAGGATATGCACCCTTAACATGGGGGGAGTGTTGATTAAGGCAATGGTCTCTTCCCCACAACCCTGGTTCAGTGGTTGGGGGGTGACTAATCAGAATCTGAAGCACTCTTTAACAAGGGGGTCCACAGATACTTCCCTCCCATGTGAATGAATATGGGGTACATAGTACCCCTACTCAATCACCAAAAAAAGTCAGTAGCAAATAAAAAACATGAAGACAATTTTTGACAAGTCCTTTATTAAAATAAATAAACAAATGTCCCTGATGTACATCCATCATTAAACACAACACGTGTCCAAGGAGGTTGCGGGTGGGGGTGAATTTCTGCACTGCTCACTTACGCGAGTAATGCCGAAGTGGGAGTGGGTACCTGTCAGAAATAGGTACCTACTCTCGGAAAAAAAAAAAAAACAGTTTGCCATGAAGGCAGGGGAGGAGGAGCATGAGTAGAACTGCTGATTTTTAGGTAAACACATTTGTAAGACTACTTACAATTTTGGTTTACTCTAACATATTGATAAATCATCTCATAAATGGCATGAAAACATGTATAATACATAAAGACAACGTGTATAATTGTCTGACCAATATTTGTATAATTACAGTAATAAATATAATCTCTGTAACAAATATAACATGTAACTTATTAAACAATAAAAGACTGAGATAAACTTATAAATAAGGCATGTTAGTATATACGGTAGTTAAACCCCAACCTTTTAATACAAGAAAGAATTCACGAGAAAAATTGCGAAACTGTAGTGTTGACAATGAAAATACATATATTGGCTGTCCTTTATTGATATTTTTTTGCTAAGAAACAATATATATATATATATATATATATATATATATATATATATATATATATATATTATAACAACATGTTTTCTGCAGCTATTGCACTCATGATAACATCCTGAGAGAGATGTACTTTCCCTCCAGCAGTTTTTACTGTCACCTTCCTACTGCATATATAGACATACCAAGTGTTTTGTTTTGTGAAAGGAGAAAAGTATAACTCTTTATTAATATCCCTTATATTATTATTTTTTTATGGCTAGTCACTGTGTGTCCTGACATGTTGTATATCTTAGTGGCATGCTTAATTTTTTTTATTCCTATTTAAACTCAAATATTTTACAAACATATGACCACACTTGGATTATTATATTCTAGCTCAAATTAAATATTTCAAAATAAAATACCTAAGCTTGGGAAAGGTAAACTGAATAGACAGTAGATGAAACCTTGTCTGTGCCCCTAAGCATTATAGGGATTTTCATTGAGCACATATTTTGAGATATTATTGCAGAGCTTTTCTTACAGCAATTTTTGATGTGACTTTTAAATTTTTACATGCTGGCTCTTTCATATTTTAGTTATAGCAATAAATGTAGACATTTATAGATTATACACTACATGAAAGGTTATAAGCTACTTTAGTTACCCTTACCTCCCTGCTTAAAGTATATATAAACCATATAAATAATGAACATCTCTTATTACTGGTACACATACCATTGAAAGTGTTTTTATATCTATTTAATATACGCAAAAAAAAATGTTCTTGGGTTTAGATATGCTCTAACTATGTTTGACTTAAAGTGGTTGTTAAGCAACAAAGTAAAATTTACACCATCCTCTCTGTTTATTAATTTAATCTGACCCTGTGTCTGTGCCTTATAAAACAAATGCAGTTATATAGCTGTTTTCAGAGCACTGATCGGTGCTCACATGACCCACCATCTCTCTCCTCTCCTGGTCCAACAGCTGCAGTGTGTCAAGGCTGGGCTCAGCCCTTCCTTCTTAAAGCTGGCTGCTCAGCTGTCGGCTAATTGCCAGCTTCTATCTCTCCACAGTGACTCGCCTGTTGATGATATCCTGCTCGTCAGTCCTGCCTACTTAAGCTGTGCAGCCCAGATGATCTCTGCCTTCGCCTTGGTCATATCTCTAGAGACACTCTCCTGTGTTCCTGTTAAAGACTTGCTTTGCTGACATTCTTTATGGCTCCAGATCCTGCTTGCTGTTCTATTATGCTTATCTCTAGCTCCCTGATGTTTTGGCTTGTCTGACTATCTGTTCAGGTTCCTGAACTCTGGCTATGTTTCAACTACATTTACTCTGTTTACCTTTTTTATTATTATTAAATAAGTGTGATTTAATTGTACTTCTGTCTCAGTCCGATTCATGGTTTCTGACACAGTGGGTGGAGCCGAGGATCCCTTGCTGATGTCAGTAGGCAGGTATATAGTTGTATTTTTTTATAAGGCACAGACACAGGAGCAGATTACATTAATAAACAGAGAGGATAGTGTACAAATTGAACAGTAATTTCAACAGCAGGAGGGGAGGGGGTGGGCATGGACACGGAGCTGACAGGCAGGAAGGGGAGAGGACAGAGGAGAGCACAGAGGAAGATGGGAGAGAGAGCCCATGATGGAGGCATGTAAACTGACCGTGGTGTCAGGGCTCAGCGACCATGATATACCGTGGTTGGTTTACAAAGGGGAGGGCAGAACCAGGCAGGATAAGCCAGGTATTTTAGGTGTTAGAAGGGGCCAAATGATACAGCACAGGCACTGTGCTATATACACTCGCTTTAAAAGAACAGGATCTTTATTTTTTATTTTTTTATATAGGTTAACAAACACTTTAAGGCAGGCATGTCCAAAGTCCGGCCCGCGGTCCGGTTTTGAACGGCCCGCCTGCTCTTTCTCAATGTATTGTGCTGCGGGATCAGGGCTGTCAGATGAGTCCGATCCCCGGCACTGTGAGAAGCTCCGTGAGCTTCAAAAGTGAAAGTAAAGTGCAGAGGATTGTGCTGTGCTCTCTGCTTCCCCCTACAGTGCAGTACCCGGCTGAATGAGGAAGCTGCAAAGGTACTGTACTACAAGCTAGATTCGTGTTAAAAAGGCCTTTATTCATGTGTGTGTGTGTATGCATGTGTCTGTATTTGTGTGCATGTATGTCTGTATGTGTGTGTGTATGTGCACATGTGTCTGTATGTGTGTGTGTACATGTGTCTGTGTGTGTGCACAGGTGTCTGTGTGTGTGCACATGTGTCTGTATGTGTGTGTGCACATGTGTCTGTATGTGTGTGTGTGTGCACATGTGTCTGTGTGTGTGTGCGCACATGTGTCTGTATGTGTGTGTGCACATGTGTCTGTATGTGTGTGTGTGTGTGCACATGTGTCTGTATGTGTGTGTGTGCACATGTGTCTGTATGTGTGTGTGCACATGTGTCTGTATGTGTGTGTGCACATGTGTCTGTATGTGTGTGTGCACATGTGTCTGTATGTGTGTGTGCACATGTGTCTGTATGTGTGTGTGCACATGTGTCTGTATGTGGGTGTGTGTGCACATGTGTCTGTATGTGGGTGTGCACATGTGTCTGTATGTGGGTGTGCACATGTGTCTGTATGTGGGTGTGCACATGTGTCTGTATGTGTGTGTGTGTGCACATGTGTCTGTATGTGTGTGTGTGCGCACATGTGTCTGTATGTGTGTGTGTGCACATGTGTCTGTATGTGTGTGTGCACATGTGTCTGTATGTATGTGTGCACATGTGTCTGTATGTGTGTGTGTGTGCACATGTGTCTGTATGTGTGTGTGTGTGCACATGTGTCTGTATGTGTGTGTGTGTGCACATGTGTCTGTATGTGTGTGTGCACATGTGTCTGTATGTGTGTGTGCACATGTGTCTGTATGTGTGTGTGCACATGTGTCTGTATGTGTGTGTGCACATGTGTCTGTATGTGTGTGTGCACATGTGTCTGTATGTGTGTGTGCACATGTGTCTGTATGTGGGTGTGCACATGTGTCTGTATGTGGGTGTGCACATGTGTCTGTATGTGTGTGTGTGTGCACATGTGTCTGTATGTGTGTGTGTGCGCACATGTGTCTGTATGTGTGTGTGTGCACATGTGTCTGTATGTGTGTGTGCACATGTGTCTGTATGTGTGTGTGCACATGTGTCTGTATGTATGTGTGCACATGTGTCTGTATGTGTGTGTGTGTGCACATGTGTCTGTATGTGTGTGTGTACATGTGTCTGTGTGAGTGCACAGGTGTCTGTGTGTGTGCACATGTGTCTGTATGTGTGTGTGCACATGTGTCTGTATGTGTGTGTGTGTGCACATGTGTCTGTGTGTGTGTGCGCACATGTGTCTGTATGTGTGTGTGCACATGTGTCTGTATGTGTGTGTGTGCACATGTGTCTGTATGTGTGTGTGTGCACATGTGTCTGTATGTGTGTGTGCACATGTGTCTGTATGTGTGTGTGCACATGTGTCTGTATGTGTGTGTGCACATGTGTCTGTATGTGTGTGTGCACATGTGTCTGTATGTGTGTGTGTGTGTGTGTGTGTGTGTGTGCACATGTGTCTGTATGTGTGTGTGCACATGTGTCTGTATGTGGGTGTGTGTGCACATGTGTCTGTATGTGGGTGTGCACATGTGTCTGTATGTGGGTGTGCACATGTGTCTGTATGTGTGTGTGTGTGCACATGTGTCTGTATGTGTGTGTGTGCGCACATGTGTCTGTATGTGTGTGTGCGCACATGTGTCTGTATGTGTGTGTGCGCACATGTGTCTGTATGTGTGTGTGCGCACATGTGTCTGTATGTGTGTGTGCACATGTGTCTGTATGTATGTGTGCACATGTGTCTGTATGTGTGTGTGTGTGCACATGTGTCTGTATGTGTGTGTGTGCACATGTGTCTGTATGTGTGTGTGTGCACATGTGTCTGTATGTGTGTGTGTGTGTGCACATGTGTCTGTATGTGTGTGTGTGTGTGTGCACATGTGTGTGTGTGTGCACATGTGTCTGTATGTGTGTGTGTGTGCACATGTGTCTGTATGTGTGTGTGCGCGTGTGCGCACATGTTTGTGTGTGTGTTTTTTTTTTATTGCACTGCACCAAAAGCACCCTACATTTTCCAATGTGTGGGGTACCATTAAGAATTAACGGTGCCCCCTAAAGTGCAGAGCATTCGTCTGTGTGTTGGGAACGAGTGCGACAAAGGCAAGAGAATTCTTGTTGGGCTGTGTATTAGTGCTCGGATGGACACACTTAGACCGAATTTTCAATGGTTCAAAGAATGTCAGGCAAAATGGTCGGCCCTCAGGCATGTTCACTTCATCAAATCCGGCCCACTTTGAAAAAAGTTTGGACACCCCTGCTTTAAGGTATTAGCTACATGGGGAAATTGTTATTTTCAATGTGTTGTCAAAAACTTCTATTTTATATTTATTTTTAAAAGGAAGCTTTGAATAAACTATGCATTGCCTTTTAAAAAGTATCTAAAAGGCTCCATTATAAACAAACTATTGTTATTATAACCCATATATGCATACTGTTTGCTGAAAAGATGTATTCAACTGATCTCACACTTAGCGGTCTATGTATAAAACATTTATTGTGTGGATGTGACAAACATTCACAATCATAATAAAAAATTGTCATGCTTTCTCTATTATGTATGGTTTCTCTATTGTCATCACCACCCTAGCTGTCACAATATGTTATTGTTTCTTGATTAAGGTATTTCTGGGGGGAAAAAAGCATTATGACTAGTAGGTGGTGCTGTCAATATAGAAACTATACATGTTAGAAAAAATATAGCAATCTTTGCCCTAATTGTGCTCCAGAAACACCCTTATGGTGAATGTGCATCCAGAAAATGAGGACTCCTCTTTTTTCTATTCTAAATAGTGATGAGCTTGATGTTCAGGTCGAACATACATTCAACCCCGGGCGTTTGGGTGTTCGCTGTTCGCCCATTCGCGGAAGAGCGAACATTATGGGGCGCTCGTGGCAAATTTGAGCACCACAGCACCACAGAACGCCCCATAATTGCTGTATGATGACAATCCCAGTGCCCTCTGCTAAGAGAGCCATAATTGGCAAAAAGGCAGTGTTTGGTTAATCATGGCTCAGGGACATAAGTTCACGCCTCACACTATACAGTATAAGGCTTCCTGTGTAGTGTTGTTGGTGTATATATATATATATATATACTCTGCATTTAGCATAGACTATAAATTCAGTGTTTACTCTATATTCAGTCTGTGCAGGCAGTATATATATATATATATATATATATATATATATATTATACAGGATTTATATAGCACCAACAGTTTGCACAGTGCTTTACAACATGAGGGTAGAATAGTTTCCCTTCCAATGCAGCTGCCAAAGCAGCCTATTCCATGGTTCCTTGTCTGATACATGCTGCTGAAGGATGTGCATCAATTTCAAGGCTCCGATGTTGGTTCCCAGGTTGAGGAAGGGAGTAACGTGAGCCTAGAGAGAGGGGACAAGAAGGACAAGAAACTGGTGTGAAACTCTGCTGTTTGCAACCTATGTCTGAAGCAGATCAAGTGTGGCCAGAACAGCAGCAGCTTGGGCACCACATGCTTGACCAGACATATTATTATTATTATTATTCAGGATTCATAACCAACAGCCAACAGTTTGCGCAGCGCTTTACAATATGAGGGCAGACAGTACACTTATAATACAAATCAATACAGGAGGGATCAGAGGGCCATGCTCATTAGAGCTTACAATCTAGAAGGGAGACATATGGAAAGAAGGGAAAATACTGCGCTAACCTAACAGAAAAACAAGTTAATCTAAATACCCAGAAGCAGCAATTATTCTGGTGTGATACACACCGACAAAGCATACAAAACAAAAATTACAACCGCACTCTCCCATATAATAGACCCCAGTGAAACTCAACCATCATCTACTAAGATTGACAAAAATAATAGTGAACCAAAATAAAAAAATCAGTCGTGATACATATACACAATTAGTGCATACACAATATAAACAATTTAGTTCAAACAAATAAATAAATAATAATAATAAAAAATTCATTGAAATAAGAATAAATTAAATATAAAGATAAATAAATTCATACGATCAAATAACTTATAAAGTGCTCGAAAATAGAAATGTGCAAACATCAAATTAAAAAACACAAACACACGTGCCCAATAAAGCATTCTCAGATGAACGAAAAAAAAGGTGCAACAGTCCATTCAGTTGAAAGTATTTCTCCAGTTAGACTCAATGCAGAATATAGGCTTCCTTTGCCACCACTGTGCTGGTTAACAGTTAAATTGCGCGCTTACCAAATCCTAAAGAAATCTGGGCATATATGATAAAGAATCTCAGGGGACCGTCAAATCAGCACAGCATCACACCTTTCCACACAAATTCCAATGATGGGATCACTCCTAGGATATAGATAAAAACTCCCATAGTGTAAATCCATATAAAGAACATTTTATTAAATCATAAAAACATACTCACAAACAGAATCATTAAAATAGCGTTAAATGTCGGCCGGCAAAACGAGCGCCCAAAAGTCACGTGATAGCGTCAACACGGCGAGACCACCCTATGTCCGTTTCGTCATATATGACGTCGTCTGGGGTATGGGCGGCACGCTGACGCATCACATAATATACACATAACAGTAAAAACCAAGCCTCGTTCTGAGCTGAGAGGAGGAAAAACGGAAATACCGGAAAAACGGAAATACGTCATACCAACATGGCGGCCGCATGAAACTACAGGCTGCATGTTAGGTAAGGGCAAAGAGAATGGAAATACGTTATGCCAACATAACAGCCACATAAAACTATTGGCAATATGTTGCATAGAGGCAAAACAATAAAGACTGCAAGCAAAAGCATAGCGGTCTTAATTTGCATATTAATTACCAACAACAAACCGCCAGCAAACCATGACGGCCACATACGTGTAAAAATATACATATGGCAAAAAAAAACACAGAGTCTCAGGGAATAAAAAATAAGTAAAAAATTACTCAATAATCGTAACATGCAGCATTTTGAATTGTAAAAACACTGATATTACAAAAAACTAAATAAAAATAAAAATATATAGAAAACAGGGGCAATATGCCAAACCATACTCAGGCTGCATTCACACCTGAGCGTAGCTTGTTTGAACGTTTTTACCGGCGTTTTGTCGCGCGACAACGAGCGTTTTGTCACACTACAATGCGCGACAACGAGCGTTTTGTCATACTACAACGTGCGACAACGAGCGTTTTGTTACACTACAACGCGCGACAACGAGCGTTTTATCACACTACAACACGCGACAACGAGCGTTTTTAACTTCGGCGTTTTTTTTTTCAGCCAATAGGAAAAATATTTTTCATCTGCTTATTTTTTCTTGAGCAGATACAGCGTCAAAACGCCCGTAGAAACGCTCGTTGTCGCGCTAAACGCTCGAATCGAGCGTTTCCATTAGTTTCTATGGGAATGAAAACGCCCAAATCAGCCCAATTCGCGCGACAAAAAAGGGTCCGGAACTTGTTTGAGCTTCAGGCGTAGGGCTTCAGGCGACATGGAGTGGAGATGTGAACCATCTCCATTGAGAATAATGGATTTTTTCCCCTCCAGCGTTTTGTAGCTTCAGGCGTAGGGCTACAAAACGTTCAGGTGTGAACGGGCTGTCAATATTAGTCTCCATGTCTATGAAGAGGAGATTTTTTTCTATTTTGATAAACAAAAACAAAAAGGAAAAAGTATATAACAAAAATAAATAAAAATAACAATAAAATTAATATAACATAAAAGTAAACTAAAAATACACTAAAAGGAAATACAAAAAGAAAAATTATATATATAAATAAAAAATTGCATCCTCCCATCAATTCAAATAGAGTTAACAAAAAAAAGGGAAAAAAGGAACCCTCCACTGGTGCTAGCATAAATTCCACAAATTAACAACAGATAAGAGAAAAAAAGGGGATAAAGGAATCATGAATTATCTATAAACGCATTGATATCAACGTCTACGTTAAGTCCAAAAGGAGTATAACATTTAATTTTATGGATCCAGGCCATTTCTAGTCTCGATATACCCCTAACTACGGAGCCACCTCTCCAAGGTAAATTGAATTTATCAATACCCAAAAATATGGTTTTAGCCGGATTTTTATTGTGGCATTCCAAATAGTGCCTAGATACAGAGTGCTTCGGGAAGCCATTAATAATATTAGTTATATGCTCGTTTAGACGTACACTCAATGCCCTTTTAGTCCTCCCAACATATTGAAGCCCACACAGGCATTGCAGTAAATAAACAACCCTTTTCGTGGTGCATGTAATAAATGGTCTAATATTATATACAAGCGACGTACTAGATGATGCGAATGAGTGAGTGCGCCTCTGCGTACAGCCACTAATAGAGCAAACTCGACATCTCCGACATTGATAATAGCCCGTCAGGTGTCCAAAAAAACAGGGTCTCAAGATAGGGGGATTTAAAACATTAGGTGCCAACTTATTCCTCAGAGAAGAGGCACCCTTATATATCACTTGTGGCCTAGTTGGTATGACTTTATTTAAGACTGAATCATTGCCCAAAATATGCCAGTGTTTATTGATCATTTTTTAATAGCCTGATGCTGGACTGAAAATGTAGTTACAAAAGGGACAAGACCCATCTTATCATCCACATTTGTCTTCACTCTCTCCTTTAATAATTCGCTTCTTTCAATACCTTTGGTGGCTTGTAAGGCCAGTCCAAGTGTTTTATCCTCATAATCCTTATCGACAAAATGCTTAGAAAGGATGTCAGCTTGTTTGTCAAAAATATCGGGATCTGTACAGTTCCTTCTAATTCTCAAATACTGACTCTTGGGTATAGAGTTCAGCCAGACTTGATGATGGCAGCTATCCGTTGGGATATATGAATTTCTATCTGTGCTTTTAAAAAAAGTGGCGGTAAAAAATTGCTCCCCAGATTTATATATAGTTAGACTTAAGAAGTTAATGCTGACTTGACTAGCTTCAAAACTCAACTTGATCTCTCTTTGGTTTGAATTTAAAGAATCCATAAAGATATTCAAATCCTCACGGTCCCCCTCCCACAGGAGGAGGATGTCATCAATGTACCGAACCCACAGTTTAAGCTGGAGCTTTTTTCAATCTCAGCACAGTAGATCTAACTCAATCAGAAAAGACTGTGCTAATTAAATGATTAAAAATTACGCCTCCTTGCCAGCTTAATAAGTTTGAGACTTATATGGATGTGCATAAATATATCCGTAAATTAAATATTAAAAGATATATTCTCTCCAACCCTATTAAAGAAAAGGTTGTGAGGTCTACGGACTACAAACATTCTGGGTTGGGTAATGCTTTGACATTTAATCCCCCTGAGCCTCTAGCTCCCTCTGTCCGTGTATTTAGAGAAGTTGTTCTTAGGG
Source organism: Lithobates pipiens (assembly GCF_037356315.1). Classification (NCBI taxonomy): domain Eukaryota; kingdom Metazoa; phylum Chordata; class Amphibia; order Anura; family Ranidae; genus Lithobates; species Lithobates pipiens. Next base: position 152,441,822 of record NW_027507686.1, on the reverse strand, counting down.
ATCTGGAGGCAATGCCCCTTAAGAGGGTTTCCATGCGAAAGCACCCTGCACACCCATAATTTACTATCTGCCAAAAATCCACAAGAGTCTTACTTGCCCCCCGGGGTGACCTATAGGGAGTGATATCGATTCACTCACGTCCCGGGTGGGCAAGTATATTGACTTTTTCCTGCAAACGTTAGTTCAGAATATGCGTTCATATCTCAAAGATTCACGTCAGGTTATTAATGGTTATGCTTCAACTGATGATATGTGGTTGGTTACGGCCGATGTAGCATCTTTGTATTCCATCATTCCCCATGAGATGGGTTTGTTTGCAGTAGAGTTTTTCTTGAGGTGTGATTCAGGCCTTGTTGATGAGCATATTATGTTCATTATGGAAATATTAAGGTTTGCAGGCATACACAATTACTTCTGGTTTGACCAGAAGTTTTTTAATCAAAAGAGGGGTGTGGCAATGGGGGCTAAGTATGACCCCAGTTTAGCGAATCTTTTCATGGCCCAGTGGGAGGAGGATGTCATCTATGTTGGCCTCAAGCCCCAGCTTAAACTGTGGGTTCGATACATTGATGGCATCCTCCTTCTGTGGGAGGGGGACCGTGAGGATTTGAATATCTTTATGGATTCTTTAAATTCAAACCAAAGAGGGATAAGGTTGAGTTTTGAAGCTAGTCAAGTCAGCATTAACTTCTTAGATCTAACTATATATAAATCTGGGGAGCAATTTTTTACCTCCACTTTTTTTAAAAGCACAGATAGAAATTCATATATCCCAACGGATAGCTGCCATCATCAAGTCTGGCTGAACTCTATACCCAAGAGTCAGTATTTGAGAATTAGAAGGAACTGTACAGATCCCGATATTTTTGACAAACAAGCTGACATCCTTTCTAAGCATTTTGTCGATAAGGGTTATGAGGATAAAACACTTGGACTGGCCTTACAAGCCACCAAAGGTATTGAAAGAAGCGAATTATTAAAGGAGAGAGTGAAGACAAATGTGGATGATAAGATGGGTCTTGTCCCTTTTGTAACTACATTTTCAGTCCAGCATCAGGCTATAAAAAAAATTATCAATAAACACTGGCATATTTTGGGCAATGATTCAGTCCCCTTCTCTGAGGAATAAGTTGGCACCTAATGTTTTAAATCCCCCTATCTTGAGACCCTGGTTTTTTGGACACCTGACGGGCTATTATCAATGTCGGCGATGTCGAGTTTGCTCTATTAGTGGCTGTACACAGAGGCGCACTCACTCATTCGTATCATCTAGTACATCGCGTGTACATACAGTGGTGTGAAAAAGTGTTTGCCCCCTTCCTCATTTCCTGTTCCTTTGCATGTTTGTCACACTTAAGTGTTTCGGAACATCAAACCAATTTAAACAATAGTCAAGGACAACACAAGTAAACACAAAATGCAATTTGTAAATGAAGGTGTTTATTATTAAAGGTGAAAAAAAATCCAAACCATCATGGCCCTGTGTGAAAAAGTGATTGCTCCCCTTGTTAAAACATACTATAACTGTGGTTGTCCACACCTGAGTTCAATTTCTCTAGCCACACCCAGGCATGATTATTGCCACACCTGTTCACAATCAAGGCATCACTTAAATAGGAGCTGCTTGACACAGTAAGGTCCACCAGAAGATCCTTAAAAGCTACACATCATGCCGAAACCCAAAGAAATTCAGGAACAATTGAGAAAGAAAGTAATTGAGATCTATCAGTCTGGAAAGGGTTATAAAGCCATTTCCAAAGCTTTGGGAATCCAGCGAACCACAGTGAGAGCCATTATCCACAAATGGCGAAGACATGGAACAGTGGTGAACCTTCCCAGGAGTGGCCGGCCGCCCAAAATTACCCCAAGAGCGCAGCGACGACTCATCCAAGAGGTCACAAAAGACCCCACAACAACGTCCAAGGAACTGCAGGCCTCACTTGCCTCAGTTAAGGTCAGCGTTCATGCCTCCACCATCAGGAAAAGACTGGGCAAAAATGGCCTGCATGGCAGAGTTCCAAGGAGAAAACCACTGCTGAGCAAAAAGAACATCAAAGCTCGTCTCAATTTCTCCACAACACATCTTGATGATCCCCAAGACTTTTGGGACAACATTCTGTGGACCGATGAGACAAAAGTGGAACTCTTTGGAAGGTGTGTGTCCCTGTATATCTGGCGTAGAAGGAACACTGCATTTCATAAAAAGAACATTATACCAACAGTAAAATATGGTGGTGGTAGTGTGATGGTCTGGGGCTGTTTTGCTGCTTCAGGACCTGGAAGACTTGCCGTGATAAAAGGAACTATGAATTCTGCTGTCTACCAAGAGATCCTGAAGGAGAATGTCCGACCATCTGTTCGTGTACTCAAGCTGAAACGAACTTGGGTTCTGCAGCAGGACAATGATCCTAAACACACCAGCAAGTCCACCAGCGAATGGCTGAAGAAAAACAAAATGAAGACTTTGGAGTGGCCTAGCCAAAGTCCTGACCTGAATCCTATTGAGATGTTGTGGTATGACCTTAAAAAGGCCATTCATGCTCGAAAACCCTCTAATGTAACTGAATTAGGACAATTCTGCAAAGATGAGTGGAACAAAAATTCCTCCAGGACGCTGTAAAAGCCTCATTGCACGTTATCGCAAACGCTTGGTTGCAGTTGTTGCTGCTAAGGGTGGCCCAACCAGTTATTAGGTTTAGGGGGCAATCACTTTTTCACACAGGGCCATGATGGTTTGGATTTTTTTTCACCTTTAATAATAAACACCTTCATTTACAAATTGCATTTTGTGTTTACTTGTGTTGTCCTTGACTATTGTTTAAATTGGTTTGATGTTCCGAAACACTTAAGTGTGACAAACATGCAAAGGAACAGGAAATGAGGAAGGGGGCAAACACTTTTTCACACCACTGTAATATTAGACCATTTATTACATGCACCACGAAAAGGGTTGTTTATTTACTGCAATGCCCGTGTAGGCTTCAATATGTTGGGAGGACTAAAAGGGCATTGAGTGTATGTCTAAACGAGCATATAACTAATATTATTAATGGCTTCCCGAAGCACTCTGTATCTAGGCACTATTTGGAATGCCACAATAAAAATCTGGCTAAAACCATATTTTTGGGTATTGATAAATTCAATTTACCTTGGAGAGGTGGCTCCGTAGTTAGGGGTATATCGAGACTAGAAATGGCCTGGATCCATAAAATTAAATGTTATACTCCTTTTGGGCTTCACGTTGATATCAATGCGTTTATAGATAATTCATGATTCCTTTATCCCCTTTTTTTCTCTTATCTGTTGTTAATTTGTGGAATTTATGCTAGTACCAGTGGAGGGTTCCTTTTTTCCCTCTTTTTTGTTAACTCGATTTGAATTGATGGGAGGATGCGATTTTTTCTTTATATATATAATTTTTCTTTTTGTATTTCCTTTTAGTGTATTTTTATTTTATTTTTATTTTATTGTTATTTTTTTTTTTTTTATATATATACTTTTTCCTTTTTGTTTTCGTTTATCAATATAGAAAAAATCTCCTCTTCATAGACATGGAGACTAATATTGAGTATGGTTTGGCATATTGCCCCTGTTTTCTGTATATTTTTATTTTTATTTCGTTTTTTGTAATATCAATGTTTTTACAATTCAAAATGCTGTTCTACATGTGGCGATTATTGAGTAATTTTTTACTTATTTTTTATTCCCTGAGGCTCTGTGTTTTTTTGCCATATGTATATTTTTACACCTATGTGGCCATCACGGTTTGCTGGCGGTTTTGTTTGTTGGTAATTAATATGCAAATTAAGACCACGCTTTTGCTTGCAGTCTTTATTGTTTTGCCTCTATGCAACATGTTGCCAGTAGTTTTATGTGGCTGTTATGTTGGCATAACTTATTTCCATTCTCTTTGCCCTTACCTAACATGCAGCCTGTAGTTTCATGCGGCCGCCATGTTGGTATGGCATATTTCCGGTTTTCCGGTATTTCTGGTTTTCCTTCTCACAGCTCAGAACGAGGCTTGGTTTTTATTGTTATGTGTATATTAGCGTGATGCATCAGTGCATCGCCCATACCCCAGACGACGTCATATATGACGAAACGGACGTAAGGTGGTCTCGACGTGTTGACGCTATCACGTGACTTTTGGGCGCTCGTTTTGCCGGCCGGCATTTAACGCTATTTTAATGATTATGTTTGTGAGTATGTTTTTATGATTTAATAAAATGTTCTTTATATGGATTTACACTATGGGAGTTTTTATCTATATCCTATGAGTGATCCCATCATGGGAATTCGTGTGGAAAGGTATAATGCTGTGCTGATTTGACGGTCCCCTGAGATTTATCATATATGCCCAGATTTCTTTAGGATTTGGTAAGCGCGCAATTTAACTGTTAACCAGCACAGTGGTGGTGAAGGAAGCCTATATTCTGCATTGAGTCTAACTGGAGAAATACTTTCAACTGAATGGACTGTTGCACTTATTTTTCGTTCATCTGAGAACGCTTTATCGGGCACGTGTGTTTGTGTTTTTTAATTTGATGTTTGCACATTTCTATTTTCGAGCACTTTATAAGTTATTTGATCATATGAATTTATTTATGTTTATATTAAATGTATTCTTATTTCAATGAATTTTTTATTATTATTTATTTATTTATTTGTTTGAACTAAATTGTTTACATTGTGTATGCATTAATTGTGTATATGTATCACGACTGATTTTTTTTTTTGGTTCACTATTATTTTTGTCAATTTTAGTAGATGATGGTTGAGTTTCACTGGGGTCTATTATATGGGAGAGCGCGATTGTAATTTTTGTTTTTAATTGACCAGATCTGCCATGCAGTCCATTGGCATCAACACTTGAAAGACCGACATCCAAGAAAAAGGCAGACTTCTCCTTGCTCCTCAAACCCGGAGGTATAGTAGGGTTGGAATGAAGGTATAACAATAGGTGTCCCAAGTACTTGCAGCCAATCTGCTAGCAGTACACCACCATCTGATTTTATCAAGCAAATTTTCCTACCCCAACAGTGAGGTGCATATTACCGCTGACTCATGGTCCAGCAGGCATGGGCAAAAACATTACCTTTCCTTCACAGCGCACTGGGTAACTCTGCTGGTAGCTGGGAAGGATGCAGGACAGGGCTCAGTATTGTTGGAGCTTGTTCCGCCACCACGTCTCCAAATGCTAGTGATGATTCTGCCACAGCTCTCTTCTCAGATCCCTCCTCTTCTTCTTCCTCTATGGCCTCTTCTGCAGATTTGTTCTCTGAACCAGTGGTACTCCATAAGCGTCAGGGGTCTACGCAAGCAGTCAAGCAAAAAGATGCCATGCGATTCTTGAGTTGGTCTGCTTAGGGGACAGGAGCCACACCGGGGCAGAGATTCTGTCAGCTCTGTAGGGGCAGGCTCAGAGGTGGTTGGCGCCATGCCAGCTTCAGCCAGGAATGGTTGTATGCGACAATGGCACCAACCTTCTCTCCACCCCCGATGACAGGGACACTTGACCCATGTTCCATGTTTGGCACACATCTTGAATTTGGCGGTGCAGCAGTTTTTGAGCAGGTACCCAGGCTTACAGGATCTCCTGAGGCAGGCCAGAAAAGTCCCTGGTAATTTCTGCAGGTCATACAATGCCAGTGCTCAGCTGGCTGACATTCAAAGGGAATGAAACATGCCCAGCAACCGCCTCACTTGTGACTTGCCTATCAAGTGGAACTCAACATTGGCAATGCTGCAGTGGCTGCACACACAGCAGAGGGCCATCAATGAGTACCTGTGCGAGTATGGCACCAGGACCGGGTCAGGGGAGCTTGCTTCTTTTGGCCATGCCAGTGGCTACTGATCAATGATGCATGCACTGTCCTGTCACCATTTGAGAAGGCCACAAGGATGGTGACCAGCAACAATGCATGCATCAGTGACACTCTCCCTCTAGTCTTCCTATTGGAGCACACGCTACTTGGAATAATGGGCATGGCACTTGAGGCAGAACAGCAGGAGGAAGAGGAGGATTTCCTTACCTCTCAAGGCCCCCTTTATCCAGATAGCATTCCTGCGGGCCCACCAAACACACAGGAAGAAGAGGAGGAGGAAGAGGATTGTGTCAGCATGGACATGGAGGATAACACTCAGCAGCTGTCTTCAAGGGATGGTTTTCAGTCCCCAGAAACCCAAGGAGTTGTACGTGGCAGGGAGGAGGTTGTTATGGATCATGTGTGCCTTAGTGACCCAGAGGACTCAGAATCACATGCCTCTGCAAACTTACTCTGCATGGCCTCCCTGATTCTGCAAAGCCTGTGAAAGGACCCTAAGATTCGTGGTATCAAGAAGAGGGATCATTACTGGCTGGCAACCCTTCTTGATCCATGTCACAAGGGTAAGGTTGCAGAACTCAGCCTGCCTTTGCAGAGGGAGCAGAGGATAAAAACATCTTCAGGAGGCCTTGAAGAAAGATTTGTGCAATGCATTTGCAGACCCTGGGAGGTTACAATTTCCTGATGCTTCGTTCATTTTAGAGGAAGAGCATTGGAGAAGGTGGCCGGCTGACTGATACCTTTAGACAATATTTCAGTCCTCAGAACCAAGGTTTGATTGGTTCAAACAACCATCGCCAGCATCTGCATTACATGGTGCAGGAATATCTAGGGGCAAGAGCAGACTTGGAGACTTTTCCAACAGAGCATCCACGGGGGTTACTGGGTCTTGAGTAGGGATGAGCCGAACACCCTCCCTCGGTTCGGTTCGCACCAGAATATTCAAATGGACCAAAAATTCATACAAACTGTAGAACCCTATTAAAGTCTATGGGACGCGAATGTTCGAAATCAAAAGTGCTAATTTTAAAGGCTAATATGCAAGATATGCAACAGACAACACCAACAATAAGGGGTATCTTCAGGTGTATACTGTGCTGGAGGCACACAACACCCACTTTAACTCCTGCAGATGCATGTATTAGAGAACACCAGCAATAAAAGGTAGATACAGGTGTATACTGTGCTGTGCTGGAGGCATGCATCCACTAACTCCTGCAGATGCCTGTATTAGAAAATACCAGCCAAAAATGGTAGATACAGGTGTATACTGTGCTTGAGGCACACAACACCTACTTTAACTCCTGCAGATGCCTGAGAAAACAACACTGTCCCTACCTATTTTGCTCTTTCCCTGCATGCCGGAACACACTACACAAGGCCACCACGCTGGCGGCCTTATATAGTGTGGGCTGTGTACTAAACCCCCTGAGCTATAATTGGCCACAGGCATCCTGCCTGTGGCCAATTATGGCTCCCCTCGCTGCCGGTGCTTTGATTGGCCAAGCATGCGGGTCACAGTGCATGCTTGGCCAATCATGAGCCAGCAATGCACTGCGATGGCGTAGTGCATTGTGGGCCGTTTGTGCACTACTAATGATCCACAAAGTTGTGAATTCGCCGAACAGACGAACGGCCGATGTCTCGAGGATGGACCACTGGCCAGCACTTGCTCAATATACAATTGAGCTACTGGATGCACCCAGAGTTCTTTCTGAATGCACATTCGGTGCTGCTGGAGGATTTGTAATGGATCATAGAGTGTGCCTGTCCACAAACTCCGTTGATAGACTAACATTCATAATAATGAATCAGTCTTGGATCAGCAGCTATCAAGCACCTGATTTTGATGTAACTGATTGGATTTTCTATGGATGTGGGATCCCTTGAAGACTGCCTATGCTGACTATCCTATTCCTCCTCAATCTTGATGATGCTAGCTTCCAACAATATTTTTGGTTTAGGACACCACCACCACCACCCAAGGCCCATTTTTTCTGCCCCTGTTTAACAGGGACATGTAATTACAATTTTTGATCTAATATTTCACAGTAGGGCCTGTTCCTGTGCCCAACAAGAGTATCTGTAAGGGGTTACAGTGTTTTGGTACCACGACCACCACCAAAGGCCCAATTTTTCTGCCCCTGGTTAACAGGGGCATGTAATCCCAAATCTTTATGTAATATTTCACAGCGGGGCCCATTCCTGCGCCCAACAAGATTAATGGTGAGAGCTTACAGTGTTCTGGTACCACCACCTCTAAAGGCCCAATTTCTACGCCCCTTTTTATCACGGGCATGTAATTAAAAAATGTTATATAGTATTTCACAGCAGGACCCATTCCTGCACTCACCAAGAGTAACTGTGAGGGATTCCAGTGTTCTGGTACCACTAACACCTAAGGCCCAATTTTCTGCAGAGTATATTGAGCAGGCCGTTCATACCAGACCCAAAGGGCCTCTTAATGGACTGGGGGGGACCCATGCCATATTTTGCCTGGACCCGACAATACATTACAGCTGTGAGCAGTTTTAAATGACTTTTTTCCTTTATAAATGTAATTTTACTGTGATTTTGTTCCAAACAAGGAAAAACTGTGCCACTTCAAAGGCATACTTTGGACACCCCCAGACACAATATTTAAAGGAATATTTAATTTTTATTGTTTCACTTTAAGCATTATTAAAAATCATTGCTCCCCCCAAAAATGCCTTTTTTAAAACTTTTTTTTGCATTAATACATGTGCCCTGGGGCAGGACCTGGGTCCTCAAACACTTTTTATTGCAATAACTTGCATATAAGCCTTTAAAATGAGCACTTTTGATTTTTCACATTCCTGTCCCATAGACTTTAATGGTGTTTGCATGTTCAAACAAATGTTCTGCCTGTTCGCATGTTCTGCTGCGAACCTAACCAAACCGAACCATGGAGTTAGGGGTGTGCTTGGTTCATCCCCAATTGTAAACATCAACGCAACTCTAATACCCTTTTCACTGTCTAGACCAGAGTGGTCCATTTTTCTGAATATGAAATAAAACCCCAACAATAAAAATAAAACACACTAATAAACATGTGCCTGGTTATGTACACCTAACACTTTTATTATGTGGCCATAAATAGCAAAACTTAAATGCTATATTAGAATATACACAGGGTACATTTATTTTGTTGATCTACAGAGCAATTTTCTTTTGATGAAAAATAAACAGAACATTGAGTGTTTGTGTATTACCTTGTTTTAAACAGATACTGATATGATCCCTAAACTCAAAGGACTTCTAACTGTAATTCTGCATATATTTAACTAAAACTATTCACTAAATAGAAATCCTTCACCATGCAAAGAAATAATTTCTCTTATCAAATTTGTGTTAACTATGGATGAAGTTACATTCAATTTATATGTAAATGACTTGCAGGGAATGTTACTTAGTTTGTTACATGTTACAGTTCATGGATCCATTTTAGATTTTGACAAGTCATGTGTAACTGTTCAGAAATTACTATTTTTCTCAGTAGTGATAATTCATATTTTCTATGGGCTATTACATTTTTGGACTTACGCTAACCATAGACATCAGTTTGTGGTCAAACATTCTGATCATTGCAACAGAACATTGTTTCATTCACAGATTCATGCAAATGGATGGGGTCAGACCTTTACATTTCCATAAATCTTATCCAGGAAAAAACATTATCTATTGCCATACATAATCCACCTGGCTTATTGCTAGCTCCTTTGAAAGCAACCAACAGTTTTCTGCTACCTATAAACTTGAAGACTAATACCCAATATAGATTATATTAGTCAGATTGTTTGGGAACCAGCTCATATCTAAGAGAACCACAAATCGTATAAGAGTAAATCAAAATATATAAATGTACATCACAATTTTAGCTGTTAAGCATATATATCAACTAATTGTTGTCAAATTCATTAGCTAAATGTAATATTAGGCAAGTTAAATTTAATACCTAAAATGTCCTAATAAGCCCAAGTGAAACGAAAGTTAGCTGTAATGTCCACATACAGGCCAAATCATGGCCAGTATGTGGAAGAATACTCTTGGAGTGAATGGATATTATTATTTTTTTTAAAATAATTAACATTTCTGACTTAATAATATCATGCAATGCTGCAGTTTCCAAAACTAGCAAAATACTTTCTTGTATTAAAGCGGTATAGACTCTACAGTGTGACTCTGGAGAAATTGAGAAAGTCCAGAGCAGGGCAACTAAACTGAACAGAGACATGTAGGCAACATGTATCCTCTCATGAGAAGAGGTGATTAAGGAGGGTTATGATCTCCATATAGATTGTCCGTGTAGTGAATTCATGTTGAGTTGTTCAATTTAAGGTAAATACAAAGGACAAGGGGACACTATTTACAACTATAGGGAAGAGTTGTGAAAATGTGAAGAAGATTCCCTCAAGAACTATTTCTGCCCAGCTCAGTAGATTGTTTTATTAAATATCTGGATACATTCCTAAAATAACAAAATTTAAGTAGATATTAACATTTATAGATAATAACACCAGAGATAGTTGATCCAGGGTATATACAATTGTCTTCTGGGGGGTTAGAAACTTTTTTCCTCTGCTGAGCAGTGGTAGCTGGTGAAGTTTTAGGATGGGGGGTTTAGGATGGGGGGGGGGGCACCAGACCCACCCTTCCTTTTTTGACCACTCCCACTTCTCATAAGCCCAACCCCTTATATAATCCACCCACTCTGTCCCCTGTATTCCACTTGCTTCCACCTAAAGTGTCAGGAGTATCCAGCTCAGGGCAGATTATACAGTCCCAGAATCACAGGACAGAGTATACAGCTCAGCTTCACAGGACAGAGTATACAGCTCAGACTCACAGATCAGGGTATATAGCTCAGCCTCACAGATCAGGGTATATAGCATTACAGATCAGGATATACAGCTCAGCCTCACTGATCAGAGTATATAGCATTGCAGATCAGGGTATACAGCTCAGCCTCACAGATTAGGGTATATAGCATTACAGATCAGGGTATACAGCTCAGCCTTACAGATCAGGTCCTCATCAATGTATAACACGCCCGTCATCATCATACTCATCATTGTATTATACACCCATCATCGTCATCCTCATCACTGTGTAATACACCTGTCATCATCATCATCATTATCATCATCATATAATACTCCCGTCATCATCATCATACTATAATACACCCCTCATCGCTATCCTCATCATTGTATAATACACCCATCACTGCTATCCTCATCATTGTATAACACACCTGTCATCATCAGCCTCTTCATTGTATAATACACCCGTCATCATAATCCTCATCATTGTATAATACACCAATCACTGCTATCCTCATCATTGTATAATACACCTGTCATCATCATCCTCTTCATTGTATAATACACCCGTCATCATCATCCTCATCATTGTATAATACACCCGTCACTGCTATCCTCGTCATTGTATAATGCATCTGTCATTGCCATCATCAGCCTCATAATTTTATAATACACTCATCACCAGATGATGGGCGTGTTATACAATGATGAGGATAGCAATGACGGGTGTATTATACAATGATGAGGATGATGATGATTATCATCCTCATCATTGTGATTCTGTATAATACACCCGGGGGCTGGCATCATTGATATCCTCATCCATTGAGTGACCAGAACATCCGGCCAGGTAAGTGGTGGTAACTAATACTCTTGAGTACTTATTTTTTTCTTAGCAAGTTGCAAGTGAAGTTTCAGCTTGAAGGTTGAGGATTAAACTGACAACTCATTGCAAACAGAAAGGGTGTCAGTTACACCTCTGTCAGCAAGCGTATAGCAAATCAGCTTTTTATGCCCAGTCAGGGCTGCCATCAGGGGGGTAAAGGCAATACTGTTGTAAGGGGCCTGAGCGTCTTAAGGGGCCCACTCCCTGCCTCCCCCCAGCACCACACAAAATAAAAATGTCATCTGCAGGCAGCCGCTGACCCGCACAACAGAGAAGCAGAAAGAAGCCTACAACCCTGAGCCATCGCCGTCTTTCACTAACACCCCCGGCAGGTTATCGAGGCCAGCACTTGATCTGCTTCTTTACCTGCTGAGGCGGAGCATGCTGGTTGCTGCTAGGTAAGTGTGCAATCTGATTGGCTGGGAGGGTGTGTGGTCAGTTCATCAGTAGTGAAAGTGGACCCAGCCTTCTCAGGTGAATGCAAATACGAGAGAACAGCATGGATGGTAAGTCACAGAGTTAGTGTGTGCTGCTTTCTGTACCCCCCCATGCTGTAGATTTTGACTCACTCACTTATTCTTTGCATGGGGCACTATCACCTGAGGCTGACAAGCTGGCATGATGGAGTTGCATGGATGAGGATGGAGTTGCATTGTGAAATCATCATCCTCATCCATTTTCACAATGCAACTCCATCATCCCATCCCCACCCAGCATCATCCATCCCTCTAGCATCTATCCCTCTAGCATGCCCATCCACACCCAGCATCATCCATCCCTCTACTACCCCATCCCCACCCAGCATCATCCATCCCTCTAGTATCCCACCCACACCCAGCATCATCCATCCCTCTAGCATGCCCACCCCCACCCAGCATCATCCATCCTTCTAGCATGTCCATACCCAGCATCATCCATCCCTCTAGTATGCCCACCCCCACCCAGTATCATCCATCCCTCTAGCATGCCCATACCCAGCATCATCCATCCCTCTAGTATGCCCACCCCCACCCAGTATCATCCATCGCTCTAGCATGCCCATCCCCACCCAGCATCATCCATCCCTCTAGTATCCCATCCCCACCCAGCATCATCCATCCCTCTAGCATGCCCATCCCCACCCAGCATCATCCATCCCTCTAGTATGCCCACCCCCACCCAGTATCATCCATCCCTCTAGCATGCCCATACCCAGCATCATCCATCCCTCTAGTATGCCCACCCCCACCCAGTATCATCCATCGCTCTAGCATGCTCATCCCCACCAGGCATCATCCATCCCTCTAGTATCCCATCCCCACCCAGCATCATCCATCCCTCTAGCATGCCCATCCCCACCCAGCATCATCCATCCCTCTAGTATGCCCACCCCCACCCAGTATCATCCATCCCTCTAGCATGCCCATACCCAGCATCAACCATCCCTCTAGTATGCCCACCCTCACCCAGTATCATCCATCGCTCTAGCATGCCCATACCCACCCAGCATCATCCATCCCTCTAGTATCCCATCCCCACCCAGCATCATCCATCCCTCTAGCATGCCCATCCCCACCCAGCATCATCCATCCCTCTAGTATCCCATCCCGACCCAGCATCATCCATCCTTCTAGCATGCCCATCCCCATCCAGCATTATCCATCCTTCTAGCATGCCCATCCCCACCCAGCATCATCCATCCCTCTAGTATCCCATACCCACCCAACATCATCCATCCCTCTAGTATCCCATCCCCACCCATCATCATCCATCCTAGTATCTAGAGATGAGCCAAACACCCCCCGGTTCGGATTGCACCAGAACTTTTCAAACGGACCAAAAATTTGTGCGACCTTTAGAACCCCATTGAAGTCTATGGGACTCAAACGTTCTAAATAAAAAGTGCTAATTTTAATGGCTAATATGCAAGATATTGTCCTAAAAAGGGTTTGGGGACCTGGCTCCTGCCCCAGGGGACATGGGTCAATGCCTAAAATGTTTTTAAAAATGGCAGTTTTTTCGGGAGCACTGATTTTAAAATTGAAAAACAAAAGTGAAATATTCCTTTAAATATCGTGCCTGGGGAGTGTCTATAGTATGCCTGTGAAGTGGCACGTGTTTCCCGTGTTTAGAACAGTCCCTGCACAAAATGACATTTAACGGAAAAAAGTAATTTAAAACTGCTTGCGGTTTTAATGTAATATCTGGTTTCGGCAATATGGATGAAAATCATTGAGAAACATTGCATAGGTAACCCACCCTGCCCATTACCAGCCCCTTTGGGTCTTGTATGGATATTAAGGGGAACCCCGTACCCATATTAAAAAAAGGAAAGCTGTGGGCCCCCCAGGCCCTATATACTCAGAACAGGAGTATACAGGCGGTGCAAACAAGACAGGGACTGTGTAGGTTTGTTGTGTTAAGTAGAATCTGTTTGTAATTTTGAACTGGTACATTTTTTAAGTGTAGCTCCAGTCAAAAAAATCTATTTTTAAGCTTTTTGTAAAACATAGGAAAGGGTTATTACCCCTGTATAATTTGTTTTGCCGTCCGTCTTTTTTTATCTCACTTCCTGTTGTCTCCTTCCGTTTGCAAGTAGGAGACATTTGTAACTTGGATGTTTGAAAGTAGGGACCTGCCCTATATGTTCTGCAGCAATGGCGGAACAAGGTGTTGGTGTTGCCACAACACTGTAAGCCCTCAAAGTGACTCTTGGTGAGCGCTGGAGGTCCCTGACGTGAACGATTATATCAAGAATTGTAATTACATGCCATTGTTGAACAGTGGTAGAAAAATTGGGCCTTTGGTGGTTGTGGTGGTGGTGCTGGTGCCACAACACTATACGTCCTCGAAGTTACTCTCGGTGGGCACAGGAACGGGCCCTGCTGTGAAATATTATATCAAGAATTGTAATTACGTGCCCCTGTTAAACAGGGGCTGAAAAATTGGGCTTTAGGCACTGCTTGCTGGTGCCACAACACTGCAACCTCTCCCAGATACTCTAGTTGGAGTGCAGGAATGAGCCCTGCTGCAAAGCATTGCATCAAAAATTTTATTACATGCCCCTGTTAAACAGGGGCTGAAAAATTGGGCTGGTGGCATCACCCAGAACCAAAAATGTTCTTCCAAGATATCAGCGGAGGAGGAAGAGGATAGACAGTCAACATAACAGGACAGTCACTCAGCATCAGCATAGGCAGTCTTGAATGGATGTGATATTTCAAAAAAATATATTCGGTTACATCAGCTTCAGGTGCTTGGTAGCTGGTGGTGATCCAAGACTGATTCATCTTTATGAAGGTCAGTCGATCAACCGAGTCGGTGGACATTGTCTGAACGCATCGGTCAGACGACCACCTTCTCCACTGCTCCTTCTGACCGAAGCCTTAGCAACATGTTGTCCAGGACAAGGAGTTTGTAACCTCCCAGTCTCTGGAAACGCACAGACCTTTCTGCAAGGTCTCCCGGAGATGTCTCATCCTCTGCTCCCTCTGCGACGGCAAGATAAGGTCGGCAACCTTACTCTTGTAAGGAGAGTGGCCAGCCATTAATAGTCCCTCTCCTTGATCCGAAGAATACGAGGATCCTTCCGCAGGCTTTGCAGGATCAGGGAGGCCATGCAGCGTAGGTTAGCTGAGGCATTCGGTCCGGAGTCCTCTGGGTCACTAAGGAAAACATGATCCACAGCCACCTCCTCCCAGCCACGTAGAAGTCCATGAGTTTCTTGGGACTGTAAATCATCCCTAAAAGACAAGGCTTAGACGTGCTAATGCAGTCACGTGGTTTCTGAGCGAACGGGCGCTCGCTTGCCGGCCGGCAGATACGCTGTTATTTTACTTCTGTTTGTGAGTATTTGTGCTTTTTTTACAAATAAAATTGCTTGCCAGTTTTACACTGTGGAAAGTTTTTTTATCTATATTTTATGAGTTGTCTGCGCACTTGAAAGTTTTCCGGGAGAAGTTCCAGTCATATTTGGTGGCAAATTTGTGATCCATCCGACAGATTAAGTGGCATATGTTGTGAGCTCTTACATGCTTTCTTCTGGTAAGCGTGCATTTGTACTGGTAATCAGTACAGTGTGTTAGTGAAGGAGTAGGGATGAGCCGAACACCCCCCGGTTCGGTTCGCACCAGAACTTTCGAACGGACCCCAAATTCGTACGAACGTTAGAACCCCATTGAAGTCTATGGGACTCGAACGTTCGAAATTAAAAGTGCTAATTTTAACAGCTAATATGCAAGATACTGTCCTAAAAAGGGTTTGGGGACCTGGCTCCTGCCCCAGGGGACATGGGTCAATGTCTAAAATGTTTTTAAAAATGGCCGTTTTAGCGGGAGCACTGATTTTAATGACGATTAAAGTGGAAAAAAAAGTGAAATGTTCCTTTAAATATGGTGCCTGGGGGGTGTCTGTAGTATGCCTGTGAAGTGCCACGTGTTTCCCGTGTTTAGAACAGTCCCTGCACAAAATGACATTTAACGGAAATAACACCATTTAAAACTGCTTGCGGTTTTAATGTTATATCTGGTTCCTGCAATATGGTTGAAAATCATTGAGAAAAATGGCATGGGTAGCCCTCCCTGCCCATTACCAGCCCCTTTGGGTCTTGTACGCATATTAAGGGGAACCCCGTACCCATATTAAAAAAAGGAAATGCGTGTGGCCCCCAGGCCCTATATACTCAGAACAGCAGTATACAGGTGGTGCAAACAAGACAGGGACTGTGTAGGTTTGTTGTGTTAAGTTGAATCTGTTTGTAATTTTCAACTGGTACATTTTTAAAGTGTAGCTCCAGTCAAAAAAACGATTTTTAAGCTTTTTGGAAAACATAGGGAAGGGTTATCACCCCTGTATAATTTGTTTTGTTGTACATCTTTTTTCATCTCACTTGCTGTTGTCTCCTTCCATTTGCAAGTAGGAGATGTTTGTAAGTTGGATGTTTGAAAGTAGGGGTCTGCCCTATATGCTCTGCAGAAATGGCGGAACAAGGTGTTGGTTTTGCCACAACATTGTAAGCCCTGAAAGTGACTCTTGGTGGGCGCTGGAGCGCCCTGCTGTGAACGATTATATGAAGAATTGTAATTACATGCCATTGTGGAACAGTGGTAGAAAAATTGACCTTTGGTGGTTGTGGTGCTGGTGCAACAACACTATAAGTCCTCACAGTTACTCTGGGTGGGCACAGGAACGGGCCCTCCTGTGAAATATTATATCAAGAATTGTAATTGCATGTCCCTGTTAAGCAGGGGCAGAAAAATTGGGCCTTAGGCACTGGTGCTGGTGCCACCACACTGCAACCTCTCCCATATACTCTAGTTTTATTGCAGGAATTAGCCCTGCTGCAAAGCATTGCATCAAAAATTGTAATTAAACTCCCCTGTTAAACAGGGGCAGAAAAATTGGGCTGATGGCATCACCCAGAACCAGAAATGTTCTTCCAACATATCAGCAGAGGAGGAAGAGGATAGACAATCAACATAACAGGACAGTCACTCAGCATCAGCATAGGCAGTCTTGAAGGGATGTGATATTTCAAAAAAAATTATTCGGTTACATCAGCTTCAGGTGCTTGGTAGCTGTGGGTGATCCAAGACTGATTCATCTTGATGAAGGTCAGTCGATCAACTGATTCGGTGGACAGGTGCACCCTGTGATCGGTAACAAAGCCACCAGCAGCACTGAAGGTGTGTTCCGAAAGAACGCTGGATGCAGGACAGGCCAGTAGCTCAATTGCATACTGTGCAAGCTCTGGCCAGTGATCCATCCTCAAGACCCAGTAAGCCAGAGGATTTTCGGTGGGAAAGGTGTCCAAGTCTGACCTTGCCCCTAGGTATTCCTGCACCATGTAAATCAGACGCTGGCGATGGTTGCTGGAACCGATCATACCTTGAGGCTGCGGACTAAAAAATTGTCTGAAAGCATCGGTCAGACAGCCACCTTCTCCACCGCTCCTTCTGACCAATGCCTCAGCAACACGTTGTCCAGGACCAGGAGTTTGTAACCTCCCAGTCTCTTGGAACGCGTTGCACAGACCTTTCTGCAAGGCCTCCCGGAGATGTCTCATCCTCTGCTCCCTCTGTGATGGCAAGATAAGGTCGGCAACCTTACCCTTGTACCGTGGATCAAGGAGAGTGGCCAGCCAGTAATGGTCCCTCTCCTTGATCCGAAGAATACGAGGATCCTTCCGCAGGCTTTGCAGGATCAGGGAGGCCATGCAGTGTAGGTTAGCTGAGGCATTCGGTCCGGAGTCCTCTGGGTCACTAAGGACAACATGATCCGCAGCTACCTCCTCCCAGCCACGTACAAGTCCACGTGTTTCTTGGGACTGTAAATCATCCCTACAAGACTGCTGCTGCTGCTGCTGCTGCTGATGCTGAGTGCCAGCCTCCACCTCCATGCTGACACAATCATCCTCCTCCTCCTCTTCCTCCTCCTCATCCTCTTCCTGTGTGATGGGTGGCACAGCAGGAGCACTGTCTGGATAAAGGGGGCCTTGAGAGGCAAGGAAGTCCTTCTCTTCCTGCCTCTGTTCTGCCTCAAGTGCCCTGTCCATTATTCCACGCAGCGTATGCTCCAAGAGGTGGACAAGAGGTACAGTGTCACTGATGCATGCACTGTCACTGCTCACCATCCTTGTGGCCTCCTCAAACGGTGACAGGACAGTGCATGCATCCCTGATCATGCCCCACTGGCGTGGTGAGAAAAAACCGAGCTCCTTTGACCCTGTCCTGGTGCCGTAGTCGCACAGGTACTCATTGATGGCCCTCTGCTGCGTGTGCAGCCGCTGCAGCATGGCCAACGTTGAGTTCCACCTGGTGGGCATGTCACATATAAGGCGTTTCTTGGGCAGGTTCAACTCCTTTTGGAGCTCAGCCAGCCGAGCACAGGCATTAAATGATCGGCGGAAATGCACACAGACTTTCCTGGCCTGCTTCAGGACATCCTGTAAGCCGGGGTACCTGCCCAAGAACCGCTGCACCACCAGGTTAAGGACGTGAGCTACACAGGGCACATGGGTCAGTTGTCCCTGTCAGAGGGCGGAGAGGAGGTTAGTGCCATTGTCGCAAACCACCATTCCTGGCTTAAGCTGGCGTGGCGTCAACCACCTCTCGGCCTGCCCCTGCAGAGCTGACAAAACATCCGCCCCAGTGTGGCTCCTGTCCCCCAAACAAACCAGCGCAAGCACGGCATGGCATAGTTTTGCCTGCGTACTTGCGTAGCCCCTGGAACGCCTACGGAGCACCGCTGGTTCTGAGGACAGAGCACTGGAAGAGGCCATGGAGGAAGAAGAAGAGGAGGGGGTGGAGGAGAGAGGTGTGTCACAACCAATAGTAGCATTTTGGAGGCGTGGTGGCGGAACAACCTCCAACACTACTGCACCTTGTCCTGCATCCTTCCCAGCTGCCAGAAGAGTGACCCAATGGGCCGTGAAAGACAGGTAACGTCCCTGTCCATGCCTGCTGGACCATGAGTCAGCGGTAATATGCACCTTACCGCTGACCGCCCTGTCCAGCAAGGCAAGGACATTGCCTTCCACATGCCCGTAGAGAGCCGGAATCGCCTGCCGTGAGAAAAAGTGGCGTTTGGGGACCTGCCACTGAGGAACCGCACATTGTACAAACTCACAGAAGGGGGTCGAGTCTACCAACTGAAAAGGCAGCAGTTGAAGTGCTAGCAATTTAGCCAAGCTAGAATTCAACCGCTGGGCATGTGGATGGCTGGGAGTGAACTTCTTTCGCCGGTCCAGCAGCTGGGGCAGGGACATTTGCCTGCTATAATCGGACGTGGGTGTACTGCTAGCAGAGTGCCGGGAAGCACTTGGCTGTGACACACCTAATTCTACACCTTCATTCCTCTCAGAGCAGGTTTCAGAGAGGACTGAAGGTCTAGTGGGGTTGGAGATGCCAGCTCATGAGGAGCAAGGAGAGGTCCGTTTTGTTCTTTGGTGTGGGTCTTTGAGGTACGCTTGCCAACGAGCCGCATGG
The DNA here is from genome assembly GCF_037356315.1 of Lithobates pipiens. Lineage (NCBI taxonomy): Eukaryota > Metazoa > Chordata > Amphibia > Anura > Ranidae > Lithobates > Lithobates pipiens. Next base: position 152,422,303 of record NW_027507686.1, on the reverse strand, counting down.
CAGGTCAACATATGTCTGGTCAAGCATGTGGTGCCCAAGCGGCTGATGTTTTGGCCACGCGAGATACGCTTGAGACATATGTTGCAAATAGCAGCGGTGCGATCTGATGCACTCGTCTCAAAAAAGGCCCACACCAAACAACTTTTAGAATAACGCGCAAAGGCAGCGCCCTGCACAGGCGGAGCTCTGCGGTGTGATTCAGTCGGTGTGCTGCCCCTAAGCTGGCCCCCGAAGGGCATCCTGCCTCGTTGGACATGTGCCTCCTCCTCCTCCTCTCTCCTACCAGGCACCCACGTGGAGTCAGTGCCCTCATCATCCCCTCCCTCTTTATCGCTGTAGCAAACCTGGCAATATGCTACAGCTTATGGAACATGACTGCCAGATTGCTGTCCTTCTTGAGCATCCTCTCTCTCTGCATTCATGCTACTGCTTCCTCTAGCTGAGTGTCATCATCAGAGCCTACAAAACACTGGGCATCCTCCTGGAGCATGTACCCAACACTGTGCTCAAAGAGTTCAGGAGACTCCTCAGGAGGACGTGGTGGGTCTAGGGAAGGAGTCACTGATGATGACATTGAGACGAGGGAAGACGATGCGTTGGCAGCTGCTTTGCTAGTACCCTGAGACTGGGTGGGAGAGGATGAGGAGGATGAAGAGGGCTTGGTCATCCACTCTACCAAGTCATTGGCGTGTTGCGGTTCAACATGTCCAGCTGCCGAAAAGAAGGACAAGCGTGTCCCATGGCCACGTGCTAATGACAATGCACCGCGTCCACGACCAGCACTGTTGTCTCTAGACACAGAGCCTGCTTGCCCTCTTTTATCGGCTCGAGCCTGTCTGCCTCTCCTTGCTGGCCTTCCAGACATGGTAATGGCCTGAAGGGAGTTGGGTAAAACAGCAGTAGGGTAGTGTATATTGTGCTGGAGGCACACAACACCCACTAACTCCTGCAGATGCCTTTATTATAGAACACCAGAGATAAAGGGGTATACTGTAATGGAGTCACACAACACCCACTAAGCCCTGCAGATGGCTCTATTAGAGAACAGCAATAAAGGGTAGATACAGGTGTATATTGTGCTGGAGGCACAAAACACCCACCAACTCCTGCAGATGCCTTTATTATAGAACACCAGAGATAAAGGGGTATATATAGATGTATACTGTGCTGTGCTGGAGGCACACACAACTTCCAATAACTCCTGCAGATGGCAGATGGCTCAAATAGAGAAGAGCTATGTAGGTGGATATAGCGGTGTGTACTGGGTACAGAGCACACAGACAGCACGCACAAGCTCCTAACACTACTGACTGCAAGCTCTATTATAAAAGATAGATCACTAGCTATATAGGTGAGGTGAATATAGCGGTGTATACTGCGGTCAGGGCACGCAGACAACAACCACTACAGAAGAGCAAGATCGAAAATCGTCCGATAACGATCGGTGTATACTGTGTTGAAGGTACACAGAACACCCACTAACTGCTTCAGACGCCAACACACTACACAAGGCCGCCGGGCTGGCGGCCTTATATAGTGTGGGGCGTGTACTACACAACCTGAGCTATGATTGGCCACAGGCATCCTGCCTGTGGCCAATCATGGCTTTCCTCGCTGCTGGCGCTGTGATTGGCCAAGCATGCGGGGTCACAGTGCATGCTTGGCCAATCACAAGCCAGCAATGCACTGCGATGACACAGTGCATTGTGGGCCGTGAGCGCCACACGAATTTGGCGCGAACGGCCTATACCGTTCAGAATTCGCCGAACGGGCGAACAGCCGATGTTCGAGTCGAACGTATGTTCGACTCGAACACGAAGCTCATCCCTAGTGCTGATGTAACCGCCTTCGTAGCTGCCTGTTCCACGTGTGCTCAAGGTAAGTATACCACAACATCTTCCATTGGACCTCCTACAACCCATACCCAATGGAGAGAGGCCCTGAACCCACCTGTTTCTTAGACATGTGCAGAGTAAAATATTTCGTTTCGGAATTTCGTTTTCGTCCGAAAACTTAATTTATTTAGTTACTCCCGAAATTCGTTTTTATTTATTTAGTTTTTCGTTCAAAAATTGCATTCGTCCGAGAATCCACATGAATTATGGTCGAATCTGTCTTTGAAGGCTTATGGTGTCTGTCGAATGTATAAAGAAGATTCGACGGAGCTAGTATATAGCATACTTTAGAACCCTATTAAAGTCTATGGGACTCCAACGTTCAAAATCTAAAGTGCTAATTTTAAAGGCTAATTTGCAAGTTACTGTCCTAAAAAGTGTTTGGGGACCCGGGTCCTGTCCCAGGGGACATGTATCAATGCAAAAAAAAGTTTTAAAAACTGACGTTTTTTTGGGAGCAGTGATTTTAATAATGATTAAAGTGAAACAATAAAAGTGTAATATTCCTTTAAATTTCGTAGGGGGGGGGGGGGGTTGTCTATAGTATGCCTGTGAAGGGGCTCATGTTTCTGGTGCTTAGAACTGTCCCTGCACAAAGTGTCATTTATGCAGGAAAAAAAGTCCTTTAAAATCACTCGCAGCTATTATGAATTGTCGGCTCCCGTAATACAGAGAACACTCATTGAAAGTCATTGATAAAAAAATAAATAAATACATTTAAAAAAAAAGCATGGGGGTCCCCTTAATTCAATTACCAGGCCCTTCAGGTCTGATATGGATATTAAGGGGAACCCTGCCTCAAATTTAAGAAAAAATTTGACGTGGGGTTCCCCCTAAATATCCATAACCAGACCCTTCAGGTCTGGTATGGATATTAAGGGGAACCCCGTGTCAAATTAAAAAAAAATTGACGTGGGGTTCCCCCTCAAAATCCATACCAGACCCTTTATCCGAGCACGCAACCTGGCAGGCCGCAGGAAAAGAGGGGGGGGACGAGAGAGCGCCCCCCCCTCCCTCCTGAACCGTACCAGGCCACATGCCCTCAACATTGGGAGGATGCTTTGGGGGTCTGTGACCCCTCAAAGCACCTTGTCCCCATGTTGATGAGGACAAGGGCCTCATCCCCACAACCGTGGCCGGTGGTTGTGGAGGTCTGCGGGCGGGGGGCTTATCAGAATCTGGAAGCCCCCTTTAACAAGGGGACCCCCAGATCCCGGCCCCCCCTGTTTGAAATGGTAAGGGGGTACAAAAGTACCCCTACCATTTCACAAAGAAAGTGTAAAAAGTGGTTAAATAAAACAAACACACTTTTGAAAAATTCCTTTATTAAAAATAAAAAAAATATTCCAGCGGCGGTAATCCACTCTTGCTATCCAGCGACGGACGGTCATCTCTCCAGCGATGGCTCATCTCATCCAGCGCAGCGAATCCATCCTTCTTCTGTCTCCGTGGAGGAGACACTGCAGGCATTCCGGCGGCTTGACGTTTCTTCTATACGGAGGGCGGGGCCACCCATCACCTGACCCCGCCCCCCTCTGACGCAAGGGGAAACCCGGGGTTCCCCGTGACGTATGGGTGACCCCGCCCCCCTCTGATGCACAGTTGGCAATTCAGCTTGATTTTTCCTCTGCTTTTCACCCGCAGTCTAATGGGGCCACAGAACAAGCCAATCAGTCCTTGGAGCAAGTCTTACGTTGCTATATTTCTGACCATCATAACAACTGGTCAGACCTATTACCACGGGCAGAGTTTGCTCATAATAGTTCCTTGAATTCTGCTTCCAATTGTCCCCGTTTATGGAGAACTATGGTTTCCAACCTGCCATGTTGCCAGACTCATTTGTTCTGCAGAGTATTCCTGCATTAGAGGAGCATTTCCGTGGACTTCATTCCACTTGGGCACAAGTCCAGGTGGCTTTGCGACATGCTAATGATAGGCATAGACTTCACGCTGACCGCAGACGCCTGCCCGCACCTTCCTACCAGGTTTGGGACAGGGTCTGGCGGTCATCTCGCAACCTCCGACTTTGTGTTCCCTCACTGAAGTTCACACCTCTGTTTATTGGGCCTTTCTGCATTCTTTGCAGGATTAACCCAGTGCCTTACACATTATACCTTCCTTGTAACATGCATATTTCGAATGTATTTCATTTCTCCTAAATAAAAACCTTTGATCTGCAACCACTTTAACACCTCAGTGCCACGTCCTCATCCTGTACAGGTTGAGAACCGTGAGGAGTATGAAGTGCAGTCCATTGTTGACTCCCGTAGGTTCCGTGGGTGCATACAGTACCTGGTGCATTGGAAGGGGTACGGTCCGGAGGAACGCTCTTGGTTCTCATCCTCGGACCTACATGCCCCGTCCTCCTCCGTGATTTCCATAGACATTTTCCCCTCAAGCCTGGTGGTCCTCCGAGAGGGAAGGGTTGTTGAGGAGGGTACTGACAGGACTGGGCTCAGCCCTTCCTTCTCTGAGCTGGACGCTCAGCTGTCAGCTAATTGCCAGCTTCTATCTCGCCACAGGTACTCAGCTGTTGATGATATCCTGCTCGTCAGTCCTGCCTACTTAAGCCATTCAGCCCAGAGGATCTCTGCCTTCGCCTTATGCCCCATACACACTATCAGATTTTCTACTGATTTTTTCCTTCAGGTTTAACAAAACCATGTAGTGCAAAGGCCTGCCTGATTGCATACAAATTGAAACTCCTAAGATTTGACCTCATAATTATCCTCATTATATGATTTTGGTAAATCTGAAGGAAAAACTCATCAGACAAACTGATAGTGTGTATGGGGCTTTAGTCAACATCCCAGAGATGCTCTTGTGCTTTCCTGTTAAAGACTGCTTGGCTGACATCCCTTCTGGCTCCAGATCCTGCTTGCTTTTTTACTACGCTCATCTGACGTTTGGCTTGTCTGACTATCCGTTCTGGTTCCTGAACTCTGGTTATGTTTTGACTACCTTTTGTTCTAGTTAATTTTATTATTAAACAAGTGTAATTTAACTGTACTTCTGTCTAAGTCTGATTCCATGGTTTCTGACAGTCCCCTTGTGGCTCTAGCTAGAAGTCTACCTGTTTTATCACCAGATTCATAATAAACAATAAAGAACAGGAATCATTTTGTTCTAGTTTCCATAATCTGTTGCAGTGTCTTCCTAGTTTCCAAGAGCTCTCTAGCTGTTTTGACAGGCAATGATTGCTCATGCAATGTTTCTAGCCTATTGATGCGGTCAGTGAGGAATTTAATTTGCCTCTCTCATTCCCTTTTGTGCTGGGCACCCATCCTAATCATTTCAGCCCTAAGGGTACATTTATGTGCATCTATAAGTGAGGTGGTGAGTTTGGGCAACAGGGTAGGGTCAGTTAGTAAGGCGGAGTTCAGTCTCCACATCTGGGGTCTAGGGGGAGTATTCATTGAGTCAAATGCTAGGGACATTGGCGAATGATCTGAGATTGAGTTAATATCTATGTGGGCATCTATGAGTACAGTTAGGTCTCTCTGTATGATAAAGAGATAGTCTAGGCATGCTTACCTGTCATGTGGGTTTTAATAGAAGGTGAAATTGCGGCCGTCCAGATTGTGAAGTCGCCACAAGTCTATCAAATGGAGGGATTGTAGGAGGGATTTCAGGTTTTTTGAGAACTTGATATAAGATGCATGTCTTACTATTAGAGCTATCAACCAGGGGGTTTGGGGGATGTTATCCCCTCCCAGTATAATGTATCCTGATGCAAACCTCTGTAATTCCTGGACAACACGCCTACAGAATGTCAAGTGTGCTGTGTTTGGGAATTATACATTTGCCAATGTCAGTGGAGCGCCGCCATATGTTCCCTTCAAGAACACAAATCGACCTTCTGAGTCTATCAATTGTTCTGACAGTTCCACAGGAGCGTCCTTACCAGAATTGACACTGCTTTCGATTTAGAATGATCATTAGTTGCATGGAATGTTATGGTGAAAAATGAATTGTTAAGTCTGAGCAAATGGTGGGTTTTAAAATCGTTTCCTATAGGAACACAAAATGTGCCCTACCTTTCTTAAGTTCCCTAAGAAGCATAGATCGCTTCTCAGGTATATTTAAACCTCTTACATTGTGTGAGATGTCTGTAAGGCCACGCCCTAAGGATGATTTTGCCATCTGGGAGACTCAGGAGGAAAGTACCGATGCAGACTCTGTAAAACTATTAATATTCACTAGTTAACTGGGTACCGTCTGGCCACTGCCAAATTACGGCGAAGGCAGCGCGGCTCTCGTTCTGGTACAACATCATATGATGGCGTCCCAGAACAGGCACTCTTGTGTGTCCTCAGGGGGCGTGCAGTGAGGCGATTCTGGTCATGCCGTGTCCTAACTGTGTTTGACACTCAGTGGTAAAAACTTATTTCAATTTGCCAATAATTAAATTTTTTTTAACACAGCTGGGGGTGGAGGAAAGACCACAAAAGCCACCAAAATTTTCACACAGCAATAATAGACACCATTACCTTTTATCACTTTGAGCAACACAAATTTGAGATACAGAGGGTCCAACACACTTTAAAGTGTCATTTTATTTTCACTTTTTCTAATTTTTCTTCCTTTTTGTTGGTTTTTGGGAGGTTTCAAGCTCATCAACAAATAATTCTTTGTTTAGCTACAATTTTTTTTTATCACAGTTTTCACACACCAGACAGAGGGTCTAACACCATAGTAAATTTTTTGGCATTTACTGACTTTGGATTTCATCATTTTGACCTCCCACGCTATTTCGGTATAGTAGAACCCCGTCAGGTAACTCTTGTCATAGAAAATGGAAAATTCCTATCAAAATACTTACCGTAATTTTCCTTTCCTGATGGACTCCATGGCAGCAACGTGTGGGTTAAGTCCCGCCTCCACTACCCTATAGGACACTACTCCCATAAATCTTTGCTCCCTGCCCCTGGCCGTGTTCGGTAACTAGCCTACTCCAGCCATTTGGAAGGGAACTCCTGCTGCCATGGAGTCCATCAGGAAAGGAAAATTACGGTAAGTATTTTGATAGGAATTTTCCATTTTCCTGACAGACTCCATGGCAGCAACGTGTGGGAAATAACTCGCCAAACACACCCGGGTGGGCAAAATGCTGAACAAAAGATTTATTTTTTAACACTGTCGGCCGACAGGACTTTCAAACCAAAATCAACAGAGGATAAAGATGCTGGCTCAACACAATAGTGAGACATGAAGGTATGAATTGAAGACCAGGAGGCCGCTCTGCAGATTACATCAGGCGCAACATGACGCAAAGCCGCCCATGAGGTTGAGAGACTTCTGGTAGAGTGAGTTGTAACCGCCTCTGGAGGAGCCAAGCCCTTCTCTCTATAAGCCCATTGGATTGCCTGGACCACCCAAGCAGCGATGGATCTAACGGAGGCCTTAGCGCCTCTATTTTTCCCATTAAATAGCACGAAGAGGAAGTCAGATTGACGAAAAGAAGCTGTAACATCCAGATATTGTTTTAGAGTAACTCCCAAATCGAGTGGATGTGGATCCTGACTTCCAGCAGAATTGAAGGTAGGAAGAGTGGGCGTGGCTGGACGCAGCGCGAGGAAGACGTGTTTTAGCTGAGCTCCGCCGGGCCGAATCCCTATCTACCGCCATCTGCCCTCATCGGGCTGATTCTCGGCCGGCGGTAGTCTCAGCCCTGCTGACAAGCACCAACGCCACATCCCTAGAGTGTTTTGGCCGCATTTTCGGGCCTCGGGCCCCGCGATCAGGCTTGCGGCCTACTTTCCTGCTCGAGCCCCGGCCGCCATCTTGCGGCCTGCGGAGGCGCCGGAGCCTCCGCCCGGGAGTGCCGCTCAGTGCCCACAGCACGGCGATCGGTTCGCCACGGACACAAGGAGACCCCTGTGACCTGAGGCCCCAATTCGGAGGTGACAGCCTGGCCTTACTGGGAAGTAAGCCAAAGAGGGACAATAGAAGAAGCAGAGGTAGGCGGCCATCTTGGTACACCCTCCACCTCACTGCAGGCATCCTTTGCTCCCTGGGCTGAGACCAGGCCCCCCCTCCCCAATAACCTCTACCTACAGCACCCAATGTATGTCAGTGGCCCTGGAGGGCCCTGAGAGTGACTGACGAACTTGTGTGGGGGTGTTTGCGTGGACGCTGGGATGACAGTGTAGTCCCTTAGTGTCGCGCCGTCGGAAGTACCACTTGACATATAAGGCATACCCAGTTATATTTCTTTGCCACTACTGCCCCGGCCGTGCGCTACTGAGCAAGCGGCGGGGATGTATAATACGCCCCGGAATCGCCCCCGCAACAAATCACAACAGAAAACATCCCCGGCACCTGGGAAGGCGAAAGGGAAAGGCAGGATGGCGCCCGAACCCCCAGAACCTGACACCACCACTCATCAGTCGGACGATAGTCTGTCACAATTCCCATCAAATCTGGCCAGCCCGGCGGACACCGGCTCAGATGCCCTGCTGCAGAAATTCCACACTATAGTAAGGGATGAGATCAACGCGGCTTCCCGTAAATTATCTGCGGAACTGGTGAAAGTTCTCAAGGAACTGGGACACCGAACGAATCAGCTGGAGGAGAGGATGGACCTGACGACCACGGTGCTGGAGGGTCACGAGGAGGAGGTAGAAAAGCTTAACGCGGAACTCCTTGTTCTACAGGATAAACTTGAGGACTCTGAAAACAGGGCCCGCAGGGGCAACCTCCGCATCCGAGGCCTCCCGGAGACCATTATAGACCTCGAGGGTACAGCAACGGCATTCTTTCAGAAGCTCGCACCCGATATCCCGACTGAGCGCCTTGAATTCGATCGAATACACAGGTCCCTCACTCCCAAGCCCACGGAGGGTCCGCCCAGGGACGTTATTATAAAATTTCACTTCTACAGGACCAAAGAGCGACTCCTCCAAGCCGCCAGAGAACTACCAGACATATCGTTTCAAGGTCATCCCCTTCAACTATTTGCGGATCTTTCCCCGGTCACTATTGCTAAGAGGCAAAATATGAAGCCCTATCTGCAAATCTTACAAACCAGGAACATTCGCTATCGGTGGGGATTCCCCTTTAAACTTTCTTTTTACCATTTGGGACGCCAGTTTCATGCTTCTTCCCTGCCAGACCTGCGACGGCAATTCCAGGAACTTCAGTTTGACCTTCCCCCCTCCCAGCCTGAGGCCGCCATGGCCCGCCCGGGCCCTTCCAGAGCCCCACTTCTACCCTCACAATCATCTCAGAGTGGATCTCAAGCCCTCCGTTCCCTCAAGGCTCAGAAATTTCAAGAGGCCTCCTCAGGTGGCCATCGCTAGAAGTCAGAAAGGATCCCGTTTTTTTGCTTTGACTTGCTTGACTGCCCCCTTTTCTTTTTCTTTTTCATTTTTTTTCTAACCGCTGCCGACAATCGTCCTGCAGGCCGGTATTGAGAGAGTCTGCCGTACTTTGGACGCCCCAGGCAATAAGAATGGGGTTCCCGTGTATTCTTTTTCAGGACTCAAGTGGAAGCCACACTGAGCCCCCCCTTTATACCTTGGATGGACTGGGGCTTCCTACAACTCTGGTTTACTACAGCCCATCATTTCCAAGTACGTTGGTTTTTCTCCGGGGGTGACTGCCTTTTTTTTTTCCCCCCAGCATCAAAAGCCCAATCCTCAATTTTTTTTATTTTTTTTCTCTCAAATGTTTCACCCAATGTTTTTCTTTTTCACATATAGTCTCACGTCTGTCCATTACCCTTCTAGAAGTGTATATTTGTATTTTTATAAATCTGTATGCTCCCCTTAGGCTTCCCACGGTATATCACCCCCCCCCCCCCATTTTTTTATATTTTTATTTATTTATTTTTTTTGTTGTTGTTGTGTTTCTCCCCCCCTCCCCTTTTTTTTTTCTCCCTATTCTGCCCCTCAAGGTAACGGGCGGTTATGATTCATGACTCTTGACCTCACGAAACGGGTCCCCCCCTTGCTACCCGGGAATTACTAGTCCAGGGGGTCAATCACCGTGGCCACCCGGGGACTATGTTCCTGCTCTTACGCTCTTGCTTTATGGGCCTATACATGGAGAGTTTCATTCCAGACAGGGCGCGGCCCGGCCCATGGGTTTCTTATTTTTGTTTTTTATTTCTGTTTCACGGGTCCGGGTGTCTCTAAGGCTGGACTCAGATGGTATTCAGACAGTACTAACCTCAGGTTGCATGTTTGTTTCCTTTTTATTTCTGAACAGGGACTTACCATCTAACCGAGGAAATTTCTTACAGGCCTTAGCGTATGGGCTCTCTGTTCCTTATGCCAGTATTATTTTTCTTTTGTTTATCCTTATTAATGTTCGTACTCCTGTTTTATGCAGTTATGCCACTGTTGTCATGTTTTTTGACATTTGCAATAATTGTTAATGCTAAGTCAGGTGGTTTCCGACGGACCACCGCTCCCCCATGTGTTGGTTCTTGGCTCGGACTCCTGCCCGAGCCAACTCCCAACTGCGAAGTGGGTCTTGTATCCCACGACCGATAGCAATCTTGCTGTATAATAAGTATTGGTACCTAGCATTGCATGTCTCTACCATCTGTGCTATAATGATGCTTTTTATCCCTTCTCTATCCCCCTCTGTACTTCTTTCCTTTCTCCCTCTCTCCTCCGGGCGCATGGGGTGTGATCTTCGGCTCCAGGTAAGCGTTTTTCTGTTGCTCTATCAATGACGATTAATTGGCTGTCCCTGAATGTTCAGGGAATGAATTCCCCCTACAAAAGAGTTAAAGTATTTAAGTACCTTCGCAGACAACACATTGATATTGCTTGCTTACAGGAGACGCATTTTTCTGAGACCTCTCATCCTCTCAAGTCTTTATGGCGAATGCCCCAACTAAACAGCGAGGGGTTCTTGTGGCGTTCCGCAAATCAGTTCCATTTGGTTGCGCTAGACAGATAGCTGATCCTGACGGCAGATATTTACTGCTTCAAGGCACTGTTCATGACACGGAAGTGACTATACTGACGTACTATGCCCCCAATGTGAACCCCGGACCCTTTTTGACCCATGTCTGCGCACTGCTGGCTTCCCACGGCAAGGGCACCCTTCTGCCGGCGGGAGACTCCAACCTGATCCTTAACTCTAAAGTAGACAAGCACCCGCCAGAGAAAAAAGGCCCGACGACAAGCGCCACTTCATTCAACCGTGTCCTACAATCTCTGGACTTAGTTGACCTATGGAGGGAATGTCATCCACAGGGCAGAGACTATACCCATTATTCCCACCCCCACCAGGTTCATCAAGGATTGACCACATGTTTATGCTGAGACGACACCTGCCACTGGTGGAAACGGCCTCAGTCTTGGCCGTAACGTGGTCGGACCATGACCCTGTCTTGATTGTCTGCCGTTCTATCCTGGATAGACCCCCGACTTTCCCCCTGGGTCATGAACGACTCGCTCCTTTCCCATGTAGAAACTACACAGGAGATTATTAAGGCCTCTGAGGACTATTTTCACGAAAACATGGGCTCAGTGACCTCACCGGTGGTCCTCTGGGAGGCCTATAAAGCAGTGTTGCGCGGACGTATAATCGGCCTAGCCTCGGTCTGGAAGAAAACTAGAGAGAAAAAACGAAGGGAGATTGAGTCCCGTTTGGCAGAGATATCCGAGAGGTTCAAGCAGTTTCCTACCCCGAGCAACCGCAAGCTACTGGATCAGATCTGAGCTTGATTTGTGCCTCACTGAGGAGGCCGAGCGAGCACTTCGCTGGTCCCGCCAGCGATTGTACCAGAGAGCAAATAAACCAACGAGCATGCTGGCCAACAGACTCCGAACATTTGCCCCCAAAGTAACCCCAATTACGTTGAGGGACCGCAACAACGTCCTGTCCGGGAACCCAAAGCATGTCCTAAAGGAGTTTGGGTTCCGCCTAGCTAAGCTGTATACGGCATCGGGGGGGGCCTCAACTCAGAGAACGGCGGACTTTCTTGCGGGCCTCTCACTCCCATCCTTGACGGGGGCTCATGTCACCCTTATGGATAGGGACATCCAACCCTCAGAAGTTCTACAAGCCATAAAAGAAATTAAGGTGGGCAAGCGACACAGGCCGGATGGCTATACCGCGCTATATTATAGAAAATTGGCACCAGTAGTGACGCCCCATCTGGTGGCTATGTACAACTCGGTGAAGAGAGGCTGTCCTCTTACCCCGGATCTTTTGATGGCAAATGTAGTAATGATTCCGAAACCTGATCGTGATCACACATCTTGGGCTAACTTCAGGCCTATCTCACTTATCAATATCGATATGAAGCTTCTGACAAAAATCTTGGCGACACGCCTAAACTCGTTTCTCCCTCGTCTGATAAAAAAAGATCAGGTCGGTTTTGTACCCCAGAGACAGGCTGGCGACGCAATCCGCCGTATAGTGCAACTCCAACACCTAGCTCACACTCGCTCTCTCGAATCTATGCTTCTCTCCCTCGATATGACTAAGGCCTTTGATACCTTGTCATGGCCCTACCTCATGTCGGTTCTGCGACGTTTTGGCTTCGGGTCCCCGTTTATGTCTTGGATGTCGGCTCTATACGACTCCCCCAGAGCAAGAGTAAAATATTACGGGTTTGAATCCCCCATCTTTGATATTCGAAGAGGGACCCGCCAGGGATGCCCTGTGTCACCCCTTCTTTTTGTACTGGCGCTTGAACCCCTGGCGGAAGCGATAAGGACACACCCCGACATCAAGGGCATTGAAATAGCCGGCTCTCCCCATAAGATCTCCCTGTTTGCTGATGACATTCTCCTTTTTGTCACTTCCCCTAGAACCTCCCTGCCCAATCTACACGCCCTACTACGAACTTTTGCATCACTCTCAGGGCTTCAGATCAACCCGTCGAAATCGAAGGCGTTGTCGACCAACCTGACCCAGGAACTACTGAGGGACTTGCAAGCGGCCTTTCCCTATCAATGGGTCTCCTCCTTACCCTATTTGGGAATTTACATCACCTCCACATATCAGGCCCTATATCAGGCTAACTACCCACCATTGTTCAAGCGTTTATCGGATATGCTGACATCGTGGTCATCTTTACCCCTCTCTTGGTTCGGGAGGATATCGGCCGTCAGAATGGCATATCTCCCGAAGCTACTATATTACTTTCGGGTCCTCCCAATCCCGATTCCTCCACACATCCTCAATATTCACCAGCGTAGGGTCCTACAATTTATCTGGGGCTCATCCCGCCCCCGTATCAATAGACAAATCATGTTCACTAAGAGAGCGAATGGAGGCCTGGCAGTCCCGAATCTAAGAGACTACTATATAGCAGCCACCATAGCACCCCTCTCTCATCTCCACGAGACCTATCAGCTCCCTTTGTGGGCTACTATCGACCTACTCGACGTGGACCCCATCCCCATTTCCTCCTTACCCTGGCTCCCGCCAAAACTCCGCCCCACGATTATGGGGCCCTGTATGCTTCACACTTTGAGAGTTCGGGACTCAGTGAAGTATTCGGCAGGGCTGGCTTTTTCCCATCTCCCGCTGCTGCGACTCCTTTGTTGCCCCCTTTTCCCCCCCCGGGTCTTGATAACTCTGCACAGTTTATATGGTGGACCCTCAATGGCTTCGTAGACGTTCATTCCTTACTTACTCCTACTAGAATACTACCATTTTCAGCCTTGCGCTCGTCTCACGATATACCCTTAAGGGAGTATTTTAGATATCTTCAGATTCATCACTTCCTGCAAAGCCTCATCAAGTCCCAGGACGCCCCATACCGGTTGTCACCGTTCGAGAGCATCTGCAGATCCAGGCCTCACTCTCCTGGTCTGATTTCCTTAATATATTCAGCCTTGATCACCGGGAAGAAACCCCCGGTGCGATCCTATCACCTGCAGTGGGAGAGGGACCTGGGGAAACAGCTAGATCTGGAGGATTGGCAGGCAATGACCCTAACCTTGTCAAAATGCTCCTGCAATGTCACGATCCTAGAGAACGCCTACAAGGTCCTATACCGTTGGTATTACACGCCTAGCCCGCTTTGTTCCCACCTGCTCCCCTCTCTGTTTCAGGGGGTGTGACCAGGAGGGTACAATGGCCCACATTTGGTGGACGTGCCCGAAGGTGTGCAGATTATGGGTTAGGGTTTACGCGTTACTCCGCAGTTTACTCCGGGTGAACTTAAAAAGGGATCCTTTCGAGGCTCTTCTCGGGAAAGCGATACCAGAACTACTACGCTCCGAACGGCAGTTGGCACAGCATCTTTTTACCGCAACTAAGCTGACTATAGCGCGAGCATGGAGAACCCCGGCCCTCACCTTTGAGGCAGTCAAAAAACGTCTGAATGATGTCATGGTCAATGAAAAACTGTCTTCTGTTCTCTCTGACACTCATACCAAATTTCTTAGAGTCTGGCAACCCTGGATAGAGTATCACCATTCTCCCAGATTCGATACCACCTTGCTGTCGCTGTAGGAGCCCGGTGGGGCACACCCCATGGGCCCATCCCCCCCCTCCTCTTTCTGACTTCCCTCTCTTGCCTCCAGACCCCCCTATTCCTCTGCGGCACTCTACACCTTCTTTCCCCTCCAATCTCCTCTTGTCCCTTAACTTTCCCCCTCCTTCCTTCCCTCCTTTTTTCATCCTTCAACTACGCTAGATATGATCACCATAGGCTTCAGGCATTCTCCAGGCCGTGTTTGTGTTGCATATCTGTGAAACCCAGGGTCTGTTTTGATCCAGGGAATGTGTACAATGTTACCTGGAAATTTACTTTAATTGTACTGGACTGAAACTTCCTGTACCGACATCCCACTGTAAGCCTATTGTATTGACCCATAATCTTGTTACTCTACAATAAAAACTTTTGTAAAAGAATTGAAGGTAGGAAGAGTGATTTCCTGGTTTTCATGGAAAACAGAGGTAACCTTGGGATTTGTACCCAACATCGGAATTAGGACTACCCTATCTGGAAAGAAGGTGAGAAAAGGTTCCTTTGCGCCTAGAGACTGAATTTCAGAGATTCTCTTCGCCGAAGTTATGGCTACCAGAAAAGAGGTTTTAAGGGTTAATTCTCTGTTTGAGAACGTTTTGTCAAGTTAAGAGAAGAAATCTAGTACCAATGGAAGGTCCCATTTGGGGAATCTAGGCTTCCTTTGTGGCCTAAGCCTGACTGCTCCTTTGAAGAATTGTTGGACCAAGGGATGATTGGCCCATGCGACTCCAGAAAAAGCTGAAATTGCTGAAACCTGGACCCGGAGAGAACTAACCGAAAGAGAGATATCCAATCCTGATTGTAAAAAGCTTAAAACGTCCCGGAGTGTCAGGGTATTACAGGAACTGGACCTTGAAGACAAATGATCTGCAAACTTCGCCCAAATTCTCTCATATACCCGGTTAGTACTACTTCTTCGTGCACTAAGAAGAGTGGGAATGACTTCTTCACGACAACCTAAAGCCTTTAACCGTCCCCTTTCAAAAACCAAGCCTTTAGGCGCAGGTGATCCGGGCAAGGATGTAATCTCGACCCTTGAGACAGAAGGTCTGGTCTGGATGGTAAAGGAATTGGATCCCTGACACTGAGGAGCATCAGAAGCGGAAACCAGGGTCTGTTGGGCCAATAAGGGATTATGGCTATCACTTCTGCTGTCTCTGACCTGAGTCTCCTCAGGAAATGATGAATGATAGGAGTTGGAGGAAAGGCATAGGTCCTGTGGAACCATCATTTCTTTGTCAAGGCATCCACCCCGTAGGCTTGAGGATCCCTGTACCTTGAATAATACTTCTCCAGTTTTTTGTTGCAGGGAGAGGCAAACAGGTCGACTTCTGGGGAGAGCCCCATTGTCAGGATCCAGTTGAACACTTCCTCGTGAAGAGACCACTCGTTGTTGTCCAGAAGTATCCGGAAAAGAAAGTCTGCCTGAACGTTCTGAATCCCCGGGACATAGGTTGCTGTCAGATCCTTCAGGTTCCTCTGAGCCCAGGTCATGATCGGTTCCACCTCCTGGAGGAGGGATAGACTTCGGGTACCCCCTTGCCTTCTTATGTATGCTACTGCTGTGGTATTGTCTAGCCTGAGTAAGACAGAGGCTCCTGAAATCAGATGCCGAAAGGCTAGCAGAGCTTGAAAGGCTGCCCTTAACTCCAGGATGTCCTTCTGGAGGGGAGAATCCAGGTGCCCTGAGCCACTTCCGCCAGACAGTGGGCGCCCCAGCCTTTGTTGCTGGCATCCGTTGTTATGGTGACCCATGAGATGGGGAGAATGGAATGGCAGTTGCAGAGATTTTCCCATTGGAGCCACCACGGAAGGGAATTCCTCATGAATAGGGTGATCCGAATCAGCTGGGTTTTCCTGCCTGACCATTGATGAAGGAAACCCTTCTGAAAGGGCCTCATCCTCCACTGTGCCCACCTCACCATCGGAATTGTCGCTACCATAGTGCCTATAATTTTCAGGCACTGGAGAGCCTGGAGATGAGAGGCAGAGAGGGCTGGATGGATTCTGTCCCTGACCACTGACAACTTCTCTTCTGGTAATGAGATGGTGCCTCTGACAGTGTTGAATAGGGCCCCTAAGAACACCAGCCACTGAGATGGGACCAGCTGGCTCTTCTCCAAGTTCAAGATCCACCCGAACTCCTGTAGGTTGGAGATGACCTGCTTTCTGTGTACCAGAAGTTGATCCTTGTCTTGAGCCAACAACAGAAGGTCGTCTAGGTAGTGATGTAGACGAATCCCTTTGGTTCTCAGAAGAGCTACCACTGCCAACAGTACTTTTGAAAATACACGAGGAGAAGTTGATAGCCCGAAGGGAAGGCATGTAAATTGAAAATGGCTTTCGCCCATGGAGAAGCGGAGATACTGCTGGTAATTTTCTGCAACTGGGACATGAAAATAGGCGTCTTTGAGGTCTAAGGAGACCATCCAGTCCCCTGCTTGAACAGATTGTTGAATTGTGGATAATGACTCCATCTTGAATTTTTCTTTTTTGATAAAACTGTTCAAGTGAGTTAGATCTATGACCGGCCTCCAGGCCCCGCTCTTTTTCTGGACCATAAACAAAGGAGAGTAGATTCCCATGCCTCGCTGAATGACTGGAACATGGATAACGGCGCCTTGAGCCAACAAAGATTCCATGTAGGCTAGAAGAATTAGCCTTTTTTCTCGCCTGAAGCCGGAAGAGAGGTGGGGACCCATCTGAGCCTGGGAGATTCCTTGAAGGTCCAAACATGACCTGAGGAGACAGTCTTGACGGTCCAGAAGTCTTGGATCGAGGCCGCCCAGACATGGCGAAAGTGGAAAAGACGAGCCCCCACCTGCCCTGTCTGAGCAGACCCAACCTCAAAAGGATTTAGTTGGTTCCCTCTCTCCCTTTAAATCACTTTTTGTAGATTTTTTAAAAGAGGATTGTCTTGATTTCCAGGACCTGGCCCGGTCTGTAACTGCGCGCTTCCCTGGCTCGTTCCTGGTACTGTCTCTTTGGAAAAGACCTTCTCAGGGCTTGCAAACACCGGTCCTGGGGAAGGAACCCCAACTTCCCACCAGTGGCTCGGGTAATAGCCTCATCCAACTTATTGCCGAAAAGGGAGGACCCTTCAAAGGGGATACGGCACCATACTTGTTTTGAGGCTGGGTCCGCCAGCGACGGGCGGAGCCACAGAGCCCGTTTGGCCGAAACAGAAGAAAGCATCACCCGAGCCACCAGGTGTATGATGTCGATAGAGGCCTCCCCAAGAGAGGCGGAGGCCAGCCTAAGTTCTTGGATAGGCGAGCTCTTAGCCGTATCTTCAGAGATATTTCTAAGCGTCTCATCTACACTATCCGTCCATATCTCCATTGCTTTGGACATAGCGGCCAGAGCTAGCGCTGGCTTACAGGCCATTCCTGCTGTGAGATACACTCTCTTCAAATCAGCATCAATCCGTCTGTCCAGAACATCCTTAAAAGACACAGTATCCTCTAAGGGAAGTGTGACATGTTTCACCAGCCTCATGACTGCTGCGTCTACCAAGGGCGCTGACTACAAATGCTTCACCTCGTATTCATTGAAAGGATAGAGTTTCGAAACCTTTGATAGCATGGAATTTTTCTTCTCCACCTTGCCCCATTCATCTGTGATAATCTCACCTAGCTCAGAGATAAAAGGAAAATTAATCTGTTCCTTCTTTAATTGCTTAAAAAATTTTCTCTGTTTGGAAGGAGCAGCCACAGAATCTTCCCAGTTCAGTGTCTCTCTAACAGCTCTGACCAGAGGAGGAAGTAGAGCGAAATCAAAACCCACACAGGGATCACTTTCATCAGAGTCACTGTCAGATATGGCAGCTGAGGGGTGGCTATGCGCAGAGGATTCCCAAGTATCCTGCAGCTGAGTCTCCCTTCCTGGAGAAAGTGGTGGCTCTGCCGGGGGAACATAGGACTGGCCCTTAATATTTCTGAGGGACTCCTTAACAACTTAACAACTTTTTCCACCAGGGTTTTAAGTTGTTGATCCGCGACACCCCTTTCATTGGAAGCCTTGGAGTAGCAAGGATCGCACAAAGATTTTCCTGCCGGTACAAGAGCTCTGCACCCCCAACAGGCACTAGCTGAGTGACTAGATTGAGTCCTCGAGGAGTGCGACCGTTCCTCACTACGGTGTACTGATCTTGAGGAGGAACCATAATGTTTTGATTTGGAAGAGGAGTGCCGGTGATGCGACTTGGAGGAGTCGTTCCCTCTATGAGAGCTGCGATGCTGTTCTGACCTGGAAGGGCTGAAACAGGAACAAGACAAGAAACCACAAGAGACAAGACATCAGGACAGAGCTAACAGATAAATACCCCTCCCCCACCAGGCCTTCAGGTGATCATTAAAAATACCTTTTATGAGAGGGCTGGCCACAAACAGGCAGTAAAGAATCCATGTCCTCAGCGATATCCATTCTGAAAAGATGACAAGGGCTCAGTGCAAGGGACAGGGAAGGGATAGCCACCTTGTCCCAGAATGCCACTTACCAATAGATGCAACACAGAGCCAGGGGGAAGTCACCGCAACAGCCCGCAAGCATTCCCAAAGCTTGCAGACTAATTCCCCGTTTAAATAGCCCGCCCCTGTGATGTCACCGCTGTGCCTGTGCGCATGCGCTAAATAGCGGCAGTTTGCTGCTACCGCGCAAGCGCGAAACCAAGCCTCGATCTCAACCGCATTTGAGCATGCGCAGTACGGCCGGGGACGCAAACTCAGAAGTAGAACGGCGGTTGGAACGCGGAAGAACCAGCCGCCATGCCTGCACATACAAACAAACAGAAAAAACGAAGACAGATAAAAGATACAAAAACTGCTGCCATAATGAACTTATAGAACCTCTCACCACTCCCATCACGATCGATCACTCGGCCGAAGGTAAGGTAAGATGACACCGGACTTTCCAGGGGGCAAAACAGGTCACCTGCTAATAGCTGGCTATCCGACCAATGCGCAGCCTGCCTGCCAGTGGCCAGGACATGGGCTTCTTCACAGCGCCTCTTCCACTGCCCACTCCATACCCTGCTAATAGCTAGGGCTTAGCGGAGTAATGCGACTTTCCAGACCCAGAGTCGCAGACCGGCCGACCTCGATCGTGGGGATGATAAATCTTCAGGTAGAAAGACCACCTCTGGGTCCTTCGGAGGAGGACAAAAAAAGAACACGGCCAGGGGCAGGGAGCAAAGATTTATGGGAGTAGTGTCCTATAGGGTAGTGGAGGCGGGACTTAACCCACACGTTGCTGCCATGGAGTCTGTCAGGAAATGTGGTTTTTTTTTCAAAGTTTTTATTGAAATTTTACAAATGAACAAAAATATGAACTGCAAAATGCAATATAATAAGTACAGGAATTATAAAAGTACAACTCCATTTAAGTACATGCAAGGTAATATCAGTCGGGAGATATCGTCTGGTAGAAAGCTTGATGGTAAAACAAATAATCTAAGATCTAATACAACATTGAGATGTGATCAGCGTAAAATCGTGTTCGGATATTTCATGGAGTTGAGGCCGGGCATGGAGAGTGAAGTATTAGTGCCTTAGGTATGTACCATACTCCGTAAAAGTGAGAATGTAAGTACGAGACCTCGGTGACCAGTCGCCCCAACTGGGATCAGACTGCGACAGGATGGAGGAGAGGAATAAAATTTCCAGAAGTACGGTAGTACCCCGTGCACTAAATTAACAAGAAGGAACTGTTAAATATTAAAAATATTTATCAATGTGCCTAAACAAGCACACCAGGTCTGGTGATAGCGGAGCCAGCCGCTATTCATCAAAAAAAAAAAAAACATATATTACATATTTCAAAGACATCCATCAGGACTATAAAGGGAGGACAGTTAAGGGTAACGGGAAAAAGGGGTAACCAATGAAGGGCAGGAGTGCCATGTATAGAACCAATAAGAACTTCATCTAGTCAGTTATGGTGTCACCATGGGAAAAGAGGATCTGAGCGTTAAGAGAGGTCTCTGGCATCATAGAAGGAATCCCTGTGAGCTGGGATTTAGTGTTCAGAGAAGACAATACAGTAAGTATATCTGTGGGATAAATGTGATGATGAGACCGGTTATGCCAGGTGATACAGTGTGTAAAGGAAATTTGGCGATAAAGTTATCACATCAGGTAAAGTACGCTCGGTATTTTGGTGTGGTGATAAAATGCTTCCAACAAGACCAGGTCTGAACATATTTAGAAGGTGTGTCTTTCACCTGATGGATCAAATCTTCCATGTCAGCAGTTTTTTGGATGCGCTCGAGCCAATCCCTCATGGAAGGTAGAGTTTGGGAGCGCCAATGTTTGGGGATGCACATATTGGCAGCAGAAATCATATGCATAACAAGTGAATGTCGGTACGATCGGCTAGGAATATTAGGGTGATGGAGTAAAAATTGTGCAGGGGTAAATTCTAATTTGTAGGTTGTAACATGATGTATCAGTTCATGGACTTTCATCCAAAATGGTTGAATCTTAGTGCATGACCACCACAGATGTAATAAGGAACCTGGTTCGGATTAGAAAATGTGTTTTTTAATATCAATAAGCGTACCATTTAACAGCCACTACACTTTTACTCTTTGGAGGTTTAGCACCATTTCTACACCATTTTTATTCATATTCCTATTTCTGCCCTCAAATATCTGTGTGCTAAGTATACCTTTTTTTTTTTTATTCACATAGGGGAGAAAAGACTTGGAACATCAGAGGACACCGGGGACCTACATCCTCCTAATGAAGGGGAAATCCACAACCTCAGGATGCGGAAGAAGGAGAGGTTTAGGAATTGGGCAAAATAGGGATCACAACAGGTGAGTGTCTGAGACCACAGCTTCAGGTAATAGATGTATGCCTGCATATTTATAATACATGGTGTGTTTTTTTCTTTTAGGTGATGTGGATGTTGTGGAAATGGAAACATGGGGGTTATTTACGAAAGGCAAATCCACATTGCACTAAAAGTGCACTTGGAAGTACAGTCACTATAAATCTAAGGGGTAAATCTAAAATGAGTGGAAGCCCTGCTGATTTTATCATCCAATCATGTGCAAGTTAAAATTCAGTTTTTTATTTTCCTTGCATGTCCCTCTCGGATCTGCAGCAACTTTACTTCCAAGTACACTTGCAGTGCAAAGTGGATTTTCCTTTAGTAAATAACCCCCATATTTCACAAGTCAAGTGCACAGATCCTCATCTGGGAGATCATGGTGTGCAATTGGAATTTACAGAAGATCAAGGAAGACATCAATGATGTGGAAAAAAAAACCTCAAAAATATCATTGATGTTTTAGGCAGAATATAAAAAACACCAAATTTTTTGTCATTGTTTTTATTTTCCTAACTTTAAAAAAAAATTGAAAGCCAAATTTTGAAGATGCACACAGTGGGGGTTATTTACAAAAGGCAAATCCACGTTGCACTGAAAGAGCACTTGGAAGTGCAGTCGCTGTAAATCTAAGGGGTAGATCTGAAATGAGGGGAAGCTCTGATTTGATCATCCAGTCATGTGCAAGCTAAAATGCTGTTTTTTCTTTTTCCTTGCATGTCCCCCTCGGACCTACAGCAACTGCACTTCCAAGTGCACTTTCAGTGCAAAGTGGATTTTCCTTTAGTAAATAACCCCCAGTGTGTCAATATGTGCTATCTGCCATCATGGGATACCAATGTATATGCTTTGTGGGTGCAACCCCTTCAACGCAACTCAAATAGGTGAGAGGAAGGGGTTGCACCCCTGAAATACGTCCATTGAGCCCCCATGATGGAAGCTAGCACATGTTGACCTTAGGCATGGGATCAGGAGGGAAATCCCCATTTTGACTCTCAATTTGTGTGCATCTTCAAAATTTGACTTTCACAGGGGTTGACTTCACCCCATCTGATTAAGCTAATATCAACACAGTTTGGACATAATAATGTCTGATATTGCCTTCAATTTATCAAAGTTGAACTTTGTAAGTTCCTGAGTTGTGTATTGTTTTATGGTTTTAAAAACATGCCTGTTTACCACAAAAAAATATATATTTCTACTGTCCAAAAAAAAGTATTCCAAAAATATGTTGGTTTGTTCAAAAACCCTTTTCTAAACGCATGTGAATGTGAACAGAGTAAGAACATTTCTACTCAACAACATGTGTCTTCTTTTTTCAATGCTCAATAGCATTTTTTTTTACTTAAGTTGGTGTTTACAGTCTATTTACTAAAGGCAAATCAACTTTGCACTACAAGTGCAGCTTCAGTGAACTTTCAAGTGCGCTTTTGCAGTGCACTTGTAGTGCAAAGTGGATTTTCCTTTATAATTTGCACCAATCAGGCAATTTTCGTCACTCCAAAAATGTATTCATGGTGCTGAAAATAAATATTTTTATCATTGATGCATTACATACATTAACAACAAAAACAAGGTGTGTGTAGCAGACCCACAACATAATAGCTTAAAACGAGATTGTCACCTCATGTATCAAAGAAATTAAGTTTGCACTATTGAAGAAAATGGCCAAAAGAAAAAAGCCCACTGGATAACCTAGGAGACAGTTAAAATAAACACAAGCATTAAATTGAAGGAAATATTTTTCTATTTAAAATACAAATTTATTTAAAAAATACAAATTTATTTAAATACATATATTGTGGTGTTAAAGGAGAAAGCATACCTTAATAAAGTCCTTCTGCAGGATCTGAATGATGGCAGAACAGGTCTCTGGAATAATGATCCCCAGAGCCTGGAGGGAGATGCCTGTAGAGAACTTAATGTCTTGCAGACTTCTCCCTGTCACCAAGTTCCGCAAGGTGGCAACTAGCCCTTGTTCCGGAGTGATGACTTGCCGCATGTAGGTGTCCTGCTTCATAATATTAGGGGAAAGCAAAGCCAAAAGACGGAGAAAAACGGGGTCCGTCATCTGGAGATAATTCCTAAATAGTGATGAACGAACTTCCGACAGGACGCTTCGCAAACACGATCCGTGAACGTGTCCAAATGTTCGCGTACCGCAATGTTTGTGGAGGACCCCATTCACTTTACTAGCAGGCAAACCTTAAAAACCTCCAGGTCATATTTTCAGCCATAAAATACTTACTAGCTGTGCACACATAGTCCTACAACATGGACACTGACATACCAGAAGTATTAAGTGAATCTGGGATCGACAACGACAAGCATTTTTTTGCTGTGAAATTTTGTCAATTCAGGAGTGCATGAAGGCCATGGAGGAGAGGAAAGGTCAGGCCAGGCTATGAAGGGGGTGCAGGAGATGATCAATACCACAGTCAGGGCAGCGCAGTCCTGTGCCAGTGTCCCAGTGTGCCAACCAATGCTTGAGCCCCTGACCCCTCCCTCTGCCCGGCCCTTACCCCCACCTATGCAGGGCTCCACTGCGGTGGTCCGGAGGTGCCAGTCCAGTGCTGATCCTCAGCCATGGTGCTGGCACTGCCTGCTGATTGGCTTCTCCACTGCTATCTCCCTCACTGACACCAGCACTGAGATAAAAAAATGACACCAGCACCACAATAGAGAGAGAGCACTGACACCAGCACCGTGATAGAGAGCACTGACACCAGCACCGTGATAGAGAGCACTGACACCAGCACCGTGATAGAGAGCACTGACACCAGCACCGAGATAGAGCACTGACACCAGAACCATGATAGAGAGCACTGACACCAGCACCGAGATAGAGAGCACTGACACCAGCACCATGATAGAGAGCACTGACACCAGCACCGTGATAGAGAGCACTGACACCACACCAGCACTGAGATAGAGAGCACTGACACCAGCACCGAGATAGAGAGCACTGACACCAGCACCGAGATAGAAAGCACTGACACCACACCGGCACCATGATAGAGAGCACTGACACCAGCACCGTGTTAGAGAGCACTGACACCAGCATCGAGATAGAGAGCACTGATACCACACCACCACCTGATACCAGCAACTTGCTGTGGGACCCAAAAATATGGCACCGCCCAACCTCTTCAAACAGGAGGGTAAGGGCATATAGTACCATGTGCTTTTTTTGTACAAGTGAGCCAAAGGTAGAAAAAAGGTCCGTGTGCTAGATTATATAAATCGCTTATAGAGTTATGCATATACATGGTCTATTGGTCACATGTGTTGAATTCCTCCGAGATCCATGCCTCATTCATTTTTATAAATGTGAGGTAATCAACACTGTCGTGAGCTAGGCGAGTATGCTTATTGGTCATGATCCCCCTGCTGCGCTGAACGTCCTTTAGGACAGGACAATGGACGAGGGGCAAGCCAACAGTTCCATTGCAAATTGTGCAAGCTCTGGCCAGAGGTCAAGCCTGCCCACCCAGTAGTCCAGGGGTTCATCACTTCTCAGAGCGTCCACATCGGCCGTTAACCCGATGTAGTCGGACACCTGTCGGCCTAGGTGTTCCCTGATGCTGGATCTGGATGACACCTGTCAATGGGTCGGCTGAAAGAATGATCTCATATCAGAAGTGACCAACACATCTTCAAACCGCCCACTTCTTGCAGGCACTGTTGGATTGGTACCTGCAACCCTTTCTCTGGGAGTGGGAAATCCTCTGCCAGCGCACGCAAAAGCAGAATGCAGCATTTCTCTAAGCAAGGCCTGGAAGTGCTCCATTCTGACAGCCCTCTGTGATGGTGGTAACATTTCTGCCATTTTGTGTTTGTACCGGGGGTCTAAGTACATTGCCACCCAGTACTGGTCCTTGACCTTTATGCTTTTTATACGGGGGTCCCTGTTAAAACACTGGAGCATGAAGACCCCCATTTGCACTAAACTGGAAGCGGTGTGGTGGCCTGGCTCCTGCTCATCATCCAGGATAATGTCGTCCTCCTCATTCTCGTCTCCCCATCCACGCACAACAACAGGGATCCCAGAACGGTTTAAAGCATGCTCTTCTTGCTCCTCCTCATCAGGCACCATCCTCCTCTGACTCCTCTTCAGACTCCTGTTGTTGACTTGTCTCAGATAGAGTAGCCCCCCCCCCTGGGAATTCATCCAGCATTGAGACTTCCTCATCTTCCTGCTCCTCCACAGCCTGATCAATGACACAATGCAATGCACGCTCCATAAAGAAGACATAAGGTACCATGTCACTGATGGCGCCATGGCTGCAACTGACCAGTTTGGTGATCTCATCAAATGGCCGCAGAAGTCTGCATGCGTCGTGCATGAGCAGCCAATGGCGTGGTGAAAAAAACCAAGCTCCCAGAACCTGTTCTGCGCAGAGTTCGTACAGGTAGTCGTTAACTGCACGTTTCTGCGGGAGCAGCCTATCAAGCACATAGAAGGTTGAGTTCCATCATATCGGGCAATTGCAAATAAGACATCTGACTGGCAGATTGTGTCGCCGCTGAATGTCAGCAAGGCAAGCCATGGCTGTGTAAGATCTTCTGAAATGGGCCGAGATTTTCCTTGCCTGTCGCAAGATGTCCTGGACCCCAGGGTATTTGACAACAAATCGCTGCACGACCAAATTTAAGACGTGTGCCATGCATGGCACATGTGTAATTTTGCCCTGTTCCAGTGCACTAAGCAGATTGGCACCGTTGTCACACACCACTTTACCAACTGTCAAATTGAGCGGTGTTAGCCACTGATCTGCCTGTGAACGCAAAGCTGAAAGGAGTGCAGGGCCAGTGTGGCTCTTGGCTTCCAGGCACAACAGACGCAGCACAGCATGGCAACATCTCACCTGGCATGTCGAATAGGTTCTGGGGATCTTGGGTGGTGCAGCAGAAGAGACGCTAGCAGCAGAAAAGGAGGAGTCAGCCAAGGAGGAGAGGGAGGATGGAGTAGGAGGAGGAGAAGAAGAAGAAGAGGCAGGCCTGCATGCAATCCATGGCGGTAAAACCAAATCTACACGAGTGCCACGGGTTACATGCTTGACGGCCATCAGAAGGTTCACCCAGTGGGCAGTAAAAGTTATATACCTTCCCTGCCCCTGTTTGCTAGACCACGTGTCTGTGGTCAGATGTATCTTGGCACCGACACTGTGTGCCACAGATACATTCGCTTGCCGCTGAATATGGCCATATAACTCTGGGATGCCCTTCTGTGAGAAATACTTCCTTCCTGGGACCTTCCATTGTGGTGTTCCAATGGCCACAAATTTTCGAAAGGCCTCAGAGTCCACCAGTTTATATGACAGTAGTTGGTGGGCTAACAGGTCTGACAAGCCAGCCGTCAACCGTTGGGCAAGAGGGTTATCCGGCGTCATCATTTTTTTATGCTCGAACATTTGGCCCACGGAAGCCTGCCTTTTTCCAGAAAAACATGATGAAAGGTGGAGTGGAGGACAATTGTGAGGAGAGAGGAGAAGGAGAAGTAGAAGAGGCTGGACGGTGAGAGCCTGGAGTGTAGCTTTGTGGGCTCCATTGCTCCCACTGTGCTCGGTAATGACAGCTCATGCGCCTTCTTAAGGCTGTCATCCCTAGGTGAGTGTTGGGCTTACAGTGACTTATGCATTGACTTCAAAAGACTGCAGATGGCAACATATTGTCAGCAGCGGACACGTTAAAAAAGCCCACACTGCGGAGCCATGTGCCAGTGTCCTGGGAGCGCCAGATGTGACCGTACATGGTTGATGTCTCGCTTCTGATACATTAGCAGTCTGGTTTGTCCCGCCTGTGCAATGTAAGTTCCGCCTGCTTCTCCTCCCTATCTGCTGGTCCATATCTCCCTCTGAACTCCCCTCCTCTTCCTCTCTTGTGGGCACCCACGTGGCATCACTAGACACGTCATCATTGACGTCACCTGTCCCACCGCTATAATTAGAGATCTCGGAGTAGGCAGCAACACCGGGGACCAACCTCCTTGGGCTGATCTGGACACTGTCATCAGACTGCTGAGTGGCGGTAGTTGCTACCTCCTCTTCCTGATCCAATGCCAAGAATGGCTGCGCATCGGCAATGTCTTGTGATGGATCAGAAAATAATTCCCGTGTCTCAAGTGGAGGGTATATGGTGGTGGTTGTGTTGGTGGTAGTGTCTTTGGGTGTGCACACAGCAGAGAGTGAAGAGGGTGCAGATCAAGAGGATGAGGAGGGTGCAGAAGAGTAAGGCTGAGTGAGCCACTCAACCAAGTCTGGTGCGTACTTTGACGTAATCGAATGCACCTTCTGCAATTTGCCACTTTGGCTCAAGCCTGTTGCTCCTGCCCTACCCCTACCACCCCTGCGGAAGGGCCTGCCTCTTCCTCTGCCTGTCATTTTTTAAATGACCCTGTGACAAAAGTCTCTAGAGAAGTGCAGTATATGTGGAAGAAGGTATATAACACCCCGCTTCAATCTGTCGTTTTGGGGGGCCACTGGACTGTCACATCAGTTATAATACTTTTTTCTAATTGCGTTTGTCACTCTTTGTAGTATCACTGCAGAACCACTCAACAGTCACAATGCTGCACAGTGGAAATGCACTATACTATGCTTTCTATATTTGAAAGTATGTTATACGTGTATTATACCCCTATATACTGCACACCAAATAGTACACCTACACCAGTCCTTAAAAGGACCTTTGTGGACCTAATAGTAGCTAGCTAGTAGCTAGTGAATTGCAGACTGTCCCTGCTCCAAACACCAAACTGTCCCTACACTGAGAAATGACAGCTGCAGAATCGGTCAGCAGCACTGCAATGCACTTTAATATGCTTTCTATATTTGAAAGAAAGTATATTATACGTGTATTACAACCGTATATACTGTACACCTATACCAGTCCTTAAAAGGACCTTTGTGGACCTAATAGTAGCTAGCTAGTAACTAGTGAATTGCAGACTGTCCCTACTCCAAACACCAAACTGTCCCTACACTGAGAAAAGACAGCTTCAGTATCGGTCAGCACTGCAGTGCACTATAATATGTTTTCTATATTTGAAAGAAAGTATATTATAAGTGTATTACAACCCTATATACTGTACACCTATACCAGTCCTTAAAAGGACTTTTGTGGATTTAATAGTAATAGCTAGTGATTAGAGACTGTCCCTGCTCCACACAGCGTCCTTTCCCTACACTGACAAAAGACAGAATGTAAAATGGCCGCCAGATCAGGTCTATTTAAAAGGTAGGGGGTATGTCCATGTGCTGAAATGTCTCAATTGTCTGTCCTGTACCCCATGATGTGTCATGGGTCAAAGTTCTTTACAATGTAAACTAATATGTCCGCCGCGAACAGCGCCAGAAGTCTGCCGGTTTGGCAAATCATATACGAGCAAAGCTCGCCGCAAACCGACTGCTGGGCGAAACGCAAGGCCAGCTCTATTCCTGAAATCATTAGGATTATTCTCACGGATCCTCCGCAACAAAGGCATATGAGATAATTGGTCACACTGGAGCAACCAATTCTTCATCCATGAACTCATCCTCGCCCTGTTCATGGACTGAGCTTGGGTCAAAGTAATAACCCCAACACCAAGCCCCTGCACAGCATGAACTCTACGATGAGCAAATACCTGCAACATAGCTTGAAATTGGTCAGCTGGTCAGAATGAACTAACAGAAAGCACTGAAAATAAGAAAGGCCTGAGAAGAGCAAGCTGAAATTCAGAAACGAGCAGACAGGAACGCACTGCAAATCAAATACGTAATATAAAAATATGCCCTGAAAACCAGATACAAACGGACTACACACACTGAAAACCAGATACAAACCCACAAGCACAAACTGAAAAGCAGTAACGAACTGAAAAGCACAAGGCTGAAAAGCGCGAATCTTCTCTCACCAAACTTCTACTAACATGAGATAAACACAAGATTAGCAGAAGGCGCCCAAAGGGTGGTGCACTGGCTATTGAACTTCCTCTTTATAGTGACGTTGTATGTGTTGTACGTCAGCGCGTTCTTGACGATTGGAATTTTCAACATTTGTGCAACCATGTGTATGCAAGACAAGTTTGAGCCAACATCCGTTGCAAATGAATCCCAGGATTTCATTGTAGGAATGTCCGATCATGTGTACGCGGAATTACTCTTGCTAACTTTAGTCAATAAATCTAGATTCTGACCCTAGTTGGCAACTTCAATCCTATTACTAGATCAACTCTAATTTTGGTAACTCTAGCTTCCCTTATTTTGAACCTTGCCTTCAATTGGCTTTGAATGCAAACCACTTACAGTAAATCTATGGAATCTAGAAATATTTTTTCAGCCTTTTAAACTATTAAATATTAACTTCACCCTGAAGTCCACTAAAACAAATGTGTTTGTATTATAAGCTCATTGAGGATTAAAAAATAAATAAAAATACTGGGGATCCATGTAATCTGGTGGCAGGGGGTTATCACTAGTGATGGCCGAACGGTTCGCCCGGCGGTCGTTTCGCGGCGAATTTCCGACATTCGCGGTCCGCACGTTCGAACGCCTTTTTCCGTCGTTCGCCGCGGCGGACTTACGTGTTTAATGTATACAAGAACTTTAACCTTTGGTGACACGTTTATCATGTGATACAGGACAGCCAATTGAGACATGACAGCACATGGACACTTGTACATTCCCCCTAACCTATAAATACACCCGATCCGGTGGCCATTTTACATTCTTTCTTCTGTTAAGATAGGGACAGGTTCCTGTGTGGAGTAGGGAGAGATAAACCACTAGCTATTTGGTACACAAAAGTTCTTTTCAGGACTGGTATAGGTGTTAGGTGTTGATAGGTTTGCTGTGCTGCTGATTCTTGCAGCAGCCTGAGTGTCTTTTGTTAGTTTAGAGAAAGGGAAAGGACGGTGTATGCTACAGGGACAGCCAGATTAGTCTTTCATCATCATCATCATCATCATCATCATTAGCTGTTACTATCAAGGTCCACAAAAGAGCTGTTCCAGTAACCACTAATCGTTCTCTTTTTTTGCCAATTTGTATAGGGACAGGAAGGAAGCAGTGTTGTCAGGCAGTGAGGGTAATTTTAAAGACTTGCTGTTATTATTAGTTCCACAAAGGTTCTTTTCAGGACTGGTATCAGTGGTACAGTAATAGGCTTGTACATGTATAATATTCTTTCTTCCAAATATAGAAAGGATATTATACTTGACTGCTGCCCTTCTGCTGCAGTCTGCTAAACATTCACAACTCACTTGTTCCACAAAAGTTCTTATAAGGACTGGTAACTTGGTATAGGGTGCTACGGTACATAGGCTTGAGTGCGGTACAGTCTGCTGTTCTGTAAGGACCGCTATCGGTCCACAATAGATAGGGTTGACGTGCACCACTGCTGACCGCTGCCCTATACTGCAGCAGTCATTCAGCGGTATAGGGACTGACGTACAGTCTGCTAATCACTAACACACAACCTGCTTGTTCCACAAAAGTTCTTATAAGGACTGGTAACTTGGTATAGGGTGCTACGGTACATAGGCTTGAGTGCGGTACAGTCTGCTGTTCTGTAAGGACCGCTATCGGTCCACAATAGATAGGGTTGACGTGCACCACTGCTGACCGCTGCCCTATACTGCAGCAGTCCTTCAGCGGTATAGGGACTGACGTACAGTCTGCTAAACACTAATACACAACCTGCTTGGTCCACAAAAGTTCTTATAAGGACTGGTAACTTGGTATAGGGTGCTACGGTACATAGGCTTGAGTGCGGTACAGTCTGCTGTTCTGTAAGGACCGCTATCGGTCCACAATAGATAGGGTTGACGTGCACCACTGCTGACCGCTGCCCTATACTGCAGCAGTCCTTCAGCGGTATAGGGACTGACGTACAGTCTGCTAAACACTAATACACAACCTGCTTGGTCCACAAAAGTTCTTATAAGGACTGGTAACTTGGTATAGGGTGCTACGGTACATAGGTTTGAGTGCGGTACAGTCTGCTGTTCTGTAAGGACCGCTATCGGTCCACAATAGATAGGGTTGACGTGCACCACTGCTGACCGCTGCCCTATACTGCAGCAGTCCTTCAGCGGTATAGGGACTGACGTACAGTCTGCTAAACACTAACACACAACCTGCTTGGTCCACAAAAGTTCTTATAAGGACTGGTAACTTGGTATAGGGTGCTACGGTACATAGGCTTGAGTGCGGTACAGTCTGCTGTTCTGTAAGGACCGCTATCGGTCCACAATAGATAGGGTTGACGTGCACCACTGCTGACCGCTGCCCTATACTGCAGCAGTCCTTCAGCGGTATAGGGACTGACGTACAGTCTGCTAAACACTAATACACAACCTGCTTGGTACACAAAAGTTCTTATAAGGACTGGTAACTTGGTATAGGGTGCTACGGTACATAGGCTTGAGTGCGGTACAGTCTGCTGTTCTGTAAGGACCGCTATCGGTCCACAATAGATAGGGTTGACGTGCACCACTGCTGACCGCTCACCTATACTGCAGCAGTCCTTCAGCGGTATAGGGACTGACGTACAGTCTGCTAATCACTAACACACAACCTGCTTGTTCCACAAAAGTTCTTATAAGGACTGGTAACTTGGTATAGGGTGCTACGGTACATAGGCTTGAGTGCGGTACAGTCTGCTGTTCTGTAAGGACCGCTATCGGTCCACAATAGATAGGGTTGACGTGCACCACTGCT
The DNA here is from genome assembly GCF_037356315.1 of Lithobates pipiens. Taxonomy (NCBI): domain Eukaryota; kingdom Metazoa; phylum Chordata; class Amphibia; order Anura; family Ranidae; genus Lithobates; species Lithobates pipiens. Next base: position 152,390,423 of record NW_027507686.1, on the reverse strand, counting down.
GACCGCTGCCCTATACTGCAGCAGTCCTTCAGCGGTATAGGGACTGACGTACAGTCTGCTAAACACTAATACACAACCTGCTTGGTCCACAAAAGTTCTTATAAGGACTGGTAACTTGGTATAGGGTGCTACGGTACATAGGCTTGAGTGCGGTACAGTCTGCTGTTCTGTAAGGACCGCTATCGGTCCACAATAGATAGGGTTGACGTGCACCACTGCTGACCGCTGCCCTATACTGCAGCAGTCCTTCAGCGGTATAGGGACTGACGTACAGTCTGCTAATCACTAACACACAACCTGCTTGTTCCACAAAAGTTCTTATAAGGACTGGTAACTTGGTATAGGGTGCTACGGTACATAGGCTTGAGTGCGGTACAGTCTGCTGTTCTGTAAGGACCGCTATCGGTCCACAATAGATAGGGTTGACGTGCACCACTGCTGACCGCTCACCTATACTGCAGCAGTCCTTCAGCGGTATAGGGACTGACGTACAGTCTGCTAATCACTAACACACAACCTGCTTGTTCCACAAAAGTTCTTATAAGGACTGGTAACTTGGTATAGGGTGCTACGGTACATAGGCTTGAGTGCGGTACAGTCTGCTGTTCTGTAAGGACCGCTATCGGTCCACAATAGATAGGGTTGACGTGCACCACTGCTGACCGCTGCCCTATACTGCAGCAGTCCTTCAGCGGTATAGGGACTGACGTACAGTCTGCTAAACACTAATACACAACCTGCTTGGTCCACAAAAGTTCTTATAAGGACTGGTAACTTGGTATAGGGTGCTACGGTACATAGGCTTGAGTGCGGTACAGTCTGCTGTTCTGTAAGGACCGCTATCGGTCCACAATAGATAGGGTTGACGTGCACCACTGCTGACCGCTGCCCTATACTGCAGCAGTCCTTCAGCGGTATAGGGACTGACGTACAGTCTGCTAAACACTAATACACAACCTGCTTGGTCCACAAAAGTTCTTATAAGGACTGGTAACTTGGTATAGGGTGCTACGGTACATAGGCTTGAGTGCGGTACAGTCTGCTGTTCTGTAAGGACCGCTATAGGTCCACAATAGATAGGGTTGACGTGCACCACTGCTGACCGCTGCCCTATACTGCAGCAGTCCTTCAGCGGTATAGGGACTGACGTACAGTCTGCTAAACACTAATACACAACCTGCTTGGTCCACAAAAGTTCTTATAAGGACTGGTAACTTGGTATAGGGTGCTACGGTACATAGGCTTGAGTGCGGTACAGTCTGCTGTTCTGTAAGGACCGCTATCGGTCCACAATAGATAGGGTTGACGTGCACCACTGCTGACCGCTGCCCTATACTGCAGCAGTCCTTCAGCGGTATAGGGACTGACGTACAGTCTGCTAAACACTAATACACAACCTGCTTGGTCCACAAAAGTTCTTATAAGGACTGGTAACTTGGTATAGGGTGCTACGGTACATAGGCTTGAGTGCGGTACAGTCTGCTGTTCTGTAAGGACCGCTATCGGTCCACAATAGATAGGGTTGACGTGCACCACTGCTGACCGCTGCCCTATACTGCAGCAGTCCTTCAGCGGTATAGGGACTGACGTACAGTCTGCTAAACACTAACACACAACCTGCTTGGTCCACAAAAGTTCTTATAAGGACTGGTAACTTGGTATAGGGTGCTACGGTACATAGGCTTGAGTGCGGTACAGTCTGCTGTTCTGTAAGGACCGCTATCGGTCCACAATAGATAGGGTTGACGTGCACCACTGCTGACCGCTGCCCTATACTGCAGCAGTCCTTCAGCGGTATAGGGACTGACGTACAGTCTGCTAAACACTAATACACAACCTGCTTGGTCCACAAAAGTTCTTATAAGGACTGGTAACTTGGTATAGGGTGCTACGGTACATAGGCTTGAGTGCGGTACAGTCTGCTGTTCTGTAAGGACCGCTATCGGTCCACAATAGATAGGGTTGACGTGCACCACTGCTGACCGCTCACCTATACTGCAGCAGTCCTTCAGCGGTATAGGGACTGACGTACAGTCTGCTAATCACTAACACACAACCTGCTTGTTCCACAAAAGTTCTTATAAGGACTGGTAACTTGGTATAGGGTGCTACGGTACATAGGCTTGAGTGCGGTACAGTCTGCTGTTCTGTAAGGACCGCTATCGGTCCACAATAGATAGGGTTGACGTGCACCACTGCTGACCGCTGCCCTATACTGCAGCAGTCCTTCAGCGGTATAGGGACTGACGTACAGTCTGCTAAACACTAATACACAACCTGCTTGGTCCACAAAAGTTCTTATAAGGACTGGTAACTTGGTATAGGGTGCTACGGTACATAGGCTTGAGTGCGGTACAGTCTGCTGTTCTGTAAGGACCGCTATCGGTCCACAATAGATAGGGTTGACGTGCACCACTGCTGACCGCTGCCCTATACTGCAGCAGTCCTTCAGCGGTATAGGGACTGACGTACAGTCTGCTAATCACTAACACACAACCTGCTTGTTCCACAAAAGTTCTTATAAGGACTGGTAACTTGGTATAGGGTGCTACGGTACATAGGCTTGAGTGCGGTACAGTCTGCTGTTCTGTAAGGACCGCTATCGGTCCACAATAGATAGGGTTGACGTGCACCACTGCTGACCGCTCACCTATACTGCAGCAGTCCTTCAGCGGTATAGGGACTGACGTACAGTCTGCTAATCACTAACACACAACCTGCTTGTTCCACAAAAGTTCTTATAAGGACTGGTAACTTGGTATAGGGTGCTACGGTACATAGGCTTGAGTGCGGTACAGTCTGCTGTTCTGTAAGGACCGCTATCGGTCCACAATAGATAGGGTTGACGTGCACCACTGCTGACCGCTGCCCTATACTGCAGCAGTCCTTCAGCGGTATAGGGACTGACGTACAGTCTGCTAAACACTAATACACAACCTGCTTGGTCCACAAAAGTTCTTATAAGGACTGGTAACTTGGTATAGGGTGCTACGGTACATAGGCTTGAGTGCGGTACAGTCTGCTGTTCTGTAAGGACCGCTATCGGTCCACAATAGATAGGGTTGACGTGCACCACTGCTGACCGCTGCCCTATACTGCAGCAGTCCTTCAGCGGTATAGGGACTGACGTACAGTCTGCTAAACACTAATACACAACCTGCTTGGTCCACAAAAGTTCTTATAAGGACTGGTAACTTGGTATAGGGTGCTACGGTACATAGGCTTGAGTGCGGTACAGTCTGCTGTTCTGTAAGGACCGCTATAGGTCCACAATAGATAGGGTTGACGTGCACCACTGCTGACCGCTCACCTATACTGCAGCAGTCCTTCAGCGGTATAGGGACTAAGAGTTTTGTCACAGGGTCATTTAAAAAATGACATGCAGAGGAAGAGGCAGGCCCTTCCGCAGGGGTGGTAGGGGTAGGGCAGGAGCAACAGGCTTGAGCCAAAGTGGGAAGTTGCAGAAGGTGCGTTCAATTACTTTAAAGGATGCACCAGACTTGGTTGAGTGGCTCGCTCAGCCTTACTCTTCTGCACCCTCCTCATCCTCTCGATCTGCACCCTCTTCTTCACTCTCTGCTATGTGCACCCCCAAAGACACTACCACCAACAACACGACCACCACCACCACCACCACATACCTTCCGCTTGAGTCACTGGAATTATTTTCCGATCCATATCAAGAGGACATTTCTGATGCGCAGCCACTCTTGGTATTGGATCAGGAAGAGGAGGTAGCAACAAGCGCTACTCAGCAGTCTGACGCCAGTACCCAGATCAGCCCAAGGAGGAGGTTGGTCCCCGGTGTTGCTGCCTACTCCGAGATCTCTACTTATAGCGGTGGGGAAGGTGACGTTGATGATGACGTGTCTAGTGATGTCACGTGGGTGCCCACAAGAGAGGAAGAGGAGGGGAGTTCAGAGGGAGATATGGACCAGCAGATAGGGAGGAGAAGCAGCAATGACTTACATTGCACAGCAGGGACAAAGCAGACTGCAAATGTATCAGGAGCGAGTCATCGACCATGTACGGTCACATCTGGCGCTCCCAGGACACCGGCACATGGCTCCGCAGTGTGGGCTTTTTTTAACGTGTCCGCTGCTGACAATAGCGTTGCCATCTGCAATCTTTGCAGTCAACGCGTTAGTCGCGGTAAGCCCAATACTCACCTAGGGACGACCGCCTTAAGAAGGCACATGAGCAGCCATCACCGAGCCCAGTGGGAGCAACGGAACACACAAAGCCACACTGCAGGCTCTCACCGTCCAGCCTCGTCTTCTACTTCTCCTTCTCCTCTCTCCTCACAATTGTCCTCCACTCCACCTTCCATCACGCCAAGCTCACATTTTTCTGCAAAAAGGCAGGCTTCCGTGGGCCTACTGTTTGAGCGTAAAAAAATGATGATGCCGGATAACCCTCTTGCCCAACGGTTGGCGGCTGGCTTGTCAGAACTCATAGCCCGCCAACTACTGCCATATAAACTGGTGGACTCGGAGGCCTTTCGCAAATTTGTGGCCATTGGAACACCACAATGGAAGGTCCCAGGAAGGAAGTATTTCTCAGAGAAGGGCATCCCAGAGCTATATGGCCATGTTCAGCGGCAAGTGAATGTATCTCTGGCACACAGTGTCGGTGCCAAGATACATCTGACCACAGACACGTGGTCTAGCAAACACGGGCAGGGAAGGTATATCAGTTTTACTGCCCACTGGGTGAACCTTCTGACGGCCGTCAAGCATGTAACCCGTGGCACCCGTGTAGATTTGGTTTTACCGCCACGGATTGCATGCAGGCCTGACTCTTCTTCTCCTCCTCCTACTCCATCCTCCTCCCTCTCCTCCTCAGCTGCCTCCTCCTTTTCCGCTGCTAGCGTCTCTTCCACTGCACCGCCCAAGCTCCCCAGAACCTATTCCACATGCCAGGTGAGACGTTGCCATGCCGTGCTGCGTCTGTTGTGCCTGGAAGCAAAGAGCCACACTGGCCCGGCACTCCTTTCAGCTTTGCGTTCACAGGCAGATGAGTGGCTAACACCGCTCAATTTGACAGTTGGTAAAGTGGTGTGTGACAACGGTGCCAATCTGCTTAGCGCATTGAAACAGGGCAAAATCACGCACGTGCCGTGCATGGCACACGTCTTAAACTTGGTCGTGCAGCGATTCCTTGTCAAATACCCTGGGGTCCAGGACATCTTGCGGCAGGCAAGGAAAATCTCGGCCCATTTCAGAAGATCTTACACGGCCATGGCTCGCCTTGCTGACATTCAGCGGCGACACCATCTGCCGGTCAGACGTCTTATTTGCGATTGCCCGACGCGATGGAACTCAACCTTCTATATGCTTGATAGGCTGCTCCAGCAGAAACGTGCAGTTAACGTCTACCTGTATGAACTCTGCGAAAGAAACGGTTCTGGGGAGCTGGGTTTTTTTTCACCGCGCCAGTGGCTGCTCATGCGCGACACATGCAGACTTCTGCGGCCATTTGAGGAGATCACCAAACTGGTCAGTCGCAGCCATGGCGCCATCAGTGACATGGTACCTTATGCCTTCTTTCTGGAGCGTGCATTGCGTCGTGTCATTGATCAGGCTGTGGAGGAGCAGGAGCGGGAAGATGAGGAAGTCGCAATGCTGGATGAATTCCCAGGGGGGGCTACTCTATCTGAGACAAGTCAACAACAGGAGTCTGATGAGGAGTCAGAGGAGGATGGTGCCGGGGCGGATGAGCAGGAGCAAGAAGAGCATGCTTTAAACCTTTCTGGGATCCCTGTTGTGCGAGGATGGGGAGAGGAGAATGAAGAGGACGACATTATCCTGGATGATGAGCAGGAGCCAGGCCACCACACCGCTTCCACTTTAGTGCAAATGGGGGCCTTCATGCTCCAGTGTTTTAATAGGGACCCCCGTATAAAAAGCATGAGGGTCAAGGACCAGTACTGGGTGGCAACGTACTTAGACCCCCGGTACAAACACAAAATGGCGGAAATGTTACCGCCGTCGCAGAGGGCTGTCAGAATGCAGCACTTCCAGGCCTTGCTTCGAGAAATGCTGCATTCTGCTTTTGCGTGCGCTGGCAGAGGAGCAATTCCCACTCCCAGAGAAGGATTTGCGGGTACCAATCCAACAGCGCCTGCAAGAAGAGGCCGGTTTGAAGATGTGTTGGTGACTTCGGATATGAGGTCATTCTTTCAGCCGACCCATCGACAGGTGTCATCCGGATCCAGCATCAGGGAACGCCTAGACCGTCAGGTGTCCGACTACATTGGGTTAACGGCCGATGTGGACGCTCTGAGGAGTGATGAACCCCTAGACTACTGGGTGGGCAGGCTTGACCTCTGGCCAGAGCTTGCCCAATTTGCAATCGAACTGTTGGCTTGCCCCTCATCCAGTGTCCTGTCCGAAAGGACGTTCAGCGCAGCAGGGGGGATTGTGACCGATAAGCGTACTCGCCTAGCTCACCACAGTGTTAACTACCTCACATTTCTAAAAATGAATGAGGCATGGATCTCGGAGGAATTCAACACATGTGACCAGTAGACCATGTATATGTCTATAAACTATTTTTTTAATCAAGCACACAGACCTTCTTAATTCATTTGGCTCACTTCCTTGACCCAAAAAAGCACACCGTACTATATGCCCCTACCCTCCTCTTTGAAGAGGTTGAGCGGTGTCATATTTCTACTGGGGCTGCTTATGATATCCCTGTGCTGTGCTGACTTCCTCCTGGGGGTTCTTATTATGAAGGGATCACACTATCCCTGTGCTGTGCTGACTTCCTCCTGGGGGTTCTTATTATGAGGGGATCACACCATCCCTGTGCTGTGCTGACTTCCTCCTGGGGCTGCTTACGGTGCTGCTGTCAGTGCTGTATGTCACGGTGCTGCTGTCAGCGCTGTATGTCACGGTGCTGCTGTCAGCGCTGTATGTCACGGTGCTGCTGTCAGCGCTGTATGTCACGGTGCTGCTGTCAGCGCTGTATGTCACGGTGCTGCTGTCAGCGCTGTATGTCACGGTGCTGCTGTCAGCGCTGTATGTCACGGTGCTGCTGTCAGCGCTGTATGTCACGGTGCTGCTGTCAGCGCTGTATGTCACGGTGCTGCTGTCAGCGCTGTATGTCACGGTGCTGCTGTCAGCGCTGTATGTCACGGTGCTGCTGTCAGTGCTCTGTATTACGGTGCTGCTGTCAGTGCTCTGTATTACGGTGCTGCTGTCAGATGCCTCTATCACGGTGCATGTGTCATTCCGGTATGTCACGCTGCTGGTGATCATCTCCTGCACCCTCTTCTTTGCCTACCCTGGTCCCTGACCTTCCCTCTCCTCCATTGCCTTCATTAGCTCCATAGTCCTGAATTGTTAGAACAATTTCCCAAATAAAATAAAAATGCTTGTAGTTATCGATCCCAAATTCACCTCATACATGTATTATGTCATTGTCCAGATGGTGGGACTACGTTTTACCCCCTAATAATTACCACGTGGCCGCAAATTCGACATGAAGGTTTGCAAAGTTCGCCTCCCATTGAAGTCAATGGGGCCCGCGGCGAACGGTCGGTTTCGCGAACGTTTGGGTCCGTTCGCATTTCGCGTTCGCGAAACGTCCCGTCGGAAGTTCGTCCATCACTAGTTATCACAATTGGCATATCATCCTTGCACAATAATAATGTTCATTGTACTTTCTTATTGAGTAGGTCAATATATCATTATATTGTATGGTGACTATGGGCAGTCACATAATGTTGCATATCCAATTGAAATATAATACGTAAGAAAATAGTTTTTACTAAACTTCAGCAGAAACTTGTCACTGTAATTCTCTGTGCTATGCTAAATACCCCCCCCCCCCCCCCCCCCACACACACACACACACCTTGTGTGAATTTCTGTGGGGATGTGATATACAGTAAGGTTTTCATAGTTTCATAAAATGTTGTTTATACCCAAACTAGAATACAGCTGTGGATGGCCAGATTTTCGCTTTTGTTTTTGAAAGATTCCTTTCCTTAACTACTTAAGCCCCAGACCATTTTGCTGGCCAAAGACCAGACCACTCTTTGCAATTCGGCACTGCGTCACTTTAACTGACAATTGCGCAGTCATGTGACGTGGCTCCCAAACAAAATTGTCATACTTTTTCCCCCACAAATAGAGCTTTCTTTTGGTGGTATTTAATCACCCCTGCAGTTTTTATTTTTTACGCTATAAACAGAAAAAAAGCAACATTTTTTTTTCTTTTATTACATTTTGCTGCAATTTTCTATAATAAATATCCCCCAAAAATATATATAAAAAAATGTCCTCAGTTTAGGTCGATACGTATTCTTCTACATATGATTGGTTTGCACAAAAGTTATAGTGTTTACAAAAAAGGCGATAGTTTTATGGCATTTTTATTAATATTTTTTTTTTATTAGTAATGGTGGCGATCAGTGATTTTTATCATGACTGCAACATTATGGCGGGCGCATCGGACATTTTTGACACATTTTTGGGACCATTGTCATTTATACAGCAATCAGTGCTATACAAATGCACTGTGTAAATTACACTGGCAGTGAAGGGGTTAACCACTAGGTGGCAGTGTAGGGGTTAAGTGTGTCCTGGGGCGTGTTTCTAACTGTGGGGGGCGTGACTGTGTGTGACACATCACTGATCTCTGCAGGCGATGGCACGGCGGCAAATTTAAAGGGATGTACAGGTACGCTCTTTTGCCTGTCTGTGCCATTCTGCCAATGTACTTCGGCGTGCGCCAATCGGCAAGTGGTTAATATAATTTTTTTTCATCACCCGTTGAAAATTAGAAATGCACTATATTCATATAAAACCACACAAGTTTTTGTGATGCAGTTTTCCAAATCTGAATTTCTAGTACTATATTCCTTTATTTGCTCTATGCCTTCTAGTGTGCTGAATCTGATCACAATCCACTGGACTGGTGTACTGGTGAATTTACATACCACTGTATTAGTTAAGGCCTTGTTTACACAAGGCATATGAATCTGTATCCCCTGTGAGGGCTGTATTTACCCACATGGGGATGCACAGGTGTTCTGTGTATCTCCATGAAGGCAATCCCATTGCTGTCAAATGAGAAGCAGCAGCTGCACAGACACAGCTTCTGATCCCAATCTGACATCCATGTAGAAAGATACACCCCATGTGAATGAGGCCTAACAGTGCTTTAGAAACCATTGCTTTTCCTACATGGGTCAGCGATATACTGTATTTATCGGTGTATAACACGCACCTTAACTTTAAGAGGGAAGTTTCAGGAAAAAAACTTTCCACATACCTCTGAGCCCCTTGCATGGTACACAGAGCTCCCTGCATAACACACAGACCCCCTAAATGGTACACTGAGCCCCCTGAATGGTACACTGAGCCCCCTGCATAACACACAGACCCCCTGTATGACACACTGAGCCCCCTGCATGACACACTGAGCCCCCTGCATGACACACTGAGCCCCCTGCATGACACACTGAGCCCCCTGCATGACACACTGAAACCCTTCCATGACACACTGAGACCCTTCCATGACACACTGAGACCCCTCCATGACACACTGAAGCCCCCTGCATGACACACTGAGCCCCCCTCCATGACACACTGAGCCCCCCTCCATGACACACTGAGCCCCCGCATGGTACACAGGCCCCTTTCATTATAAAGCCCCCCTCCTCCTCTGCACTCCCAGGAGAACACCAAGTCTCCTGGGACGGCATTGCCAGCATGCTCTGGATCAGAGCTAGTGAATACCTCCATTGCCATCGCTGCCGGCCCCTTCTCGTGTGCCGCTCCTCCTGTGTCACCTATGGATCTTTTGAACACCTCCATTGGCGCCGTGGACCCGGTCATGTGACATGTCTCTGCTCTGAATCATTGACGGTCACATGACCGCTCTCCTCCTCCAATCACAAGCTACACTCGAGGAAGGGGGCGGAGCGGGAGGATGAGAGCGGCGTTGGTGGAGGGGTTTGATTTGCCATACAATGGCATGGGGGAGCAGTGTGTGGAAGGCGGCCGGCAGTATTGTTATTCCAGAGTTGTCCTGGCAGCGCTGTCCCACAGCCAGGAGTGTCGGACAGACCGCCCGATCCCCCCCCCCCCCCCCCCCCCGTGAAAAAAAAACAAATATCGGCGTATAACACGTAGGCACAGTTTACCCTCTGTTTTCAGGGTAAAAAAGGTGTGTGTTATACGCCGATAAATACGGTACTATAATGCCTGCAATAAGTTTGCATATATCCACTGGTTCCCTAACAGTGATTACAGTATGGACTCCCTGAATGTAATGTGAACTAATATTGACCACTTTAAGCGTTAACTTAATTTACTCACCTAGAAGATTTGATGGAAAGATCTGCAGTAAACATCTGGTACGATAATTGTTAATGTAACTTGCCCAGGTAAAATACTGATCCATTAATGCCTAGATGAAAGTCATTTACATGGCTGGCACATTTTTACCTACAAAAAAATCACTTTGTTGTTACAAAATAAACAGCTAGAATGGCAATTTCTTCCATTTGGTCACTACAAGCAAAACCTGATTGATTTTTTTGTATGCATTTGTAGAATGCAATTTGACCAGAAAACTGTTTTATTATCATTTTAAGGATGACTTGGCATAAGTCACTCGTACCTCATCCCACTGATGACTGATGTAAGATGTACTCATGCGTACTGCATAATAATAAAAACTCCATTCTGCCTGAGTTGTAGTGTCTGTGGAATATGTTTTTCCTGAAGATTCACATACATATTGATAAATGTTCAATAAATAGAATTTCAACAATTTATTTAATCAGCCATGTATGGTCCAACTTTTTTCTCTTGCAAAGCTCCAATAGGAAATAGCTTTATCTGCATAATACTAAAAAATACTCCTTATTGTGAAGTGCTAATTTGAAAGCAAGCAATATTATACTGTCACTGGATCTGTAAATAACTACTTTCAATCCTGTTCTTCAATAGAGGGTAACTTTGGTTGCCAACACAAGATTTTTTTTTATTTTGGTCAGAAGTGTCAGTGTCCTTCTTTTCAAGTTTCAATACATTTTTGTTGAAAATGATATACAGTGGTGTGAAAAAGTGTTTGCCCCCTTCCTCATTTCCTGTTCCTTTGCATGTTTGTCACACTTAAGTGTTTCGGAACATTAAACCAATTTAAACAATAGTCAAGGACAACACAAGTAAACACAAAATGCAATTTGTAAATGAAAGTGTTTATTATTAAAGGTGAAAAAAAATCCAAACCATCATGGCCCTGTGTGAAAAAGTGATTGCCCCCTAAACCTAATAACTGGTTGGGCCACCCTTAGCAGCAACAACTGCAACCAAGCGTTTGCGATAACGTGCAATGAGGCTTTTACAGCGTCCTGGAGGAATTTTGGCCCACTCATCTTTGCAGAATTGTCCTAATTCAGTTACATTAGAGGGTTTTCGAGCATGAACAGCCTTTTTAAGGTCATACCACAACATCTCAATAGGATTCAGGTCAGGACTTTGGCTAGGCCACTCCAAAGTCTTCATTTTGTTTTTCTTCAGCCATTCGGTGGTGGACTTGCTGGTGTGTTTAGGATCATTGTCCTGCTGCAGAACCCAAGTTAGTTTCAGCTTGAGTACACGAACAGATGGTCGGACATTCTCCTTCAGGATCTCTTGGTAGACAGCAGAATTCATAGTTCCTTTTATCACGGCAAGTCTTCCAGGTCCTGAAGCAGCAAAACAGCCCCAGACCATCACACTACCACCACCATATTTTACTGTTGGTATAATGTTCTTTTTATGAAATGCAGTGTTCCTTCTACGCCAGATATACTTGGACACACGCCTTCCAAAGAGTTCCACTTTTGTCTCATCGGTCCACAGAATGTTGTCCCAAAAGTCTTGGGGATCATCAAGATGTGTTGTGGAGAAATTGAGACGAGCTTTGATGTTCTTTTTGCTCAGCAGTGGTTTTCTCCTTGGAACTCTGCCATGCAGGCCATTTTTGCCCAGTCTTTTCCTGATGGTGGAGGCATGAACGCTGACCTTAACTGAGGCAAGTGAGGCCTGCAGTTCCTTGGACGTTGTTGTGGGGTCTTTTGTGACCTCTTGGATGAGTCGTCGCCGGGCTCTTGGGGTAATTTTGGGCGGCCGGCCACTCCTGGGAAGGTTCACCACTGTTCCATGTCTTCGCCATTTGTGGATAATGGCTCTCACTGTGGTTCGCTGGATTCCCAAAGCTTTGGAAATGGCTTTATAACCCTTTCCAGACTGATAGATCTCAATTACTTTCTTTCTCAATTGTTCCTGAATTTCTTTGGGTCTCGGCATGATGTGTAGCTTTTAAGGATCTTCTGGTGGACCTTACTGTGTCAAGCAGCTCCTATTTAAGTGATGCCTTGATTGTGAACAGGTGTGGCAATAATCAGGCCTGGGTGTGGCTAGAGAAATCGAACTCAGGTGTGGACAACCACAGTTATAGTATGTTTTAACAAGGGGGGCAATCACTTTTTCACACAGGGCCATGATGGTTTGGATTTTTTTTCACCTTTAATAATAAACACCTTCATTTACAAATTGCATTTTGTGTTTACTTGTGTCGTCCTTGACTATTGTTTAAATTGGTTTGATGTTCCGAAACACTTAAGTGTGACAAACATGCAAAGGAACAGGAAATGAGGAAGGGGGCAAACACTTTTTCACACCACTGTATACACAATTTAGAATTTAGTTAAATACAGCAATGGAACCATATAAATAAATCATGGAAAATTCAGTATATGGACTTTATAACTGCATCAAAGTTTAAAGCTAATATTCATCCAATATTGTTTATCTTATTAACCACTTGCTTACTGGGCACTTAAACCCCCTTCCTGCCCAGGCCAATTTTCAGCTTTCAGCGCTCTAACACTTTGAATGATAATTGCGCCGTCATGCAACACTGTACCCAAATAACATTTTTATTTTTTTTGAATTTCAAAAATAGTTTATTGAAACTTAATACATGACAAACATCTGACAATGACAAAGATAACCAAGAGTACAGTTGGTACAAAACGTATGTCAAAGACACAAGACTTAGAGGAAAATAAAAAATACAATTCCGGTTATGAGTGTAGACCTCTGGGTAACTGGTGGTCTTCTGGAAGGAAGAAATGAGCAGACTCTGTATACAGACCTGGGTTGGGGGAAGTTGTGACTTCAACGTTCAGGGCCCTATTCCCGGACCCTCCACGGTCAGAACCTCGCACCCCATAGGGATCTTGCTGTGCGGGGGCCAGCCGAGGAGTTCCTGAGGACCCTCCGGGAGGGGATCCAAGCAGAGCTCGTTACCATTTAACCCAAACCCGTAGATGGTAAGATCAGCTAGGAGAGTCTGCTGTTAGCTGAGGAGGTTTGGCCTAGGTAAGTTACTCTTAACTGGACAGGGGGAGGACAGACCCCCCTTCTCTTTAACTGAAAAAGGCATGATGGTTGGAATGACCAACCGGCTCCAAGCTCACCCCGGTTCATGTGGTAGGTCAAAGTGACCTAGCGCTGAGGCAAATAAAAATAAGAAAACAAGTGGGAGAGAGAAGGAAGAAAGGAAAGAGAGAGGGGGAGAGGAGAGCAAGGATGAGGTCAGAAAAAAAAAACTTTAAGCTGTAGGGGATAGGTAGGGTAGGAACCTTCGCAGAGGGTACATGGGTCTGGAGGGAAATGTAGAATGAGAGAGAAAACCCTGGTTAATATTTCAGGATAATAGGGATATTCCTATATAATCAGCCCAGGGCTCCCATATGAGTCTGAATTTCTCAGAGGAGACCAAGATCGCACTGGTCACTCTTTCCTGCGCCATTATCCATGACATTTTTTGTTTGGCTTGCGAAAGGAAACCAAGGAAGATTTCCAAGAGTGTGCCAGAGTAATCTTGGCTCCCAGGAGAATAAAGTTGATTAGACAGAGTGTCCGTTTGGAAACATTCGGGAATCGCATGTTAAGAAGGGCTGTGGTGGGTTCCTGTTTAATTGTGTACTCTGTGGATTTACAAATGAGACTGACGATTTTGTTCCAGTATCCCCTGATTTTGGGGCATTCCCAAAGTGTGTGAAGGAGAGAGCCTACTAGGCCGCATCCCCTGAAACAGAGCAGAGAGGACTGGGGAAAGAACTTGGTGAGCCGGGTGGGGATCAGGTACCATCGGGAAATGACTTTAAGGTCTGCTTCCACAAGGGAGTTATTAAGTACACCCCTGTAGGAGCGAGCAAAATTTGAGAGCCAGGTATCTAGGTCCCATTCGAATTGGAGGTCATGCTCCCATTTCACCATGTAGTTCACTTTTCCCAGGAGATCAGCTAACGCTGAATAGATAAGGGAAATTCCACCCCTAACCCCCGTGGCTGAGGAGCACCAGAGCTCATATTGAGTTACTGACAGTGGGGTGTCAGAGCTCTTTCACACCCCTTGCAAATAATGTGAAAGCTGGTTATAGTGGAAAGTCTCTGAGGGTGGCATGTCCAATTTGGAGATGCAATGTTTGAAAGATATGGGGCCGTTGCTGTTAAAGAATTGTCCTATTCTGTAGAGGCCCTTGTCAAGCCACCACTGGAAAGCCTTGATATTTAGACCTGGGGGGAATTGGGGGTTGTGAAAGATGTGTGCCAGGGGGTGCCAGGCAGAGATCAGAGAGTGTTTTTTGTGTAGCGTGTCACATAGCGCCAAAGTATGAGACAAAGTTGGGGAGAGGATCGGGGGTCTTTCTTTTGTGGTCTCCAAGTAAGGAAGTCAAGGGTGTGATTAGGAGTTGCCAGTCTTTCTATGTCAACCCAGTCTGATTTTGGCCCTTTAGAATAAATGGCCCAATATTGATAAAAGTTGGGCAGCTTGAAAATACCACCATAAGTTAGGCAGTCCCAGGCCCCCTTTTTTCCTTGATCTATAAAGGACTGTCTTAGAGAGGCAATGGCCCTTTCCTTCCCAGATAAATCGTATAATCGCTGACTAAAGTTTATCAAGGAGGTGCTTTGTAATTGGTATGGTAAGGGACCGGAAGAGATATAAGATCTTGGGAAGCAGGGTCATCTTCATTGCATTTACACGTCCCAGCCACAACATTTTATAGAGAGACCATTGCGCAAGATCTTCCGATAACCTCTTAATTAAGGGGGGATAATTATGACGGTATAAAAGCTCGATCTTGCGGGTGAGGTGAATACCTAGGTAAGGGAGGGAGGAGGAGCTCCAGGTGAAAGGGCAATGAGCTTTAATTCTATCCACCAATTCTTGTGGGGTAGAGATGTTAAGGTGGATAGACTTGGACATGTTTACCTGAAGTCCTGACACTGCACCGAATTTTTGGAGGAGTAGGAGAATGTTAGGAGTGGAGATGAGTGGGGCGGTGATGAACAGCAGCACGTCATCTGCAAAAAGGGCACATTTGTGGGTTTTTTGTCCGCATTGTACTCCATAAATATCCGGGTGTTGTCTAATAGCTAAGGCCAGTGTTTCTATCACTATGGCAAATAGAATGGGGGAGAGGGGGCAACCTTTTCTGGTGCCTTTTAGGATTGGAAATTGGTCAGAGAGGTGACCTTGCATTTTAACCTGAGCTTTTTGGGAGGAATAAAGGGATGACAGGGTTTTAAGAAATTCTGGGCCAAAGCCCTATTTCTGGAGAGTGGTGAATAGATATGGCCAAGTGACCATGTCAAAGGCCCTTTGGAGGTCTATGCAGAGGATATATTCAGATAGGGGAGATTCCCATCCCAGGAAGATTGCATAAGGGTAATTAAGTCAACAGCTCTCCTAATTTGGTCCGACCCCTGTCCCCCAAGGATAAAGCCCACCTGGTCTTTATTTATGTATTTTCCAATA
This sequence comes from Lithobates pipiens, assembly GCF_037356315.1. Lineage (NCBI taxonomy): Eukaryota > Metazoa > Chordata > Amphibia > Anura > Ranidae > Lithobates > Lithobates pipiens. The sequence goes on along the minus strand of NW_027507686.1, from coordinate 152,374,584 downwards.
AACGAGGCCATCCTGTTTGCTAAAAGTTTTGTCATGATTTTTATATCATTATTAATTAAAGATATTGGCCTATAGTTGCCTACTTCACTGGAATCTTTGCCTGGTTTAGGAATGACCGAAATGTATGGTTAGTTGCTGGCTCCAGAGGGGAGCCCTCCCAGAGGGAGTTAAAGAGCCGGACCAAACAAGGAGAGAGGACCTCAGAGAAAGCTTTATAGTAACATGGCGAGAACCCATCTGGACCGGGTGCTGATTCTGTCTTGAGGCTCTTGATGATGTCCTGGACTTCCTCAATCTGGAAGGGGGAGTCCATGACGTCACGGTGAGAGTCTGCGAGTTTAGGAACGGCGATCTCCTCTAGAAAAGCGTTAATGGAGTCTTGATTGTTCGGAGTGGAAGTCGAGTACAGGTTCGAGTAAAAGGTCTGGAAGGTCTCAAGTATTTTACGAGGGTTCTGACTAAGTGTTCCCGCCTGGGATTTGATCTTAGGTAATGAGTAAGTCCTTATTTTAGGGGAGAGTCTTGCTGCCAGCTGTGGGCCTATTTTGCCAGCCTGTAGGTAGAACCGGGCGATTAACCAGTTTAAATGTTTATTTGCATTGGACGTTAGGGCTAAATTTAGGGCCGACTCGGGCGGTTTCCAGATTGGCTAGTGTTTCGGAGGTGGGATTGTTCTTCTGGGCTTTACTATGAGACTTGAACTCACTTTCAAGTTTTTCTACATCTACCTTCCTTTCCCGTTTCAGTTTGGACGTAAGTTGGATTATATTTCCCCTTAGGACCGCTTTGTGTGCTCCTCATACAGAGCTTGGGGATATATCTCCGGTGTCATTAAGAATGAAGAATTCCCAAATGTCTCTTTCCAGCATGGTGCAGTGGACCGGATTGGAAAGAAGGGTTTTAGTTAGGCGCCACTGAGGGAGACCGGGAGGGGAAAGGGAGCTAGTTATTCTCAGAGTCACCAGAGAGTGGTCTGATCAAGCGACTTTATGTATATCCGCATGAGTCGCAGTATGTATCTCTGAGTTAGGGATGAAGGTATGATCAATTCTGGCATACGTTTTGTGTGGCGCAGAATAGTGCGTGAAGTTTTTGGCTGTGGGGTTTAATTCTCTTCAGGAATCAATCAGACCCCTGTCATGGAGAAGGCGTGCAATTCTGAGACTTTGTTTAGGGGGTCTTTTAAGCTGGGGCTTGTCTTGGGCTGATTTGTCAAGAATGTGATCAAATGTGATGTTGGAGTCCCCCCCCCTAGGACGATTCTACCTTCCTTATGTGGGGAGAGGGTGGATAGCATGGAGGCAAAGAAACATGATTGTCCCTGGTTAGGGGCATAATAAGAAATGATGGAGTACATAACTCCTGCAATCTGACCTTTAATGAGTACGTATCTGCCTTCGGTGTCTTTGATCGTATTAGAGTGTATGAATGGGATTCGTTTCGCTAGCAGGATGGCCACCCCCCTTTTTTTTGGAGTCGGCATTTGCCAGGTAAAAAGTGGGGAAGCTGCTATGGAGAAAGGAAGGGGTGTAGCTGGCCAGGAAATGGGTCTCCTGGAGGAGGACAATATCAAGGCTTCAGGCATGGTAACTTTGGAATGCCTTCCGGTGTTTGGAGGGGCGAGTTAAGCCCTTGCGTATTATGCGAGGCAACCTTCAGAGATAGGTGGTGGGAGATAGAGTCAGCCATGGGAGTTAGGGGTGAGAAGCGAGATTGTGTGAGGGGAGCTTACCTCTGCCCTTGGAGCACTGGATATGATCTTTGAGGGTCTGTCCTCCTGGTGGTGCCCTGGGGATGGGATGAGTGAAGGTCTCCACGAAGGATCCTAGGGAGATAGGGGGAGTTAGGAGAGGAGCCAGAGATAAAGCATGGGAGAAGTGTGAAAAGAAGAGTAAAAGGATGGAGCGAAGAAAGTGAAAAAGAACATGTTTAGTACAGGAGATATATGAAACATAAAGATAAACAATTCTTTTATGGTAGCAAAAGGACTGGCGAGCCAAGTCCTAGTCCGGGACCCCCTGTTAGGGAGGCCTCGGAGAAAGTACAACCCCAAAGGGTTGTTTTCCTGGTGTCACCCGAGGGAGGTGCATCCCTCTGAGTCAGAACAGAAAGGGTGGCATGATGGGCCGCTCTGGCCGCGGCTCCCCAGTGGGGGATAGCAAAAGTTATGGGACTAGGGGAGTAACAAGTGGCGTAAGGGCTAACATTGGCAACATTCTAGCATAATATAAAAAATAAAGAAAAAAAAAGTATAGCAAGAACAAACATTCATTTGAGAGTGATAAACTCTCTGGAGAGGGAGGTGGGGGAGGACGGAGTGGTATTTTTTATGGCAAGGTCGGGTATCCCAGCTAGCCATAGGGAGGCTATTGGGGCCCGACTACTTGAGGCGATGGAACCCAAAAGAGAGAATGACAAAAGTCAGCGTCAGGTGGGACTACCCACTACATGTTTAAGTGGGTGCCACAGTCAGACCCAAATGTAGAAAATTCCCGTTCTGGAAGGGGGTCCTGAGGGATTCACTCATCTTGGGGGGGTGAGTCTCGGTGCCTCTTTGTAAGCTGTTTGTTCCGTAGCGGGATCAGAGGGCTCCCTGGAGGTGGTCGCTTGGTGGAGCTTGTCTTGGCTGGATGATGCAGAGGAGCGAGTTCCTGTGTTATGAGACCAAGTTGCAGTAAATGGCCCTCACCGTCCTGGAAACAGGAAAAGCCATAGGATTTGTCTCTTAGGTGAAACTGGAGACGAAAGGGGAATGACCAGCAGTATTTGATGGAATTCTAAGTTAGGATTTCAAGCAGGGGTTTGAGGGCTCTCCGCTTTTGAATGGTTGTGGGGGAAATGTCTGCAAAAATTTGGATTTTGTGACCTTGGAAAGAGAGATTGTCCAGATTACGAGTTTTTCTCATCACGTCTTCTTTGACGCCATAAAAATTAGATTTAACTACTATGTCCCTTCGGGAGACCGTCTTGGCAGGAGAGCTGCAGTGCTCTGTGGGCTCTGTCAAGATCTAGCCTATGACCCTGGATGTCTGGAATGAGTTCTTTGATAAAGAGTTTGACAGTGCTGTGTATATCTGTGACTGATTCGGATACCCCACTTATTCAGAAATTGTATCTTCTGCTCCTGTTCCCCTAGTCGTCAATTTTGGCCAGGGCAGCGTCCAATTGATCTTGGAGCGTTTGGATGCAGGTAGAGTTCTGGGCAGTACGGGCCACTGTGTTGTCCACTACTTGCTCTATTGCATCCATGTGGGCTCCTAGGCTTTGTAAATCTGCCTTAATGGTGGTTGTAATCTGCTTGGCATTTTGGGCCAATCCTGCAGCTAGCATGTCAGACAAGCTCTGCATTAGTAGTTGTATGTCAGGGGTCTGGGCTGGCTGCATGGGGGATGATTGCAGGGTGCCTGACAGGCCTATGGGAGATTGCAATGTAGGTGTTTGGAGAATGTCCCCTATTGTCCTGTCCAGCAGGGATTCAGTGGAGGCAGGGGAGAAACCATGGGGTGAAGCTGTACTCACTGGGGTTGCCAGCAGCAAAGACCGATGCTGGATTGGGGATGGAGGGTCCGCTATGGAGACCTGCTTCTCCATGCTGCCTCGTGCCTGAGATGCGGCCGCCATCTTAGCTGATCCGGGGGCCTCCTGATTGAAGTCCAGCTGACGGCTAACATCCGTTTTTTTTTTGGGCCGATCGGCATGCGAACCAGAGCCTGGGTTTTCTTAGGGAGGCTTAGGGGTCCGTTTGGGATGTGTCCAGCTGGAAATAGCTGCTCGGGGAGCCGGATGGGGCCAGAGCAGTGCAGAGCTCTCGGTTAGAGCGTCTTCCTGGGAGTTCTGCAGGAACTGACCCAAATAAAAAATTGTATTATTTTTTCCCCCACAAATTGGTGGTATAGTCAAGTAGATAGGGTAGAGATCAGCTACAAATAAACACAACAATTATAGGTACCAACATCCCTAAAATTAGTAGAACAAAAAGATAGAGAGAATGGGACTTTAGAGGTACATCATATGGAAATCAACACAATTTATATTATAAAAATACAAAATTTATTTAGAAAGACATTTCTAAAAAAATAAGGAATACAGTTACAGTCATAGTCATAGGTATACACATCAAAAATTATAGAAAAAAAGAAACTGCGCTACAGAAAAATTGCACCAAGGTGCAAAAAATATCTAAACAAATTGGTCTCCTATGGAGATCTATGGGAAGCTGCAACTCTGCTGTATAACATCATCTACAGTAAAAGTAAACATTGCGCTAAACCTGTTTCACAAAATAATTGAATCTTGTGAAAATTCCCCAATAATTGTGTCATCAATAGAGGAATACAACAAAATACAAAAGTGATTAAACACAAACTTATACATATATGTATAAAAAATCAATAAATGGTGTTGCGCTACCAAACATAAATATTAACTAAAGTGCCTAGTGCATAAATATAAAGCGAATCACATGTATTTTAAAGAGAACTGATTACAGAGGTGCAAACCCCACTTAGATGAATTTTTAATTAATATAGCAATCCCTCAAAAAGGAATTGGTTACAAATATTCAAAATGCCTGGTGCCTGAATATACACAATATAAACTGTAAAACTTGCGTATTAAAAAGCTATAGTTCAAATATTACAAATAGCAGCCTCCAAATGTGCAATAATATAGTGAAAAAAAATTCAGGAAAAGAATTAAATTAAGTGCATTTGAAACAAGTGAAATAAAACAAAAAATTTGATATATAAGGACCGTGAATCACACAGTGCAAACAAGCAAATAAATAGAGTGCTTAAACAGGATGAAATTTAGTGACATTCAGTGACTTATTCTTGTGCCTCTCCTGTGAGATACGGGTGGATTAATACTACCGTGCCTCTCCAGAGTTCACAGCACACCAGGTGAAATGGCCCCTTACCTTACTGCTGTAAGGTAAACAGCAAATTTGCAGAGATCCAGAGGCTGTATCCCTTTCCTGGCAGGTTGAACTGACACCCCACACGACTGGCACTAATAATTCGCTATTTACATGAAGATCTCATAAAAGGAAAGAAGGGGATACGCTAATATCTCTTTATATATATATATATATATATATATACAGTATGTGCTGTGTATATATTATGCAATGAAAAGTATACGTGAAAGAGGCCTCACAAAATGATAATCAACATCGATAATAACAAGTCCATATGTTAAATGGAACACCAACACCTGTGCAAAAAATGAAAAGTAACAGGAAAAAAAAAACTTTATAGTATTGCAAATTATATACAGTCCATCCATGAGTGAGAAATCTTCATAAATGGGTCCGTGTCCGATCCACCACCAAAGATATAAAGATTTACTTCTTACCAAAAGTCTATGACCCCCTGTTACAGAGGGTCACAGAAAGCTTGTAATAACAACAGATCTTCTCCTAGATCACCAACTGATCTTACTGATCTCTTTACACAGCCTCCAAACTTTGGGCAAAATCACTCAGCACTCTCCGGTCCACCTTTCATCAACTCAAAGACTTTTATAAGTTAGATTCAGAAGTGGAGCTTAGGCTGAGGGTTGAGGCATAAGTGTAGTCTGGCAGGCTTGGTTAGCAACAATTCTGGCAGAAAGACATAAAATCAGGAACCAAAAAAACAGTCAAGGGCAGGCAGAGGTCATACATGGTCTAGCAGAGGAAAGCAGACTCATCAGGCCAAAGTTCAGAACCCGTAGTTCAGCAGTTCACATAGGAAGGTAGCCATGGAGGGAACAAATCCACATAAACATGCATGAATAGGAATACACATATCGCCTATTACTGACAAAATATTCCCACGTCCAATGATTTCGATATGTTTCGCCAGGACGGCTTCATCAGGAAAATAAGGATGAGGGTATTTAATTATAATGGAAGAAACATGATATGCTCAACCTTAGATGTGTAAAAAGAAAGGAAAAACAAAAATGATAAATCACACTTCAAAGAATTTAACAAAGTATAACTTATACAAGCATGGCCACAACATGGAAGGGAAAGGACGCTGCCGCTGTTTGTTCGCCGCTTCTCCAGGAGTGTGAGGAGTGTGAGGAGTGTAAGGGCTGAGCCAGGAAGTGCCAGGTGAGCCAAGAAGAGCTTTGGCCGACCCGCAGTGTGAGAGGTTGCAGTGTCACTACTCATGATGGCTTCAAATCCCCTCTGAATCCATCCCATCTTCTGGCTGGTTTAACTGGATACTAGCTGGCTACTAGTTTTCTTTTTTTTTTTTTCTTTTTTTTAGTTTTCAGTGAAACGATCAGTGATCACCTCCCCCCAGTGGATCCTCCTATGATCCCGGCAAACAGACTGTTTTGTTAAAGAGGAAGCTCTGTGATTGAAGCCGTGCTGTGGATCCAAGTCAAGGGGAGACTCAGCGGTCGGCTGAGTGAGGATTCTTTGACGGCAGTGATAAGCAGAGACAGGTAATGGGGAGGAATGAGAGTGGAATGTGACTGGAGACTCTGAATCTATGTCGGCTGTGTCGCTGTGATTAGAGCCATAAACTTGCTTGTTAACATTCTTGCTGGCCAATATACCTGCCTGTCTAATAGGTATCCCTGCTTGTCTGTAGACCTGCCTGCTTTTTAAGAGACTTGCAAATCTGTACATTTGATGACCTGCACATCGATTTTTCAGTATCCCCGTTGGTATCCCTGCTTATTTGTATACCTGTCTGTTTATAGACAGGTATACAAGACTTTATAGACTTGTCTATCTGTATATTTGGATGGACCAGAGAACTATGTTGAGTTACTCTGCCAGCGAGCTGATAAGTCTTAGCAGTATTTTCACCCCGTTGTGCATTGTAGTGATAAAAAAATTGGGACTGCTCCGCCGTCCGCGCTACATCCATAGAAGTTCTCGCAGAAAGTTTGTCTGTTTACAGACAAGCCATACCATCCCGGCTCTCTGGTCAAAAACGCGAACTGTTATTCCACGCATGCGTCATCAGAGTGCTGTCTCCTATCGGATATGTAGTGTGGACGTTTCCATGATAACACCTTTTAGTGAGCCGAATAGGAACCGTGGAGTGGATTTTAGTCTGCTACGACCAGTGCAAAGACTTGTTGCATCATCAAGTAGGAAAATTGAACTTTTAAATGCACAGTCTATTATAAATAAGTCCTGTTTCATTCATGATCATGATGCCTTGCATTTAAATGTAAGTCCTCTTCGCCTGTGTTGTTTTTCCTTATTTATCGACCACCTAAACCAAATCCATCATTTATTGTTGAGATGTCAAATCTTCTCACAACTTTCTGCACATCCTCTGCCGATGTTATAATCTTGGGCGATATGAATATCCATGTTGACACCCCTTCCTGCTGTTTTGCAGCTGAATTTCTTCAACTTCTGGATTGTTTTAACTTAAAGCAACTTGTTGGTGTCCCCACACATACCAAGGGGCGTATCTTGGATTTGGTCAAACTCTGCTGCTCTCGCCAACCTGCTGGTGTATGAATGAATGAATGAATGAAATACTTATATAGTGCACAATGCGAACTGAATCGCCTCTAGGTGTATGGTGTATGATCTAGGTGTGTCTGATCACAAGGCCATCTCTATGGATTTGTCATCCCCCTCTGCCCTTTGTAGGCCTAAGCGGAACATCTGTTTTAGAAACCTAAAAAACATAAACTCAGACCTTTTGGCAGCAGACTTTGAGCATCTTTCCACACATTTTTTATCAGCTAACGAAGCAGTGGATTCTTACAACAGTGAACTTCAGAGGCAGTGAGCAGCCTCTTGGACCTCCATGCCCCTGTTAAAACAAGAACAGTCACCTTCACCCGTTCAGCTCCCTGGTTTATAGATGAGCTTCGTAAGATGAAGGTAGCAGGGCGGGTCCTTGAGCGGCGCTTTAAAGCCTCCAATCTCACTGTTCATAAACAAATTTACCGGGAGCACCAACAAAAATATGCACAGTCTCTTAAAAAGGCAAGGTCACAGTTTTACTAAAATTCCATCAGAAATAGCCCAGGAAATTCTAAGCAGCTTTTCTCTACTGTAAACCACCTTCTTAAACCAACCCCCCCCCCCCCTACTGCCCATACAGAAGAGCAGTGCAATAAATTTATGGATTTTTTCAATTCAAAAATTTAACATATTCGTTCTGCTCTTTCTGGTCCTCCCACCCAAACTGTTCCCCAGACACAGATCATTTCTAAACCTTTAAACTGTTTTCTTGAGGTGTCATCAGATGAGGTGCAGAACATCATCAGGAAGATGAAACCTTCCACCTGTTCCTTGGACCTTCTTCCAACCTCCCTGGTAAAAATTCATATTACTGCCATCAGTTCCCTGATCACCGCAGCTATAAATTATTCTCTCCAAGCTGGTCACATTCCCTCTGTTTTAAAAACCGCTATTATCAGACCATTGCTTAAAAAACCTACTCTTGATCCAGAAGTCCTATCAAATTATAGGTCCATCTCAAATCTTCCCTTTATATCAAAAGTACTGGAGAAAGTAGTTGCCATGCGTCTTCAGGACCACCTCAAATATAACAACTTCTTTGAAAAATTTCAGTCTGGTTTCCGCTTTGCTCACAGCACAGAGACTGGCCTCGTTAGAGTTACAAACGACCTTCTTATATCATCTGATGCTGGTTTTCCCTCCCTCCTCATCCTTCTGGACCTTTTCGGCTGCATTCGATACTGTTGACCATGGCATTCTTTTAAATCGGCTCCATTTTACCACTGGACTCAATGACACAGCCCTCAGTTGGTTCAAATCATACCTCACAAACTGGACAGAGTATATTTCCCTGGGTCATTTTAAATCAAATCCACATACAGTTACTTGTGGTGTCCCCCAGGGGTCAGTTCTTGGCCCCATTCTTTTCATTCTCTACCTCACCCCCCTTGGCCAAATTATCAGCCGCCATAAAATTTCATTCCACTGCTATGCTGATCACACAGCTTTATGTAAATGCAACAGCTGAAACGCCATCTTCACAGTCATCTTTATCAGTACTCTCCACCTGTCTGGAGGAGATAAAGGTATGGATGGAGTATAATTTTCTTCAATTAAACAGTTCCAAAACAGAAGTTGTTCTGATTGGCACTCCTCATCAGATCAAATCATCACCTATAACCAGCATTACTTTTTCTGGCTCTAACATTCCCCTCTCATCAACAGTTACAAATCTTGGTGTAAAAATGGATTCTCAACTCACTTTTGAAACCCATATAAATCATCAATGTAAGACTTCTTTCTACCATCTTCGTAATATTTCTAAACTCCGTCCAATTCTTTATTTTTCTGATGCTGAAAAGCTGGTTCATGCCTTTGTCTCCTCCAGACTGGATTACTGTAACACACTTCTTATTGGGATTCCTGGAAAGAGTCTGCAGAGGCTTCAGTACATTCAAAACTCTGCAGCAAGGATCCTAATGAGAGTGCGGAAACATGAGCACATTACCCCCTTTCTCCACTCACTCCATTGGCTTCCTGTTTCCGCTCGGATTGAGTATAAGGTTTCCCTTCTTACACATCAATGTATTTATGGACATGCCCCACCGTATCTTAAAGAACTTCTTAACTCACAAAACACAACTCGTTCCCTCCGCTCCACTCACGCAAATCTTTTTCAAATACCCAGAACTAGACTAAGGACAATGGGAGACAGGGCCTTTTGTGCAGCTGCCCCGCGCCTGTGGAATGCCCTACCTGACATCCTTAGGGCTCCTCAATCTACTGAATGTTTTAAAAAAGGCCTTAAGACATTTCTTTTTAGCAAAGCTTTTTGATCGTTTTAGATATTTGTTTTATCCGTATAGTTGTTCTTTTTAACTTGTAGCACTTTGAGATCTTTTTGATGTAAAGTGCATTATAAATAAAATCTATTATTATTATTATTAACATATTTACAGAGCAAAAAAAAAAAAAGGGAAACCACCCCCAAACGCAAAAAACATCATACCTCATAAATGATACCCGGAATGAGTGCAGCTAGGAGAGTTCCAAAAAAAGCCTCTACGATCTGCGTTCAGACCAGTCCAAAAAAATATGCCAGATCACCCATAGGGAGGGATGTGTTTGTTATGTTCTACGCAGTAGAGGTGTATGGTGGAACCTACTTGCCTGCATTGTCTCTAACATTTGGAAGAGTTTTGGGGAAAAACATTATGGATATGGTTTGAAAGAAGCAAAGTGTTGCCTCAGAATAATTTTACAAAGCAACATCCTTTTCCCCCATCACTTAAATGTTCCTTCCTAGGAGTAAAACTGTAACCATATTTTATTGTCTGTTGAATACATGTTTTGCTTCTTAATTATGTAAGACTTCATGTAACAGCTCACTGTCTGCAATGAGTTTTCTCTTAAAGCCACTATTATCTTCCATAAAATTAGCCAATGTCATGGAATAAATGGAAATTGGTAACGTGGAATTAAACTTCCATCTTTTGCTTTTACCTTTACAGTAGGTAAGCCTAAAATAAGGCTTACCTATAGGTAGTGTAAATATCTCCTAAACGTGCACCGTTTTGGAGATATTTAGTGTACATGCATCCAGTCACATCCTTGGCTCATGCACTCTGAAGGAACGGCCACCTGTGCCATTTCTACAGAGCCCCGTGCTGTGAATGGTGGCTCCCGTGCGATGCATACTAGCACATTATGCTTTTACCGTGAAGGTACAAAAATAACAATAATTTGTTCAGCGGTTTGAAACCTCTTTAACTATTAAGCCTCTATTGTTAGTTCAAGAAAAACAAAATCGATATGAATTTGGAAATCTATTTGTTATCAAAAACTCTAGCCTCTACAGTAGATCACGTGAGTCAAAAGAAATTTCATTGGTAATTTCACAGGATACAAAAATATAAAGATAAGAATGGGGTTAAAATGCATGTCTGTCATTTCCAAAATAAGAAAAAAAAACATTATAAAAAATGCTTGAAATGTCCCAACCTCTTTCCATTACCAACATTTCATTTGTCACAGATTATTAAACAACACAAAGAATGTATTACTACCAAGCAGAAATAAATGACACTGTGCCTTGATCTTGCTGCTGGAACATGCAATTTGGTTCACAAAATGTTTGCTGTATTTCTAAAATAAAAACATGTTCAGACTGCTGAGATTATAAATTAATTATAAATACTTTGTCGGTATGAATATTTTCAGTTAATTTGATTTTCAGAATATTAAATATTAAATCGCAGAGCAATTATAGAAAGTTATGTGAAAGGCTGGGAATCTGTCCTTTTATTCTATCTTTTCCCTGTTTAAAAGAATATTAAATGAGTTTTAATGTTTTGTAAAGCAGATGAAAGGCATGTACAGCCAAGATAAAGAACCTTGAATGTGATTATTTAGAATTAATACAGATTGTTTTGTGGCTATACTGAGCATTTTATTGTGGTATTACACATTGCTTAGGATGAAAAGATGTTTGACTTGAATTAATTAGGCTGATTTGAAAGCATAATTTAGAAAATTAGTACTTCCTGTTATTGTGCAAAAGTGAGATGTGTAAATGGCTCAGTTTATTTAAATTAAATGTATACTAAATAAATAAATAAATAAATTATATATATATATATATATATATATATATATATATATATATACACACACACTGAGCAAAATTATAAATGCAACATGTTTGTATTTGCCCTTAGTTATCATGAGCTGAACTGAAAGATTTACAACTTACACAAAAGACCTATTTCTCTCAAATATTGTTCACAAATCTATGTAAATCTGTATTATTGAGCACTCCTCCTTTTCTGAGATATTCCATCCACCTCACCGGTGTGGCATATCAAGATGCTGATTAAAGAGAATGATTATTGCACAGGTGTGCCTTAGGCTGGCCACAATTAAAGGCTACTCTAAAGTGTGCAGTTTTACTGTATTGGGGGGTCGGGGGTCCAAAAAACAGTCAGTATCTGGTGTGACCACCATTTGCCTCACGCAGTGCAGCACATCTCCTTTGCATAGAGTTGATCAGGTTGTTGATTGTGGCCTGTGGAATGTTGGTCCGTTCCATTTAATGGCCGTGCAAAGTTGTTGGATATTGTCAGGAACTGGAACACGCTGTGGTTTACGCTGATCAAAGCATCCCAAACATGTCCAATGGGTGACATATCCAGTGAGTATGCTGGCCATGCAAGAACTGGGATGTTTTCCGCTTCCAGGAATTGTGTACAGATACTTGCAACATGGGGCCGTGTATTATCATGCTGCAACATGAGGTGTTGTTCATGGATAAATGGCACAACAATGGGCCTCAGGATCTCGTCATGGTATCTCTGTGCATTCAAAATGTCATCAATAAAATGCACCTGTGTTAATTATCCATAGCACATGCCTGCCCATACCATAACCAGACGCCATTGAATGTGAGCATTTGCCCACTCAAGTTGGTTACGATGACGAATTGCAGTCAGGTTGAGACACAGATTTTAGAGGGGCCTTTTATTGTGGCCAACCTTAGGCACACCTGTGCAATAATCATGCTGTCTAATCAGCATCTTGATATGCTGCACTTGTGAGGTGGATGGATTATCTTGGCAAAGGAGACGTGCTCACTAACTCAGATTTAGACAGATTTGTGAACAATATTTGATAGAAATAGGCCTTTTGTGTACATAGATCTTTAAGCTCAGTTCATGATAAATAGGGGCAAACACAAAAGTGTTGCGTTTAAAATTTTGATATATATTATATATATATATATATATACATATATGTTATCTGGAAGTTATATTTTGAGATGTATTATATCTCGGATATGTTTTGGGTTAAATAAGAGTTCATATATCTGTAGTACAGACAAAGGAAGAAAATCATAGGTTAAATAAAGGAATACAGAATTTATTACTCAAATCAAAGGGCCCCCCTCCGCCACTTATTGGAGCCATCGGCAGTGGTGGGGACAATTGGATCCTCTCACATCAGTGGCATGGAAATGAGTGAGGGGAAGCTGGCCCCCACCCGTCTCCAAACCATTGCAGGGCAGAAGCGGCATCACAACATAACTTCCGCCAATTAGACATGTGCACACTGAAATATTTTGTTTCGGAATTTCATTTTCGTCCGAAAAATAAATTTATTTAGTAAATCCTGAAATTCCTTTATATTTATTTATTTTCATTAAAAAATGCATTCGTCTGAAAATCCAAAATAATTAACCACTTCATTACAGGGCATTTATACACCCTTCCTTCCCAGACCAATTTTTAGCTTTCAGCGCTCTCACACTTTGAATGGCAATTACTGTCATGCAAGACTGTACCCAAACAAAATTTGTATCATTTTTTTTCATACAAATAGAGCTTTCTTTTGGTGGTATTTAATTACCACTAGGTTTTTTATTTTTTGCGACATAAGTGAAAAAAGAGCGAAAAATTTGAAAAAAAAACAATTTTTTTTTAGTTTCTATGATAACATTTTGAAAATAAGTCATTTTTGTTCATACATTTGGGCCAACATTTATACTGCTACATCTCTTTGGTAAAAATAATCTAAATTAGTGGATATTGTTTAGTCTCTTTGAAAGTTATAGAGTCTACAAGCTATGGTGCAAATCATTGAAAATTGATCACATCTGATCCCACATGATGCACTGATGGCCTATCTAATTTCTTGAGGCTCTGAAATGTCAGAAAAGTACAAATACCCCCTAAATGACCAATTTTTGAAAAGTAGACAGTCCACGATATTTAGTAAGAGGCATCGTGAGTTTTTTGAAGTGCTAATTTTTTCCCACAATTCTTGGGAAAAAGAAGAATGTTTTTTTGTTTTGTTTTTTTTACAAAATTGTCATAATAACAAGTTATTTCTCATACACAGCATATTCATACTTCCAATTACATCCCAAAATACATTCTGCAACTCTTCCCAAGTATGGCAGTACCACATGAGTGGGACTTTTACACAGGCTGGCCACAGAGAGAGGTCCAACATGCAGGGAGCACCGTCAGGGGTTCTAGGAGCATAAATGACGCCTCTAATTTCCTAACAACCTTTGTGAAGGCCCTGGAAAACCAGGACAGTAGAATTACCCACAAAATGACCCCATTTTGGAAAGCAAACACCCCAAAGTATATTCTATGAAGCATTATGAGTCTTTTGAACGTGGAAAGAAAATTAAAACATATTTTTTTTACACAAAGTGGTCAGTTTATAAGATATTTCTAACTCAAAGCATGTACATAGCAAACATGACACCCCAAAATACATTCTGCTACTCATCCTGAGTATGGCGATAACACATATGTGTGACTTTTACACAGCCTGGCCACATACAAAGGCCCAACATGCAGGGAGCGCCATCAGGTGTTCTAGGAGCATAAATGACACCTCTAATTTCCTAACAACCTATTGCAATTGTGAAGGCCCAGGACAATGGAATTACCCACGAAATTACCCCATTTTGTAAAACAAACACCCCAAAGTATATTCTATGAAGCATTAGGAGTCTTTTGAAAGGTTAATTTTTTTACTCAAGTCTTCAGAAAACGTGGAAAGAAAATGAAAATCTGTTTTTTTTTACACAAAGTTGTCCATTTATAAGATATTTCTAACACATAGCATGTATATAGCAAAAATTACACCCCAAAACACATTCTGCTACTCCTGCTGAGTATTGCGATACCACATGTGTGAGACTTTTACACAGCCTGGCCATATACAGAGGTCCAACATTGAAGTAGTACCTTCAGGCGTTCTAGGTGCAAAAATTACACATCTCATTTTGTTCCTACCTATCACACTTTTGAAGATCCTGGAGCACCAGGACAATGGAATTACCCCCAAAATGACCCAATTTTGGAAAGCAAACACCTCAACATGTATTCTATGAGGCATGGTCTGCAAATAGGTACTCGGGTACTCTGACAGGCTGGTGACAGGTACTCCTTTACTCCGACGGGCTGGTGACAGGTGCTCTGTTACTCCGACGGGCTGGTGACAGGTACTCCATTACTCCGACCGGGCTGGTGACAGGTACTCAGTTACTCCGATGGACTGTGACAGGTATTCGGGTACTCAGATGAACTGTAACAGGTACTCGGGTACTCAGATGAACTGTGACAGGTACTCAGGTACTCAGATGGGCTGTGACAGGTACTCAGGTACTCGGGTACTCGGGTACTCAGATGAACTGTGACAGGTACTCAGATGGACTGTGACAGGTACTCAGGTACTCAGATGGGCTGTGACAGGTACTCGGGTACTCAGATGAGTTGTGACAGGTACTCAGGTACTCGGGTACTCAGATGGGCTGTGACAGGTACTCAGGTACTCGGGTATTCAGATGGGCTGTGACAGGTACTCGGGTATTTAGATGAGCTGTGACAGGTAATCAGGTACTCGGGTACTCAGATGGGCTGGGACAGGTACTTGGGTACTCTGATGGGCTGGGACAGGTACAAGGGTACTCAGATGGGCTGTGACAGGTACTCAGGTACTCGGGTACTCAGATGGGCTGACAGGTACTCAGGTACTTGGATACTCAGATGAACTGTGACAGGAACTCAGGTACTCAGATGGGCTGACAGGTACTCAGGTACTCGGGTACTCAGATGGGCTGACAGGTACTCAGGTACTTGGGTACTCAGATGGCCTGACAGGTACCCAGGTACTCTGATACTTAGATGGACTGCGACAGGTACTCAGGTACTCGAGTACTCAGATGGACTGCGACAGGTACTCAGGTACTCGGGTACTCAGATGGGATGACAGGTAATCAGGTACTCGGGTACTCAGATGGGCTGGGACAGGTACTCAGGTACTCAGATGGGCTGGGACAGGTACTCGGTTACTCAGATGGGCTGGGACAGGTACTTTGATGGGTGATGACAGGTACTTTGATGGCTGGTGACAGGTCCTCTTTATTGGGGGGGTAATCAGTGTGTGTTGGTGTACACTAGGCGATAACGAGATGTTACCGCAATCTCCTCCTCACACACTGATCATTACCGCAGTTTGTTTACATTCTGTGACTGGCTGTGATTGGACACAGCCTCACTTATCCTCACTTCTTTTTTGTATCTATTCTTTTTTTGATAATTTTTCATCAATTTTATCTTTTAATCGTGCTCTAATTGACTGTATGCAATACATTGGCTGCATTGCCCTACAATTTGATATCCTTTGGATGACTTAATCATGTCTTTATAATCCTTGAGGCTGTATGCTCTTTCCTCAACTATTGAGGATATTATTTATTATTACAATTTTTGACGCATATGCTCATTGCTATAACAAATAATAAATTTACGCAATTTTTTTCTACTTTCTTTTTAACTTTTTCATCATTTTTCTAGCCGTGACTTACCTCCGTCTATGTCCTCTTTTGTTGAGCGGCCATCCGTGGGCATAGGGTCATACACATTTTCCACACTAAGTGGCTGGTTTTCAGTGGCTCTGGGGATTGAGACAGTGGAGGGTAAGCATCTCCTTTAAGAACCTTTACTTGGCAAGCTCCGTACACATCATTTAATTGCATAATCTATTGTATGTGTTCAAATGTTTTATACAAATTGTCATTAATTTTTCCTTTTAATTATATTGTCATCAGTTTGCACATCCCCTAATGAAGCTATTGTGAAACATGTTGGGATAAAGTGCTGCAAGTACTTAATTTTTTGCCTCCAGGACCCCTCTTATGTATAATCTGCTTATGCATTTTTGTACTATTGCAACATATGCGATATTTTAATTGTACTTCAATAAACGTAATAAATTGTTTTACTTCACTCTATGTATCTGATTTATACGTAAGCACTGTAAAAATCCCCCTTTTCTCTTGTTCTCTTTACATTATAAACTTAATATGTGCAGGGGATGAGGTGCTTCTATCATATGGTAGTTTAGACCATAATTTGACTATGATGGTTTAGATCTGTTACATTGGTTAGCAGACAATGGTCCCTAGGTTTCTAAGAAAAAGCTAAAATGGTGTCAGGAAACCGTTGAATACCTTGGTTTTGTACTCTCCAAAGGAGAAAGGAAAATCAGTCACAAGAGAGCTGCGGCTCTCATGGGTCTGCCCCGCCCACTCACTAAGAATGACATGCTATCCTTTCTTGGTATGATTGGTTACTGCCGCCAATGGATACCTGATTGTTCATACTATGATAATCTCCTGAGGCAAGCCACAGGTACTGACATGCCAGATTGTGTGAAATGGAATGATGAAATGTACAATGCTTTTGTGGATCTTAAAACTGCAATGGTCACAGCTCCTGGACTTGGACTACCTGAACATGGGAAGACGTTTCACTTGTTTGCAAGGGACAACTGTAAAACAATGGCGGGGGTCCTGGCGCAGGAGCATGGGGGCAAACTCTGCCCTATTGAATTTTTTTCAAAGGTTGTACCTATACCAGTACAGGGCATGCCGGCGTGTCTCAAAGCTCTGACAACCTGTGTATCGGTGGTGGAAATGGTTACATCATTCACTCTAGGACATGCCACCACACTACACACCACTCACAATGTATCCATTCTACTAAAGAATATCCATACCCAGCACATGTCAGCCCAGAGGCTGAGCGGTTATAAAGTAATTTTACTTTCTAACCCAAAGCTTGAGATAAAATATGCTTCTCCCACTTTTGGCCCAGCTCCAATCCTGAATGCCTTGATAGGCTTGAAAGGTGAAGAAGATGAGGTAGTGCCTCAACATGAATGCATGGACCTCATCCACCAAGGCACATCCCCAAGACCAGACATGTCTTCAACTACTCTCCTTGGAGCACAGAATGTCTTTGTGGATGGGTCTTGTTCAAGACCAAATGATAACACATACCATGCAGGGTATGCTATTGTTCAGCTGCCTGATAAAATACTGGAAGCAAACCCTGTCCCATTCCAATCAGTACAAGCTGCAGAACTAGAGCTTGTCAGCATTTTTAAGGGTAGGATGTAAACATTTACACAGACTCCAAGTATGCTTTCAGTGTTGTACACGATTTTGGAGTTATATGGAAAAGGAGGGGCTACATAGCAGCAGATGGTAAATCCATCTCACATTCTACGTTTGTCAGAAGTATGTTAGAAGCTATACAATTGCCAAGGTCCATAGCTATAGGTCCATAGCTAAAACACTGAAAATAGAATGGCAGTTTCATATTCCTTACCACCCCCAGAGTTCAGGTATAGTGGAAAGGAAGAGCAGAACCATTAAAGATAAGATCAAGAAGGCCACTGGAGGTATGTATGCAAATTGGAAGAAGGTCCTACCAGCTGTACTAGCTGAGGCAAGAATGACACCCTCTAAAAAGACAGGATACTCTTCTTTTGAAGTCTTAATGGATAGGCCATTCCCCACCCCATGGGCCAGACAGCCACTTATGTAAAAAAAAAATATTGAAACCTTGGATCAAGTTGAAAGGAATGTTGCTCTCACCTCTCCTTCTTCTTCACCAGAACCTACACACCCTTTCTAGGTGGGTGACACTGTGGTGGCCCAGCAATTGAACCGCACCAAGAAACATGAGTATCCCTTTGGACCCCAAACCACAGTGATCACAGTTACCCACACAGCTATTCTGGTAGAGGGACAACAGGCCTGGATACATGCAAGTCATGTGAAGAAGGTGAACCAAACACCTAAGAGGAAGATTAAAGACAAAGGAGGTGAAGTAAGCAGTGAAAACCCTTGAATAGTGAGTGAAGTAGGTGGTCAAGACCCTGAACAAGATGACCTTGCTTATTTCAACAACGACTTCTGGGAAGGCCTTGTGCCTCTTATGCTGGGTTGCCCTGATCATGTTCCTGCCAACTTGGCTGATAACTACCTGTATTTATCATCCTGTAGATTTGGGATCCATAAATGGTATTTGTGGAGCCTCTAAAACTCTACAACAGAATAATAGGAATAATACACATGGCAGACATAAGAGAAATAAAAACTCTTAAAGTTTTACAGATAAAATTTTATTATTGAAGTTTAAATATAGCTATGCCCAGAAATCTGGATATGAAAAATGTTGGATATGTAGTAAACTCCATCCTAGCACTGCTAGGATCCCCCTAATGGCAGTACCTCTAAATTTCACCCCCCTCCTTAATGGCACACCTCCTGTCATCTTTAAAAATGTCACAAGGATGCTTACAAATAATACCCTTACTTTCCAAACTATTGGTAAAAGTAATTCCTCAGACTGGTGTTTTAGGTTGGGAAACTCCACAAAGGGAGTTGAAGTTTGCCAACAAGCTAAAATTAACTTTTCAATGACTTCAACTGAAAGCCCTTTCTTTCACATTTCAGAACCTGCCCTAAACAACACTCTAATAAACTTTCTTAGTTCCAGTTCCACTTCCACAGTAGGAAAATTGTTGTCGAGTTTAACCTTTTCCAGTCTTTCTGATGAAATGATGACAATATTCAACAAACGATCCTTAGCTCTAGGAAACAGTATTTATATTTGTTGTGGAAAAATCTGTCACCCTTGGATCCCACTGAACACCAAGGATGGTGTTACCTTGCACCCCTAGTCCCCATCATGGGCATAGTAGGAGATATCAAGGGAAGGCATCTCCTTGAAGCTAGCATGAATCCTAGGTACCCCCGCAATAAAAGGGAGTTATTTCTTGAAAAAGATATGGTCTGGGCTTGGTTCCTCTCATGGACTGGGTGGTGAATAAACTTAATGAAAAGGTTGAATAATTACACTGGAATCATTGATGAAATAATGGAAATGAATTCTGATGAAATTACTAAATTAAATATAAAAACTGGGGCAATTAGAAAACAATTAGAAATAAATGCGTGAGCCATAGAAAGCATGAGTGCTGCTTTAACTGGGTTATGTGAAAACACAGAAGAGTATGAGTGTTGTACCTGGTTTCATAACACAAGTATTAAAGTACCAGATTATTATGATATAATTGCACAACATCGGAAAGAAGTAAGCAAATTACAAGATGAAGCTAGAAATATTGTTAAGACATGGGATCCTTTTGCAAACCTAAGTTCTGGAGTAGGAATACTGATATGGTTAAAAAGTGCTGCCATAACTATGATTATGATTATTCTTTTTGTTTTGTTCCTTTATGCCTGTTATAAGCTTATAATGTGAATAATTGTTAAGGCATCCCGAACCCCTGATCCTGCTGCTGCAAATAAAGTTTATCTCAGTATGTATTATGATAGACAAAAGATTACATAACTGTGAAAGGTAGTGAGCCATATAATGACTCAAAGAGGGGATTCTAAAGAACTATAGCATGAGAGACTCCATTTTGGTTCAAGTCGCCATTTCATGGGTTAAAGAAGAGTTAAAACTCACACATAAGTTTAAGTTGTTCTTTTATCTATAGAAATGTTTTCATGGTTATTTATGCATGTATATTTAGCTAGTCTGTGGAGTTTTCCCTAGCTTATGTTTGTTTTAGATAAGCTAATTATCTTTCTTCAACACCTATTTCAATATATCAAGAATACATATATTCTTGTAGTAAAATCCACATAATGATGCAAGTTTTTGTCTTACGATGCCAGCTAATAGGAAAATATTAACTGAACCTATTTATTTTCTTATAACATAGAAACCTAGTAAAATCCTCCCACCCCCTCCCTTGTCCCCTAGAAATGTATAAATATCCTTGTTTCCAGCTGTTTAAAGCAGATACATTTTTGTGAACATTGTCATTTATCATTTGTCATTGTCATTTATCGGTATCTCCGGGCCTGAGGGTTTACGGAAGTCTTCCTGCATCACCTGTACCTACCTGGGTGGTCGTATAAGTGGAAATTCCCTTCACCTTACTCCTGTGAAATCCTGACATGGTGGAAGAAAGAGAGCATGCACAGAGAAGGACTTCAACTAAAAGAAGAGGCATCAGCACAAAGCGCACATCTTACTTATTGTAAGTTATGTCCCTTGCGCTAATTTTTGTGTTTTTTTTGGGGGGGGGGTTGGGTTTTAAAATGATGACACTGCCTAAAATCGTCCCTTTAAATTTGCCGCCCTGCCATCGGCGCTCTCCCGTGCTGGTCGGGACCCCCATGAGTCCGGTCGCGGGACCCGAGGACTCGATTGCCGAGGGCATACCCGCGATCGTCTCACGGAGCGGCCAAATGAAGAAATGCCGTTGTAAACAGCATTTC
Source organism: Lithobates pipiens (assembly GCF_037356315.1). NCBI lineage: Eukaryota > Metazoa > Chordata > Amphibia > Anura > Ranidae > Lithobates > Lithobates pipiens. The sequence continues at coordinate 152,353,486 of NW_027507686.1, read as the reverse complement.
TCCATTCTGCCTAGCAACTAGTGACGCTGATCTCTGCTCCATGTGATTGGAGCAGAGATCAGTGTTCACTAAATGAAAGCCCAACCCCCCCCCACAGTTAGTAACACACCCCTAGGAACACTTAACCCCTACACTGCCACCCACTGGTTAACCCCTTCACTGCCAGTGTCATTTACACAGGAATCACTGCATTTATATAGCAGTGATTACTGTATAAATGACAATGGTCCCAAAAATGTGTCAAAAATGTCCGATGGGTCCCCCACAATGTCGCAGTCACAATAAAAATCGCTGATCGCTGCCATTACTAGTAAAAAAAAATAATAAAAAATTATTAATAAAAATGCTATAAAACTATCCTTATTTTGTAAACGCTATAACTTTTGCGCAAACCAATCAATAATCGCTTATTGCGATTTTTTTTACCAAAAATATGTAGAAGAATACGTATCGGCCTAAACTGAGGGAAAAAAATGTGTTTTTATATATTTTTGGGTGATATTTATTATAACAAAAAGTAAAAAATAATGCGTTTTTTTCAAAATTGTCGCTCTATTTTTGTTTATAGCGCAAAAAATAAAAACCGCAGGGGTGATCAAATACCACCAAAAGAAAGCTCTATTTGTGGGAAAAAAAGGACGCCAATTTTGTTTGGGAGCCACGTCACACGACCGCGCAATTGTCAGTTAAAGCGACGCAGTGCCGAATCGCAAAAAGTGGTCTGGTCTTTGACCAGCAAATTGGTCCGGTCTGAAAGTGGTTAAACTTGCTCAAGGCTGTAATGTATTCCCAACTCCTGGCAATACAGATAAAAAAAATGAATAAAAAACAGCATGGATTTCCCCCCCCCCATCCATATTGGGCCTTTGGGTCTGGTATCGATTTTAAGGGGATCCCCATGCCAAATTAAAAAAAAAGTGTATTGCCCCCCCAATATCCATACCAAACCCTTATCCGAGCATGCAGCCTGGCAAGCCTGGAAAGGGAGGGTGAAACAAACCAGGCCACATGCCCTCAACATGGGGTGGTGGGTGCTTTGAGGCAGGGGGGCTCTTTGTCCCGTCAACCTAAAGAATCTTTTCCCCATGTTGATGGGGACAAGGGCCTCTTCTCGACAACCCTGGGCTGTGGTTGTCAGGGTCTGTGGGCGGGGGGATTATCGGAATCTGGAAGCCCCCTTTAACAAGGGTCCCCCAAATTCTGCCCCTCCCATGTGAATGGGGATCGGGTACATCGTACTCCTACCCATTCATCAAAAAAGTGTCAAAAAGTAAGAAACACAGGAAACTGTTTTGACAAGTTCTTTATTAAAAAATAAAGAAATAGTGTCCCTCGATGTACGTCATTCGCAATCACAATGCACGCCGCAATGAAAAAATATTAAAAAGTAAAACGCCTGGAGGCTGCTCACCATATGCCTGCTCTGCATTTTGATGGTTCTTAGATAGGTAAGGGGTTGGGCCAGTTATTTCACTCGGTGGCACCGCTCCTTATGACCCCACATGACATCATGTGATGTTAGAAGAGGTGGTGCCACCGGGTGATGTAGCTGGATGGCCCTGCTCCTTGGCTATATAAGAACTGTCAAAATGGAGAAGAGCCAGGTGGCCTGAGGCCTCCGGAGAGGCAACAGCAGGGTTTTTTTTTCCTTTTTTTGGGCATCGTGATTGATGATGGATGTACATCGAAGGACACAATGTTTGTTTTTCTTTTTTAATAAAGGACTTGTAAAAAAACGTTTTCTGTGGTTATTACTTTTTGAAACTTTTTGGGTGAATGTGTAGGGTTACAATGTACCCGATACCCATTCACATGGGGGGGCCGGGATCTAGGGGCCCCCTTGTTAAAGGGAGCTTCCAGATTCTGATATGACCCCCACCTGCTGACCCCGACAACCACAGCTTGCTCATCCCCCCCTTTCCTTGCTTACATGGCTGCATGTTTGAAGAAGGGCATGGATTTTGGGGGTACCGCACGTCATTTTTTTTAAATATATTTTGGTATGGAGTTTCCTGTAAAATCTATACCAGACCCGAAGGGCCTGGCATGGATTTTTTTCTTAATTCTATCAGTTCCCCTTAACCACTTCAATACAAGCCACGTTCACCCCCTTCCTGCCCAGACCAATTTTCAGTTTTCAGTGCTCTCACAATTTGAATGACAATTACTCAGTCATGCAACACTGTACCAAACAAAATTGTTGCAATTTTTTTTCACACAAATATAGCTTTCTTTTGGTGGTATTTAATCACCACTGTTTTTTTATTTTTAAGTAACATTTTGAAACAAAAAAAACCAACACTTTTTTTAGTTTCTATTATAAAATCTTGCAAACAATTAATTTTTATTCATAAATTTGGGCCAAAATGTATACTGCTACATATCTGCTACATATCTTTGGTAAAAATAACCCAAATTAGTGGATATATTTTAATCTGTTTGAAAGTTGTAGCGTCTACAAGCCATGGTACAAATCACAAAAAGTTGATCACACCTGATGTACTGATGGCGTATCTCATTTGTTGAGGCCCTGAAATGTCAGGACAGTAAAGATACCCCCAAAAAGACCCCTTTTTGGAAAGTAGACAGTCCAATGTATTTAGTAAAAAGCATGGTGAGTTTTTTGAAGTTGTAATTTTTTCCCACAATTCTTGTAAAATAAATAAATATTTTTTTTGTCATAATAACAAGTTATTTCTCACACACAGCACCATCTGGGAGCATAAATTGCACATCTAATTTCCTGACTACCTATCACAATTTTGAAGGTCCTAGAGCACCAGGATAGTGGAATTACCCACAAAATGATCCAATTTTGGAAAGCAAACACCCCAACGTATATTCCTTTGAGGCATGGGCTGCAGATAGGTACTCGGGTACTCTGATGGGTTGCAGATAGGTACTTAGGTACTAGAATAGAGAGATATTTGGGATCAGATGGGGCAAAGAATCAGTCACTGTATAGTCTCTATTTGAGTATGAGTATTTTAAAATGTCAATAACAATAGCATTTATAATAATATAGGAGAAGCACCGTCGGCAGCAACAGTCTTGAGAGGAGAAGCAGGGCTCTCTAAAGAATTCGAAAACACAAAAAACAGGGAGAAGGTGCGCCACACTAAGTGCAGTATAAACGATAAAGTATTTATTAAAATAAAAAACATACGACCAAATGGCTACTCACAAAGGTCAGAGTGATTTAGGCATGTAAATTAAATAGGGATGTATCCATGTCTCAATCCGGTCCACGGGGTTTGCAGAGCTGATGGAGTATAAAAGCAGACAGGGGGGGCGACAACAGGCTTGCCTCTGTGTTCCAAAAGCTGATTTGGAGCAGCACCTCTGTATTTCTAATAGTTTTCATCGGTTTCCAGCTTTGTTAAGCGTCCGGATGGTCGGATGGCCGGAACCGAAAGTGCGTTCCAGCGTGGAACGCAAGCTCTGGGATCCGGAAGTGACGCATGGGCCAATCAGAAGACGCGTTTCACAACTTCAGTTGTTTCCTCAGTTCGGATTGAGACATGGATACATCCCTATTTAATTTACATGCCTAAATCACTCTGACCTTTGTGAGTAGCCATTTGGCCGTATGTTTTTTATTTTAATAAATACTTTATCGTTTATACTGCACTTAGTCTGGCGCACCTTCTCCCTGTTTTTTGTGTTTTCGAGTACTTAGGTACTATGCTATGCTACCGATATGCTGACATTACATTAAAGCTTCAGCGGGGAAGTCCAAACTTATACTTGGTCCAAACTGTTTGCCCATCCTTGGTGGTGCCCGAACACTATAACCCCTCACAGTTACTCGTGCTGGGCATAGAAACAGGCCTTCTGTTAAAAATTTGAAAAAAGTGAAATTGCATTCACCTGTCAAAGAGGTGCAGAAAAATTGGGTGTTGGATGTTGGTGGTGCCTGAACCCTGTAACCCCTCATGGTTACTGTTGCTGGGCACAGGAATTGCCCCTGCTGTTACAAATTTTAATTTTTTTTTTTTTAAATTACATGTACTTGTCAAACAAGTGCAGAAAAATTGGGCCTTGGTTGTTGGTGGTGCCCAAAAACAAAAATATTGTTGAAATCTAACGTACTCAAGATTCTTGAATAGGATAGGCAGCATAAGCAGTCTTCAAGGGGTCCCAGATCCCTAGCAAATTTGATCAGTTACATCAGCACCAGGGGCTTGATAGCTGCTGTTGATCCAGGACTGATTCATTTTGATAAATGTAAGCCAGTCAACTGAGTCTATGGACAGACACACTCTTTTATCCATCATAAAACCTCCAGCAGCGCTGAATGTCCGTTCAGAAAGCACACTGGGTGCATGACAGGCCAGTAGCTTGATTGGATATTGAACAAGTTCTGGCCAGTGGTCCATCCTCAATACCCAGCAACCCAGTGGATGCTCAGTTGGAAAGGTCTCCAAAGGTCTGCTCTTGCCCCTAGATATATGATGCATATGCTGCCAATGGTTACTTAAACCTAACAACCCTGGGGGCTGAGAACTAAAGAATTGTTTAAAGGCAGTGGTCAGCTGGCCGCCTTTTCCACCGCTCTTCCTCTGCCCAAATGGTAACCTTTAAGTGTCGGGAAAGATGTTTCATCCTCTGCTCTCTTTGTGAAGGCAAGATGAGCTCTGTAACTTTACCCTTGTAACGTGGATCAAGAATGGTTGTCAGCCAGTAATGATCCCTCTCCTTGATACCACAAATCCTCTGGTCCTTTTGCAGGCTTTGCAGAATCAGGGAGCCCATTTAGCTTAAGTTTGAGGAGGAATGAGATTCTTAGTCCTCTGGTTCACTAAGGATGACATTGTCAGGAACTACCTCCTCCCAGGCATGTACAACTCCTGGGGTTTCTGGGGACTGAAAACTATCCCTTGAAGACTGCTGTATGTAATCCTCTACACCCATGCTGACACAGTCCTCCTCCTCTTCCTTCTGTGTGTTTGGCAGGCCCCGTAGGAATTGTATCTGCATAAAGGGGGCCTTGAAAGGAAAGGTAGTCCTCCTGTTCTTCCCGTTGTTCTGCCTCAAGTGTCCTGTCCATGATTTCCCGAAGAGTGTGCTCCAGCAGAAAGACTAGAGGGATAGTGTCACTTATGCATGCATTGTCATGGATCACCATCCTTGTGGCCTCCTCAAATGGTGACAGGACAGTGCATGCATCCTTTTTCAGCAGCCACTGACATGGAAAAAAGAAGCCAAGCTCCCCGGAGCCCTTCCTTGTGCCATACTCACATAGGTACTCATTGATGGCCCTCTGCTGCATATGAAGCAGCCGTAGCATTGCCAATGTTGAGTTCTACCTAGTGGGTATGTCACAAATGAGACAGTTGGTGGGCAGGATGAATTCCCACTGAATGTTGGCCAGCTGAACACTGGAATTGTATGACCACTGGAAATGGCCATAGGCTTTTCTGGCCTGCTTCTGAAGATATTGTAAGCCTGGGTACCTATTCAAGAAACCCTGCACCATCAAAATCAGGACATGTGCCAAGCATGGATAAATGCATGGATAAAAAAAAAAGCCCTGAGTGGAAGTTTTTGAGAGCCAATGGTGTATGTAAATAGCTTTTATGGTGTTATCCCTGTCTTCTCTACCAGGGATAAATCCAACTTTATCTAAAGAGAACAATCTGGGGAGTAAGGGGAGAATGCGGTTTGCCAGAACTTTGGCATAGAGCTTCACATCCACATTAAGAAGGGATATGGGATGATAGTTAGATATCATCATGGCGTCATTGCCTGGTTTTGGAATAAGCAAAATGCGAGCCTCTAGGTTGTCTTTGTTGATGATGGGGGAAGATGGTAAGTTGTTGAATGCCCAGACAAACTAGGGGATAAGAGTATCAGGAAAGGATTTATAATAGCTGACCGTTAGGCCATCCGGGCCTGAGCTTTTGCCTGTTTTCAATTGTTTCAAATGGTTAGAGTCTCCTCTATTGAGATTGGGTGGTCTATATCTGCCGATTCTTCCTGGATGAGTGGGGATGGGCTATATTGTAATAGGAAGTCATTGATTTTCTTTGACCGGTCTGTGATTGTGTCTGCCGGGTGTGAAGTAGGTATATTGTAAAGTTATTTTAGAGAAATATTGCAAAAATTGGTCAGCTATGTCTTGAAGTGGCCATGGTGTTATCTGAGAGGTCTTTGACAGTATGGATAGTGTGTGTTGCTTTCTTAATTTGGAGGGCTCTGGCCAGCAGTTTCTCAGATTTGTTGCCAAATTCATAGAACAATATTTGGTATAGTGCTTATTTACGTTTCAATGTTTTGTGGAGCTAGCCCAGGAGTTCCTCCCTGGCCTGTAATGCCTCGTATACATGATCAGAATTTCTGACAGGAAAATTCGATTGTGTGTATGCTCCATCGTACATTTGCTGTCGGAATTTCCTAACACAAATGTTTGAGAGCAGATTCTCAAATTTTCAGACCAAAAAACTTTGTTGTTGGAAATGCCGAGCGTGTGTACACAAGTCTGACGCAAAAAATTCCATGCATGGACAGATTCAAGTATGAAACTGAAGCGATCGGTCTTGTAAAACTAGCGTTCATAATGGAGATAGCACATTCGTCATGCTGCAGATTTTTTAATCATTCAATGCAGTGCATTCTCTTTTTCCTTATAATGCTAGAATAATGAAGTTCCTTTGCTGCTGAGTTCTTTTTTTTATAGTGATCTCCATAATATTTTTCATTCTGTGTGTCAAGTTACCACAACACCATTATTATCGTGTATTTATTAAAGCAGTGGGCCAGCTGAATTTTTTTTTTCAAGTCAGCAGCTACAAATACTGTAGCTGCTGACTTTTAATAAGCACACTTACTCGTCCAGGGTGCCTGCGATGTCGGTCGCCCAAGGCCCACCCGTCCCTCGGCTCTCGGGTCCCGGTGCTGCCATTATAACTAAGGGAAACAGGCCTTGTGGCTTCACTGCCTATTTCCTACTGTGCATGCGTAAGTCACGCAGCACTTTGTGAATTGCCGGCTGTGTTCTAGGACACACTCCGTTCCCAGAACACAGCACTCCCCATTCCCCAGAAGACAACGCGAGGAGGAGAAGACTGAAGATCACCGTGGTGTAGAAGTGGCAGATTAGGATGATTTGCCTAGCAACAGCCATTTCTAGTAATTTTTTTTATTTTTAGGAACAAATTTATGCAATTCTTTTTTTTTTAGGGTGGCCCTCCGCTTTAACCTCAAAGAGGTTGGTTGGTGTTGATGTGCCTTGTTAATTTTACATTGTATTTTTGAAATGTACCTGGCTACTCACAAACAAACTGTTCTTTTTGAAGTAAAACACAAGTACACAAGAATTTGTCCAAACAACATTTTTTAATTTATTAGGGGTTCTAACAAAATAAAGCTGGAGAAACAGTTGTAATTAGTGACACCTTTGTACCCCAGGGCAGACATCAGTTATTTGACAGGCAAGATTGGTAGCCAGAGGAGTCCATTTAGTAGGAAGCACAATCCGGTCCATGACTCTGAGAGATCGGGAGCAGCAGCAGATGACATGTATGTGCCGAGGTTGTGGTCTTACAACAGCCTGCATCTTTTGCCAGACCACACCAAACCCAGGCCATCACTTTCAACACTTCCTTGCACGCTTCCTTCCAGACTGTGACTGTGGTGTTGGAGGTGTTGCTGGAGGTGTTGGAGGAGTCATATGGTCCAACTCACAGGCTTTTATTGGTGAGTTGGCCCCTCACCCCCTTATTGAAATATGACCTTCTCACAGATGAGGCATTGGCCCTGCTCTATTACTTGCACCTTACTGGCCATCATACACGCAAAGGACTTCTGAACACTAGGAGTGGTTGTGAGTACCGCAGTAGCCTGCCGAATCAAATTAGACGCTGACTCCTCCAGGTTCTTCGCTTTCCTGGTCCTTTTTGTTGGAAGGTGGAGGGGAGGAACCTGGTATTCGGTCAGGCTGCTGGGCACGGCCACCTCCAGGCTGCCAGTTTCCACGGCCACCTCCTGGCAGCCACTTTCCATGGCCACCTCTTGGCTGACACATTTCAGGGCCTCCTCCTGGCTTATACTTTCCTGTGTGTGAAAATGGTACATACATAGTTTTCATTTTTTGGTCATCAATCACACAAAAGTTTGAGCTCATGACTGTTGCAAATTGAATGTTAACAAATAGAAAAGACTATCATTCTGACCCCAGCATTTTTCATTTTTGTCCCAATAATTTTTGGCTACTATTGTCTATTGATATGTAAACCACTTTGTTAAATCAGAAATTAGTGATTAATAAAAACATCTAGTTAACATCATACATTTTTGGACAAGAAATATGTAGAACAATGCTATACCTGGATCATCCTGGGCTCCTCCACATCTTCCTGGGTGGAAGGCCCAGATTGTACATTGGAAGCCCCATTTGAGGTGTAAGGAAGAGTAGAAGGAAGTGTTGGTAGTGATGGCCTGGGTTCACTCTGGTCTGACAAAAACACAGTCTGTCATAGTACCAGAGCCTGGGGACATATATATCATCTGCTGCTGCTCCTGATCTCAAGGTATCCTGGACCTTTTTGCGCTCCCTATTATATGTGCTCCTCAGGCCACCAATTTTGCACTTCAAATAGGTTGATGTCTGCCATGCGATTCACCAGCTTCACCAATTCCAACAGTTGATCCAGCACTGCCTTCCTCTTTAGTTTGTTGTTATAAAATTGGTGTTTCACTTGCCACAGATAGGGCAGCTCCCTGTGCTTATCAATAAAGTTGGGGAGGAAGTCATGATCATTAAATGTATCCATTTTCTCTGCAAGACACAACACAAGACAAACCCTAATATCAGGCTAAACTCTCCTAAGTTTGTCCCAATATAGGTCTCAATCTATAAAAGCAGTATAGGCCACTAACCACTGATGCCACAAGTTAAAATTGTACCTTTGTTTGCACGATCGGCGCTTATGCTACTCCGTCCTCCACTCACAGATCGTAATATTACGCACGTGTGTTATGCTTTATATACACTTCACATGCGTGAAACTCTGACCCCGACCTTCCTTCTAGTGTATTCCCCACCCATTCTCTTTCAGCGCAGTGGGAGAGCACATGGCAGAGAAACAACAGGTGCATGAGAATAGCAGCAATGAGGAGGACGAGGAAAGCCCAGAGCCAGAAAGGAGGAGATTTAAGACCTCAAATATGTCCTTTGTAGAGATGGTGGAGATGGTGGACATCTTGAAGAGGGCAAACTATGATGGGAAGTATGGAATGCACAGAAAGCCAAATGTGAGAAAGGCCAAGATCATGATTAAAGTTTTGAGAATTCTGCAGAAGAATTTTGGGGTACGACGATCCAAGGAGCAATTGAGGAAACGCTGGTCAGACCTCAAATTAAGGGAGCAGGATCAGTACAGAAGTATCAAGAGAATGCTGCAAAAAAGTAAAAATTTGGTCATTTTTTCCTATTATTATTATTACTTTTGTGCTGGTACATATGCTTTTCTTTACTGTTGTACCAGTTTAAAATGGCAAGTTTCAGGTTTGTGGGCACAGTAATCGTTTGTATTAAACATCATTTGTTCGACCACTAATACAATGTTTTTGGCAGATGCAGGTTAACTACATTTTGTCATGCCTATTTGTATTAAAAGAAGTTTAGTACATTGTTTTCTAGATGGACTTGTAACTAGAATGAAATGCAAACTTCATTTGGTGTAAGGAGAGGACACTCAGCAGCTGTTTACACATCTGGACGCAGGGGCACTGGTGTGGGACACCAGAACACCCTTTCAACATTTACTATCTGCCATCATGGCATATCAATGTGAGGGTTTTGTGGGTGCAACCCCTTCCTCACAACTAAAGTCGATGAGAGGAAGGGGTTACACTCCTGAAACACGCCCATTAATCCCCCATGATGGGAGCTAGCACATGTTGACATTAGGCATGAGATCAGGAGGAAATTCCACATTTTGACTCCCAATTTGTGTGCATCTTCAAAATTTGGCTTTTACAGGGGTGACATCACCCCATCTGATGAAAGCAAGATAAACACAGTTTTGACATACTAATGTCACATATTGCCTTCAATTTATAAAAGTTGAACTTTGTAAGTTCCTGAGTTGTGTATATTTTATGGTTTTAAACATGTCTGTTTAAGCCAAAAAAGACTATATACTGTCACACATAAATGTTATACACCAAATATGTTGGATTGCTAAAAAACCCTTTTCTAACACACATGTGAATGTGCATGGAGTAAGTGTGACTTCTTCTTTCAATGCTCACTACCGGTTTTTGGAGTAAGTTCTTGTAGTTACAGTGACAATAGGGGTTAATTACTAAAGGCAAATCCACTTTGCACTAGAAGTGCACTTTCAGTGTTGTTTTTTTTTTTATTGTGTGGAGGTGTCAGGGCTGTGCTCAGCCCTTCCTTCTTGGAGCTGGCCGCTCAGCTATGGGCTAATTGCCAGCTCCCATCTCTCTCCACAGTTACCCAGCTGTTGTTGATCCTGCTCGTCAGTCCTGCCTACTTAAGCCGTCAAGTCCAGAGGGGCTCTGCCTTTGCCTTGGTCACATCACAAGAAACCTTGTGATCTCCTACGTTCCTGTTTAAAGAATGGCTTTGCTGACATCCCTTCAGGCTACAGATCTTGCTTGCTGTTCTGCTACTTTGATCCCTGACTCCTGGCTTGGCTGACGATCCATTCCGCTTACTGAACTTTGGCTATGCTTTGACTATTTTTTTTATTTTTACTTTTATTATTAAACAAGTGTGATTTAAATGTACTTCTGTCTTGGTCTGTTTTCATGGTTTCTGACAGGAGGTCTCTGTATTTCATGGACGAAGAACCGTTGGATGTGTCTAGGGAAGGGGTTAGAGCAACATTGAAGTCCCCCTCCCCTCAATGAGGGTGCCTGATTGAAAGGCTATAAGTTGTAGTAGGGTTTTGCGGAAAAAGGAGATTTGTTGTGTGTTTGGGGCATAAAGCTTCACTGTCGTGATAGGCCTATGATGCAGTGTTCCCTTGAGAAACAGGAACCTGCCCTGAGCATCTCCTCGGACTTCTGATATCTGGATGGGGCAATGTTTGGATATTAGGATAGATACACCTTTGGATTTAGCAACCTCATTAAAGGCATGGTAAACTGTCAGGAAGTTTTGTGAAGCTTGGGGATGTTGTCTGTTCTAAAGTAGATTTCCTGTATAAGGGCTATGTGTACCTTGGTTTTCTGGAGAGTATGGAGCAGTTGTGTTCTCTTTTCAGGGGTATTCAGTCCCTGGGTATTTATTGATCATAGCTTGAATTGTATGGGGTGTCGTGTTGGTTGGTGGTGCATTGTGGGTGTGCCAATGTTGTCCAACATGAATGAATGAATGAATAACTTGTATAGCGCTGCACATGCAAACTAAATCCCCTCAGGGTGCTTTGCCCCCAGTTTCCATCTGGGTTTTCAAAAGAGATGGGTTTTGAGCTTCTTCCTGAAGGCCAGATGCTTTTCTGGATGTTTTTTTGGATGTCCTCGGGTAGAGCGTTCCATAACTGTGGTCCTTGGGCTGCAAACCTTCATTTGCCTTTTAATTCATAAGGGGTCTTGGGGATGTGGAGGAGGTTCTGGTTACTTGACCGGAGATGGTGACCTGGGGTGTAGTGCTTTATTTTGTCACAGAGGTATTGCTGGGCTTTTCCTTATGTACATTTGTGAGTGAGGTAGGGTCCAAAATGTAACTCGGTTCTTTATGGATAGCCAATGGATTCCCAGGGTTTTTTCCAGTTACCAGTCTGGCTGCTGTGTTCTGGACAATTTTTAGATATGAAATTTGGTATTTTGGAAGTCCTAGGTAGAGGGAATTTGCGTAGTCGAGTCAGGAATTGATGATTATTCCAACTACTGCTGCTGTAACTCCTTCCGGGATGAAGGGGATGAGTCTACGCAATAGGCGAAGAAGGTAGTGGGATCCACTGACTACTGATCCTATTTGTGCATCCATCATCATGTTTGAGTCAAAGATGACGCCGCGGCTTTTGGCTTTAGTGCTGGGGGTGATGGGTTGTCCAAGGATGGTGAGTCGTGTGGACATCATGTTAGGGTTTTTGTTTCAGTTTGCGAGTGTTTTGAATCCATTGAGTTTAAGCTAGCTCTCCGTCATCCAATCGTCAATCAATGAGAGACAGTTCTCCAGTGCCTGGTATTGACCTTTTTTGTTGTTGATGCGTAAATAGAGTTGGATGTCATTTGCATAGGAGTGATAAAGTAGGTTCTGGTTGCTGATGATCTTGAGGAGTGGGCAGAGATAGATGTTAAAGAGCACAGGCAACAGGGGTGATCCTTGAGGGACTCCGCATGTAATTTTTTTGTACTTCCAAAGTAGGGATGAGCCGAACACCCCACCAGAACTTTCGAACGGACCCTACATTCGTTACGAACGTTAGAACCCCATTGAAGTCTATGGGACTCGAACGTTCGAAATGGAAAGTGCTAGTTTTAACGGCTAATATGCAAGATATTGTCCTAAAAAGGGTTTGGGGACCTGACTCCTGCCTCAGGGGACATGTGTCAATGCAAAATAAAGTTTTAAAAACGGCCGTTTTGGCGGGAGCACTGATTTTAATGACGATTAAAGTGAAAAAAAAAAGTGAAATATTCCTTTAAATATGGTGCCTGGGGGGTGTCTGTAGTATGCCTGTGAAGTGCCACGTGTTTCCCGTGTTTAGAACAGTCCCTGCACAAAATGACATTAAACGGAAATAACACCATTTAAAACTGCTTGCGGTTTTAATGTTATATCTGGTTCCTGCAATATGGTTGAAAATCATTGAGAAAAATGGCATGGGTAGCCCTCCCTGCCCATTACCAGCCTATTTGGGTCTTGTACGCATATTAAGGGGAACCCCGTACCCATATTAAAAAAAGGAAATGCGTGTGGCCCCCAGGCCCTATATACTCAGAACAGCAGTATACAGGCAGTGCAAACAAGACAGGGACTGTGTAGGTTTGTTGTGTTAAGTTGAATCTGTTTGTAATTTTCAACTGGTACATTTTTAAAGTGTAGCTCCAGTCAAAAAAACTATTTTTAAGCTTTTTGGAAAACATAGGGAAGGGTTATCACCCCTGTATAATTTGTTTTGTCGTCCATCTTTTTTCATCTCACTTTCTGCTGTCTCCTTGCGTTTGCAAGTAGGAGATGTTTGTAAGTTGGATGTTTGAAAGTAGGGGCTATATGCTCTGCAGAAATGGCGGAACAAGGTGTTGGTTTTGCCACAACATTGTAAGCCCTCAAAGTGACTCTTGGTGGGTGCTGGAGCGCCCTGCTGTGAACGATTATATCAAGAATTGTAATTACATGCCATTGTTGAACAGTGGTAGAAAAATTGACCTTTGGTGGTTGTGGTGCTGGTGCTACAACACTATAAGTCCTCACCGTTACTCTGGGTTGGCACAGGAAGGGGCCCTCCTGTGAAATATTATATCAAGAATTGTAATTACATGTCCCTGTTAAACAGGGGCAGAAAAATTGGGCCTTAGGCACTGGTGCCATCACACTGCAACCTCTGCCATATACTCTAGTTTTATTGCAGGAATTAGCCCTGCTGCAAAGCATTGCATCAAAAATTGTACTTAAACGCCCCTGTTAAACAGGGGCAGAAAAATTGGGCCTTAGGCACTGGTGCCATCACACTGCAACCTCTGCCATATACTCTAGTTTTATTGCAGGAATTAGCCCTGCTGCAAAGCATTGCATCAAAAATTGTACTTAAACGCCCCTGTTAAACAGGGGCATAAAAATTGGGCCTTAGGCACTGGTGCTGGTGCCATCACACTGCAACCTCTGCCATATACTCTAGTTTTATTGCAGAAATTAGCCCTGCTGCAAAGCATTGCATAAAAAATTGTACTTAAACGCCCCTGTTAAACAGGGGCAGAAAAATTGGGCTGCTGGCATCACCCAGAACCAAAAATGTTCTTCCAACATATCAGCGGAGGAGGAAGAGGATAGACAATCAACATAACAGGACAGTCACTCAGCATCAGCATAGGCAGTCTTGAAGGGATGTGATATTTCAAAAAAAATTATTCGGTTACATCAGCTTCAGGTGCTTGGTAGCTGTGGGTGATCCAAGACTGATTCATCTTGATGAAGGTCAGTCGATCAACTGATTCGGTGGACAGGCACACCCTGTGATCGGTAACAAAGCCACCAGCAGCACTGAAGGTGCGTTCCGAAAGAACGCTGGATGCAGGACAGGCCAGTAGGTCAATTGCATACTGTGCAAGCTCTGGCCAGTGATCCATCCTCAAGACCCAGTAAGCCAGAGGATTTTCGGTGGGAAAGGTGTCCAAGTCTGACCTTGCCCCTAGGTATTCCTGCACCATGTAAATTAGATGCTGGCGATGGGTGCTGGAACCAATCATACCTTGGGGCTGCGGACTAAAAAATTGTCTGAAAGCATCAGTCAGACGGCCACCTTCTCCACCGCTCCTTCTGACTGATGCCTCAGCAACACGTTGTCCAGGACCAGGAGTTTGTGACCTCCCAGTCTCTGGGAACGCGTTGCACAGAGCTTTCTGCAAGGCCTCCCGGAGATGTCTCATCCTCTGCTCCCTCTGCGATGGCAAGATAAGGTCGGCAACCTTACCCTTGTACCGTGGATCAAGGAGAGTGGCCAGCCAGTAATGGTCCCTCTCCTTGATCCGAAGAATACGAGGATTCTTCCGCAGGCTTTGCAGGATCAGGGAGGCCATGCAGCGTAGGTTAGCTGAGGCATTCGGTCCGGAGTCCTCTGGGTCACTAAGGACAACATGATCCGCAGCTACCTCCTCCCAGCCACGTACAAGTCCACGTGTTTCTTGGGACTGTAAATCATCCCTATAAGACTGCTGCTGCTGATGCTGAGTGCCAGCCTCCACCTCCATGCTGACACAATCATCCTCCTCCTCCTCTTCCCCCTCCTCACCCTCTTCCTGTGTGATGGGTGGCACAGCAGGAACACTGTCTGGATAAAGGGGGCCTTGAGAGGCAAGGAAGTCCTCCTCTTCCTGCCTCTGTTCTGCCTCAAGTGCCCTGTCCATTATTCCACGCAGCGTATGCTCCAAGAGGTGGACAAGAGGTACAGTGTCACTGATGCATGCACTGTCACTGCTCACCATCCTTGTGGCTTCCTCAAACGGTGACAGGACAGTGCATGCATCCCTGATCATGCCCCACTGGCGTGGTGAGAAAAAACCAAGCTCCCCTGACCCTGTCCTGGTGCCGTAGTCGCACAGGTACTCATTGATGGCCCTCTGCTGCGTGTGCAGCCGCTGCAGCATGGCCAATGTTGAGTTCCATCTGGTGGGCATGTCACATATAAGGCGGTTCTTGGGCAGGTTCAACTCCTTTTGGAGCTCAGCCAGCCGAGCACAGGCATTAAATGATCGGCGGAAATGCACACAGACTTTCCTGGCCTGCTTCAGGACATCATGTAAGCCGGGGTACCTGCCCGAGAACCGCTGCACCACCAGGTTAAGGACGTGAGCTACACAGGGCACATGGGTCAGTTGTCCCTGTCGGAGGGCGGAGAGGAGGTTGGTGCCATTGTCGCAAACCACCATTCCTGGCTTAAGCTGGCGTGGCGTCAACCACCTCTCGGCCTGCCCCTGCAGAGCTGACAAAACATCCGCCCCAGTGTGGCTCCTGTCCCCCAAACAAACCAGCGCAAGCACGGCATGGCATCGTTTTGCCTGCGTACTTGCGTAGCCCCTGCAACGCCTACGGAGCACCGCTGGTTCTGAGGACAGAGCACTGGAAGAGGCCATGGAGGAAGAAGAAGAGGAGGGGGTGGAGGAGAGAGGTGTGTCACAACCAATAGTAGCATTTTGGAGGCGTGGTGGCGGAACAACCTCCAACACTACTGCACCTTGTCCTGCATCCTTCCCAGCAGCCAGAAGAGTGACCTAATGGGCCGTGAAAGACAGGTAACGTCCCTGTCCATGCCTGCTGGACCATGAGTCAGCGGTAATATGCACCTTACCGCTGACCGCCCTGTCCAGCGAGGCAAGGACATTGCCTTGCACATGCCGGTAGAGAGCCGGAATCGCCTTCCGTGAGAAAAAGTGGCGTTTGGGGACCTGCCACTGAGGAACCGCACATTGTACAAACTCACGGAAGGGGGCCGAGTCTACCAACTGAAAAGGCAGCAGTTGAAGTGCTAGCAATTTAGCCAAGCTAGCATTCAACCGCTGGGCATGTGGATGGCTGGGAGTAAACTTCTTCCGCCGGTCCAGCAGCTGGGGCAGGGACATTTGCCTGCTATAATCGGATGTGGATGTACCACTAGCAGAGTTCCCGGAAGCACTTGGCTGTGACACACCTAATTCTACACCTTCATTCCTCTCAGAGCAGGTTTCAGAGAGGACTGAAGGTCTAGTGGGGTTGGAGATGCCAGCTGATGAGGGGCAAGGAGAGGTCCGCTTTGTTCTTTGGTGTGGGTCTTTGAGGTACGCTTGCCAACGAGCTGCATGGCAGGTCAACATATGTCTGGTCAATTATGTGGTGCCCAAGCGGCTGATGTTTTGGCCACGTGAGATACGCTTGAGACATATGTTGCAAATAGCAGCGGTGCGATCTGATGCACTCGTCTCAAAAAAGGCCCACACCAAAGAACTTTTAGAATAACGCGCAGAGGAAGCGCTCTGCGCAGGCGGAGCTCTGCGGTGTGATTCAGTCGGTGTGCTGCCCCTAAGCTGGCCCCCGGAGGGCATCCTGCCTCGTTGGACATGTGCCTCCTCCTCCTCCTCCTCCTCCCTCCTTCCAGGCACCCACGTGGAGTCAGTGCCCTCATCATCCCCTCCCTCTTCATCGCTGTAGCAAACCTGGCAGTATGCTGCAGCTTGTGGAACATCACTGCCAGATTGCTGTCCTTCTTGAGCATCCCCTCTCTCTGCGCTCACGCTACTGCCTTCCTCTAGCTGAGTGTCATCATCAGAGCCCACCAAACACTGGGCATCCTCCTGGAGCATGTACCCAACACTGTGCTCAAAGAGTTCAGGAGACTCCTCAGGAGGACGTGGTGGGTCTAGGGAAGGAGTCACTGATGATGACATTGAGAGGAGGGAAGACGATGTGTTGGCAGCTGCTTTGCTACTACCCTGAGACTGGGTGAGAGAGGATGAGGAGGATGAAGAGGGCTTGGTCATCCACTCTACCAAGTCGTTGGCATGTTGTGGTTCAACATGTCCAGCTGCAGAAAAGAAGGACAAGCATGTCCCATGGCCACGTGCTGATGACAATGCACCGCGTCCACGACCAGCACTGTTGTCTCTAGACACAGAGCCTGCTTGCCCTCTTTTATCGGCTCGCGCCTGTCTGCCTCTCCTTGCTGGCCTTCCAGACATGGTAATGGCCTGAAGGGAGTTGGGTAAAACAGTAGTTGGGTAGTTTATATTGTGCTGGAGGCACACAACACCCACTAACTCCTGCAGATGCCTTTTTTATAGAACAGCAGAGATAAACGGGTATATACAGATGTATACTGTGCTGTGCTGGAAGCACACACAACTTCCAATAACTCCTGCAGATGGCAATTGGGCCCAAATAGAGAACAGCTATGTAGGTGGATTATAGCGGTATGTACTGGGTACAGAGCACGCAGACAGCACGCACTATCTCCTGACACTACTGACTGCAAGCTCTATTATTAAAGCTAGATCACTAGCTATATAGGTGAGGTGAATATCACGGTGTATACTGCGGTCAGGGCACGCAGACAATAACCAGAAAACAGCAGAGTTAAAGGGGTATATACAGATGTATACTGTGCTGTGCTGGAAGCACACACAACTTCCAATAACTCCTGCAGATGACAATTGGGCCCAAATAGAGAACAGCTATGTAGGTGGATTATAGCGGTATGTACTGGGTACAGAGCACGCAGACAGCACGCACTATCTCCTGACACTACTGACTGCAAGCTCTATTATTAAAGCTAGATCACTAGCTATATAGGTGAGGTGAATATCACGGTGTATACTGCGGTCAGGGCACAGACAATAACCACTACACAAGAGCAAGATAGGAAATCAGCCAAAAACGATTGGTGTGTAACTGTGTTGAAGGTACACAGAACACCCACTGCTTCAGATGCCAACACACTACACGAGGCCGCCTCAAAGGCGGCCTTATATAGTGTGGGGCGTGCACTACACAGCCTGAGCTATGATTGGCCACAGGCAGGATGCCTGTGGCCAATCACGGCTCTCCTCGCTGCTGGCGCTGCGATTGGCCAAGCATGCGGGGTCACAGTGCATGCTTGGCCAATCATGAGCCAGCAATGCACTGCGCCATCGCAGTGCATTGTGGTCCGCGCGCGCCATACGAATTTTGACGCGAACGGACCAAGAGTTCGGATTTCGCCGAACGCCCGAACAGCCAATGTTCGAGTCGAACGTACGTTCGACTCGAACACGAAGCTCATCCCTATGCCAAAGTAAAAGCTCCTAGTTTTACTTTCTGAGATTGGTTCTCTAGGAAGGATGCGAACCAGGGTAAGTCTGAGTCTGCAACTCCAGCTACTTCCTTGAGATGAGTGAGCAGGGTTTTGTGGTCTACTGTGTTGAACACTGCACTGAGGTCCAGCAGCACCAGGAGACATGATTCTCCTTCATCTGCTGCTTCGAGAGTGTCATCCCAGATTTTGAAGAGTGCAGTTTCTGTCCCGTGGCCAGGGCGGAAACCAGATTTTAGTGAGTCCAAGAGTTTATGGGTGTCCAGATGGAGTTGTAGCTGTTATACTACTGCTTTCTCAATCATTTTGGAGATAGTGTTGAGGCTTGTGACAGGTCTGCGGTCATTTGGGTCTTTGGGGATAGGCTTCTTTAGGAGGGGTTTGATTGTGCCTTGCTTGAGGGAGGTTGGGTCTCTGGAGTAAGCATACTGAAAGTCTGTGACCGTTCTGCTTGGCGCTCCCATAGACGTCTGTCCAGCTGGATGGCTCGTTGGATAAGAGCCTCCAGAGTTGTAGGGATACCACTTCTAGCCAGTTCGTCCTTGAGGGGTTCAGAAAGTCCTAAACGGAACTGGTGTTTTAAAGCAGCCTCATTCCAGCCTGTATACATGGACCATCGATGGAAGTCTATGGTGTAGTCCTCCACAGGCCACTGTCCCTGCCGGAGAGAATTTAAAGCAGCCTCAGTGGTGGCGGCAAGCTGGGAGTCCTCGTAGAGCTGTGACATGGCTGCCAAGAAGGTGTCCACTGTGCGGGTAGCTGGGTCTTTACATTACCATAAACTATGGGCCCAAGCCTGGGGGTCACCTGAGAGCAAAGAAATAAGGAATCTGACTTTAATAGTCTCAGTGGGAAAAGTCTGGGGCTGCAAAGCCAGATACAGCAGACAGGCATTCCGAAAAGATCTGCACTTTAATCGATCTCCAGTGAATCACTCTGGAGTAGGTACTCATGGCTCCGGAGGTGGGATCATCACCGAAGAAGTAGTTTACTCCATAAGTAGCTTTAACCTACCCTCTAAAGGCAGGTATCTTCCCTGTAGTTCTTGGACTATTTGAGTGAGGGTGGAAGCTTATTGGCACAAAGTCTCTACAGGGGACACACCTCTGCCGGCCTCGGTCATGGCTGGATTATACTATCAAGTCTCTGGTGGGAGGCCGGGTTGCTGAGAGGGCGCCCCTTGCGGCTGAGTGCAGCATACCCCTTGGAGTGGGACAGGGAATATGGTCCCCAAATTGCACAGGTTGCCAGGCAGGGTTGCTGGGTCACTGGGCTGCTGGGCAGCGCAGGTAAGCAGGTTGGGCAACCATGCGTGGACGGGTTCTAGTGGAGCAAACAGGAAAGGGTCAAGCCAGGCCAGGGGTCATGCACAGCAGATCCAATCTGATATGAGGTACAGCAGGATGAATCAGGAGCAGAGTTGTAAGCCAGGCCAATGATCAACACTGTGCGGACAAGCTGAGGTACAGGTGGTGCAGGCGTGTGCATAGTTTGATCTAACAAAAAATTAGGTCTCATGTGTTCTCCTTCAAGCAGGGTGCTTTAGCCAGGAATATTGTACCCTCTATGAGAACCTGATACTTCTCAATCCATCACTTTCTCCATCACTTTCTCTGCATATTTAAAACTCCTTTTGTTTAACACCACCAAATATGTTTAAAAACTCAACTTAAAGTGTGCATTTCTCCTCGGACACTGCAGTGTATACACATAATGCCCTGTAATAGAATTGTTTCACAGAAAATTGAGGCTCGTTCACTTCCTGTCCTTGTAGCAAGATGTCATAGGTGTGACTTTGTCAAGGGATAGGCTGCCAGTGTGTCAAGTTAATACAATCAATGTTTATTATTTTTATGGAAACTATAGTGTACATTCCAATTCTCCAATAAATGAGGTCCATCTTTTTTTTCTATGGTACACTGCGAGGGAACAAAAGAAGAATTTTCTAAACACCCATCAATAATAAAGAGGTAAAGTCATTTACAACATGATTTTACTCCTCAGCAGTGGCAATAGCAATACAAACTACATATTGTTCCTTCCGATGTATTAACCACTGGAATACTCTCAAAAATGTATACTGTACATTGTTGGTGTTGGACTCCGTATAGACTCTATAAACTCTTCCTCAACAATTTCCCTCCTTGTTGGGGTGTACACAAATTGGTAAATTAATGTGTATCCTCTGAAGTTTCAAAAATATTAGAAGTTTTGGGGTCTCCGGGATAAAATTAATATTTTATCTGACAGGTATTTTAAAGCCACACTCTTCTCAATTGGCTTTATTGGGTATAGGGATTTGTTTCTAATCTTGTGATAACAGAACTATTGCAGTCCATTTCTTATTTACAGCTAGGCGGACAGTCACAAATAAATGCAAACATATTAAGGCTCCAAACCTTTCTGAAGTAATTCTTTGGCTCCATCTGCAATGCCACTCTGAAAAAATATTGGTCCATAAGGAAAATGCCTTTTTTTGTTTGTTTGTTTTTTTTGTTTCAAAGTTTTTATTTAGTTTATTTAGTTTTTTTTTAAGATTTTTTAATGTACAAGAATAAAAACAAAAAACAACGATCAGTTGTTCTATACAGTCATAGAGAAATTATGGATTCAATTCATAAACAAGAAAATAATCACGTTTAGTAATAGCGCCTCATCTGGGCCTGGGGAAGATCCATTTTTGAGTGATTGTATGACCTCTAGGATTTCCTCCCATGAGAAGGGTTGTTCAAGGAGTTCCATATGGTTGCAGGAAGTTTTAGGAAGGAGTACGCTTTGAAGAAATTCATCTAATTCTAAGGGGTGGGACTGTTCCCTATAGAGTTTATCGTAGAACTTTTTGAATGTTTCCATGATCCTAATGGGATTTTGGGTCAGGTCACCTGATACAGAGCATATCTTGGGGAATGCTAGAATACGTGGCTTTTTGGCTAATCTTTGTCACTAGTCTGGAGCCTATTCTGTCCTTTTGCGAAGAGAATTTTGCTCCAGACCATCAAAGGTGCTTTTTGGCTGCAGTGGTCAAGGCTAAGTTAAGGTGCATTTGGGGGGTTTCTAGCATTGGATCTTTGTTTGTGTAATTTGCTTATGGAGGGAAACTCCCCCATCAGTTTCTTAATTTCAGTTTCACATTCATGTTTTAATTGGAGGAAAGCTGTATTTGTTTTCCCCTGATTACTCTTTTATGCACCGCCCATAATGTGCCTGGTGAAACTGTATTGTTATCATTATCTGTGAAATATTCTTTCAGGGCTTTTTCTAATAATGTACAGTGTATCAGATTGCTGAGGATTGCTTTGTTTAGGTGCCATATGGACATTCCCCTGACCCCTAGTGGTCGCTGTATTAGTACGGATGCCATGGAATGATCCGCAGGGTTGTGTCACAGATCGTGGAAGAGAGAGCTAGAGAGGAGATTGCAGATTGAAGGAAGATGTGATCTATCCTGGAGTATGTACGATGTGGGGCTGAATAGTGTGTGTAGTCCCTGACATGCGGGCTCAGTTTCCTCCAAATATCTATTAAGCCATATAAGTTAAGCAGCTATGCTATTTTTAAGCTCTGATTGGGAGGTCGCTCCAGTTTCTGGGTTCCTCTGGGTGATTTGTCCAGAGAGGGGTTGAATGGAATGTTCGAGTCTCCTCCCGTCACCACTGTGCCTCTGCAGTGTGGCTGTAGGATTCTCATCAGAATTTCAATAAAATGTCCTTGACCCTAGGGGTGTAGTACGAGATGAAAGGATACATCCCACCATGTATTGTTCCTTCCACTAGGAGAAACTGTCCATTCCAGTCTTTTATAACATTAGAGGGGTCAAAGTATGAGTGTTTGGAGAAGCAAATTGCTTTGTTTTCAGCATGAGCTAAAAAGAATTTAGGGTAGCTTTTGGGGGATAAATGAAGGATTGTAAGAGGTCGGGAAATGGGTTTCTTGTAATAGAATCACATCCGTTTTTAAAGAATAGTTGGAATAGCTTCCTTCTTTTCAATTAATCCCCTGAACCTGTGGGTAATTACTTGCAGCTTCACCTTGCCATTCGTGGGATTAGCCATGGATCAGAGGGGAGTAGCTCATAAGAAAGAAAAAGCTCACCTTATACAAAAACCTTGTAGTGGTAAAAACTGTTTGGTTCCTTTGGGACCTTGTGCCTGGGGGCCGTAGATTGGTACATTCCTGGCAGTTTCAAGGGCCAAAGAGCACTGGGAAAATAGGAAGGTGGAAAGACAAAAGGGAAAGGAAAGCGTAAGGGTTGAAGAAAAAGAAGTCATTAGTAAATATACATAACCCAAAATTCCCACACCCACTCAGGAAGGGGCTAGCCACTTTTTTGCCCAAACCAGAAGAAAGGTGATATCCCCATACTCAGGAAGTATCAGTCTGACCCTGAGGGGGTAACATGGATCCCTCTATGCCAGGTGGAGGCGCATTGCACATGCAACAGCTACCCAGTCTAAAACATTTTCAACAACAAAAAAAATAGTACTATATATGAACAGAAACCTATGAACAGAAACCTGTCCCCAGCTGTGAGTTAAAGGCATGGTCCGTGTGGTAAATTCCCTAATCTCTGCAAACCCTGTGCCCTGCCCCCAAAGTAGTGGTAGCTTTTCATAGGCTGTAGAGACCATGGATTACCACACTTACCACCCTTGGAACTTAAGTTAGAGCAAGATTTCTGGATTGCATATAGCTTAGTGACCTGTATGTGCTAACGCTGCAGGGAAACCTAAGTATGATTGTAGAGAGTAGGTGGCCCAGCTCAGATTGTTATAATAGTTGTAAGAACGTACAGTAGACACAAGCTCAGGCCTGACTTACTCTCCCAAGAGATTACTCCGGGGTCTTAGTATGCTACCTGTGCCTAAGCTGTGGAGCGCCCTATCAATAAGGTGTAAAGAAAAAGTTACTCTCTAAAGTTCAGCTCCTGAAGGTGTGAAGCCAGACATCTTTGTCCACATCCTTGTGTTCTTCCTCAGGTGGGATGTGCTTCCCTCGACTTCTTCGACTGCTGTTGCCAGACTGGGGTGGTGAGTGGACTTAGTGGAGAAGGCCTTTTCGCAGAAGAGGAGGCTCTAAAGGCAGATGTGATCAGGTTGTGTTCTGTAATCAGCCCCAGGTGCAAAAGTAGATGTTCCCCCTCTGAGAATGATGAGAAGCCAAAGGGCTTGTTCTTATGAGAGAAATTCAGCCTAAAGGGGAAGGACCAGTGATAGGAGATTTCTTTTTGCATCAGCAATTGAAGCAGTGGAGCGCTATTTTTGGACTGTATAGGGGGATAGATCCACAAAAATTTGGACTTGATGTCCTTGGATAGTGAGCTTGTCAGTGTTGCGGGATCTTTTGATTACTTCTTCTTTTACCACGTAAAAATGGGGTTTTACAATAATGTACCGTGGTAGGCCATCCATGCATAGTGGTTGCAGGGCTCTGTGGGCTCTCTCAAGCTCCAGGCGATGTTCTGGTATGGTGGGAAATAAACATTTTATCAGTGTACAGACTGCTGCATATACCTCCTTGACTGATTTAAAACGATAGAGTCTTGACCTGTTTTCCAGTTGGTCAATTTTGGACATTGCAGTCTCTAAGTGGCCCTGAAGATCCTGGATTCTGTCTGAATTTTGATTAATCTTGGCAAACGATAGGTCTGTTTTCTTTTCTATTGTATCTATTCTTGCTCCAATTTGTTGGAGGTCAGCATGTATAGAGTTGGTGATCAGTGCTGCTGTTTGGGCCAGGCCCTTTGTTAGTATGCTGGCAAAGGCCTCCATCATGGAGGGAAAATCAGAGGGGGTGGGGGATAGCTGGGCGCCCACATGCCTGGGGTGCCTGGGGTAGATAGAACAGTGCTCAGTGGTGACAGATTAACGCTTCCCATCATTTTCCCAATCAGAGATTCAGTGGATGCTGGGGAGTGAGTGGGGTGCTGCCAGGTACTCACTGTGTTGTGCTCCTGTGGGAGCATTGGGAGAGTTGTCAAGTCCTATGCAGCGTGCTGGTCAGCTATCGATTCTTCTGCCTCCCTGGCTAGGCCTCATGTAGTTGCAGCCACCATCTTGATTCGGCCAGGCTATGGGAGATCCGAGTTCAGCTGACTCGATAGCTCCCTTGTGTGGATCCCAAGGTCATCAGGCAATTCCTGAGACAGCCCCCTCTCTTCCAGGGGCTGTGTGGGCCCGGGACAGCGTTTCTGTATGCCGTGGCTGGGATTAGAGAGCCGCTGCAGTGTGGAGCTCCAGGGCTATGGACGCATCTGTGTCCGCTATTCTAATAGTTTTACATAATGCAGCAACATACACACTTAGAAAACCCAGTGTTAGAGGTGATTTATTCTTCCTCAGCAAATATACTTTTTGCACACTGGTACTGACTAGTATTCCAGTTTTTCTCTTCTCTTTCAATTTCTCTCCATTAGTCAGCTAATGTGACCCCAGTGCTGAGGGAGAGGGGCACAGGAGGGTCAAACAAGGATGCAGTATATGTGACCGACCTCCTCCTTATCAACTGATGACGTCGTTGGTTGTTAGGATGCCAGTATCTAGAAAGTCATAATGAAGCATGGTGCATAATGAAAACCTGTGGCTTTGTGTAACCAAAATGCAGGCTTAATCCCCCTGCTGGCTTGTAACCATTTTTTTTAGACATTTTTAGGCATTTTGCAAAAGCACCCCTGAAGAAATCTCAAAGCACCCCTGAAAAAGGCTGCTATAGAGACAATGAATAACTGAGTAAACCTAGCCCCAGATAAACCTGAAGGTTGGCTAACACTGCCCGCCGTGATGGGTGAAGGCTGGAATTTGTCTGTTTCAGCAATTCCTGCGGTGAGGACAGGTAAGGGAAGTTAATCCTATATATATTTATATGATGGATTTCTTCATTTTGAGTAGTTGTATGTCTTACCTGGTTACCACCACTAGAGGGAGTAAGAGCAGCCTGATGCATACTTACATGCCTTTCAGTACACACGCTCAGTGAAGCCTGGTTCTCCAGAGGTCTCACGTCTCCACTGCAGTCCCTGCCGCAACAAGGTAATACGGGGTCCCTCGTAGTCTGGGGGTCCCACACAGCTCTGATGAGACTCCTTTTCCCCCCCTGGATTCCGGCGGTCCTCGTGCACGCGCGCGGGCACGTGCGCACGCTCCCGGGCTAATGGAGGAGGGGAAGTGTGGTTGTGAGCCGTGCACGTTGGTGTGCACGGCGCTGTACTGCGCAGGCACCAGGCAGCGGTTTTAAAAGCCCAGAGTGTCAGGGGACTGTAAGTGAGAGACACAGGAGCTGTGGGCAGTAAGCATCCCAGGGGATTGGATCCAGGCAAACCTTAGACACCTACTCAGCATCAGGTTGTGCAGTATTAAGCATATATATGTTATTGTGAGACTTTTAGCACAACAGTGATTGCACTTTGTACTAGTACCTCTGCTTTGTAGCTTAGGACTATGTCTCCTCGTAAGAGGGTCTCAGGGGGAGGTAACAAGGGCACTGGTAAATCACCACCTAGGTCCAGGGAATCTAAAAATGCCTGTAAGTTACCACCCCCCCTGCAAGACTGGAGCCAGCCTCACAGGACGAGTCAGTGCCCCTGTCAGGTTTTGCAGCCTCTCCTAATGTCCCAGCCCCGGTATATGTCACTGAGGACTCCCTTAGGGCTACATTGGAGGGTTTTTGAAGGGAGAATCATGAATTTCATTTCTGCTTCCCTGAAAGATAGCAGGAAAAGTGGTAGATCCCCTCCCTCTGCTGAGATTCCTCTCTCAGATGATTCTTCTGACAATGAGGAGAGATCCCTATCTTGTGACAGGGATCTTGAGGAGTCGGAGGAATCAGAGGAAGAGGAGAGAGTCCCCTCCTCCCAGGCGCTCAGAAAACCGGTGCAGTATTGTACTGAATTGGTGCGCACCACATTCAGAATGCCTGCTGCTGAAGTCGCTACGTCCTCTGTTTCTTCCCTAGGAGTCAGGAAAATCCCACAGACTGCTTTTTCCTTCCCAATTCATCCCTTAATGGATAAATTGATGTCTGATGATTGGGGACATCCCGATAAACTGTTTACTCCTCCTAAAAGGTTTTCTATGCATTATCCTCTGGAGGAAAGTTTCACCAAGAAATGGGGGGTCCCATCTGTCGATGCGGCTGTTTCTTGTGTGAATAAAAACCTGACCTGTCCGTTGGATAATGCTCAGGTATTTAAAGATCCAACTGATAAGAGGTTGGAAACATTATTAAAAGCCTCCTTTTCCATGACTGGCGCTGTAGTGCAACCTACAGTCGCAGCCGTGGGGTTGTGTCAGTTCCTCAAGGAACAGGTTATGCGGATGCTTGGCCTCCTTCCTAGTTAGGAAGTGGAGAATTATGCAGAAATACCTCAAATTCTGTGTTTCATGATTGATGCGATTTTGGAATCTGTCCAACAAGCATCTCGTTTATCTCTCCTGTTGGTACACATGCGAAGGGCCCTATGGCTAAAGAATTGGGCAGCTGAGCTATCGTGCAAGAAGCATTTGATTGGGTTCCCGTTTAAAGGGGAACGTCTGTTTGGAGAAGAATTAGACAAATTCGTCCAAAAAATGTCAGGGGGTAAATCTACTCTCCTTCCAGTAAAAAAGAGCAACTGTCCGTCATTTAGGCGTTCTCTCTCTCCCGGAGCATCTAGCTCTAAGCAGTGGCGACGGCCTTCTCAACCCTCCTCTACAGGAAAGGCTCAGGGCCGGGCCCAAGGGCAGAAAAAGACCTGGGAGCGGAAGCCTGCCAAGCAGAGCCCGAAAGCTTCCTTGTGAAGGGGCGCCCCCGCTCGGCCGAGTGGGGGGAAGGCTTCGCCAGTTTGCGGAAGCCTGGCGGGAAGAGATCCAGGACAAGTGGGTGATCTCTTTGGTGTCTCTGGGCTAGTTAGAGTTAGAGTTTCAGGAGATTCCACCTTCTCGCTTTCTAAGGTCAAGGATCCCCAGGGATCCCGTAAAGAAAAAAACGCTATTTCTGGCCTTGGATCACTTACTATCCAAAGGGGTGATAGTAGAAGAGGACCCAAAAGAACAGGGTTCAGGGTTTTACTCGAATCTCTTCTCCGTTCCGAAGCCAAATGGAAGTGTCAGACCTATCCTGGATCTGAAGGATCTGAACCGGTTTTTACGCATCCGGTCCTTCCGAATGCAGTCAATTTTCACTGTGGTCTCCTCCCTGCAAGGGGGAGAGTTTATGGCATCAATAGACATCAAGGATGCATATCTCCATGTGCTAATTTTTCCCGCACACCAAAGGTATCTAAGGTTCGCGGTAGAATGGCGCCATTTTCAATTTGTGGCCTTGCCGTTCGGGCTCGGTACGGCCCCTCGAGTCTTCACAAAGATTCTGGACCCTCTCTTGGCAAACCTAAGAGCTTAGGGTATAGCCGTTATGGCTTATCTAGATGACTTGCTTCTCATGGAGAAAACAGTAGCGTTCCTGAACCACAGTGTTTCCAGAACACTAGAACACCTGAAACGCCTAGGTTGGATTATAAACCTAGAACAGTCATCCCTACAGCCTGCTACCAGGTTGGAATACCTGGGTATGTTTATCGACACTGCTCAGGGAAAGGTGTTTCTTCCAAGGCCAAAAGCCTTGGCCATTGGGGATCTGGTGCGCCTAACTCTGGGCAGGAGATCTTCCCCCATTCGGTTGTGCATGAGACTGTTGGGGAAAATGGTCGCCTCCTTCGAGGCTGTTCCATTTGCCCAGTTCCACTCAAGGCCTCTGCAAAGATGCATCCTTGCGGCCTGGAACAGGAAACCCCAATCTTTGTATCTTCCTATGCTTCTATCCCCAGTGACACGCAGGAGTCTCGTCTGGTGGTTACAAACCGAGAATTTGCTGAAAGGCAAAACCTTTCTTCCTCTTCCATGGAAGGTTATTACGACAGATGCCAGCCTGACAGGCTGGGGAGCAGTGTTAGAGGAGACATGCTCGCAGGGGAAATGGTCTGCGATTGAGAGGCTATTGCCCATAAATGTCTTGGAGATCCAGGCAGTTTATATGGCTCTCATAAGGTGGTCTTCCAGACTACGGGGTCTCCCTGTTCGGGTTCAGTCCGACAATGCCACAGCAGTGGCCTATATCAATCACCAGGGCGGTACCAGGAGTCTGGTAGCGCAAAAAGAGGTGAATCGCATATTTGTCTGGGCAGAAAAGCATGTTCCATGCCTTTCTGCAGTCTTCATTCCAGGAGTGGAAAATTGGCAGGCAGATTTTCTGAGCCGCCAGCAGTTGTGCCCAGGAGAATGGGCTCTGCACCCTGACGTGTTTTTGGACATATGTCGCAGGTGGGGTACTCCAGACGTAGATCTGTTTGCGTCCAGGTTCAACAGAAAACTGGACAAATTCGTGTCAAGAACAAGAGATACACTTGCTCAGGGGTCAGATGCTCTGACAGTTCCCTGGGATCAGTACAATCTGATTTATGCTTTCCCCCCGTGCCCGCTTCTGTTGCAGTTCCTGGGAAGAGTCAAGAGGGAAACAGTCGGTCCTTTTGGTAGCCCCGGCTTGGCCCAGGCAACCGTGGTATGCAGAGATCATGAAGTTGGCCATTGGCAGGCCATGGATCCTCCCTCTCTGGCCAGATCTGCTCTCATAGGGTCCAATCTACCATCCTGCTTTACACAGTCTGAATTTGACGGTTTGGCTGCTGAGACCCACATTCTGAGAGACCGTGGGCTTTCGGGGCCAGTCCTTTCTACTCTGGTTAATGTCAGAAAGCCGGCCTCCAGGCTTATTTACTACAAAATCTGGAGGGCATATGTTTCCTGGTGTGAATTCAGGGGATGGCATCCTAGAAAGTATGTCATTAGCAGGATCTTGGCCTTTCTCCAGTCAGGCCTAGAAATGAATTTGGCCGTAAGCACTATCAAGGTGCAGATTTCGGCCTTGTCAGTATTTTTTCAGAAGCCACTTGCATCGCATTCCCTGGTGGGGGCTTTCATCCAGGGGGCTATGCGGATAAGGCCGCCAGTCAAACCTCCAGTATGCCCATGGGATCTAAATTTGGTTCTCCAGGCTTTGCAAGGGCAACCTTTTGAACCTTTGCATCTGGCTTCATTAGTTCTTTTGACCAAAAAATTGGTTTTCTTGGTAGCCATTTCCACGGCTAGAAGAGTGTCAGAACTAGCAGCTCTCTCCAGCAAAGAGCCGTATCTAATTGTTCATAAGGACCGGGTGGTCATGCGCCCCAACAGGTCCTTTCTACCTAAGGTGGTTTTGGGATTCCATTTGAATCAAGATGTAATCCTACCATCCTTTTCTCCGGAACCACAGTCCACAGAAGAAAAATCCTTGCACACTTTGGATGTGGTTAGGGCAATCAGTATCTATCTTCAAGCAACGGCTCAGCTAAGGAAAACTGACAGACAGACAGATTATTTCTCAGGCCTATAGTTTTAGAGGGAAAATCCCTCCTTTTCAAGTGAAAGCACACTCTACTAGGACTGTAAGTGCTTCTTGGGCAGTGCATCACCAGGCCTCCCTGTCTCAGATCTGTAAGGCTGCAACATGGTCATCAGTCCACACATTCACCAGATTCTATCAGGTGGATGTCAGAGGGCAAGAGGATATCGCCTTTGGGCGCAGTGTACTGCAGGCTGCAGTTTAGGTCCTCCGGCCCATGGCAGTCTATCATTATGATCTGTGTCTCCCTCCCCTCAATCTGAGCATTGCTTTGGGACATCCCACTATGTAATGAGCTCCTGTGTCCCGTGATGTATGATCAAGAAAATAGGATTTTTATATACAGCTTACCTGTAAAATCCTTTTCTTGAGAGTACATCACGGGACACAGGGCTCCTGGCCCTCTTGGGTTTTACGTGGTTTCCTATTGCTTTGCTACAAAACTGAGGTGCCTCCCATATGGGAGGGGTTATATAGGGGAGGAATTATCCTTAATTGGGGTTAACCAGTGTCCAATCACCAGAGGTGACTATATAACCCACTATGTAATGAGCTCCTGTGTCCCCTGATGTAATCTCAAGAAAAGGATTTTACAGGTAAGCTGTATATAAAAATCCTATTATTATTATCAGATGCTTACCGTATTTTTTCTTCCTGGCCTATCCTCACATCAGCACACAAAAAACACCTCCTCTGGAACCCACAGGACCACCTCTTCCTAACTAAATAAAAGACAGCCCTCCCCAACTGATGTGTTTGATAACCTAGCCTGCAACAGGCCACTAGGGAGGGAGTCCTGATATGAGGATAAGCCAGGAAAGTAAAATTACGGTAAGTATCTGATAACAATTTTCCATTTTCCTGGCCCTACCTCACATCAGCACATAATGCAAAATAACTTGCAGAATACATGGGCGGGAGAGAACACATAAAAAAAAAAAAAAAAACACTGGCAATCAAAGAAAAGCTACTAAAGAAAATAATAATGTCTCGTCCCAAACGTTCAGAACTTGCTGACTGCATATATAGCTTGTAAATTTGAATGAATGGTGCACAAGAACTTATCTTAGCTGTCTCATATATATCGTCCACTTAAATCTTGGCATAACTGCTCTCTGGTCAAAAAGCTTGCACCCGTTCCTGAGCAGAAAGGCCTACTTCCTGCATGCCAATCTAATCACCCTGGTAAACAAATAGAAGATGACTTTTGAGAACCTGATGGCAAAATGAAAAGATCATCCACTTTCCTAATGTCTTTGCATGCACACTGTTAGCAAATTATTAATGTGTAAGGAACTTAAAGGATTCAGTGGTCAAATTCTCTGTTGAATCACCACCTAACTGTCTCATGGACCCAACGTTCTTTGATGTTTGTCACCCAAACCCTCCAAAAGGAGGCTATCCTGGCTCCCACCAGAAGAGTTTGGTTGGCCACACTTTACAGTTGTCTAGCAGAATGCTCTGGATTTGATCCATGTAAAAAGGAACTTTGAGCCCTCTTCAATGTGATTTGTTAAATCTACAGCCTGGCCTATACGATTTTGCCTAATGAACACTTCTGAAGTTTGACTGACTTCAGTGAAAATATGGCTGTTTCTTCTTATTAGATTGTGGCCACAGTCTGGACTTTTCTCCTGTCACCTCCTTGATTACACCATCCAGCGTTTTGCCAAACGACAACCTCCCACGGGTTTCTTGGGACTGTAAATCATCCCTACAAGACTGCTGCTGCTGCTGATGCTGAGTGCCAGCCTCCACCTCCATGCTGACACAATCATCCTCCTCCTCCTCTTCCTCCTCCTTATCCTCTTCCTGTGTGATGGGTGGCACAGCAGGAACACTGTCTGGATAAAGGGGGCCTTGAGAGGGGCCTCTTCCTGCCTCTGTTCTGCCTCAAGTGCCCTGTCCATTATTCCACGCAGCGTATGCTCCAAGAGGTGGACAAGAGGTACAGTGTCACTGATGCATGCACTGTCACTGCTCACCATCCTTGTGGCTTCCTCAAACGGTGACAGGACAGTGCATGCATCCCTGATCATGCCCCACTGGCGTGGTGAGAAAAAACCAAGCTCCCCTGACCCTGTCCTGGTGCCGTAGTCGCACAGGTACTCATTGATGGCCCTCTGCTGCGTGTGCAGCCGCTGCAGCATGGCCAATGTTGAGTTCCATCTGGTGGGCATGTCACATATAAGGCGGTTCTTGGGCAGGTTCAACTCCTTTTGGAGCTCAGCCAGCCGAGCACAGGCATTAAATGATCGGCGGAAATGCACACAGACTTTCCTGGCCTGCTTCAGGACATCATGTAAGCCGGGGTACCTGTCCAAGAACCGCTGCACCACCAGGTTAAGGACGTGAGCTACACAGGGCACATGGGTCAGTTGTCCCTGTCGGAGGGCGGAGAGGAGGTTGGTGCCATTGTCGCAAACCACCATTCCTGGCTTAAGCTGGCGTGGCGTCAACCACCTCTCGGCCTGCCCCTGCAGAGCTGACAAAACATCCGCCCCAGTGTGGCTCCTGTCCCCCAAACAAACCAGCGCAAGCACGGCATGGCATCGTTTTGCCTGCGTACTTGCGTAGCCCCTGCAACGCCTACGGAGCACCGCTGGTTCTGAGGACAGAGCACTGGAAGAGGCCATGGAGGAAGAAGAAGAGGAGGGGGTGGAGGAGAGAGGTGTGTCACAACCAATAGTAGCATTTTGGAGGCGTGGTGGCGGAACAACCTCCAACACTACTGCACCTTGTCCTGCATCCTTCCCAGCAGCCAGAAGAGTGACCCAATGGGCCGTGAAAGACAGGTAACGTCCCTGTCCATGCCTGCTGGACCATGAGTCAGCGGTAATATGCACCTTACCGCTGACCGCCCTGTCCAGCGAGGCAAGGACATTGCCTTGCACATGCCGGTAGAGAGCCGGAATCGCCTTCCGTGAGAAAAAGTGGCGTTTGGGGACCTGCCACTGAGGAACCGCACATTGTACAAACTCACGGAAGGGGGCCGAGTCTACCAACTGAAAAGGCAGCAGTTGAAGTGCTAGCAATTTAGCCAAGCTAGCATTCAACCGCTGGGCATGTGGATGGCTGGGAGTAAACTTCTTCCGCCGGTCCAGCAGCTGGGGCAGGGACATTTGCCTGCTATAATCGGATGTGGATGTACCACTAGCAGAGTTCCCGGAAGCACTTGGCTGTGACACACCTAATTCTACACCTTCATTCCTCTCAGAGCAGGTTTCAGAGAGGACTGAAGGTCTAGTGGGGTTGGAGATGCCAGCTGATGAGGGGCAAGGAGAGGTCCGCTTTGTTCTTTGGTGTGGGTCTTTGAGGTACGCTTGCCAACGAGCTGCATGGCAGGTCAACATATGTCTGGTCAATTATGTGGTGCCCAAGCGGCTGATGTTTTGGCCACGTGAGATACGCTTGAGACATATGTTGCAAATAGCAGCGGTGCGATCTGATGCACTCGTCTCAAAAAAGGCCCACACCAAAGAACTTTTAGAATAACGCGCAGAGGAAGCGCTCTGCGCAGGCGGAGCTCTGCGGTGTGATTCAGTCGGTGTGCTGCCCCTAAGCTGGCCCCCGGAGGGCATCCTGCCTCGTTGGACATGTGCCTCCTCCTCCTCCTCCTCCTCCCTCCTTCCAGGCACCCACGTGGAGTCAGTGCCCTCATCATGCCCTCCCTCTTCATCGCTGTAGCAAACCTGGCAGTATGCTGCAGCTTGTGGAACATCACTGCCAGATTGCTGTCCTTCTTGAGCATCCCCTCTCTCTGCGCTCACGCTACTGCCTTCCTCTAGCTGAGTGTCATCATCAGAGCCCACCAAACACTGGGCATCCTCCTGGAGCATGTACCCAACACTGTGCTCAAAGAGTTCAGGAGACTCCTCAGGAGGACGTGGTGGGTCTAGGGAAGGAGTCACTGATGATGACATTGAGAGGAGGGAAGACGATGTGTTGGCAGCTGCTTTGCTACTACCCTGAGACTGGGTGAGAGAGGATGAGGAGGATGAAGAGGGCTTGGTCATCCACTCTACCAAGTCGTTGGCATGTTGCGGTTCAACATGTCCAGCTGCAGAAAAGAAGGACAAGCATGTCCCATGGCCACGTGCTGATGACAATGCACCGCGTCCACGACCAGCACTGTTGTCTCTAGACACAGAGCCTGCTTGCCCTCTTTTATCGGCTCGCGCCTGTCTGCCTCTCCTTGCTGGCCTTCCAGACATGGTAATGGCCTAAAGGGAGTTGGGTAAAACAGTAGTTGGGTAGTTTATATTGTGCTGGAGGCACACAACACCCACTAACTCCTGCAGATGCCTTTTTTATAGAACAGCAGAGATAAACGGGTATATACAGATGTATACTGTGCTGTGCTGGAAGCACACACAACTTCCAATAACTCCTGCAGATGGCAATTGGGCCCAAATAGAGAACAGCTATGTAGGTGGATTATAGCGGTATGTACTGGGTACAGAGCACGCAGACAGCACGCACTATCTCCTGACACTACTGACTGCAAGCTCTATTATTAAAGCTAGATCACTAGCTATATAGGTGAGGTGAATATCACGGTGTATACTGCGGTCAGGGCACGCAGACAATAACCAGAAAACAGCAGAGTTAAAGGGGTATATACAGATGTATACTGTGCTGTGCTGGAAGCACACACAACTTCCAATAACTCCTGCAGATGACAATTGGGCCCAAATAGAGAACAGCTATGTAGGTGGATTATAGCGGTATGTACTGGGTACAGAGCACGCAGACAGCATGCACTATCTCCTGACACTGCTGACTGCAAGCTCTATTATTAAAGCTAGATCACTAGCTATATAGGTGAGGTGAATATCACGGTGTATACTGCGGTCAGGGCACAGACAATAACCACTACACAAGAGCAAGATAGGAAATCAGCCAAAAACGATTGGTGTGTAACTGTGTTGAAGGTACACAGAACACCCACTGCTTCAGATGCCAACACACTACACGAGGCCGCCTCAAAGGCGGCCTTATATAGTGTGGGGCGTGCACTACACAGCCTGAGCTATGATTGGCCACAGGCAGGATGCCTGTGGCCAATCACGGCTCTCCTCGCTGCTGGCGCTGCGATTGGCCAAGCATGCGGGGTCACAGTGCATGCTTGGCCAATCATGAGCCAGCAATGCACTGCGCCATCGCAGTGCATTGTGGTCCGCGCGCGCCATACGAATTTTGACGCGAACGGACCAAGAGTTCGGATTTCGCCGAACGCCCGAACAGCCAATGTTCGAGTCGAACGTACGTTCGACTCGAACACGAAGCTCATCCCTATGCCAAAGTAAAAGCTCCTAGTTTTACTTTCTGAGATTGGTTCTCTAGGAAGGATGCGAACCAGGGTAAGTCTGAGTCTGCAACTCCAGCTACTTCCTTGAGATGAGTGAGCAGGGTTTTGTGGTCTACTGTGTTGAACACTGCACTGAGGTCCAGCAGCACCAGGAGACATGATTCTCCTTCATCTGCTGCTTCGAGAGTGTCATCCCAGATTTTGAAGAGTGCAGTTTCTGTCCCGTGGCCAGGGCGGAAACCAGATTATAGTGAGTCCAAGAGTTTAAGGGTGTCCAGATGGAGTTGTAGCTGTTATACTACTGCTTTCTCAATCATTTTGGAGATAGTGTTGAGGCTTGTGACAGGTCTGCGGTCATTTGGGTCTTTGGGGATAGGCTTCTTTAGGAGGGGTTTGATTGTGCCTTGCTTGAGGGAGGTTGGGTCTCTGGAGTAAGCATACTGAAAGTCTGTGACCGTTCTGCTTGGCGCTCCCATAGACGTCTGTCCAGCTGGATGGCTCGTTGGATAAGAGCCTCCAGAGTTGTAGGGATACCACTTCTAGCCAGTTCGTCCTTGAGGGGTTCAGAAAGTCCTAAACGGAACTGGTGTTTTAAAGCAGCCTCATTCCAGCCTGTATACATGGACCATCGATGGAAGTCTATGGTGTAGTCCTCCACAGGCCACTGTCCCTGCCGGAGAGAATTTAAAGCAGCCTCAGTGGTGGCGGCAAGCTGGGAGTCCTCGTAGAGCTGTGACATGGCTGCCAAGAAGGTGTCCACTGTGCGGGTAGCTGGGTCTTTACATTACCATAAACTATGGGCCCAAGCCTGGGGGTCACCTGAGAGCAAAGAAATAAGGAATCTGACTTTAATAGTCTCAGTGGGAAAAGTCTGGGGCTGCAAAGCCAGATACAGCAGACAGGCATTCCGAAAAGATCTGCACTTTAATCGATCTCCAGTGAATCACTCTGGAGTAGGTACTCATGGCTCCGGAGGTGGGATCATCACCGAAGAAGTAGTTTACTCCATAAGTAGCTTTAACCTACCCTCTAAAGGCAGGTATCTTCCCTGTAGTTCTTGGACTATTTGAGTGAGGGTGGAAGCTTATTGGCACAAAGTCTCTACAGGGGACACACCTCTGCCGGCCTCGGTCATGGCTGGATTATACTATCAAGTCTCTGGTGGGAGGCCGGGTTGCTGAGAGGGCGCCCCTTGCGGCTGAGTGCAGCATACCCCTTGGAGTGGGACAGGGAATATGGTCCCCAAATTGCACAGGTTGCCAGGCAGGGTTGCTGGGTCACTGGGCTGCTGGGCAGCGCAGGTAAGCAGGTTGGGCAACCATGCGTGGACGGGTTCTAGTGGAGCAAACAGGAAAAGGGTCAAGCCAGGCCAGGGGTCATGCACAGCAGATCCAATCTGATATGAGGTACAGCAGGATGAATCAGGAGCAGAGTTGTAAGCCAGGCCAATGATCAACACTGTGCGGACAAGCTGAGGTACAGGTGGTGCAGGCGTGTGCATAGTTTGATCTAACAAAAAATTAGGTCTCATGTGTTCTCCTTCAAGCAGGGTGCTTTAGCCAGGAATATTGTACCCTCTATGAGAACCTGATACTTCTCAATCCATCACTTTCTCCATCACTTTCTCTGCATATTTAAAACTCCTTTTGTTTAACACCACCAAATATGTTTAAAAACTCAACTTAAAGTGTGCATTTCTCCTCGGACACTGCAGTGTATACACATAATGCCCTGTAATAGAATTGTTTCACAGAAAATTGAGGCTCGTTCACTTCCTGTCTGTGTAGCAAGATGTCATAGGTGTGACTTTGTCAAGGGATAGGCTGCCAGTGTGTCAAGTTAATACAATCAATGTTTATTATTTTTATGGAAACTATAGTGTACATTCCAATTCTCCAATAAATGAGGTCCATCTTTTTTTTCTATGGTACACTGCGAGGGAACAAAAGAAGAATTTTCTAAACACCCATCAATAATAAAGAGGTAAAGTCATTTACAACATGATTTTACTCCTCAGCAGTGGCAATAGCAATACAAACTACATATTGTTCCTTCCGATGTATTAACCACTGGAATACTCTCAAAAATGTATACTGTACATTGTTGGTGTTGGACTCCGTATAGACTCTATAAACTCTTCCTCAACAATTTCCCTCCTTGTTGGGGTGTACACAAATTGGTAAATTAATGTGTATCCTCTGAAGTTTCAAAAATATTAGAAGTTTTGGGGTCTCCGGGATAAAATTAATATTTTATCTGACAGGTATTTTAAAGCCACACTCTTCTCAATTGGCTTTATTGGGTATAGGGATTTGTTTCTAATCTTGTGATAACAGAACTATTGCAGTCCATTTCTTATTTACAGCTAGGCGGACAGTCACAAATAAATGCAAACATATTAAGGCTCCAAACCTTTCTGAAGTAATTCTTTGGCTCCATCTGCAATGCCACTCTGAAAAAATATTGGTCCATAAGGAAAATGCCTTTTTTTGTTTGTTTGTTTTTTTTGTTTCAAAGTTTTTATTTAGTTTATTTAGTTTTTTTTAAAGATTTTTTAATGTACAAGAATAAAAACAAAAAACAACGATCAGTTGGTCTATACAGTCATAGAGAAATTATGGATTCAATTCATAAACAAGAAAATAATCACGTTTAGTAATAGCGCCTCATCTGGGCCTGGGGAAGATCCATTTTTGAGTGATTGTATGACCTCTAGGATTTCCTCCCATGAGAAGGGTTGTTCAAGGAGTTCCATATGGTTGCAGGAAGTTTTAGGAAGGAGTACGCTTTGAAGAAATTCATCTAATTCTAAGGGGTGGGACTGTTCCCTATAGAGTTTATCGTAGAACTTTTTGAATGTTTCCATGATCCTAATGGGATTTTGGGTCAGGTCACCTGATACAGAGCATATCTTGGGGAATGCTAGAATACGTGGCTTTTTGGCTAATCTTTGTCACTAGTCTGGAGCCTATTCTGTCCTTTTGCGAAGAGAATTTTGCTCCAGACCATCAAAGGTGCTTTTTGGCTGCAGTGGTCAAGGCTAAGTTAAGGTGCATTTGGGGGGTTTCTAGCATTGGATCTTTGTTTGTGTAATTTGCTTATGGAGGGAAACTCCCCCATCAGTTTCTTAATTTCAGTTTCACATTCATGTTTTAATTGGAGGAAAGCTGTATTTGTTTTCCCCTGATTACTCTTTTATGCACCGCCCATAATGTGCCTGGTGAAACTGTATTGTTATCATTATCTGTGAAATATTCTTTCAGGGCTTTTTCTAATAATGTACAGTGTATCGGATTGCTGAGGATTGCTTTGTTTAGGTGCCATATGGACATTCCCCTGACCCCTAGTGGTCGCTGTATTAGTACGGATGCCATGGAATGATCCGCAGGGTTGTGTCACAGATCGTGGAAGAGAGAGCTAGAGAGGAGATTGCAGATTGAAGGAAGATGTGATCTATCCTGGAGTATGTACGATGTGGGGCTGAATAGTGTGTGTAGTCCCTGACATGCGGGCTCAGTTTCCTCCAAATATCTATTAAGCCATATAAGTTAAGCAGCTATGCTATTTTTAAGCTCTGATTGGGAGGTCGCTCCAGTTTCTGGGTTCCTCTGGGTGATTTGTCCAGAGAGGGGTTGAATGGAATGTTCGAGTCTCCTCCCGTCACCACTGTGCCTCTGCAGTGTGGCTGTAGGATTCTCATCAGAATTTCAATAAAATGTCCTTGACCCTAGGGGTGTAGTACGAGATGAAAGGATACATCCCACCATGTATTGTTCCTTCCACTAGGAGAAACTGTCCATTCCAGTCTTTTATAACATTAGAGGGGCCAAAGTATGAGTGTTTGGAGAAGCAAATTGCTTTGTTTTCAGCATGAGCTAAAAAGAATTTAGGGTAGCTTTTGGGGGATAAATGAAGGATTGTAAGAGGTCGGGAAATGGGTTTCTTGTAATAGAATCACATCCGTTTTTAAAGAATAGTTGGAATAGCTTCCTTCTTTTCAATTAATCCCCTGAACCTGTGGGTAATTACTTGCAGCTTCACCTTGCCATTCGTGGGATTAGCCATGGATCAGAGGGGAGTAGCTCATAAGAAAGAAAAAGCTCACCTTATACAAAAACCTTGTAGTGGTAAAAACTGTTTGGTTCCTTTGGGACCTTGTGCCTGGGGGCCGTAGATTGGTACATTCCTGGCAGTTTCAAGGGCCAAAGAGCACTGGGAAAATAGGAAGGTGGAAAGACAAAAGGGAAAGGAAAGCGTAAGGGTTGAAGAAAAAGAAGTCATTAGTAAATATACATAACCCAAAATTCCCACACCCACTCAGGAAGGGGCTAGCCACTTTTTTGCCCAAACCAGAAGAAAGGTGATATCCCCATACTCAGGAAGTATCAGTCTGACCCTGAGGGGGTAACATGGATCCCTCTATGCCAGGTGGAGGCGCATTGCACATGCAACAGCTACCCAGTCTAAAACATTTTCAACAACAAAAAAAATAGTACTATATATGAACAGAAACCTATGAACAGAAACCTGTCCCCAGCTGTGAGTTAAAGGCATGGTCCGTGTGGTAAATTCCCTAATCTCTGCAAACCCTGTGCCCTGCCCCCA
Organism: Lithobates pipiens; assembly: GCF_037356315.1. Classification (NCBI taxonomy): domain Eukaryota; kingdom Metazoa; phylum Chordata; class Amphibia; order Anura; family Ranidae; genus Lithobates; species Lithobates pipiens. Next base: position 152,313,709 of record NW_027507686.1, on the reverse strand, counting down.
AAGTAGTGGTAGCTTTTCATAGGCTGGAGAGACCATGGATTACCACACTTACCACCCTTGGAACTTAAGTTAGAGCAAGATTTCTGGATTGCATATAGCTTAGTGACCTGTATGTGCTAACGCTGCAGGGAAACCTAAGTATGATTGTAGAGAGTAGGTGGCCCAGCTCAGATTGTTATAATAGTTGTAAGAACGTACAGTAGACACAAGCTCAGGCCTGACTTACTCTCCCAGGAGATTACTCCGGGGTCTTAGTATGCTACCTGTGCCTAAGCTGTGGAGCGCCCTATCAATAAGGTGTAAAGAAAAAGTTACTCTCTAAAGTTCAGCTCCTGAAGGTGTGAAGCCAGACATCTTTGTCCACATCCTGGTGTTCTTCCTCAGGTGGGATGTGCTTCCCTCGACTTCTTCGACTGCTGTTGCCAGACTGGGGTGGTGAGTGGACTTAGTGGAGAAGGCCTTTTCGCAGAAGAGGAGGCTCTAAAGGCAGATGTGATCAGGTTGTGTTCTGTAATCAGCCCCAGGTGCAAAAGTAGATGTTCCCCCTCTGAGAATGATGAGAAGCCAAAGGGCTTGTTCTTATGAGAGAAATTCAGCCTAAAGGGGAAGGACCAGTGATAGGAGATTTCTTTTTGCATCAGCAATTGAAGCAGTGGAGCGCTATTTTTGGACTGTATAGGGGGATAGATCCACAAAAATTTGGACTTGATGTCCTTGGATAGTGAGCTTGTCAGTGTTGCGGGATCTTTTGATTACTTCTTCTTTTACCACGTAAAAATGGGGTTTTACAATAATGTACCGTGGTAGGCCATCCATGCATAGTGGTTGCAGGGCTCTGTGGGCTCTCTCAAGCTCCAGGCGATGTTCTGGTATGGTGGGAAATAAACATTTTATCAGTGTACAGACTGCTGCATATACCTCCTTGACTGATTTAAAACGATAGAGTCTTGACCTGTTTTCCAGTTGGTCAATTTTGGACATTGCAGTCTCTAAGTGGCCCTGAAGATCCTGGATTCTGTCTGAATTTTGATTAATCTTGGCAAACGATAGGTCTGTTTTCTTTTCTATTGTATCTATTCTTGCTCCAATTTGTTGGAGGTCAGCATGTATAGAGTTGGTGATCAGTGCTGCTGTTTGGGCCAGGCCCTTTGTTAGTATGCTGGCAAAGGCCTCCATCATGGAGGGAAAATCAGAGGGGGTGGGGGATAGCTGGGCGCCCACATGCCTGGGGTAGATAGAACAGTGCTCAGTGGTGACAGATTAACGCTTCCCATCATTTTCCCAATCAGAGATTCAGTGGATGCTGGGGAGTGAGTGGGGTGCTGCCAGGTACTCACTGTGTTGTGCTCCTGTGGGAGCATTGGGAGAGTTGTCAAGTCCTATGCAGCGTGCTGGTCAGCTATCGATTCTTCTGCCTCCCTGGCTAGGCCTCATGTAGTTGCAGCCACCATCTTGATTCGGCCAGGCTATGGGAGATCCGAGTTCAGCTGACTCGATAGCTCCCTTGTGTGGATCCCAAGGTCATCAGGCAATTCCTGAGACAGCCCCCTCTCTTCCAGGGGCTGTGTGGGCCCGGGACAGCGTTTCTGTATGCCGTGGCTGGGATTAGAGAGCCGCTGCAGTGTGGAGCTCCAGGGCTATGGACGCATCTGTGTCCGCTATTCTAATAGTTTTACATAATGCAGCAACATACACACTTAGAAAACCCAGTGTTAGAGGTGATTTATTCTTCCTCAGCAAATATACTTTTTGCACACTGGTACTGACTAGTATTCCAGTTTTTCTCTTCTCTTTCAATTTCTCTCCATTAGTCAGCTAATGTGACCCCAGTGCTGAGGGAGAGGGGCACAGGAGGGTCAAACAAGGATGCAGTATATGTGACCGACCTCCTCCTTATCAACTGATGACGTCGTTGGTTGTTAGGATGCCAGTATCTAGAAAGTCATAATGAAGCATGGTGCATAATGAAAACCTGTGGCTTTGTGTAACCAAAATGCAGGCTTAATCCCCCTGCTGGCTTGTAACCATTTTTTTTAGACATTTTTAGGCATTTTGCAAAAGCACCCCTGAAGAAATCTCAAAGCACCCCTGAAAAAGGCTGCTATAGAGACAATGAATAACTGAGTAAACCTAGCCCCAGATAAACCTGAAGGTTGGCTAACACTGCCCGCCGTGATGGGTGAAGGCTGGAATTTGTCTGTTTCAGCAATTCCTGCGGTGAGGACAGGTAAGGGAAGTTAATCCTATATATATTTATATGATGGATTTCTTCATTTTGAGTAGTTGTATGTCTTACCTGGTTACCACCACTAGAGGGAGTAAGAGCAGCCTGATGCATACTTACATGCCTTTCAGTACACACGCTCAGTGAAGCCTGGTTCTCCAGAGGTCTCACGTCTCCACTGCAGTCCCTGCCGCAACAAGGTAATACGGGGTCCCTCGTAGTCTGGGGGTCCCACACAGCTCTGATGAGACTCCTTTTCCCCCCCTGGATTCCGGCGGTCCTCGTGCACGCGCGCGGGCACGTGCGCACGCTCCCGGGCTAATGGAGGAGGGGAAGTGTGGTTGTGAGCCGTGCACGTTGGTGTGCACGGCGCTGTACTGCGCAGGCACCAGGCAGCGGTTTTAAAAGCCCAGAGTGTCAGGGGACTGTAAGTGAGAGACACAGGAGCTGTGGGCAGTAAGCATCCCAGGGGATTGGATCCAGGCAAACCTTAGACACCTACTCAGCATCAGGTTGTGCAGTATTAAGCATATATATGTTATTGTGAGACTTTTAGCACAACAGTGATTGCACTTTGTACTAGTACCTCTGCTTTGTAGCTTAGGACTATGTCTCCTCGTAAGAGGGTCTCAGGGGGAGGTAACAAGGGCACTGGTAAATCACCGCCTAGGTCCAGGGAATCTAAAAATGCCTGTAAGTTACCACCCCCCCTGCAAGACTGGAGCCAGCCTCACAGGACGAGTCAGTGCCCCTGTCAGGTTTTGCAGCCTCTCCTAATGTCCCAGCCCCGGTATATGTCACTGAGGACTCCCTTAGGGCTACATTGGAGGGTTTTTGAAGGGAGAATCATGAATTTCATTTCTGCTTCCCTGAAAGATAGCAGGAAAAGTGGTAGATCCCCTCCCTCTGCTGAGATTCCTCTCTCAGATGATTCTTCTGACAATGAGGAGAGATCCCTATCTTGTGACAGGGATCTTGAGCAGTCGGAGGAATCAGAGGAAGAGGAGAGAGTCCCCTCCTCCCAGGCGCTCAGAAAACCGGTGCAGTATTGTACTGAATTGGTGCGCACCACATTCAGAATGCCTGCTGCTGAAGTCGCTACGTCCTCTGTTTCTTCCCTAGGAGTCAGGAAAATCCCACAGACTGCTTTTTCCTTCCCAATTCATCCCTTAATGGATAAATTGATGTCTGATGATTGGGGACATCCCGATAAACTGTTTACTCCTCCTAAAAGGTTTTCTATGCATTATCCTCTGGAGGAAAGTTTCACCAAGAAATGGGGGGTCCCATCTGTCGATGCGGCTGTTTCTTGTGTGAATAAAAACCTGACCTGTCCGTTGGATAATGCTCAGGTATTTAAAGATCCAACTGATAAGAGGTTGGAAACATTATTAAAAGCATCCTTTTCCATGACTGGCGCTGTAGTGCAACCTACAGTCGCAGCCGTGGGGTTGTGTCAGTTCCTCAAGGAACAGGTTATGCGGATGCTTGGCCTCCTTCCTAGTTAGGAAGTGGAGAATTATGCAGAAATACCTCAAATTCTGTGTTTCATGATTGATGCGATTTTGGATTCTGTCCAACAAGCATCTCGTTTATCTCTCCTGTTGGTACACATGCGAAGGGCCCTATGGCTAAAGAATTGGGCAGCTGAGCTATCGTGCAAGAAGCATTTGATTGGGTTCCCGTTTAAAGGGGAACGTCTGTTTGGAGAAGAATTAGACAAATTCGTCCAAAAAATGTCAGGGGGTAAATCTACTCTCCTTCCAGTAAAAAAGAGCAACTGTCCGTCATTTAGGCGTTCTCTCTCTCCCGGAGCATCTAGCTCTAAGCAGTGGCGACGGCCTTCTCAACCCTCCTCTACAGGAAAGGCTCAGGGCCGGGCCCAAGGGCAGAAAAAGACCTGGGAGCGGAAGCCTGCCAAGCAGAGCCCGAAAGCTTCCTTGTGAAGGGGCGCCCCCGCTCGGCCGAGTGGGGGGAAGGCTTCGCCAGTTTGCGGAAGCCTGGCGGGAAGAGATCCAGGACAAGTGGGTGATCTCTTTGGTGTCTCTGGGCTAGTTAGAGTTAGAGTTTCAGGAGATTCCACCTTCTCGCTTTCTAAGGTCAAGGATCCCCAGGGATCCCGTAAAGAAAAAAACGCTATTTCTGGCCTTGGATCACTTACTATCCAAAGGGGTGATAGTAGAAGAGGACCCAAAAGAACAGGGTTCAGGGTTTTACTCGAATCTCTTCTCCGTTCCGAAGCCAAATGGAAGTGTCAGACCTATCCTGGATCTGAAGGATCTGAACCGGTTTTTACGCATCCGGTCCTTCCGAATGCAGTCAATTTTCACTGTGGTCTCCTCCCTGCAAGGGGGAGAGTTTATGGCATCAATAGACATCAAGGATGCATATCTCCATGTGCTAATTTTTCCCGCACACCAAAGGTATCTAAGGTTCGCGGTAGAATGGCGCCATTTTCAATTTGTGGCCTTGCCGTTCGGGCTCGGTACGGCCCCTCGAGTCTTCACAAAGATTCTGGACCCTCTCTTGGCAAACCTAAGAGCTTAGGGTATAGCCGTTATGGCTTATCTAGATGACTTGCTTCTCATGGAGAAAACAGTAGCGTTCCTGAACCACAGTGTTTCCAGAACACTAGAACACCTGAAACGCCTAGGTTGGATTATAAACCTAGAACAGTCATCCCTACAGCCTGCTACCAGGTTGGAATACCTGGGTATGTTTATCGACACTGCTCAGGGAAAGGTGTTTCTTCCAAGGCCAAAAGCCTTGGCCATTGGGGATCTGGTGCGCCTAACTCTGGGCAGGAGATCTTCCCCCATTCGGTTGTGCATGAGACTGTTGGGGAAAATGGTCGCCTCCTTCGAGGCTGTTCCATTTGCCCAGTTCCACTCAAGGCCTCTGCAAAGATGCATCCTTGCGGCCTGGAACAGGAAACCCCAATCTTTGTATCTTCCTATGCTTCTATCCCCAGTGACACGCAGGAGTCTCGTCTGGTGGTTACAAACCGAGAATTTGCTGAAAGGCAAAACCTTTCTTCCTCTTCCATGGAAGGTTATTACGACAGATGCCAGCCTGACAGGCTGGGGAGCAGTGTTAGAGGAGACATGCTCGCAGGGGAAATGGTCTGCGATTGAGAGGCTATTGCCCATAAATGTCTTGGAGATCCAGGCAGTTTATATGGCTCTCATAAGGTGGTCTTCCAGACTACGGGGTCTCCCTGTTCGGGTTCAGTCCGACAATGCCACAGCAGTGGCCTATATCAATCACCAGGGCGGTACCAGGAGTCTGGTAGCGCAAAAAGAGGTGAATCGCATATTTGTCTGGGCAGAAAAGCATGTTCCATGCCTTTCTGCAGTCTTCATTCCAGGAGTGGAAAATTGGCAGGCAGATTTTCTGAGCCGCCAGCAGTTGTGCCCAGGAGAATGGGCTCTGCACCCCGACGTGTTTTTGGACATATGTCGCAGGTGGGGTACTCCAGACGTAGATCTGTTTGCGTCCAGGTTCAACAGAAAACTGGACAAATTCGTGTCAAGAACAAGAGATACACTTGCTCAGGGGTCAGATGCTCTGACAGTTCCCTGGGATCAGTACAATCTGATTTATGCTTTCCCCCCGTGCCCGCTTCTGTTGCAGTTCCTGGGAAGAGTCAAGAGGGAAACAGTCGGTCCTTTTGGTAGCCCCGGCTTGGCCCAGGCAACCGTGGTATGCAGAGATCATGAAGTTGGCCATTGGCAGGCCATGGATCCTCCCTCTCTGGCCAGATCTGCTCTCATAGGGTCCAATCTACCATCCTGCTTTACACAGTCTGAATTTGACGGTTTGGCTGCTGAGACCCACATTCTGAGAGACCGTGGGCTTTCGGGGCCAGTCCTTTCTACTCTGGTTAATGTCAGAAAGCCGGCCTCCAGGCTTATTTACTACAAAATCTGGAGGGCATATGTTTCCTGGTGTGAATTCAGGGGATGGCATCCTAGAAAGTATGTCATTAGCAGGATCTTGGCCTTTCTCCAGTCAGGCCTAGAAATGAATTTGGCCGTAAGCACTATCAAGGTGCAGATTTTGGCCTTGTCAGTATTTTTTCAGAAGCCACTTGCATCGCATTCCCTGGTGGGGGCTTTCATCCAGGGGGCTATGCGGATAAGGCCGCCAGTCAAACCTCCAGTATGCCCATGGGATCTAAATTTGGTTCTCCAGGCTTTGCAAGGGCAACCTTTTGAACCTTTGCATCTGGCTTCATTAGTTCTTTTGACCAAAAAATTGGTTTTCTTGGTAGCCATTTCCACGGCTAGAAGAGTGTCAGAACTAGCAGCTCTCTCCAGCAAAGAGCCGTATCTAATTGTTCATAAGGACCGGGTGGTCATGCGCCCCAACAGGTCCTTTCTACCTAAGGTGGTTTCGGGATTCCATTTGAATCAAGATGTAATCCTACCATCCTTTTCTCCGGAACCACAGTCCACAGAAGAAAAATCCTTGCACACTTTGGATGTGGTTAGGGCAATCAGTATCTATCTTCAAGCAACGGCTCAGCTAAGGAAAACTGACAGACAGACAGATTATTTCTCAGGCCTATAGTTTTAGAGGGAAAATCCCTCCTTTTCAAGTGAAAGCACACTCTACTAGGACTGTAAGTGCTTCTTGGGCAGTGCATCACCAGGCCTCCCTGTCTCAGATCTGTAAGGCTGCAACATGGTCATCAGTCCACACATTCACCAGATTCTATCAGGTGGATGTCAGAGGGCAAGAGGATATCGCCTTTGGGCGCAGTGTACTGCAGGCTGCAGTTTAGGTCCTCCGGCCCATGGCAGTCTATCATTATGATCTGTGTCTCCCTCCCCTCAATCTGAGCATTGCTTTGGGACATCCCACTATGTAATGAGCTCCTGTGTCCCGTGATGTATGATCAAGAAAATAGGATTTTTATATACAGCTTACCTGTAAAATCCTTTTCTTGAGAGTACATCACGGGACACAGGGCTCCTGGCCCTCTTGGGTTTTACGTGGTTTCCTATTGCTTTGCTACAAAACTGAGGTGCCTCCCATATGGGAGGGGTTATATAGGGGAGGAATTATCCTTAATTGGGGTTAACCAGTGTCCAATCACCAGAGGTGACTATATAACCCACTATGTAATGAGCTCCTGTGTCCCCTGATGTAATCTCAAGAAAAGGATTTTACAGGTAAGCTGTATATAAAAATCCTATTATTATTATCAGATGCTTACCGTATTTTTTCTTCCTGGCCTATCCTCACATCAGCACACAAAAAACACCTCCTCTGGAACCCACAGGACCACCTCTTCCTAACTAAATAAAAGACAGCCCTCCCCAACTGATGTGTTTGATAACCTAGCCTGCAACAGGCCACTAGGGAGGGAGTCCTGATATGAGGATAAGCCAGGAAAGTAAAATTACGGTAAGTATCTGATAACAATTTTCCATTTTCCTGGCCCTACCTCACATCAGCACATAATGCAAAATAACTTGCAGAATACATGGGCGGGAGAGAACACATAAAAAAAAAAAAAAAAAAACACTGGCAATCAAAGAAAAGCTACTAAAGAAAATAATAATGTCTCGTCCCAAACGTTCAGAACTTGCTGACTGCATATATAGCTTGTAAATTTGAATGAATGGTGCACAAGAACTTATCTTAGCTGTCTCATATATATCGTCCACTTAAATCTTGGCATAACTGCTCTCTGGTCAAAAAGCTTGCACCCGTTCCTGAGCAGAAAGGCCTACTTCCTGCATGCCAATCTAATCACCCTGGTAAACAAATAGAAGATGACTTTTGAGAACCTGATGGCAAAATGAAAAGATCATCCACTTTCCTAATGTCTTTGCATGCACACTGTTAGCAAATTATTAATGTGTAAGGAACTTAAAGGATTCAGTGGTCAAATTCTCTGTTGAATCACCACCTAACTGTCTCATGGACCCAACGTTCTTTGATGTTTGTCACCCAAACCCTCCAAAAGGAGGCTATCCTGGCTCCCACCAGAAGAGTTTGGTTGGCCACACTTTACAGTTGTCTAGCAGAATGCTCTGGATTTGATCCATGTAAAAAGGAACTTTGAGCCCTCTTCAATGTGATTTGTTAAATCTACAGCCTGGCCTATACGATTTTGCCTAATGAACACTTCTGAAGTTTGACTGACTTCAGTGAAAATATGGCTGTTTCTTCTTATTAGATTGTGGCCACAGTCTGGACTTTTCTCCTGTCACCTCCTTGATTACACCATCCAGCGTTTTGCCAAACGACAACCTCCCACGGGTTTCTTGGGACTGTAAATCATCCCTACAAGACTGCTGCTGCTGCTGATGCTGAGTGCCAGCCTCCACCTCCATGCTGACACAATCATCCTCCTCCTCCTCTTCCTCCTCCTTATCCTCTTCCTATGTGATGGGTGGCACAGCAGGAACACTGTCTGGATAAAGGGGGCCTTGAGAGGGGCCTCTTCCTGCCTCTGTTCTGCCTCAAATGCCCTGTCCATTATTCCACGCAGCGTATGCTCCAAGAGGTGGACAAGAGGTACAGTGTCACTGATGCATGCACTGTCACTGCTCACCATCCTTGTGGCTTCCTCAAACGGTGACAGGACAGTGCATGCATCCCTGATCATGCCCCACTGGCGTGGTGAGAAAAAACCAAGCTCCCCTGACCCTGTCCTGGTGCCGTAGTCGCACAGGTACTCATTGATGGCCCTCTGCTGCGTGTGCAGCCGCTGCAGCATGGCCAATGTTGAGTTCCATCTGGTGGGCATGTCACATATAAGGCGGTTCTTGGGCAGGTTCAACTCCTTTTGGAGCTCAGCCAGCCGAGCACAGGCATTAAATGATCGGCGGAAATGCACACAGACTTTCCTGGCCTGCTTCAGGACATCATGTAAGCCGGGGTACCTGCCCAAGAACCGCTGCACCACCAGGTTAAGGACGTGAGCTACACAGGGCACATGGGTCAGTTGTCCCTGTCGGAGGGCGGAGAGGAGGTTGGTGCCATTGTCGCAAACCACCATTCCTGGCTTAAGCTGGCGTGGCGTCAACCACCTCTCGGCCTGCCCCTGCAGAGCTGACAAAACATCCGCCCCAGTGTGGCTCCTGTCCCCCAAACAAACCAGCGCAAGCACGGCATGGCATCGTTTTGCCTGCGTACTTGCGTAGCCCCTGCAACGCCTACGGAGCACCGCTGGTTCTGAGGACAGAGCACTGGAAGAGGCCATGGAGGAAGAAGAAGAGGAGGGGGTGGAGGAGAGAGGTGTGTCACAACCAATAGTAGCATTTTGGAGGCGTGGTGACTGAACAACCTCCAACACTACTGCACCTTGTCCTGCATCCTTCCCAGCAGCCAGAAGAGTGACCCAATGGGCCGTGAAAGACAGGTAACGTCCTTGTCCATGCCTGCTGGACCATGAGTCAGCGGTAATATGCACCTTACCGCTGACCGCCCTGTCCAGCGAGGCAAGGACATTGCCTTGCACATGCCGGTAGAGAGCCGGAATCGCCTTCCGTGAGAAAAAGTGGCGTTTGGGGACCTGCCACTGAGGAACCGCACATTGTACAAACTCACGGAAGGGGGCCGAGTCTACCAACTGAAAAGGCAGCAGTTGAAGTGCTAGCAATTTAGCCAAGCTAGCATTCAACCGCTGGGCATGTGGATGGCTGGGAGTAAACTTCTTCCGCCGGTCCAGCAGCTGGGGCAGGGACATTTGCCTGCTATAATCGGATGTGGATGTACCACTAGCAGAGTTCCCGGAAGCACTTGGCTGTGACACACCTAATTCTACACCTTCATTCCTCTCAGAGCAGGTTTCAGAGAGGACTGAAGGTCTAGTGGGGTTGGAGATGCCAGCTGATGAGGGGCAAGGAGAGGTCCGCTTTGTTCTTTGGTGTGGGTCTTTGAGGTACGCTTGCCAACGAGCTGCATGGCAGGTCAACATATGTCTGGTCAATTATGTGGTGCCCAAGCGGCTGATGTTTTGGCCACGTGAGATACGCTTGAGACATACAGTGGTGTGAAAAAGTGTTTGCCCCCTTCCTCATTTCCTGTTCCTTTGCATGTTTGTCACACTTAAGTGTTTCGGAACATCAAACCAATTTAAACAATAGTCAAGGACAACACAAGTAAACACAAAATGCAATTTGTAAATGAAGGTGTTTATTATTAAAGGTGAAAAAAAATCCAAACCATCATGGCCCTGTGTGGAAAAGTGATTGCCCCCCTTGTTAAAACATACTATAACTGTGGTTGTCCACACCTGAGTTCAATTTCTCTAGCCACACCCAGGCCTGATTATTGCCACACCTGTTCACAATCAAGGCATCACTTAAATAGGAGCTGCTTGACACAGTAAGGTCCACCAGAAGATCCTTAAAAGCTACACATCATGCCGAGACCCAAAGAAATTCAGGAACAATTGAGAAAGAAAGTCATTGAGATCTATCAGTCTGGAAAGGGTTATAAAGCCATTTCCAAAGCTTTGGGAATCCAGCGAACCACAGTGAGAGCCATTATCCACAAATGGCGAAGACATGGAACAGTGGTGAACCTTCCCAGGAGTGGCCGGCCGCCCAAAATTACCCCAAGAGCGCAGCGACGACTCATCCAAGAGGTCACAAAAGACCCCACAACAACGTCCAAGGAACTGCAGGCCTCACTTGCCTCAGTTAAGGTCAGCGTTCATGCCTCCACCATCAGGAAAAGACTGGGCAAAAATGGCCTGCATGGCAGAGTTCCAAGGAGAAAACCACTGCTGAGCAAAAAGAACATCAAAGCTCGTCTCAATTTCTCCACAACACATCTTGATGATCCCCAAGACTTTTGGGACAACATTCTGTGGACCGATGAGACAAAAGTGGAACTCTTTGGAAGGTGTGTGTCCAAGTATATCTGGCGTAGAAGGAACACTGCATTTCATAAAAAGAACATTATACCAACAGTAAAATATGGTGGTGGTAGTGTGATGGTCTGGGGCTGTTTTGCTGCTTCAGGACCTGGAAGACTTGCCGTGATAAAAGGAACTATGAATTCTGCTGTCTACCAAGAGATCCTGAAGGAGAATGTCCGACCATCTGTTCGTGTACTCAAGCTGAAACGAACTTGGGTTCTGCAGCAGGACAATGATCCTAAACACACCAGCAAGTCCACCACCGAATGGCTGAAGAAAAACAAAATGAAGACTTTGGAGTGGCCTAGCCAAAGTCCTGACCTGAATCCTATTGAGATGTTGTGGTATGACCTTAAAAAGGCCGTTCATGCTCGAAAACCCTCTAATGTAACTGAATTAGGACAATTCTGCAAAGATGAGTGGGCCAAAATTCCTCCAGGACGCTGTAAAAGCCTCATTGCACGTTATCGCAAACGCTTGGTTGCAGTTGTTGCTGCTAAGGGTGGCCCAACCAGTTATTAGGTTTAGGGGGCAATCACTTTTTCACACAGGGCCATGATGGTTTGGATTTTTTTTCACCTTTAATAATAAACACCTTCATTTACAAATTGCATTTTGTGTTTACTTGTGTTGTCCTTGACTATTGTTTAAATTGGTTTGATGTTCCGAAACACTTAAGTGTGACAAACATGCAAAGGAACAGGAAATGAGGAAGGGGGCAAACACTTTTTCACACCACTGTATGTTGCAAATAGCAGCGGTGCGATCTGATGCACTCGTCTCAAAAAAGGCCCACACCAAAGAACTTTTAGAATAACGCGCAGAGGAAGCGCTCTGCGCAGGCGGAGCTCTGCGGTGTGATTCAGTCGGTGTGCTGCCCCTAAGCTGGCCCCCGGAGGGCATCCTGCCTCGTTGGACATGTGCCTCCTCCTCCTCCTCCTCCTCCCTCCTTCCAGGCACCCACGTGGAGTCAGTGCCCTCATCATCCCCTCCCTCTTCATCGCTGTAGCAAACCTGGCAGTATGCTGCAGCTTGTGGAACATCACTGCCAGATTGCTGTCCTTCTTGAGCATCCCCTCTCTCTGCGCTCACGCTACTGCCTTCCTCTAGCTGAGTGTCATCATCAGAGCCCACCAAACACTGGGCATCCTCCTGGAGCATGTACCCAACACTGTGCTCAAAGAGTTCAGGAGACTCCTCAGGAGGACGTGGTGGGTCTAGGGAAGGAGTCACTGATGATGACATTGAGAGGAGGGAAGACGATGTGTTGGCAGCTGCTTTGCTACTACCCTGAGACTGGGTGAGAGAGGATGAGGAGGATGAAGAGGGCTTGGTCATCCACTCTACCAAGTCGTTGGCATGTTGCGGTTCAACATGTCCAGCTGCAGAAAAGAAGGACAAGCATGTCCCATGGCCACGTGCTGATGACAATGCACCGCGTCCACGACCAGCACTGTTGTCTCTAGACACAGAGCCTGCTTGCCCTCTTTTATCGGCTCGCGCCTGTCTGCCTCTCCTTGCTGGCCTTCCAGACATGGTAATGGCCTGAAGGGAGTTGGGTAAAACAGTAGTTGGGTAGTTTATATTGTGCTGGAGGCACACAACACCCACTAACTCCTGCAGATGCCTTTTTTATAGAACAGCAGAGATAAACGGGTATATACAGATGTATACTGTGCTGTGCTGGAAGCACACACAACTTCCAATAACTCCTGCAGATGGCAATTGGGCCCAAATAGAGAACAGCTATGTAGGTGGATTATAGCGGTATGTACTGGGTACAGAGCACGCAGACAGCACGCACTATCTCCTGACACTACTGACTGCAAGCTCTATTATTAAAGCTAGATCACTAGCTATATAGGTGAGGTGAATATCACGGTGTATACTGCGGTCAGGGCACAGACAATAACCACTACACAAGAGCAAGATAGGAAATCAGCCAAAAACGATTGGTGTGTAACTGTGTTGAAGGTACACAGAACACCCACTGCTTCAGATGCCAACACACTACACGAGGCCGCCTCAAAGGCGGCCTTATATAGTGTGGGGCGTGCACTACACAGCCTGAGCTATGATTGGCCACAGGCAGGATGCCTGTGGCCAATCACAGCTCTCCTCGCTGCTGGCGCTGCGATTGGCCAAGCATGCGGGGTCACAGTGCATGCTTGGCCAATCATGAGCCAGCAATGCACTGCGCCATCGCAGTGCATTGTGGTCCGCGCGCGCCATACGAATTTTGACGCGAACGGACCAAGAGTTCGGATTTCGCCGAACGCCCGAACAGCCAATGTTCGAGTCGAACGTACGTTCGACTCGAACACGAAGCTCATCCCTATGCCAAAGTAAAAGCTCCTAGTTTTACTTTCTGAGATTGGTTCTCTAGGAAGGATGCGAACCAGGGTAAGTCTGAGTCTGCAACTCCAGCTACTTCCTTGAGATGAGTGAGCAGGGTTTTGTGGTCTACTGTGTTGAACACTGCACTGAGGTCCAGCAGCACCAGGAGACATGATTCTCCTTCATCTGCTGCTTCGAGAGTGTCATCCCAGATTTTGAAGAGTGCAGTTTCTGTCCCGTGGCCAGGGCGGAAACCAGATTATAGTGAGTCCAAGAGTTTATGGGTGTCCAGATGGAGTTGTAGCTGTTATACTACTGCTTTCTCAATCATTTTGGAGATAGTGTTGAGGCTTGTGACAGGTCTGCGGTCATTTGGGTCTTTGGGGATAGGCTTCTTTAGGAGGGGTTTGATTGTGCCTTGCTTTAGGGAGGTTGGGTCTCTGGAGTAAGCATACTGAAAGTCTGTGACCGTTCTGCTTGGCGCTCCCATAGACGTCTGTCCAGCTGGATGGCTCGTTGGATAAGAGCCTCCAGAGTTGTAGGGATACCACTTCTAGCCAGTTCGTCCTTGAGGGGTTCAGAAAGTCCTAAACGGAACTGGTGTTTTAAAGCAGCCTCATTCCAGCCTGTATACATGGACCATCGATGGAAGTCTATGGTGTAGTCCTCCACAGGCCACTGTCCCTGCCGGAGAGAATTTAAAGCAGCCTCAGTGGTGGCGGCAAGCTGGGAGTCCTCGTAGAGCTGTGACATGGCTGCCAAGAAGGTGTCCACTGTGCGGGTAGCTGGGTCTTTACATTACCATAAACTATGGGCCCAAGCCTGGGGGTCACCTGAGAGCAAAGAAATAAGGAATCTGACTTTAATAGTCTCAGTGGGAAAAGTCTGGGGCTGCAAAGCCAGATACAGCAGACAGGCATTCCGAAAAGATCTGCACTTTAATCGATCTCCAGTGAATCACTCTGGAGTAGGTACTCATGGCTCCGGAGGTGGGATCATCACCGAAGAAGTAGTTTACTCCATAAGTAGCTTTAACCTACCCTCTAAAGGCAGGTATCTTCCCTGTAGTTCTTGGACTATTTGAGTGAGGGTGGAAGCTTATTGGCACAAAGTCTCTACAGGGGACACACCTCTGCCGGCCTCGGTCATGGCTGGATTATACTATCAAGTCTCTGGTGGGAGGCCGGGTTGCTGAGAGGGCGCCCCTTGCGGCTGAGTGCAGCATACCCCTTGGAGTGGGACAGGGAATATGGTCCCCAAATTGCACAGGTTGCCAGGCAGGGTTGCTGGGTCACTGGGCTGCTGGGCAGCGCAGGTAAGCAGGTTGGGCAACCATGCGTGGACGGGTTCTAGTGGAGCAAACAGGAAAGGGTCAAGCCAGGCCAGGGGTCATGCACAGCAGATCCAATCTGATATGAGGTACAGCAGGATGAATCAGGAGCAGAGTTGTAAGCCAGGCCAATGATCAACACTGTGCGGACAAGCTGAGGTACAGGTGGTGCAGGCGTGTGCATAGTTTGATCTAACAAAAAATTAGGTCTCATGTGTTCTCCTTCAAGCAGGGTGCTTTAGCCAGGAATATTGTACCCTCTATGAGAACCTGATACTTCTCAATCCATCACTTTCTCCATCACTTTCTCTGCATATTTAAAACTCCTTTTGTTTAACACCACCAAATATGTTTAAAAACTCAACTTAAAGTGTGCATTTCTCCTCGGACACTGCAGTGTATACACATAATGCCCTGTAATAGAATTGTTTCACAGAAAATTGAGGCTCGTTCACTTCCTGTCTGTGTAGCAAGATGTCATAGGTGTGACTTTGTCAAGGGATAGGCTGCCAGTGTGTCAAGTTAATACAATCAATGTTTATTATTTTTATGGAAACTATAGTGTACATTCCAATTCTCCAATAAATGAGGTCCATCTTTTTTTTCTATGGTACACTGCGAGGGAACAAAAGAAGAATTTTCTAAACACCCATCAATAATAAAGAGGTAAAGTCATTTACAACATGATTTTACTCCTCAGCAGTGGCAATAGCAATACAAACTACATATTGTTCCTTCCGATGTATTAACCACTGGAATACTCTCAAAAATGTATACTGTACATTGTTGGTGTTGGACTCCGTATAGACTCTATAAACTCTTCCTCAACAATTTCCCTCCTTGTTGGGGTGTACACAAATTGGTAAATTAATGTGTATCCTCTGAAGTTTCAAAAATATTAGAAGTTTTGGGGTCTCCGGGATAAAATTAATATTTTATCTGACAGGTATTTTAAAGCCACACTCTTCTCAATTGGCTTTATTGGGTATAGGGATTTGTTTCTAATCTTGTGATAACAGAACTATTGCAGTCCATTTCTTATTTACAGCTAGGCGGACAGTCACAAATAAATGCAAACATATTAAGGCTCCAAACCTTTCTGAAGTAATTCTTTGGCTCCATCTGCAATGCCACTCTGAAAAAATATTGGTCCATAAGGAAAATGCCTTTTTTTGTTTGTTTGTTTTTTTTGTTTCAAAGTTTTTATTTAGTTTATTTAGTTTTTTTTTAAGATTTTTTAATGTACAAGAATAAAAACAAAAAACAACGATCAGTTGTTCTATACAGTCATAGAGAAATTATGGATTCAATTCATAAACAAGAAAATAATCACGTTTAGTAATAGCGCCTCATCTGGGCCTGGGGAAGATCCATTTTTGAGTGATTGTATGACCTCTAGGATTTCCTCCCACGAGAAGGGTTGTTCAAGGAGTTCCATATGGTTGCAGGAAGTTTTAGGAAGGAGTACGCTTTGAAGAAATTCATCTAATTCTAAGGGGTGGGACTGTTCCCTATAGAGTTTATCGTAGAACTTTTTGAATGTTTCCATGATCCTAATGGGATTTTGGGTCAGGTCACCTGATACAGAGCATATCTTGGGGAATGCTAGAATACGTGGCTTTTTGGCTAATCTTTGTCACTAGTCTGGAGCCTATTCTGTCCTTTTGCGAAGAGAATTTTGCTCCAGACCATCAAAGGTGCTTTTTGGCTGCAGTGGTCAAGGCTAAGTTAAGGTGCATTTGGGGGGTTTCTAGCATTGGATCTTTGTTTGTGTAATTTGCTTATGGAGGGAAACTCCCCCATCAGTTTCTTAATTTCAGTTTCACATTCATGTTTTAATTGGAGGAAAGCTGTATTTGTTTTCCCCTGATTACTCTTTTATGCACCGCCCATAATGTGCCTGGTGAAACTGTATTGTTATCATTATCTGTGAAATATTCTTTCAGGGCTTTTTCTAATAATGTACAGTGTATCGGATTGCTGAGGATTGCTTTGTTTAGGTGCCATATGGACATTCCCCTGACCCCTAGTGGTCGCTGTATTAGTACGGATGCCATGGAATGATCCGCAGGGTTGTGTCACAGATCGTGGAAGAGAGAGCTAGAGAGGAGATTGCAGATTGAAGGAAGATGTGATCTATCCTGGAGTATGTACGATGTGGGGCTGAATAGTGTGTGTAGTCCCTGACATGCGGGCTCAGTTTCCTCCAAATATCTATTAAGCCATATAAGTTAAGCAGCTATGCTATTTTTAAGCTCTAAATGGGAGGTCGCTCCAGTTTCTGGGTTCCTCTGGGTGATTTGTCCAGAGAGGGGTTGAATGGAATGTTCGAGTCTCCTCCCGTCACCACTGTGCCTCTGCAGTGTGGCTGTAGGATTCTCATCAGAATTTCAATAAAATTTCCTTGACCCTAGGGGTGTAGTACGAGATGAAAGGATACATCCCACCATGTATTGTTCCTTCCACTAGGAGAAACTGTCCATTCCAGTCTTTTATAACATTAGAGGGGCCAAAGTATGAGTGTTTGGAGAAGCAAATTGCTTTGTTTTCAGCATGAGCTAAAAAGAATTTAGGGTAGCTTTTGGGGGATAAATGAAGGATTGTAAGAGGTCGGGAAATGGGTTTCTTGTAATAGAATCACATCCGTTTTTAAAGAATAGTTGGAATAGCTTCCTTCTTTTCAATTAATCCCCTGAACCTGTGGGTAATTACTTGCAGCTTCACCTTGCCATTCGTGGGATTAGCCATGGATCAGAGGGGAGTAGCTCATAAGAAAGAAAAAGCTCACCTTATACAAAAACCTTGTAGTGGTAAAAACTGTTTGGTTCCTTTGGGACCTTGTGCCTGGGGGCCGTAGATTGGTACATTCCTGGCAGTTTCAAGGGCCAAAGAGCACTGGGAAAATAGGAAGGTGGGAAGACAAAAGGGAAAGGAAAGCGTAAGGGTTGAAGAAAAAGAAGTCATTAGTAAATATACATAACCCAAAATTCCCACACCCACTCAGGAAGGGGCTAGCCACTTTTTTGCCCAAACCAGAAGAAAGGTGATATCCCCATACTCAGGAAGTATCAGTCTGACCCTGAGGGGGTAACATGGATCCCTCTATGCCAGGTGGAGGCGCATTGCACATGCAACAGCTACCCAGTCTAAAACATTTTCAACAACAAAAAAAATAGTACTATATATGAACAGAAACCTATGAACAGAAACCTGTCCCCAGCTGTGAGTTAAAGGCATGGTCCGTGTGGTAAATTCCCTAATCTCTGCAAACCCTGTGCCCTGCCCCCAAAGTAGTGGTAGCTTTTCATAGGCTGGAGAGACCATGGATTACCACACTTACCACCCTTGGAACTTAAGTTAGAGCAAGATTTCTGGATTGCATATAGCTTAGTGACCTGTATGTGCTAACGCTGCAGGGAAACCTAAGTATGATTGTAGAGAGTAGGTGGCCCAGCTCAGATTGTTATAATAGTTGTAAGAACGTACAGTAGACACAAGCTCAGGCCTGACTTACTCTCCCAGGAGATTACTCCGGGGTCTTAGTATGCTACCTGTGCCTAAGCTGTGGAGCGCCCTATCAATAAGGTGTAAAGAAAAAGTTACTCTCTAAAGTTCAGCTCCTGAAGGTGTGAAGCCAGACATCTTTGTCCACATCCTGGTGTTCTTCCTCAGGTGGGATGTGCTTCCCTCGACTTCTTCGACTGCTGTTGCCAGACTGGGGTGGTGAGTGGACTTAGTGGAGAAGGCCTTTTCGCAGAAGAAGAGGCTCTAAAGGCAGATGTGATCAGGTTGTGTTCTGTAATCAGCCCCAGGTGCAAAAGTAGATGTTCCCCCTCTGAGAATGATGAGAAGCCAAAGGGCTTGTTCTTATGAGAGAAATTCAGCCTAAAGGGGAAGGACCAGTGATAGGAGATTTCTTTTTGCATCAGCAATTGAAGCAGTGGAGCGCTATTTTTGGACTGTATAGGGGGATAGATCCACAAAAATTTGGACTTGATGTCCTTGGATAGTGAGCTTGTCAGTGTTGCGGGATCTTTTGATTACTTCTTCTTTTACCACGTAAAAATGGGGTTTTACAATAATGTACCATGGTAGGCCATCCATGCATAGTGGTTGCAGGGCTCTGTGGGCTCTCTCAAGCTCCAGGCGATGTTCTGGTATGGTGGGAAATAAACATTTTATCAGTGTACAGACTGCTGCATATACCTCCTTGACTGATTTAAAACGATAGAGTCTTGACCTGTTTTCCAGTTGGTCAATTTTGGACATTGCAGTCTCTAAGTGGCCCTGAAGATCCTGGATTCTGTCTGAATTTTGATTAATCTTGGCAAACGATAGGTCTGTTTTCTTTTCTATTGTATCTATTCTTGCTCCAATTTGTTGGAGGTCAGCATGTATAGAGTTGGTGATCAGTGCTGCTGTTTGGGCCAGGCCCTTTGTTAGTATGCTGGCAAAGGCCTCCATCATGGAGGGAAAATCAGAGGGGGTGGGGGATAGCTGGGCACCCA
Source organism: Lithobates pipiens (assembly GCF_037356315.1). Lineage (NCBI taxonomy): Eukaryota > Metazoa > Chordata > Amphibia > Anura > Ranidae > Lithobates > Lithobates pipiens. Next base: position 152,294,426 of record NW_027507686.1, on the reverse strand, counting down.
CATGCCTGGGGTGCCTGGGGTAGATAGAACAGTGCTCAGTGGTGACAGATTAACGCTTCCCATCATTTTCCCAATCAGAGATTCAGTGGATGCTGGGGAGTGAGTGGGGTGCTGCCAGGTACTCACTGTGTTGTGCTCCTGTGGGAGCATTGGGAGAGTTGTCAAGTCCTATGCAGTGTGCTGGTCAGCTATCGATTCTTCTGCCTCCCTGGCTAGGCCTCATGTAGTTGCAGCCACCATCTTGATTCGGCCAGGCTATGGGAGATCCGAGTTCAGCTGACTCGATAGCTCCCTTGTGTGGATCCCAAGGTCATCAGGCAATTCCTGAGACAGCCCACTCTCTTCCACGGGCTGTGTGGGCCCGGGACAGCGTTTCTGTATGCCGTGGCTGGGATTAGAGAGCCGCTGCAGTGTGGAGCTCCAGGGCTATGGACGCATCTGTGTCCGCTATTCTAATAGTTTTACATAATGCAGCAACATACACACTTAGAAAACCCAGTGTTAGAGGTGATTTATTCTTCCTCAGCAAATATACTTTTTGCACACTGGTACTGACTAGTATTCCAGTTTTTCTCTTCTCTTTCAATTTCTCTCCATTAGTCAGCTAATGTGACCCCAGTGCTGAGGGAGAGGGGCACAGGAGGGTCAAACAAGGATGCAGTATATGTGACCGACCTCCTCCTTATCAACTGATGACGTCGTTGGTTGTTAGGATGCCAGTATCTAGAAAGTCATAATGAAGCATGGTGCATAATGAAAACCTGTGGCTTTGTGTAACCAAAATGCAGGCTTAATCCCCCTGCTGGCTTGTAACCATTTTTTTTAGACATTTTTAGGCATTTTGCAAAAGCACCCCTGAAGAAATCTCAAAGCACCCCTGAAAAAGGCTGCTATAGAGACAATGAATAACTGAGTAAACCTAGCCCCAGATAAACCTGAAGGTTGGCTAACACTGCCCGCCGTGATGGGTGAAGGCTGGAATTTGTCTGTTTCAGCAATTCCTGCGGTGAGGACAGGTAAGGGAAGTTAATCCTATATATATTTATATGATGGATTTCTTCATTTTGAGTAGTTGTATGTCTTACCTGGTTACCACCACTAGAGGGAGTAAGAGCAGCCTGATGCATACTTACATGCCTTTCAGTACACACGCTCAGTGAAGCCTGGTTCTCCAGAGGTCTCACGTCTCCACTGCAGTCCCTGCCGCAACAAGGTAATACGGGGTCCCTCGTAGTCTGGGGGTCCCACGCAGCTCTGATGAGACTCCTTTTCCCCCCCTGGATTCCGGCGGTCCTCGTGCACGCGCGCGGGCACGTGCGCACGCTCCCGGGCTAATGGAGGAGGGGAAGTGTGGTTGTGAGCCGTGCACGTTGGTGTGCACGGCGCTGTACTGCGCAGGCACCAGGCAGCGGTTTTAAAAGCCCAGAGTGTCAGGGGACTGTAAGTGAGAGACACAGGAGCTGTGGGCAGTAAGCATCCCAGGGGATTGGATCCAGGCAAACCTTAGACACCTACTCAGCATCAGGTTGTGCAGTATTAAGCATATATATGTTATTGTGAGACTTTTAGCACAACAGTGATTGCACTTTGTACTAGTACCTCTGCTTTGTAGCTTAGGACTATGTCTCCTCGTAAGAGGGTCTCAGGGGGAGGTAACAAGGGCACTGGTAAATCACCGCCTAGGTCCAGGGAATCTAAAAATGCCTGTAAGTTACCACCCCCCCTGCAAGACTGGAGCCAGCCTCACAGGACGAGTCAGTGCCCCTGTCAGGTTTTGCAGCCTCTCCTAATGTCCCAGCCCCGGTATATGTCACTGAGGACTCCCTTAGGGCTACATTGGAGGGTTTTTGAAGGGAGAATCATGAATTTCATTTCTGCTTCCCTGAAAGATAGCAGGAAAAGTGGTAGATCCCCTCCCTCTGCTGAGATTCCTCTCTCAGATGATTCTTCTGACAATGAGGAGAGATCCCTATCTTGTGACAGGGATCTTGAGCAGTCGGAGGAATCAGAGGAAGAGGAGAGAGTCCCCTCCTCCCAGGCGCTCAGAAAACCGGTGCAGTATTGTACTGAATTGGTGCGCACCACATTCAGAATGCCTGCTGCTGAAGTCGCTACGTCCTCTGTTTCTTCCCTAGGAGTCAGGAAAATCCCACAGACTGCTTTTTCCTTCCCAATTCATCCCTTAATGGATAAATTGATGTCTGATGATTGGGGACATCCCGATAAACTGTTTACTCCTCCTAAAAGGTTTTCTATGCATTATCCTCTGGAGGAAAGTTTCACCAAGAAATGGGGGGTCCCATCTGTCGATGCGGCTGTTTCTTGTGTGAATAAAAACCTGACCTGTCCGTTGGATAATGCTCAGGTATTTAAAGATCCAACTGATAAGAGGTTGGAAACATTATTAAAAGCCTCCTTTTCCATGACTGGCGCTGTAGTGCAACCTACAGTCGCAGCCGTGGGGTTGTGTCAGTTCCTCAAGGAACAGGTTATGCGGATGCTTGGCCTCCTTCCTAGTTAGGAAGTGGAGAATTATGCAGAAATACCTCAAATTCTGTGTTTCATGATTGATGCGATTTTGGATTCTGTCCAACAAGCATCTCGTTTATCTCTCCTGTTGGTACACATGCGAAGGGCCCTATGGCTAAAGAATTGGGCAGCTGAGCTATCGTGCAAGAAGCATTTGATTGGGTTCCCGTTTAAAGGGGAACGTCTGTTTGGAGAAGAATTAGACAAATTCGTCCAAAAAATGTCAGGGGGTAAATCTACTCTCCTTCCAGTAAAAAAGAGCAACTGTCCGTCATTTAGGCGTTCTCTCTCTCCCGGAGCATCTAGCTCTAAGCAGTGGCGACGGCCTTCTCAACCCTCCTCTACAGGAAAGGCTCAGGGCCGGGCCCAAGGGCAGAAAAAGAACTGGGAGCGGAAGCCTGCCAAGCAGAGCCCGAAAGCTTTCTTGTGAAGGGGCGCCCCCGCTCGGCCGAGTGGGGGGAAGGCTTCGCCAGTTTGCGGAAGCCTGGCGGGAAGAGATCCAGGACAAGTGGGTGATCTCTTTGGTGTCTCTGGGCTAGTTAGAGTTAGAGTTTCAGGAGATTCCACCTTCTCGCTTTCTAAGGTCAAGGATCCCCAGGGATCCCGTAAAGAAAAAAACGCTATTTCTGGCCTTGGATCACTTACTATCCAAAGGGGTGATAGTAGAAGAGGACCCAAAAGAACAGGGTTCAGGGTTTTACTCGAATCTTTTCTCCGTTCCGAAGCCAAATGGAAGTGTCAGACCTATCCTGGATCTGAAGGATCTGAACCGGTTTTTACGCATCCGGTCCTTCCGAATGCAGTCAATTTTCACTGTGGTCTCCTCCCTGCAAGGGGGAGAGTTTATGGCATCAATAGACATCAAGGATGCATATCTCCATGTGCTAATTTTTCCCGCACACCAAAGGTATCTAAGGTTCGCGGTAGAACGGCGCCATTTTCAATTTGTGGCCTTGCCGTTCGGGCTCGGTACGGCCCCTCGAGTCTTCACAAAGATTCTGGACCCTCTCTTGGCAAACCTAAGAGCTTAGGGTATAGCCGTTATGGCTTATCTAGATGACTTGCTTCTCATGGAGAAAACAGTAGCGTTCCTGAACCACAGTGTTTCCAGAACACTAGAACACCTGAAACGCCTAGGTTGGATTATAAACCTAGAACAGTCATCCCTACAGCCTGCTACCAGGTTGGAATACCTGGGTATGTTTATCGACACTGCTCAGGGAAAGGTGTTTCTTCCAAGGCCAAAAGCCTTGGCCATTGGGGATCTGGTGCGCCTAACTCTGGGCAGGAGATCTTCCCCCATTCGGTTGTGCATGAGACTGTTGGGGAAAATGGTCGCCTCCTTCGAGGCTGTTCCATTTGCCCAGTTCCACTCAAGGCCTCTGCAAAGATGCATCCTTGCGGCCTGGAACAGGAAACCCCAATCTTTGTATCTTCCTATGCTTCTATCCCCAGTGACACGCAGGAGTCTCGTCTGGTGGTTACAAACCGAGAATTTGCTGAAAGGCAAAACCTTTCTTCCTCTTCCATGGAAGGTTATTACGACAGATGCCAGCCTGACAGGCTGGGGAGCAGTGTTAGAGGAGACATGCTCGCAGGGGAAATGGTCTGCGATTGAGAGGCTATTGCCCATAAATGTCTTGGAGATCCAGGCAGTTTATATGGCTCTCATAAGGTGGTCTTCCAGACTACGGGGTCTCCCTGTTCGGGTTCAGTCCGACAATGCCACAGCAGTGGCCTATATCAATCACCAGGGCGGTACCAGGAGTCTGGTAGCGCAAAAAGAGGTGAATCGCATATTTGTCTGGGCAGAAAAGCATGTTCCATGCCTTTCTGCAGTCTTCATTCCAGGAGTGGAAAATTGGCAGGCAGATTTTCTGAGCCACCAGCAGTTGTGCCCAGGAGAATGGGCTCTGCACCCCGACGTGTTTTTGGACATATGTCGCAGGTGGGGTACTCCAGACGTAGATCTGTTTGCGTCCAGGTTCAACAGAAAACTGGACAAATTCGTGTCAAGAACAAGAGATACACTTGCTCAGGGGTCAGATGCTCTGACAGTTCCCTGGGATCAGTACAATCTGATTTATGCTTTCCCCCCGTGCCCGCTTCTGTTGCAGTTCCTGGGAAGAGTCAAGAGGGAAACAGTCGGTCCTTTTGGTAGCCCCGGCTTGGCCCAGGCAACCGTGGTATGCAGAGATCATGAAGTTGGCCATAGGCAGGCCATGGATCTTCCCTCTCTGGCCAGATCTGCTCTCATAGGGTCCAATCTACCATCCTGCTTTACACAGTCTGAATTTGACGGTTTGGCTGCTGAGACCCACATTCTGAGAGACCGTGGGCTTTCGGGGCCAGTCCTTTCTACTCTGGTTAATGTCAGAAAGCCGGCCTCCAGGCTTATTTACTACAAAATCTGGAGGGCATATGTTTCCTGGTGTGAATTCAGGGGATGGCATCCTAGAAAGTATGTCATTAGCAGGATCTTGGCCTTTCTCCAGTCAGGCCTAGAAATGAATTTGGCCGTAAGCACTATCAAGGTGCAGATTTCGGCCTTGTCAGTATTTTTTCAGAAGCCACTTGCATCGCATTCCCTGGTGGGGGCTTTCATCCAGGGGGCTATGCGGATAAGGCCGCCAGTCAAACCTCCAGTATGCCCATGGGATCTAAATTTGGTTCTCCAGGCTTTGCAAGGGCAACCTTTTGAACCTTTGCATCTGGCTTCATTAGTTCTTTTGACCAAAAAATTGGTTTTCTTGGTAGCCATTTCCACGGCTAGAAGAGTGTCAGAACTAGCAGCTCTCTCCAGCAAAGAGCCGTATCTAATTGTTCATAAGGACCGGGTGGTCATGCGCCCCAACAGGTCCTTTCTACCTAAGGTGGTTTCGGGATTCCATTTGAATCAAGATGTAATCCTACCATCCTTTTCTCCGGAACCACAGTCCACAGAAGAAAAATCCTTGCACACTTTGGATGTGGTTAGGGCAATCAGTATCTATCTTCAAGCAACGGCTCAGCTAAGGAAAACTGACAGACAGACAGATTATTTCTCAGGCCTATAGTTTTAGAGGGAAAATCCCTCCTTTTCAAGTGAAAGCACACTCTACTAGGACTGTAAGTGCTTCTTGGGCAGTGCATCACCAGGCCTCCCTGTCTCAGATCTGTAAGGCTGCAACATGGTCATCAGTCCACACATTCACCAGATTCTATCAGGTGGATGTCAGAGGGCAAGAGGATATCGCCTTTGGGCGCAGTGTACTGCAGGCTGCAGTTTAGGTCCTCCGGCCCATGGCAGTCTATCATTATGATCTGTGTCTCCCTCCCCTCAATCTGAGCATTGCTTTGGGACATCCCACTATGTAATGAGCTCCTGTGTCCCGTGATGTATGATCAAGAAAATAGGATTTTTATATACAGCTTACCTGTAAAATCCTTTTCTTGAGAGTACATCACGGGACACAGGGCTCCTGGCCCTCTTGGGTTTTACGTGGTTTCCTATTGCTTTGCTACAAAACTGAGGTGCCTCCCATATGGGAGGGGTTATATAGGGGAGGAATTATCCTTAATTGGGGTTAACCAGTGTCCAATCACCAGAGGTGACTATATAACCCACTATGTAATGAGCTCCTGTGTCCCCTGATGTAATCTCAAGAAAAGGATTTTACAGGTAAGCTGTATATAAAAATCCTATTATTATTATCAGATGCTTACCGTATTTTTTCTTCCTGGCCTATCCTCACATCAGCACACAAAAAACACCTCCTCTGGAACCCACAGGACCACCTCTTCCTAACTAAATAAAAGACAGCCCTCCCCAACTGATGTGTTTGATAACCTAGCCTGCAACAGGCCACTAGGGAGGGAGTCCTGATATGAGGATAAGCCAGGAAAGTAAAATTACGGTAAGTATCTGATAACAATTTTCCATTTTCCTGGCCCTACCTCACATCAGCACATAATGCAAAATAACTTGCAGAATACATGGGCGGGAGAGAACACATAAAAAAAAAAAAAAAAACACTGGCAATCAAAGAAAAGCTACTAAAGAAAATAATAATGTCTTGTCCCAAACGTTCAGAACTTGCTGACTGCATATATAGCTTGTAAATTTGAATGAATGGTGCACAAGAACTTATCTTAGCTGTCTCATATATATCGTCCACTTAAATCTTGGCATAACTGCTCTCTGGTCAAAAAGCTTGCACCCGTTCCTGAGCAGAAAGGCCTACTTCCTGCATGCCAATCTAATCACCCTGGTAAACAAATAGAAGATGACTTTTGAGAACCTGATGGCAAAATGAAAAGATCATCCACTTTCCTAATGTCTTTGCATGCACACTGTTAGCAAATTATTAATGTGTAAGGAACTTAAAGGATTCAGTGGTCAAATTCTCTGTTGAATCACCACCTAACTGTCTCATGGACCCAACGTTCTTTGATGTTTGTCACCCAAACCCTCCAAAAGGAGGCTATCCTGGCTCCCACCAGAAGAGTTTGGTTGGCCACACTTTACAGTTGTCTAGCAGAATGCTCTGGATTTGATCCATGTAAAAAGGAACTTTGAGCCCTCTTCAATGTGATTTGTTAAATCTACAGCCTGGCCTATACGATTTTGCCTAATGAACACTTCTGAAGTTTGACTGACTTCAGTGAAAATATGGCTGTTTCTTCTTATTAGATTGTGGCCACAGTCTGGACTTTTCTCCTGTCACCTCCTTGATTACACCATCCAGCGTTTTGCCAAACGACAACCTCCCATTATGAGGAATGTTACAGATGGCTTATGCGGAAGCTTCATCCAAGACTGTCAAACCTCTAGAAGCGCACAGCACAGGAGAAAAGAAAACTTTAACAAGTCTTTAACTCTCAAACGAAAAACTGGAAGGACTGCAGAGAAATAGAGAAACCAATTCCTCTGCCGGCTTCTTAGACTATTTATGCTGATATGTGGTGATTGGTGATCACTATCCCACACTGCCCCGCTTCCCTGTCCACTGCAACATTATCCCCCGCTGATCTCAGACTGAAAACAAAGCCAGGAGAGCAGTGAGGTGCACTTTGCACTGTTTAACCAACATTCCCCCTGGCCCAGCACACAGGGCACCCATTTTTTGGAAGGTTTACTTCCAACGTTCTGGGTCTTCCAACTCCAGGAGAGGCTGAACCTGGAAGGGTATGTGCAGCAAAGGGGATATACTTGCAGCACCCAAAGTAATTACCAACTGAAGGTAGCCTGGAGCAGGACCAAAAAAGAACACTTCAGTTGGGGAGGGGCTGTCTTTTATTTAGCTAGGGAGAGGTGGTTCTGTGGGTTCCAGAGGAGGTGTTAACCCATTGTGTTCATCATGCTCTGATGAATATTGCAAAATAATAAACAATTTCAATAAATACAGAACAGAAGGTTTTATACCCCTGTGGTATATATATCTAAGCTAATAGGTTAAAAAAAAAGCAAAGCAAGCTAATAGTATGGAAATGTGCATATTATTTCAGGCATTGCTTTTCTCAGTGATGGTCCCCAATGAAAAAGTACTAAAATGTGTACTGCATCACGAAAATTAGGACTTCTGTAGTAATATTTAACTCTTTAAGAGCTAGCCCAATTTCTCATCTCTAATAGAAAGGAAATTACTATAAACCAATGGTTTCCAGGAAAAGCTGTAAAATCTAGAGCACTCAGTTATGATACAGTTCAAAGAGTATAACCACATAGGTTGAACTGGATGGACTGATGCCTTTATTCAACCATAGGGATGAGCTTCGTTTTCGAGTCGAACATACATTCGACTCGAACATCGGCTGTTCGCCCGTTCGGCGAATTCCGAACGTTATGGGCCGTTCACACCAAATTTGTGTGGCGCTCACTGCCCACAATGCACTGCGATGGCGCAGTGCATTGCTAGCTCATGATTGGCCAAGCATGCACTGTGACCCCACATGCTTGGCCAATCACAGCGCCGGCAGCGAGGAGAGCCATGATTGGCCACAGGCAGGATGCCTGTGGCCAATCATAGCTCAGGCTGTGTAGTACACGCCCCACACTATATAAGGCCGCCAGCGCGGCGGCCTTGTGTAGTGTGTTGGCGTCTGAAGCAGTTAGTGGGTGTTCTGTGTACCTTCAACACAGTATACACCGATCGTTATTGGCCGATTTTTCGATCTTGCTCTTCTGTAGTGGTTGTTGTCTGTGTGCCCTGACCACAATATACACCGCTATATTCACCTATATAGCTAGCGATATATCTATCTTTTATAATAGAGCTTGAAGTCAGTGTTAGGAGCTTGTGCGTGCTGTCTGCGTGCTCTGTACCCAGTACACACCGCTATATCCACCTACATAGCTCTTTTCTATTTTAACCATCTGCAGGAGTTATTGGAAGTTGTGTGGGCCTCCAGCACAGCACAGTATACATCTATATTTACCCTTTATTGCTGGTGTTCTATAATACAGGCATCTGCAGGAGTTAGTGGGTGTTGTGTGCCTCCAGCACAATATACACCTGTATCTACCCTTTATTGCTGTTCTCTAATAGAGCCATCTGCAGGGCTTAGTGGGTGTTGTGTGCCTCCAGTACAGTATACCCCTTGATCTACCCTTTATTGCTGGTGTTCTATAATAAAGGCATCTGCAGGAGTTAGTGGGTGTTGTGTGCCTCCAGCACAATATACACTACCCAATTGCTGTTTTACCCAACTCCCTTCAGGCCATTACCATGTCTGGAAGGCCAGCAAGGAGAGGCAGACAGGCGCGAGCCGATAAAAGAGGGCAAGCAGGCTCTGTGTCTAGAGACAACAGTGCTGGTCGTGGACGCAGTGCATCGTCATCATCAGCACGTGGCCATGGGACACGCTTGTCATGTTGAGCCGCAACATGCCAAGGACTTGGTAGAGTGGATGACCAAGCCCTCTTCATCCTCCTCATCCTCTCTCACCCAGTCTCAGGGTACTAGAAAAGCAGCTGCCAACGCATCGTCTTCCCTCGTCTCAATGTCATCATCAGTGACTCCTTACCTAGACCCACCACGTCCTCCTGAGGAGTCTCCTGAACTCTTTGAGCACAGTGTTGGGTACATGCTCCAGGAGGCTCTGATGATGATACTCAGCTAGAGGAAGGCAGTAGCGTGAATGCAGAGAGAGGGGATGCTCAAGAAGGACAGCAATCTGGCAGTCATGTTCCACAAGCTGCAGCATACTGCCAGGTTTGCTCCAGCGATGAAGAGGGAGGGGAGGATGAGGTCACTGACTCCACGTGGGTGCCTGGTAGGAGAGAGGAGGAGGAGGAGGCACATGTCCAACGAGGCAGGATGCCCTCCGGGGGCCAGCTTAGGGGCAGCACACCGACTGAATCACACCGCAGAGCTCCGCCTGTGCAGGGCGCTGCCTCTGCGCGTTATTTTAAAAGTTCTTTGGTGTGGGCCTTTTTTGAGATGAGTGCATCAGATCGCACCGCTGCTATTTGCAACATATATCTCAAGCGTATCTCGCGTGGCCAAAACATCAGCCGCTTGGGCACCACATGCTTGACCAGACATATGTTGACCTGCCATGCAGCTCGTTGGCAAGCGTACCTCAAAGACCCACACCAAAGAACAAAGCGGACCTCTCCTTGCTCCTCATCAGCTGGCATCTCCAACCCCACTAGACCTTCAGTCCTCTCTGAAACTTGCTCTGAGAGGAATGAAGGTGTAGAATTAGGTGTGTCACAGCCAAGTGCTTCCGGGCACTCTGCTAGCAGTACACCCACGTCCGATTATAGCAGGCAAATGTCCCTGCCCCAGCTGCTGGACCGGCGAAAGAAGTTCACTCCCAGCCATCCACATGCCCAGCGGTTGAATGCTAGCTTGGCTAAATTGCTAGCACTTCAACTGCTGCCTTTTCAGTTGGTAGACTCGGCCCCCTTCCGTGAGTTTGTACAATGTGCGGTTCCTCAGTGACAGGTCCCCAAATGCCACTTTTTCTCATGGAAGGCGATCCCGGCTCTCTACCGGCATGTGGAAGGAAATGTCCTTGCCTCGCTGGACAGGGCGGTCAGCGGTAAGGTGCATATTACCACTGACTCATGGTCCAGCACGCATGGATAGGGACGTTACCTGTCTTTCACGGCCCATTGGGTCACTCTTCTGGCTGCTGGGAAGGATGCAGGACAAGGTGCAGTAGTGTTGGAGGTTGTTCCACCACCACGCCTCCAAAATGCTACTATTGGTTGTGACACACCTCTCTCCTCCACCCCCTCCTCTTCTTCTTCCTCCATGGCCTCTTCCAGTGCTCTGTCCTCAGAACCAGCGGTGCTCCGTAGGCGTTCCAGGGGCTACGCAAGTACGCAGGCAAAACGATGCCATGCCGTGCTTGCACTGGTTTGTTTGGGGGACAGGAGCCACACTGGGGCGGATGTTTTGTCAGCTTTGCAGGGGCAGGCCGAGAGGTGGTTGACGCCATGCCAGCTTAAGCCAGGAATGGTGGTTTTTCGACAATGGCACCAACCTCCTCTCCGCCCTCCGACAGGGACAACTGACCCATGTGCCCTGTGTAGCTCACGTCCTTAACCTGGTGGTGCATCGGTTCTTGGGCAGGTACCCGGGCTTACAGGATGTCCTGAAGCAGGCCAGGAAAGTCTGTGTGCATTTCCGCCGATCATTTAATGCTTGTGCTTGGCTGGCTGAGCTCCAAAAGGAGTTGAACCTGCCCAAGAACCGCCTTATATGTGACATGCCCACCAGGTGGAACTCAACGTTGGCCATGCTGCAGCGGCTGCACACACAGCAGAGGGCCATCAATGAGTACCTGTGCGACTACGGCACCAGGACAGGGTCAGGGGAGCTCGGTTTTTTCTCACCACGCCAGTGGGGCATGATCAGGGATGCATGCACTGTCCTGTCACCGTTTGAGGAGGCCACATGGATGGTGAGCAGTGACAGTGCATGCATCAGTGACACTGTACCTCTTGTCCACCTCTTGGAGCATACGCTGCGTGGAATAATGGACAGGGCACTTGAGGCAGAACAGAGGCAGGAAGAGGCCCCTCTCAAGGCCCCCTTTATCCAGACAGTGTTCCTGCTGTGCCACCCATCACACAGGAAGAGGATAAGGAGAAGGAAGAGGAGGAGGAGGATGATTGTGTCAGCATGGAGGTGGAGGCTGGCACTCAGCATCAGCAGCAGCAGCAGTCTTGTAGGGATGATTTACAGTCCCAAGAAACCCGTGGACTTGTACGTGGCTGGGAGGAGGTAGCTGCGGATCATGTTGTCCTTAGTGACACAGAGGACTCCGGACCGAATGCCTCAGCTAACCTACGCTGCATGGCCTCCCTGATCCTGCAAAGCCTGCGGAAGGATCCTCATATTCTTCGGATGAAGGAGAGGGACCATTACTGGCTGGCCACTCTCCTTGATCCATGGTACAAGGGTAAGGTTGCCGACCTTATCTTGCCATCGCAGAGGGAGCAGAGGATGAGACATCTCCGGGAGGCCTTGCAGAAATGTCTGTGCAACGCGTTCCCAGAGACTGGGAGGTTACAAACTCCTGGTCCTGGACAACGTGTTGCTGAGGCAGCGTCTGATTTACATGGTGCAAGAATACCTAGGGGCAGGGTCAGACTTGGACACCTTTCCCACCGAAAATCCTCTGGCTTACTGGGTCTTGAGGATGGATCACTGGCCAGAGCTTGCACAGTATGCAATTGAGCTACTAGCCTGTCCTGCATCCAGCGTTCTTTCGGAACGCACCTTCAGTGCTGCTGGTGGCTTTGTTACCGATCACACCCTGTCCACCGAATCAGTTGATCGACTGACCTTCATCAAGATGAATCAGTCTTGGATAACCCACAGCTACCAAGCACCTGAAGCTGATGTAACCGAATAATTTTTTTTGAAATATCACATCCCTTCAAGACTGCCTATGCTGATGCTGAGTGACTGTCCTGTTATGTTGATTGTCTATCCTCTTCCTCCTTCGCTGATATGTTGGAAGAACATTTCTGGTTCTGGGTGATGCCATCAGCCCAATTTTTCTGCCCCTGTTTAACAGGGGCGTTTCATTACAATTTTTGATGCAATGCTTTGCAGCAGGGCTAATTCCTGCAATAAAACTAGAGTATATGGGAGAGGTTGCAGTGTGGTGGCACCAGCACCAGTGCCTAAGGCTCAATTTTTCTGCCCCCGTTTAACAGGGGCGTTTAATTACAATCTTTGATGCAATGCTTTGCAGCAGGGCTAATTCCTGCAATAAAACTAGAGTATATGGGGGAGGTTGCAGTGTGATGGCACCAGCACCAGTGCCTAAGGCTCAATTTTTCTGCCCCTGTTTAACAGGGGTGTTTAATTACAATTTTTGATGCAATGCTTTGCAGCAGGGCTAATTCCTGCAATAAAACTAGAGTATATGGGAGAGGTTGCAGTGTGGTGGCACCAGCACCAGTGCCTAAGGCCCAATTTTTCTGCCCCTGTTTAACAGGGACATGTAATTACAATTCTTGATATAATATTTCACAGGAGGGCCCATTCCTCTGCCCACCCAGAGTAACATTGAGGACTTATAGTGTTGTGGCACCAGAACCACAACCCCAAAGGTCAATTTTTCTACCACTGTTCAACAATGGCATGTAATTACAATTCTTGATATAATCGTTCACAGCAGGGCGCTCCAGCGCCCACCAAGAGTCACTTTCAGGGCTTACAATGTTGTGGCAAAACCAACACCTTGTTCCGCCATTCCTGCAGAGCATATAGGGCAGGCCCCTACTTTCAAACATCCAACTTACAAACATCTCCTACTTGCAAACGGAAGGAGACAACAGCAAGTGAGATGAAAAAAGATGGACGACAAAACAAATTTTACAGGGGTGATAACCCTTCCCTATGTTTTCCAAAAAGCTTAAAAATAGTTTTTTTGACTGGAGCTACACTTTAAAAATGTACCAGTTGAAAATTACAAACAGATTCTACTTAACACAACAAATCTACACAGTCCCTGTCTTGTTTGCACTGCCTGTATACTGCTGTTCTGAGTATATAGGGCCTGGGGGCCCCACACCTTTCCTTTTTTTAATATGGGTACGGGGTTCCCCTTAATATGCGTACAAGACCCAAAGGGGCTGGTAATGGGCAGGGAGGGCTACCCATGCCATTTTTCTCAATGATTTTCAACCATATTGCAGGAACCAGATATAACATTAAAACCGCAAGCAGTTTTAAATTATGTTATTTCCGTTAAATGTCATTTTGTGCAGGGACTGTTCTAAACACGGGAAACACGTGGCACTTCACAGGCATACTACAGACACCCCCCAGGCAGGATATTTAAAGGAATACTTCACTTTTTTTTCACTTTAATCGTCATTAAAATCAGTGCTCACGCCAAAACGGACAGTTTTAAAAACATTTTAGGCATTGACCCATGTCCCCTGGGACAGGAGCCAGGTCCCCAAACCCTTTTTAGGACAGCATCTTGCATATTAGCCGTTAAAATTAGCACTTTTAATTTCGAATGTTCGAGTCCCATAGACTTCAATGGGGTTCTAAAGTTCGTACGAATTTGGGGTCCGTTCGAAAGTTCTGGTGCGCACCGAACCGGGGGGGTGTTCGGCTCATCCCTATTCAACCATATCAACTATGTAACTATGAGGGAGAGTGTGACCTTCTGCATGTATTTTTTTATTTTAATTTCAGTGTCTTTTGTATGATATAAATCAGACTTAATAGTTCAAATTTCTAAATGACAAAAAATGGCTGAACAGAAAAATAGGATTTTTAAAACAGCTTACCTGTAAAATCATTTTCTTTGATGTACATCAGGGGACACAGAGGCATAGTAATTACTATGTGGGTTATATCGGCATCTCAGGTGCTGGACACTGGCACGCCCCTTAAGGTGTGAACTTCCCCCATATAACCCCTCCCATTACTGGGAGTCCTCAGTTTTGTAGCCAAGCAATCAAAGTGTATAAGAATAAGAAGGGAGGGACCTCTGTGTCCCCTTATGTACATCAAAGAAAAGCATTTTACAGGTAAGCTGTTTTAAAAATCCGATAAAAAAGTACCTAAGTAGAGGAAAAGTCGTTTATTTTCTTACATCAGGGGACACAGAGCCATAGTAATAACTATGTGGGATGTCCCATAGCAATGGCAACTGAAGGGGGGAGACAGAATCGAGGAAACAGGAGGCCAGAGGACTCATACTGCAGCATGCAGTGTATGCTGTGCCCAAAGGCAATCTCCTCATGACCTTTAATATCGATTTGAAAAAAAAATATCAGATAAACGTCTGAACCAAAGACCAATGTTGCGGTCTTACAGATCAGAGCCATAGAGGCCTGATGATGCATCAACCAAGAGGCATTAATCGTCCTGGATGAATGTGCTCTTAATATGAGAAGGAAGAATTTTCTTCTTTAAGCTGAAGTTTGATCATTCACTTGACAAACCCATTTGGAAAATAATGAATCTTGACGCTGCCTGTCCATATCTTGGACCCTCTGGCAGTACAAACAAAACCTGTGTTTTGCGAACCTGAGCGGTCACCCTTAAATCGATTCTGATCGCTCTTACTACATCAAGAGACTGTAGTGCTTTCTCTTTCCCAGATTAAGGTTTCTGGGGAGAAAGAAGGAAGAATAATATCTTGAAAACCTGTTACCCCTTTTGTAAGAGTTCAGGATGAGGACATCAAATCACCTCGTCCCTATACATGATGAAATATGGCTCTTAAGACAGAGTTCCAATACACTTCTAGCAGAAGAAATGGCAAGCAAAAAAGATTATCTTTCTTGTCAAAGAACCAAGAGAATTTCTCATAAGGTTCAAACGGCTGATTTAACAAAGCCGACAAGACCAATTTTAAATCCTAAGGATTTAGAGGTGCCTTGATAGGGGGAATAAACTGTGTTACCCCCTGAATAAGCTACGCACCAAGAGAGGGAAGCAAGAGGCAGTAGGAAAAGACATTGACACAGCCTGAATCTGGCTCTTGATAAAAGTCAAGGCCAGCTTCATTTCAGATCCCATATGCAGGAATCCTGCCTATTGACATACCTCCAGGGGTGCCAACCCCTGGATCCATACCAAGAAACCTATGCCTTCCAGATTCTATAGTAAGTGATTCTGGAAGCCGGCTTTAGGGCATTAGTCAAAGTAGACACTACTGAAGGAGATCACCCACAATCTTTTATACAGTGGGATTCAACAGTCAAACCTGTTAAACTCATGAGAGAATGAAAAGATTCCTCTTGGGGTTTTCAGGCAGCAACAAGAAGCAGAAATACATTTGTAAAAATATATTTATTTAATTGGTTCAAGGGCATAATCGCCATTATAAATTAAAAATACGGACTCTGGTATATGTTATTACAGTATATCAATAAAAGATATATGCAACACTTGGTACAGAGATAATTACAAGAACAGTTTACCAATACATCAATTTTTCAAAAACTACAAGTAACACCCATGCTACCCCAATGCATTTCGACCTTCAGGGAGTCAGGGTCTTCTTCAGGGGGGGACAATGCCCAAGCAGAAGGGGTGATTATATTATGTATTCTGCAAACAATCAAAGGAAAAGAGACTTTCAGTAAAAAAGTTTTTACCTAAAAATTAGTTAATTGTCGTAACTTATTTCAGTAATATTTACCAGTTCCACCGAACCGTTACTGTTCAACCAGAGACTTTTATTAAAATCTGAAAAAGAAGTTTGTGCCTTCTCTCAAAGGGTCATCCTGGGTCAGCTGCCCTGCTGTTATAGCCCACTTCATCCACCAACCAACATGGGGGAAAAAAGGGGGGGGGGGGGAAGAGGAAAAATAGTTCACGGGAGCATCGATCGCTAACTTACAAGAATTGACAGTGTCTGGAGTTTCCCCCAGGGGAACCAGAGGAACAGAAGAGGAGGTTCGTGGCACACCCTGGGTGGCCGCACCTAAAAATAATGAAATATAGAATAAGGGTTCCACGTAAAAATATTATAACTAAATGTATAAATATTGTGTTGCAATATTATGCTATTGTACAAGTGCGTATATGAATAAGAAATAAGAAAAAGAGTAATACTTAATTACCTAAATAGTATATATTTGTGCAAAGACAATTTAATGAAATAGTGTGGAGTCATCACTATGATGATTATCGTTGTTATGAAGTAGTGTTAATTTGTTCATGAATGGTTAACAATTTGTGCAAACAAACCGAGATGTGAAAATTGTGTGTATAAAGAAATTGAAAAAACTGAAAAAACTAACATAGGTGTGTGTGCTTAAACCACTGACCCCATCTACGTGTACAGGTGTAAATGTGGATGTGATAGTATTGGTGATAGAAAGTGCAATGAAAACTAAGAAGATGTTAGTAACATTAGTGATTAGCAATATATTACCTGTATACTCTATCTGCTGCACTTATTTTGTAGCCTGCAAATATGTAAATTAGCCCCTTATGGCGAGTGAAAAGAGAGCCCACAGTACCGCAACAGCCCTACAACTAAAATATAGAATGATATAGTTACAAAACTTCACATTATGTCAACGGAGAAAGACAAAGGAAAAGGAAATATCTCTCTTCAACATCCTCCATACCTGTTTCAATGATCTGTATGGTGTGGTGCTCCAGGAATCCAATAAAGGAGTCCTGGCTACTGCACCCTATTTATATCACTTACTTAATTGTTTGATTGAGTATAGGTGTGGTTCTCCTCCTCCCTAAGGGTGTGCCTGTTCTCCGCCCCTCCGCTGTTCCCCTCAGAGCCCAGAGCCATAGTTATGGCTCCTGTCAATTCCTCAGCGTTCCAGAAGGCAAACAAAGCCCCGGAATCACGTCGTCTCCGACGCAACCCGCGTGACGTTGCGATGACGTGCATGTGCAATACGGCGCTCCCCATGGAAACCTGTTGAGAGCTTGCGCAAGCGCACTGCACAACCCGCGATGTCCGGTGCTGATCACGGAATGCCGCCGGCATGGGACTTACTCCCCCCGCCAAAGACAGCCTAGCTGAGGGAATCCGGGGACGGGAAGCAACAATGAAGTGCTCCCTCCTCCCCTCCCCGTTCGGGAAGTCAGTGAAACCCCCGATGGAGTCCGACCTCAATAATTTCAGCAGATTCTTAATGCCCAAGAGGAATCACATAAAGTGACAATGCACTAATAAATACAATACATGTGTCGATAGTAAAGCATAATATTATCATAGTAATGAATACCACCACTGTTGTTTCACTGCTTCTTCCATGGTATTTTATAATGGCAATCCAACTGTGATCCTGGGGAAAAAGGAGAGTAAGGAGAGAGGAAGACAAAAACAAAGAAGTGGAGAAGGGGAAACAGAGGGAAGAGAGAAGGATAAAAACTGAGCCCACACTGTGGCTCCATATTGAGATTCAGCCAAAGAATATATTTCTTTACATTCACTAGCATTATTTCGTTTCTCTTTCTATTCCCTGATTTTATTGCCTTAACTCGTTTTTCCTGAGGTATAACCTTTTAGGAAAGGTGCAAACGAGATTGCCTCATTTAGGCCCGGATATTGTGTGGCCTGAAGTGAATATATCCACTTTTGTTCAATTTGTAACAGTGTCTTGTTCCAATCACCGCCGCGTTTGGGAATATGTACCCTATCTAGTGCGGTCAAGAGAATTTTTGCCATGATATAATCATGATTTGTGACCACATGTCTGCCAAGGGGAAGGTAGATATTTCCAATTTGCATGCTGTATGCGTGTTTAGAGATTCTACACTGGAATTTTTGTTTGGTCTTTCCTACATAGTAGGCCCCACACTCACAAGTCATCAAGTGCTATTATTATTGATGAATATATCAGAATACGATACCCAAAAATGCCAGTTTTTTTTATAGCATTCTAAAGGTCCACAAGGGTCTGGGTGATCTTACGGGATGCCCTATAGTGTCAGGTAACGGAAGTATTTCCGAAAATTTGAGCAGAGTCATAGATGCATACTTGCAACCCTATGTAAGAGCCTTACCATCCTTTGTTAAGGATACCATTCACTTTTTGCAAATAATTAAAACACTCAAACTACCGGCTCAGGTACTTCTTGTCACCATTGATGTGGAATCCTTATACTGTTCCATCCCGCACAATATGGGCCTTTCGTCCATTCATGATGTTTTGATCCGTAATTCTTATCTTGATAGGTCATTCAATACATTCATTTTTAATGGCTTAGACTACATTTTAAATAATAATTACTTTTCCTTTGACGGTTCCCACTTTCTCCAGGTGCAGGGCGTAGTGATGGGGACATGCTGTGCCCCATCCTACGCCAATCTGTACCTGGGGGAGTGGGAAAGATCTCTCTCTGATGATGAGGGCCTCGTCGGGTACCTGGGCCAGGTGCTTATCTGGCTCAGGTACATCGATGACATCTTCATCGTCTGGGGAGGTTCAAGGGAAACTCTTATTGAGTTTTTTGACTTACTTAACATTAATAAGTTTAATTTAAAATTTTATTTAAACCATGATGCCAAATCGGTGACATTCTTGGATGTCAAGGTAGAATTGGACTCGTCAGGTAATCTCTTAACTACCCTATACAAAAAAACCACTGCTGGCAATACGGTATTGCATGCAGACAGTTTCCACCCTCGTCCCTTAAAAAACTCTATACCGTATGGACAATATCTTCGCTTGAGAAGAAATTGTTCCAGTGAGATATCGTTCAAAGTTGAAGCAGGCAATCTTCAAAGTCGTTTACTTGATCGCGGCTACAGTCGTAGCTGCCTTCGTCGGGCGGAAAACTCAACTATTGGGCAAACCAGAGATTCCTTACTATTGAAGACTAATAGTGGCAAAAATCAAAAAGATGGGAAGCCTCGCATCATAACGCGTTTTTCCGCACAGCATAAAGAGATTAACACTATTATCAAAAGACATTGGCCGATTCTAAGAGATGATGAGATGGTGAGGCACTTCGTGTCTCCGTTTCCCTCAATTACGTATAAACGAGCCACGTCCTTAAAGGACAGGCTGGTAAGGAGTGAGTTTATGGATTCGAATAAAAAACATTGTACAATCTTGGGCACCTTCCCATGTGGCAGTTGTGCCATTAATAAGAAAAGATAGAACATTTAGGCTACCCAATGGTCGAATTCACCGACCTAAACATTTGTGGGGTCGTATACTTGATGACTTGTGAGTGTGGGGCCTACTATGTAGGAAAGACCAAACAAAAATTCCAGTGTAGAATCTCTAAACACGCATACAGAATGCAAATTGGAAATATCTACCTTCCCCTTGGCAGACATGTGGTCACAAATCACAATTATATCATGGCAAAAATTCTCTTCACCGCCCTAGATAGGGTACATATTCCCAAACGCGGCGGTGATTGGAACAAGACACTGTTACAAATTGAACAAAAGTGGATATATTCACTTCAGGCCATACAATATCCGGGCCTAAATGAGGCAATCTCATTTGTAGTGATGGACGAACTTCCGACGGGACGTTTCGCGAACGCGAAATGCGAACGGACCCAAACGTTCGCGAAACCGACCGTTCGCCGCGGGCCCCATTGACTTCAATGGGAGGCGAACTTTGCAAACCTTCATGTCGAATTTGCGGCCACGTGGTAATTATTAGGGGGTAAAACGTAGTCCCACCATCTGGACAATGACATAATACATGTATGAGGTGAATTTGGGATCGATAACTACAAGCATTTTTATTTTATTTGGGAAATTGTTCTAACAATTCAGGACTATGGAGCTAATGAAGGCAATGGAGGAGAGGGAAGGTCAGGGACCAGGGTAGGCAAAGAAGAGGGTGCAGGAGATGATCACCAGCAGCGTGACATACCGGAATGACACATGCACCGTGATAGAGGCATCTGACAGCAGCACCGTAATACAGAGCACTGACAGCAGCACCGTGACATACAGCGCTGACAGCAGCACCGTGACATACAGCGCTGACAGCAGCACCGTGACATACAGCGCTGACAGCAGCACCGTGACATACAGCGCTGACAGCAGCACCGTGACATACAGCGCTGACAGCAGCACCGTGACATACAGCGCTGACAGCAGCACCGTGACATACAGCGCTGACAGCAGCACCGTGACATACAGCGCTGACAGCAGCACCGTGACATACAGCGCTGACAGCAGCACCGTGACATACAGCGCTGACAGCAGCACCGTGACATACAGCGCTGACAGCAGCACCGTGACATACAGCACTGACAGCAGCACCGTAAGCAGCCCCAGGAGGAAGTCAGCACAGCACAGGGATGGTGTGATCCCCTCATAATAAGAACCCCCAGGAGGAAGTCAGCACAGCACAGGGATAGTGTGATCCCTTCATAATAAGAACCCCCAGGAGGAAGTCAGCACAGCACAGGGATATCATAAGCAGCCCCAGTAGAAATATGACACCGCTCAACCTCTTCAAAGAGGAGGGTAGGGGCATATAGTACGGTGTGCTTTTTTGGGTCAAGGAAGTGAGCCAAATGAATTAAGAAGGTCTGTGTGCTTGATTAAAAAAATAGTTTATAGACATATACATGGTCTACTGGTCACATGTGTTGAATTCCTCCGAGATCCATGCCTCATTCATTTTTAGAAATGTGAGGTAGTTAACACTGTGGTGAGCTAGGCGAGTACGCTTATCGGTCACAATCCCCCCTGCTGCGCTGAACGTCCTTTCGGACAGGACACTGGATGAGGGGCAAGCCAACAGTTCGATTGCAAATTGGGCAAGCTCTGGCCAGAGGTCAAGCCTGCCCACCCAGTAGTCTAGGGGTTCATCACTCCTCAGAGCGTCCACATCGGCCGTTAACCCAATGTAGTCGGACACCTGACGGTCTAGGCGTTCCCTGATGCTGGATCCGGATGACACCTGTCGATGGGTCGGCTGAAAGAATGACCTCATATCCGAAGTCACCAACACATCTTCAAACCGGCCTCTTCTTGCAGGCGCTGTTGGATTGGTACCCGCAAATCCTTCTCTGGGAGTGGGAATTGCTCCTCTGCCAGCGCACGCAAAAGCAGAATGCAGCATTTCTCGAAGCAAGGCCTGGAAGTGCTGCATTCTGACAGCCCTCTGCGACGGCGGTAACATTTCCGCCATTTTGTGTTTGTACCGGGGGTCTAAGTACGTTGCCACCCAGTACTGGTCCTTGACCCTCATGCTTTTTATACGGGGGTCCCTATTAAAACACTGGAGCATGAAGGCCCCCATTTGCACTAAAGTGGAAGCGGTGTGGTGGCCTGGCTCCTGCTCATCATCCAGGATAATGTCGTCCTCTTCATTCTCCTCTC
The DNA here is from genome assembly GCF_037356315.1 of Lithobates pipiens. Lineage (NCBI taxonomy): Eukaryota > Metazoa > Chordata > Amphibia > Anura > Ranidae > Lithobates > Lithobates pipiens. The sequence goes on along the minus strand of NW_027507686.1, from coordinate 152,272,643 downwards.
CCCATCCTCGCACAACAGGGATCCCAGAAAGGTTTAAAGCATGCTCTTCTTGCTCCTGCTCATCCGCCCCGGCACCATCCTCCTCTGACTCCTCATCAGACTCCTGTTGTTGACTTGTCTCAGATAGAGTAGCCCCCCCTGGGAATTCATCCAGCATTGCGACTTCCTCATCTTCCCGCTCCTGCTCCTCCACAGCCTGATCAATGACACGACGCAATGCACGCTCCAGAAAGAAGGCATAAGGTACCATGTCACTGATGGCGCCATGGCTGCGACTGACCAGTTTGGTGATCTCCTCAAATGGCCGCAGAAGTCTGCATGTGTCGCGCATGAGCAGCCACTGGCGCGGTGAAAAAAAACCCAGCTCCCCAGAACCGTTTCTTTCGCAGAGTTCATACAGGTAGACGTTAACTGCACGTTTCTGCTGGAGCAGCCTATCAAGCATATAGAAGGTTGAGTTCCATCGCGTCGGGCAATCGCAAATAAGACGTCTGACCGGCAGATGGTGTCGCCGCTGAATGTCAGCAAGGCGAGCCATGGCCGTGTAAGATCTTCTGAAATGGGCCGAGATTTTCCTTGCCTGCCGCAAGATGTCCTGGACCCCAGGGTATTTGACAAGGAATCGCTGCACGACCAAGTTTAAGACGTGTGCCATGCACGGCACGTGCGTGATTTTGCCCTGTTTCAATGCGCTAAGCAGATTGGCACCGTTGTCACACACCACTTTACCAACTGTCAAATTGAGCGGTGTTAGCCACTCATCTGCCTGTGAACGCAAAGCTGAAAGGAGTGCCGGGCCAGTGTGGCTCTTTGCTTCCAGGCACAACAGACGCAGCACGGCATGGCAACGTCTCACCTGGCATGTGGAATAGGTTCTGGGGAGCTTGGGCGGTGCAGTGGAAGAGACGCTAGCAGCGGAAAAGGAGGAGGCAGCTGAGGAGGAGAGGGAGGAGGATGGAGTAGGAGGAGGAGAAGAAGAGTCAGGCCTGCATGCAATCCGTGGCGGTAAAACCAAATCTACACGGGTGCCACGGGTTACATGCTTGACGGCCGTCAGAAGGTTCACCCAGTGGGCAGTAAAACTGATATACCTTCCCTGCCCGTGTTTGCTAGACCACGTGTCTGTGGTCAGATGTATCTTGGCACCGACACTGTGTGCCAGAGATACATTCACTTGCCGCTGAACATGGCCATATAGCTCTGGGATGCCCTTCTCTGAGAAATACTTCCTTCCTGGGACCTTCCATTGTGGTGTTCCAATGGCCACAAATTTGCGAAAGGCCTCCGAGTCCACCAGTTTATATGGCAGTAGTTGGCGGGCTATGAGTTCTGACAAGCCAGCCGCCAACCGTTGGGCAAGAGGGTTATCCGGCATCATCATTTTTTTACGCTCAAACATTAGGCCCACGGAAGCCTGCCTTTTTGCAGAAAAATGTGAGCTTGGCGTGATGGAAGGTGGAGTGGAGGACAATTGTGAGGAGAGAGGAGAAGGAGAAGTAGAAGACGAGGCTGGACGGTGAGAGCCTGCAGTGTGGCTTTGTGTGTTCCGTTGCTCCCACTGGGCTCGGTGATGGCTGCTCATGTGCCTTCTTAAGGCGGTCGTCCCTAGGTGAGTATTGGGCTTACCGCGACTAACGCGTTGACTGCAAAGATTGCAGATGGCAACGCTATTGTCAGCAGCGGACACGTTAAAAAAAGCCCACACTGCGGAGCCATGTGCCGGTGTCCTGGGAGCGCCAGATGTGACCGTACATGGTCGATGACTCGCTCCTGATACATTTGCAGTCTGCTTTGTCCCTGCTGTGCAATGTAAGTCATTGCTGCTTCTCCTCCCTATCTGCTGGTCCATATCTCCCTCTGAACTCCCCTCCTCTTCCTCTCTTGTGGGCACCCACGTGACATCACTAGACACGTCATCATCAACGTCACCTTCCCCACCGCTATAAGTAGAGATCTCGGAGTAGGCAGCAACACCGGGGACCAACCTCCTCCTTGGGCTGATCTGGGTACTGGCGTCAGACTGCTGAGTAGCGCTTGTTGCTACCTCCTCTTCCTGATCCAATACCAAGAGTGGCTGCGCATCAGAAATGTCCTCTTGATATGGATCGGAAAATAATTCCAGTGACTCAAGCGGAAGGTATGTGGTGGTGGTGGTGGTGGTCGTGTTGTTGGTGGTAGTGTCTTTGGGGGTGCACATAGCAGAGAGTGAAGAAGAGGGTGCAGATCGAGAGGATGAGGAGGGTGCAGAAGAGTAAGGCTGAGCGAGCCACTCAACCAAGTCTGGTGCATCCTTTAAAGTAATTGAACGCACCTTCTGCAACTTCCCACTTTGGCTCAAGCCTGTTGCTCCTGCCCTACCCCTACCACCCCTGCGGAAGGGCCTGCCTCTTCCTCTGCATGTCATTTTTTAAATGACCCTGTGACAAAACTCTTAGTCCCTATACCGCTGAAGGACTGCTGCAGTATAGGTGAGCGGTCAGCAGTGGTGCACGTCAACCCTATCTATTGTGGACCTATAGCGGTCCTTACAGAACAGCAGACTGTACCGCACTCAAGCCTATGTACCGTAGCACCCTATACCAAGTTACCAGTCCTTATAAGAACTTTTGTGGACCAAGCAGGTTGTGTATTAGTGTTTAGCAGACTGTACGTCAGTCCCTATACCGCTGAAGGACTGCTGCAGTATAGGGCAGCGGTCAGCAGTGGTGCACGTCAACCCTATCTATTGTGGACCGATAGCGGTCCTTACAGAACAGCAGACTGTACCGCACTCAAGCCTATGTACCGTAGCACCCTATACCAAGTTACCAGTCCTTATAAGAACTTTTGTGGACCAAGCAGGTTGTGTATTAGTGTTTAGCAGACTGTACGTCAGTCCCTATACCGCTGAAGGACTGCTGCAGTATAGGGCAGCGGTCAGCAGTGGTGCACGTCAACCCTATCTATTGTGGACCGATAGCGGTCCTTACAGAACAGCAGACTGTACCGCACTCAAGCCTATGTACCGTAGCACCCTATACCAAGTTACCAGTCCTTATAAGAACTTTTGTGGACCAAGCAGGTTGTGTATTAGTGTTTAGCAGACTGTACGTCAGTCCCTATACCGCTGAAGGACTGCTGCAGTATAGGGCAGCGGTCAGCAGTGGTGCACGTCAACCCTATCTATTGTGGACCGATAGCGGTCCTTACAGAACAGCAGACTGTACCGCACTCAAGCCTATGTACCGTAGCACCCTATACCAAGTTACCAGTCCTTATAAGAACTTTTGTGGAACAAGCAGGTTGTGTGTTAGTGATTAGCAGACTGTACGTCAGTCCCTATACCGCTGAAGGACTGCTGCAGTATAGGTGAGCGGTCAGCAGTGGTGCACGTCAACCCTATCTATTGTGGACCGATAGCGGTCCTTACAGAACAGCAGACTGTACCGCACTCAAGCCTATGTACCGTAGCACCCTATACCAAGTTACCAGTCCTTATAAGAACTTTTGTGGACCAAGCAGGTTGTGTATTAGTGTTTAGCAGACTGTACGTCAGTCCCTATACCGCTGAAGGACTGCTGCAGTATAGGGCAGCGGTCAGCAGTGGTGCACGTCAACCCTATCTATTGTGGACCGATAGCGGTCCTTACAGAACAGCAGACTGTACCGCACTCAAGCCTATGTACCGTAGCACCCTATACCAAGTTACCAGTCCTTATAAGAACTTTTGTGGAACAAGCAGGTTGTGTATTAGTGTTTAGCAGACTGTACGTCAGTCCCTATACCGCTGAAGGACTGCTGCAGTATAGGTGAGCGGTCAGCAGTGGTGCACGTCAACCCTATCTATTGTGGACCGATAGCGGTCCTTACAGAACAGCAGACTGTACCGCACTCAAGCCTATGTACCGTAGCACCCTATACCAAGTTACCAGTCCTTATAAGAACTTTTGTGGAACAAGCAGGTTGTGTGTTAGTGATTAGCAGACTGTACGTCAGTCCCTATACCGCTGAAGGACTGCTGCAGTATAGGTGAGCGGTCAGCAGTGGTGCACGTCAACCCTATCTATTGTGGACCGATAGCGGTCCTTACAGAACAGCAGACTGTACCGCACTCAAGCCTATGTACCGTAGCACCCTATACCAAGTTACCAGTCCTTATAAGAACTTTTGTGGAACAAGCAGGTTGTGTATTAGTGTTTAGCAGACTGTACGTCAGTCCCTATACCGCTGAAGGACTGCTGCAGTATAGGTGAGCGGTCAGCAGTGGTGCACGTCAACCCTATCTATTGTGGACCGATAGCGGTCCTTACAGAACAGCAGACTGTACCGCACTCAAGCCTATGTACCGTAGCACCCTATACCAAGTTACCAGTCCTTATAAGAACTTTTGTGGACCAAGCAGGTTGTGTATTAGTTTTTAGCAGACTGTACGTCAGTCCCTATACCGCTGAAGGACTGCTGCAGTATAGGGCAGCGGTCAGCAGTGGTGCACGTCAACCCTATCTATTGTGGACCGATAGCGGTCCTTACAGAACAGCAGACTGTACCGCACTCAAGCCTATGTACCGTAGCACCCTATACCAAGTTACCAGTCCTTATAAGAACTTTTGTGGAACAAGCAGGTTGTGTGTTAGTGATTAGCAGACTGTACGTCAGTCCCTATACCGCTGAAGGACTGCTGCAGTATAGGGCAGCGGTCAGCAGTGGTGCACGTCAACCCTATCTATTGTGGACCGATAGCGGTCCTTACAGAACAGCAGACTGTACCGCACTCAAGCCTATGTACCGTAGCACCCTATACCAAGTTACCAGTCCTTATAAGAACTTTTGTGGAACAAGTGAGTTGTGAATGTTTAGCAGACTGCAGCAGAAGGGCAGCAGTCAAGTATAATATCCTTTCTATATTTGGAAGAAAGAATATTATACATGTACAAGCCTATTACTGTACCACTGATACCAGTCCTGAAAAGAACCTTTGTGGAACTAATAATAACAGCAAGTCTTTAAAATTACCCTCACTGCCTGACAACACTGCTTCCTTCCTGTCCCTATACAAATTGGCAAAAAAAGAGAACGATTAGTGGTTACTGGAACAGCTCTTTTGTGGACCTTGATAGTAACAGCTAATGATGATGATGATGATGATGATGATGAAAGACTAATCTGGCTGTCCCTGTAGCATACACCGTCCTTTCCCTTTCTCTAAACTAACAAAAGACACTCAGGCTGCTGCAAGAATCAGCAGCACAGCAAACCTATCAACACCTAACACCTATACCAGTCCTGAAAAGAACTTTTGTGTACCAAATAGCTAGTGGTTTATCTCTCCCTACTCCACACAGGAACCTGTCCCTATCTTAACAGAAGAAAGAATGTAAAATGGCCACCGGATCGGGTGTATTTATAGGTTAGGGGGAATGTACAAGTGTCCATGTGCTGTCATGTCTCAATTGGCTGTCCTGTATCACATGATAAACGTGTCACCAAAGGTTAAAGTTCTTGTATACATTAAACACGTAAGTCCGCCGCGGCGAACGACGGAAAAAGGCGTTCGAACGTGCGGACCGCGAATGTCGGAAATTCGCCGCGAAACGACCGCCGGGCGAACCGTTCGGCCATCACTACTCATTTGCACCTTTCCTAAAAGGTTATACCTCAGGAAAAACGAGTTAAGGCAATAAGATGAGGGAATAGAAAGAGAAACTAAATAATACTAGTGAATGTAAAGAAATATATTCTTTGGCTGAATCTCAATATGGAGCCACAGTGTGGGCTCAGTTTGTATCCTTCTCTCTTCCCTCTGTTTCCCCTTCTCCCCTTCTTTGTTTTTGTCTTCCTCTCTCCTTACTCTCCTTTTTCCCCAGGATCACAGTTGGATTGCCATTATAAAAATACCATGGAAGAAGCAGTGAAACAACAGTGGTGGTATTCATTACTATGATAATATTATGCATTACTATCGACACATGTATTGTATTTATTAATGCATTGTCACTTTATGTGATTCCTCTTGGGCATTAAGAATCTGCTGAAATTATTGAGGTCGGACTCCATCGGGGGTTTCGCTGACTTCCCGGGAGGAGGGAGCACTTCATTGTTGGTTCCCGTCCCGGATTCCCTCGGCTAGGCTGTCTTTGGCGGGGGGGAGTAAGTCCCGTGCCGGCGGGATTCCATGATCGCCGCCGGACGTCGCGGGTTGCGCAGTGCACTTGCGCAAGCTCTCCCCGGGTTTCCATGGGGAGCGCCGTATTGCGCATGCACGTGCTTGTCATCGGGACGTCACGCGGGTTGCGTCGGAGACGACGGTGATTCCAGGGCTTTGCCTTCCGGAACGCCGAGGAATTGACAGGAGCCATAACTATGGCTCTGGGCTCTGAGGGGAACAGCGGAGGGGCGGAGAACAGGCACACACTTAGGGAGGGGGAGAACCTATACTCAATCGAACAATTAAGTAAGTGATATAAATAAGGTGCAGTAGTCAGGACTCCTTTATTGGATTCCTGGAGCACCACACCATACAGATCATTGAAACGGGTATGGAGGATGTTGAAGAGAGATATTTCCTTTTCCTTTGTCTTTCTCCGTTGACATAATGTGAAGTTTTGTAACTATATCATTCTATATTTTAGTTGTAGGGCTGTTGCGGTACTGTGGGCTCTCTTTTCACTCGCCATAAGGGGCTAATTTACATATTTGCAGGCTACAAAATAAGTGCAGAAGATAGAGTATACAGGTAATATATTACTAATCACTAATGTTACTAACATCTTCTTATGCCGCGTACACACGGGCGGACTGTATGGCGTACTTAGTTCGTCATACAATCCGAGGGACAGTCCGTCGTACTTTCCACTGAACGGACTTGACCACACACGGATACCCAAACAGTCCGTCGAAAAGCTTGCGCGATGACGTGTATAGCACGTACGACGGGACTAGAAATAGGAAGTCCAATACACAGCAAAGCACCCTTCCGCCGTGTAAATCCTTTCTGGGCATTCTTAGTCCGTCGAACTAGCATACTGACGAGCGGATTGTCCGCTGAAGCCAAAGTACGACGGACAGAATTTAGAAAAATCCGAAATTCTTAGTACGCCGGACTGCACGCTGAAAAAGTCAGCTGAAGCCCACACACGAGCGGACTGTCCGCTGAAATGTGTTTTGACGGACTAAGTACGCCATACAGTCCGCACGTGTGTACGCGGCATTAGTTTTCATTGCACTTTCTATCACCAATACTATCACATCCACATTTACACCTGTACACGTAGATGGGATCAGTGGTTTAAGCACACACACCTATGTTAGTTTTTTCAGCTTTTTCAATTTCTTTATACACATAATTTTCACATCTCGGTTTGTTTGCACAAATTGTTAACCATTCATGAACAAATTAACACTACTTCATAACAACGATAATCATCATAGTGATGACTCCACACTATTTCATTAAATTGTCTTTGCACTAAATATACTATTTAGGTAATTACCGTATATACTCGAGTATAGGCCGACCCGAATATAAGCCGAGGCCCCCAATTTACCCCCAAAAAAACTGGCAAACTTATTGACTCGTGTATAAGCCGAGGGTGAGACATGCCTGTCCATCCCTGTGTGTGTGTCCGTCCATCCCTGTGTGTCCGTCCATCCCTGTGTGTCCGTCCATCCATCCCTGTGTGTGTGTGTGTCCATCCATCCATCCATCCCTGTGTGTGTGTGTCTCCATCCATCCATCCATCCATCCCTGTGTGTGTGTGTCTCCATCCATCCATCCCTGTGTGTGTGTCTCCATCCATCCATCCATCCCTGTGTGTGTGTGTATCCATCCATCCCTGTGTGTGTGTGTGTCTCCATCCGTGTGTGTGTGTGTGTGTGTGTGTGTGTGTGTGTGTGTGTGTGTGTGTGTGTGTGTGTGTGTGTGTGTGTGTGTGTGTGTGTGTGTGTGTGTGTCCAGCCTACCTGTGTCCCGAGCCTTTGTCCCGAGCCTCCGTCCCGTGCCTTGCCTCCTTGCCTCCGTCCCGTGCCGTGCCTTGCCTCCGTCCCGTGTCGTGCCTTGCCTTGCCTCCGTCCCGTCCCGTCCCGTGCCGTGCCTTGCCTTGCCTCCGTCCCGTGCCCTCTTCGTCGGCGCCTCGGCGGCCATTGTAAAATTCAAAAGCCGCGCCTCCGCCTTCGCCTGTGATAGGCGGAACACTGAATTTCCCAGCAGCCTGTGTTCCGCCTATCACGGACATCGTATCATCCTCGTCCGTAGTACGAGGATGATACGATGTCCGTGATAGGCGGAACACAGGCTGCTGGGAAATTCAGTGTTCCGCCTATCACAGGCGAAGGCGGAGCCGGAGGCGCGGCTTTTGAATTATAGAATGGCCGCTGTCTGTCTGCTCGACACGCTGATCGAGCGGGCAGACAGCGATGACTCGAGTATAAGCCGAGGGGGGCACTTTCAGCCTCAAAAAAGAGGCTGAAAATCTCGGCTTATACTCGAGTATATACGGTAAGTATTAATCTTTTTCGTATTTCTTATTCATATACGCACTTGTACAATAGCATAATATTGCAACACAATATTTATACATTTAGTTATAATATTTTTACGTGGAACACTTATTCTATATTTCATTATTTTTAGGTGTGGCCACCCAGGGTGTGCCACGAACCTCCTCTTCTGTTCCTCTGGTTCCCCTGGGGAAACTCCAGACACTGTCAATTTTTGTAAGTTAGCGATCGATGCCCCCGTGAAGTCTTTTTCCTCTCCCCCCCCCCTTGTTTCCCCCATGTTGGTGGGTGGATGAAGTGGGCTATAAGAGCAGGGCAGCGGACCCAGGATGACCCTTTGAGAGAAGGCACAAACTTCTTTTTCAGATTTTAATAAAAGTCTGAACAGTAACGGTTCGGTGGAACTGGTAAATATTACTGAAATAAGTTACGACAATTAACTAATTTTTAGGTAAAAACTTTTTTACTGAAAGTCTCTTTTCCTTTGATTGTTTGCAGAATACATAATATAATCACCCCTTCTGCTTGGGCTTTGTCGCCCCCCCCCCCCCCCCGAAGAAGACCCTGACTCCCTGAAGGTCAAAATGCATTGGGGTAGCATGGGTGTTACTTGTAGTTTTTGAAAAATGGATGTATTGGTAAACTGTTCTTGTAATTATCTCTGTACCAAGTGTTGCATATATCTTTTATCCATTGATATGCTGTAATAACATATACCAGAGTCCGTATTTTAAATTTATGATGGCGATTATGCCCTTGAACCAATAAAATAAATATATTTTTACAAATTTATTTCTGCTTCTTGTTGCTGCCTGAAAACCCCAAGGGGAACCTATCTTTTCATTCTCTTTAGAATATTGAGGGGTGTGCAGCCAGCTCGCTATTTATTTTTATGCACTTTCTTTTTTCTTACATTTAGTAAACCTGTTAAACTCCTTGACTGTAGAGTAGGATGAAATACTGGACCCTGTGGAAGAAGGTCTGGCTATAATGGCAGAGTCCAAAGGACTTCAACTGCCCTCCTTATGATCTCGATAAATTCAGATCTTCTGGGACCCGCTGGGGCCACCAGAATCACCGCCTTCTGTTCCTGCTTAATCCTATGGAGAAGGCACGGAAGTAGCAGAGCTGGAGGAAATGCATAGATCAGTGAGAACTGATCCCCTGGGAAGACTAATGTGTCTATTCCGCCAGCTAGCGGACCCCTTGTTTGACAAACTTGTCGACCTAACTAATGAATGTGGACATGAATAGGTCCATGTCCGGAGTACCCAATCTGACATATTGCTAGGAAGATGTCGGGGTGAAGAGATCATTCTCCTGGAAATAATTGTTGGCGTCTCGAGAAGTACGCCTGAAATATTAAAATTGCCGATAGGCAAGGAGTGTTGTGTTCTGCCAAAGCTAGAACATTATTCACCTTTTTTTTTTTTTTATTGATGTAAGCCACCACCGTGGCTCTGTCAGACTGAATTTTGTCAGGACAGTCCTGTAATCTGACCGCCAAGATTCTATGGCCAGATATACTGCCTGAAACTTCCAACAAAGTTGATAGGCAAGGTCCTCTAACCTGGACCATCTCCCCTGGACAGAATCTTCTTCCAGGGCTGCTCCCCAGGCTAGGAGGCTGGCATCTGTTGTTGACATCTTGCAGGATAAAGATTTTCCCTCCTGCTGGATAACAACCATCAATTTAGGCTCTGACCTATGTCGGGAGCCAAGTGTATTGGAAACACACAAGGTCTGAATCCTCTTTATTCCAGACCAACAGGAGGGTGTCTTGAAGCAGTCTTTGAATAAAACTGGACGTAAGGGACAGCCTTGAAGGAGGCCACCATTTCCCCTAAAAATCTCCTGCAGCCAAAATGAAGGAATTTTCCTTCCTGATAAGTTGAATTAGTCCTACAATGGAACTGATTCACGTCTGGGGTAAGAATACCTTCTTCTATATGGTCTTTATAACCAGCCCCAAAGTAACCTCCTTGATGGTTTTAAGGAGAATCTTCCTAGGCTAAGAATCCAACCTAGAGATTTCAGCTATTTACAGCTGAGATCAGACTCTGGTTTTAGACCTGAGACTGAATGATCTATTCAAAGTAGATCTTCTAATAGGCTAGGACCGCTATGCCTTGAGCCTTTAACCTGGCTATAGGAGGTGCCAGAATCCTTCAGAACACTCGTAGTGCTGTGGCTAAGCCGAATGGCAGTGCCACGATTGATAAAAAATAATTTTATATATATATATATATATATATATATATATATATGTGTGTGTATGTATGTATACACACACACACTTTATATAACAGAGATTTCTGGTAAGCGGGAAACTTTGGCAGATGGAGATATGCAACTCCCCTCCTTGCAGGATGAACACAGCCAATCAACTTATGAAAGGATCGGATGTGTTTGTTTTGCTTGGCTTAAAAAATTATACATGTCGCTATCATGGTGCTTCAAAGCCTCCATAAAAGTCTATGGCAAAGCACACTTACAGCCCCTGCGGCTGTTGAGAGGCTTTTATTTAGCCTTAACTTTGCTTTGTTTTGGACGTATTGCAGGTATGAGATATCCCAGGATGCAATGGGAGACTAACAAGTGAACCAGAAAGAAGTCATTATCAGTCACTTCCAGGTTTTGTGTATATTAGGGATGCACTAAAATTTTGACAGCTGAAAAAAACTGCCAAAAATTGTGTTTTTGGCACATTGCCGAAAGGAAAATATTGCAGATAATGGAGCCGAAAATAGGGTGAGGCCTCGCCCTGGTGCCACCAATTGCAGAGGTGTCATCCTGGCACGCTCCAGTCCTCCCCTCCCTCCTACAGAGCGGTGATCTCCCGGTGTTCTGGAGCTGAATTGCACAGGCTGCAGTAACAATGCCCCGCCTCATGTGACAGACGGCACACTGATCCAATGGTGGGACACTGAATCAGTGTGACGTGATCACAGGAGGTGACATGTTGTCACTGCGACCCGAGCAATACAAATACAGCTCCGTGACACATGGAGATCGCCGTTCTGATTCAGGCAATGGCAGGCTGCATGACGGGAACTGGTGAGGCTGCATCCACAAACAATGGCAGGCTACATGATGGGCACTGGAGAGGCTGCATCTGATGGGCACAGGCAGGCTGCATGATGAGCACTGGTGAGGCTGCATAACATGCACAGGCGGGCTGCATCTGATGGGCACTGGTAAGGCTGCATAACAGGCAATGGTGAGGCTGCATGATGGGCATAGGAAGGCTGCATCTGACAGGCACTGGTGAGGCTGCATTGGTCTCTTGTATAATGTCTGAAGTCTCTGACCATCTCCTGTACTATGTCTGCAGTCTCTGACCATCTCCTGTACTATGTCTGCAGTCTCTGACCATCTCCTGTACTATGTCTGCAGTCTCTGACCATCTCCTGTATCATGTCTGCTAGGGGTGCCCCGAAATTTTGCTAAAACTATTTGTAGTGTGTTTAAGTTTAAGTAAGAGACTGAGGACATGATACAAGAGATGGTTAGAGACTGAGGACATGATACAAGAGATGGTTAGAGACTACGAACATGATAAAAAAAATGGTTAGAGGCTAGGAACATGATACTAGAGACGGTTAGAGACTGCTGACTGCATTTTTCTTGAGATTTTCTTGCATTAAAGGTGCCAATAATGGCCAACGATAAATTCATATTAATTTAAGAGGCTGCATGATTAAGGGACACAGACTGGCTAAGGGTTTTTACCTGGTGCTTCGGCTGACCAATATCTCAGCCATTGACCTCTGAAAAAATGCACTAGCCCAAGTATAAGCCACAGGGCTTAAATGATCGAGTCCTTCATAGCATCTGTGAGACACTGTGCGTCAAATACACCAGTCCCAGAGGGGCGTGGCCGGCAGCGGAAGAAGAGGGACGTGTTAGAGAGGAGCTCCGCTGGCGCCTCTCGTAATCCGTGTCCATCCTCTCTCAGGACACATTTTGGGAGCCCGCTGGACCACCCATCTCCCTTGCGGGACACATCTGCTCCGGGCTGGGGCGGTATTTGGCCGGCCTCGGCACCGTGAACCAGCCCACGGCTGCGAGCTACACATCAGGCCGGGCGCCGCCATCTTGCGGCCTACCCTGTCCCCGCAACCACCGGACAGCGGAATCCGGGCCGCCCTTCGGCCATCTCGGCACCACGCAGCACCGCTCGGTCCCCGGGGCCCCCCCACTGGAGGATGGGAGCCAAGCAAAGGACACCGGAGAGGCAATCGGATCACAGGTTAGTGAGGTGTGCTCCGGCGGCCATCTTGCTACACCCAGGGCCAGCCGAGGATCTCCTGTCTGGCTCCCCTACAGCGCCAATACTATTGTTCCCAGGAGAAAGGACATATTACCCCGCCACAGCGGGGACTGGGCACCCCAGGAAGGTTCCCTACCCGCCCCACGGTCACCTCCACACTTTGAAACTGAGGCCTTGGCCTAGCCGGCGGCCATCTTGGACCACCCAAACCCTTCCTCTACACCCAAAGGCCTTCATTCGCCCTTCTACCAACCTGATTTATGCCTTAAACATCTCTACTAGGTTGCAAGCACGGCTCTCCAAGATGGCGGATGTTTAATCCGTGAGTTCCGGTCCCATCCCGCGATCTGCGGCCCCTGTAACGCTAACGCTAGCACAGATTGATCCAGGGGCAAGCCTCCGACTCTCCTCATCCCTCCCAGGCACTTCATGGGAAAAATCGGGGATCAGCGATCGGCGTATCGTCCCCCGCAGCCCTCCTCCAATATGGATCGCTTTCTAACTAGGCCCTCATCCCCGGCCCTGATTACACAGGGGGATCCGAAGGACTATGTCAGTGCGCTTATGGCGGAGGATTCCTCGCAGCGGTCACCCCGACAGCCCCCACCTCCCCCCCCCCCTCCGCAGGCCCTCACACCGGAGTTGATGGATCTCAAACTCCAGGCCCTGGCGCAGCAAGTTACCAGGGACATAGTCCAGGAGATGGGAAGGATCTCCAGAGAACTTAGGGGGGAAATAGATGCCCTAGGGGAACGCACGGCGACCCTGGAAACAAAATTTGACGAGACTCTGCATTATGTGCAGGCCCTTGAAGAGGAAAACGCTACTCTTAAAAATTCTGTCTCCCAACTACAACTCCAACAGGAGGATCTCGAGAACAGAGAACGATGCCAAAACCTCAGGATCCGCGGTGTCTCTGAGAAGATAGCTGACAATAACATCAGGCGATATCTTTTAGGTCTCTTCAACACCCTGGCCCCGGACATAGTGGACATAGCCATTGGCCAAGCATCGCTCTCTGAGACCCATCACTTCCCACCTTCAGGAGCACAAGGTCCCTTATTATTGGGGCTTTCCCTTCCGTTTTTAGTGTCACCATGGAGGGGGCCCAGCACACCCTGCGGGACCCCCAGGAAGGGGAGGCTTTCCTCAAGAAGCTGGGCCTTCCCCCGCTCCCTGCAGAGTTTGACCAAGCACCTCCGACTACCCCAAGACACAACTCTCTTCCTCCCAGGATCTGGACCCCGGTGAGAGGAAGAGGATCGAGGGCCTACTCCACACCCCAACGCTCTCACCGCTCCAGACCCCCCACCTGAAGACCTGTCGGGGTCCCCTCGGAATTTGCCCCCCTTTTTTTTTTCTTGTTGCCTCACACAGGGGGTTGCAACCTTTTTGATGCCCCCCCCCGTGGAGTGAGGTATGCCTCTACAGTTGGTTTTCGGCCTTGCGCGGTTCCACCGCTAGTTCAGAGATCACAGTTGGGCTGTTTTTTCTAAGGTTCTGCTATATACTTAAGTTTATGTTTGCTTCCCTCGGCTACTGACTTTGTTACGGAGGACATGGGGAGCCCCTACAATGCCATCAACCTCTTTGGATTGTCGGGGCGGGACGTCACGGACCCCCTTCCATGTTGGGAACTGCCATGCTCCCCACCAAGTCTTTGGACTGCGGCCAAGGACCCCTGAGGGGTTTGACTCTCTCAGGTTTTTTTTTTGCTGACCTTTTTTGTTTTTTTTAGGCCGTCCTGGCCTTATGGTTGCTCCGCATCACTATATTCAGTGGCCCCCTTTTTGGGCCTGCACGCATACCCCCTTTTTTGGGGACTGATATGCGTTTTCTCTTTTTCATACTATTATTATGATGTCTTCTTGGTGTTTTGGTTTTTTTTTTTTTTTTTTTTTTTTTATTTATTTATTTTTATTGCTTTTATTGGGGTTTTTCCTCTAATGCATTTGCCGATAACCGTTATGTGCATTTTATGTCTACATATGTCCTTAGGTGTTTCTTTCCATGCTGCAACTAACTCTAATGTTAGCAATATCTGTTTTAATTATAATGTGCTGATAGGCAGGTTGGGGCCCCTCCCTTGCCCCCTATTGAGCCATGTTGTGTCTGGGCCTCCGCCCTTTGACCTGCATGTTCACTGGCCTGACTGCCCAGACGCGACATGGCTTTGAAACTGGTCTCCTATAACGTAAAGGGCCTGAACTCCGTCAGGAAGAGATGGCTGGCCTTGAGGGAGTTTAGGGCCTCCGGCGCGGATGTGATATTAGTCCAAGAGACGCACTTCCGGGCCGGGGGCTCCTTTAGATTCGCATCTAAACATTTTCCGGTGTCTTATGTGGCATCGGATCCCTCGGGTAAAGCTGGAGTAGCAATTTTAATAAAAAACTCATGTCCTCTCCAGGTTAGGTCATCTCAAGTGGATCCTCATGGTCGTTATATTATATTGCAGTGATCCTATCTCTCTAACCCTATGACGATCATGAACGTCTACGCCCCCAATTCAGGCCAGGTGAAATTTCTCACAGATGCCTTGGCACGTCTGCATAAGCTTTCTTCCCCCTTTACAGTTCTAGGAGGGGACTTTAATGCTGTGCTCTCTCCCACCCGGGACAGACGATCTCTATTTAATCTCACTCCCCCCGGCCTCTCACACCCTGGCTACCTCCTTTAGGAAACTTATTCATACACACCACTTGTTCGACGCTTGGCGGCTGAAACATCCCTCGGGTAGGCAATACTCATTTTACTCCTCTCCTCACAAGATGTTCTCTCGACTGGATTATTTTTTTATTACGGCCCCCTTGATATCTCACGCAGTGTCATCTGACCTGGGTGCGATAACCTGGTCGGACCATGCACCCTTGACTCTAGATTTATGCCTCTCTGCTGCTTTCCCCAAGAAATGTAACTGGAGACTCAACGAGTCCCTGCTCAAGCACCCTGAAACCAATGCTAAACTCGAGGCGGCCCTGACCGAATATTTTCTCCTGAACAAAGGCGCCGTGCCCAGCCTATCCACCCTCTGGGAGGTCCACAAGGCCTTCTTCCGGGGGCAATGTATTGCCCTCGGTTCTCGAAGGAAAAAAGATGCGGCTCTCTTGAAAACTTCTTTGCTCCTAGAGCTTCACAGAGCAGAACGGACTCTGCTGTGCTCCCCCACGGTGGATCGGCTGCGCACGGTCACTGGCCTGCGGAACCGTATAAAATCCCTAGACATGTCTCACATGGACAAATCAATCCTGTGGGCTAAACAAAAGTTCTATGAGTACTTGAATAAGCCCCACAGGATGCTGGTTTCTAGACTTAACCCTAGGCCTTATCATGCCTTCCCGGACCACATCAAACTCCCTGACGGGTCCCCCACTTTCTGCCCCCAGACAATGACCCAGGTGTTTGGCGACTTCTATAACAAACTCTATAATTGCCTAACCCCCGCACAACATCCTACTTTTGATATGGCTGCTTTTGAGGAGTTAATGTCGGGCCTGAAGCTCCCCCAGTTGTCAGATTCGGATCTGCATATACTAAACGCACCCATTACAGAGGATGAGGTGGACAACACCGTTAAGGCTCTCCCCTCCCACAAAGCTCCAGGTCCGGATGGCCTCCCATACTCCTATTACAAACACTTCCACCCCATCCTGTCGCCTCATCTAGTGACCCTGTATAACTCGCTGCTTCTAGGTAATTCCCCTCACCAACATTTTCTTCACTCCTTCATCACGGTCATACCTAAACAGGACAAGGACCTGGCCCAACCAGACAACTACAGACCTATAGCCCTTTTAAATTCAGACTACAAACTATTTACAAAAATCCTTGCCAACCGTTTGTCCCAATTCCTGACGAAGCTCATAGACAGAGACCAGGTGGGCTTTGTTCCTACCAGACATGCGGGTGACAACACCCGGCGAACTATAGACCTAATTGACATGCTGAACAGGGTTCGTCGCCCCACCCTGATTCTCAGTCTGGATGCCCAAAAGGCGTTTGACAGGTTAAGCTGGCCCTACATGTTCGCAACCCTCACTAGATTTGGCTTACGGGGACCCTTTCTCTCCGCACTGCAATCCCTATACTCCAACAACTCTTCCCAGGTCCGATTAGTGTCCTTCACCTCCCAATCATTCCCTATGACAAACGGGACAAGACAGGGTTGCCCTCTCTCCCCGCTCCTCTTTATACTCTGCCTAGAGCCCCTGGCAGAGGCTATCAGATCTCACCCTGATATCAAGGGGGTACCCATGCGGCAAAGGGAGTATAAATTATCCTTATTTGCGGATGACGTCCTCCTTACTCTGACCAGTCCCCACATTTCCCTCCCTTCCCTGCATGCCCTACTCACTCAATTTGGTTCCCTATCAGGCTATAAGGTCAACACGGCAAAGACGGAGGCCATCCCCTCCATGTTCCCCCGGAGGAACTTCTGCGTCTGCAAAATACGTTCCCCTACCGATGGTGCACATCGTCCCTCAAATATCTTGGGGTTCAGCTAACGACTTCCTACTCCGCCCTTTACCCGACCAATTACATCCCTTTGTTTAAGTCTATCAACAGTATGTTATCTCGATGGACCTCCCTTCCTCTGCCCTGGATAGGTCGAATTAATGTGGTAAAAATGTCCATCATGCCAAAACTGTTATATTATTTTGAAACCTTGCCTGTCCCCATCCCGATGTCACAGATTAAGTTGCTTAAGCGCTGGTTCTTGAAATTTATTTGGAATGGCAGGGCCCATAGAGTGGCCGGTTCAATGGTTTTTGCCCCCAAGGATCAGGGGGGCATGGGTGCCCCGGACATCTACAAATACTATCTGGCATCTCATTTGCGCCCGATAGTGTCTTGGTCTTGCCTGAAACCTCCGAATCGCTGGACGGAGATTGTGATGGGTTCCCTATATCCGACCCATCCTTGCTCCTTGGCGTGGTCGCCGGGAACAATGGGGGACCCCGGGCTTCTGGATCTCTGCCTGGGTCCCATGTTGTTCACGCTTAGACTGTGGCGTTCCTGCTCTTCCAAATTTGCATTGTCATCACCCTGTGCCCCCCTCTCTAATGTGCTGTTTAATCCTTTAGTTCCTGACAGTCTATCGCATGTTCGTATGTTTCCCTGGGCTAAAGAGGGATTGTTCCAACTCTGCCACTTCGTTCACCCTGTCACGCGTAAACTTAAGCCCTTTTCGGCCCTCCAAACTGACAGTCAACTACCAAACCACATGCAGTATTCGTACCTCCAGATAACTCACTACTTTTCAACTCTTTCCCCCTCTCTCTCCCTCACCACACCGATGCCTTTTGAGCTGCTCTGCTCCCAGGGCCCCTACCAAGCAAAGCGTATCTCTAGTATTTACCATATACTCCAGCAGAGGTCCTCTCTCACTGCCCTATCTCACTCCTACATGGACAAATGGACGCAGCTCCTTAATCAACAAATCACTCTCTCGCAATGGTCCAGAATTTGGTCCTCCACCTCTACAATTTCCAGATGCGTGGCACAGAGAGAGACAGCATATAAAGTCCTACTGTTCTGGTATAGGACCCCCGAGGTTATTCATCGGTATGACCCCTCTCTTTCTCCCATGTGCTGGAGGTGTGGGAGGACCAAGGGAACGCATTATCATATCTTTTGGCAATGTGCTCTAATTACTTCTTTCTGGTCCATGGTATCTCACATGCTCCAGCATATTTTTGACACCCCCATTCCATTGGATCCTGTCCACCTTCTCCTGGGCCTTCCCTTCCCGGAGTTGGGGAAGGCAGCTAATAAATTAGCCTCCTATGTGCTGCTTGCTGCTAAAAGAGCTATCCCCTCTAATTGGTTGTCTACTCAGCCCCCAACCCAGACTCAGCTGATACAAACCACCAAGGACATACGCAGGATGGAACATTTGACGGCTATGGTGAGAGATGGGATTGACCGGTTTGGCGTGATTTGGGCCCCCTGGGATGCCTCGATCTTTGGGCTCCCACAGGTACCCTTGGTACCCCTAGCCACCTGGTCGGTGTCCATCTCCTAGTGTTCCCTGACCTTCTCGCTCCCCAATGTTTTGTATCTTGTCGGTACTTTAAGTCATTTTCTGCTGGTCCAACGGCCACTCGAAGCTTACCTTATCTCTTGAGGAAATTTATAGTGGTATGTAGCCCTCTTTTATTAGTCATGTTATTGAAGCACCAACCCCTGCATTACGACATATATGATGTCTCTCAGTCTTTTTATTTTAATATTGTTTTACGTAAAACTTTTCTGTTGTTTATTTCCTTTATGCGTTTTGTTTTGCTTTGTTTTCTTTTAGTTATTTATTTTTATCCTTTGACTGCTACTGTATATCTGTAGTCACCATGAGGTTATATCAGTCTCTCCAATACGGTATGCTCCAGACTTTCTTTGTCTATTGTCAGTTCTGTATCTTTTCATTTTCAGTAAAAAAACTCTCTGAATAAAAATTACAACTTCAAATACACCAGTCCCCTGCCGGGTCTGCTGATCAGGCAGAACTTTCAGGTATCTCACACCTGTTCCTTAACCCCTTGGAGTCCACATTCCAATGCATTGGCTTGACTCAAAATGTGCTCCAATAGTGGAGCAGACGTTAAGGGGTTAATGGACTGAACTACTTCAATTGCAGCCAGAACTGCAAAAGACATCTTGACTTTAAAAGGAAAATCCAACCTTAACTTGCTGGATCCTTTACCATCAGTGCATTATCCACTGGACATGTGAGACTCTGCTCACTGGGGTGATTGCAGCATTAATAGCTGGAACTCTCCATTTCCATTCAGAATAAATAGCTATGCATTTTTAGTGCTTTTTGCATCTTGCAGATTTGCACTACGGAACTTGTTCCATAGGACTACATGTTGAATGGACTCCCAGGTGATACCTCAAGAGCCTGTGGCAGGCAACAAAAGGGTTAAGTAAGGGAGTAGACTAACACCTGACTTGTGCGGCTACTCCCTGTTAGAATCCTCTGAAGAGGAATTTGAACATTTTCTCATCCTGAGAAGCTGAAGAGGGTCCTTCTCCACTAGATTCCTCAGAAGTGGAATCATCAGTTTCCTCCCGATCCTCTGAGGGGGATTCCTCTCCTTTATCCCAGAGTTCCTCACACTGAGGATCCTGGGTGACAGAGGGGGGCCTAGTGCGTTTTCTTCCACTGAGTGAAGATGCGATTAAGTCCACTAATCTTTCTTCTAAACTGTTTATGGTTGAGGAAAAAACCTCCTGTGTAATGTACACAGGGGATGAAGTGCCAGAAGCAGCTGCAGCCCCTGACCCCGACAGCTCTCCCTGGCCAGCCTCCCCAGATCCTACAGGGGGGAAGGTGCTGCAGAGGGGGGTCCTCAGAGCCTGAAGGGGACCCCTTAGAGCCCCTATTCTTCGGGGTACTTGTACCTCTTTTACCCATAGTGCAAAGCAACAAAAGGTAGAGGTACCACACAAAAAAATGCACTGACTGCTGAGCCCTGTAGTTCAGCAACTGCCGCTGCTACTTAAGACTCAGTCTTAAGTAAATGAAATTGAAAGTAAATGCTGCCTGGGAATGCCTGTGTCTCCCACACTCACATGCGCCTGTCAGATCTGTGTCCCTCCATAGGCTGTGTGCATCTGAAAAAGAGTGCACTTTAAAGTCTGTGTAGCCTAGTGCTCCGCCCCCGACCACTTCCGCGCCCCTGCTCGTTTTTAAAAACGATCGTTTCCTGCGCGAGCAGAGGCTCCAACCCTGCTGGCAAGCATGGAGGGGAGGCTGGGACAGAGGAGAGGGAAGGGCCGGTGGATGTGAGGCCGCTGTAATGGCGATGGTGGACGGGACGGACGGCAGCGGCGGGTCTCAGCCCCGTAATCCGTGGAGGGAGAATCCCAGAAGGAAAAAAAACCCTAACCTTCATCCTTCCTGGAGCATGGCTGGAGAAGCATAGAGCGTAGACAGCAGCAGACAGACAAGGCATGAAAAGGTATGTGCTCTTGGCAGCCCCCAGTGGCGACTATAGGCATAGCATACATTTACTTAAAAGGAAAAAACCTACTAGAACTAGAAAAATTCTTGAGCAGTCTCCCTTAACATATCCAGCTGCAGGGTCTGAATAACAGACCCAATCTTCACCTCTCGCGGTGGGCTCCGTTAGGAAAAAAAACCTTCAGAGACTGGGACCCCCTTAAATAGGGGGATCTGCAGTTCTGGGCCCGTAAAGCACCCTGCCAGGAATATG
The DNA here is from genome assembly GCF_037356315.1 of Lithobates pipiens. Lineage (NCBI taxonomy): Eukaryota > Metazoa > Chordata > Amphibia > Anura > Ranidae > Lithobates > Lithobates pipiens. The sequence goes on along the minus strand of NW_027507686.1, from coordinate 152,251,682 downwards.
GCTGAAAAAAACTGATACTGAATCCCAGGGTCCAGCTCTCTAAAAAGAGAAGCCAACACCTAAGACACTGGCGAAAAAACGGAGGACTCCCAGTAATGGGAGGGGTTATATGGGGGAAGTTCATGCCTTAAAGGGAGTGCCAGTGTCTAGTACCTGATATGCCGATATAGCACACATAGTTATTACTATGGCTCTGTGTCCCCTGATGTAAGAAAAGAAACTACTTTTCCTCTACTTAGGTACTTTTTTATCGTTTATGTTAGTAATAAAATAACTTTTAACACAGGATGTTTTGGGAATAAAGTGTCTGTGTGTGTCTGTGTATGTATGTGTGTGTAAAAGAGATGTATATAAAGCATGTCAATAGAAAAAAATATATATTTATTTCAGCTTCAGTACAAATTGAGTGTTGGATATTTAAGTGGCTGGCATTTTCCTATGCTGGCAATTTGTCAGCTGGAATAGTGGTGTAGTTTGAAATGCCACAGCCATTTTGTACATGGCGAGAAACAAACAACAATCATTTCCCAACAGCATTACATTCTACAGTATTGCCAAATAGTTGGTACATTTTTTTTCAACCAGTAATTTGCCAACAGATCTGGCAGAAAAACCTAATGTAGTTTCCAGAAACTATTAGATACTGTGCTGCCATCGGCAATTTTTGCTGAGTAAAAAGTGTCAACAATTAAATAAATGTCAGCTCTGTTGACAAGTACAAACACAAAGGTAGACTAGGACTGTCTTTTCATGACAAATACATGCTGTCATGACCTAGTATCATACAGAATATTACAAGTGATTTTATTAGAATAAAAAATGTAAACAGTTTAACAAGAGTCTAGCAAGAACAAACACAAAGTTAGCCCAGAGGTGTCCCCTCTTGGCAAATGGAAAGTTTTAGGGTGAAACATTTCAATGGCTTAACAACTTAAAGAAAATTATACTATTAGCATTATTTTTCAAAATTATTGCAGTGGGATTTATGTAGGTTGTCACTGGGTATCAGGAAACTGGGCTTCTACACACTAATTCATACAGTCAATTTGAATTTTGATGCAAATGGATGAATCTTAAATCCACCAATTTCCATCACAGTTACATTGCTAGTCAGGTTGAAAATCAGGTACAGGTAGGTAGTTCAACCAATAGAATATATAAATAAATTGGAAAACCTCCGTATACAGAGCCCTATACCCACAGTTTGTTCAGAGGAAGGCAAAAAAGCCTATAAAGCATGGTCTAATTTGCTACAGCGGGGGAAAAAAAATTCTTCCTGATACCCTGAAGGTAATATGATAATCCCTGGATCAACTATCACTGGTGTTATTACAGGGGAGGACCCAGCTTTTTTGGTCTGAACCTAGGATTATTGCTTGAACTATAGCACATCTGGTCCCTTGCTCGTTGGGATCCATGCATCGTATATAGACCTAATATTAAGGGCACATGGTCTGTTATGGTTCAGGATAAGGGTGCAGTCTAACCCTCCCTTTTCTTGTCAGTCAGTCTCCATGGCCAAATTAAGTAAGGTAAAGACTTCAGAGACAACAATATAATTTTGCCCCTGTACTAATCATTAGTAAGACCTCATCTGCAATACGCAGTTCAGTTTTGGGCACCAGTTCACAAAAAAGTATATCGGGAACTGCAGAAAGTGCAGAGAAGAGCAACCAAACTTATAAGAGGAATGGAGGAGCTCAGCTATGAGGAAAGATTAGTGAAACTGAATTTAGTTTTTTCTCGAGAAAGGAGGAGATTTATGGGGTATATAATCAACATGTATAAATACATAGATATATGTAACATTCAATGCCACCAATTCCTATAAATAAAGTGCTAAGTGCTAATAAATAAATAAATATTCTAGTGCAAAATGATATGATTAACTAATTAACTGTTATGGTTTACTGTTTGGTGATGTATAAATACATACTCGGTCCATATAGTGAACTTGGTGTTGAGTTATGCAATTTAAGACCATCACAGAGGACAAATGGGCACTCTTTACATCTGGATGAAAAGAGATTTACCGTATATACTCGAGTATAAGCCGAGATTTTCAGCCTCTTTTTTGAGGCTGAAAGTGCCCCCCTCGGCTTATACTCGAGTCATCGCTGTCTGCCCGCTCGATCAGCGTGTCGAGCAGACAGACAGCGGCCATTCTATGATTCAAAAGCCGCGCCTCCGGCTCCGCCTTCGCCTGTGATAGGCGGAACACTGAATTTCCCAGCAGCCTGTGTTCCGCCTATCACGGGCGTCGTCTCATCCTCGTACTACGGACGAGGATGATACGACGTCCGTGATAGGCGGAACACAGGCTGCTGGGAAATTCAGTGTTCCGCCTATCACAGGCGAAGGAGGAGGCGCGGCTTTTGAATTTTACAATGGCCGCCGACGAAGAGGGCACGGGACGGAGGCAAGGCAAGGCACGGCACGGCACGGCACGGGACGGGACGGGACGGGACGAAGGCAAGGCACGACACGGGACGGAGGCTCGGGACAAAGGCTCGGGACACAGGTAGGCTGGACACACACACACACACACACACACACACACACACACACGGATGGAGACACACACACACGGATGGATGGATGGATGGAGACACACACACACACAGGGATGGATGGATACACACACACACAGGGATGGATGGATGGATGGAGACACACACACAGGGATGGATGGATGGATGGAGACACACACACACAGGGATGGATGGATGGATGGATGGAGACACACACACACAGGGATGGATGGATGGATGGATGGAGACACACACACACAGGGATGGATGGATGGATGGACACACACACACACAGGGATGGATGGACGGACACACAGGGATGGACGAACACACAGGGATGGACGGACACACACACAGGGATGGACAGGCATGTCTCACCCTCGGCTTATACACGAGTCAATAAGTTTGCCAGTTTTTTTGGGGGTAAATTGGGGGCCTCGGCTTATATTCGGGTCGGCCTATACTCGAGTATATACGGTAATCTCCAAATACGTAAGTTTCTTTAAAGTAAGAGTTGTGAAAATGTTGAAAAGATTTCCTCAAGAGCTGGTTCTGGCCAGCTCAGTAGATTGCTTTAAAAAAAAGACTGGATTCTTTAATAAATGTACATAATATAACTGGATACTAACATTTATAGGTACGTTTTCCCAGGGACCATCCGGGGGATCAGGAAGGAATTTGTTGTAAAAAATCCCACAATATGTATTGCTTTTTTTTTTTTTCTTTAAACAAGTTTTTATTGAAAAGTATGTATAACATAAAAAAGCAACTTAATGTAAAGTTGTGGATGCAGCCGCTGCGTAAAGTAAGAAGGTGATACAGCATATATACTGTAATCAGAAGCATGTAGAAAACCATTATATTTAGACATGGCTCAATTTGTAAGTCAGTAGACGTTGCAATTATAATGGCGCATTGCATTGGTATTTTATTATTAATCTGTCTTAGGTGTCAGGTATAGGTATTAAAATGAAGGAGCTAATTTCCTAGGCTGGGTGTGAAATCATAGATTATAGGAGTATCTTGTTGGAATGTGGGAAGGCTAAGGGATGGGGAAGGAGGGGGTATGTCTGAAAGCCTCAGGAAGGTGTTTCAAATTGTGGTTGTGTATGGAGGTTGTATATGAGAAGTAACTGCAGATGGGGGAGATGTGAGGTAAAGAGATTTGGAAAAAAGGAGAAGCAGGAAAAGGTTTCCTCTCTCTACCATAGCTTTCGTTGATCATTTATGTTACTGAGCTTTGATATTCATTTGTCATGGTAAAATGTAACCAGCAAGACCAGGAATTACAGAATTTAGAGGGTGTGTCATGAGCTTGATGTATCAGTTCCTCCATTTCTGCATTTTTTTGTATGTGTTTGAACCATTCCATTTTAGATGGTGGTTCTGGGGAATGCCATTTTGCTGGGATGCACATCTTAGCTGCATTTACCACATGCATGGCCAATGATCATATGTAGGTTTTTGTCGGTATGTTGGAATGGTGTAGCAGAAATTGCGCTGGAGAGTAGTCTAGGTTATAGGTGGTTATTTGATTGATGAGTCGATGGACCTCTTTCCAAAAAGTCTGTATTTTGGGACACGTCCACCAGATGTGTAAAAGTGATCCAATGTCAGTCCCACACCCCCAGCATAGTGGGGAAAGGGAAGGTTGAATGTGTTGCAACCTCAGGGGGGTTCTGTACCATCTCAAATATATTTTGAAAGTGTGTTCTTGTGTGTGAACATTTACCAAAAGTAGCATGTAAGTGTGGGAGATCAGGTGTTTTAGTGGTTCAGAGATCAGACAGAGAGATTCAAAGGGGGTGAGTTGTCTTGACCACTCAGGTTTTGGATTGGGTTTATTGAAAAAGTGTCTAATTTGGACATATGTCCAAAAGGGGAATGTGGCAGTTGTCATTTTAGCAGCGAGAGTGGTGTGGGAGGTTAGGCGATCATCTGTAAAGAACTGTTCTGTACTGACTGTTGTGTGAGGCCAAATTTCTGCTAAAAAGGAGGAAGATGTACCCGGTGCAAAGTCCGGGATATGTCTAAGTGGAGTCATTGGGCCTAGAATGAATGAAAGTTTAGATATTTTACAAGCATTACGAAAGGAAGTCAGTGTCGGGTAAAGGAGCGGGTGATTCCAATATGTAGGAGGGGTTCGATTTGGCGCAATCCATGGAGTTTGGGAGAGTGGAACAGTTGATAGAGAATTTTCCAGATGGACCCATGCTTTGGTCTTGTGGTGTATGTTCCAGTCAATAATCCTAGTTAGGTGGCAAGTTGTTGGTATTTGCGTATGTCTGGAAGTCCAATACCACCTTTAAGTTTAGGGATGGTAAGTCTGGCGTAGCTGATTCTAGGGTGTAGTTTACCCCAGATAAATTCTGCAAGGCCTCCCGAAGATGTTTCATCCTCTGCTCCCTCTGTGACGGCAAGATAAGCTCTGCAACCTTACCCTTGTAATGTGGACGAAAACGAGGATCATTCTGCAGGCTTTGCAGGATTGGGGAGGCCATGCAGCGTAGGTTAGCTGAGGCATTGAGTCCGGAGTCCTCTGGGTCACTAAGGATGACATGATCTGCAGCCACCTCCTCCCAGCCACGTACAAGTCCACAGGTTTCTTGGGACTGTAAATGATCCCTAAAAGACTGCTGCTGATGCTGAGGCCGCGTACACACGCGGGGACTGTTCGCTCAACTTTGTCCGCTGAACAGTGTTTCAGCGGACAGTCCGCTCGTGTGTGGGCTTCAGCGGACAGTTTCAGCGGACAGTCTGACGAACAAAGTTTTTCGGAAATTCCGTAAAACTGTCCGCTGAAACTTAGTTTGAGCGGACAGTCCGCCCGTGTGTAGGCTTATTCGTCAAACTAAGTTCCGCGCATGCTCAGAAAGGATTTACACGGCGAAGGTTGCATTGCAGTGTATAGGACGTCGTATTTCTAGTCCCGTCGTACATGCCGTTCACGTCATCGCGCAAGTTTCAGCGGACTGTTCGTTCGTCGTGTGTGGCCAAGTCCGTCCATGCTAATTTTGAGCGGACTGGCTCCACCTCCATGCTGACACAATCCTCCTCCTCCTTATCCTCTTCCTGTATGACCAGCAGGCTAGCACGAACACTGTCTGGGTAAAGGGGGCCTTGAGAGGTAAGGAAGTCCTCCTCTTCCTGCCTCTGTTCTGCCTTGAGTGCCCTGTCCATTATTTCACACAGCATGCGCTCCAACAGGTGGACAAGAGGGACAGTGTCACTGATGTATGCACTGTCACTGCTCACTATCCTTGTGGCCTCCTCAAATGGTGACAGGACAGTGCATGCATCCCTAATCTTGGCCCACTAGCGTGGGGGAAAAAGCCAAGCTCCCCTGACCCCGTCCTGGTGCCATAGTCACACAGGTACTCATTGATGGCCCTCTGCTGCGTGTGCAGCGACTGCAGCATGGCCAACGTTGAGTTCCACCTGGTGGGCATGTCACAGATTAGGCAGCTCTTGGGCAGGTTAAATTCCTTTTGGAGGTCAGCCAGCCGAGCACTGGCCTTATATGACCGGCGGAAATACACACAGACTGTCCTGGCCTGCCTAAGGACATCCTGCAAGCCTGGGTACCTGCCCAAGAACCACTGCACCACCAAGTTAAGGATGTGAGCCAAACAGGGCACATGGGTCAGTTGTCCCTGTCGCGGGACTCACGGTAGGGGGCAGAGTCTACCAACTGAAAAGGCAGCAGTTGAAGTGCTAGCAATTTAGCCAAGCTATCATTCAACCGCTGGGCATGTGGATGGCTGGGAGTGAACTTCTTTTGGAGGTGCAGCAGTTGGGGCAGGGACATTTTCCTGGTACAAGCGGACGTTGGTGTACCGATTGCAGATTGCCGCAAGTACTTGGCTGTGACACACCTCATTCTACACCTTCATTCCTCTCAGTGCAGGTTTCAGAGTGGACTGAAGGTATAGTGGTATTGGAGATCCCAGATGATGAGGAGCAAGGAGAGGTCCACTTTGTTCTTTGGTGTGAGTCTTTTAGGTACGCTTGCCAACGAACTGCATGGCAGGTCGACATATGTCTGGTCAAAGTATGGTGTAGCGCTTTTACAGTTAATAAATATAAAGTTCAAATTATTGATGGGCGAATTCCAGAGAATTGGTCTGAATGAAATCGTTATTTTTTGATTCATGAAAGGGACAGGAGGAACCACCACCAACACCCGATATTACTGACTCTTACCGTCACTGCACATAATACATGCACATAAGATTGAATTGTAAAAGATCAGATTTCCAGACTCCTCATTATCCCAATATGATTAATCCACATAGGGGGAACCGTCCATAAGCAAAAAGATTTTTTCTTTGCGCTTCTCAAGGCTTCCTCAAAAGCGTTCTCAGGAAAATTAATTTCCCCAATGGCCACATAAAAAAATAAAAAGAATGGTTTCATTGCGCAGACTTCATGATAAGTCAATCACTCTTTAATAAAAAAAAAAATATTTTCAATACATTTTTATTGGTTTTAAGTAGAGAAAATCAAGGTACATCAATCAAACATCAACATGCGGTAAAACAGCAGATAGGAACGGACAACATAGTACATGCATGTGAGTAACATATGGTGTCAAATAGTTCAGAGAAAAAACAAAGGAAAAGAATGTATCAGACCATGTTATTAGATGAGGCCGGGATCTAATTAGATCACAAAAAAACATTGAGGCAAAATACCAGGAGTGGAGAACCTTAATCAAGATAAATTGACGAAGTAGAGAGGGCCTAAGTAACTACCCGTCCAAAATCACATATATTGCTGAGGGTGTATCTCACACCTACACCCTATTGTGTGAGGACAGGGGAGTAATGACAGAAAGTCTCCCACCACCCCAAAAAAGGCACTTGCTGTGGCAGGATACCCCCCCATCCGTCCCAGTCCCAGTTAACCATTCAGTGTCCAGACGGATATAGGACCATCGGAGGCCAAACTAGTTAAACACAAAAAGTATGGAAAACCAAATACCACAATTGAAACAGGTACTTCAACGTGGAGCTGGACCCACTAGGGTCTTAGCTCCCAAAATCCCAAGTAGGTCTATAGTAGCGCTATGTTCCGGCTATGATGCCTGAAAAACAGCGCAGTCTGAGAGTTGGGTAATAAGTATTGCAGATTGTGCATGAATCATAGAAGAGATCAGTCAACTCAAAACTCCGTGAAGATAGGTCAAATAAAGAGGAGTAAAAGAGGGGGAGGGGGATAGAAAGAGAAAAAGGATAAAGACAAGGAGAGGAGTCAGAAGGGAGGGAGGGGGGTCAACCAGGGCTGGACACTGTAATCAAGTTTATAAGCCCGGGAAAAGGGAAATTTTGTGGAAGGTGGCCCAAGGTTCCCAAAGCCTTTTAAAGAAGCGGGACCTATCCTGAATGCGACTAACAATCTTCTCTTGTGTCATAATCCAAGAGATTTTTCGTTTCACTGCAGCGAATGGGACTGTATTTTGTTTCCAGTGTGATGCTATGGTGATTTTGGTGCCCAGGAGGATAAAAAAACAGGAGTGCCTGAGAGGGCTTATTGGCTTTTTCCACTTTGAGGTTAAGTAGCACCACCTCAGGGCTTTGGGGCACCGGAACCGGCACAAGCTTACGAACTAGGGCAAATACCCTATTCCAAAGGCCCCTAATGTGTGGGCATGTCCACCATGTGTGGATTAACGATCCTACGTGACCACAACCGCGGAAACAAAGCGGGGACGCCTCAGGATAGATCTGAGCCAGCCGAGCGGGAACCCTGTACCACCTAGTGATTAATTTAAGGCTAGTTTCAATCAGGGATACGTTGAGGATCCCAGTGAAGTATCTTTGGAAGCAGGTAAACCATAAGTCACTATCCCAGGAAATATTAAGATCATTTTCCCATGCTAAAGCATAGGGTGGTTTAGCCACTGAAGAAGCTAAGGATGTATAAATTGTTGATATCCCTCCCCTCTGACTCTTGATGTCTGCACACCAAGACTCATATGTCGTGATAACAGGGGGATCAGGCCTATTGGGCCATCTCGAGTGCAGGAAATGGGTGAGTTGGGAGAATCTAAATTTTTCGACAGGGGGCATCTCAAGTTTTTTCAAGCAAAAAGCAAGAGAGATAGGGCCTGAGGTGGTAAAAAAGTTGCCAATCCTGAATAATCCTTTGTTGAGCCACCAACTAAAAGCAAGGATGTTCATACCTGGTGGGAAATCCGGGTTATGAAAGATGTGCGTTAAGGGTCGGAGATCCGAGATCAGTGCAGGATTTTTGTGTAGCTGATCACACAGGGCTAACGAATGAGAGAGGGTGGGTGACATGATAGGGGGTCTGCTTTTAGGGGGGGACCAAATGAGGTAGTCAATGGTGTGATGGGGAGTAGCCTGTCTTTCCATAGATACCCAGTCAGGTTTAGAACCCCGGGCATAGACCATTGAAATCTGGGCCAATTGTGCTGCTTGATAGTACCACCAAATGTTCGGTAATGCTAAACCTCCTTGAGTTTTAAGTCTATATAAAAGATGTTTCGCACCTCTACAGCCCTTGGAACCCCAGATAAATTGCAGGATTTTGGATTGAAGTGGTTGGATTTGTGATTTCTTCAGTGGGATAGGGAGGGATCTAAAAAGGTACAGGAGACAGGGAAGGAAGGTAATTTTGATCGCAAAAACGCGGCCTAGCCAAGAAAGGCCAAGTCGTGACCAGATTAATAATTCTTCAGATAGTTTCGAGAGGGCGGTGGGATAATTGGCAGAGTACAGAGTGTCCACACTAGATGTTAGGTTAATGCCCAGGTAAGGCAAAGTAGCGGACCACCACGTGAATGGGAAGTGGTTTTGTAGGGTAGTTATTAAATTCAGGGGCACCGAAACATTTAAGGCTAGGGATTTCGAGGCATTCACTTTTAACTTGTCCGAATGTGTCTAAGAGTGCGAATATGTTGGGTGTGGAAGTCAGTGGGGAAGTGACAAAAAGGAGCAGGTCATCTGCGAAAAGAGCGCATCTATGTTCCTGTTGGCTGCAACGGACTCCTCTGATGTCTGGGTGGGATCTGATTGCAATGGCCAGGGTCTCAATTGCTATGGCGAACAGCAGGGGTGAAGGTGGACACCCCTGTCTGGTGCCCTTTTCAATGTGAAACGTTTCAGAATAACATCCTTGTAAATGGACTTGTGCGCTGGGGGTAGAATACAGAGCTCTGAGGGTACCTAAAAAGAGAGGACCAAAGCCCCATCTCTCCAGGACACTAAATAAGAAAGGCCATGTAAGCGTATCGAATGCCTTTTGTAAATCGATAGACAGTAAAAAGCCTTCTTGGGAGGGACCGCCATCCCAACGTGAGTTAGGGATGGAGATTATGTCAATTGCTCTCCGTATCTGATCCGGTCCTTGTCTCCCCGGGATAAACCCGAGATCGGTTCCTCCAGTAGACTAGACTAGACTAGTAGACTAGCGTGGTCTGGAGATAATTTCGGGAGGGCAATAGAGTCCAGGAATTCATCTACTGAAGTCCGTGGGTCAGCCATATCATGTTTATAAAGGGAGGTGTAAAACTTGTGGAAGGAAGACATTATGCGGAGGGGGTTCTGTGTCAGAACACCGGCCGGGTCCCTGATTTTCGGGAAAGCGGAGGAACGGAGCTTCGGGATAGTTTAGCTGCTAGTTTTGCTCCTATCTTGTCTCTCTGATAGTAAAACTGTGCGCCCGACCATCTCAAGTGCTTTTCAGCCTCAGTAGTGAGAGCTAAAGGACAGTTCTGGCCGAATGCAGGGCTTCTAAAGATTCTCTAGTGGGATTACTTTTGTGGGCTTTGCTTAGTGATTAGAATTCCTTGGAAAGCGTATCTATGTTCGCTTTCCATCCCTTCTTGAGTTGAGAAGAAATTTGGATGATCTTCCCCCTAATAACTGCTTTATGTGCGGCCCATAAAACTTCTGGGGAGGTGAAGGTGTTTTTGTTTAAGGTGAAATACTCTTGTATGTCAGTAGAGAGAGCAGCACAATGAGCGGGGTCACTAAGAAGACCCTCATTAAGTCGCCAAGTAAATCGTGTGCTTGGGTTGTGTGCGCATTAAAAGTATAGGAGCACCATGGAGTGGTCAGATAATGGGATGTCCCTGATTTCCGACCTTAGGGCCAGGGGAATGGAGTGTGACTGGACAAAAATGTGGTCAATCCTGGCGTGTACTTGGTGGGGGGCTGAGTAGTGTGTGAAGTCTTTACATGTGGGGTTCTTTTCCCTCCAGATGTCCAAACCCATTGAGTGTAAAGTATCTGCAATTTTAGTGCTCTGTTTAGGAGGTTTCCTATTGCGTGCGGAACCCTTCCTTGCTTTATCCAGAGAATGATCAAAAGGAAGGCTTGTGTCTCCTCCCATTATTACCTTACCCTCCAATAAAGGGCTCAGCGTGGACATCATGGAGCGAAAGAAAGTTGATTGGCACTTATTATGGGCGTAATAGGATACAAACGAATAAGTGATTCCTTCTAGGGATCCCTTAACCAAAATAAACCTGCCTTCCTTATCTCTAACCATGTCTGTGGACGCAAATCTAAGGTTCCTGGAGAGACATATTGCTACCCCCTTCGTTTTGTGTTTGGCATTGGAAAGGAAGAACTGAGGGAAACGACTATGCAGGAAGGAGAGATTGTAAGAGGCCTTAAAGTGAGTTTCTTGCATGAGAACAACATCTATCTTGTGAGAGTGGTAAAGTTGAAACAGTTTTCTCCTTTTGATAGGAGAGTTTATACCCTGCACATTATGTGTCGCCACACAGAGGGCTGGAGGGGTCTTGTGGTCAGACGTCACGAGTCAGAGGCATTAGCAAACACTTCATAGAGGGAGATCTTACCGTAGCCTTACGAAAGCAGGGCTCGTCCCTGACAGGAGGTGTCACAGTATGAGGGACTGTAGCAGGCAGGAGAGAGGGACCCTGGAAGACCCAGAAAAGAAAAAGAGGAGAAAAGGGAGGGGTGATGAGTTGACTGATCCTGTAGAGAAAAAGAAGATGACATAAAATCCACCTGGGAGCTCTGGTTAGCTTTCTAGGAAGAACCAATATAAACTTGTGTAACAGAATTAACTGTCTGCAGGGGAGGGAGACACAAGTCAGTCCCCAGTAGGGATGAGCTTCGTGTTCGAGTCGAACGTACGTTCGACTCGAACATTGGCTGTTCGGGCGTTCGGCGAAATCCGAACTCTTGGTCCGTTCGCGTCAAAATTCGTATGGTGCGCGCGGACCACAATGCACTGCGATGGCACAGTGCATTGCTGGCTCATGATTGACCAAGCATGCACTGTGACCCTGCATGCTTGGCCAATCGCAGCGCCAGCAGCGAGGAGAGCCATGATTGGCCACAGGCATCCTGCCTGTGGCCAATCATAGCTCAGGCTGTGTAGTGCACGCCCCACACTATATAAGGCCGCCTTTGAGGCGGCCTCGTGTAGTGTGTTGGCATCTGAAGCAGTGGGTGTTCTGTGTACCTTCAACACAGTTACACACCAATCGTTTTTGGCTGATTTCCTATCTTGCCCTTGTGTAGTGGTTATTGTCTGTGCCCTGACCGCAGTATACACCACTATATTCACCTCACCTATATAGCTAGTGATCTAGCTTTAATAATAGAGCTTGCAGTCAGTAGTGTCAGGAGATAGTGCATGCTGTCTGCGTGCTCTGTACCCAGTACATACCGCTATAATCCACCTACATAGCTGTTCTCTATTTGGGCCCAATTGTCATCTGCAGGAGTTATTGGAAGTTGTGTGTGCTTCCAGCACAGCAGAGTATACATCTGTATATACCCCTTTAACTCTGCTGTTTTCTGGTTATTGTCTGCGTGCCCTGACCGCAGTATACACCGTGATATTCACCTCACCTATATAGCTAGTGATCTAGCTTTAATAATAGAGCTTGCAGTCAGTAGTGTCAGGAGATAGTGCGTGCTGTCTGCGTGCTCTGTACCCAGTACATACCGCTATAATCCACCTACATAGCTGTTCTCTATTTGGGCCCAATTGCCATCTGCAGGAGTTATTGGAAGTTGTGTGTGCTTCCAGCACAGCACAGTATACATCTGTATATACCCGTTTATCTCTGCTGTTCTATAAAAAAGGCATCTGCAGGAGTTAGTGGGTGTTGTGTGCCTCCAGCACAATATAAACTACCCAACTACTGTTTTACCCAACTCCCTTCAGGCCATTACCATGTCTGGAAGGCCATCAAGGAGAGGCAGACAGGCGCAAGCCGATAAAAGAGGGCAAGCAGGCTCTGTGTCTAGAGACAACAGTGCTGGTCATGGACGCGGTGCATTGTCATCAGCACGTGGCCATGGGACATGCTTGTCCTTCTTTTCTGCAGCTGGACATGTTGAACCGCAACATGCCAACGACTTGGTAGAGTGGATGACCAAGCCCTCTTCATCCTCCTCATCCTCTCTCACCCAGTCTCAGGGTAGTAGCAAAGCAGCTGCCAACACATCGTCTTCCCTCCTCTCAATGTCATCATCAGTGACTCCTTCCCTAGACCCACCACGTCCTCCTGAGGAGTCTCCTGAACTCTTTGAGCACAGTGATGGGTACATGCTCCAGGAGGATGCCCAGTGTTTGGTGGGCTCTGATGATGACACTCAGCTAGAGGAAGGCAGTAGCGTGAGCGCAGAGAGAGGGGATGCACAAGAAGGACAGCAATCTGGCAGTCATGTTCCACAAGCTGCACCATACTGCCAGGTTTGCTACAGCGATGAAGAGGGAGGGGATGATGAGGGCACTGACTCCACGTGGGTGCCTGGAAGGAGGGAGGAGGAGGAGGAGGAGGAGGAGGAGGCACATGTCCAACGAGGCAGGATGCCCTCCGGGGGCCAGCTTAGGGGCAGCACACCGACTGAATCACACCGCAGAGCTCCGCCTGTGCAGAGCGCTTCCTCTGCGCGTTATTCTAAAAGTTCTTTGGTGTGGGCCTTTTTTGAGACGAGTGCATCAGATCGCACCGCTGCTATTTGCAACATATGTCTCAAGCGTATCTCACGTGGCCAAAACATCAGCCGCTTGGGCACCACATGCTTGACCAGACATATGTTGACCCGCCATGCAGCTCGTTGGCAACGTACCTCAAAGACCCACACCAAAGAACAAAGCGGACCTCTCCTTGCCCCTCATCAGCTGGCATCTCCAACCCCACTAGACCTTCAGTCCTCTCTGAAACCTGTTCTGAGAGGAATGAAGGTGTAGAATTAGGTGTGTCACAGCCAAGTGCTTCTGGGAACTCTGCTAGTGGTACATCCACATCCGATTATAGCAGGCAAATGTCCCTGCCCCAGCTGCTGGACCGGCGGAAGAAGTTTACTCCCATCCATCCACATGCCCAGCGGTTGAATGCTAGCTTGGCTAAATTGCTAGCACTTCAACTGCTGCCTTTTCAGTTGGTAGACTCGGCCCCCTTCCGTGAGTTTGTACAATGTGCGGTTCCTCAGTGGCAGGTCCCCAAACGCCACTTTTTCTCACGGAAGGCGATTCCGGCTCTCTACTGGCATGTGGAAGGCAATGTCCTTGCCTCGCTGGACAGGGCGGTCAGCGGTAAGGTGCATATTACCGTTGACTCATGGTCCAGCAGGCATGGACAGGGACGTTACCTGTCTTTCACGGCCCATTGGGTCACTCTTCTGGCTGCTGGGAAGGATGCAGGACAAGGTGCAGTAGTGTTGGAGGTTGTTCCGCCACCACGCCTCCAAAATGCTACTATTGGTTGTGACACACCTCTCTCCTCCACCCCCTCCTCTTCTTCTTCCTCCATGGCCTCTTCCAGTGCTCTGTCCTCAGAACCAGCGGTGCTCCGTAGGCGTTGCAGGGGCTACGCAAGTACGCAGGCAAAACGATGCCATGCCGTGCTTGCGCTGGTTTGTTTGGGGGACAGGAGCCACACTGGGGCGGATGTTTTGTCAGCTCTGCAGGGGCAGGCCGAGAGGTGGTTGACGCCACGCCAGCTTAAGCCAGGAATGGTGGTTTGCGACAATGGCACCAACCTCCTCTCCGCCCTCCGACAGGGACAACTGACCCATGTGCCCTGTGTAGCTCACGTCCTTAACCTGGTGGTGCAGCGGTTCTTGGGCAGGTACCCCGGCTTACATGATGTCCTGAAGCAGGCCAGGAAAGTCTGTGTGCATTTCCGCCGATCATTTAATGCCTGTGCTCGGCTGGCTGAGCTCCAAAAGGAGTTGAACCTGCCCAAGAACCGCCTTATATGTGACATGCCCACCAGATGGAACTCAACATTGGCCATGCTGCAGCGGCTGCACACGCAGCAGAGGGCCATCAATGAGTACCTGTGCGACTACGGCACCAGGACAGGGTCAGGGGAGCTTGGTTTTTTCTCACCACGCCAGTGGGGCATGATCAGGGATGCATGCACTGTCCTGTCACCGTTTGAGGAGGCCACAAGGATGGTGAGCAGTGACAGTGCATGCATCAGTGACACTGTACCTCTTGTCCACCTCTTGGAGCATACGCTGCGTGGAATAATGGACAGGGCACTTGAGGCAGAACAGAGGCAGGAAGAGGAGGACTTCCTTGCCTCTCAAGGCCCCCTTTATCCAGACAGTGTTCCTGCTGTGCCACCCATCACACAGGAAGAGGGTGAGGAGGAGGAAGAGGAGGAGGAGGATGATTGTGTCAGCATGGAGGTGGAGGCTGGCACTCAGCATCAGCAGCAGCAGTCTTATAGGGATGATTTACAGTCCCAAGAAACACGTGGACTTGTACGTGGCTGGGAGGAGGTAGCTGCGGATCATGTTGTCCTTAGTGACCCAGAGGACTCCGGACCGAATGCCTCAGCTAACCTACGCTGCATGGCCTCCCTGATCCTGCAAAGGCTGCGGAAGGATCCTCGTATTCTTCGGATCAAGGAGAGGGACCATTACTGGCTGGCCACTCTCCTTGATCCACGGTACAAGGGTAAGGTTGCCGACCTTATCTTGCCATCGCAGAGGGAGCAGAGGATGAGACATCTCCGGGAGGCCTTGCAGAAAGCTCTGTGCAACGCGTTCCCAGAGACTGGGAGGTCACAAACTCCTGGTCCTGGACAACATGTTGCTGAGGCATCAGTCAGAAGGAGCGGTGGAGAAGGTGGCCGTCTGACTGATGCTTTCAGACAATTTTTTAGTCCGCAGCCCCAAGGTATGATTGGTTCCAGCACCCATCGCCAGCGTCTAATTTACATGGTGCAGGAATACCTAGGGGCAAGGTCAGACTTGGACACCTTTCCCACCGAAAATCCTCTGGCTTACTGGGTCTTGAGGATGGATCACTGGCCAGAGCTTGCAGAGTATGCAATTGAGCTACTGGCCTGTCCTGCATCCAGCGTTCTTTCGGAACGCACCTTCAGTGCTGCTGGTGGCTTTTTTACCGATCACAGGGTGCGCCTGTCCACCGAATCAGTTGATCGACTGACCTTCATCAAGATGAATCAGTCTTGGATCACCCACAGCTACCAAGCACCTGAAGCTGATGTAACCGAATAATTTTTTTTGAAATGTCACATCCCTTCAAGACTGCCTATGCTGATGCTGAGTGACTGTCCTGTTATGTTGATTGTCTATCCTCTTCCTCCTCCGCTGATATGTTGGAAGAACATTTTTGGTTCTGGGTGATGCCAGCAGCCCAATTTTTCTGCCCCTGTTTAACAGGGGCGTTTAAGTACAATTTTTGATGCAATGCTTTGCAGCAGGGCTAATTCCTGCAATAAAACTAGAGTATATGGCAGAGGTTGCAGTGTGATGGCACCAGCACCAGTGCCTAAGGCCCAATTTTTCTGCCCCTGTTTAACAGGGGCGTTTAAGTACAATTTTTGATGCAATGCTTTGCAGCAGGGCTAATTCCTGCAATAAAACTAGAGTATATGGCAGAGGTTGCAGTGTGATGGCACCAGCACCAGTGCCTAAGGCCCAATTTTTCTGCCCCTGTTTAACAGGGGCGTTTAAGTACAATTTTTGATGCAATGCTTTGCAGCAGGGCTAATTCCTGCAATAAAACTAGAGTATATGGCAGAGGTTGCAGTGTGATGGCACCAGCACCAGTGCCTAAGGCCCAATTTTTCTGCCCCTGTTTAACAGGGGCGTTTAAGTACAATTTTTGATGCAATGCTTTGCAGCAGGGCTAATTCCTGCAATAAAACTAGAGTATATGGCAGAGGTTGCAGTGTGATGGCACCAGTGCCTAAGGCCCAATTTTTCTGCCCCTGTTTAACAGGGACATGTAATTACAATTCTTGATATAATATTTCACAGGAGGGCCCCTTCCTGTGCCCACCCAGAGTAACGGTGAGGACTTATAGTGTTGTGGCACCAGCACCACAACCACCAAAGGTCAATTTTTCTACCACTGTTCAACAATGGCATGTAATTACAATTCTTGATATAATCGTTCACAGCAGGGCGCTCCAGCGCCCACCAAGAGTCACTTTGAGGGCTTACAATGTTGTGGCAAAACCAACACCTTGTTCCGCCATTTCTGCAGAGCATATAGCCCCTACTTTCAAACATCCAACTTACAAACATCTCCTACTTGCAAACGCAAGGAGACAGCAGAAAGTGAGATGAAAAAAGATGGACGACAAAACAAATTATACAGGGGTGATAACCCTTCCCTATGTTTTCCAAAAAGCTTAAAAATAGTTTTTTTGACTGGAGCTACACTTTAAAAATGTACCAGTTGAAAATTACAAACAGATTCAACTTAACACAACAAACCTACACACTCCCTGTCTTGTTTGCACCGCCTGTATACTGCTGTTCTGAGTATATAGGGCCTGGGGGCCACACGCATTTCCTTTTTTTAATATGGGTACAGGGTTCCCCTCAATATGCGTACAAGACCCAAATAGGCTGGTAATGGGCAGGGAGGGCTACCCATGACATTTTTCTCAATGATTTTCAACCATATTGCAGGAACCAGATATAACATTAAAACCGCAAGCAGTTTTAAATGGTGTTATTTCCGTTTAATGTCATTTTGTGCAGGGACTGTTCTAAACACGGGAAACACGTGGCACTTCACAGGCATACTACAGACACCCCCCAGGCACCATATTTAAAGGAATATTTCACTTTTTTTTTCACTTTAATCGTCATTAAAATCAGTGCTCCCGCCAAAACGGCCGTTTTTAAAACTTTATTTTGCATTGACCCATGTCCCCTGAGGCAGGAGTCAGGTCCCCAAACCCTTTTTAGGACAATATCTTGCATATTAGCCGTTAAAATTAGCACTTTCCATTTCGAACGTTCGAGTCCCATAGACTTCAATGGGGTTCTAACGTTCGTAACGAACGTGGGGTCCGTTCGAAAGTTCTGGTGCGAACCGAACTGGGGGGTGTTCGGCTCATCCCTAGTCCCCAGCAGGCATAACTTGAGACTCAGCATCTCAGGAAAAATCCCCAACCAAAGGGGAAGTGTGGGAGTCTCTGAGTGAGGGAAAAAAAAAACGTCACTCTGAGACTGGTGGAGGCGCAGTGCAAACCACTTCGACCAGACCCCACCCAGGGCCCAACACCCATTTAAAAGTAGAGTAATGCAATAAAAACCAACAACAACAAACATCAAACATAAGCATAAAAAAAAAAAAAGTTCACATATGGAGAGCCATAAGCTTGCGATGGCTATCATTAGCCAAACGGAGAAGAACGTCAAATCACAGTATCTACGGCAGGCGTATGCAGTGATGGGGAAGGGGAAGAGCAAAAAAAAGGGGAGGGGGGGAGAGAAAAAACAGATAGGCAAAAAGGCTCGTGTAGAGAGTCTTTGGAGATGTCCGTGGCGGTGCGGACAGCACCCTTCATTAGTGGGATGAACCCAAAAATTTAAAAATGCGCAGATTATGCGCTATCTCTGTTGAGAGCAGGTTAAGGGGCTAGCAACAAGAGAGAAAATTTTTTTTTTTTTAAAAATCTTCCTCTTAAGGTGGACACCCATCCTTAGGGCGCTTCGCTTTCTGCTTTTGCCATAGAGGTTTGTTGGGGCTTGCCGGGGGCGGCCTCTTTGTGGAACCTGAGGACTTGGAATCTGCGGGGATACCCAGAGATTGTGAGATGAGGCCCAATTGTAGAAGGAGGCGTTCACCATCATTGAAGTTAGAGAAACCATACGGTTTGTTAGAGTATGTGAAGTTCAATCTAAATGGGAAGGCCCAACGGTATGCAATGGAGTTTTGCGTGAGAACTTGTAAGAGAGGTTTCAAGGATCTCCTCAGTTGGATCGTGTATGGGGATAAGTCCGAAAAGACTTGGACTGGGAGGCCCTGGAAGGAGAGGTTTTCCGTCTCCCTGGCCTTGCTCATGACCTCTTCCTTAGTCTTGAAGAAATGGGGTTTGACCACAATGTCTCTAGGCATACCATCCTGGCATGGGGGTTGAAGTGCTCTGTGTGCACGATCAAGCTCCAGGCGATGGTCTGGAAGATCTGGTAGCAGGGAGGAAATGAAAGCGCGTACCACTGTATCTGTATCTTTAAATGATTCGGGCAGGCCTCTGAGCCTAAAATTATACCTGCGATTCCTGTTTTCAAGGTCATCTAACTTGGAGTAAGCAGTGTCCAGCTGCTCCTGTAGCTCAGTTATTCTATCAATATTCTGTATGGTTCTGGCAACAGTCTGATCAGTTTTAGCTTCAATCGCCTCAATCCTGGCCCCCAGCTGGTGTAAGTCAGCTTGAATAATAGAGGTGATATGGGAGGCATTCTGTGCTAGGCCTCTAGAAAGCATTTTGGAGAATGTCTCCATTAGGGAAGAGCGATCAGTGGGGGTAGATGAAACAGCCCCGTGAGCCACTGGTGAGGAAAGATAATCCTCCATAGAAGTGAGTGGAGAGCCCCCATGATATCTCCCCAGCAAAGATTCTGTGGATGCTGGGGATAATAGTGTCATCTGTGGGTAACTCACTGTGTGATGAGATGGATCCTTGATGTGTGGATCGGATGGGCCACGATCCGCGATGGATTGCTCCGGATTGTGTGTCAGGCCTTGTGCGGAGGAGACGGCGTCCGCCATCATGGCGGCGGTCTCGGCCTGGATCACCGGATCTAGTTGACGGGATAAGCTGCGTCTCGCCGTGCTGCCTGTCAGCCGAGCGGATGGCTCTGGTTCGCTGCAGTGATTGGGCGAATTTCCGCCGGTGAGTTCCTCTCCGGATGGCACGATGGCGGGGTTTCTCGGCCGGAGTGAACGGAGCTCTCAGGACATGCGACCGTCCATTGAGCTGCCGCACATGCGCCTCTCCTTTGACATAATTGAACGCACCTTCTGCAATTTGCCACTTTGGTTCAAGCCTGTTGCTCCTGCCCTACCCCTACCACCCCTGCGGAAGGGCCTGCCTCTTCCTCTGCCTGTCATTTTTTAATTGACCCTGTGACAAAAGTCTCTAGAGAAGTGAAGGATGTATGTGGAAGAAGGTATATAACACCCCGCTTTAATCGGACGTTTTGGGGGGGCACTGGTCTATCACACCAGTTATAATACTTTTTGTTTTATTGCGTTCGTCACTCTTTGTAGTATCGCTGCAGAACCACTCAGCAGTGACAATGCTGCACAGTGGAAATGCACTATACTATGCTTTCTATATTTGCAAGGATTTTATACGTGTATTACACCACTATATACTTCACACCAAATAGTACACCTATACCAGTCCTTAAAAGGACCTTTGTGGACCTAATAGTTGCTAGATAGTAGCTAGTGAATTGCAGACTGTCCCTGCGCCAAACACCAAACTGTCCCTCCCTACACTGAGAAACAACAGCTGCAGAATTGGTCAGCAGCACAGCAGTGCACTATAATATGCTTTCTATATTTGAAAGAAAGTATATTATACGTGTACAACCCTATATAATCTACACCTATACCAGTCCTTAAAAGTACATTTGTGGACCTAGTAGCTATTGATTTGCAGGCTGTCCCTGCTCCAAACACCAAACTATCCCTCAGTCCCTACACTGATAAAAGACAGCTGCAGAATCGTTCAGCACTCAAAAGCACAGCAGTCAGCAGTGCATCATAATATACTTTGTATATTTGAAAGAAAGTATATTATACGTGTACAACCCTATATACTGTACACCTATACCAGTCCTTAAAGAGGAAGTAAAGGCACTTTAAAAAAAAATGCAACCTGCAAGGAAAAGGCATACTAGCTCTTTATGAATAACTTACCTGAGAACGAAGCCCCCGAAGCGGTCCTTCTTCTTCATCTTCACCGCTGCCATGTATCCCGGAGTGACTTCCGGGTCTCGCTGCTCCAGCGCTGTGATTCGCCGGAGCCACGATGACGTCAATCCCGCGCATGCGCGCGGGAGCCGACACGAGCGGCATATCACTGTGATCTGCGGCCTGCTCAGTGCACCTGCGCGCCGCTGTCTACAACGCTTGCGCCATAGACAGCGGTGCCTGTCTTTTTTTAAATATCTCCTAAACCGTATAGGAAGCAGGGAAGTGAGCCACATGAAGAAAGAAGGTCTCTGTGCTCGATTAAAAAAATTGTTTATAGACATATACTGGTCACATGTGTTGAATTCCTCCGAGATCCATGCCTCATTCATTTTTAGAAATGTGAGGTAGTTAACACTGTCGTGAGCTAGGTGAATGCGCTTATCGGTCACGATCCCCCCTGCTGCACTGAACGTCCTTTCGGACAGGACACTGGATGAGGGGCAAGCCAACAGTTCGATTGCAAATTGGGCAAGTTCTGGCCAGAGGTCAAGCCTTCCCACCCAGTAGTCCAGGGGTTCATCACTCCTCAGAATGTCCACATCGGCCGTTAACCCGATGTAGTCGGACACCTGACCGTCTAGGCATTGTATGGTGGATCCGGATGACACCTGTCGATGGGTCGGCTGAAAGAATGACCTCATATCCGAAGTCACCAACACATCTTCAAACCGGCCTCTTCTTGCAGGCGCTGTTGGATTGGTACCCGCAACTCCTTCTCTGGGAGTGGGAATTGCTCCTCTGCCAGCACATGTAAAGGCAGAATGCAGCATTTCTTGAAGCAAGGCCTGGAAGTGCTCCATTCTGCCAGCCCTCTGCGACGGCGGTAACATTTCCGCCATTTTGTGTTTGTACCGGGGGTCTAAGTACGTTGCCACCCAGTACTGGTCCTTGACCCTTATGCTTTTTATACGGGGGTCCCTATTAAAACACTGGAGCATGAAGGCCCCTATTTGCACTAAAGTGGAAGCGGTGTGGTGGCCTGGCTCCTGCTCATCATCAAGGATAATGTCGTCCTCTTCATTCTCATCTCCCCATCCACGCACAACAACAGAGATCCCAGAAAGGTTTAAAGCATGCTCTTCTTGCTCCTCCTCATCCGTCCCGGCACCATCCTCCTCTGACTGCTCTTCAGACTCCTGTTGTTGACTTGTCTCATATAGAGTAGCCCCCCCTGGGAATTCATCCAGCATTGCGACTTCCTCATGTTCCCGCTCCTGCTCCTCCACAGCTTGATCAATGACACAACGCAATGCACGCTCCATAAAGAATGCATAAGGTACCATGTCACTGACCAGTTTGGTGATCTCCTCAAATGGGTGCAAAAGTCTGCATGCGTTGCGCATGAGCAGCCACTGGCGCGGTGAAAAAAACCCCAGCTCCCCAGAACCTGTTCTGCCGCAGGGTTCATACAGGTAGACGTTAACTGCACGTTTCTGCTGGAGCAGCCTATCAAGCATATAGAAGGTTGAGTTCCATCGCATCGGGCAAATAAGATGTCTGACCGTCAGATTGTGTCGCCGCTGAATGTCAGCAAGGCGAGCCATGGCCGTGTAAGATCTTCTGAAATGGGCCGAGATTTTCCTTGCCTGTCGCAAGATGTCCTGGACCCCAGGGTATTTGACAAGGAATCGCTGCACGACCAAGTTTAAGATGTGTGCCATGCATGGCACGTACGTGATTTTGCCCTGTTTCAATGTGCTAAGCAGATTGGCACCGTTGTCACACACCACTTTACCAACTATCAAATTGAGCGGTGTTAGCTACTGATCTGCCTGTGAACACAAAGCTGAAAGGAGTGCCGGGCCAGTGTGGCTCTTGGCTTCCAGGCACAACAGACGCAGCACGGCATGGCAACGTCTCACCTGGCATGTCGAATAGGTTCTGGGGAGCTTGGGCGGCGCAGCGGAAGAGACGCTAGCAGCGGAAAAGGAGGAGTCAGCCGAGGAGGAGAGGGAGGAGGATGGAGTAGGAGGAGGAGGAGAAGAAGAGTCAGGCCTGCATGCAATCCGTGGTGGTAAAACCAAATCTACACGGATGCCACAGGTTACATGCTTGACGGCCGTCAGAGGGTTCACCCAGTGGGCAGTAAAAGTGATATACCTTCCCTTCCCTTGTTTGCTAGACCACGTGTCTGTGGTCAGATGTATCTTGGCACTGACACTGTGTGCCAGAGTTACATTCACTTGCCGCTGAACATGGCCAAATAGCTCTGGGATGCCCTTCTCTGAGAAATACTTCCTTCCTGGGACCTTCCATTGTGGTGTTCCAATGGCCACAAATTTGCGAAAGGCCTCCGAGTCCACCAGTTTATATGGCAGTAGTTGGCGGGCTATGAGTTCTGACAAGCCAGCCGTCAACCTTTGGGCAAGAGGGTTATCCGGCGTCATCATTTTTTTACGCTCGAACATTAGGCCCACGGAAGCCTGCCTTTTTGCAGAAAAACGTGAGCTTGGCGTGATGGAAGGTGGAGTGGAGGACAATTGTGAGGAGAGAGGAGAAGGAGAAGTAGAAGACGAGGCTGGACGGTGAGAGCCTGCAGTGTGGCTTTGTGTGTTCCGTTGCTCCCACTCGGCTCGGTGATGGCTGCTCATGTGCCTTCTTAAGGCTGTCGTCCCTAGGTGAGTGTTGGGCTTACCGCGACTAATGCGTTGACTGTAAAGATTGCAGATGGCAACGCTATTGTCAGCAGCGGACACGTTAAAAAAAGCCCACACTGCGGAGCCATGTGCCGGTGTCCTGGGAGCGCCAGATGTGACCGTACATGGTCGATGACTCGCTCCTGATACATTAGCAGTCTGGTTTGTCCCTCCTGTGCAATGTAAGTTATTCCTGCTTCTCCTCCCTATCTGCTGGTCCATATCTCCCTCTGAACTCCCCTCCTCTTCCTCTCTTGAGGGCACCCACGTGACATCACTAGACACGTCATCGTCACCTTCTCCACCGCTATAAGTAGAGATCTCGGAGTAGGCAGCAACACCGGGGACCAACCTCCTCCTTGGGCTGATCTGGGTACTGTCGTCAGACTGCTGAGTAGCGGTTGTTGCTACCTCCTCTTCCTGATCCAATACCAAGAGTGGCTGCGCATCAGAAATGTCTTGATATGGATCGGAAAATAATTCCTCTGACTCAAGCGGAAGGTATGTGGTGGTGGTGGTGGTGTTGTTGTTGGTGGTAGTGTCTTTGGGCGTGCACATAGCAGAGAGTGAAGAAGAGGGTGCAGATCGAGAGGATGAGGAGGGTTCAGAAGAGTAAGGCTGAGTGAGCCACTCAACCAAGTCTGGTGTATCCTTTAAAGTAATTGAACGCACCTTCTGCAACTTCCCACTTTGGCTCAAGCCTGTTGCTCCTGCCCTACCCCTACCACCCCTGCGGAAGGGCCTGCCTCTTCCTCTGCCTGTCATTTTTTAAATTACCCTGTGACAAAACTCTCAGTCCCTATACCGATGAAGGACTGCTGCAGTATAGGGCAGCGGTCAGCAGTAGTGCACCTCAACCCTATGTATTGTGGACCTATACCAGTCCTTATAGAATGGCAGACTATACCTCACTCAACCCTATGTACTGTAGTACCCTATACCTTACCAGTCCTTATAAGGACCTTTGTGGAACAAGTAGGTTGTGTGTGAGTGATTAGCAGACTGTACGTCAGTCCCTATACCGATGAAGGACTGCTGCAGTATAGGGCAGCGGTCAGCAGTAGTGCACCTCAACCCTATGTATTGTGGACCTATACCAGTCCTTATAGAATGGCAGACTGTACCTCACTCAACCCTATGTACTGTAGTACCCTATACCTTACCAGTCCTTATAAGGACCTTTGTGGAACAAGTAGGTTGTGTGTGAGTGATTAGCAGACTGTACGTCAGTCCCTATACTGATGAAGGACTGTTGCAGTATAGGGCAGCGGTCAGCAGTAGTGCACCTCAACCCTATGTATTGTGGACCTATACCAGTCCTTATAGAATGGCAGACTGTACCTCACTCAACCCTATGTACTATAGCACCCTACACCAGGTTATTACCAGTCCTTATAAGGAGCTTTGTTGAACAAGTAGGTTGTGAATGATTAGCAGACTGCAGCAGAAGGGCAGCAGTCAAGTATAATATTCTTTCTATATTTGGAAGAAAGAATATTATACGTGTACAAGCCTATTACCATACCACTGATACCAGTCCTGAAAAGAACCTTTGTGGACCTAATATAGTAACAGCTACTGATTAAACTGACCCTCACTGCCTCACACACTGCTTCCTGCCTGTCCCTATATAAACTGACAAAACAGAGGATACTGGAACAATAACTGGCATAGCACTTTTGTGGACCTGATAGTAACAACTAATGACTAAACTGACTGTCCCTACAGCAGACACACCGTCCTGTCCCTTTCTCTAAACTGACAAAAGACACTCAGGCTGCTGCCACAATCAGTAGCACAGCAAACCTATATACACCTAACACCTATACCAGTCCTGAAAAGAACTTTTGTGTACCAAATAGCTAGCGATTTGGGTCACTGCAATCTCTCGCTGCTCCACACAGCAACCCCTCCCTATAGTGACAGAAGAAAAAATGTAAAATGGCCGCCGGATCGGGTCTATTTATAAGTTAGGGGGAATGTCCAAGTGTCCATGTGCTGTAATGTCTCAATTGGCTGTCCTGTACCCCATGATGGATGTGTCATCATAGGTCAAAGTTCTTTTACACAGTAAACACGGAAGTCCGCTGGGCGAACGGCGCCAATAGTCCGCCGAACGGGCGGACCTCGAACAGCCGAAATTCGCCGCGAAACGACCGCCGGGCGAACCATTTGGCCATCACTAGCCATGAGTCCGGGATGGGGGTGCGTTTTTGAATCTACCGTCACTTACCTTCACAAGTGTCTTCCGGTTACATGCTGAGGAGGGACATACTATTCGGGTTACCATGAGGAGTTTCAGTCGGCCTCAGCCTACTGAGAAATATGTCTGAAATGGATAAAATGATTAAGTGATGCTCCAGAGGAAGAGAGGTAAAGAGAAGAAAGGAAAAAGAAAACAAAGTAGAGGGGAGTTTTCCCCTCCCAAGGCTACCTAGAAACCGAGGAAGAAAAAGGAACCCATGTGTCATTTCACTGTGAAAAGTGAGACAGTATAAGAAGATCCAAATCACCAACCAAATCAATGGGTGTCCTATCCCCTGGATAACCACAGGCTTCAAAAGGATAGGAGGAGGCACATGCAGTCCATCCCGAACCAGGGCACCCTATAACATATAGTGCTGTAATTCCTACTGTGGCATAGACCAACAAATATACTACAGGTTGTAACATATGTAACTTAAAAAAAAAGAAAGGTTTTCCGAACCCCAAAGTCTTTTCAACTTGGAAACCCCCCCCACCCCCATGGGATAAGGAGGGGAGGCGGGACTACAGGGTCACCAAACATCGCTAGGGTGATTCCTGAATTGTGTTGAATTTCCTGAACAATCAAACTATTGCCTGACTACACAAGTGGATACAGGTGTTATTGGGGAACCACTTCTTCTTTTTTTTTTTTTTTTCAAATAATTTTTATTCAGAATTTTAACAGAAATATGATTACAGCTAACACATGAATACAGAGCATACAATGATCACAAAGTAGAAGGAGTCATAGGAAGCTATTCAACACATTGTACACAAAAATAACAAAGTACTGGTCTTACATTGCAGAAGGAAATAAAGTCAGCTAATAGTATGTATTTCCATATGATCAGTACTGGTATAGGGGAAGGAATATAGAAAGGGTGATTAAGGAAAGAGGAAAAAAGGAGAGAGAGGAAGGAGAGAAGAGAGGGGGTTGGAGGATGGAGGAGAACAGCGAAGTCGAGTTAGTAAGGTAGAATATCAGTAGGCAAGGCAAAGATCCCTGGATATAAACATACCTAGGTTCGATACAGAAAAAAAAAACTGGTAAGTCAGCAACATTTGTAATCAAACTATCATAGAAGGAGAAAAGGAACAACAGAGTAAGGGGAAAGATCTATTTAATGATCAATTCTGTACAGACCAGTCCACCCAAGTTTTCCACTGGTGGTCAAACCTCGTTCTAGACCCATACTTATCAGCAAATAAAGATTCCAATTTGTAATTTTGTCTGATGATGTCTAGAGCTTCTGAAATGTTAGGGGAACGGTTAGATTTCCAATTCCTGGTGATCACTAATCTGGCCGCTATCAGTAGATGCGTGATCACTGTACGACATTGAGGGGGAAAGTTTCCGATACCCAGATTTAAAACCGCTAGTTCAGGGCACATTGGTGTTAAAATTCCCGAGATACGCGAGGCACACCGAAATATGCTCCCCCAAAAACTGGAAAGATGTTTACAGAACCAAAACACGTGGGAAAGGTTGGCAATCTCGCCACACCCCCGTCAACAAAGGGGAGAGTTAGATGGCGAGATTTTTGCCATAAGATACGGTGTCAAATACCAACGCAAAGCTATTTTCTGTGAGAGCTCCCAGTGGTTCACGCATCTCGAAGAACTGTAAATAGCCTGGAATGCTTTTTGCCATTCAGAAGGAGTGAAAGTTTTATTAAAATCAGACGCCCATTTTGCGTAGGGATGGGAATTGGTGAATGTAGATTTATTCTGAAATGCAGAGTAGAAAAGGGAAATTCCTTTAGTATTGGGAGGGGATGTAGCATAATATTTCCATAGTGTGTCTGGGACACGAATAGTAATTTGAGAGGGTTCTAGTGATTTGAGAAAATGAGTTGCTTGTAAATGACCATATAGATCTCTAGGTAGTAATGCATATTCATCTCTCAATACTGCGAAGGGTTTAAGATGGTCATACTGGTACAGGTCAGAGATGTGGGAGATACCCCTAGCCTTCCATCTCGAAAAGTTTGTATTGGGAATCATTTGAGATAAGATTTCTATAGGTGCTGGAACCGTTGTGGTGGTGAGGGATGTGTCCGATAGCTTATGTAAATCTCTCCATGCTAATAATGAGGCCTGCAGAGTGAGTGCGAGAGTTTGCAGAGAGAAAGGTTTCCATAAGTCCGATAGAAGTAGTAAGCGGAGGTCTTTTGTCGGGCTAAGGGCTTGCTCTATGCCACACCAGAGGAGATCCGGTGAAGGAGAGAACCAGTGTTTAAGTGAGGTAAGTATGGTCGCTCTATGGTAATCTTTAAGGTCAATCAAACCCATCCCTCCAACCGACCGATGTTTAATCAGCAGACGTCTGGCGCATCTGGGTCGCTTGGCCCCCCAAATGTATCGCCTAAGTATAGTATCAAGTTCTTTTAAGTGAGTATTTTTGAGCGGGATAGGTAGTGTACGGAATACATATAATATTTGAGGGAGTAACAACATTTTAAAAGACGCTAGCCTTCCTGACCAGGTAAGCTCCGTTTTGGCAAGTCTGTTAGTTTCTCTCCCTATTTTAGCAATTAAAGGCATATAATTAGCATCAGCTAGTTTAAGTGGGTCATCTGTAATGTGTAACCCCAGATAGGGAAGGCTGGACTTCGCCCATGAGTAGGGAAATTTGTCTTGCAGGGCGAGCTTGAGTTGGGAAGTAAGATTTAAACCTAAAATAAGTGATTTAGTAAAGTTCACCTTATAGTAGGATATGCAGCTAAAAGCATTCAGTATGGAGTGGGCCTGCGGGAGGGAGGAATGCGGGGAAGATAGGAAGAGGATGATGTCATCCGCAAAAAGGCTTATGTTGTGGGATTTCCCCGCAAACTCGAAGCCCGGTATGTCAGGGTGGGATTTGATTTTTTCCGCGAGGGGTTCTATAAGGAGGTTGAAGATGGAGGGAGAGAGGGGGCATCCCTGTCTAGTCCCATTTGAAATATGAAAAGAGGAAGAGAGCGTGTTCGATGTGTAAACCTGAGCACAAGGGGAAGAATATAGGGCCAGGGCCGCGGACAAGATGGGTCCCGAGAACCCAAATCTGCTCAGCGTATAAGACATATATCCCCAGTGTATCCTGTCGAATGCCTTCTCCGCATCCAAAGATAGCAGCAGAGAAGGCATCCGACAGGATTTGGCGTACTGTAGCACATTAACAACCCTTCTAGTGGCGTCCGACGCCTGTCGTCCCTTCGTAAAGCCTGTCTGCTCCGGCCCTATCAGGGATGGAAGAATAGGAAGAAGCCTGGAGGACAAAATTTTTGCATACAATTTCACATCGGTATTTAATAAGGAGATAGGCCGAAAATTGGCCGGCGTAGAAGGTTCTTTCCCAGGTTTAGGGATAGTAACTATATATGCCTTGAGCATCTCCGAAGGGAACGAGGCAGAGGACACCGCTGCAGAGTAAACCTCTTTCAGGGCTGGGGATAGAATTTGAGAGAAAACTTTATAGTAACAATTGGGCAGGCCATCCGGGCCTGCCGATTTCCCAGTCGGAAGGGTCCTAGTAATCCGTTGGATCTCAGGCTCGGTGATAGGTGAGTTGAGGATATCCAATTGATCTTTCGTTAGAGTAGGAAGGGAAAGACCCGTAAAATTTTTTTGAATGTCTGATTCGGTGGGCTGTGGGGTGGTCGGGTCATTTTTAAGGTTGTAAAGGGAGGAATAATAATCCGCAAAAGAATTTGCAATGTCTAAGGGGTTATATAATTTACTATTGTCGCTTCTGCGGATTAAAAAGGGGATATTAGATTTAGTTTTATGTTCTTTTAATCTCCGGGCAAGTAATTTGCCAGCCCTGTTGCCAGATGAGTAGTGTGACAATTTCAAATATTGGACATGTTTGTCGT
The DNA here is from genome assembly GCF_037356315.1 of Lithobates pipiens. NCBI lineage: Eukaryota > Metazoa > Chordata > Amphibia > Anura > Ranidae > Lithobates > Lithobates pipiens. Next base: position 152,222,189 of record NW_027507686.1, on the reverse strand, counting down.
ATTGTTCTAGTAATAGGAGCCTGAGATCCGAACGAAGTTTGTTTAATGCGTTCATCATTACAGTCGTTTTGTTTGTTTTATTGTGGGATTCTAGTCGTCGGATATCCGATAGAAGGGAATCCATTTTATGTGTCCTCTGCCTTTTAACCCGTGAGTTTAATTGAATTAAAATACCTCTCATATAGGCCTTATGAGCACACCACATAGTAAAGGGATCAGAGACTGAGTTGCTGTTAAAAGAAAAGTATTCATGCAAATGCTTCGACAAATAGGTTACATGCTGTGGTTGTTGAAAAAGGTAGGCGTTGGCGCGCCAAGTGTTCGTACGCGTCCGAGGGCTCTGACCGTCCACTGTAACGGATACCGGGGCGTGATCGGACCAAGTAATGTCGTGGATGATCGAAGAAGAAAGTCTCTGCAGGAGTAGTTTGTCCGTCAAAATTAAGTCGATTCGTGAGTATGAGTTGTGTCTGGAGGAGTGGTAGGAGTAGTCTCTCTCCGTTGAGTGTTGACAGCGCCAGACATCATACAATTCCTCCGTATGGAGTAAAGGTTGTAGAGTAGGCAGGGATCTTCGTGAGGTCGAGGTAGTGTCCATCGTAAAATCAGGTGTGACATTAAAATCTCCACAGACGATCAATTCGCCTTTTTTAAGCTGAGCCACTTTACGAAGGGTTTTTCTCAGGAAGCGTAGATGGTGAGTGTTCGGAGCGTAAACATTAACTAGGGTATACAATGTATGGTTGAAGGTGCCCACTATAATCAAGTAACGACCGTCAGGGTCAGCGTGTACATCCTGAAGGGAGAAAGTTACCGAATCTTTTATAGCAACTAATACACCTCTTTTCTTTGTGGAAAAAGAGGCTCAGAAAATATGAGGAAAGCTGCGATGTTGAAAAGTGGGTTCACAGGGAGAAGCCCAGTGTGTCTCCTGCACACACAATATGTCAGAGCCTAATTTCAAAGCTTCTTTCCACAACGAAGCACGTTTGGCTGGGTGGTTTAGGCCGCGGACATTGAAGGATGTTATTTTGAACGACATGAGTCAGTATAAAATAGGATTGCTAAACATAGATCTGTAAGGGATCCAAACCTATCCCAGGAAGTCCAAGAGGCGACGCTTGGAAGTGTCGATGACTGGGTGGTCTTGGTCTCGAATACACTATCCTCATCCATCTCCAAAGGGTAGGGGAAAGAAACAGGGGTATAGAACCCAATAGAAACAAAAAGTAAAGAAAAGCCAACGATCAAATGGCAAAAAGATAAAAAAGTGGACTCCATCCGGAATCCGGTGGCAGATAATCTGCACATGGTGGTAACAGGGAGGTCCGTAGGCTAAGAGCTCCACAGCAAAGGGATCTAGTTGAGTCGTTCGTCGGGTGTAAGCAAGTGGCATATTCAAAGCAATTATTTGTCGTTTTTCTTGCTATGTCTCTTGCAAGACACTACTTGCCAATCCTCTCTAGTATTCAACTCCGAGGCAGCAGGAGTGTTATCTGGGACTGGAAGAATGTCCCACATGCGGAGCAGCTCCAGACCTTCAGCTAAGGTGGAAATCACAGAAGCTTTGCCCTCTCTTGTAACAATGAGCTTGGTTGGGTATCCCCATCTGTACAAGATGTTGTGATTTCTAAGCGCTTTAGTAATCGATAAGAGGGACTTACGTTTTTGCATGGTGAACTGCGATAAGTCCGCGTATAGCTGAATGGTGGCATATTGTGTTGGAGGATTGGGGTTCTTACGGTAAGCCGCCATGAGACTCTCCTTCACATGGTAAAAGTGTACCCTCATCAGGACATCCCTTGGGGTATTGTCTGGAAGATGGGATGGCTTTGGCAGGCGGTGGATCCGATCATTGATCAGTTCAGTGTCTGGAGTTGAGGGTAAAAACGCCAGCATAAGGTCTTTTGCATATTGGTGTAAGTGGTTAGGTAAGACACTTTCAGATATACCCCGTAGCTTGACATTGTTCCTTCGAGATCTGTCCTCGAGGTCAGCAATTTTCGTTTTAGGCCAGGCCACCTCATCCGCTTGCTCATTATGGGAGTCCACTAGTGTATTGTAGGAAGACGCATATTCCCCCATCTTCTTTTCCACGTGGTCCATCCTACCTCCTAGTTCGTTCATATCGGATTTAAAGTTTCTCATACACTCCATTAAGTCTGTGTGTAGTGAGCCTCGAAGAGAAATTAACATATCTTTCAGGGTAGTGTCTGAGATAGGCTGATTCGAGGTGGGGAAAGTGTTGATAGTGTCAGCTAGTTCCCTCGTGTCATCGAGGGAGCTCTGATGAGCACTAACCTTGTCCTCCAGCGGGTCATTCTCTAAGCGAGGTCTCGATTTCACCGGGCTCCCGGAGAGAGGAGTCGAGGCAGTCGGAGAGTGCCGTACCGAGCCGCCATCCAAGCTCGGACTTTGCGCCTGTGAAGGAGATCCGCCCGCGGAAGATAGAGGCTCGCCGCCGGCGCCATCTTGGACATCGCGGCCTATAGCGGTGAAAAAATCTCGAAGTTTCCGCGGCTGGGTAGCGTTGTTTTTTTTGCGGGGCATCCCCAAAGATTGAGCGGTGGTTCAGCTATACAATTTCGGTAGTTAAAGTGAGGTATGCCGCCTCGGAGTGTGGGTTCCCTCTATGCTGGAGCGGAGCTCTCGAGTCAGGCGTCCATTCTGCTACGCGCTGGCCACGCCCCCCCTGGGGGAACCACTTCTGTGGGGGAAAAAAAAGGAAAACATTTAAAAGGGAAACCCCCCATCAATAAGGATACTAAATAAGCATCATAGAGAACAAAACTTAAAGACCTACTCCCATGTAATGAGAGGAAACTAGTCTACGCAATTAGGAGGAGAGCCAAATGCGGAGACTAGTGATTAAAGGGGACACAGATGATCATGGAGGTCCATTGTGAGAAGATCTTCTGGACTTGGTCTTGCTGCAGAGGGAATTCGGCGAGCTGATCGGAGGAGCATGTTTTTTGGATCCAGTCGAGGATGAGGATGCTTCCATCTCGTGAGAGATTATTTTCAAGTTGAGCAGGAGCTTTTCTCCCATAGCATAACTGGAGAAGGAGTGTCTCTGACCCTTGTGTGAGAAATTTCACTGCAAATGGGAAGGCCCATCTGTACTTGATGTCCCTCTGGGTCATGGTAGACAAGAGCGGTTTCAGGGTTCTTCTTTGCTGGATGGTGGAAGGGGAGAGGTCCGCAAAGATTTGTACTAAGTGGCCTTGGCAGGTGACCTGGGGGAAGACACTGGCCTGTTTCATGACAGCTTATTTGACAGCATAGTAATGAGGTTTGGCAATGATGTCCCTGAGCGAGCCGTCCTTTCTGGGCGGACCCAAGGCCCTATGCACTCTTGGTCTTGAAGGGTTTCGATAAGGTCAGAGTTCTGGTAAGAGACCACTGCAGTCCATCCATTGCGGTAAGAGTCCAACTTTTTTCTAGTCTGGAAGTGATACTGGCAAAACCAGGAAGGTCTCATCAAACTTTTGAGAAGGACTGTTTTCCCTGTTCTCTATTATTTGGGGACTTTAGTCATAACCAGGATTTTTTTCGTATAAGGACTTTTTTGATTGAATTTCATACATGGTGTATTTTTTTTGATTCATGTTTTATATATAATCTATATTGGATTTCATTACTTTTTACACTATAGATTTCCCGTATATTCAGCGCAACTTTATATATAATTTTTTCTGGCATAATAGATTACTACCTGTTATAAGGCTATATATGTGTGTCTTTACTGATGGGCTATCGCCCACTATAATGAAGGTTCACTGGCTAAATTTAATGGCTATAGGATGGCTTTGAAACTTCTGTATTATAACGTTCCATCAAAAAAACAATGGATGGCTTTAAAGGAGTTCAGGGACTCCAGCAGGATGTGATCCTGGTGCAGGAGACTCACTTCCGTGCTGGAGGATCCCTGAAATTTGCTTCTAAGTATTTGTGGTGTCTTATAAGATGTCGATATATAATACTGCAAGGTACCTATTTGTCTAATCCTATAACACTGATGAATGTATATGCTCCAAATATGGATCAGATTAAATTCCTTACTGATGCATTTGAACGGCTGCACTTGTCTCAGCCTTTTATGGTGATTGGGGGAAATATTAATGCCGTCTTCTCTCCCACTTCAGATTGGAAATCTTTGTTCCATTCTACATTACCCCTCACAACACAATCCTTGGCCACCTCCTTTCATAAATTGACTCAAAGCCACCGTATGTTTGACACATGGAGGATAAAACACCCCACTGGAAAACAATATTCGTTTTACTCTCCCATCCATAAGTTCTCTAGATTGGACTATTTCCTTGTGACAGCCCCCCTTTTATCTCATACAGTGTAATTCGACCTTGACCCCATCACCTGGTCAGATCACACGCCCCTGACCTTGGATCTTTGCCTCTCAGCTGCATTTCCCATGAAGTGCCACTGGAGACTCAATGAATCTCTGCTAAAACATCCTGAAACTAAAGATAAACTCTCCCAAGCACTAACTGAATACTTCCAGCTAAATACAGGTTCCATATCCAGTCCATCCACCTTATGGGAGGCTCACAGGGTGTCCTTCAGGGGGCAGTGTATCTCTGTAAGCTCACAAAGAAAGGATGCAGCCTTCTTGAAATCCTTTTTACTAACCAAACTGCTAGCCGCTGAATGTTCCCTGCTCTGCTCCCCCTCAATGGCTTGTCTGTGGGCAGTAACCTCGCTGTGCAATCAAATAAAATCTCTAGACAAAGTTTACGAATTTTCCAATAAGCAACATAGAATGCTGGCCTCCAGGCTCAATCCTAGGCCTTCCCCCTCCTTCCCAGATCACCTCAAATGACCGGACGGTACCTCCACTCACTGCCCACAGACCATGTCCCAGGTCTTTGGTGAGTTTTACGATAAACTCTACAACTGCGTTACACCCAACCTACACTCCCCATTTGACCAGGAGGCTTTTGAGGCGTTTATGTTAGACTAGAAGTTGCCTAAACTAACCAGGTCAGATGTGCATACACTGAACACCCCCATTACCGGAGAGGAACTAGCCAATACTGTTAAGAGACTACCAACCCACAAATCCCCTGGTCCAGATGGCTTCCCATACTCCTACGACAAGACATTTCTTCCAATTCTATCAACTCATCAAATATCTATATATAACTCTCTTCTTCAGGGCGAGTCCCCCAATCAGCAGTTTTTATACTCTTATATCACAGTTATACCTAAACTGGATTCATTGCTTTCAGATAGCTACAGGCCAATAGCACTTTTAAACTCAGATTATAAGCTGTTCACGGAAATTTTTTGCCTAACCACCTTTCCCAATTTTTGACAAAACTGTTCGATAGAGACTAAGCGGGCTTTGTCCCCACTAGACATACGGGTGACAATACCAGGCTCACTATTGACCTCATTGATATGTTGAATGGAGTATGTAGACCTGCTTTGATCCTCAGCCTTGACGCCCAAAAGGCATTTGATAGATTAAGTTGGCCCTACATGTTTGCCACCCTTAGTAAGTTTGGCTTCCATTGTCCCTTCACCTTGGCCATAAAAAGCCTTTACTCCAACCCCTTATCTGAGGTCCAAATGGCTTCTTTCATGTCCCGATCCTTTCCAAAGCACTAGACAGGGTTGCCCTCTCTTTCCACTTCTTTTCATCCTATGCCTAGAACCCCTAACAGAGGCTATAAGATCCCATCCTGGCATCCAAGGGGTTCCCATGCATCATAGGGAATATAAACTATCTCTATTTGCAGGCAATATGCTTCTGACTCCTACCAACCTACATATACCCCTCCCATCCCTGCATGCTCTCTTATCCCAGTTTAGCTCTCTATCTGGATACAAAATGTGTAGCAGTAGGCAATCTAAAACAGATGCCCCACTGCTACATATACCACATGCAGACCTTCTATCACTCCAAAACTCTTACCCCTATCGTTGGTGCACCTAATCTCTGAAGTACCCTGGTATACAAATCACACCATTGGACTCCTCCCTATATTCAGCCAATTATATCCCCCTGTTCAAGAACATCAAGGTCATGCTGTCTCGATGGAATTCCCTCCCAATATCCTGGATAGGTATGATTAATGTGTTAAAAATGTCAGTTATGCCAAAACTACTGTATTTTTTTAAAACCCTGCCTATCCTTTTTCTATGACCAAATTAAAATTGATTAAACAATGGTTTCTTAACTTTATTTGGAAGGACAGGGCACATAGAGTGGCAAGCTCTGTGATATTTTCCCCCAGAAGCCGTGGAGGACTGGGAGCCCCAGACATTTACCAATATTACCTGGCCTCCCACCTTTGTGCAGTGGTGGCCTGGTCCAGTTTAAGGCAGCAGAATAGGTGGACGAAGATAGAGATGGGTTCTCTGTTTCCGTCTCATCCCTGCTCTCTTGTATGGTTGCCTGCATTATTTACAGATCCCAAATGCCATAGCCTCTGTTTGGGCCCTATGTTGTTTTCCCTGAGGATATGGGGCTCATATCACACCAAATTCTCCCTCTCATCCCCATGCCCCCCCCTCTAATGTAATCCTTATCCCCTTAATTCTCGACAGCCTATCCCACCCCCGAATGTTCCCTTGGGCACAGGCCAATCTGTTCCAACTTTGCCACTTTGTACAATCCATCACACATACATTTCGCCCTTTTGCAGACTTCCAATCTAAATATCAGATCTTAAAACATATGTCATACTCCTATCTCCAAATAACCCACTACTTCTCAACTCTCTCCCCATCCCTTATTCTTTCCAAACCAACAACTTTTGAACTCATCTGTTCTCAGGGTCCCCACCAAATGCTACTAATATCTGCTTTATATCAATTGCTTCAAGAAACCCTTCCACTCTCTGTAGACTCCCACTCCTACATGTGTAAATGGACTCGAATTATACAATAAACAATCTCCCTCCAACAGTGGGCTGAATTGTGGCCCTCAACTTCCAAAATATCCAGATGTGCGGCACGGAGAGAGACCGCATTTAAAGTGTTTTTTTTTTTTGTTTTTTTTGGGTGTAGGACCCCGGAGGTATTACATAATTTTGACCCCTCCCTCTAACACCTTTGTTGGAGATGTGGTAAAACTAGAGGGACTCACTACCATATCTTCTGGCAGTGTGAATTGATTGTTCACTTCTGGTCCATGGTGATGTCTCTGCACTAGAAAATTTCTGAGTTCCCCATTTCACTGGATCCATTACATCTCCTCCTGGGTCTCCCATTTCCAGGTCTGGAAAAGACCTCAAATAGATTGGCTAGCTTTTACTAGCTGCAAAGAGAGTCATTCCATTGTGTTGGCTTTTGACCTACACATAGCAGCCCACTGCTTAACATCTCCTAGGTCTATGTCCCCAGTGTACACTCAGATAACACTCAAATGTCATTGGCTATAGCCTTTTCAGTAGTTTTGCCTGTATTGTGTTCAATATATTTTTTATTTTTTATTTTTTATTTCTTTGTCATTTATTTTTATATTTGATTTCTCTTAATTTTAATATGTATAACTTGTTTTATCTGTATTCCAATAAACTTTCAATAAAATACAATTAAAAAAATTATAAGGGGAGTGCGCATGCGCGGCACTTCCGGGAAGACGTTCTGAACGGGAGCTCCGCACCGCTCCGGCCTTCCGCGGCACTTTCCCAGCGCTTTCTTCAGCGGACACCTTCGGGGAGACCATCCCCGTGCTCCGGAACACTAGGGGCAACTTTCTGAATGCCGGGGAAGACGGCCAAGAAAGACGTAAGCCGCAAACTACACTTCGGTCTGACGGGCCCCCAGCCTCCCAAGATGGCGGCGGCTAAAACAACATGCGGCGAGGCCGCAATCCTCACACACATGACAACTACTGGGACAACTCCTTCTGTACCTGTGAGTAACCCACAGCATCTCTCCCCTTCTCCTGCATCCACAGAATCTCTCCTGGGCAGGCTGCAGACCGAGAATCCTTTCTCTCCGCTGACTAACCCACCCAGCTGCATGGCTGATTCTCCTCAAGCTTCTCCCATTCAGCCCAACTACCCCCCTGATGTGTCACAGCTCTTGAACAGTTTCTCTGACATGCTGGCAGTGGGTCTGGCCCAGAATGCTGCTCAGATTACAGCAGCTATTAAGGCTGACATCCAGAGCTTGGGAAGCAGAATTGATGTCATTGAGCAGACAATGGATGACAACGCAGCCCGCACAAATCAGAATACTGCTTGTATCCAGACTCTCCAAGATCAATTAGACACTGCCCTATCGAAAATCGACAATTTGGAGAACAGGAGCAGGCGATACAACTTTCGCATCAGAGGGATCCCGGAATCGCAAGAGGATATACATGACACTGTTAAAGCCCTGATTAAAAACCTTATCCCTGACATCCCGGACCAGAGGCTGGAATTGGACAGAGCTCACAGGAGTCCTGCAACCCCCCCGTAAAGACGGCCTCCCTCGGGACATTGTGGTCAAGCCACACTACTATGGGGTTAAGGAGGAAATAATGAAAATGTCACGCAACAAGGAAGATATCTTTCTCAATGGCGTCAAAATCCAAATCTTTGCAGACATTTCCCCCAATACAATCCAAAAAAGGAGGGCTCTTAAACCTTTACTTGATGTTCTCTCCCAGAAGATGATTAAATACAGATGGGCCTTCCCCTTCCGCCTACAATTTCACTACAAGGAAAAGTCACACAGCTTCACGGATTTCCAGAGTGGCGAACGCTTGCTCCTCCACTTGGGGCTCATCTCCCAGGACTCGTCACCCGAACAAATGTAGACACGCCCGACCTCATCCAAAAGACCTCCACCGTCGAGCCCTCTGACCCCCCTCTGGGTCAAGCAGCAACCTAAGAGACAGCGGGACACGATTCCCCCAAGATGATCATCTTCCACTTCTGACCCTTAAGGGTCTGTCTGATTCTTTACTGCCTAACCGGATCTTTTGGAAGTGATGTCCTCACATCCATGACTTTAGAGTCATCTCAGATTGACTTGTTACACCTCCCACCCCCCCTCCCCCCCTCCTGTTTTTTAGTGTTGATTTTCTTTTTTCATTACAGGCCAGGTGAACTTGGGGGTCCCCCCAACTCACTTCTCCTGAAGGGCCACAGCTTCCCTACCCTGCCCACGCCCCCCCTCCAGCTAGCCCCCCCTACCCCTCCACAGAGGTTGTCCCCATTCCCCTGAATGCCTGTTTTGTAACAGAATCTCGCTGTTCGTGAACTCTAATATGCCCGCAGGGCATGAGTGACTCTCCCCTAGGGGCCTTCCCCTATACTATGGTTACTAAGTGTATGTTAAAGTTGCCCTTCCTACATGTTATTCTCGTTATTAATGTTTATAACGTTGTTTTTTTTGCTTTAGGTGTCATTTTTTCTTTTTAATGGCGAGTGCCGCGCAGCCGGAGCGGGCCTGCTTGCCACTCCACCTGCTGTTACCCTGGGGCCTAACCCCCCCTTGGTGACACCAGGACCGCAACCCAGCTGCGGGTTGCCCTCCTTCTGATCCCTGCAACTCAGAGGGAATCGGAGCAGGTTTGGACCTGCCACCCCCCCTCCCTCTCCTGGGGAATCCAGACATCTCTTCCGTCTGGGCTCTCCCTCTCTCTTTTCCTCTCTCTTCTCTCTTTTCCTCTGTCCTTTCCTTCCTCCTGGTACTTACGGATCTCTTCCCTCTCAGGTGCCTCCAAGGAGAGCGAGTTGGTTTATACCCCTTTGGATACTGGGTCATGATCGGACCCCCCGAGTCGGGACCATTGGTCGCTTGGATCAGGTAAGCAATGCCGGCACGCACTCGCGCTTTTTCCCTCACGCCCATGGCTGATGACGACCCCAAACTACATCCACTTAGGATCGCATCTCATAATACACAGGGCCTAAACTCCCCCATAAAAAGGCGCAAAGCCCTACACAGCTACCATTCCAAGAGCCTGGACATCGTCCTCATCCAAGAGACGCATTTTCCTAAAAGCTTTAACCCCTCCTTCCTGCACCGAAACTACCCTACCTTTTTTCTGGCCAATGCAGATGACAAGAAGAGGGGAGTAGCAGTCCTTATATCAAAACGCACCCCTTTCGCACTGTCCCAAGTTATCAGGGATGAGGAGGGAAGATATATCTTAGTCAAAGGTCATGTCAATGGATCTCTCTTCTCTATCGTGTCTTATTATGCTCCCAACAAGGGCCAAACTCAATTCTTTTCCTCCATGCTAACCTTTCTTTCACCTCATTTGGAAGGTAAGGTGCTCATAGGTGGCGACTCTAACGTCGCCTTCGATCATGTGCTAGACAAGTCTGCCCCTAATAAAGCCCTCCTGAAAAGACCTCCCAAACAGAGTCTCAGCATTGCTAGACTCTTTCATGCCTTGGGCATGATCGACTCCTGGAGGGAACTTAATCCCTCGTCCCAGGACTACACCCACTATTCTGCTCCACATAGGACATACGCCCGTATAGACCATATCTTCCTACATTCCTCGGATATCCACCAAGCGCTTCACGCTACTATAGTCGAGGTGCCTTGGTCGGATCATTCATTGGTTCTCCTGAAAATCTCGGGCTGCCTCTCCCAAGCGAATACTCCACAATGGCGGTTGAAGGAAACATTGCTATCCAATTCAGCTCATCGTACTGCCCTTGAAAGTGACCTCAAGGAATACTTTCACATCAACGATATTGAAGGCATATCCCCCGGGGTGTTATGGGGGGCACATAAAGCGGTAATGAGGGGCAAATTTATACAACTCGCCTCGCGTCTTAAACGCGAAAAACATATTAACATTATTAACCTAGAGAAAAATTTCCGGGCATTAAGTAAAGCACACAAGAAACATCCCACGGCCTCCTCCCTGGCTCTGTTGGATGCAGCCAAAATTGTCCTCAACACTGCCCTTACCTCTAGTGCTGAAAGGCATATGCAATGGGTGCAGGGCAGATTTTATCTTAATTCGGACAAATTCGGCCCTCTCCTTGCGGCGAAGCTGTCCCCTAAATTTAGAACCCAGGCCCTCCCTAAAATCAAATCTCTTTCTGGCTCCCTCACACAAAACCCAAAACATATTCTGAATGCGTTCCATGCATTCTACTCGAAGCTCTATTCTAGCCCTGACCCGGACAACGCACAGTCATCTAACACCTTCATGGATAACATTCCCCTCCCCAAGATATCGGAAGCACACCGATCAATGATGGAAGCCCCCATCTCAGAAGCTGAAATTAAAGCAGTCATTAAAACCCTTAAGAATGGCTCCGCCCCTGGACCAGATGGGTTCTCCACATCTTACTACAAGACCTACTCTGAGATCCTGTCCCCTTATCTGGCCCGGTTCTTCAATTCCCTGAACCGAGCGTCACCCTTGGACCCTGAAGCCAACTTAGCTTACATCTCAGTCATCCCAAAACCGGGTAAAGACCAGAGCCTGGTCAGCAATTACAGACCTATCTCGTTGATTAATAACGATTTAAAAATAATGACTAAAATTCTCTTGAACCGTTTGGGTTCCTTTATTGGAGCTTATGTCCATAAGGACCAGGTTGGCTTCATCCCAGGAAGGCAGGAACCGGACCAGATAAGAAGAGCGGTTGATGTTATTTCTCTACTTAAATCAGGATGGGACGGGGGATCCTCACAGGAAGGCTTCCTCCTCTCTATAGATTTGCAAAAGGCTTTCGATACTATCACTTGGCCATACCTATTTGGCGTGCTAGAAAGATGGGGCTTTGGCCCGCACTTCATTCTTCTCCTGGAAGCCCTTTATTCCCAACCTAGGGCAAGGATCAGACTCCAGGGCCACCTCTCAGAACCCTTTCTGATTCGGAAAGGTACTAGACAGGGATGCCCACTTTCTCCCCTCCTCTTCGCCATTGGCATTGAAACCTTAGCTATTTCCATTAGGAGCCACCCAGACATTCAGGGAGTTAAATGCGGAACAGCAACACATAAATGCGCTTTGTTTGCGGACGTTGTCCTCCTCTTTATAACCTCTCCCCTCACCTCGACTCCTAACATTCTCCAACTCCTCCAAAAATTTGGGGAGGTATCCGGGTTGCAAGTTAATATGGCCAAATCGACAGCCCTCATTGTTTCTGTTCCCTCAGACCTTGTAAACAGGCTCAAGGAGCATTTCCCATTCTCCTGGAGCACCTCGTCCATTACCTATTTAGGGGTCCAGCTTACGCCCACCATCGAACACTTATATAAACATAACTACCCACCCATGTTTAAGAAACTTAAACAGGACCTGGAGCACTGGTCCCTCCACAAGCTGTCATGGATTGGGAGGGTCAATGCTGTCAAGATGACTCTTCTCCCTAGACTATTGTATCTCTTCCGATCACTACCGATACCGATCCCCAAATCCCACATCCAAACCCCACAGTCAGCGATCATTAGATTCACTTGGGGCAAGTCTAACCACAGACTCCCTAAGACAACGCTATTTAGACCTAGACGGAAGGGCAGCCTTGGGCTGCCTAACCTTTGGTGGTACTACCAGGAAGCACAACCAGATTTCTAACGTATATTCTAGAGGTCCAAAGCCTGAATGGCTGGAAATGGAAAGACAAGCTATCCCCAAACACACTATTGATTTTCTGATGTGGCGCCCCCCCGAAATCTATACCCCCGATCATGGCCCCTACCCTCTCCCATTCCTTCGCTCTATGCGACACGCTTTATAAGGCCAACATTCTCACCTCAGAGTGGCAACCTCTTACACATCTCTTCAATAATCCCTCATTCCCACCTGGGATGGATATTAGGGCATTCCAGTGGTGGATAGATAAAGGCCTTTATAGAATAGGGCACTTTCTCAATCCGTCTGGGCCACTCAAACTTGGGCATTGCATCTCTAAACTGGAGATGCCGGACTCAGAAAGATTTAGGTTCCGCCAAATTGCCCATTTCCTACACACTCTGACTTCCCATCATCCCCTCCCCCTTTCTGTTTCCCCGTATGAACTTTGGTGCTCGTCAGCCATGGAGGTGAGGGGGGGCATTTCCCTGATTTACTCTGCTTTGGCCGATCCAAAGGAAAAAGCGCAATACATGCTGAGCTGGGAGCGTGACCTCGATATTGAGTGGGATTTGGACACTTGGCACTCCTGTTTCTCGAGTGCCTTCAGGGGGATCCTTAACATTTCTCTGATGGAGGCAGACGTCAAAGTCCTCTCTCGCTGGTACCTGGTCCCGACACGTCTGGCCAAATTTTACCCCCAATCCTCACCCCTATGTTTTAGGGGCTGCGGCCATCTAGGGTCGCTCCTCCATATCCTGTGGGAGTGCCCCAGGATCAGAAACTTCTGGAACAAGACCTTTGGCCTTATTCGTAGAGTCACTGGTCTTGCTATTCCGCAATCCCCAGCAATTGCCCTCCTAAACCAAACGATACCCCTAACCACTAAATATAGCCGAGTCCTGATCCACTTTTTCTTCATTGGAGCTAAAATGACGATAGCCAGGTCTTGGAAGTCCCCCAGGGTCTCCTTCCCATTACTTAAACAAAAAATTACTTGGATTATGTTCAACGAAAAAACTTCTCATTCAATTTTGGACAAAATAGACAAATTTAAGCGGGTGTGGGAACCTTGGGCCAACTTTATTGGGATCCTTCTATAAGACCAGACTCAGGGCTCGGTTCATGCTTAGCTCCCAGTTCCAATTTGTATCATGGTCTCCACGGACTCTCCTTGGTCCAGGCACTCATCTCTGTACACCTATCTCACTCTCTTTTTTCCCCTCTCTCTTTCCTATTCTTTCCTATCTTTCTCTCGTCTACATCATCTCCCTCTTCAAGCCCAGTTGGACTGGGTTTTGGGGAATTTTAGGACTCAGGACAGGTCATAGCAGTTTTGTTTATTTCTCGCCTCGTGGCCTTAGACTCACTAGCTTCGCACTATTGGTCCCACCACTCCTGGGCCTTTTCCTCATACGTTGTCTGAAGCTATCTTAGCATTTGGGACTCTCAGAGGCCTACACCTAGTTCATTGTACGTACTCTTGATCTATTACTTAACCCAGTCATTTTTCGCTACTGTTAAGCATGAAGTCCTCCAGTTACATCGGCAGGATAGGGGGGTTTCGAGATCCCGGCACAGCGTGCTCCCAGTTGGGGTGTCGGGGCCTCCGTCTTCCTAGAGGTTGTTTCCGCCTGCTCATATGTCTTTTGCTGCCTTTTGTTGGACTTTTTTCTTTTGCCTGGGGGATTTTATTATCTTTCTTTTTGATATTTGCTCAGAACACTGAATATTACTCATTGGATGGTCTTGATATTCTCAGACTTGGAGCCTCTTCCTCCTCGGGAGGGGTCCCTATCTCGTTTTTGGTCTTTCTTTGTTTTTTTTATTTTTTTTATTTTGGCTCTCTGAGCTATCATTCCTGTCTTGCATTACCTTTACTGTAATCCCCTGCGCGGGAGCTAAGTATTTGTTTTATTTGCTATACTTTAATAAAAATTTAAACTATAAAAAAGTATAAGAGCTGCACTATATAAATGTAAGATTTTGTCCATATTCCTGGTCCTTGAATTGCTAATAATACAGGGTAAATGTGTCTTGAATGAATGAAATACTTGTATAGCGCACAATGCGAACTGAATCGCCTCTAGGCTTGGCAAAAGAGACAATGCAGTTCATTTACTAAAGCCAAATATACTGTGCACTGCAAGTGCAATTTATGTGCATTTGCTCTAAAACTAAGGGGAAGCTCTGCTGGTTTCTCTCATTCAATCATGTACAAACAAAAATGCTGTTTTTTTATTTTCCTTACATGTGATTGAGTAGTCTTTACAAAGTGAAGCTTTACCTCATTTACTAATCTCTGGAGTAAGTGCACTTGCAGTGTACAGTATATTTGCCTTTAGTAAATCAATTCAATTGCTTGTCTTTCCTGCCAAAAAACTATACAACCTAAACATTTTTATTGTAGGACTTTAGTTTCACTTTAAAGTAAGATTTTATTGGGGCATGGCTGGCAACCGGAGGAGGTGGCTGCATTCCTGTTAGGCTCTGAAGCATCAGGATTCCTACAGTGTCGCCAAGCAGTGGAGAGAACTAGTGGGGACTCAGAGGACCAATATGGGGAAGAGGAAAGTGCAGGAGGGGCCCGGCAAACTGGCGGACTTCTTCAGCCTGGTGGGAGCCCTGGGAAGACAAGGTGGCACCAGCTCCAGTAATCTGCTGTCCCCAGCGGCTGCCGCAGCTACAGGTGGTGATGAAGTGGCTTCCTGACAGCACACACTGGGCAGGCAGCTCTCTATCAGTTTCAGCATCCAATAGCCCAGCAAAGCAAAGGAGGAGAATCACTGAAAGTGAATTGGTGTTTGATTTGAAGCTGAATTAGTAACTGTCTCTAAAAGGATATAGGGAACAGTTAGATGCATTTCAAACATCAGGACAGGCATTGATTGATCCCACCTTAAAGGAGATGCTAGTAACTTGAGGGGAGCCTTACAGCATGACATGACAACTTTTTCTTTCAAAAGTTTTTTATTTTTTTTGATTACAGCAGTACAAAGCAATAGAAACATCAATGTACAGGATGAATTCGATGAGCGAAACAAGTTACAGAAATATAACTAACCAGCCATAAGGCCAAAAATGTTACTCAGTTTGTCAAGAAGAAACAAACATAAGGAAGAAAAAAAAAAACAGTACACGTATGAGGCTAGAGTGGGAGTGAAAATAAGCTGTCTGAGCTGGATTTTCGTCAGATCCCATAACATAAAAGCGAGTTAACAGATCATACAAAAGAACAGGGTGAAGGGGAGCAAGGAGGTGGAACATCCAGGGGAGAAATAACCTTCCCCACCCACCTGTAATGCAGCACGGAAGAGCAAAGAGCAAGGGACCTCCCCAGCCGCCCCTTACGGGAACTTGCTGCGACCGGGGACTCCCCCCGCCCATCCCCCCCCCGCTAGCTATCAAGGCTCCACCCCAGTGTGGGAAACAAAGTAGAAGGGACCTCCAATGACTCCCCAGCCAACAGGACGGGGGGTCATCTTATTTAATTATTTCCACAGAAAGTGTAGCATAACTAAGTATGTAAAAGCCCCAACACCGAAAACCAAGTAACAATGGAGGAAGGAGGTAGAGGGATATACCTCCCCTCCCACCTGATCAACTATGTTACTAACCATGTTAAAACCAAAACCAAACCGGTATAGACCAGACATTAGCAAGAATAGAAGAAAGCTAAAGATATCAATAAAGTAAAGAGAGCAGGGGAAAGTGAGCTAAAGTAAGAAAAAGGTAAGAAGTAGAAGAAAGGAGAAAAGAGAAAGAGGAGAGAAACCGAGAGAAGGTGGGACACCCAAAAGAACCATCAATTAGAGAAAGAATAACCCGGGTAAAGTGGGATGTGGCAATATTTGGCCCAGGGTTCCCATATAAGCTCAAACCTACGCTTCTTGTCTTGTATGGTACTGACTATTTTCTCCTGTGTCATGATCCAGGAAACTTTATTTTTCACCGCAGAGAACGAAACTGTAGTTTTTTTCCAGTGGGCAGCTATTGTAATTCTCGTGCCTAAGAGGATGAAGAAGATCAGCGCTTGAGAATATTTGGAAATGCCTTCAATTTTGGGGTTTAATAATGCAACATCTGGCGTTTGGGGGATCTGAGCACGTGTAAGTTAGCGTAGCAGAGCAAAGGTCTTATTCCAAAGGCCCCTCAAGCGTGGGCATGACCACCAGGTGTGGAGTAGGGTACCAATATGATTACATTGACGAAAACATAACGGAGATGCGCCAGGATAAATTTTTGCAATAAGGTAGGGAACTCTGTACCATCTAAGAAGAATTTTGAGACTAGCTTCAATCAGAGACACATTCATAATGCCCTTATAGGACCGTTGGAGGCAGGAGAACCATTTGTCGCTCTCCCATTGCAAGTCTAGATCCTTCTCCCAAGCCTGGGCATAAGAAGGTTTCGACATAGCCGAGGCCAAGGATGAATAGATAATGGATATTCCTCCCCTCTGATCAACTGCATCCGAACACCATGTTTCATAATTTGTAACTTTAAGGGGGATTGATTTATCCGGCCATAAAGAATGGAGGAAGTGTGAGATCTGTGAAAAGCGGAACCTCTCCTCATTTGGCATTTCCAGTTTTTTGCGGCAGTAGGAAAGGGAGAAGGGACCTGAGGGGGTGAAATAATTCCCTATTCTAAATAAGCCTTTATTGAGCCACCATTTGAAAGCTAAAATATTCAATCCAGGAGGGAATTTAGGGTTATGAAAGATATGCGTCAGTGGGCGCCATGGAGAGATCAGGGCTGAATTTTTATACAAAAGGTCACACAGGGACAAGGAGTGAGAGAGAGTGGGGGCTAAAATTGGAGGTCTCATTTTGGTTGGAACTCCGATGAGGTAGTCTAACGTGTGTCTAGGGACTGCTTGTCTCTCCATAGCAACCCAGTCAGGTTTGGTACCCCTAGTATAGACAATGGAAAACTGGGCTAGCCTCGCTGCTTGATAGTACCACCATATATTAGGTAGGGCAAGTCCCCCTTGAGATTTAAGACGATATAAGATATGTTTAGAGCATCTCCTACCTTTGGAGCCCCAGATAAATTGTAATATGCTGGATTGGATTTTATGTAACTGCGATTTGCGAATTGGGATAGGGAGAGCCCTAAATAGGTATAGGATACGTGGGAGGAAAGTCATTTTTATAGAATTAATGCGTCCTAGCCAAGAAAGCTCGAATTTGGACCAGGAGGACAGGTCAGCAGTGAGTGATTTAAAGGCAGCTGGGAAGTTCGCAGAGAAAAGGGTTTCGAATTTCGGCGTGAGGTTAATTCCTAGGTATGGGAAATGTGACGCGCACCAATGAATTGGAAAGTGGTTCTGAATATTCTGTAGTAACTCAGGAGGGACCGTGATATTTAAGGCTATGGATTTGGAGACATTAACATGGAGACCTGAAATTCTACTAAACTGGTCAAGCAGGGAGAGTATATTGGGCGTAGAGATTAGTGGGGACGTAACGAACATGAGGATATCATCCGCAAATAGTGCGCATTTGTGTTCTTGTCCTCCGCAAAGGACACCTTTAATGTTAGGGTTATGCCTGATCGCTATGGCCAATGTCTCAATGGCGATAGCGAAAAGGATGGGGGAAAGTGGGCAACCTTGTCTTGTCCCTTTTTCAATGGGGAAAGGGTCAGAATAACAGCCTTGCAAACGAACCCGGGCAAAGGGGTTCGAGTACAAAGCTCGCAAGATCCCCAAAAATCGTGGGCCAAAACCCCAGTGCTCCAGGACCTTAAAAAGATAGGGCCAGGTTACTGTGTCGAATGCCTTTTGTAGGTCAATGGAGAGGAGGTAGCCTGCTTGCTGAGGGTCACCGTCCCATTGTGAATTGAGGAGGGAAATAATATCAATTGCTCTCCGAATTTGGTCTGGTCCCTGTCTCCCCGGGATGAAGCCCACCTGGTCTTTGTGGATGTAAAGTGCTATATAAGAAGAGAGCCTATTGGCTAAAACTTTCGTCAAGATTTTGAGATCGTTATTTATTAAAGAGATCGGGCGATAATTAGATACTAAAGATGCATCTTTGCCCGGTTTGGGAATGACTGAGACATAGGCCAGGTTCAGGGCTCCATCCAGGGGAGATTCGGATCTAATATGGTTGAAAAATCGGACCATATATGGGATGAGTTGAGTTGAAAATTTTTTATAGTATGCTACCGAGAAGCCATCAGGGCCTGGAGCTGATTGTGTTTTAAGCTGTTTAATAACCTGAATAACTTCCGCCTCCGTAACCGGGCTATCCATGATATCAGAGTGTTCCTTAGAGAGTTTCGGAAGAGGAAGATTACTCAGAAAATCAACTATGTGAGTAGGAGAGTCAATAGTGTCATTTTTATAAAGGGAGGTGTAGTATTCCTGAAATGCTTTCATAATCTTGTACGGGTTTTGGGTAAGATCTCCAGTTGGCATGCGTATCCTAGGGAAGTGAACAGATCGAGGTTTAGGAGACAATTTCGCCGCCAATTTAGTACCAATCTTATCTTTTTGGAAATAAAAACGGGCACCAGACCAGCGAAGCTGTTTTTCAGCCTCCGTGGTTAAAGCTAGATTTAAGGCTACCCGAGTGGATTCAAGGGATTCCAAAGAAACCTTGGTGGGGTTTCGTTTATGAGATTTACTGAGTGCTTGAAATGACCTTTGGAGGTCGGAAATAATCGCTGCTCTCTCTCTCTTTAGTCGTGAGGTGATCTGAATAATTTTCCCCCTAATCACCGCCTTATGGGCGGCCCAGAGGGTGTCTGGGGATATAGATGCAGTATTATTGATGCGGAAATATTCTAAAATTTCGTGCGCAAGGATTTCACATTGTGCCAGATCACTTAAAATGCTTTCATTAAGCCTCCAGGTGAAATGCTTGGGATAGTTATAAGAACGGAGTAGAAAAAGAACAACTAGGGAGTGATCGGAAAGGGAGGTGTCCCTGATGACTGCTTTCTGAGCCTCAGGAATGTTTTGTGATTGAATAAATATATGATCTATCCTAGAATAGAGGCGATGAGGGGCAGAGTAGTGTGTATAATCTTTAGATCTTGGGTTTAATTCCCTCCAAATGTCCACCAGGCCCAGGGCCCGAAGAGAAGAGGCTATTTTAGTACTTTGCTTTGGGGGCCTCCGTATATTAGGGCTGCCAGAGCCTAATTTATCCAGAGAGTGATCGAAAGGAATATTCGTGTCACCACCCATAATAACTTTACCTTCCAGCTGAGGGCCGATGGAGGACATCATGGAGGCAAAAAAGGAAGCCTGGCCTTTATTAGGGGTGTAGTAAGAAACTACGGAGTAGTGTACGCCGTCTATCGTGCCTTTAACCAAAATATATCTGCCTAATTGATCCCTCACCACTTCTGAAGGGGAAAATTTTAGATGTTTTCTAAAACAGATGGCTACTCCCTTCGTCTTATTCTGTGCATTGGATAAAAAAAACTGAGGGTATGAGCCATGCATGAAGGGAGGGTAATAAGAAGATGGGAAATGGGTTTCCTGTAGAAGGAGTATGTCAAGTCCCTGGGAACTGTAGTGGTTGAACAATTTGCGCCGTTTAACAGGCGAGTTCATCCCTTGGACATTATGAGAGGCAATCTTTAGTGGGAC
The DNA here is from genome assembly GCF_037356315.1 of Lithobates pipiens. Taxonomy (NCBI): domain Eukaryota; kingdom Metazoa; phylum Chordata; class Amphibia; order Anura; family Ranidae; genus Lithobates; species Lithobates pipiens. Next base: position 152,202,066 of record NW_027507686.1, on the reverse strand, counting down.
CAGATTAGTAGTGTCAGAATGCATTGATCAGAAGGGGAGCAACACGCAACATCAACATTATAGACCTTACCGAAACTAATAGTAGGGAACGGGAGAGCTCAAAAGGTGCAGACCTCGGGTGAACAGGGAACATCTGGTGGTCAGCAACCACAGTGCAGGGTGTCCCACCGACACGAAAGAAGAAGGAGAAGAGGAAGGAAAAAGAAACTATAAGAGAAAAAAAACATAGGTTAGTATGGACAGTCTGGTCATTCAAACAAATAGTAGGACAATGAAATCCTGCGAGAACAAGCATCAGGTATGAGTAACTCATTTCTGGATTAGCAAAAAAGTGAAAAAAGAGAAAAAAGAAAATCACAAAATTATGTGAAGCAAACAACAATAAAAGTAAATTAAATAGATGAAAAGATAAAAGAAAAGCAATAAGCACCAAAAATAAAAAAGGGTGCGGCTTAGGTGTTAACCAAGATCTCATGCGGGGTAGGACAGCCGCCGTCCTTGCCCCTAGGATCTCCCTGCCCTGGGGTCTACCCAAGGGAGGGTCAAAAGTGATCTCCAGGTGGGCCCAGGAAAACAATCAGGGGCTCACTCTGAAGCACAGGGAGGCGAAGTGCAGCCGCTCCAGCCATTCCGCCTAAAACAGGGGGATATGGGAAGAGAGGGCCCTAAAACATGTTGAGAAAAAAAAAAACACACAAAATACAGAAACAAAAAGAAAATTCTGAGGATACTTAAATGAACCACCGGAAGAACTAGGGCTGAAAAATGAGCACGCCCTTTCAATAAAATCAAAAAGAAGAGTTTTTGAGTTCGCTTTAGGGTGGACGACCGTCTTTAGAGCGTTTTGCTTGCTGCTTTTGCCATAGAGGTTGGATGGGGCTAGAAGGAGGAGGACGTTTGGCCGACGTCGGGTTCCTTGTATCAGGTGTCGAAGCGGGAGAATGGGATATGAGGCCCAGTCGAAGAAAGAGGCGTTCCCCTTCCACTAAGTTGGAGAAGCTGTAAGGTTTGTTCTGAAATGAGAAGTTCAGGCGCAATGGAAAGGACCATCTGTAAGTAATTGATTTTTGCATCAGGACTTGTAAGAGGGGCTTGAGTGATCTCCGTTGCTGTATTGTGTACGGTGAAAGATCAGCAAAAAGTTGTATCGGATGCCCCTGGATGGAAAGGTTTTCAGTGACTCTGGCTTTGCGCATGACCTCCTCCTTTACACCAAAAAAATGAGGTTTCACCACAATGTCCCTAGGAAGGCCATCTTGTCGTGGGGATTGAAGAGCCCGATGGGCTCGGTCCAGCTCCAGGCGGTGGTCAGGAGTGTCAGGGAGCAGAGTTTTGATGAACTCACGAACAATCTTGTCTGTGTCTTTAAATGATTCCGGGAGGCCTCTGAGCCTAAAATTGTATCTGCAAGATCTATTCTCGAGGTCATCTATTTTTGAGTATGCAAAGTCTAGTTGTTCATGTAGGTCCTGAATCCTGTCAGTATTTTGATTAGCCACAGCTGCCATTTAGTCTGTTTTAAATTCAATAGCTTCAATTCTGGTTCCCAAATGGAGAAGATCAGCCTGAATGGTGGATGTAATTTGAGCAGCAGTTTGGGCCAATCCTCTGGCTAACATCTCAGAAAAGGTGTTCATCAGAGAAGATAGATCATGAGGGGAATGCTGGGCAGTATTAGGGCGAGTACTATGGTGATCAGGGGTATTGATGATGTCCTCCATGGGGGAGGTGGGGGGCCCATCCAGCACTCTACTCAATAGCGACTCTGTGGACGCAGGGGACAGAAATGGCTGAGCCAGATTATCACTCACAGTCTGAGGATGATGTCCCTCCGTTAGTGTGTCCCAGCCTTGCATCTCCGTGGCGAATTGGCCTGGATTCTGAGGTAGGCCTCGCGGGGAAATGGCGGCCGCCATCTTGGCACGTTCTGAGGCCTGAGCTCCGGGGTCGAGTTGACGGGATAAATCCCATCTGGCGGAGCCGCCGGGCATACGAACGGGATCCCCTGCGCTTCGTGCGGACGGTGGAGCGGTCCGGCCGGTTTTCTTCCGCTAATGTTCGCTCTGGCGGGCGTATCAGGCTGGAGCGGAGCGGAGCTCTCAGGGGAAGCGTCCGTCCATCGAGCTGCCGCGCATGCGCCTCGACATGACAACTTTTATGACAAACTAGACTGGACATTGATGCCATGGGGGGAAAAAGTTAATCATAATGTTTATAGATTACAATGGGAGACTACATTGAACTGATCAATGTCCATACTGATCTAGAAGAGGAAAATCTTAAAATAAAATTGACCAACTTGGAGGATAGTTTTTGTAGGAATGACGTTAAGTCTTGGGGACTTCCATAGTCTATAAATGCTGCTGATCTCAGGCCCTAATGTATGATAACAGAATTACTGCCATCAGTAAATTCACAGGAAATAGTGATCGACAGGGCTCATAGACTGGCAAAACCAGAACATATGGATAGACTCCCCAGGGACATTATAGCATAGAATAATATTTTTCATGTGAAGGGCCAAATTATGTATTTTCCATGACAATCCCTACTTGGGGATTATGCTGTTCAATTACCTTTTTACTGGCAATGATTTTGGCTTCCAAAAAACTGAGCTTTATCACTAAGATTCAAATAGACAGGGGCAATGCCACTCATATTATTACAAATCTTGATGATGGTTTGCAACTTTTGAGAGAATGGGGCCTACTGGCAGAATCTGAGGTAGAAATCTCTGACAGACCCCCCTCAGGTTGGCTCTCACCGCAGCAGCTCATGGAGGATTGACCTCATCTGGTTTAATTAAGGATTTAGCCTTGTGCCTTATTTTTAAACTCTAAGCCCTTGTACACATGGTTGGACATTCCGACAACCAAATCCGTCGGATTTTGTCCGACGGATTTTGTCCAAAACTGTTGCATACACACAGTCGGACAAAGTTGTCAGAAAATCCGATCGTACTTAACGTGATGAAGTTATTTCATTAGGATGGGACTACGTTCAGGCTAATAGCCAATAGCTTTGGTTTAGGAATTTGATCTGAGCATGCGTGGCACTTTGTCCGATCGGAATTCTCTACACATGATCGGACAAAGTCTGATCAGTTCATGTTGTCGGAAAATTTTATAGACAAGTTGGAAAACTTGGTCCGTCGGATATTCCAACAGGAACAGTCCGATGGAGACCACACACAGTCGGATTATCCGACAATACGGTCCGATCGGACACATTTTGTCCGAATCTCCGACCATGTGTACAAGGGCTTGTATAGAGAGAGTTGAGATAGAGAGGAGGAGAGAAGGGTAGACCAACATCCTTGTGTAAAAAATACAAAGAACAGGGTTCCCCCTTATGGGATTTTAATGGCCCCAGTGGTGATATAACAACCACAAACAAAATACGTATTATATATAAAAATAGAAATTTATTATGCTATAAATGATTACAAAAAATACCTGACATACAGATGCTTGCTGAAAAAAGAAGTGGCTAATATAATTACATGACAACATGACATAATGACTAGATGTTATGAGGGTCCTGGATTGTATCAATAGATGCAGACATTCATACTATGAATGCAAATATATAAGGTTTAAACCGATGCAGCGTATCAAGGCAAGAACAAAATAGCATTTGCCTATTATGGAAACCAGGTCCAAGGACAGACTTACATGTTGATGATGAAAAATTGCATAATCGCCACATAAGTTTAGAAATGTAAAAACAGCCAAATCCAACTAGGGGTAACCCATGGGCCAAAAGAACCACTCACCATCTCCGGGGCTCTAGACCAGAGTGGTGTGGGTGCTGAACAAAGAAATATATATATTGTAATGTTCGGGGGACCAGGTAGATCGCAGGACACAGGCTTTGCTCACAACAAAGGGTTTATTAAACTTAAATCGCTTTACAGCAGCCAAAAACACAAAGGAAAAAGTTTTTAGTCTCACCGACTTGCACAGTTCAGAATAGCTGTCTCTATCCAAACAGAGCTTGATCTTGCTGGCAGGTAGCTTCCCCTGCCAGGAGCCTTCCAAACAGGACACTGCTGTCCACTTCAGTTGCTGTAACCCAGAACAAACACCAAACACCATCCACCATGTGTTCTCCACTCCTCCACACCCATCTACAACTTCCTGTCTTGCTTTTTAAAGACACTTCCTCTAACAGGTGGGTTAATCAATTTTCATTCCCTTAAAGAGAGCACAACCCAAACAGAGGGGAAATATATCGTCCTTCCAGGACCCAGCCACGGCGTCCATTACATATCCCCCCCCTGTGCCCCAACGCCAAGGAGGTGGAGGCAACAGTGGAGCTCAAACAATGGACTCGGGAGAGGGCATCTGCATTTTGATGCAGTCTCCCGGGCCTATGCTCCACCACAAATTTAAATTCCTGGAGTGCCAGGAACCACCGGGTAACCCTGGCATTAGTCCCTTTTCCCTGTCTCAGCCATGTTAAAGGGGCATGGTCAGAAATCAACCTAAACTTCCTCCCCAAAAGGTAATATCTGAGGGATTCCAGAGCCCACTTAATGGCCAGACACTCTCGTTCAATTATGGCATAGTTTTTCTCTGCTGGTGTTAACTTCCTGCTGAGGAAGACTATCGGGTGTTCCTCGCCATGAATAACCTGTGACAACACCGCTCCCAATCCTACATCGGAAGCATCAGTCTGGACAACAAACTCTTCTGAAAAATTAGGTGCTACCAGGACAGGGTGTTGGCACAGCGCCGACTTGAGCTCCAAAAAAGCCTTCTCAGCGTCTGCATTCCACTCCACCATAACCGATTTCCGACCCTTAGTCAGATCGGTCAACGGAGCCGCCAACGTGGCGAAGTTGGGTACAAATCTCCTGTAGTATCCCACCATGCCCAGGAATGCACGTACCTGCTTTTTTGTGAGGGGGCGGGGCCAATTCTGTATAGCCTCTATCTTGTTGACCTGAGGTTTCACTACCCCTCTACCCACGATATAACCCAGGTATTTCACCTCCTCCATTCCCAAAGCACATTTTTCAGGGTTTATTGTAAACCCCTCCTTCCAAAGAGAGTCCAGCACTGCCTGCACTTTGGGCAAATGCGATTCCCAGTCTTTGCTAAAAATTGCTATATCGTCCAAGTATACTGAGGCATACTTCCGGTGAGGTCGTAAAATCCTATCCATTGCTCTCTGGAACGTGGCTGGAGCAGTTTGCAATCCAAAAGGCATCCTTTTGTACTGAAAACTCCCCTCTGGGGGTAGAAAAAGCAGTTTTCTCTCTAGCAGCCTTAGTCAACGGTATTTGCCAATACCCCTTGGTAAGGTCTAACGTAGTGATATACCTGGCTGGACCTAGTCTCTCGATAAGCTCATCTACCCGGGGCATAGGGTAGGCATCAAACCGGGAAACTTCATTAAGTTTCCGGAAATCATTGCAGAATCGCAGAGTCCCGTTGGGCTTCGGTACCAACACAATCGGGCTCGACCACTCACTCTGCGATTCCTCAATAATCCCTAGGTCTAACATCTTTTTTACTTCCTCTGAAACGGCCTTCCTTTGAGCCTCTGGGATGCGGTAGGGCCGGACAAAAACTTTGACTCCTGGTTCTGTGACAATATCATGCTCTACGACACTAGTGAGCCCGGGCAAGTCTGAAAATTTTTCTTTATTTCTCTGCAAGAACTCCTTTGCCTGCTGACTTTGGGTTTTAGACAGGGTATTTGCTACTTGGACACTCTCCACCCCAACCCGAGGCTCAAGTTTTGTACTAGCCAGGGAGGTCGCTGGTTCCCTGTCTGTCCAGGGCTTTAACAAGTTTACATGATATATCTGGAAGGGTTTCCTCTTGCCTGGCTGGTGGACTCTATAATTTACCTCTCCCACTTTTTCTACAACCTCGAAAGGGCCTTGCCATCTGGCCAAGGTGGGGTTCTGCATCTGGGCAGTACCAAATGCCCCCTGGGGAACACCCAAATCTGGCAAGTCAGGGGTAGAGGCCATTTCCTCATCGTCTTCCCCCAGCATTACCTGAAGCGGGGAAGGTTCCCCCCCCTCAGTGTTCAGGTAGGTCTGAGAACCCCACATATTGACATCTTTAACAGTATCAGCACTATTTTCATCATTATTAACCAAAGTCTTGGCGTTTTTATCAACTGGGTCCATATTATGAACATGTGGCATCTCAGGGTTATTACCCTCTACAACAGGAACAGAGGGACTAGTTTCTTCCCAGTCTCTGGACCTTTCAGATAGTTCTCCTTGTCTCCAAAGTTTTGCAAATAATGGACAGTCTCGTCCTATGATAACGTCATGTACCAAGTTCTTTACCACCCCCACCTCTTGAGTACCAGTGCCACATGCTGTGGAGATGGACACCGAGATGAGAGGGTACTCTCTAGTGTCCCCATGAATGCACACAACCCGCAAAATTTTGCTTACCGGACCGATCTTCCCAATTACTCTAGGGTGAACCAGGGTTACCATGCTTCCAGAGTCCAGCAAGGCCCATGCAGGGTGGTGGTTCACTTGGACTTCACACTCAAAATTCCTCTCTCCAAGGTCAAGATGTGTTGTACACGATTTATGGGCATAAAAAGACCCCCTCCGAAGAACCCCGCATTCCATGGGTTCTTCCTGCAATGGGCAGTGGGCCCGGGTATGGCCCCAGGCATGACATCGCCAACATTGTACATCCCCTCCTCTCCGATCAGGAACAGGTCGCTGAGGGGGTAACGGGTGTGACTCTTGGCCTTCCGGGGTGTTGGTTCCAGGGCTCCTGGGGACATCCTTTCGAAGGGCGGCAGTTGGTCGGAAGGGCCGTAGCAGACTGGGCCCTTGACGCTTGGTGGGGCCAAGCAGATCCTCCACCACCGTATATCGTTCCACCATCTCAACAAGGCCGTTCGCGGTTTTGGGGTCTCCATGGCTGACCCACCGTTGAAGGTCATCTGGCAGTGACCTTAAGTATCGGTCCAGCACGACCCGCTCCACAATTTGGGGGCCAGACAACACTTCGGGCTGCAGCCATTTTTTTTACTAGTTGCACCAGGTCATGCATTTGAGATCGCGGTGGCCGGTTTGAACGATACTTCCATTGGTGCACTCGTTGGGCCCGAACGGCCGTAGTCACCCCCAACCGAGCCAGTATTTCTGCCTTTAGTTTTTGATAATTTTTAGCATCTTCTGGTGGTAGGTCAAAATAGGCTTTTTGAGAATCTCCGGTGAGGAAAGGAGCAATTAAGCCGGCCCACTGGTCCTGGGGCCACCCTTCTCTCTCTGCCGTCCTCCATCACTCAGGGACAACTTCTGCAAGAAATGGCTTGCCCTTATGGTCACCTGGTTGCCAGGGGCAACGGCCACTTGTTCACGGCCCTGAGAAAGCTGCTGCACTGCTTCTTTTAAGGCCGCCATCTGATCCTGCATAACCCCTTGTTGGGTCGCTTGCTGGGCTGCTAACTGGGCCACCAACAGGCGAGTATTTTCTTGCTGCAAAGCCAGTGCCTCGTTGTGCTGCGTTTTTTGTACCTCCAGCTGCTTTTTTTGTACCTCCAGCTGAGTTGCTAAGCGCTGATTAGCTTCCTCATGGCGGGTCTGCGCTTGTATATTCGCCAAGGACAGCTGTTTAATTAGCTCCTCCATGGTTTCAGCTTTCCGCAGTTGTGCAGCTTTAACCCAGGACATAAATTCACTGTACTGTCCCTTTAAATGTCAGTTCAAATCCACAAAAAAAAAAAAAAAAATAGCAAGAAAAAACGCCTGTTACTTTGTCCTGCCCGCATTCGAGCACCACTTGTAATGTTCGGGGGACCAGGTAGATCGCAGGACACAGGCTTTGCTCACAACAAAGGGTTTATTAAACTTAAATCGCTTTACAGCAGCCAAAAACACAAAGGAAAAAGTTTTTAGTCTCACCGACTTGCACAGTTCAGAATAGCTGTCTCTATCCAAACAGAGCTTGATCTTGCTGGCAGGTAGCTTCCCCTGCCAGGAGCCTTCCAAACAGGACACTGCTGTCCACTTCAGTTGCTGTAACCCAGAACAAACACCAAACACCATCCACCATGTGTTCTCCACTCCTCCACACCCATCTACAACTTCCTGTCTTGCTTTTTAAAGACACTTCCTCTAACAGGTGGGTTAATCAATTTTCATTCCCTTAAAGAGAGCACAACCCAAACAGAGGGGAAATATATCGTCCTTCCAGGACCCAGCCACGGCGTCCATTACAATATATATATATATATACTTATATATATATATATATATATATATATATATATATATATATATATATATATATATATATATATATATATATATACCTATATATATATATACCTATATATATATACCTATATATATATATATATATATATACACACATACACACAGTATCTGACAAAATTGAGTAGTACACCCCTCACAAATTTGCAAATATTTTATTATATCTTTTCATGTGACAGCACTGAAGAAATTACACTTTGCTACAATGTAAAGTAGTGAGTGTACAGCTGGTATAACAGTGTATATTTGCTGCCCCCTCAATATAACTCAACACACAGCCATTAACCTCCCTGGCGGTACGATTATTTCGGATTTTAGGTGCTAAAAGCGGTACCATTATTTTGCATGAAAATTTGGCGTTTTATATTGTAGTCCTGTAATTCTTAGGAATAACTCTCTTAAATCTGTCCAAACCAGAGTCTAGCAGACATCCCGGGTATGATAAAGTTTGAAAAATGAAATTATAAATTATAATATAATAAATAACTATAAATAATTATACCAATAATAATATAACAATAATAAAAATTATTCCATAATGTAATCAAATCAAAAACACTGAAATTTGCTCAGTTGCAGAATTGTCACTGTCATTACTTTTAAGTATTTGATGACGGATCTCCCCACAAATCGCTATCGCTCAATTCTGCGAGTGATTACAATTTATTATCGCTGTTTTCTAGCTGGTCTAAAACCATTTTTGATGTAAAATGACAGTTTGGTTGCTATGGACAATCTCCAGCTTCCAGGCATAAAGAACAGTTTTTATTATATAAAACTGCATGCAGAGCACTGGACAGACCACTAGGGACAAAGGGGATGTGAAATATTTACATACAGCAATGTAACCTGTAAGATTACATTATACTGTATGTATACTGTCTGTTTCACTTTTTGAATTTGGTGCCGATCTCCGTCCCCGTGCGTCGCAACGCTCGCAGGGCATGGAGATCGGCTCCGTGATAGATCGAGTGAGACACGGCTCGCTCGTACAGCGGGGGGACATCGCTGGATCCGAGGGAGAAGGTAAGTAAACATCCTCCTGGATCCAGCGATGCAGTCCCGAGTCTGGCTCGGGGTTACCGCTCTTGGTATAAAAATTCCACCCCGAGCCAGACTCGGGAATACCGTCAGGGGGGTTAATGTCTAAACCACTGGCAACAAAAGTGAGTACACTTCTAAGTAAAAATATCCTTATATCCTTATGCCCCTATATATTGGGCTCAAAGTTTCAAAAGTTTGTGTGGCCACCATTATTTTCCAGCACTCTTGGATATGGAGTTCACCAGAGCTTCACAGGTTGCCACTGGAGTTCTCTTTCACTCCTTCATTACCACATCACGGAGCTGGTGGATGTTGGAGACCTTGCTCTTCTACACCTTCCATTTGAGGATGCCCCACAGATGCTCAATAGGGTTTAGGCCTGGAGACATGCTTGGCCAGTACATCACCTTTACGCTCAGCTTCTTTAACAAGACAGTGATTGTCTTGGAGGTGTGTTTGGGGTCATTATCATGTTGGAATACTGCCCAGTGGCTCAGTCTGTGAAGGGAGGGGATCATGCTCTGCTTCAGTATGTAACAGTACATGTTGGCATTTATGGTTTCCTCAATGAACTGTAGCTCCTCAGTGCCGGCAGCACTCATGCAGCCCCAGACCATGACACTCCCACCACCATGCTTGACTGTAGGCAAGACACACTTGTCTTTGTACTCCTCACCTGGTTGCTGCCACACACGCTTGACACCATCTGAACCAAAGAAGTTTATCTTGGTCTTATCAAACCACAGGACTTGGTTCCAGTAATCCATGTCCTTAGTCTGCTTGTCTTCGACAAACTGTTTGCGGGCTTTTCTGTGCAACATCTTTAGAAGAGGCTTCTTTTTCGATGACAGACATGCAGACCAATTTAATGAAGTGTGGGGCATATGGCCTGAGCACTGATAGGTTGATCCCCCATCCCTTCAAACTCTGCAGCAAAGCTGGCAAAACTTATATGTCTATTTCCCAAAGACAACCTCTGGATATGAAGCTGAGCACATGCTCAACTTCTTTGGCTGACCATGGCAAGGTCTGTTCTGAGTGGGACTTGCCCTGTTAAACCGCTGTATGATCTTGTCAATCTTCTTATAGCCTAGGCCATCTTTATGTACAGCAACAATTCTTTTTTTTAACTCCTCAGAGAGTTCTTTGCCATGAGGGGCCATGTTGAACTTTCAGTGACCAGTATAGAGAGTGAGAGCGATAACACCAAATTTATCACACCTGCTCCCCATTCACACCTGAGATCTTGTAATACTAACGAGTCACATGACATCAGGGAGGGAAAATTGCTAATTTGGCCCAATTTGGGCATTTTCACGTAGGGGTGTACTCACTTTTGTTGCCAGTGGTTTAGACATTAATGGCTGTGTGTTTAGTTATTTTGAGGGCACCACAAATTTACACAGTTATATAAGCTGTATACTCACTACTTTACATTGTAGCAAAGTGTAATTTTTTCAGTGTTGTCACATGAAAAGATATAGTAAAATATTGACAAAAATTTGAGGGGTGTACTCACTTTTGTGAGATACTGTGTATATATGTATATATATATTCCTTAACAAGAAGCCTTAAGATCCTCATGGTAGTGTTGCAACTTTTGTGTTTGTACTTCACATTAGGACCTTTCGATATGTTAAAAGCTGGTATACTTTTTTTTATCATCAAAGTTTATTGAGAAAACAAAATAAATATTTGTATACAAGCATGGAAAACAATCCAACTACAGACATGTGATTTGAAAAACAAATAATCAAAGAAAATAAAAATAAAATAAAAATTAAGACAAGAAAGGAGGAAGTAAGGAGGAGAAGTTGAGAGTGTTGTTACCCTACCAGGGTGTATAGCATGTTACATAGTTAGTCAGGTTGAAAAAAGACACAAGGCCATCCAATTCAACCACAAAAAAAATAATAATATCATACAATCCCATATACCCAATTCTATATCCACAGTTGATCCAGAGGAAGGCGAGAAACCCCAGTAGAGCATGATCCAATTTGCTACAGAAAAAGATCCTTCCTGATCCCCCGAGATGCAATCGGATTTTCCCTGGCTCAACGTTACCTAGAAATTTTAGTACCCAGTTATATTATGTACATTTAGGAAATAATCCAGGCCTTTCTTAAAGCAATCTACTGAGCTGGCCAGAACCACCTCTGCAGGGAGTCTATTCCACATTTTACCTTTCCGTATTTGGAGATTAAATCTCTTTTCCTCTAGACTTAAAGAGTGCCCCCTTGTCCTCTGTGTTGACTGTAAAGTGAATAACTCAACACCAAGTTCACTATATGGACCCCTTATATATTTGTACATGTTGATCATATCCCCCCTTAATCTCCTCTTATCAAGAGTGAATACATTTAGTTCCTCTAATCTTTCCTCATAGCTGAACTCCTCCATGCCTCTTATCAGTTTGGTTGCCTTTCTCTGCACTTTCTCCAGTTCTCCAATATCCTTTTTGGGAACTGGTGCCCAAAGCTGAACTGCATATTCCAGATGAGGTCTTACTAATGATTTGAAAGGTGCAAAATTATATCTTTCTCTCTGGAGTCCATACCGCTCTTAATAAAAGAAAGGACTTTGCTCACTTTGAAAACTGCAGCTTGGCATTGCATGCCATTATTGAGCTTATGATATAACAAAACCCCCAGATCCTTCTCTACTATGGATAGCCCCAGTTGTACTCCCCCTATTATGCATGATGCATGCATATTCTTAGGCCCCAAGTGCATAACTTTACATTTATCAACATTAAACCTCATCTGCCACATAGTTGCCCAATTAGACAGAGCATTGAGGACGGCTTGTAAATTGGAGACATCCTGTAATTCCACTGCATATCTTGGTGTCATCTGCAAAGATGGAAATGTTACTTTTGATCCCAGACCCAATGTCATTTATAAAGATATTAAAAAGTAAGGGTCCCAGCACTGAACATTGGGGTAGACCACTGATAACCTTAGACCATTCAGAGTAAGAATCATTAACCACTACTCTCTGAATTCTGTCTTTTAGCCAGTTTTCTATCCATTTACAAACAGATATTTCCAAACCTGTAGACTTTACCTTACACATGAGCCGTGTTTGCGGAACTGTATCAAACGCTTTTGCAAAATCCAAGTATACCACGTCCACCACCACCCCTGTGTCCAAGGTTTTACTTACCACCTCATAAAAAGAAATCAGGTTTGTCTGACAACTTCTGTCTTTCATGTATCCATGCTGTCTGTTGCTTAATTTTTTTTTTTCCTGCAAGAACCCATCTATGTGGTATTTTATTAATCTATCCAGTATCTTCCCAACTATAGAAGTTAAACTAACAGGTCTATAGTTACTTGGTAAAGACTTTGTTCCCTTTTTAAATATAGGCACCACATTGGCCATGCGCCAATCCAGTGGTACTATTCCTGTCATTAATGATTGCCTAAAAATTTGATACAATGGCCTTGAAATTACAGAGCTCAATTCTTTTAGGATCAGTGGGTGGATGCCATCAGATCCAGGTGCTTTATCCACCTTTATTCTGTCTAAATATTTCTGGACCATATCAATTTTGAGCCATTGTGGATTTGGGGCTGTGTCACTACCACCCCCATTATGGACATGAGCTCCACCATGCTCCTTTGTATACACAGAGCTAAAGAAAGTATTTCATAAATTAGCCTTCTCTTTGTCTCCAGTCACCCACTCTAGATTATTTTGTAAAGGGCCTACATGCTCAGACTTGACCTTTTTACTATTAATATATTTGAAGGATTTTTTGGGGTTTTTCCTACTATCGTTTGCAATCTGTCTTTTGGTTTGAACTTTTGCATCCTTGATTTCCTTTTTACATATTCTGTTATATTCTTTGTAACATTTAAATGACACTAGTGTTCCTTCATTTTTATATTTTTTAAAAGCTCTTTTCTTATAGTTTATAGCTTTTTTAACTTTGGTCTTGAGCCACATAGGTTCTATTGTTAGCTTTTTAAACTTGTTGCCCATGGGAATATACTTTACAGTGAGTTTACAAACAGTCTTTTTGAACAATTTCCATTTCTGTTCTGTGCCCATTGATGTCAATATTCTCTCCCAGTCTAAGTCTTGGAGAGCAGCCCTCATCCTTGGAAAATTTGCTCTCTTGAAATTAAGTGTTCTTATCTTTCCCGTATGTGATTTTTGCTTACAACTAACATCAAATTAAATCATGTTATGGTCACTGCTACCCAGGTGTTCCTCTGTCTGAACATTAGTCATGTGCTCTGCACGGTTTGAGATTACCAGGTCCAACAGAGCATCATTCCTAGTTGGGGCCTCAATAAACTGGACCATAAAATTGTCCTGTAATAGGTTTATACATTTTTGCCCTTTAACTGTCCCAGCAGTACCATTACTCCAGTCAAGTTCTGGGTAGTTAAGAGAAAATGCTTTGAATTGCCAGGATGCTCATCTAAGATCAAGCTTGTATCAACACAAGTGATCAATGAGATCCAAATATAACAATGTGTATTCCAGGTCTTGAAAAGGGTCTAAGGAGGCCTTCAGGGGTAGTGTGTTCTTTTAGGTGTAGTTGTGGGATTCAGTGAATCATGGTTAACCTGTTAAATTATCATAAGTCTGAGAGTATCTAAAGACAAACCAGGGAGACCAAGTTTTGTGATAACATTCCATGATCTCGGTGGACTGGACCTTGGTGTCCTCCATCTTGCAGGTGGAGGAAACCCTGTGTAACCAGTCTTTCAGTGTAAGGGTATTCGTTGATTTCCAAAAAAGCAAAATCAGAGAGTTATCTTATGTCTAGAGAGGGAGTTCTTGTATTTCTTAAAAGAAAAATTTGAGATGTGTAACAGACAGCAGGCAGCATCAAGCGTAAGTTTGGTCTCCGTAATTTGATAAATAGTCTCTCTCACTTTGAACCAGAATGGAAGTAGTATTTCACATCACCACCAAATGTGTAGCAAGGTACCTTTATTTTTATTGCATCTCCAGCAAATGTCTGAGGACTGAGGATACCATCTGTGGCATACCAGTGGGTCGTGCAGTTTCCTGCATTTGTGGGCTGAGTTAACATTTATGGGCTAGAATACAGGTTCTCTCCCATTGCTCATCCGTGATCGGTATTCCAAGCTCATCTGTCTATCTCTCTCTGAACCTGTCTGGGCACGGTGTCTTCAAATTTTGCAACAATGCATATGAGGTAGAGGTAGATTTCTGAATCTGTTCTCATTTCAGGCACACTGACTCAATCTCAGTGAGGTCTCTAGTGAAGGGACTTCTGTGAGCATTATTATTGGCGTAGCTGCGCACCTGAAGGTATGACCACATGGGCATGAGGGGGGTATTGTTATCTACCTTAAATTGATTGAAATCGTTCACTGTCTTATTGGTAAAGCAATGTAAAGCAAGGAGGGGAAACCTCTTGTCTGTTGGTCTCAGTAAGTGATTCCCTATTCCTGGTGGGAAATCTGGATTATTCTGCAATGGGGTAAGGGGGCTTAGAGGTGTGGAGAATTTGGAGTGTTTTAGTGAGAGTGTGGTATATATCAACGATGGTGCCTATCAGAGGATAAACGCTGGTATACTTTAGTTACCTTCTCTCTAAATAGGAACCCTGATATGATGATTATCTAATATATCTTGTTTTGTGGTATTTCTCTTGGTAGATGATTGTCATTAAGACCTGTGCACAGCTGGATTCCATATGGGGTGGCAGATAGTTCTACTCCTAAATTGGCGCATATATTATTATAATCAAATGTTTTTGATAATGGCAATTGTCTCTGAAAATTGTGGAATTGGGATTCACTTGAAATTGGATTGCTATTGTCATGCATCCTTTGTAGAAAGAAGCATTTTGTTCTTTTGTTGATTTATTAATACAAAAGATAGTTAAGTAAAGTCAAGTTTTACATTTATTTTAGAAAATAGGGCTGTACTCCAAGGTGGCTTCAAATATTAGGAAATCTAAGGAGGGTATTCATAAAAAAAATGCATGACAGGGGCGTGGCTTGACCTTAGCCAAGATGGCAGCATAAGCTCAGTGCTCCGATGCAGTGCGGGATTACGGAGCGGCTCACGGAACACAGAGGCGTTGGATTGCAGCCCTATAGCGGCGGTTCGGTCCGGGCAAGGCTCGCAGACATGTCCAGGAGAGAAAGCCCCGCAAACTGACTGCATACTTCATGCAGCTGCCGAGACAGCATGGCCAAGATGGGGCCGGCGCGTCCTCCACTCCGCTCTCCACATCCAGAAGCCTGGAGCAGTCCGCAGACAAAACACAGCCTAGTGGTGAGATCAATCCCCGGGGGACTCACAGGCATCCACCCCGCTGACCAGGAGTCCAGCCAAGGCCAGGAGCAGAAGGGATAGCGATGATCCACACCAGCAGCACGAGGTGAGATCCCCCCCTGACTCCCAGGATGACACTAGGGAACTCCCTGACTCCATTACTGCCTTTCCTACATCGAATCAACCTGTTCTTGACACCACCCTCAAGGACATGCTTATTTCTCTGCGCAGCACTATCCACACAGACATGATGTCTTGTATGAGAAAGTTTAGTTCTAAACTCAAGGAAGTGGGAGACAGGGTGAGTCATGTTGAAAACAAAATGGGGGAATACGCCACCACCATAAATGATCTCATTGATGCCCATGACTCAGTGGATGAAGAGCAACAATGGATTAAAGCTAAGCTGGCAGACCTGGAGGACAGGGCCAGGAGAAACAATGTGAAGCTCAGGGGTATCCCTGAGTCAGTGACCCCAGCAGACCTGCGCCCCTATGTTACCAACCTACTGACCACTCTTATGCCAGATCTTTCATCTATAGAGGTGTCTATAGATAGAATTCACCGCATCCCTAAGCCTTCTTTTATTCCTGAAAATATCCCCAGGGATGTTCTCTTTCGCATGCATTTTTACCAGACCAAGGACCGTCTAATGCAAATTACCAGAAAAGGGGAACACCACAACACAGAGTTTGCTAATATTCAGTTCTATGCGGACCTCTCACAGCATACTTTGCAACTTCGCAAAAATCTGAACAACATCACCAAGGTTCTGAGGAACCACAGCATCAATTACAAGTGGGGTTTCCCCACTAAGCTGGTTGTGAATAGAGAGGGGTCTAATTATGTGATTTCTTCACCTGACAAGGGCTTTCAGCTTTTGAGGAAATGGAAGATCCTTACCGACGACTCTCCCCCACCCTCTGATGCACGTGGCCCACAAGGTCGGTTGCATACTGAATAACTGCACTAGGACACTGGAAGTCAGTCTGGCTGCTTTCTGGCGGCTGCTGTGTACTTTTTTTTCCCCAGCCCTTTCTGGGCCCCGCCTGACGGAGCCGTGCTCAGTTGGTCAATACAGACCCCATTTGCCTGAGCAGATAAGATCTGCACACGGGTTATGATAACCCTCCTTTTACTCAGTTTTTGTTTTGGTTGTTTTCCCCCCTTTTTGTTTTTCCCGCAGGAGCTGTCTGTTCTACTATCAAGTCCAAGCTTTTCCAAATCCAGGATTCCAACACTCTCACTTTTTGGTGAGGCTATGGTGGAGACAGGTTACTTACCGCTTCAACGCCGCTACTACTCCAAGCTACACTCAGATGTGTTCGGCGGTGAGTACCTACGTTTCCCCGTGAACAGCACCCCGTTCTGTAGATGTCATGCCGCTTAAAATCTTGTCAGTCAATGCCCACGGGCTAAATCACCCGGCTAAGAGATTTTCTCTGTGGAAAGAGGCCCAGGTATCGCATTGTGATGTGCTCTGTGTTCAGGAGATGCACTTCCATAAAGATTCCCCCCCCAAATGCACATCAAAAGGTTTCCAACATTATTTTCTATCTAGCGCCCAGCAGAAGAAGAGAGGCACCATGATAGCTATTAGGGATACTGTCTCCTTTACATTGCACCAGGAACTGTCCGACTCTAATGGTCGCTACATTATATTAGTGTGCGATATTGACAATACTCGGTATACACTAGTGAATGTCTATGTGCCAAATGTCCGCCAGATCCGTTTCTTGAATAGACTTATGAAGAAAGTAGCTAAAGTTCGCCAAGGAGCACTGTTGTTATGCGGAGACTTTAATATTGTACCAGATCCAAAGATGGATTCCACCTGTGCTTCCGTTAGAAAATCTCACTCTCTGCACAGTTTTCTCAGGACAAATGATATTTTTGATGTATGGCGTTGTAGACATGCAGATGAGAGAGATTATTCTTTCTACTCTCATCGGCATCGTTCGTATAGTAGGATTGATCTCTTCCTCTCGGACAGGTGGCTCCTCCAGAATATTATGCACACTAAAATTAATTCAATCACATGGTCAGATCATGCATCAGTTTTGGTCACTATCGCAGATAAAAGTCCCCCCAGTGCCGCCTATTTGTGGCGAGCTAATTCCCAATTAATGCAGGACCCCACTACCAAACGCTTATTGGAGGAGCGCCTCTCTGAGTATTTTCAGATCAATGCTACCCCTGAGATTTCTCCTGTCACAGTATGGAATGCCCATAAGGCGGTTATTCGTGGAATTTTTATTCAGCAGGGGGCACGGCTGAAGAGGCAGAGGCAGAAGCAGACAGACGACCTTCTTAACCGGATTACAATTCTAGAGAACCTGAATAAAAGCACTCCCTCTCCAGCTTACCATACAGCTTTAGGACGTTTGAGGCATGAACTCAGACTTGTGTTGTTACACCAGTTTGAACGTATGGAGCAGAGGTTAAAATTGTCCTTTTATTCCACGGGCAATAAGGCCGGGAAGGCCTTGGCGCGTAGACTTCAGGGACAACGGTTCAAATCGAAGATACCTCACTTGCTCAACCCCAAGACTAATAACAGGGAATATGACCCGCAAAGGATAGCTGATTCTTTTAGCGACTACTATGAATCTCTCTACAATCTGGGCAAAGATAGTTCTACCCCACAGCCTTCTAGGGAAGATATAGCGAAGTTCTTAGCAACGGCAAAGGTTCCCACTTTAACTTCTGAACAGCTAGATGGCCTGAATTTGCCCTTCACGCTTACTGAGATGTACAGGGCTATAGACATATTACCAAGCAACAAATCCCCAGGCCCTGACGGACTGACCGGAGAATATTATAAGATTTTCAAAGCAGTCCTAGGACCCCATCTTCTCAAGGTCTATGAGAATGCTGCTGCCTCTGCCCTCTTCCCTCCAGAAATGTTAGAAGCAATTATTGTGACGTTGCCTAAACCGGGTAAGGCCCCGGAGGTTCCTCAAAATTTTAGGCCTATTTCCTTGTTAAACAATGATCTTAAGATATATGCTAAAATGCTTGCACTACGTCTGATGCCGATGCTACCTACTATCATTAATGTTGACCAATCGGGTTTCACTAAGGGGCGGCAGACCTCGGATGCCACGAGGCGTGTTATTAATGTCATTGATTTAGCACGGGCTCGGCGAACGCCTTCTCTGCTACTTGCTTTGGATGTGGAGAAGGCGTTCGACCGGGTCCATTGGGGCTATCTGTCTGGGGTGCTGGGTGCATTCGGTTTTACCGGCCATATTTTATCGGCCATATTGGCTCTTTATACCTCTCCCTCAGCTAGGGTATACTCCTCTGGAATGATGTCAAAGGCTTTCCCAATTACGAACGGCACCCGACAGGGGTGCCCGTTGTCCCCCCTGATCTTTAATATGCTTATTGAGCCGTTGGCTGCGTGCATCAGACAAGACCCTAATGTTCATGGGTTCGAAATCAATGGTCGCAAACACGTGATCGGACTTTTCGCAGATGACGTGATTCTAATGCTTTCTAGACCATCGGCTTCTCTGTTGCACGTTACCAAGATTCTCGATAGTTTTAGTAAAATCTCCTATTACAAAGTTAATTCATCCAAATCCTATGTTCTGGATCTGGGGATCCCTTTACACGAAAGGAAGCTCCTACAGAATACCTACCCGTTTCTATGGCAAGACTTGGGGATCTCTTATTTAGGGATTACGTTAACCCCCCAACCTAACCAACTTTTTAAAGCTAATTATATTCCCTTGGTGGGCAAATTGAAGTCCGGTCTACAATCCCTCAGTAAACATATTCTATCCTGGTCGGGACGCCTGGCGGCGTTCAAAATCAATATTACCACTACTAATCCCGGAGCTTTCCTTGCAACATTGGTACAACTCGGGAATCCATTGGGTTCACGACTTGTTTAGTGCATCAAAGCCCAAACCCTTTGCAAAAATGCAAGAGGAATACGGACTAGCGCATTCAGAATACTTTAATTACTATCGAGTCCAGTCTTACATTACCGGCAAACATATTACACCTTATAAGGTTCATTGGCGTGTCAAACAGTATCTTGACAGTGGGAGTGAGAAAAAAGGTGGGATCTCATTATTTTATAGCGTTCTTGATGACAAATTTTTGTTAGAAAAGACTGGGCCCATGCTGGCCTGGGAGAGAGATCTTGGTATCCCTATCTCCGAAGAGCAATGGAGTTTGGCTATCCACCGCACATATACTGCCACCAAATGTACCTCCCTGTGGGAATTAGCACACAAAACTACGCAAAGATGGTATCTTACTCCGTACCGCTTAGCTAAATTCAACTCTTCTATCTCTTCTTTGTGTTGGCGGAATTGCTCCCAAGTGGGAACTATCTTCCACGTACTGTGGTCCTGCAGCAAATTAGCTGGGTTTTGGATGAGAATCTTTGAAATATTCCGCCAGGTTACCGGAATAATACTACCCCCCTCCCCTGCCTTGGCATTGCTTAATGTAGGGATAGAAGATGTTCCGCCTTCACTTAGACAGTTTACGACCCACTTGTTCTTGGCCGCTAAGTTAATAGTTCTCAGGAGGTGGAAAGCCCCTCACCCCCCGGATGCTCTAGAGGTCATTCGGACTCTCGCTATTCACTATAACTATGAGCTAATCTTGGCATCGGCATCGGGCAAACGTACTGCTTTTCTGAATAATTGGCAACCGTGGTGCGACTGGTATAAGGTTAATGTACCATAGAAATTTGATGCATTACACCTTACCTTGTTTTTTTTCTTTCCATCTAACGCCTTTTGGCGAGTGACAGCACCCTGCTTTGGAACCTAGTTATGGACTCCTTCCCTATCCTTTCCCCTCCCCTTTTGTTCCTTACCTGTTATGGTTTTGTTTTTGCTTTTCTTGTCTATTTTATGACTTTCATTATGATGTATAGCAGATATCATAGGGAGCCAGCAGCGTAGTATTTTGAGTAATTCTTATACCCGCGGAGTAATGGTAATACATGTTGCTGGATTTTTCCTTTTCTTTTGCAAGACACATGATTGTACAACGGCTCTGCCCGGGCTCTCCTTTGGGGGTGCAGTTAGATCCCGCAAGGGGCACCTGCAGAGGGAGGGCAATACGGTCCTAGTTAGTGGTGATAATATTTGCATAGCAATGTGTGTCTGTAATGTATTGCATTCTCCTGCTACTTTTGCAATTACTTTGTAAATGGAATTTGTCTCTACTGTCTCCTTCTGAAGCGGACTGTTACAACCAAATGTTTTATGTACGAAAGTCAGTTTGTATATTTTATACCCTGTGAAAAACTTGAATAAAAATCTATTGTTTAAAAAAAATGCATGACAATTGACCCAGTGAAAGTGTATGTACATTAGTTTTGTGAGAATAGGACAAAATGAATGCTATTTCCTGTGCTGGTGGGATAATTTTCAATAATTTAAAGTGGAAAATATTGTATTTGTCATCTAGATGGTGCTAAGTATCATAGGAATTTATTTTGATAAATATGTCAAAGCTAGAAATCTTTTAAATGCCTGAGCATTTTTTGACTAAATTATAGCTTTGCTAAATGTTATACATTGGATTTGCGATTTATTGAATCCATTTTCTTTTTCACCCTGCAACTGAATGTAAATTTGACCTTTTAAAATTTCAGCTTACATTTAACTTTCTGATATTTTTTGGTAGAAAATAAATTCAGGGGATTTACCAGGTTGATCTCTTTTCCAAAGTGCGTTACAACATTTCTTTTTAGCTTCCACTATCTTTCAGATTGTACAGGTTTTAATGTTTGAAGCCTAAATGGTTTGACTTTGATATTATACAATTTTGATGCAGTTAGTCAAAGAGCAACTACTGTAATACTGGGAGTATGTTATAGACTTCCTAACCTGAAGGGGGAAGGGGAGACAGATCTCTTATCACAATTTGGATTAGTGGCAAGGATGGGAAGTGTTATCATAATGGGGGATTTTAATTATCCAGACAGGATGGAGGGAACCGTGCATTCATCTAAGGCTCACCAGTTCCTAAATGTCTTGCAGGACAATTTTATGGGTCTGATGGAAGACGCACCAACTAGAAATAAAGCGTTACTGGATCTACTGATTACCAACAATACAGACCTGATCATGGATGTGGAAATATGGGGCAATTTAGGGAACAGCGATCACAGGTCAATTGGCTTCCGTATAACTCACACAAATAGGAAACATAAGGGGAATACAAAGACATTGAATTTCAAAAGAGCTAACTTCCCTAAACTACAAACCTTACTAGAAGGCATAAATTGGGATAAAATCTTAGGAACAAAGAACACAGAGGAGAGATGGATTTGCTTTAAGAGCATATTAAATAAGGGCATTAGCCAATGCATCCCATTGGGTAATAAATTTAAAAGGGCGAACAAAAGTCCTGGATGGCTTAACTCCAATGTAAAAATGCATATAAAATCAAAGGAGAAGGCCTTCAATAAATACAAGGTTGAGGGATCATCATCGGCATTCAGACTTTCCAAAGAATGCAACAAGATATGTAAGGGTGCAATAAGGATGGCTAAGATAGAATACGAATGACGCATAGCGGAGGAGAGAAATTCTTTTAGTATGTAAACAGTAAAAAAGGGAGGACAGACCATATTGGCCCCATAAAGAATGAGGAAGGACATCTGGTTACAAAGGATGGGGTGATGGCAAATGTATTGAATTAATTCTTCTCAGTCTTCACGAGGGAATCATGGGGCTTCAGTAACCTAAACTGCAGTGTTTATCCTCATGACACATCACAAGAAGCACCTCCATGGTTAACAGAGGACAGAATTAAAATTATACTTGGGAAACTTAACATTAATAAATCACCGGGATCAGGTGGCTTGCACCCGAGGGTACTTAGGGAACTCAGTCAAGTAATTGCTAGATCATTGTTTCTAACTTTTACTGACAGTCTACTGACTGGAATTGTACCAGCTGATTGGAGAAAAGCCAATGTAGCACCAATATTTAAAAAGGGCTCACAATACATCCCTGGGAATTACAGGCCAGTTAGCCTAACATCAATAGTATGTAAACTCGTGGAGGGGATAATAAGGGACTATATACAAGATTTTAGTTATGAGAATGGTATCATTAGCAGTAATCAGCATGTATTCATAAAGAATCATTCTTGCCAAACCAATCTACTAACCTTCTATGAGGAGGTGAGTTGCCAGCTACATAAAGAAAGGCCCGTAGACATGGTATATCTGGATTTTGCAAAAGCATTTGACACAGTTCCCCATAAATGTTTACTGTACAAAATAAGGTCTGTTGGCATGGACCATAGGGTGAGTACATGGATTGAAAACTGGCTACAAAGGCGAGTTCAGAGGGTGTGTCACAAACCGGATGTGACCAAAACTGTGTGACTGCGACAGAGTAACCAAACATATGTAGGTGAAAGTAAGTGATTTTATTAAAATAAATGCATATAATGTGAATACACCACCAATACCAAACAGAGTGAGAAAACCGAATAACAGTGGCAACCAACCAGTATATATAACAAAGGGGATTCCAGAATCGTAGTCAATCCAGGCCAGGGTCATAAACAGGAGGTCAGCAGATGGGGGGACAAGGAGAAAGGGATAAGGTAGCAGGACAAGGTTCCAGGGATGCAGAAAAGGACAGGATCACGTACAACAGTATAAGGATGCAGGATGCACGATGCAGGTCAGGACTCAAGGACAAAACCAAGGCAAACATGTGAGTGCTTGCCGACTATATCTCTCTGCTCAAATACAATACAACACCCTTCTCACTCAGTTCTCAGGAATGTACTTTGCCAGTAATCCAACCTTCAGCACAAAATTAATCAGCTGATTGGACTTTAAGATTTACTTTGAGTTGACCTTTTGTTTCATTAGATCTTTAACGAATTACCGAATAATGTCAAATTCATTTGTATCCGCTAAAATTTCTTATGTATTAGCTGAAATTTGATATTTAGGTATGTATATTGATTTGTGATAATGATTCGTAGTTTGGAAAGTTGTATATTTATTGAATCGATTAACACACACAATGACAATATCTCTTCTCCTCTGCTCAAATACAATACAGCACCCTTCTCTTTCAGGTCTCAGGAATGCACTTTTTTATTTTTTATTTGGACATTCGGATGCATCCAAATGTCTGAAAGATGCAACATTTGCCCAAATTTCGATTTGTTATGAAACAAATTGCACAAGCCTATTGTATATGTGGAATCCACATTGCTTTGTCAAAGCCTCTCTGTGTTGTATGGTCTCTAATAGAGTTGGGCAAATGTTTGGCTTAAGCATGAGTTTGGGTCAAACATTGGCTGTTTGCCGAACAATCAAATTATTGGGGCATTCAACCGTTTGTTCCTGCTGAATGACCACAATGCACTGTGCTGTTGCATTATCCAATCATGGCTCATTGCTTTTAGTCACTATAGAAATATTCTCCCCATAGCAGCCATTTGCAATGTGATATTGGCGTGGAGAGAGATAGAACAGGGCTCTGTTTAGTGCTGCTAGTGAGTTAGTGTGCTATGGTGTGCTATTGTGCTTCCATTGTCAGTGTAGAATATCAGTTTAGTATGAATCTAGTGATAGTTCAGTGTGAGTGTAGTGTGACCATTCATTTTTACTTTATTGTAAGTTTAATTTGCCAGGGCAGGTTTCCTGCAATAGATATATATCAGTACATTTCTGCATGTTTAACACAGTTTGTATCCATGCGTTACTGTACATTTAATGCAGTATATAGCCATGCGCTACTGGATGTTTAATGCAGTATATATCCGTATTTTACTGTACGCTTAACACAGTATATATTACTGCATTACTGCACGTTTAATGCAGTATATATCCAAGCATTAATGCATGTTTAACGCATTATATATGTGTGTGTTACTGCATGTTTAACACAGTATATAGTGTGTTACTGTACGTTTAATGCATTGCATATCTACGCACTACTGTACGTTCAATGCAGTATATATCAGTGCTTTAGTGCATGTTTAAAGCAATATATATCAGTGCATTATTGCACATTTAACGGAGCATATATCTGTGCATTACTGCATGTTTAATGCAGTATATATCAGTGCGTTACTGTATGTTTAACACAGTATATATCAGTGCATTACTGCAAGTTTAACACATTATATATACATGTGTTACTTCATGTTTAACATAGTATATATCAGTGTGTTACTACACGTGTAACACTGCATTTAATGCAGTACATATCAGTGCATATATATATATATATATATATATATATATATATATATATATTATATGTAATGCAGTATATTTCAGTGCGTTACTGCATGATTAACCCAGTATATTTCAGTGCATTACTGCACTTTTAATGCAGTATATATCAGTGCTAAACTGTACGTATAACGCTGTATAGTTGAGTGCGTTATTGCATGGTTGCCATGCAGTTTTACTGCATTATATTGTAATGTTTCAGTGAAGTGTGTCTTTGTAGTGAGTACTCAAGTTAAAATGCACCAAACACCATTTTCCTTGATTAAAGTGCATCCACCTACACATTTCCACATCTTTATTACATTTTGTTAATAAGCGACCCCCCCACCCCCCATCATGTCTGAGAGGCCAACAAGAAGAGGTAGACATTCCCATGGCACTGTGAGGGGGCCAGCAGCATATGTGTCCACAGTCAAACATAGATGTGGCCCATCATTAGGCAGAGCATAGATTCCTCTGTTTAGTGATGTAGCTTGTGCCATCCAGCCACAGTATGCAGAGGAGGTGAAGGACTGGTTTACTAAACCATCATCATCCTCCATTATCCAAGCATAGACTAGTGCACAGTCCACTGCAGCTGCCAGAGTGGCTTATTCTGCCTCATTCTCAACAGCTACTCCTGCCATAGCCCCAGCTTCAGGCATGGAGGAGTCAGCTAAGTTATTTGAACACAGTGTCAGCCACTTGCTCCTTGACAATGCACAGCCATTATTTGAGTCATATTTTGGTTCTGAGGTTGAGGAAGGTAGAAACATGAGACTACAGAGAAGGGAGTTGGCAGTCATGTTCCACCAGCCACAGCATATTGCCACGTTGTCTACAGTGATAACAATGATGGAGGGGGTGACGATAAGGTCACAGTATGCAACTTGTATGCCGTATAGAGCAGAGGAGGAAAGTGAGGGTGGGGCACAACCCCAAAGAGGCAGCCATCATGGAAGAATAGAGAGCGGTCAATTTATTCCACCAGATTGTGGAGCTGTTATCTCTAGGCCCACTTCCCACAGATCAGCCGTTTAGGACTTTTTTAGCACATGTGCAGCCAATCGCACTGTTGCAATTTGCAAACTTTGCCTCAAGCACATCAAGCGTGGCAAAAACTCCAGCCATTTGGGTACCACATGCTTGACAAGGCATTTAGCCTCCCATCACCTAGCTCATTGGCAAGAGCACCTGAAAGACACATAAAGGGGACACAATTCTGTTCCTCCTCACCTTTCCAGTCTACCCCCACTATACCTCATGACCTCTCAGCGGGTTCCACTGATAGGGATGATGGTATAGTGCAGGGTGTCTCAGGTTCTTGCAGCACGTCTGCCCGTAGAACACTACCAGTGGTAGACTACAGCAGGCACATTTCTCTGTCCCATCTGCTGCATCAAAAAAAATACAGTCACTGCCACCCGCATACCCAGTGTCTAAATTCAAGTTTGTCAAAGCTGCTGGCTTTGCAACTTCTGCGTTTCTGTCTAATGGATTCTGCACTTTCCGTGAATTTGCAGAATGAGCTGTACCACAAAGGCAGTTGCTATTTCCTTTTCATGTAAGGCTTTCCAGTTTTCTACCATCATGTGGAGGCAATGTTGTGAAATCGTTGGAAAAGGCCGTCAGCTACAAGGTCCATGTTACTGCTCACATGTAATTGTCAGGGCTGGGCTCAGCTCTTCCTTCTCTGAGCTGGTCACTCAGCTATCGGCTAATTGCCAGCTAACATCTCTCTCCACAGTTACCCAGCTGTTGTTGATTCTGCTCGTCAGTCCTGCCTACTTAAAGCAGTCAAGCTCACTTGATCTTTGCCTTCGGCTTGGTCACATCAGAAGAAACCATCTCCTGCATTCATGTTTAAAGACTGGCTTTACTGTCTCTCTACTTGGATCCCTGACTTCTGGCCTGGGTCATTACCTGATCTGGTTACTGAACTCTGGCTTGGCTGACTACCCGATCTGGTTACTGGACTCTGGCTATGCTTTGACTACGCTTACTCTATTTACCTTTTTATTTTTATTAATAAACAAGTGGGATTTTACTGTACATCTGTGTCGGTCTGATTCATGGTTTCTGACAGTGATCCATTAAGCAGGGTTAAGGACGATATATGTAGACTGACGAGCAGGAACATCAACAGCTGCCAGCTCAGAGAAGGAAGGGCTGAGCCCAGCCCTGACAACAGCATACTGGGTAACTCTGCTTGCAACTCTGCAGGATGCAGGATAGGGCTCAGTGCTGCAGCTTGTTGTGCAGAAATGTCTCCATCAGCTAGTAGTGATGATGTGGGATTTGTCAGCTCCCCTCCCCTCTTCCTCCTCCTCCATGCCCTGCAGAATTATCACATGAACTACAAGTACCTCCTAAGCATTCAAGGGGCTATTCAACAATGTCATGAAGTATGGTGCCATGCAATGCTTCAGCTGGTCTGTCTGGGGCAGTGGTTCTTAACCTCAGTCCTCAAGTACCCCCAATGGGCAATGTTTTCAGGTTTTCCTTTACTTTGCACAGCTGCTTTAAATCAATATTAATGATATGGTATTGATAAGAGCTATTTTATCTAAAGGAAGTTCATAAAACATGACCCATTGGGGTACTTGAGGACTGAGATTGAGAACCACTGGTCTAGGAGCCAGACTGTAACAAAGATTCTGGCAACTCTGCAGGAACAGGCCCCAAGGTGGAGCCAGGAATGGTGATATGCAAAAATAGCACAAACCTCCTGTCCACCCTTAGACAGGGAAAGTTGGCAAATATCTGATACATGTCCTCAATTTGGTGGTGCAGCATTTTTTAAATAGGTACCCAGGGTTGGAAGATCTGCTGAAGTAGGCCAGAAGAGTCTGTAGCCATGTCAGGCGGTCATACACAGCCAGTGCTTGGTTGGCTGAAATTCAGTGTTAATTCCACCTGCCCATAAACTGCCCGATTTGTGACATGCCTACCAGGTGGAACTTGACTTTGGCAATGCTGCAGCAGCTGCATATGCAGCAGAGGGCCATCAATGAATACCTGTGTGAGTATGGCTTAACAACAGGCTCAGGCTGGCTCAGATTTTTTTCCCCAAGCCAATTGCTGCTGATTAAGGATGCATGTACTGTACTGGCACCATTTGAGAAGGCCACAAGAATGGTGAGCAGTGACAATGCATGCATTAGTGACACAATCCCTGTTGTGTTTCTGCTGGAGCAGACTCTATGTGGAATTATGGACAGGGCATTTGAAGCAGAGCAGCGGTAGGAAGAGGACGAATTATTTTCCTCTCAAAGCCCGCTTTATGTAGACACCATTCTTCTTACGCCACAGAACAAATAAGAGGAGGGGGAAGAGGAGGAGGATTCTGGCAGCTTTGGAGGCATTGACACAGAGCAAGATATACGGCAACCCTTACAGATGGTTTATCATTCCTAGAACCCTTGGGAGTGGTACGTGGCTGGGAGGAGGCAATTCCAGATACTGTAATCCTCAGTGACCCTGAGGAGTCTGCTTCTCATGCCTCTGCAAACTTGCAGTGCATGGGCTCCCTCATTCTTCAAAGCCTGCAAAATGACCCGAGAATACATGGCATTAAGAAGGATCACTATTTCTTGACCACCGTTACAATGGGAAAGTGTTGAAACTCATCTAATTCCCACAGGGAGCAGAAGTTGAAATCACTTGAGGACACCTTTCCTGATTCTGGTAGGTTAGAGTCTGGTGGAAAACGTTGTTTTGAGGCTTCTGTTGGTCAAGAGAAGTGTGGTGGAGAGGGGGGATCACCTTAGTGATGCCTTTCAAAAAATTTTTGGTCCTTGGCACCAAGGACTGTCAGCTTCCACATCCCATGTGCAGCGTCTTCATCATATGGTGGGAGATTATCTAGGGGCAAAAACAGATATGGAGAGCTTTCCAGTTAATGATCCACTGGATTACTGGGTCATGAGAATAGACCACTGTCCAGAATTTATCCAGTATGCAATAGAGCTGCTGTGCTGCCCTGCATCCAGTGTGCTTTCTGAATTGGCATTCAGTGTTGCTGGAGGTTATGTGACAGATAAAAGAGCCCTTCTGTCTACAGACTCCATTGATGGGCTGAAGTTTATCAAAATTAATCAGTCCTGGATTAGCAGCAGCTATCAAACCCTTGATGCCGATGTCGCTGAATAAGTGGTTTTTGGATTTGTTTTGTGGGTGTGGGTGTGGGTGTTGATCTCATCTGGAAGAAATTTTTGGTGTAGGTTTCATGGAAACAATTAACACCCAAGGACCAATTTTTCCGCAACTCTTTGACAGGTGCACACCATTGCACTTTTTGACAGCAAGGCCAATTCTTGATTTCATAAAGAGTACATCTATCGGGTTATGGTGTGAAGGCACCACCCACACCCAAAGCCCATTTTTTCAGGACTTGTTACTTCTATCCAACATCTGTGAAAGAGACACTACAATTTATTCAAAAAATCTCTTATTTGCACTAAATTGTGGCCTCATCATACAGACTGCCCCCCAGCTGTTGTTTATAAAATAAAGCAAGCTTGAATAGAAAATGTAATTTCTTTGGCTTTATAAATGTTAATTATTGCTGCAGAAGGCTCTATAAGTGGTACAGATGTACCACATTACAGGCAGAATAAGGGGAACACCCCCCCCCCCCCCGGCACTATATTTAAAGGATTTTTTTTATTGGGCCGCGTACACACGCGCGGACTGTTCGCCCAACTTTGTCCGTCAAACAGTTTCGGCAAACAGTCCGCTCAAAATTAGCATGGACGGACATGGCCACACACGACGGACGAACAGTTTGCTGAAACCGTGCGCGATGACGTGAACGGCACGTACGACGGGACGAAAAATACGACGTCCTATACACTGCATTATAACTTTCGGCGTGTAAATCCTTTCTGAGCATGCGCGGAACTTAGTTTGACGAACAAGCCTACACACGAGCGGACTGTTCGCTGAAACAAGGTTTCAGCGGACAGTTTTTCGGAAATTCCGTAAAACCTTGTTTGTCAAACTGTCCGCTGAAACTGTCCGCTGAAAGCCCACACACGAGCGGACTGTCCGCCCAAACACTGTTCAGCGGACAAAGTTGGGCGAACAGTCCGCCCGTGTGTACGCGGCCTTGTTGTTTCTCGTTTGATGGTTTCACTTTTAAGCATTTTAAGCATCAGTAAATCACTGCTTATTTGACCATTCGCCAACCGCCGCACACACATATACCTCGACAGAATGGCACAGGCATGCAAATGCGCATACCTGTACATCCCTTTAAATTTCCTGCCTATCGCTCTTGCAGTGGGAGCATGCCCACGGGTCCCGCAAACTCGATGTTCTCTTGTGGCCCACGATTGCGGCAAGGAGAGGCAGAACGGGGAAATGCCTATTTAAACAAGGCATTTCCCTGTTCTTCCTAGCAACATGACAGGGATCTACTGCTCCCTGTCATCAGGAGCAGTGATCTCTGTCAAGTTGTAGTGAGCTCATCCCCCCCACAGTAAGAATCACTCCCTAGGACACACTTAACCCCTTGATCGCCCCCTAGTGTTTAACCCTTTCCCTGCCAGTGTCATTTATACAGTAATTAGTAGCTATTTGTAGCTATGATCGCTGTATAAATGACAATGGTCCCAAAATAGTGTCAAAAGTGTCCGATATAATGTCGCAGTCCTGATAAAAATCTCAGATCACCGCCATTACTAGTAAAAAAAGAATCCTAATAAAAATGCCATAAATCTATCCCCTATTTTATAGACCCTATAACTTTTGTGCAAACCAATCAATATACACTTATTGCAATTTTTTTACCAAAAATATGTAGAAGAATACATATCAGCCTAAACCGTGGAAGACATATATATATATATATATATATATATATATATATTTTTTTTTTTTTTTTGTGGGGATATTTATTATAGCAAAAAGTAAACAAATATTGCTTTTTTTTTTCAAAATAGTCTCTCTTTTTTGTTTATAGCGCAAAATATAAAAACCGCAGAGGTGATCAAATACCATCAAAAGAAAGCTCTATTTGTGGGAAAAAAGGACATCAATTTTGTTTGGGTACAATGTCACATGCCTGTGCAATTGTCAGCTAAAGCGATGCAGCACAGAATGCTCTGGTCAGGAAGTGGGTAAATCCTTCTGAGGCTGAAGTGGTTAAAAACTATGTTTTTTTACAAAGTTTTTTTTTATTGATCCATGTCCCCCAGGCAGTACTCAGACCCCCATAATCACTGTATGCCCAATTATTTGCATATAAGCCTTCAAAATAGTCATTTTTGATGTTCGGGTCCCATAGACTTTAATGGGGTTCGTTATTTGGTTCCAAACTTTTGTGATGTTCTAAAGTTCTGCCATGAACAGAACAGGGGGTCGTTCAACACATCTCTAGTCTCTAAGCCCTTGTACACCCAACAACCAAATCCGTCGGATTTTGTCTGACGGATTTTGTCCGAAACTGTTGTATACACACGGTCGGACAAAGTTGTCAGAAAATCCGACGTGATGACGTTATTTCGTTACGACGGGACTATGTTCACGCTAGTAGCCAATAGCTTTGGTGTAGGAATTTGATCTGAGCATGCGTGGCATTTTGTCAGAAAATATTTCCGGCAAGTTGGAAAAGTTGGTCCGACGGATATTCCAAAGGATGCAGGCCACACACAGTCGCAATATCTGACAAAACGCTCCGATCGGACACATTCCGACGGAATCTCCGACCATGTGTACAAGGGCTAAGAATGGACTACCTCAAGGAATATCTGTCCTCAATTTATCCATTGCTATGTATGCTTCAAGATGGCTGTTCTTATGCACTGTATTACCAAAAGTATTAGGAAGCCTGTCTTAACATAAACATGAACTTTAATGGCATCCCATTCTTAGTCCGTAGGGTACAATATTAGCCCACCCTTTGCAGCTATAACAGCTTAGTGTGTCTATGGGAATGTTTGAGAAATCTTGCAGAAGCACACTGGTGAGGTCAGGCACTGATGTGTAGGAGAAGGCTTGGCTTGCAGCTTCCGCTCTAATTCATCCCAAAGGTGTTCTATTGGGTTGAGGTCAGGACAGTCAAGTTCCTCCATCCCAAACACGCATATCCATGTCTTTATGGCCCTTGCTTTTGTGCACTGGTCCAAATTATTTGGTAGAGGGGGGATTTAGGTTTGGAGTTGTTTTTCAGGGGTGGGCTTGGCCCCTTAGTTCCAGTGAAGGGAACTCTTAAGGTGTTAGCATGCCAAGACATGTTGGACAATTTCATGCTCCCAACTTTGTGGGAACAGTTTGGGGATGGCCCCTTTATGTTCCAATATGGCTGTGCCAATGCACAAACCAAGGTCCATAAAGACATGGATGAGCGAGTTTGGGGTGGAGGAACATGACTGGCCAGCAAATTGTCCGGAGCTCAACCCGATAGAACACCTTTGGGATGAATTTGAGCGGAGATTTGAGCCAGGCCACAGTGTCCTGTTACCTGCCACAGGTCCCAGGAGGTTGTGGGCGGGGTGGGGGGAGACTTCTGCTCAGATCATCTTGGTGATCCGAGCAGAAGTGGAGTTGGTGCCTGTCTGAAAAAAAAAAAGCAGGGGGAGGAGGAGGAAAAGCAGAATTAACTTTTTAGGTGAAGTTCCACTTTATGTTAAAAACCTATAAATAAACCATTTAAATATAGAATTTGGGGCATTGTTTACAAATGACAAGTTTTGTTACCCAGTTAACTGGCAAAGATCATGTGCCTTGGAAGTAAATCAAATATATTCAGAACGTTATGCATTTAAGCAATATCCTTATTTATGGGATTCCAATTTCACTTTTAAATGCTTATGTTTACTTTATATTTAGCAAAGCTGTGCTACTAATTAATCCATGGAGACAATGACAAGTCAGCTGTACAGAAGGAAGGCATAGTGAGCTTGGAAATATATTGCTCATTCCCTTAATGCATTTGTGTCATTTATTAATAATATTCAAATGGGATTAATTAGTACAAAAATGCTCTGGAGTTATCAGCATTCAGAATAGTGTGGAATGCCTAAAGGTAACACTATGTATATCTTTCTAATATTTGGAAAATCTATGATTTAGCTTTTACAAAGACTTAAAGGGTTCTTACATGTATTCTTAATTTAAAGATGGTACGTTTCAGGTTTCTAGCCTCCAGACTAGAGCTTTCTAAATAATTTATTTTTTTGTTTGCAAACTTTTATTAAGTATTGCAACACTGATAGTAGTGCGATACAGCAAGTATCAACATAGAACAATATATGAAGCAAAACCAATATCTTGTAGATATGATGAAACCATCTACATAAACCAAACAGCATATATAAAAATCAATGCAGGCACTGTATAGGAGACAAAAGATATAATCCCAAATGATGAAAATATGTACAGTTTGTGTGGCCAACCACCAGTGAATTCCAGATACCCCAGACTTCTCTTCAACCGATCAGATAGGATGCCAAGTTTGTATTGGAGCTATGAGGTATTCCAAATGATTGTATCCTTTTTCATTTGCATCTCTGTGCATGGATTGTATCTTCTTTTCTTTTTCTCATATAATGGATTGTGGTTGAAGCTATGAGGATGGCAGAATGATGATATTATGATCCCGTATAGTCACTATGGCAACCGCACAACAAAAAGTGGCTTTAAAAATCCCCCACGAGCGTCACTAGGCTCATTTCCCTTGAGAATGTCATGTGACCTGTGACGCAATGCGTCGGGAGGAGGAGCCAGTCACGTCAAGTCCTCAGTGTTCGGATAGGCTGTGAGGAGGTGTACAATCTGACGCTCTGCTTAATACCCATGCTTTAACTGGTTTTGTGAGTAGGATTGGTGTATGCATTCTAATATCCTGTGTCACAGTAATACACTATCCCTTGTTCTCTCTTGCCTTTATTTCCATTCATGGCAGAGTGAAAGATACAGAGTAAGGAGGAAAACGCTATATGTGCTGTAGTGGGATAAAAGTGTGTTGCGGATATATTTAAAGGACTGAGGGTAATAAGGCATTCTTAACCACTTGCCGCCCGCCCTATAACAAATTGACGGTGGCAAAGTGGTTGCATAATCCTGATCGGACGTCATATGACGTGATCAGGATTATGAGCCGCTGCGCGACCCCGGGGGCGCTCATCGCGGCGATCGTTGTTGCGGGGTGTCAGTCTGACACCCGGCAACTACGATCTCAGTAAAGAGTCTCCGACGGAGACTCTTTACCATGTGATCAGCCGTGTCCAATCACGGCTGATCACAGTGTAAATAGGAAAAGCCAGTGATCGGCTTTTCCTCACTTGCGTCTGTCAGACGCGAGTAGAGGAGAGCCGATCGGCTGCTCCTCTGACAGGGGGGGTCTGTGCTGATCGATTATCAGCACAGCCCCCCCCCCCGAGGATGCCCACACTGGACCACCAGGGACGCCACCAGACCACCAGGGATGCCCAGGACAAGGTATGCCACCCTAGACCACCAGGGATTCCAGTCAGTGCCACAATGAATGCCAATCAGTGCCCATAATGGATGCCAATCAGTGCCCACAATGGGCATCGCTGATTGGCATGCATTATTGTTTGGCACTGATTGGCATCCATTAGTACAATATATTATAATACAATGCCGCCTATCAGTTCCCATCTGTGCCGCCTATCAGTGCCCATCCATGCCAGCTATCAGTGCCCATCCATGCCCACCTGTGCCGCCTACCCATGCCCACCTGTGCCGCCTACCCATGCCCACCTGGTCCGACTAACCCATGCCCACATGTGCCACCTATCCATGCCCATCCATGCCAATCCATGCCAGCTATCAGTGCCAATTTGTGCCACCTATCAGTGCCCATCCGTGTCGCCCATCAGTGCCACCCATCAGTGCCCATCAGTGCCGCCTATCAGTGCCACATATCAGTGTCCATCAGTGCCACTTCATTGGTGCCACCTCATCGGTGCCCATCAGTGCCGCCTTATCATTGCCCATCAGTGTAACCCCATCAGTGCCCATCAGTGAAGGAGAAAACTTACTTATTTGCAAAGTTTTGAAACTGAAACAAAAAAAAATAAAAACCGCAGAGGTGATCAAATACCACCAAAAGAAAGCTCTATTTGTGGTAAAAAAATGATAAAAATGTTATTTGGGTACAGTGTAGCATGACTGCGCAATTCTCATTCAAAGTGCGACAGCGCTGAAGGCTCAAAATTGGTCTGGGCAGGAAGGTGTTTAAGTGCCTGGTATTGAAGTGGTTAAAGACTGCATATGAAGCTCTGAGGAGATCAGCATACAGGAGTGGTTTGAACTAGAGTGCAGAAGCAGCAGTTGCATATGACCAGTTTTCGATTTATTTGATTTATGTATTTATTTATTTGATGTATTTTGTCTATTGGGAATTAGCATTATATGCACGGAAGGCACTGTATATTTATTAGCACACAAGGTATCCAATCAGAGATTTAAGTTTTTTTTTTTTTTTTCTCATTTGAAAGTTTATTGAAGAAATTGAGATATAAAACAAATGAAGCAAAACAACAATGTGTAAATCACATATGGTACAGAATTCGTCATTGAAACATTGAATCAAAAAAAGGCAGGGATATACCAAGTTCTCCCGTGGGCTGGGGTCCTTAGTGCTACAGTGTATGCAGAAAACAAAAATCAGGCCGAGTTTGTTGCCCAACCCGGCCCTATCCCACAGCCCAGCTCTTAAAATTCACTATTTACACATTCAGGTTAGGAAAGAAATGAAAAAGAAACGTGAGGGGGGGAAGAGAGAGAAAGAGATAAGGGAAGGTGGGGGAGGAATTTATGTAAGGGCGGGTGAAAAGGACGTCTCAGAACAGGGAACCACCCGCATCCCCAGGGTGAATGTTTAGTTCCCGTTGGTATCAGCAGGTCTAGTGGGGAAGTGAATAATTAGTGCATCAGATCTAGGTAATCTCGAGAGTATCTAAAGGCAAACCATGGAGACCAAGTTGCATGAAAACGGTCCACTTCCTCCTCAGCCTGAGCCCTAGTATCCTCCATCTCGCAGATGTACGCTACTTTTAGTAGCCAGTCTTTCGTGGTGGGGACTTGGGGTGACTTCCATAATATTGGTATTAGAGATTTCCTGAACGAGGAGTTTGAAATGTGCAGTAAGCAGCAAGCTGCATCAAGTGTAAGTTTAGTCTCCGTAATTTTGCGTATCAGCCTTATCACTCTGTCCCAGAACACGCTAATGCGGTCGCATTGCCACCAGATGTGAATTAAAGTTCCCCTATCCCCACCACAACGCCAGCACGCCTCTGAGGTCTGTGGGTACCATGTATGCAGTTTCGCCGGTGTTGCATACCAGTGCGTTAAAATTTTATATGCGGTTTCCTGCATCCTGGTACTCAAAGAACATTTATGGGCTAAGGTACAAGCTCGGCTCCATTGAGCATCTGTGATTGTCACTCCCAGGTCGTCCGACCACTTCTGTCTCAAACTGCCTGTGTCTGGAACCTTCCTATTGGTCAACCATTTGTAGGCTACCAAGGTCGTCCGTGGCACTCGTTCTCCTTTCAAACACAATGCTTCTATCTCTGTGTGTTCCCTGGAAAAGTCTCTACTGCGGGTGCCTGTGGATACATAGTCCCTGACCTGGAAATATGTCCACCAGGACAGGGTGGGAATTTTGCCCACCTCCTTTAAGTTGGTCAAGTCCCTTATTTGTCGGTTAAGGAAACAGTGACCCGCCAAGAGCGGCTGTCCCCTCTCTCCAGAGCACAGGGAATGGTTACCCATACCCGGAGGGAAATCAGGATTCCCCCATAAAGGTGTCAAGGGGCTCAAAGGGGATGTGAACGTGTTGTTCAACTTCTGTTTCGTGAGTTGGTGTAGTATGCGCAGTGTGGTGCCCACTGTCGGGTGGTCCTTTGTTTTATTTGGTAGCCTAGCGAAGGGAATCCAGGGGGAGAATCACAGGGGAGTCGGGCTAAGCGCTTGTTCGATTAATATCCAGTCCTTGACCTCTGCATGGCAGTGCCAATCAACCACTCGTGCCACGTGGGAGGCTTGGTAATACCTACCGTAGTCTGGGATGCCCATCCCCCCTTCCGACTTGCCCCTTGTTAAAAGTGAAAATCTAACGCGGGGAGGTTTATGCGCCCAAATGAAGCGCATTTGGATAGTCTGAAGGGATTTAAAAAAACTTTGCCGTATCTTTATGGGCAAGGTGCGTAGTAAATATAGGATTTTTGGCAGGACGGTCATTTTGCATATGGCTGCCCTGCCAAACCAGGAGAAATACCCAGAGTGCCATTTAGTAAGGTCTTGTTCAATCAATTTAAGAAGCGGGGGGAAATTTTTGGCAAAAAGCGAGGACAACCTAGGTGTTAACATCACTCCCAGGTACCTGATGGCGTGGGTCTCCCACTTAAAAGGGCTGTTAGCTCGCGCAGACTGTAGGACGGGCTCAGGAAGGGAAATATTCATCGCTTCCGATTTGGTATAATTAATTTTCATATTCGACAAAAACCCATAGGTGTTGAATTCTTTCATGAGAGCCGGAATGGAAATGTGCGGCCTGGTTATAAAAAACATGAGGTCGGCTGCAAAAGCAGCGACCTTGTATTCTTTCCCACCCACCTGGTAGCCACCAATATTCTCGTTGGCTATCACGCAACGGATGAAGGGCTCCAGAGTGAGAATAAACAATAAGGGTGAGAGGGGACAGCCCTGTCTAGTGCCGTTGCGAATGTCTATTGCGTTCGAGAGAGTACCGTTGATTTTCAACTGTGCCGACGGGTTTTGGTAAAGAGACGTTATCCAAGACATCATCTCGGAGCCCAGTCCCACCTGCCTGCACGTCTCGAACATGAAGTCCCACGCCACCCGATCGAAGGCCTTCTCCGCGTCTGTGGACAGGA
The DNA here is from genome assembly GCF_037356315.1 of Lithobates pipiens. Classification (NCBI taxonomy): domain Eukaryota; kingdom Metazoa; phylum Chordata; class Amphibia; order Anura; family Ranidae; genus Lithobates; species Lithobates pipiens. The sequence continues at coordinate 152,164,376 of NW_027507686.1, read as the reverse complement.
GAAGGCCCTCTATCCTGAGCCCCCCGGAGGCGTGGACCAAATTCAATACTTTCGTGACATTGTCTCTCGCCTCCCTCCCCGGCATGAAGCCCGCCTGGTCCGGGCCTATCAGGTCATGTAATAGGGGCTTTAACCTGTTAGAGATGATTTTAGCAAGTATTTTAGCGTCAATGTTTAGGAGGGAAATCGGTCTGTAGCTGGCGCAATGTAGGGGGTCCTTCCCCGGTTTGGGCAAGACAGTGATGTGGGCTGACAGAAATTCTGAGGGGACCTGGCGCGGCTTCAAAAGGGAATTCAAGGCTGTCCTAAGGTGCGTTCCTAGTTTGTCTAGAAAGGTCTTATAATATATGGCCGTAAGCCCGTCGGGGCCTGGGCTCTTGCCCGGTTTAAGGTCCTTGACTGCAAGCTGAAGTTCTAGGGAGGTGATGGGAAGGTTTAAGGATTCGCTAACTTCCGCTTGGAGCGACGGGATTCCCGAGCGCCTAATGTAGTCCCTAATTGCTTGTATTCTGTCTCCCTGCACATCCTGAGGCCTATGTTGGGGTGGGAGGTTGTAGAGGCTGGAGTAAAACTTCTGGAAGTGACGGGCTATGTCTTCACTGGTCCTATCTATAAGACCCCCAGCATTGCGAATGCCCGCTACGGTAGTGCCCAGCCGTGGCCCCCTCAGCGCTCTAGCGAGGAAACGCCCCGTTTTGTCCCCTTGCTCGTAATACAGTTTGCGTCTGAAGTAGAGAATATGTCTAGTCTGAGAGTCTAAGATCAGTTTAAGAGCCTTCCTTGCATCTAAAAGGGCAGTTGCCGACTGCATAGACAGGGACTGTTTGTGTAAAGTTTCTAGGTGTTTGATTGTCTGTGTTAAATTCAGTACTTCTTTATCCCGTTTCCTCTTCCGTCGGGCACCCAGCTTAATGAACTCCCCCCTCATATAGCACTTGTGGGCTTCCCAGATCATCAAGGGGTCCATCCCCGGCGCTACATTATGACTAAAGAACTCAGTCAACTTATCATGAAGCCCAGGCAGCAACGCCGGGTCCGATATGAGGGAGGAGTTCAGTCGCCACGCACCTCTGCCTCTAGTTGTGTCCGTCCAGTCTAGGCATGAGGAAATGGGGGCATGGTCTGAAATGATCTGGATGCCTATACAAGCCTCCTTTACAAGGTGGAGGTCTCTCCTGGACACAAACAAGTAGTCAATTCTGGAATGTCGGTTGTGGGGTATGGAATAAAATGAGTAATCTCTGTCGTCTGGGTGGAGGAAGCGCCACGTATCCACCAGGTCCAGGGAGTACAAAAGTGTTTTAATTTTTTTGAGTATTTTAAAGGTTATATAGGTTTTCCCAGTGGAAGTATCAACTAGGGGGTTGAGAGGGATGTTAAAATCGCCGCCGAGAATGAGTCGGCCGACCCCAAATCCCTCCAACTCCCTCACCACTTTTTGACAAAAAGTCAGATGGCCTGAGTTAGGGAAATAGACATTAGCCAGTGTGGTAGGCACTCCCATACAGTCGCCCTTTATAAAAATAAACCTACCCCCGGGATCCACCAGTTTGCCTGTGACTTCGAAAGAGGCTTCTCTACTAAGAAGGATGGACACTCCCTTGGACTTGGAGGCGTCGTTTGTAGCATGGTGGGCTTCCGTAAAGAGGGAGTCTGTCAATTTGGGGACCTGTAAGAAAACTATCTTGGGCCTACCTTTTCTCAGTTCCCTCAGGAGGGCAGAGCGCTTCTCAGGAATGTTCAGTCCCTTGACATTGTGAGACACTACTGTGGGCGATCTTCCAAGCCCCGAATAGGCCATTGCTTGTACCTAGGAGTATGCGTGAGAGTGACAATCACGGGAGCTGTTGAGAGGAAGGGACAATTTAGGTACGAAAGTGGACCCCAGATGGCTACCCCGCCCGAGACGTCAGTAGGTAGCAAGAGTGGGGAAAATGGAAGGGGGGGGGGGGGAGAGGGGACAAAAAGGTAGGATGCAGAGAAGGTGTGAAAAGAGAAGCAGACAGATAGGGTAGATATAGCAGGAGTGGAAAATCTCACTTATCCGGGCAATCACTGTCCGGATAAAACTAAGTAGTGTTCCGACGCCGGTTAGGACGGTCAGCCCACTTCAGGGGAACGTGGGAGGTCTGCGGGCAGAGATCGGGTCTGCAGCCCAGTCCTCTTCAAGCAGGGAGGGTAGAGGCAAACAATCAAACAAAAAAGAAAAAAAAGGAAAAAATGAACTATCTGAGTAATGGGTCAGCCTCAACCCTGCCTATGTGAGTAGCAAATAAGATCTAAATGTGAGTCATACATCGCCAAACGGAATCTGTGGCAAGAAGCATTCAAAACTAGATGAGCAAGCAACATAGCAAACAGAAAATTCCTCCTGCCTTCATCATTCAACATTTAACAGAAAATAGCCAACAAGGACGCTCAAGCCAGGGGCAGCAAACATGTCCCCGACTCGAGCGTCCCCCCCCCCTCCACACACCCATATGAATACAAAAATTATCCCAAGGAGTATGCTAATCAAGGTCCATCATTTACCTTCCCCATCATCTCCCCTCCCCAGCGAGGTCCCAGCAATCCCCCCCCCCCCCACCCCGGATCCAGAGCCCATCAGTCCCATGGCTAGGAGAATAGAGAACGTAGAGCAATCAAAAAGAGCAGATAATTCCTAGTGTTCTTCCTCCATGCCGGAAAAGGGAGGGCCTGGTGGAGATGGAAGTGTGTGATGGCACAGGAGACCCCAACAGATGGGTCTCTAAGGAACAACTGAGTGCATTTCGCTAGGGGAGACATTGGTTGTAAAAAATAAAAATGGTGGGGTCAGACTATATCATGGTCATCTCCACGATGAATGGGGGGGTCAAAGTTCCTTTAGGAGCTGGAAAAAAGGGCTGTAGGAGGCGTCCTGCAAACAGGGGGGACCCGGGAGGGCCCAGGAGAGGGGCGGAAGGGCCAGAGATCAAATCTATGAAGGGGGGGAGGAACAGGCCATAAACAGTGTCTCCAGGAGGGGTCAATAGAGCCAAGGGCCCCATATGTCAATGTGGATTAGGGTGAGGTTAGAAGTGCAGAGTATAGAGTGCAGGACAGAGCATTCGCTAAGGTAGCTGGGTGTCAGTTCTCCTGCAGGCTTCGGGATGCGTGGGCCCTGCTGCGCGGTGTTTCAAGTCCCGAGCCGTCCCTCCATCCCTGTTTCCGCCGTTTAGAGGAGTGCTTATCCAGCGTGATTGGGGGGGAGTGCAGCGGGCTCCTATCTCCCCATGCGGGGATAAATTCCTGGTACCACTCGGGGAGAGCAATGCGGTCAAGCTGTAGTGAATCGCAGAAATCTGGGAGATCCTCAGGGGTGCGGAGCACATGTTGTTTTCCATTGTGAGTCACTAGGAGTGCAAAGAGGAAGCGCCAGGTGTAACGGATGTCCTTAGCCCTCAGAGCCTCCAGGAGAGGTCGCAGGGCCCTGCGATTCCGCAATGTAATTTGGGACAAGTCCTGAAACAATTTAATGTGTTCCCCATTAAAAACGATGTGATCGTTTCTGCGTGCTTTGGCCATGATCTCTTCTTTAAGAGCAAAGTTGTGCAGACAGCAGATAATGTCCCGTGGGGGGAGGGTGTCTGGGCCTCTGGCTCTCAGGGCCCTGTGTGCCCTGACGAAATCTATGGCGGAGTCTTCTGGTCTCTCTAAGAGGCTGTTAAAAACCCGCTGGAGTGCAGGGACTATCTGGTCCGCACCCACCGATTCGGGGACCCCCCGGACCCTGATGTTATTCCTCCTTCCCCTGTTGTCAAGGTCCTCCAAATGTCTGTTAATCTCAATGAAGTGCATTGCATGGGTGGATGCCACGCCGTCTAATCTCTGAATGGCATGGTCCCTGCGTCTGCCCGCTGTCTCTGCTGCGGCCATCTACTAACAAGTTCGTTTTCAGGTCGGTTATAGCAGCAGAGAAGGAGGCCTTGATGTCCGCTGCAAAGCTGGACATATCTGCGTAGGTGAGGGGATGGTCAGGTCCGGTGTGTCTCCTACCTCCTTCCTCCGACGCAGACTGTGAGTCCTCACTGAACTCTTCGTCCCGCTGGGTCGGCGCCATCTTGGCTCCCGCCTGGCTTCTCCGCGTCTCGGCCTGGGACTTAAAGATTTCCAAAATATTCCTCTCCCTGGAGGTGGCTGCGTGTCGGCGGGGTCTGCTGTGCTGTGCTGAGCGGTTCTGCCTGCTCATCGTCAGGCGGTTGGCGGCGATGTAGCTCGCTGAGGCAGGGTGTCTGGCGGAGCTCCTTCACTATGCTGCCATCTCTCCTGCGCGCCAAGCCACGCGAGATTTAAGTTTTTATCTGCAATTTATTTACTAGGAGGATATATTTACGGATGAATTGGTTTATGTATATCACATTTATTTCACCCACAGGGTTATTCATTTTATATTTTTTTATTTGCACGGGGATTTATTAATATTCATGTATTTATTCGATATTTATTCACTAGTATTGATTTGTATTGAATATTGAGGATTGATTTTAGCGCACTATTAATTTACATAGTTTATTCATAATTTGCACTAGTGAGGGATCACTGTTTTTTTGGTGCAGCTTTTATCATTAATTATTTAACTGTTTATACAGATAATAATTTTTATGAATTTTGTGGATTTTTTTTTGTATTTTTCCGCACCAGCACTTGAGTATTTTGTAATCTAAGAATTTGATCACACGTCTCCACATCCTGTATTGTTCCTGTATTATCACCACCCCATTTCTGCCTTTGTCAGACAGTTTGATTACCAAGTTCACTCATTTTATTAGAGATTGTAATGCCCAAATTTTGCAAGTGGACAGATTTGAGCTGGTCACATCACAAGTAGAAGCCTCTATTTCCTTTATGACTGGGTCTGCAAATACTTCAAAATACAAAGAAGTGGCCACTACCCCCACCCATAACTGGTCTATTGCAGCAAGAAGCCCTGGATGGACGACACATGTCAAACAAACACAAAGAGATTTCAAAGCTCAAACTTACCAACCAGCTGGCTACTAACCAAATTGACCTGTCTAACAATATGCGTTAAGAACAGGGGCTTAGTCTGCACACATTTTCAAATACATACGTAAGCTACAGACCCCGTCAAGGCACCCTGTTTTCTGTAATCCCTAAAGCCGCGTACACACGGGCGGACTGTATGGCCTACTTAGTCCGTCATACAATCCGACGGACAGTCCGTCCTACTTTCGAATGAACGGACTTGACCACACACAGATGCACAAACAGTCCGTCGAAAGTTTGTGCGATGACGTGTACAGCACGTACGACGGGACTAGAAATAGGAAGTCCAATACACAGCAATGCAACCTTTCGCCGTGTAAATCCTTTCTGAGCATGCGCCATTCTTAGTCCGTCGAACTAGACTACTCACGAGCGGATTGTCCGCTGAAACCAAAGTATGACGGACAGTATTTCGAAAGATCCGAAATACTTAGTACGCCAGACTGCACGCTGAAAAAGTCAGCTGAAGCCCACACACGAGTGGACTGTCCGCTGAAATGTGTTTCGACGGACTAAGTAGGCCATACAGTCCGCCCGTGTGTACGCGGCCTTACTCTGACTTCTGAGTTTACACAATGGAAGCACATGCATTTTAATGGATAGGTGAGAACAGGTGGCCTGGAAGGAGACCACCCCTCCTTAAAAATACAGTGGCCTCACTGAACACCCAGCACATAGCACTATGGCAGCAAAGATGTCAGTGCATTACCTAACCAATATATTCAAAATACAAACAAGGGTCCATTGCCCTATAACTGGTCTATTGCAGCAAGGAGTTCTGGAAGGGTGACACATGTCAAACAAACACAAATACTTCAAACCGGGTGCTTTCTTTTTGGGGGGGGTGACTTTTTAGATTTATTTCTATATCCCTGAACCGTGAACCCAAGTTAAGGCCTTACGTCTGATGGTAATGGCTCATTATCACATGTAATTGAGTGATCCTTATCCCCATAGTCTAATGAATTTTTATTTTCCAATTCTGTATGGATTCTGAGCATTTTATAGTCAGTGTGTCTAAAGTCACGCTAGTGAGATAGTACACCTCTTAATGATAGTAATACACAAATAAAGTCTTTTGGCGCTAGAATATGCAGTCCATGTACGATCAGATTCAGATCATATCGGAATGTTAATAGGAATGTTAGGTATCTAGTGCAGCTGCCGACCACTTAGGAGGAAATGGATAAATGAGAAAAACTAAAAAACAAAAGCAGTGCTCAGATAAAACCAATAAAAAAAGTGTTCAAAGAAATATGTTCAAACAAATTAATTTATTGAATGCTCTAAAAAAGTCTAAAAACACATGATTGTCAGTGTGACAAGTATTCTCAAGATGATACACCAATTATTTTGTGAATTGAAGCACTTTAACATACATTATATACGATACCGCCAGATTACAAAGGGTTAACATCATGAGCTGACTCCAAATTCTGATCTCTAGTATGCAATCCGACAGCCCGAGGTGTAAGGCAAGGTATGGTGCTCACAAAGGGCTAGGCTGCTGGTAATGGCTTTGGTTACAAAGTATTCTGTCCCGCTGTAAGCTGCGAGGTGTGGATGTGTATAACACACTGAGGCCAGTTCAGCGGGTTGGCAGCCGGGGCTATGATGGTGTCCTATCGTATACTGTCCCCCATCGGATAGTGTCCGCTGTGTACTGCGTATGCGCAGTACACAGCACACACAGATTCAGAAAATAGCCGAGGATGAAAGGCGTCTGCGCTGTGAGTCCAGGTTCTATCCCCACCATCGAAGTGGACATAGAGTTGGAATATAAAAGAGCTGAGCGCAGCGAGACCGAGCCTGAAGCGTGGCGAGCAAAGCGATCCCGCGAGGGGCCCTCTAATTTTCCCAACCATATGTCCGCTTGCATGGTGGGGCTACCACCTCCACTCACGGCGCAGGCGCCGTTCATCTTCGGAGATTTTCTGAAGCTTTGTCTGCTCCGTACTGCGCATGCAGTACAACATAGCATACAACAGGGCTAGGTAGGAAAGTGGCGAGAAGAGCAATCGCTCAACCTCTGCCTGAACCATACAAGGCCACATGCACTCAACATAGCTGGCTGCCTTTGGGGTGTGTTGGGCTCAGCCCAATACCAATCACAAAGCACCTTGTACCCACTAGTTTAAAGTGGAGTTCCGTCTAAAAAGTCATCTGTGACCTGTGATTTGTCCCAGGTGATTGCAGAGGGGGAGGGGAGGAAGTGAAAGCTGTAACTCTCTAAAAAGAGGGTCCCCCCCCAAAAAAAATGACTTGCCAAATGTGGCATGTCAGGGATTCAACTTCCCATAAAGTGGAAGTTCCATTTTTGGGTGGAACTCCACTTTAAAGGGGCTTTCCACATTCCATAAAGCCCACTGTCTGCAGCATCCCTCAACCCCAGCCTAGGGTTGTATGGAAGAGGTCTTTGTCCCCCTGAATATAGGAACAAGGTGGTTGACTTTTGGGGTGACCAAGCCCCTCCTGCCCTCAAGCATCCATACCCCTTTCATGAGCTGGATTGTTGTGTAATTGGCTAGGGGTTTGTTAGTATGTGTATTTTTCACATGGGGGGTTTTCATTTTAAGGCTTAACAGACCCAAATGGCCTTGTATGTATTGAGGGACAGGCTATTTTTTGTTTTGGGTTAAAATCCAGTACTGGTCCTTGACCTTTATGCTTTTTATACGGGGGTCCCTGTTAAAACACTGGAGCATGAAGGCCCCCATTTGCACTAAACTTGAAGCGGTGTGGTGGCCAGGCCCCTGCTCATCATCCAGGATAATGTCATCCTCCTCGTTCTCCTCTCCCCATCCATGCACAACAACAGGGATCCCAGAAAGGTTTAAAGCATGCTCTTCTTGCTCCTCCTCATCCGCCCGGCACCATCCTCCTCTGACTCCTCTTCAGACTCCTGTTGTTGACTTGTCTCAGATAGAGTAGCCCCCCCTGGGAATTCATCCAGCATTGCGACTTCCTCATCTTCCCGCTCCTACATGGGCTTGATCAATGACACAACGCAATGCACGCGCCATAAAGAAGGCATAAGATACCATGTCACTGATGGCGCCATGGCTGCAACTGACCAGTTTGGTGATCTCATCAAATGGCCACAGAAGTCTGCATGCCTCACGCATGAGCAGCGCATGAGCAGCCACCCAGCTCCCCAGAACCTGTTCTGCTGCAGAGTTCATACAGGTAGACGTTAACTGCACGTTTCTGCGGGAGCAGCCTATCAAGCATATAGAAGGTTGAGTTCCATCGTGTTGGGCAATCACAAATAAGACGTTTGACCGGCAGATTGTGTCGCCGCTGAATGTCAGCAAGGCGAGCCATGGCCGTGTAAGATCTTCTGAAATGGGCCGAGATTTTCCTTGCCTGCAGCAAGATGTCCTGGACCCCAGGGTATTTGACAGCGAATCGCTGCATGACCAAGTTTAAGACGTGTGCCATGCATGGCACGTGCGTAATTTTGCCCTGTTTCAATGCGCTAAGCAGATTGGCACCACTGCCACACCACTTTACCAACTGTCAAATTGAGCGGTGTTAGCCACTGATCTGCCTGTGAACGCAAAGCTGAAAGGAGTGCTGGGCCAGTGTGGCTCTTGGCTTTCAGGCACAACAGACGCAGCACGACATGGCAACGTCTCACCTGGCATGTCAAATAGGTTCTGGGAGCTTGGGCGGCGCAGCGGAAGAGACGCTAGCAGCGGAAAAGGAGGAGACAGCCGAGGAGGAGAGAGAGGAGGATGGAGTAGGAGGAGGAGGAGGAGAAGAAGAGCCAGGCCTGCATGCAATCCATGGCGGTAAAACCAAATCTACATGGGTGCCATGGGTTACATGCTTGACGGCCGTCAGAAGGTTCACCCAGTGGGCAGTAAAAGTGATATACCTTCTCTGCCCGTGTTTGCTAGACCACGTGTCTGTGGTCAGATGTATCTTGGCACCGACACTGTGTGCCAGAGATACATTCACTTGCCACTGAACATGGCCATATAGCTCTGGGATGCCCTTCTGTGAGAAATACTTCCTTCCTGGGACCTTCCATTGTGGTGTTTCAATGGCCACAAATTTTCGAAAGGCCTCCGAGTCCACCAGTTTATATGGCAGTAGTTGGGGGGCTATGAGTTCTGACAAACCAGCCGTCAACCGTTGGGCAAGAGGGTTATCCGGCGTCATCATTTTTTACGCTAAACATTTGGCCCACGGAAGCCTGCCTTTTTGCAGAAAAACGTGAGGATGGCGTGATGGAAGGTGGAGTGGAGGACAATTGTGAGGAGAGAGGAGAAGGAGAAGTAGAAGACGAGGCTGGATGGTGAGAGCCTGGCGTGTGGCTTTGTGTGTTCCGTTGCTCCCACTGGGTTCGGTGATGGCAGCTCATGTGCCTTCTTAAGGCGGTCGTCCCTAGGTGAGTGTTGGGCTTACCGTGACTTATGCGTTGACTGCAAAGATTGCAGATGGCAACACTATTGTCATTAGCGGACACGTAAAAAAAGCCCACACTGTGGAGCCATGTGCCGGTGTCCTGGGAGCGCCAAATGTGACCGTACAGGGTTGATGCCTCGCTCCTGATACATTTGCATTCTGCTTTGTCCCTCCTGTGCAATGTAAGTTCTTCCTGCTTCTCCTCCCTATCTGCTGGTCCATATCTCCCTCTGAACTATCCTCCTCTTCCTCTCTTGTGGGCACCCACATGACATCACTAGACATGTCATCATCGACGTCATTTTCCCCACCACTATAATTAGAGATCTCGGAGTAGGCAGCAACAGCGGAGACAAACCTCCTCCTTGGGCTTTATCTGGGTACTGTCGTCAGACTGCTGATTGGCGGTTGTTGCTACCTCCTCTTCCTGATCCAATGCCAAGAGTGGCTGCGCATCGGAAATGTCTTGATATGGATCAGAAAATAATTCCTGTGACTCAAGCGGAAGGTATATGGTGGTGGTGGTGTTGGTGGTAGTGTCTTTGGGGGTGCACATAGCAGAGAGTGAAGAAGAGGGTGCAGATCGAGAGGATGAGGAGGGTGCAGAAGAGTAAGGCTGAGTGAGCCACTCAACCAAGTCTGGTGCGTCCTTTGACATAATCGCATGCACCTTCTGCCATTTTCTACTTTGGCTCAAGTCTATTGCTCCTGCCCTACCCCTACCACCCCTGCGGAAGGGCCTGCCTCTTCCTCTGCCTGTCATTTTTTAAATGACCCTGTGACAAAAGTCTCTAGAGAATTGCAGTATGTATGTGGAAGAAGGTATATAACACCCTGATTCAATCTGTTGTTTTTGGGGGCCACTGGTCTATCACACCAGTTATAATACTTTTTTTTATTGCGTTTTGTCGCTCTCTGTAGTATCGCTGCAGAACCTCTCAGCAGTCCCAATGCTGCACAGTGTAAATGCACTATACTATGCTTTCTATATGTGCATGTATTTTATATGTGTATTACACACCTATATACTGCACACCAAATAGTACACCTATACCAGTCCTTACAAGGACCTTTGTGGACCGAGTAGCTAGTGATGTGCAGACTGTACCTCAGTCCCTACACTGATAAAGGACTGCTGCAGAATAGGGCAGCAATCTGCAGCAGTGCACCACAACCCTATATATTGTACAGCTATACCAGTCCTTACAAGGATCCTTTGTGAAGCAAGTAGCTAGTGATGTGCAGACTGTACCTCAGTCCCTACACTGATAAAGGACCGCTGCGGAATAGGGCAGCGGTCAGCAGCAGTGCACCAGCACCCTATATATTGTACAGCTATACCAGTCCTTACAAGGACCTTTGTGAACCGAGTAGCTAGTGATGTGCAGACTGTACCTCAGTCCCTACACTGATAAAGGACCGCTGCAGAATAGGGCAGCGGTCAGCAGTAGTGCACCAGCACCCTATATATTGTACAGCTATACCAGTCCTTACAAGGACCTTTGTGAACCGAGTAGCTAGTGATGTGCAGACTGTACCTCAGTCCCTACACTAATAAAGGACTGCTGCAGAATAGGGCAGCAATCTGCAGCAGTGCACCACAACCCTATATATTGTACAGCTATACCAGTCCTTACAAGGACCTTTGTGAAGCGAGTAGCTAGTGATGTGCAGACTGTACCTCAGTCCCTACACTGATAAAGGACCACTGCGGAATAGGGCAGCGGTCAGCAGCAGTGCACCAGCACCCTATATATTGTACAGCTATACCAGTCCTTACAAGGACCTTTGTGAACCGAGTAGCTAGTGATGTGCAGACTGTACCTCAGTCCCTACACTGATAAAGGACTGCTGCAGAATAGGGCAGCAGTCAAGTATAATATTATTTCTATATTTGGAAGAAAGTATATTATACCTGTACAACCCTATATACTGTACTACACCTATGCCATACCAGTCCTTAAAAGGACATTTGTGGACCTAATAGTAACAACTAGTGATTAAACTGACTGTCCCTGCTGCACTGACAAAAGACAGGCTGCTCCAATCACAAGCACAGCAGTGCACTGAACCCTATATACTGTACACCAATACCAGTCCTTAAAAGGACCTTTGTGGACCTAATAGTAACAGCTAGTGATTAAACTGACTGTCCCTGCTGCACATAGCATCCTGTCCCTCTCTACACTGACAAAAGACAGGCTGCTGCAACAATCACTTGCACAGCAGTGCACTCAACCCTATATCCTGTACTACACCTATACCATACCAGTCCTTAAAAGGACTTTTGTGGACCTAATAGCTAGCAATTTGTGTCACTGCAGTCTTTCCCTGCTCCACACAGCAACCTCTCCCTATAATGACACAAGAAAGAATATAAAATGGCCGCCAGATCAGGTCTATTTATAAGTTAGGGGGAATGTCCAATTGTCCAGGTGCTGAAATGTCTCCATTGGCTGTCCTGTACCCCATGCTAGATGTGTCATCATGGGTCAAAGTTCTTTCACACTGTAAACACATATGTCCGCCGGGCGAACAGCGGCAATAGTCCGCCGATCGGCGAATCGCGAATCGCCATCCCTATTAAGGACATTCTTAACAGGTGTAGACCACAGGGCACTACAACCCATACAGGTTGTAGTGCCCTGTGTGCCCTCTCCAGTTCTAACCTGTGTTCTGAAATTTCCGGTATTAGGTCCCTAAGAAGGGAGCGAACTGCTGTTGGAACATCTTTCACTGTTTTCGGCAGGCTCCTGATACTAAAATTGTATCGTCTGGACCTATTTCCAGGTTTTGAATAAGGCCATCTCCAGCTGGTCCTGAAGGTCTTGGATTCTGGAAGTGTTCTAATTAATTCTACCAGTAGCCTGGTCAGTTTTTGTTTCCATTGTTTCAATCCGGATGCCTATTTGCTGCTAATCAGCATGTATAGATGAGGTGATCTGGGCTGCTGCTTGAGCCAAGCCCCTGGTTAGCATGTTAGAGAAAGCATACATCATTGCAGGCATGTGTGCAGGGGAGTGAGGGAAGAAGTGAGGACAAATTGTGCAGTTGTCTGCTGTAGCTAATAAGTCACTCATGGGTGTCAGGTGAAATCCTCCTAGGGATCTGCCTATCAGAGACTCGTGGATGAGGGGGATAGTGAGGTCATTTGGGGGTTGCTCACTGTGTTATTCCCCTGTGTGGCAGATGGTGCCGGATCAATGTCTTGGTCTGGTATGGATTCGTCCTGCTCTGGGTCCTTGCCTTGTGGAGCCACGACCACCATATTGGAAGGTAATGTGGATTCCAGCTGGGGGGAGAGGTTCCTCTGCACAGAGCCCATGGGCATCAGCCAATTCCCTGGGCTGTCCCAGATCTATCGGTGGTGAAACCGGCTCATTTTGCGGGCTCTATCGGCTGCAGCCGGGGTCAGAAGTCCGACACGGCGCAGAGCTCTGTGGCTATGCTGCCATCTTGGTGAGCTTCGCGCTTGTGCCTGGGAGATCTATAATTTAAATAACGGGTACTTATACACGTTCCTGCCCAGACCAAATTTCAGCTTTCAGCATTATCACATTTTGAAATTGCGCAGTCACGCGACGCTCTAGCACAACAAACAAAATTTTTATCATTTTTTCCAACAAATAGAGCTTTCTTTTGGTTGTATTTTATCCCCACTTGTTTTTTTTGTTTTTTTTTGCGCTACAAATAAAAAAAGACAGACCATTTAGAAAAAAAATACGTTTTCTTAGTTTTTGTTGCAAAACTTTGTAAATAAGTAAGTTTTCTCCTTCAGTGATGGACACTGATGAGGCTGCACTGACAGGCACTGATGAGGCAGTACTGATTGGCACTGATGAGGTTGCACTGATGATGAGGCACTTATATGCAGCACTTATATGCAGCACTGATAGGCGCTGATAGACTGATAAGAGCACTGATGGGCTCTGTATGGTACTGATGAGGGTCGTCCCTCAGCTCAAACAGCAAGAAGGAAAAAACAAGAAGACAAGAGAATTATTTACTGCAGTCCAATAGGTCTTATGTGTAGATTTGGTCTGAGCAGAGAGTTCTGGGGCACCGAGATCTCTGGACAGAGTAACAGCACAGATACAAAATTACGTGGACCCTTAAAACAGAAAATGAATCAAATATAACTGTAAATGTAGGTAGCGAAGTGTACAGGAGTAGAATAGAGAGGCGTGTTTAGGACACAACAACAATGGAGCGTGGAGAGAAAATAAACAACAAAATTACAACTACTCCTCTGCAAAAGTCAGTTTCAGCTTGAGGTGCGCGCCTCCTACAGGAGCAATGGTGCATGGTAAGGTATGTCAAAAATATGGTGGGTAGTGGAGTGGCCTGGATGGGATCTGAGATGGCAGCTTAAGGAGAGAGCTCCCGCACAACGAGGACACAAAAAGTTATTAAAACGCAATCTACCTGATCTAACAATCATGGTTAGATCCAACAGAAGCACCTCGACCCCCAGAACCCTGAAAGATACTGGAACACAGCTCGGTAAGAACATTCCGGAGCTGTTCCAGACCCAACAGTCAGGGAAGCACGAGGCTTCACAGGCTTCTTGGGCCTCACAGGCCGCATCCCTGATCTCACGCGGCAGTAGCTCCGCTTCACTGATGGACATCGACGGCAGCCCTAATCATCCCCCAAGTCTCCTGGATCTGCAAAATGATTTACAAAAAGTCGCCTTGGATATAAGGCACACCATCATCGAACCTAAAAGCGGACATTCATAACATGTCCCACCGAATCACAGATGTGGAACAAGCCTCCCAATCACAAGCTGCTGCAATCAGGCAAGTACAAAAATCATACGACTCCCAACTCCCACACATGTTCGAGCTACACCGCCAGGTGGAAGATCTGGACAACAGAGGCCGCAGGCACAATGTAAGTGTGAGAGGGGTCCCAGAGGGTATTGATGCACCAGCATTGCCCCAAGCAGTTTGCTTAATTTTTAATGACTTGATGGAACGTCCGGTAGATACCCCCATTGACATGGAGAGGCTTCACTGCGCCTTGAGACCCCCTCCCCATGACTCTGAGCCACCAAAAGACATAATGTGTTGCATTGTAAATTTACCCTGCATAACAGACGTGCCTTACACCCCCTGCTGGATGTCTTGCGTTCACGCAACATACTATATAGATGGAAATTCACGTTCTGTCTCTCGGCCCTCCACCAGGGGCCGCACCACCCTACTGCGAACTCCAGATGACCTTCCTACCTTCTGTGAACAACTTGACATACCGAGGGTTGAACTTCCTGACTGGTACTACTATTTCCCGACTAAGCCATGGAAGCCAGTATCACACAACCCATCGTCCAAGGCGCAGAGACAAAAATCCAGACACCGTAGACTGGACCCCACTTCTCCAGGAGACCATCTTTGTCGCAGAGACCACCCTTTACGTAGCCCAGGGCTAGTAGCGACTCCTATACGAGACCGCCAGGAAGGTTAGCCAATAGACACCTCAATACCAGCCCGTATACCGAACTCTGCCTGCAAGTGCAACCATCGTTTATTATTTCTGTTGACTGTTTCTATTTTGTTTGCTTTCACACTCAAGTTTCAACCAGAACTCAGATCTTACGGCCCGAAGATCGTCCCGAACTGATCCTGAACAAAACCTGAATCTAAACCTGAACAGACTGGACCCTGACACCATGGGTAATTAATGGGGATTGGCATCTGAATAAATAGGTCCAACAACTCAGGTAATGCAGTTCCTTTCCCACAGACAAAACTCAACCCACCATCCCTTAACATTAGGATGTTAGCAACAACTTACAGCACCTCAAAGGACTACCCTGCTAAGCCCTAAACACTCCAGATACTATACCTGGGAGATGGACTAATCCCTATGGAATACCTGGAACTGTCTAAAGATAGAGGTCCCTCCTCACTGTATACTCTTACATATAAGAACATGCATGCTAGTTATCTTGTCTGGACTGCAGTAGCGAACGGGGAGGGGCCTGGACCCTAGTTGAACAGAGGACTATACATATTCTCTAGATTAACATACACACTTGGTAAAGCTTTTTGGTTTCCCTACCACAAAGGAATGCTAATAAGAATTCCCTTACCATTTATTAGGAGTCCTTTCAGTATGGGTGGGGGCAATGTACTTCAAATTGCATACTTATTTTAGCACTTTTCTAACAGCACTCTTTGCACTTACAGTGATAGCTATTATTTTCTGTGCAGAAAGGTACTGATCTCCACGTGTCCCCCCCTCCCCCCCTTTTTTTAAATGTTTTTATTATTATTACTCGGGACTCCCAATACACCATCCCATTCTCTTTCAGCAACACACCCTACCATCCCTGCATCTCAGAGCCCTGAACCTGTTCCAGGTAACCCATAAACAAGGAATCCAAACAGGGATTTTCCGAAAACCACCATATTCTTTATAATCAGCATAGTATCAATTAGAGACATATGCATCCACCTGACCATACTCCTCCTGCACCCCAGGCTGATCCCCACTATTAAAGTTAAACTTTGTATATTGGTGGTTGCGGACAGATATCCCAAGGATCAACACCCCTGATACCTGGGAGACCCTATTTTCCAATAACACTTATACCCATGGGATCATAAGTTTAGCCATTAGATATGGCAGTATCCAGGGTGATAACCTGATAAGAAGGCTCACTTACCCTTTATCAATGGATTACAGGGCCCCACCTTCTAGTGGGACAATTCAGATCTGTGAGCCATTTTGTTTGATGAGTTTCACTGAGTTTTTTGTTAATGTTTTTACAAGGTTTATAGGTCTAATATTGTTATTTCGACTGGTATCTTAATATACAGTAAATTAATGTTTCCAATGTACACATTCTTCTCATCCCTGCTTATAATTGCAGCCAAAGGTACTTCTAACCCTTATTCCTACTTCTTATATCCCATTTGTTCAGCACTAGAAACCTCAGGGCCCTGGTGAAAGAAATCAGGAAGCCCCCCCCCCCCCCCCCTGAAAAGCATGATTTTGATACTATATTTTTTTCCACTGTACAACAAAGTAAAACATTTCTGTGCAGCCTGTGTCCCCAGTGCAGCCTGTGTCCCCAGTGAAACATATGTCCCAAGTGCAGCCTGTGTCACCAATGCAGTGGTGGTACTGGAGGGGGGTGGCGGTGGTACTGGAGGGGGATGGTGGTCCTGTAGAGGGGTGATGGTGGTACTGGAGGTGGGTGGCGGTGGTACTGGAGGTGGGTGGTGGTACTGGAGGGGGGTGGCGGTGGTACTGGAGGGGGATGGCGGTCCTGGAGGTGGATGGCGGTGGTACTGGAGGTGGGTGGCATGGTGGGGGTACTGGAGGGGGGTGGTGGAGGTACTGGAGGGGGGTGGTGGTGGTACTGGACATCAGGGTTCCCAGAGGGCCCCCTTGCTTCAGGGTCCCTAGAGAGCCTCCCCTTATTTCAGGGTCCCCAGATATCCCCCTTACTTTAGGGTCCCCAGAGAGCCCCCCTTACATCAGGGTCCCCAGAGAGCCCCCCTTACTTTAGGGTCCCTAGACAGTCACCCCCCCTTCCAGAGGTTTCCCTGTACCTTGCTTGACTCCGCTGTGCACCTTGGCCCCCAGCAGATCTCTGTACCCCCCCACCTGGGGGGAGGCAGCGATCAGCAGCTATATGATGTTCATGGGCGGCGGGATCCTCCTGTGGCTTGTAGTTCTCTTCCTGAGTCTATACACACACTGGAGAGGGATCAGCACGGCTGTGAGTGGAGAGAGTGTCTCTTATGTAACAGCAGCACAGAGACACCGGGATTGACGTTTTATTTCCCCCTCGTCCGTCCTCTCTCACACGGGACACAAGACACACAGTTGATCTGCTCCCCCTTCGGCCCACCCTCCCCTCCTCTCCTGTGTTCTCCACAGGCATTCAAGTGTGAAGCTAACAAGCTCACATTTTTCCGGTGGAGAACACAGGAGAGGAGGGGAGGGGGGCCGAAGGGGGAGCAGATCAGCTGTGTGTCTTGTATCCCATGCGAGAGAGGACAGACGAGGGAGAAATAAAATGTCAATCCTGGTGTCTCTGTGCTGCTGTTACATGAGAGACACTCTCTCCACGCACAGCCCTGTGGATAGCAACCCTGCTCGGGCCCCCCACAGTGATGGAATTCCAGGGCCCAGTCGCAACTGCGACTGTTGCAACCCTGGTAATTCCACCACTGCATTTGTTTCTCTCATACCTGTAGTGTTCTCTTTGATGCACTGCCACCTGTTCCCCTCCAGAACCTCTACCCC
This sequence comes from Lithobates pipiens, assembly GCF_037356315.1. Lineage (NCBI taxonomy): Eukaryota > Metazoa > Chordata > Amphibia > Anura > Ranidae > Lithobates > Lithobates pipiens. The sequence continues at coordinate 152,146,670 of NW_027507686.1, read as the reverse complement.
CCTTGCAGACTTTTACTGACACTCTATTATATGCTATTATACAAGGTGGAATAGAAATTCTACACCCACCTCTGGTATCCTCACATACACAATCATTGTGTACCCCACGAATACCCCACATGTTCACCTCCCTTTTGATATCCCCTCGTAGTCCCTTTATCTCCTTATCTGTTCTTTTCTACCACTTGCTCTTCCTTACCGTTACCTTTACCCTTCCATTCTCCCTCTTCCCTAAAGCTTCCTCTTTACACTAGTGGGGCCGCCTCCCCTCCCATCCAACTGACACCGACCCACCTACTAATCTTGAGCGGATCAATAGCAGATCCCAAAATGCAGAAAAATGAAACGTTTGATAAACAACTAACCTTAAAATGTGTCCTTAAAAAATATCACGGACACTGGCAGCACTGACAAAACACAGTGCACACTTCCTCTTTCTACAACAAACCCAATTTTAGATCAGACTCCGCACCTAAGCTAAGTAACCACGTATACAGAACTGCCCTACATGCCACGAACCCTACCTCTAAGACCAAAGGGGTAACTATTCTAATTTCCAAACATGCTAATTTCCAACCTTCTGACTCCTTGCTGGACCCAGAAGGCAGGTACATCTTCATCAAGGGCACCTTTGAGGCCAAACCTATCACACTTGCAAATATATACTGCCCTAATGAACACCAAGTTTCCTTCTTCAGAAAAATATGTGATTTCCTATCTGTTTTTCAAGAAGGCAAGGTCCTATTGGGAGGAGACTTTAACATACAACTCAATCCGACCATGGACACTTCATCAGGCTCATCCACTCTCTCATTCAGAGCACTCCAACAGATCAAATTACAACTACAAAATCTTACATTACACCTGGCGCACCATGTTCCCTACATACAAAGACTATACTTTCTACTCACCACCATGCCAAAAATATTCTAGTTGACTCCTTTTTCCTTACTCAGACCGACCTAACCCTCCTCTCACCTTCCTCAATAGAACCAATGTTCCTATCCAATCACCATCCAATTACGGTCACTCTTACCTTCCCTGACTCCTCCCGGATGACAAAGTCCTGGAGCCTTAATCCATCACTATTAAAAGACCCAGAAACAATACAACAGGTCCGATCATCCATCCAACTATATTTCGAAGAGAACTCCTCTCAGGACATTACACCTATCACACTCTGGAAAGCTCATACATGTGTTATTAGGGGGAAAATCATATCCCTAGCTACAACAACCAAAAGAAGGCAACAGGAACTAATCAATGTCATAATAGACAAAATCAAACGCTTAGAAACCTCCCACAAACAGTCAGCCTCACTAGAAACCCTACAGGACCTCACATATACTCGCTCCACTTTGTTAGACGAACTCAGGAAACGCACAAGGAGACTATATGTACTAAAACAGGGGTCTCAAACTGGTGGCCCTCCAGATGTTGTGAAACTACAAGTTCCATCATGCCATTGCCTTTGGGAGTCTTGCTCTTAACTGTCAGCCTTCCAATGCCTCATGGGACTTGTAGTTTTTCAACAGCTGGAGGGCCACCAGTTTGAGACCTCTGTACTAAAACAAAGGATGTTCTGCGAACATGGAAATAAAAGCGGGAGACTATTGGCCCAAACAAAACAGTCAGCTAAATCCTCTTCCATAATCCATCACATCAGAGACAATAAAGGTATGGTCTATCCTAAAAATGAAGACATAGCCAAACAATTTGAATCCTTTTAATACAACCTTTACAATCTGAGATAGCCCATCCCCAGATGCACTTGACCACCGTTCCGCACAAATCAGAGAATATGTGGAGAAATTCTCCCCCAAACCTATCACCACCCAACAGGCAGAAACTATGGACAGCCCCATCACAGCCGAGGAACTTTCTGTTGCCTTGAAACAAATGAAAGTGGGCAAAAGTCCGGGACCCGACAGCCTATCACTTATCTACTACAAAAGTTTTCTACAAGTACTATCTCCTAAAATACTGGCAACCTTCAATTCCATAGCCGACCCTCATTCAACACCAGGTAGAATGCTAGAAGCACACATAACCGTGATCCTGAAGGATGGCAAGGACCCCACACAACTAGCCAACTACAGGCCAATTTCCCTTCTCAAGTGGACATAAAAATATATGCCAAGATTCTAGCGAATAGACTACTCCCTCTCATATCCACTCTTATCTCATCTGACCAAGTTGGCTTTATCCCGGGCAGGGAAGCCTGGGATAACACCACAAGAACACTAAACTTGCAACACTGGCTTACTTCTTCTGGGGCTCAGGGATTTTTTCTCTCCCTCGACGCTGAGAAGGCATTTGATAGAGTGGCCTGGGACTACATGCGGGAGGTCCTAAAAGGAGTGAGACTCCCACCACGCATGTGCTCACACGTTGAATCCTTACATAGTTCCCCCTCCACGAGGGTAAAAGTAAACGGCAGCCTTCTCTATATCCAGATGGACACAACAAGGATGCCCTCTTTCACCCCTCATCTTTGTTCTGTCATTAGAACCCCTCCTTAACAGACTGAGAACAAATCCAGACATTAAAGGAATCCACATAGAAAACAGAGAATTCAAAGTTGCAGCTTTCGCTGACGATATCCTACTCTCACTACAATCCCCTCCACATCTCTTTACCCAACCTACTAAAAAGACAAAGTATTTCGGACCCCTCTCAAACCTCAAGATGAATCATTCTAAATCGCATGCCTTCAATATTTCTTTACCCACTCGGGAAGTTTCTCATTGCCAAGAATCCTTTCCATTCTCATGGAAAAAGGAAACTATCACTTATCTAGGCATTCAAATTACCAAGAAAATGACAGACCTTTATAATTATCATTTCCAATCTGCCCTATCCAAAATCCAAACTGACCTGAAGGACTGAGCTAGCCTGAAAGTATCTTGGTTTGGATGCTCGGCCCTTAAAATGGTGGTTCTCCCCCGGCTTCTATATTTAATGCCCTCTCCACTCCTTAGCAGCCTTCAAAAACTCAATAGGCCCCACCAACCTAACCTCACACCCTGGGCCATTGACTTCCCTGAGGGGCAACCCTGATTTTCCTCCTGGTGAATTACACTCATTCCTACAGAAAGAATGGCCTCATGAGGATCTGTTAGCCCACCAACTGGTCCATAAGGGACAGATACAAACATATGAGAACCTAGTCTCCTCATCACCTACCAAAGTGTTCTCCTTTTGGTCATACAGACAATTGAGACACTTCCTTTTGACACAAGACCCTTCGATCACATGGAGTAGAAAACGTACTCAGTTTGAAACCTTATGTTCTCATAATTCTCCACAAAGACACATCATCTCCTACATTTACACTCTACTCCAAGAGGCACCCTGTTCTGGCCAGGAGTTAGAAGCTTTGCGCACCTCCTGGGAAAGAGATCTACAAATATCTATCTCTGATGAAAACTGGGAAGATATCTATGAATATGCACATAAGGGGTCGCTGAACATAGCATTACAGGAGAACGGCTACAAAATTGTCACCAAATGGTATAGAACCCCAGAGAGTTTGCACAAATTTTCCCCAACTATTCCGAACATTTGCTGGAGATGTAGAACAAAAGTAGGCTTTATGCTTCATATCTGGTGGGAGTGCGCTCTCCTCCAACCATTTTGGAGGGAAGTACACTCTCTAATAGCACAGATCACCACCTATACCCTGGATTTCAAACCTGCACAGTACCTCCTACACCACACTTTACCCAAACAAACCTATTACAAATCACTTGCAATGTACATGGTCAGTGCTGCCAGACTCTGCATCCCGGTTCACTGGCGATCTACAAATGCCCCATCAATTAGGGAATTGTTAGTAAGAATATCTAAGATAGAAGAGAGCTGATTCACACTTCCCAAGAGAGTTTACATACATTTACAACTACCTGGGCCTGCTGGACACATTTCAAATCCACTGAAAACTACAAGGTCTATTTTCCCAATTCACAGACTAACAGCTGAGTTAAATTGCCCTACCCTCAGGTGTCCCTCCCCCTGTCTTGGAGGGCCTGGCTGGATTGGGAGGTGGTCCCCAATCCACCCTCCCCATCTACCCCCTCCCCTTTTCTCACTCCCCCCCTTTCCTCTGCATTCCCCCTGTTCTTTCATATCTGAATCTTCCTGAAGCTTTAGATAACCCGATCACTAATAATCGGGGATCCCTTGTTTCGTTGGTGTTCAAGGATAATCAATAGAACATAGCCATAGTTAGACCTGGTGATATTGGTCTCAATGGCTCTGCGTTTATTTACTGTATTCCTTGACCCTTGACAGACATGGTTGTCAAACTTTAAACTGTAATGAACGTCCATACAATACCTTCATTGTCTTAGAAATGTTAGTACTCAGAATGACTCTGGATCCCATTGTACTTGTTACGATGTACGTATTGTAATCTTTTCTTGAATATTCAATAAAATTATTTGTGAAAAAAAAATATGGCGGGTTTCAAGATTCCCAGGGGTTGAAAATTTTGGAGGAAGGATTGGGTTTTGGCGTAGGTGGGGGTGCTTGCAAGATAATGCCCCAATATTGCAGTTTCTTGATTCCATCTTTAGGGGTCAGGATGGGGACCTGTTGATTCGGTGTGTCATCAGTAGCTTAGTAGGGTAGCCCCATCTATAGATGAGTTTATGTTCATTCAGCAGAGAGGTGATGGGAGCAAAGGACTTGCAGGCTTGGGATGTGGCTGCAGAGATATCATTATACAGCAAAGGGCACTTGGTGAAGGGCATTTGGAGGGTGGGTAAAGATCTCACCACTCTCATGATGTTATCTTTAGTATGAAAAAAGTGGACCTGTGCTAAGATATCTCTGGAAAGAGACACTGGCAGGTGTTACAGCTTGTATATCATGTGAGCTCGATCAATGAGCATATCATTTGTGGTTAGTGATGGTATCAGTTTAAGAGACAATTGGCACAGGTAGGGTATTATCTCAGAAGGCAGAGAGAGATTTGGGGACCCCCCTTAATATTGTTCCACCAAGACCGGTCCTCCAAATCTGCAACTTTTAGGTGGAACATGTGTATGGTCGCAGCCTGATCATCCTGAATGTCTGCTATGGAGTTGTGAGCTTTGGTAGCTTCGCAGAGGTGCTGTTCAATGTGATCAGTATGTTCTTCAAGGGAAGTGACTTTGTCATGTACTGGTTCATAGATATGTTAAGCCCACATTGGAGATCAGCCTGCAGGGTGAGCAACATGGCTTTGAGGGAGTGCTCTGAGGCTGGGCTGTTAGTGGTGGGGAATGCAGCCAGTGTCTGTGTATCTGGGGAGCTTGCTGTGGGACTACAGGTCCGAGCTCAAGTGTGCTTCTTCACTGGGAGCTGTTTAGAGGGAGACAGGTCTGGGGAATCAGCAGAATGCTTACCTCTGTTCTCTGGTGAGGGAATCCTCTGTCGGAGGGTAGATTCAGGTTCCTTCATGTCTATGGAGGAGGTTTCTGTCATTGCTGGCTGTTTGGGCGGCCACCCTGTCTCCTCGTTCCCGGCCAGCGCCATCTTGGCTGGTGTGGTGCGGGGGCAGCATGTAGAAATCCAGCAGGTGGTAAAATCCTTTTGGCGGGTATTTCTTGCAGGACATAGTCTGGCGGGTGGTGCAAATGTTCCCCTCCGTTCTGGAGAATAGAGAGTAGCAGTAGACATGCTGGAGAAGCTGGATGGGAGTGTGGAGGAGCAGAGCCAAAGGATTAAGTGACCATCTTCTCCTGGGGCCAAGCCACGCCTACATTGGGCATTTCTAACAGCAGTACTCACTAAATTTGGTATAACTGGATGGTTCTAATCTGCAATACTCTCCCTTTATTCGAATCCCTCAGCAAGAGTCCTAATAGATAGAATTCTGTCTAGGCCTTTTGAGACCACCAATGGAACCCGTCAGGGTTGCCCCCGTCTCCCCTCATTTTTGCTCTCTTAATGGAGATACTAGCAGCTAAAATGAGGAAAGATGACCGCATCTCAGGAATTGAAACTAATGGTGAAGACCACAGAATAAGTCTCTTTACTGATGACTTCATACTCCTGATCACTAACCCACTCCAATCCATACCAACTAATCAGAATATGCTCAACCAATTTAGTATGACATCTTTTCACAAACTCAGTTCCTCTAAATCTCTAATCCTTCCACTGAATCTTACAAACAGACAAGAATCTCTCCTGAAATAGTCTCCCTTATACCTGGACAAAATCCTCCATCTCAAACCTAGGAATAAAACTGGCTCCTACACTACGCCAACTATTTGATCTTAACTATCAAGCCTTTTTAAGTCAACTCCCTCAACTGTTAAACCAAATGCAAACAACTGGCCTACATAGATGGTACTTGACACCCTACCATCTTTGAAAAATCTACCCAGGACATCCTACTACCTTCTGGAGGTCCTGTGGAAGTACTGACACCATTGCACACATCTTATGGTTCTGCAGAGTTTTAAAGTGGTTGTAAACCCTTACAAACCACTTTGACCTACAGGTAAGCCTAGATTAAGGCTTACCTGTAGGTCCAAGAAATACCTCCTAAACCTACACGGTTTAGGAGATATTTGGCAAAACACAGGCACCGCTGTCTATGGCGCATGCACCGTAGACAGCGGCACGCAGGCACACTGAGTGCGCCACTGTCAACGTCGATATGCCGCGAGTGGCGGCTCCCATGCGCATGCGCGGGAGTGGCGGCTTCGCCGAATGACAGCGCCGGTGCGGCGAGACCCACTGAGAAGATGGAGGCTCCGTACATAAGAGGACAGCGGTGACTTTGCTGGCTCCTGTGTCAGGTAAGTGACACATAATGGACTACTATGCGATGCATAGTAGTCCATTATGCTTTACCTTTGCAGGGAATGAAAGAGGAAGTAAACCCATCAGGGTTTACTTCCTCTTTAAGCTCCTTCTGGAGGCAAACATTTTCTCTAATCTCTGTAATATCACAGATCCCCACTACACCTAACCCGGCAGTAGCCTTACTGCACTTAGGCATAGAGAAATTCCCTCCTAGCTCATGAGCTGTGGTAATACTGTTACATCTATTACTCGCAGCAAAACTTTCCATCACCAAACTTTGGAAAACACCAGAACCCCCTTTTATTCCTGCTACAATTGCAGACCTGAACTATCATTGTGAAATGGAGATACTGGTTTCTAGGAAAAAGGATGAAAAAGTTTATTTTCAACTGGTCTTCTTGGATAACTCATCCAAAATGTACTGTAACTCTATGGTGTACATATTTTTCTTTCTTGTCCATAATACTCCAATGATCCAACTTGTTGATTTGTCTAATGTACCTAACTAATTTTCTGGTCCTCCCTTCCCCCTCCACCAACTAACCCAATCCGTATCCCCCCTTCTCCCCTTCCACAATCCCTTCCTATTCCCCCTTTGAAATGTGCACTATGTTCTTTTATGTTAAAACTTTAAAGTGGAGGTCCACCCTAAAGTGGACCTTCCGCTCATTGGAATCCTCCCCCCCTCCGGCGCCACAATTGGCACCTTTCAGGGGGGAGGGGGGTGCAGGTACCTGTACAGTACAGGTATCTGCACCCACTTCCGGCGTAGATTCTGCAGAAGGTACGCCCCTTTCCACAGAATCTACGCCCTTTTCCGAAAGTCCCCCGCTGCCTGCTGGGAAACACACGGATCCCAGAGACAGCGGGGACCATCCTTATTGCGCAGCGCGACTCGCGCATGCGCAGTAGGGAACCGGGAAATGAAGCCGAAATGCTCCACTTCCTGATTCCCATACCCAAGATGGTGGCGGCAGCACCCGAGAGACGATCGAGAGATCGGCTTCGGGTGCCGACATCGCGGGCGCGCTGGGCGGGTAAGTGTCACTATTTTAAAAGTCAGCAGCTGCAGTATTTGTAGCTGCTGGCTTTAAAAAAAAAAAAAAAAAAAAACGACGGACTCCCAGAGGACTCCCGCTTTAATAAAGAAGCATTAATATAAATAAAATAAAAAATAAAGACTAATATAACTTTTTTAAGGGTGTATAGTGCAATTTACTGACCCTAATCCCTCTCAGCTTTCCCTAAATATCTCCTCACCTGATTAGGAGGATGTTCAAGTACATGCAGCTTTCCCTATGCTTATGCACAAATCGCCTCACCTGATTAGGTGGCTGTTAACATACAATGTGACATTTTCTACAAACCAGAGAGAGATAGATACCCTTAGAAACACTCCCCCTTTTGCATTTTAGATTTCTCCTTCTGCTGGATCATATTGGGAATAGCCGTCGCTGAGAGTTCTACTACAATTGTGTGACGTGAATCCAGACCAGTGCACCTTTTGCTCCCATTCAAGCTGCAAGATTTTCTATGTTGAACTAATGACTGTAAATAATTACATATTTTCAGAGAAGTCAACAATGGTAACCTCCATATTTCATGCAGCCCAGGGTTTAAGCATCTCTGTATAAACATCTTGATACTATTATATCATCCAAGATCCTCAAGCAAATTATTTCAATGAAAACAATGACATCTGTCATAGATGTTGGTACAGACATTTAAGCAATATCTTTTTTTCATGAATAAACAAAGTCTATTGTTGATATTGAGTATTATAAACATATAGCTAAAGCAACAGCAGAACATAAACGGTCGTTTTGCAATGTATAAATCAATCTACTTGCTTGACTTTTACATCATAATACTTCATATTTTCAGCTACATGTTGTCTATGAAAATATTTATTAAGATTAATTAAAAAGTAACAAATTGTAGACCAATAATATTACCAACTGGTTTAAAAAGTACAGACATTTTGACAGTCAGTTTTGAATTTCATTACAAGATGGTTGTAAAAAAAAACCCGAGAGACTATTTCTTCTTTACTAAAGAACTAGGTCACAGATTCAATTACAGTCACTGAAGCATGGACTCAATCTATCATGGCAAATTAAGTACATTTTAGCAACCTACTTTCCTTTAAAAATTTTATAGACACTTTCACTGGAAGAAGAAATACTATAGCAAAATAAATTACATAGTGACTTTCTCGCATACCAGGAGCATTGCTGGTTATTTAAAAGATTTCTAATGGAAAACAAACTAAAGGACATAGAAGAAAACAACTGCATTACAGTTAATGGTCAATGGATATACTTTTTTTGTTAGCTAATAAGGTAACCTTATTTCAAATCAATTAAAATGCATATGTAATTAAAATAATTAAGTATACATATATGTTCTTTTTTGAAAATATGTTTTCATTTATTTTGTTTTAATTGAGGTACACAGTAAATACAGGTACAGTAATTCAAAGAAATGTCAGATTTGATACCTTTTTAAAACACTGAAATATATATAGTTTGGCACTTAGAGATATACAGTTTGTATATAAAATCAAAGTATATAATAGAGAAGTTAAACAAAGATCACTAGGGAAAAAAAACAAGACGTATGAAAATTTTCCCCAGTGGGGCTTTATAACAGCAATATAACAAAGTCAGATAAATGTTTCTTAATTAATATATAAAGTGTTATTTACTTGGAGTAATGTCAAATATCATGGTATAGTTAAATACAATATGTACAATATAAAATTTGGTCTAAAAAATACACAGTATATGTTCCACAATCCAATAAACATTACATTACATAATGTTGTATAGTATATGAACCCCAATGCGTTTTGACCTATGTACGTTCTCTTCAGGGGGACGGTTGGATCTAAAAAATATTACATATATTCAAATTTAAAGAAACATGTCGTTATAAATCACATTGAATGAGCCATAGTGGTTTATTTACCGCTCAAGAGTGAAATGAGTGTTTTTATCGGCAGAAATTATAGGAGCCGATTGAAGAATTCGGAGGGCTCTGTGGGCCACCCCCACCTCCCCAGGAGAGAAGAGCCCACCCCGAGGGGCTTGCAAGGAGCCACAATATACATGCCCTTTGAGGGACAGAGGAGCACACGCCTGCAATCAATACCCAATGATAGCCATTTAGTAATTGAGAAAAATTTTATGAATTAACTTATAGCAGATCCACCAGAGTATCATTTATATTATAAATGTCTCTACATTAAGGTAAATGGCGGTTGTCAATGTATACATTCGTCACAGTATCATTTGCATCCCATAAAAATGACTAACCAATTTTAGATAGTAATTCATTAAGACAATATAATAATGTATTAAAAGTGTGTTTGTGGTTTATTAACGGTAATGTTAAATAGCAATGTGTGTGAAGATCTGTTGCAAAATGTGTGTGTGTGTGAAGGACTGACAATCAGCACAGGCAAAACGTGCATTGTGTACGAAATGATGATGTAACTTGAATAGTTCATTAGGTGATTAAAAGTA